>NW_027422728.1:1350000-2700000 GCF_048934315.1 Petromyzon marinus
GTTGTCGAGCTTGTTGCAGCACCGTCGCCATTTCCCCAAACTGCATGGTCAAGCGGATATTGTAGCCTTCGTGACGTGACATGATGGAGGAGCGGATAGCATCGCACACCTGAGACACCTACAGTGGGGGGAGGGGGGGGCGAAAGGGCAATTTTACAAGCAATAATGGAGGGAAATGTTTTCAATTCCTCATATGATCGTGTTTTGTTTTCGTGGAACTGAACACATTTAAAGGAACATTTTGCATCGGTTTGAAACATTCAGGCTGGCCTGCCTCCAATCCACCCTGCGTTTAACCAGGCTGTGTTGTGAGGAACTCACATGTTCTTGAAAGATCTGGACAAAGTCACACCAGTGACTTCCTCAATGAGGCTAGACTGTGTGTAGCTGGGTCACATAGCCCACATGCCCAGCCACCGCATGCCCAATCAGTTTCTGTCTAGCCAGATAGAAGGGACTGAATGGTCATGGTACAAGCTACAGAACACAGGGGCTGCTGTGGTACAGGAGAATATAAAGCTGATTGGACTTGCCAAGGATTGGTACCAGCGTTGTCAAGATCGGCCTCTGTGGAGGAGGCTCATGAACGATGCTACTGGGCAGTTGGAGGCAGTCGCTCTGCAAGCATCAATGTAGGGTGGAGGAGCGACGCTCAAGAGTGGAGCAGTGGGCGGCTAAAACACACAAGTTGGCACAGTGGGGATCACAGGCCGTGCATCTGCCATTTACCTCGGTCAGATAACCCACAATGATCTGGGCCTGTCCAATGACCTCTTGCCTTCGAAACGGGCACCATGGATTCAAAGGCGCAAGCTATTTGGTGACATTACCACCAGTTAGTGGCGGAGCGGTGAATGGCGGCTGTTGTTGTTTTTCTTCAGATTTTTTATTTGATAATTTCTGTACTTTCTTTGTTGCTTACTCTTTTGTCAACCTTGGACTCGGGGGATCGATTTTAAATAATGAGACTATCCTGGTCCCTTGAGTTCTCACCTCGTTAAACATTTATTTGAACTAAACTTGAGGGAAACACACATTGTCACGGTAAGTAAATGCGCAACCGGTGGGCTGTAAGTCAAATGCTCTTGGAGTGTCCCACTGAGTGTTTTTTTTGTTGTTAAAATAGCTGGAGATAAGAGATAAAGCGAGATGACAGCCAAGCTCCCCCAAGAATAACGTGCGTGATGTCACGTGGCCTAATAGCCAACGTGAGGAATCCTGCCGTATGGTGAAAGAGTTGTGTCTAGCTCAGACGTGGGCAAAGTGCGGCCCGTTGGGCTTTATAATCCGGCCCGCCGAACTTGTCCAAATATTATTGCTAAATTAAATTTCCCCTTCTCCTGTAATGCCCCCGTTTCCCCATTAGATGGCGCACTTTGACCACGAGTTACGACATGTTTTTGTATTTCACATTCTTAGCTCTTTCGGTAAAATTTTGATTTAAAGCTTTCGTGACTGCAGTAATTCATATTCTTAGCTCTTTCGGTAAAGTCACGTTGAAGGGAAACAATAACATAAAATATATAAAACAGTAAATTAATTAATGCAAACCGACACACCTGATGACGACCGTTTGTGTTATGGTCGAAACGTCGTGAGAACTTTTATTGTTTTATATATATTTTATTATTTTATTGTTTCCCTTCAACGTGGTGACTTTACCGAAAGAGCTAAGAATATGAATTACTGCAGTCACGAAAGCTTTAAATCAAAAGTTATGTTTTTGTACCGTTTATGTTCGTGCAACTTGTTAAATTGCCTTGCAAATGAATGCTTTGCTACCTGTTAAAGGCCAAATCCTTTCACGTAATGATTTTTAACACGTCATTTATATTTAGTTCACACAAACACTCCATCCATCTGTTCCTGGCCAGGCCCCTCTGTCAAATTTTAGAACCCACTGTGGCCCGCGAGTCAAAAAATTTGCCCACCCCTGGTCTAGCTAGTAAAAAAACAGAGTTTGTTGCTACGTGGGTTACATGAACGACCACTGGGTATCTGAAGAGCGCACCTCAAGAAAGGTGACTTCTAAGATCTCAACGGAAGTTGCTTACCCAAATGTACAAAAGGGAGATCAGTCATCAGATTTGAGTCAGTTTTTTTTAAGATACAGCATTTCTTTCATATGTAATCATCATTGATGATTTTTGCCAACCGTTTCCTGAAAATTGCCCTTGCACATTTTGGTCTGAAGGCTCCCCGTCAGGTTCAGTGTTACAACTCTGAGGCTTGTTTCATAATCCTTCGCGCAGTTTCAAAGCCAGAATGAGGGCGCCTAAGGACCCAGGCGTTAAGCCCCAGAGGCTCAAGAGAGCCAGACTAAGGCTACCCTGGGTCGTAGTAACATCCTCTCACCTCGAATAATAGTGAATTCTGGAACTCGTTCAACATCTCCAAGTCCCTGGCGCGTTTATCGTTAATCTCCTGCACCAGTGCTTCCAGCTCGTTTGACAGATCGTCAGAGGTGGGCCTGCCCAAGGGGGTTGAGAGCAGGGTCGAGGCTTCCACGGCGGCTGGAGATAATTGGGTGGAAGGGTCATAGTTGGTGTTGGAATCGTACCTGGTGTTGGGATTGTGACAGGTGGGAGAGAAAATGTACGAAACACAATGTGATCGTGAATTTCTGTACGGGGAGAATACGATCCAACTAGGGAGCACAATGTCCAATAGTGCAAAACTGTTGGAAATTATACTCCCTGAGAAGGTAATTATACTTCACAAAATGTATACTCCCTGGTCAGGAATACATCTTTTTTTTGTATTGCCTAACTGTCGTCTATGACTTTCTATGGCCCTGATGACCACGATCGCCATCATAACCATCCCCATCACGTGTACCATCGTCATGAACATCATCGCCATCACGATCACCACCATCATCACGATCACCACCATCACCCTCACGATCACCACCATCACCACGACCCTCACGATCACCACCATCACTACCACCCTCACAATCACCATAAAGATCTCCAACCATCACTACCATCATCATGATCACCACCAACCCCATCACGATAACCACCCTCACAATAACCACCCTCACGATCACCACCATCACTACCACCCTCACAATCACCATAAAGACCTCCAACCATCACTACCATCATCATGATCACCACCAACCCCATCACGATAACCACCCTCACAATAACCACCCTCACGATCACCACCATTACTACCATCCTCACATTCACCATAACGATCCCCAACCATCACTACCATCATCATGATCACCACCTACCCCATCACGATAACCACCCTCACGATCACCACCATTACCACAATCATTACGATCACCACCCATCACTACCACCCTCACAATCACCACCACCAACCCCATCACGATCACCACAGAGCCATCACCGGCTGTCAGAAGCGGCCTTGCTGCTGCTGCCACCACGGCCAAGTTCGTCACCTGACGTGTCCATGGCGAGGCTCTTCCACTGGCGTCCTTCACCCACAAAGACAAACACCGTTACCATCAAGATTCCCTCTCGATGGCGCAGCTGTCAACCCCTCATCAGTTGCCCCTACCTTACTACGGGCCAATTCAGAACTTAATAAAGTATTAAAGCTTTCGTGACTGCATGAAATTACTCATTGGTTTCTTCGGTAAAGTCACGTATGTAGAAATACAATAAAATTATATAAAAAACAATAAACAATCACGACGTTTCGATCACAACGCAAGCGATCTTCATCAGGTGGTATGTGCAATCCAAAGGTTGAACACGAAATGTAACACTTCTGAAATTCGTGGTCCGCCAGGAAGTGTCTAACTGTGTTGTTGGCCTGACTGGATGTGCTTCACGTAATGTTGTTTCAGGTTTGTTGAATTCTCCTTACCTCTTGGTGGACTTGTATATGTATTTATACCGACCGTGTACCTAGTATTTTTTCATTCTGTCTATGCTGCTATGTGCAATCCAAAGGTTGAACACGAAATGTAACACTCTTCTGAAATTCGTGGTCCGCCAGGAAGTGTCTAACTGTGTTGTTGGCCTGACTGGATGTGCTTCACGTAATGTTGTTTCAGGTTTGTTGAATTATCGTCTCTCATCTTTTTGCTGTATTTACCTCCGTGATTTGTTCTTGACACCTGATGAAGATCGCTTGCGTTGTGATCGAAACGTCGTGATTATTTTTGTTTTAATATAATTTTATTGTATTTCTACACACGTGACTTTACCGACAAAACCAATGAGTAATTCAGAACTTATTGATCACCCCTCGGTGCCCCTTATACATCTCAACGTTCATACTACAAAGTCTCATCACGAGTGAAAAACACAAAACATTATGCTAGTCTCCCAGTGAGAGGTTGAGGAGGGATTTGCTTGACCATACTTCACCACCCTGGTCAATGTGTACTGACCATACTTCACCACTCTGGTCAATGTGTACTGACCATACTTCACCACTCTGATCAATGTGACCTGACCATACTTCACCACGCTGGTCAATGTGACCTGACCATACTTCACCACGCTGGTCAATGTGAACTGACCATACTTCACCACCCTGGTCAATGTGTACTGACCATACTTCACCACGCTGGTCAATGTGTACTGACCATACTTCACCACTCTGGTCAATGTGTACTGACCATACTTCACCACTCTGGTCAATGTGACCTGACCATACTTCACCACCCTGGTCAATGTGTACTGACCATACTTCACCACTCTGGTCAATGTGGACTGACCATACTTCACCACCCTGGTCAATGTGTACTGACCATACTTCACCACGCTGGTCAATGCGACCTGACCATACTTCACCACCCTGGTCAATGTGTACTGACCATACTTCACCACGCTGGTCAATGTGTACTGACCATACTTCACCACGCTGGTCAATGGGACCTGACCATACTTCACCACGCTGGTCAATGTGGACTGACCATACTTCACCACGCTGGTCAATGTGTACTGACCATACTTCACCACCCTGGTCAATGTGTACTGACCATACTTCACCACGCTGGTCAATGTGGACTGACCATACTTCACCACGCTGGTCAATGTGTACTGACCATACTTCACCACCCTGGTCAATGTGGACTGACCATACTTCACCACTCTGGTCAATGTGTACTGACCATACTTCACCACCCTGGTCAATGTGTACTGACCATACTTCACCACGATGGTCAATGCGTGCTGACCATACTTCACCACGCCGGTCAATGTGGACTGACCATACTTCACCACCCTGGTCAATGTGACCTGACCATACTTCACCACGCTGGTCAATGTGTACTGACCATACTTCACCACGCTGGCCAATGTGTACTGACCATACTTCACCACGATGGTCAATGCGTGCTGACCATACTTCACCACGCTGGTCAATGTGTACTGACCATACTTCACCACGCTGGTCAATGTGTACTGACCATACTTCACCACTCTGGTCAATGTGTACTGACCATACTTCACCACCCTGGTCAATGTGTACTGACCATACTTCACCACTCTGGTCAATGTGTACTGACCATACTTCACCACTCTGGTCAATGTGTACTGACCATACTTCACCACGCTGGTCAATGTGCACTGACCATACTTCACCACGCTGGTCAATGTGGACTGACAATACTTCACCACCCTGGTCAATGTGTACTGACCATACTTCACCACCCTGGTCAATGTGTACTGACCATACTTCACCACTCTGGTCAATGTGTACTGACCATACTTCACCACTCTGGTCAATGTGACCTGACCATACTTCACCACGCTGGTCAATGTGTACTGACCATACTTCACCACCCTGGTCAATGTGTACTGACCATACTTCACCACGCTGGTCAATGTGTACTGACCATACTTCACCACGCTGGTCAATGTGCACTGACCATACTTCACCACGCTGGTCAATGTGGACTGACCATACTTCACCACCCTGGTCAATGTGTACTGACCATACTTCACCACCCTGGTCAATGTGTACTGACCATACTTCACCACTCTGGTCAATGTGTACTGACCATACTTCACCACTCTGGTCAATGTGACCTGACCATACTTCACCACGCTGGTCAATGTGTACTGACCATACTTCACCACCCTGGTCAATGTGTACTGACCATACTTTACCACGCTGGTCAATGTGTACTGACCATACTTCACCACGCTGGTCAATGTGTACTGACAATACTTCACCACGCTGGTCAATGTGTACTGACCATACTTCACCACTCTGGTCAATGTGTACTGACCATACTTCACCACTCTGGTCAATGTGTACTGACCATACTTCACCACCCTGGTCAATGTGTACTGACCATACTTCACAACGCTGGTCAATGTGACCTGACCATACTTCACCACCCTGGTCAATGTGACCTGACCATACTTCACCACCCTGGTCAATGTGTACTCACCATACTTCACCACACTGGTCAATGTGAACTGACCATACTTCACCACGCTGGTCAATGTGTACTGACCATACTTCACCACTCTGGTCAATGTGTACTAACCATACTTCACCACGCTGGTCAATGTGTACTGACCATACTTCACCACGCTGGTCAATGTGTACTGACCATACTTCACCACGCTGGTCAATGTGTACTGACCATACTTCACCACGCTGGTCAATGTGGACTGACCATACTTCACCACGCTGGTCAATGTGTACTGACCATACTTCACCACGCTGGTCAATGTGTACTGACCATACTTCGCCACGCTGGTCAATGTGTACTGACCATACTTCACCACTCTGGTCAATGTGTACTGACCATACTTCACCACGCTGGTCAATGTGACCTGACCATACTTCACCACGCTGGTCAATGTGTACTGACCATACTTCACCACGCTGGTCAATGTGACCTGACCATACTTCACCACGCTGGTCAATGTGAACTGACAATACTTCACCACCCTGGTCAATGTGACCTGACCATACTTCACCACTCTGGTCAATGTGTACTGACCATACTTCACCACGCTGGTCAATGTGTACTGACCATACTTCACCACTCTGGTCAATGTGTACTGACCATACTTCACCACGCTGGTCAATGTGTACTGACCATACTTCACCACGCTGGTCAATGTGTACTGACCATACTTCACCACGCTGGTCAATGTGTACTGACCATACTTCACCACCCTGGTCAATGTGTACTGACCATACTTCACCACCCTGGTCAATGTGTACTGACCATACTTCACGCTGGTCAATGTGTACTGACCATACTTCACCACGCTGGTCAATGTGTACTGACCATACTTCACCACGCTGGTCAATGTGACCTGACCATACTTCACCACGCTGGTCAATGTGTACTGACCATACTTCACCACCCTGGTCAATGTGTACTGACCATACTTCACCACGCTGGTCAATGTGACCTGACCATACTTCACCACCCTGGTCAATGTGTACTGACCATACTTCACCACCCTGGTCAATGTGTACTGACCATACTTCACCACGCTGGTCAATGTGACCTGACCATACTTCACCACCCTGGTCAATGTGTACTGACCATACTTCACCACGCTGGTCAATGTGACCTGACCATACTTCACCACCCTGGTCAATGTGTACTGACCATACTTCACCACGCTGGTCAATGTGTAGTGACCATACTTCACCACGCTGGTCAATGTGACCTGACCATACTTCACCACCCTGGTCAATGTGTACTGACCATACTTCACCACTCTGGTCAATGTGGACTGACCATACTTCACCACGCTGGTCAATGTGACCTGACCATACTTCACCACCCTGATCAATGTGTACTGACCATACTTCACCACCCTGGTCAATGTGTACTGACCATACTTCACCACGATGGTCAATGCGTGCTGACCATACTTCACCACGCCGGTCAATGTGGACTGACCATACTTCACCACCCTGGTCAATGTGACCTGACCATACTTCACCACGCTGGTCAATGTGTACTGACCATACTTCACCACGCTGGCCAATGTGTACTGACCATACTTCACCACGATGGTCAATGCGTGCTGACCATACTTCACCACGCTGGTCAATGTGTACTGACCATACTTCACCACGCTGGTCAATGTGTACTGACCATACTTCACCACTCTGGTCAATGTGTACTGACCATACTTCACCACCCTGGTCAATGTGTACTGACCATACTTCACCACTCTGGTCAATGTGTACTGACCATACTTCACCACTCTGGTCAATGTGTACTGACCATACTTCACCACGCTGGTCAATGTGCACTGACCATACTTCACCACGCTGGTCAATGTGGACTGACAATACTTCACCACCCTGGTCAATGTGTACTGACCATACTTCACCACCCTGGTCAATGTGTACTGACCATACTTCACCACTCTGGTCAATGTGTACTGACCATACTTCACCACTCTGGTCAATGTGACCTGACCATACTTCACCACGCTGGTCAATGTGTACTGACCATACTTCACCACCCTGGTCAATGTGTACTGACCATACTTCACCACGCTGGTCAATGTGTACTGACCATACTTCACCACGCTGGTCAATGTGCACTGACCATACTTCACCACGCTGGTCAATGTGGACTGACCATACTTCACCACCCTGGTCAATGTGTACTGACCATACTTCACCACCCTGGTCAATGTGTACTGACCATACTTCACCACTCTGGTCAATGTGTACTGACCATACTTCACCACTCTGGTCAATGTGACCTGACCATACTTCACCACGCTGGTCAATGTGTACTGACCATACTTCACCACCCTGGTCAATGTGTACTGACCATACTTTACCACGCTGGTCAATGTGTACTGACCATACTTCACCACGCTGGTCAATGTGTACTGACAATACTTCACCACGCTGGTCAATGTGTACTGACCATACTTCACCACTCTGGTCAATGTGTACTGACCATACTTCACCACTCTGGTCAATGTGTACTGACCATACTTCACCACCCTGGTCAATGTGTACTGACCATACTTCACAACGCTGGTCAATGTGACCTGACCATACTTCACCACCCTGGTCAATGTGACCTGACCATACTTCACCACCCTGGTCAATGTGTACTCACCATACTTCACCACACTGGTCAATGTGAACTGACCATACTTCACCACGCTGGTCAATGTGTACTGACCATACTTCACCACTCTGGTCAATGTGTACTAACCATACTTCACCACGCTGGTCAATGTGTACTGACCATACTTCACCACGCTGGTCAATGTGTACTGACCATACTTCACCACGCTGGTCAATGTGTACTGACCATACTTCACCACGCTGGTCAATGTGGACTGACCATACTTCACCACGCTGGTCAATGTGTACTGACCATACTTCACCACGCTGGTCAATGTGTACTGACCATACTTCGCCACGCTGGTCAATGTGTACTGACCATACTTCACCACTCTGGTCAATGTGTACTGACCATACTTCACCACGCTGGTCAATGTGACCTGACCATACTTCACCACGCTGGTCAATGTGTACTGACCATACTTCACCACGCTGGTCAATGTGACCTGACCATACTTCACCACGCTGGTCAATGTGAACTGACAATACTTCACCACCCTGGTCAATGTGACCTGACCATACTTCACCACTCTGGTCAATGTGTACTGACCATACTTCACCACGCTGGTCAATGTGTACTGACCATACTTCACCACTCTGGTCAATGTGTACTGACCATACTTCACCACGCTGGTCAATGTGTACTGACCATACTTCACCACGCTGGTCAATGTGTACTGACCATACTTCACCACGCTGGTCAATGTGTACTGACCATACTTCACCACCCTGGTCAATGTGTACTGACCATACTTCACCACCCTGGTCAATGTGTACTGACCATACTTCACGCTGGTCAATGTGTACTGACCATACTTCACCACGCTGGTCAATGTGTACTGACCATACTTCACCACGCTGGTCAATGTGACCTGACCATACTTCACCACGCTGGTCAATGTGTACTGACCATACTTCACCACCCTGGTCAATGTGTACTGACCATACTTCACCACGCTGGTCAATGTGACCTGACCATACTTCACCACCCTGGTCAATGTGTACTGACCATACTTCACCACCCTGGTCAATGTGTACTGACCATACTTCACCACGCTGGTCAATGTGACCTGACCATACTTCACCACCCTGGTCAATGTGTACTGACCATACTTCACCACGCTGGTCAATGTGACCTGACCATACTTCACCACCCTGGTCAATGTGTACTGACCATACTTCACCACGCTGGTCAATGTGTAGTGACCATACTTCACCACGCTGGTCAATGTGACCTGACCATACTTCACCACCCTGGTCAATGTGTACTGACCATACTTCACCACTCTGGTCAATGTGGACTGACCATACTTCACCACGCTGGTCAATGTGACCTGACCATACTTCACCACCCTGATCAATGTGTACTGACCATACTTCACCACCCTGGTCAATGTGTACTGACCATACTTCACCACGCTGGTCAATGTGACCTGACCATACTTCACCACCCTGGTCAATGTGTACTGACCATACTTCACCACGCTGGTCAATGTGACCTGACCATACTTCACCACCCTGGTCAATGTGTACTGACCATACTTCACCACGCTGGTCAATGTGGACTGACCATACTTCACCACTCTGGTCAATGTGACCTGACCATACTTCACCACTCTGGTCAATGTGACCTGACCATACTTCATCACCCTGGTCAATGTGACCTGACCATACTTCACCACCCTGGTCAATGTGTACTGACCATACTTCACCACCCTGGTCAATGTGACCTGACCATACTTCACCACCCTGGTCAATGTGTACTGACCATACTTCACCACTCTGGTCAATGTGACCTGACCATACTTCACCACGCTGGTCAATGCGTGCTAACCATTGTGCCACTGCTCCCCCCGTTGCCCTAAACGTGCTCAACCTGCGCAAACATTAAAGGCCGTGTATATTACGATGATAAAATAAACATTAGGCGAGTAATTTAAGAGTTGTGTTTAATTAAAAGTTTACCTCACGCGAGCCCTCAGCGCAGCCGTTTCCACTTTTCCAGCCAAAAACAAACCGTCACCAAAACCAACACCGCAAACTCTTCACGTTCCCACTTGGACGACTAACTTCAGCTTAATTATTAATTATCTATCACTCGTGACTCACTCTCTACACACACGCGCGTGTGTACATTTACATGATGAGGAAATGTTTTACTTTGTTAACAAAACAACCTCGCGGTGGCCTTCAGGAGGTCGTGGGTTAGATCATGTCCCTGAGAGATGTTAACTACCTCGCCTGGTCTACAGGAGGTCGTGGGTTAGATCATGTCCCTGAGAGATGTTAACTACTTCGCCTGGTGTACAGGAGGTCGTGGGTTAGATCATGTCCCTGAGAGATGTTAACTACCTCGCCTGGTCTACAGGAGGTCGTGGGTTAGATCATGTCCCTGAGAGATGTTAACTACTTCGCCTGGTGTACAGGAGGTCGTGGGTTAGATCATGTCCCTGAGAGATGTTAACTACCTCACCTGGTCTACAAGAGGTCGTGGGTTAGATCATGTCCCTGAGAGATGTTAACTACCTCGCCTGGTGTACAGGAGGTCGTGGGTTAGATCATGTCCCTGAGAGATGTTAACTACCTCGCCTGGTCTACAGGAGGTCATGGGTTAGATCATGTCCCTGAGAGATGTTAACTACCTCGCCTGGTCTACAGGAGGTCATGGGTTAGATCATGTCCCTGAGAGATGTTAACTACCTCGCCTGGTGTACAGGAGGTCGTGGGTTAGATCATGTCCCTGAGAGATGTTAACTACCTCGCCTGGTGTACAGGAGGTCGTGGGTTAGATCATGTCCCTGAGAGATGTTAACTACCTCGCCTGGTATACAGGAAGTCGTGGGTTAGATCATGTCCCTGAGAGATGTTAACTACCTCGCGTGGTCTACAGGGGGTCGTGGGTTAGATCATGTCCCTGAGAGATGTTAACTACATCACCTGGTCTACAGGAGGTCGTGGGTTAGATCATGTCCCTGAGAGATGTCAACTACCTGGCCTGGTCTACAGGAGGTCGTGGGTTAGATCATGTCCCTGAGAGATGTCGACTACCTCGCCTGGTATACAGGAGGTCGTGGGTTAGATCATGTCCCTGAGAGATGTTAACTACCTCGCCTGGTCTACAGGAGGGCGTGGGTTAGATCATGTCCCTGAGAGATGTCAGTGTGTGTGAGTGTGAGATTGTCAGTGTGTGTGTGAGGTTGTCAGCCTGTGTGTGTGTGAGATTGTCAGTCTGTGTGAGTGTGAGATTGTCAGTGTGTGTGTGTGAGAGATTTTCAGTGTGTGTGTGTGAGTGTGAGGTTGTCAGCCTGTGTGTGTGAGTATGAGATTGTCAGCCTGTGTGAGATTGTCAGCCCGTGTGAGTGTGAGATTGTCAGCCTGTGTGTGTGAGATTGTCAGTGTGTGTGTGTGAGATTGTCAGCCTGTGTGAGTGTGAGATTGTCAGTGTGTGTGTGTGAGATTGTCAGCCTGTGTGAGTGTGAGATTGTCAGTGTGTGTGTGTGAGATTGTCAGCCTGTGTGAGTGTGAGATTGTCAGCCTGTGTGAGTGTGAGATTGTCAGTCTGTGTGAGTGTGAGATTGTCAGTGTGTGTGTGAGAGATTTTCAGTGTGTGTGAGTGTGAGGTTGTCAGCCTGTGTGTGTGAGTGTGAGATTGTCAGCCTGTGTGAGTGTGAGGTTGTCAGTGTGTGTGAGTGTGAGATTGTCAGTGTGTGTGTGTGTGTGAGGTTGTCAGTGTGTGTGTGTGAGGTTGTCACAGTGTGTGTGAGTGTGAGGTTGTCAGTGTGTGTGAGGTTGTCAGTGTGTGTGAGTGTGAGGTTGTCAGTGTGTGAGTGTGAGGTTGTCAGTGTGTGTGTGTGTGTGAGGTTGTCAGTGTGTGTGTGTGAGTGTGAGGTTGTCAGTGTGTGTGTGTGAGGTTGTCAGTGTGTGTGAGTGTGAGGTTGTCAGTGTGTGTGTGTGTGAGGTTGTCAGTGTGTGTGTGAGGTTGTCAGTGTGTGTGAGTGTGAGGTTGTCAGTGTGTGTGAGTGTGAGGTTGTCAGTGTGTGTGTGTGAGTGTGAGGTTGTCAGTGTGTGTGTGTGAGTGTGAGGTTGTCAGTGTCCGGCAAAACAACCCCCTACCTCCTCGCGGTGCCGGACGGGCAACTCTGTCGTGGACAGCGCTGTGGGGGGAGATCCAATTTTGATTGGCTCCTCCCCTCATGGCATATGTGTCCACCACAGGGGCTAAACGGGGGCTCTGGACGGGTGCGAGGGGCTGGTAACCCCTCCACCTTCAATTAATTACCACGAAACCACGAATTAAACTGAAATATGTAACAACTAAGCTTGTGCCGGAGGCCCCGGGGGGCCAGTCGTCTATGACGTCTCCTGGCCAAACCCCAATTGGCGGAGCCAGGAGATTGAATACCTACCCTCGGGGCTACTCCAGAAACAACGAAAAGCTAATACGGGTGGCCACGTGGAATGTTCGAACGCTCACTGCAGAGGAGAGGCTGCCACTCCTCTGTCGGGAGCTGGACCGGTACCGCCTGGATCTATGCGGCATTCAGGAGGTCCAGTGGACCGGCTCTGGCTCCTGCCACCATGAGGGGTGGACAGTCCTCTACTCGGGGCAGAAGACTGCCAAACAACAGGGTGTGGGTCTTCTTTTGAACAAACGAATGAAGGGGGCGTGGGAGCGTGGCGGTGAGGTGTGGAAAGCTGTAAGCCCCAGGCTACTTTGGGCTCGCCTTCCCATCAACCGGAGGCGAGGAATGGTGGTCGTGGTTACTTATGCCCCCACCGAAGACGAACATCCGTGGAGGGATGCAGGCAAAGCCGATGAGTCAGATGCCTTCTATGACCTCCTGTCACAGGTGCTGGCTAAAGTGGCCCCTCGGGATAGAGTCATCATGTTGGGTGACTTCAATGCCCGAGTTGGTCATGATACTGGCACCTGGTCTAGAGTGATTGGAGGGCATGGGCCAGATCAGCTCAATAACAACGGTAGGAGGCTGCTAGATTTTTGTGCAGCCCATGGGCTTGTAATTACCAACACGCTGTTCCGGCATCGGCGCATCCACACAACATCATGGATGCATGCCGGGTCCAAGCAAGAACATCTGCTGGACTACATAGTGACGGACCAGCGAATGCGAGCCCATGTCCTTGACACCAGGACCTACCGTGGAGCTGATCTGCCCTCTGACCATCGACTAGTCATCTGTAAGATGCGCCTGCCATTCTTCCACTCCGGTGGTGGGTGTACACCCAGGACCCCATTCCAACCTAAAGTGGCCTGGTCTCAGTTATCTGATGAAAGTTGCAAGCGAGAATTTCATCATCGCTTGCGGCTGGGATTGGCATCGTCCCCGACTCCTCCTGATGTCGAGGGTAAATGGGCGAGGTTTAGGACTGTGACTCATGCAGCTACAATGGCTGCTTTGGGTACGCGGTCCAGACCTCCCCAGACACCCTGGATGACAGAGGAGTTGTTCAAGATGGTTGAGAAAAAGCGACAGGCCCACTGTCATCGGCTACAGAATCCCACGTCAGAGAATGAGGAGGCTTACCGCAGCCTTCGCTCGGAGGTTCGGAGAGCCGTGAGGCGCTGCAAGGATGGGTGGTGGTCGCGGGTTGCTGAGGAGATGGAGTCTGCCTCAGTGGCCCGTCATCACAAATCTCTATTTAACTCCATCAAAAAAGTAACCTGCAGCGCCACACCTATTACCATCATTAGGGGAAAAAACGGTGATCCAATCTCCGACCCCCAGGAACAGGTTTGCAGATTTGCTGAGCATTTCTGTGAGGTCCTGGGGGAGGGAAAATCCCTCAGCCAGGAAAACATCGTGGCACAAAGTGAGGATGACCCTGCTAAGGCTGCGGTGCCTCAAATATTGGAAGAAGTCACCCCCTGTGAGTGGCTGGCTGAGGTGCCATCTGTTGAGGAAGTACTGAAGGCGATCCGGAGTCTGAGATCAGTAAAGGCAGCAGGCAGAGATGATCTCCCAAGTGAAATGCTGAGTGAGGGTGGCGTTTGTGCACAGACTGCCCTATATGACATCATAACAACGGTCTGGACCACTGGAAGGGTTCCGCAGGAATGGAAGGTTGCCCTGGTGGTCCCCCTCTTTAAGAAGGGGGACCGCACAGACTGTAACAACTACAGGGGCATCTCACTCCTCAGTGTGCCGGGAAAGGTCCTGGCAAGGATTATTCAGCATCGCCTTGCCAGGCACGAGAGGCTTGCGGAGCCCCAATGCGGCTTCAGGAAAGGGCGGTCCTGCACAGATGCCATATTTTCTGTCCGTCTGCTACAGCAGAGGTGTAGGGAATTCCAACAAGACCTACATCTCTGCTTTATTGACCTGGTCAAGGCCTATGATACCATCAGTAGGCCTGGGCTCTGGGTCGTTCTTCATGCTTTTGGAGTACCTGACCCTCTGCTCACGATCATTAAGGACCTTAATGATGGTGAGCGGGCCCGGGTAAAACTACGTGGCCGGGAGTCAGAGCCATTCCCTGTACACCTTGCGGTACGACAGGGATGTCCTCTGGCTCCCACATTATTTAACATCCATTTTGACCACGTAGTTCGTGAAGCCTTCAATAGCTGTACCGGGGGAATCTCCATATGGTACAGATATAATGGGAGGCTAATCGATGCCCGGGTGCGGTCAAGGGATGGCTCCCTATTGCTCAACCACGTTATGTATGCTGATGATTTGGTAATAGCTGCTCAGTCAGAGGAGGAGTTGGAGACGCTGCTGCTGAGACTGGAGCGTGCCACTAAGAGGTGGGGCCTTACCATCAGCCCCACCAAAACTAAGCACCTGCCTGGGTATTTTGTACTATCGGACACTCCACCCCCACAACTCCCAATCGGTGATGGGGCAGTTGTGGAGAGAGTGGAGAGTTTCCCATACCTGGGCAGTGTGCTTATGACTGGCTCCAGTTTAACAGCAGAGGTCTCACTCCGAATCAGTCGAGCGGCAATATCTTTTCATCGGTTGCGTAACGCTGTGTGGAAGCTACCTGGTCTGTCGCTCCGCACTAAGCTTCAGGTCTTCTCGGCCACGGTCATTCCCTCCCTTCTCTATGCTTGCGAAACGTGGACCGCCCTAATGGAACATCTTCGCCGGTTAGAAACATTTAGGCTGGCCTGCCTACGATCCATCCTGGGTTTAACCAGACTGGATTGTGTGAGGAGCTCACAAATCCTTGAAAGATCTGGGCAGGGTCCCATCGGTGAGCTGCTCCGGCAGGCAAGGCTGCGATGGCTGGGTCATGTAGCCCGCATGCCCAGCCACCGCATGCCGAAACAGCTTTTGTTTGGCCGGATTGATGGGGCTAAGCGGGCGCGGCACGGGCTAGAGAAGAGATGGAGTGATGTGGTACAGGAGGACGTGGAGCTGAGTGGACTTGCCGATGACTGGTACCAGCGGTGTCAAGATCGGCCTCTGTGGAGGAGGCTCATGAAGGATGCTAGTGGGCAGTTGGAGGCAGTCGCCCTCCAACAACAACGGAGGGCGGAAGAGCGACGCTCACAACAGCGAGTGGAGCGCCGGGTGGCTAAAGCACAGCAGGTTGGCACAGT
The DNA here is from genome assembly GCF_048934315.1 of Petromyzon marinus. NCBI lineage: Eukaryota > Metazoa > Chordata > Hyperoartia > Petromyzontiformes > Petromyzontidae > Petromyzon > Petromyzon marinus. The sequence continues at coordinate 1,366,646 of NW_027422728.1, forward strand.
AGGGGGCACAGGTGGTGCATCAGCCAGTCATCTCAGTCAGTCGACCCGTGGCACCTGGGTCTGCCCCGTGACCTCCTGCCAGCGGGCGTTCGACACTTCACGTGGCCTCAGGGTGCACATAGCCTGGCACAAGCGTCGTGGTGACGTCACCGCCACTTAGTGGCGAATGGCGGTTGTTGTTGTTGTTGGTTGTCAGTGTGTGTGTGTGTGTGGTTGTCAGTGTGTGTGAGTGTGAGGTTGTCAGTGTGTGAGTGTGTGAGTTTGTCAGTGTGTAAGTGTGAGGTTGTCAGTGTGTGTGAGAGTGTGAGGTTGTCAGTGTGTGTGAGAGTGTGAGGTTGACAGTGTGTGTGTGTGAGGTTGTCAGTGTGTGTGAGTGTGAGGTTGTCAGTGTGTGTGTGAGTGTGAGGTTGTCAGTGTGTGTGTGAGTGTGAGGTTGTCAGTGTGTGTGTGAGTGTGAGGTTGTCAGTGTGTGTGTGAGTGTGAGGTTGTCAGTGTGTGTGTGAGTGTGAGGTTGTCACAGTGTGTGTGAGGTTGTCACAGTGTGTGTGAGGTTGTCACAGTGTGTGTGTGTGAGGTTGTCACAGTGTGTGTGTGAGGTTGTCACAGTGTGTGTGAGTGTGAGGTTGTCACAGTGTGTGAGTGTGAAGTTGTCACAGTGTGAGTGTGAGGTTGTCACTGACCCTGGTGAATCTTCGTCGTTGTCAAGGCCGCAGGTTTCACCTCCCTCACGACTCTCAAAATGGCGGCGAGCGAGGAGGGGGAGGAGCCAGAAAACTCCGCGTCACGTGGGAGGGGAGAAACTGAAACCTGATTGGCTCCAAGGCGGAGAGATTTTTATTTTTTTTACGGGAAAACTTTATTCTTTTTAACCGTACGACGGATTTACAAAACTCACCATCAACAATAAACACTCGCGTTGGTATTAGCGCGGTCTGATTAAAATTTTTTAAAAAAGTTATTGGTTACGTAAATATTTATAAAACGCGGTAATATCAGAAATCTCATCTGAGTTCCAAAAAAAATGACCCAAATGATATTCCGTATTCTTAGCTCTTTCGGTAAAGTCACGTTGAAGGGAACCAATAAAATAATAAAATATATATGAAACAATAAAAATTCTCACGACGTTTTGACCATAACACAAACGGTCGTCATCAGGTGTGTCGGTTTGCATAAATTAATTTATTTTTAAACGGTGTATTTATGTATTTTTAAACGTTAGCACCACGCGCAGCGATTTGGCAGTTTATTTAGAAGGACTAGTCCATCTATGTTCTGAAAAGAGGAGGGGGAAGACGAAAAATTAATGTATGCTGTCTGAAAGCCACTGTAAGCGTGAATAATCAATTAAGACCTGAAATGGTTTATCAAATCGTTCCAATGATTGCTAAGCCAGAATCCATCTTCTCGGTTGAAATTGTCTCTGTGCTTGTATATGTGGATAGCCTCATGAACGAATCTCTCATGGTAGCCAGATGGCTTACAAAGAACCTCTGTCTTGGAAAAGTCAATGTCACGTGAGCCTTGCTAGTGACGTCATGTCACCAAGGTATTCACCCCACCCCCGTCCAGCGCGCCCTTGAGAGTGACGTCACCTCTGCTTGGTCACTGCCGATATCTGTTCCGGTACAATCCTTATTTGGGCAAAGCTACGCCCAGTGACTGGTGGCTCATTAACATAATGAGTTCGTGAAAGCCGTCGCGAGTTTATTGGGACGGGTTCAGCACCCACGCCCCCATCCCTCGACATATGGCCCGGGCTCATTAACATAATTTTATTCAGTTACGGAGCCGCTCGTGGTAGGGGAGTGTCTTGTACCCCGGACGTGACGTCATGTTACCTGCTGCTGTCGTGTGACGTCCCGAGGTAACAGGAAGCGATCGCTTCGCTCTTGCACTGAAATCCGAGGTGAGAAATTATGATCGTGTGGGTGGTCGTGGTTGTTGTGGTGGTGGTTGTGGTGGTGGTGGTTGTTGTTGTTGTTTACCAAGGTAGAGCCCCTCTCTCTTTCGTAGGGATGTCAGTTGAGTAGCAGCGAGCATGGGAATCGATGTCCAGGTTGGAACTTTACAACGCGGGGCCTAGCCACGCAGGGCCTTGCCTCCTGCCCTCGCCTGATTGCGTTCACTTTAATTATCTCGCTTAAGTTTAATTTGTCTTCACCCGGCTCGCCACTTTGTAACTTTGTTTTATTGTAAATATTCACGCAGTTTTTATTTATTTTCACCAGGCCAAGCCCGCTTGAGCTGCTATACCGCTCTTGTTATCAGAAGCGACCTGCCCACAACAACACAAGGTGAGGCTTTGTCAACGTGTGTGAATGTTTTGACTTAAAACTTTGGTGACTGCAGGAATTAATATTCTTGGTTCTTTCGGTAAAGTCACGTAGATAGAAAATAAAATAATAAAATAAATGAATAATAAAAATTTTTAAATAAAGTAATAAACCCACGACGTTTCGATCGCAACACAAGTGGTCTTTATCTTATTGAATTTAATCTGTTATTTTTATTTTCTATCTACGTGACTTTACTGAAAGAACCAACAATACGTGCGTCAATGTCTATCGGTCAAAGACGCTAAGCGCGTGCCGCTGTTGACTCTGAATGTGTGGAGGGGAACACCTTCACCACGGGGAGAGAGAGAGACAGAGACACTGATAGCCTCGGCTATGTTGATTGATCCTCGATGCATTACTTGGTGGAGTGAGGAAGAATTAATGCTGAGCAGATGAAGGTGGCCAGGCATGGTTCTGGTCACACCACCACCTGTTTACTCATGGCAGTGTGTGACAGTGTCAAGTTTGTGTTTGCAGTAAAGTCTATTAACTCTATTGCACACGGAGGTTATATCAAAACATTAGTTTATTTTTGTTTTCCTAAGGAACTCTTTATAAGAATGGAAACAGGAGGTGAACACAGCACACACATTCAGCTGAAGTCGGAACTGTTCATCCGCAGCATTCAAGGACATCTGAGCCTGGATTCACACCTCTAAGTTCTGATTGAACGTTAATTTATGCATTTCTGCATAACACAAATAGTATTGTTTTCAACACCCTTTGCTATGTCAGCTGAATTTAGCTTTCATAAATATTCCTTTTGTAGTCAGACAGCTGAAATTGTGTGCTTAGAGTTTTGAGTTAACATTCATCTTGAAGATATGAAGGCTTCCAGGCATATTAATGAGTTAACATTCATCTTGAAGATATGAAGGCTTCCAGGCATATTAATGACATTTTATCTCTCATTGTGTGCCATAACAGCCCGTGGAGAGAAACCCTTCAGGTGCACTCTGTGCTGGAAGGCATTTGCAGATTCATCAAATCTGATTCATTTGGAAAACTTTTTCACTACATCATGAATATATTAATAAGTATAGACGTGTAAGTCACGTGTGTATTCCTCTGTGCCTGACGTGTAGATGGTGTGGATATTATTTTTTTCTGTCTGCAGCTGACGCTTCCTCTGCAGAATTGGTCTGATGGAGCAAAGGCACTCAGCGCAGCTCGGTACGACAAGTCAACAATGCGACCAGCGTGCATACAGCACGGACCGGACTGGAAATTTGACACGGCACCAGAGAACTCACACAGGAGAGAAACTCTTCAAGTGCACTGTGTTTAACAAGGCATTTGCATGGCCATCAGTTTTTCAGAACCACCAGAGAACACACACGGGAGAGAAACCCTTCAGGTGCAGTGTTTGTGGGAAGGCATTTTTATGGTCATCTGCTCTTAAAAAACACCAGAGAACACACACGGAAGAGAACCCCTTCAAGTGCAGTGTGTGTGGGAAGACATTTTCAGATTCATGTACTCTTAAAACACACCAGAGAACACACACGGGAGAGAAACCCTTCAGGTGCAGTGTTTGTGGGAAGGCATTTTTATGGTCATCTGCTCTTAAAAAACACCAGAGAACACACACGGAAGAGAACCCCTTCAAGTGCAGTGTTTGTGGGAAGGCATTTTCAGATTCATTTGCTCTTAAAACACACCAGAGAACACACACGGGAGAGAAACCCTTCAAGTGCAGTGTGTGCATGAAGGCATTTGCACAGTCATCTGATCTTGTAAAACACCAGAGAACACACACGGGAGAGAAACCCTTCAAGTGTACTCTGTGCGGGATTGCGTTTGCACAGTCACCACATCTTATAGTACACCATAGAACACACACGGGAGAGAAACCCTTCAGGTGCACGATGTGTGGGATGGCGTTTACACAGTCATGTAATCTGTAAAACACCAGAGAACACACACGGGAGAGAAACCCTTCAAGTGTACTCTGTGCGGGATGGCGTTTGCACAGTCACCACATCTTATAGTACACCATAGAACACACACGGGAGAGAAACCCTTCAAGTGCAGTGTGTGCGTGAAGGCATTTGCACATTCATCTGCTCTTAAATCACACCAGAGAACACACACAGGAGAGAAACCCTTCAGGTGCAGTGTGTGTGGGAAGACATTTTCAGATTCATCTGCTCTTAAAAAACACCAGAGAACACACACGGGAGAGAAACCCTTCAGGTGCACGATCTGCGGGATGGCGTTTACATAGTCATATCATCTCATATTACACCAGAGAACACACACGGGAGAGAAACCCTTCCAGTGCAGTGTTTGTGGGAAGGCATTTTCATGGTCATCTTCTCTTAAAAAACACCAGAGAACACACACGGGAGAGAAACCCTTCAAGTGCAGTGTGTGTGGGAAGACATTTTCAGATTCATCTGCTCTTAAAAAACACCAGAGAACACACACGGGAGAGAAACCCTTCAGGTGCACGATCTGCGGGATGTCGTTTACACAGTCATATCATCTCATATTACACCAGAGAACACACACGTGAGAGAAACCCTTCAAGTGCATTGTGTGCGTGAAGGCATTTGCACATTCATGTAATCTTGTAATACACCAGAGAACACACACGGGAGAGAAACCCTTCAAGTGCAGTGTGTGCGTGAAGGCGTTTGCACAATCATCTGATCTTGTAAAACACCAGAGAACACACACAGGAGAGAAACCCTTCAAGTGTACTCTGTGCGGGAAGCCGTTTGCAGATTCATCAACTCTTCGAAGACACCAGAGAACACAAAAGCATCGGAAGATCCACAAGGAGCAGAGTCGGAGTCTGAAATCAGCTTGTGAAAGTCAAAGTGCCGCAATGAGCCCATCCCTCATGAAACAAGAACCGGACGAAAATCCCAGCTTGGACACTTTTAAAGGTATCAAGGTGAAATATGAAGAGGTGATGGTGAAATGTGAAGAAGTGATGAGCGAAGAAGTGAAGGTAAAATGTGAAGATGAAGATTCAACTCCAAAATGGGACCTTCACATCGTGAAGCAGGAGGAGAATTCTGACTGTGAGTCAGAGTGAGGCAACTCCCAGCAGTTTGTGGAAGTGGAGGTGTGGGTGGACTTGCTCCTAGACAATACAAAGTCAAGCGGAGATCCGGTAGATGTGTAAGCCAGAGACGATGTCGCTACAATAGATGCACCTTTGTCACAGGCCTTTAATGACAAGAACGTGAAGTTGAACACTTTGTGGGCCCGTGGGTTGGGTAGATCTCTAACCAGGAGCAAGAGCCAATAAGCTCCCAAGCATTCACTATGTTATCATAATAATTGATTTTACATGGTGCTTGCTTAATCGCCTCAGCAACTCGGAGTTTTGTATCTCATCTCACACTCGAAGAGCATCCCAAAGTAGCAGCTGCCCCTGTGTGGCACAAGGTGGTGGCCCTGCACCTGCCTGCATGTGGACAAGAGCCTGTCAGTAGGGGGCGCTGATTGATGCGTCATCTCAGTTGTGTAGTTTGTAGGTAATGTTTAGAATTTGCTACATTTTCACTCAGACGCCAGCATGCAATGGCCTACTCGTTTTGAATGACAATAGTATGTTTTACATACACTCTGAAGCAGACTGCAACTTTTTTTAAAAGCTTGTTAATACGATGTAATGTGATGCAGTATATTTCACTGCAGTAATCCAATTTTGTTAATATGCCTGTCAATAATTTAAAATGTATACTTGTCTGGTTTTGTGCATACTTGTAACATTTGATCTGTAACGGTCAAACATTGAATAAGTGATGTTAGGACAAAGTGTGCTTGTGTGTTTGGAAGTAACGTACAGAGAACTCAGGTGAGACCCGTTGTTCTTGTGATACAGGTCAAACGGTGTTTTTGTGTTCCACGAAGCATCTGGAGCTACTCATTGTCTTTGAAATAGGGAGCACGCTCGGATCATTCATCAGTTACAAGGCATACCACTTGAAAGTTACACGTATAGGAGGAGGTACATTCTCTACAACACGAATTGTAGTTTTGTCTTACGTGTTGACGTAGATTTTGTCTAACTGGGACTAGAAATGCACCTTGCTGATTCACGTCTGGATGTTCGTACCTATCGGTTGAAGCAAACCCTACTGCTGTTGTTGAGACGCTGTGCACCATTTCATGGTCCAACACGTTGACGGCCTTCAGGCCAGGAAAGTCACAACATTTGCACACGAAGGACGCATTCACGCAAGTACCCCATGCTCCGTTTTGAAGTTTTAAAATGAAACATCTTTGAATTGTGTTGTGTTTTGAATTAGATGATTTTATTTCCTCATTAAAAGCTTGTATCAATTTACATCTGGAAGACTTCATTGAAAAAGACATTTCGTGTGAATTTTCTCTCGTCATTAAGTAGATGGCCTTGCCGGGGGTTCGGACACACACAGTGTACACACACACAGTGTACACACACAATGTACACACAGTGTACACACACACACTGTACACACTGTGCACACACAGTGTACACACACACAGTGTATACACATAGTGTACACACAGTGTACACACACAGTGTATATACACAGTGACACAGTGACGCACAGTGACACAACAACAACCGCCATTCGCCACTAAGTGACGGTGACGTCACCACGACGCTTGTGCCAGGCACAGTGACACACAAAGACAAAGATCCCCCGTGTAGCCTTAACAGACTGTAGGGGCAAGTGCTGTTAGCGAGCACCTATGAAGGCCGGAACGGTACACGAGGGGGTGGGTGGCCAGCACCACGCCCGACCGCCTTTGTCTCCCTAGTGGCGATATTTACACACCGCACCAGGTACTCAGTGACACAGTGACACAGTGTATACACATAGTGTACACACACACACAGTGCACATGCACACAGTGTATACACAGTGTATGTCCACGTTGTTGCTGAGCTCACATACCCAAGGGAGGGAGCAATGGAAAATTAATCTAAATCAACTTAAACTCCAACTCTGTGACGTCACCACTCAGCATTACCTCTTCGGCGTGAAACGCCAGGGGGAGGTGTACATCGCTAGTGACGTCATGTCACCAAGGTATTCATCCTTCCCCCGTCCACCGCGCTCTTGAGCGTGACGTCAACTCCGCTTGGGTCACTACCGATATCGCTCCAGTGGCAATCCTTATTTGGGCAAAGCTACGCCCAGTGACTGGTAGCTCATTAACATAATGTGACCGTTAAAGCCATCGCGAGTTTATTGCGACGGGTTCAGCGCACACGCCCCCATCCCTCGACATATGGGCCGGTCTCATTAACATAATTTTTTTGTCTACAAACTAAGTCGCCTCTGTGGTAGTAGTTACATTGGAGAAACCAAACGCCATGTCTCGGACCGCATTCGTGAACACAAAGCAGACCTTAAACACGGTTGGACCAACACCTCGGCCGTGGCAGATCATTGTTCTAATTCAGTAGGCTCACATGCCACTGACTTTTCCAAGACAGAGGTTCTTTGTAAGCCATCTGGCTTCCATGAGAGATTCGTTCATGAGGCTATCCACATATACAAGCACAGAGACAATTTCAACCGAGACGATGGATTCTATCTTAGCAATCATTGGAAAGATTTGATAAACCATTTCAGGTCTTAATTGATTGTTCACGCTTACAGTGGCTTTCAGACAGCATACATTATAAAAAAAATTTCGTCTCCCCCCTCCTCTTTTCAGAATATAGATGGACTAGTCCTAAATAAACTGCCAAATCGTTGCGCGTGGCGCTAACGTTTTTTTATAAATAAATAAATGCGCCGTTTAAAAATAAATTTATGCAAACCAACACACCTGAAGACGACCGTTTAAGTTATGGTCGAAACATCGTGAGAATGTTTTATTGTTTTATATATTTTATTATTTTGTTGTTTCCCTTCAACGTGACTTTACCGAAAAAACTAAGATTATAATTTTTTCAGTTAGCCGCTCTTGGGAGGGAAGTGACATCATGCTACTTCCTGCTGTCGCGAGGTAACAGGAAGCTGCCGTGTGCGCGCTTGCACTGAAATCCGAGGTGAGAAATTCTCATCGTTGTGGTGGTTGTGGTGGTGGTGGTTGTTGTTTAGAGCCTCTCTCTCTCGTAGGGATGTCAGTTGAGTAGCAGCGAGCATGGGAATCGATGTCCAGGTTGGAACTTTACAACGCGGGGCCTAGCCACGCGGGGCCTTGCCTCCTGCCCTCGCCTGATTGCGTTTACTTTAATTATCTCGCTTAAGTTTAATTTGTCTTCACCCGGCTCGCCACTTTGTAACTTTGTTTTATTGTAAATATTCACGCAGTTTTTATTTTCTTTTGTTACCAGGCCAAGCCCGCTTGAGCTGCTATACCGCTCTTGTTATCAGAAGCGACCTGCCCACAACAACACAAGGTGAGGCTTTGTCAACGTGTGTGAATGTTTTGACTTAAAACTTTGGTGACTGCAGGAATTAATATTCTTGGTTCTTTCGGTGAAGTCACATAGATAGAAAATAAAATGAAAATAACAGATAATATTTTTTTATTTTTTTAAATGAAGCAAAAAACCCCACAACGTTTCTATGGCAACATTAATGTTGAAGATGCGAGGGTTTACAGGAATATTTATGACATTTGCCCTCTCATTGCGTGCCATGACAGTGCTGTTTGCACAGTCACACATAGTCACTGTAAGATGTTTTTCTTGGTCGTGTTTTTGTTTTTTTGCTTGTTGTGGTTGCACCCGATTCAAGAGCCGAATGGCTCACGGGACTATAACCAAAATAAATCAAACTGAAAATCAAAATACTGAAACCGCGTGATGAATTTGGGAAAGTTTTTCACTGCATCTCCAAATATATATAAAAGGCAAAGTTGTGATTTTGTGTGTTGTCTGTTCAAAATGTTTAGCGTACTTCGCGACATGCAACAAACTGGAAATTTGCCATGTGGGTACTTTCCAGACTGTACACCGTGCAAACATTATACAAATACACTTTTGTGTTTTTTAGGGGGGGAGGGGAGCTCAATAATGTATAGATTTTTTGGACGGCAAGTGAGCTGTGACGTCAAATCTGTCACGTGACCCTCGCATGTGGAAGAGGAACGCATTGTAGTGTAGCGGTTAGCGTTGTCTGTGTGTTTGTGTCTGTGTGTGTCTGTGTGTGTGTGTCTGTGTGTGTGTGTCTGTGTGTGTGTGTCTGTGTGTCTCTGTGTGTGTGTGTCTGTGTGTGTGTGTGTCTGTGTGTGTCTGTATCTGTGTGTGTGTATGTGTGTCTGTGTGTGTGTGTCTGTGTGTGTCTGAGTGTCTGTGTGTGTATCTGTGTGTGTGTGTGGAAGAGTAACTCATTGTAGTGTAGCGGTTAGCGCTACGCTGCGCTACGAACCCGGCGACCCGAGTTCGATTCCCGCTCACGGCCACCACCGGTGACGATTACTTGAACCGCTTCTGGGCCTCCCCTAGGTCGACTCAGCCTCAAACGAGTAACTGCTGTGGTGTGAACATCGCCACTGGGGAGACAAAGGCGGCCGGACGTGGTGGATCCAAGTCCCGGGCGAAGCCGGGTAGTACAGCTAGTCATGAATACATGAATGAATATAGACGTGTAAGTCACGTGTGACTGTATATATTCATTCCTCCATGGCTCGATACTGACGTGTAGATGGTGTGGATATTCTTATTTTTTGTCTGCAGCTGACGCTGGTCTGATGGAGCAAAGGCAGTCAGCACAGCAGCTCGGTACGACAAGTCAACATTGCGACCGGCGTGCATACAGCACGGATCGGACGGGAAATTTGACACAGCACCAGAGAACTCGCAAAGGAGAGAAACCCTTCAAGTGCACTGTGTGTGACAAGGCATTTGCATGGCCATCAGTTCTTGAGACCCACCAGAGAACACACACAGGAGAGAAACCCTTCAAGTGCAGTGTGTGTGGGAAGACATTTTCAGATTCATCTGCTCTTAAAAAACACCAGAGAATACACACGGGAGAGAAACCTTTCAAGTGCAGTGTGTGTGGGATGGCATTTTCACGGTCATCTGCTGTTAAAACACACCAGAGAACACACACGGGAGAGAAACCTTTCAAGTGCAGTGTGTGTGGGAAGACATTTTCATATTCATTTGCTCTTAAAACACACCAGAGAACACACACGGGAGAGAAACCCTTCAGGTGCAGTGTGTGTGGGAAGACATTTTCAGATTCATCTGCTCTTAAAAAACACCAGAGAACACACACGGGAGAGAAACCTTTCAAGTGCAGTGTGTGTGGGAAGACATTTTCATATTCATTTGCTCTTAAAACACACCAGAGAACACACACGGGAGAGAAACCCTTCAGGTGCAGTGTGTGTGGGAAGGCATTTTCACGGTCATCTGCTCTTAAAACACACCAGAGAACACACACGGGAGAGAAACCCTTCAAGTGCAGTGTGTGTGGGAAGACATTTTCAGATTCATCTACTCTTAAAAACACCAGAGAACACACACAGGAGAGAAACCCTTCAGGTGCAGTGTGTGTGGGATGGCATTTTCACGGTCATCTGCTTTTAAAACACACCAGAGAACACACACGGGAGAGAAACCCTTCAGGTGCAGTGTGTGTGGGAAGGCATTTCCAGATTCATTTAATCTTCAAAGGCACCAGAGAACACACACGGGAGAGAAACCCTTCAAGTGCAGTGTGTGTGTGAAGGCATTTTCACAGTCATCTGCTCTTAAAAAACACCAGAGAACACACACGGGAGAGAAACCCTTCAGGTGCAGTGTGTGTGGGAAGGCATTTTCACGGTCATCTGCTCTTAAAACACACCAGAGAACACACACGGGAGAGAAACCCTTCAAGTGCAGTGTGTGTGGGAAGACATTTTCAGATTCATCTATTCTTAAAAAACACCAGAGAACACACACGGGAGAGAAACCCTTCAGGTGCAGTGTGTGTGGGATGGCATTTTCACGGTCATCTGCTCTTAAAACACACCAGAGAACACACACGGGAGAGAAACCCTTCAGGTGCAGTGTGTGTGGGAAGGCATTTCCAGATTCATTTAATCTTCAAAGGCACTAGAGAACACACACGGGAGAGAAACCCTTCAAGTGCAGTGTGTGTGTGAAGGCATTTTCACAGTCATCTGCTCTTAAAAAACACCAGAGAACACACACGGGAGAGAAACCCTACAGGTGCAGTGTGTGTGGGAAGACATTTTCAGATTCATCTGCTCTTAAAAAACACCACAGAACACACACGGGAGAGAAACCCTTCAAGTGCAGTGTGTGTGGGAAGGCATTTCCAGATTCATATCATATTAAAACACACCAGAGAATGCACGCAGGAGAGAAACCCTTCAAGTGCAGTGTGTGCGGGAAGGCATTTGCACATTCATCAAATCTTCAAGTACACCAGAGTACACACATGGGAGAGAAACCCTTCAAGTGCAGTGTGTGCGGGAAGTCATTTGCACATTCATCAAATCTTCAAGTACACCAGAGAACACAGAAGCATCAGAAGATCCACAAGGAGTGTAGTCTGAAATCAGCTTGTGAAAGTCAAAGTGCCACCATGAGCCCATCCCTCATGAAACACGAACCAGAAGAAAATCCCAGCTTGGACACTTTTAAAGTTATCGAGGTGAAATATGAAGAAGTGATGGTGAAGAGGGAAGAAGTGATGAGCGAAGAAGTGAAGGTGAAATGTGAAGAAGTGATGGTGAAGAGGGAAGAAGTGAAGGTAAAATGTGAAGATGAAGATTCAACTCCAAAATGGGACCTTCATATCGATGGAGGCAACGTGAAGCAGGAGGAGAATTCTGACTGTGAGGCAGAGCGAGGCAACTCCCAGCAGTTTGTGGCAGTGGAGGTGTGGGTGGACTTCCTAGACAATACAAAGTCAAGTGGAGACCCGGTAGATGTGTAAGCCAGAGACGATGTTGCTACAATAGGTGCACCTTTGTCACAGGCCTTTAATGACAAGAACGTGAAGTTGAACACTCAGCTCCTAGGTTCAACCTGCAGAGTAAGAACGGCCAGTCTTTGTGGACCTGTGGGTTGGGTCAATCTCTGACCAGGAGCGAGAGCCAATAAGCTCCCAAGCATTCACGATGTTCTCATGATAATTGCTTTTACGCGGTGCTCGCTTAATCGCCTCGGCATCTCGGAGTTTCGTATCTCGTCTGAGACGCTCGAAGAGCTTCCCCAAATAGCAGCTGCCCCTGTGTGGCACCGGGTGGTGGCCCTGCACCGGCCTGCATGTGGACAAGAGCCTGTCAGTAGGGGGCAATGATTGATGCGTCATCTAGGTTGTGTAGTTTGTCGGCAATCTTGATTCGAAGCTTTCGTGACTGCAGGAATCCATACTCTCTCGTTATTTCGGTAAAGTCATCACGTGGGTAGAAACATAACAGATAACGGCGTTTAGATCACAACACAAGCAATCGTCATCAGGTGGGACAACCACAGCAAGAAGAAGACGCTGAAGTAGGCGCCTACTTCAGCAGTTTTGTCTTCTTGCTGCTGTGGTTGTCCCACCTGATGACGATTGCTTGTGTTACGATCTAAACTCCGTGATCTATTATTTGTAGCTAATGTTTAGAATTTGCTACATTTTGACCCAGACGCCAGCATGCAATGGCCTCGTTTTGAATGACACTGCAATAGTTTGTTGTACATACACTGTTAAGCAGGAGTTGCGTATTTTTAAAATAGCTTCTTGTTAATACGATGTAACCTGATGCAGTATATTTCACTGCAGTAATTCAATTTTGTTAATATGCCTGTCAATAATTACGAATGAATACTTGTCTGTGCGTATTTTAAATGTTATTCTTTTATAAGGTGATGTTGATATCGAAAACTGACACATAGCTGGCATGCCATAAATAGGAAATTAACTCTGCTTATTCGAATCAATGTATTCATATATGTTGATAAACTGTTTCAAGCAGATTTTGTCTCTTAACGGCGACTACAGGGACCACGTGATTGTTTAAAAATGTCTTTGATTATAACTATAATTGCCTACAATTCGTCATGTGTAGCTTATTTAGACTACAATTTATTCACTACCCAAAATGTATTTACTTGAAAACATAGAGCTGATATTTGTAAGCAGTCTTTTTTATTTATACGTTTGAAAAAATATATTTGCACAAATTGAACTTGTTCAGATACAAGGTGAATTCACAAGGCATTGTAAAAAATCCAATATTTCAGAATTTTGCCTTAACGGAGAATATTTTAAAAAATGTTGGTAACAATAAAGATTCAGAAATATATATTGTGCCGTGTCTACAATTTTATTGTAAAGTGGAATTGGTAAAAAAAAAATGTATTTGTACACGTATAGGCGTTGTGGTCCATAAGTCTGGTGACACAGAGGAATTGTGGTCCATAAGTCTGGTGACACAGAGGCATTGTGGTCCATAAGTCTGGTGACACACAAGTTTCATTTATTAGGTATAGCCCTGTGAGCCATGCGGCTCATAAGTCGGGTGCAACCGCAACAAACATAAGTCTGGTGACACAGAGGCGTTGTGGTCCATAAGTCTGGTGACAGAGGCGTTGTGGTCCATAAGTCTGGTGACACAGAGACGTTGTGGTCCATAAGTCTGGTGACACAGAGGCGTTGTGGTCCATAAGTCTGGTGACACAGAGGCGTTGTGGTCCATAAGTCTGGTGACACAGAGGCGTTGTGGTCCATAAGTCTGGTGACACAGAGGCGTTGTGGTCCATAAGTCTGGTGACACAGAGGCGTTGAGGTCCATAAGTCTGGTGACAGAGGCGTTGTGGTCCATAATTCTATGGGCTGTGTTGAGTCTATGGCAGTGTTGAGTCCATGGGTAGTGCTGAATCTATGGGCAGTGTTGATTCTATGGGCAATGTTGAGTCTATGGTAGTGTTGAGTCTATGGTAGTGTTGAGTCTGTGGGTGGTAGTGTTGAGTCTATGGGTGGTAGTGTTGAGTCTATGGTAGTGTTGTGTCTATGGTAGTGTTGAGTCTATGGGTGGTAGTGTTGTGTCTATGGTAGTGTTGAGTCTATGGGTAGTGTTGAGTCTATGGTAGTGTTGAGTCTATGGTAGTGTTGAGTCTATGGGTGGTAGTGTTGTGTCTATGGTAGTGTTGAGTCTACAGTGAAGGAAAAAAGTATTTGATCCCCTGCTGATTTTGTACGTTTGCCCCATGACAAAGAAATGATCAGTCTATAATTTTAATGGTAGGTTTATTTGAACAGTAAGAGACAGAATAACAACAAAATCCAGAAAAACGCTTCGCTACGTGGCCACGAGTGACGGTGAAATATGAAGAAGGGGCGACCCTGAAGCGTGAAGGTCAGGAATCTTCTCCGGGTGCTCCTCCTCCCACGTTTGCAGGCGCCTATCACCGTCATCACAGCATCCCAATGGCAGTATTCTCGACACGAATATCTCGAGACTCAAGGAGGCTATTCTGGACAAATTCATTCGCGGTATTCTTATTATTGTAATCCTCATGTGTGTATGTTGAACTTCTTTCGCACAGTACGTAGCAAACCTTGCTATACATCCTAAATAGAAGAGTCATCCTATGCAGAGGCCGGTGCCTGCCAATAAATGTATAATTTCCACCCTCAAGCTCAGATGAGAGCCGTCAAATGTATATTTGACAATGGTGACACTTTGATTTGTGTTTCTGGATAAGGTTAACATATAGGTTGCATTTTGCATTCAAACAGATGATTATACAGGAATACAGCTTCTGACCTTCAAGTGTGCATAACGTTCATTTTATTTAAGCCGAGATGCCATTCATTAATGTGAATGGAAATAAGCTCAAATATATGTTTTATGAAAGTATACCACATTGATGAAATGTATGGTGTGCATTATTGAAGGTCTGTGAACTTTCTAACAGTTTTCCCAGGAAGTGAAGAAACTTGTCAAGCATTTCTAAAACACTTTATATAAACAAGGTTAATGTTTTAATGGTATCTGTGAAAGCAGAGGATGGAGCTCTTTTTTCATCAGCGGAGTACGGTGCCCACACTCCTCTTACACAGCAACTCTTTGAGTTATGGATCACGCAGAGATCGTAAAACTCTGCACGCCCGACTTGCAGGGCAGCACTGTGGTGTCTGTAAGAGCATTCATTTTGATCTATGCACGTAGTCTTCAGTCTCGGTGGTGCTTTCCTGGGTAAATATTCTAATGAAATATGGATGATGAACGTTAGCAACTGCTCAATCTGCTGTGTGTGTATATTTACATTTCTGCTCTAATTTGATGCGTGAGAAGGGGAGATCCATTTTTCACTTAATGGGAACCAGTCTTCCCGAAAAAAGACTGCAGTATAGTGGTTGTACAAATATACTTACAGCTTTGTTGAACAGCACCACTCACCTTCATTACAGTGGAGATAACCCATGTATATCAGTTCACCAACATTGATCTGTTGTTCACACATTACTAAGGTTGTGGTTATGGTGGTGGAAACAGAAAAATGCATTTGTGGGGGCTACCGTCCCCCGCCATCACCGAATTGTCGGGGCCGTTGGCCCCCGACTCCCCCGTTAAATTCATACCACTACCACAACTGCAACACCCGTTGTATGATTATGCCCGTGGGTACCCGTGTACCTCACGGCGCAGCTCTACTCACGCAGTAACCACCGCCAGCAGCATCGCGTGCTTGAATTGTGTAATCTTGTTTCATTTACCTTCGCAGCCGGTCGGAAGCAACTAATTAGGCCACGCTGCGCAATTCCCGCTCACCAATTGATCTCTACACGCTACACGCGCGGCGCGTGCCGTGAGCGCCGCTGCTCCTGCACGTCCCCGTACTGGCGCGGGCGAAGTGCAACCAGTACCACACAATGCAGAGGCTCACCACACCACGCACGAGTGCATTTAATGATCGAAGGACCCGTACTTTAATTCCCAGGGCGATAGCACGTTGCTGCTGCCCCGGCATGCGCGTCAAGCCCCGAGTGGACTCACCCGTGCGAGCGTAAACACATGGGTAAAATTACTCACTCACGCGCAAACAAAAGAATCACCGCGGGCAGACTCGCCACACCACACACCGCCCCTCCGTACTCACAGAAACAACACAATACGGTTTATACCCTACGGACGGTTTATTCCCCACGAATAAACGAACTAGACTGTGCGTGTCAGTACGGACCAGCAGGACAGGTCTAACCTATCTCGCTACTGCCTGATACTTAATCGACCTGTCTGCCCTCTATTTTCTCTCCCCGTGCTTCCCCAAAGCGTCCCTTTTTATCCTCCTTTCAAAGCCCTCGCACCGCCCATCCGCGGTGCATCACGGGTCAGGCCGTTAATCTGCGGTGCATCATGGGTAGGGCCGTTAATTCGCGGTGCATCATAGGTAGGGCCGTTAATCCACGGTGCATCATGGGTAGAGACGCTAACCCGCGGTGCACCATGGGTAGAGACGCTTAACCCGCGCTGCCCCGCTCCCCACCTGTCTGCTGGTCCGCGTGTGTCCTAGGCATCTCCTCACTGCAGTTCTCAGCGAGTTCTCCGTGGTAGGTGAGTGAGTGGGTAGGTGAGTGAGTGGGTAGGTAGGTGAGTGGGTGGGTAGATGAATGGGTGGGTAGGTGAGTGAGTGGGCGAATGACTGGATGGGTAGATGAGTGGGTGGGTTGGTAGGTGAGTAGGTGGGTAGGTGAGTGGGTGGGTAGGTGAGTGGGTGGGTAGGTGAGTGAGTGGGCGAATGACTGGATGGGTAGATGAGTGGGTGGGTGGGTAGGTGAGTGGGCGAATGACTGAATGAGTAGATGAGTGGCTGGGTAGGTGAGTGGGTAAGTGAGTGAAAGGGTGGGTGAATCGGTTGGTGGGTGAGTGGGAGGGTGGGTGTGGATGTGTACTGTGATGCATCTGCCAATTGTCTCAAGTCAGTCAACCCATGGCATCTGGGTCTGTCCCGTGACCTGTCAGCGAACTTGGCCTAAGCTCCGTGGTGATCTCACGGGTGGTCGGGGCATTTAAACTGGAGCATGATGTGTTTATTTTGCTCCCCATAGAATGTGGAGATTTTACGTGGTAACAACTTCTTTAAACACCACCGAGGCGTCGTTAAGCGTCTCTTTCAAACCGTGATAGTTTGCGAACGGTAGTTTCCCTTATCTCCAGATATATAAAAGGCAAAGTTGTGATTATGTGTGTCTGTTCAAAATGTTTAGCGTACTTCCCGACATGCAACAAACTTTAAATTTGCCATGTGGGTACTTTCCAGACTGTACACTGTGCAAACATTATAAAAATACACTTTTAGCTTCTATTTTAGGGGGGGGGGGGGAGCTCAATAATGCATTTATTTTTTGCACGGCAAGTGAGCTGTGACATCAAATCTGTCACGTGACCCGCGCACGTGGAAGCGTAACGCATTGTAGTGTAGCGGTTAGCGTTGTCTGTGTGTGTCTGTGTGTGTGTCTGTGTGTGTCTGTGTGTGTGTCTGTGTGTGTGTCTGTGTGTGTGTCTGTGTGTGTCTGTGTGTGTGTCTGTGTGTCTGTGTGTGGCTGTGTGTGTGTCTGTGTGTGTCTGTGTGTGGGGGGGGGAGCGGTAGTGTAGTGGTTAGCGCTACGCTGCGCTACGAACCCGGCGACCCGAGTTCGATTCCCGCTCACGGCCACCACCGGTGACGATTATTTCAACCGGTCCTGGGCCTCCCCTAGGTCGACTCAGCCTCAAACGTGTAAATGTTGTGGTGTGAACATCGGGAGACAAAGGTGGCCGGACGTGGTGAATCCAAGTCCCGGGTGAAGCCGGGTAGTTAAAGCTCGTGCTGTTATATTCACAATCAGATGTTTTTATTTCGACTCGAGGAAAATCGGTGAAATCGGAAGCCAACGATAGGCCCCAGTTGTGGGCCCTTCTGAACCTGGTAACAAAATAATATTCTTAATCAGTGATGTCCTCACCTAAGCGTGTGAGACGAGACGGACGCACAAGACTCTAGTCTCCCGTTGCTGTACATCACTCACAGAGCACCACAGCGCCCCCCCCCCCCCCCACCAGATCCACAACAGCGTTCGCCCCGCAAGACTAAGGCAGCTTCTCCCTGCCTCAGCTGGACCATCAACAACGGCAACATTTGTGTCAACAACAGCAGCAACAGCTAACTTGGCGCCTTTATCATTACGTCTTCAGCACGGCAGCAGCAGCAGCATGGAACAACTTCAGGGCATGACTCAGTCGCAACTCGCGTTTAAAATCGTCACGCAAGACGGCTCTCCGCGAGACGTCGCGGGCACACGGCGCGTCACTTTTCTCCCCCAATAAAACTCGGACAACGTGAATGCGTGGAAACGAGAAACGATGTCGGAACGCAACGGGGCATCGCAAATCGTAAAGATTTTTGCGAGAGCGAGAAAGAAAAGCTTCCTTCTAGACGTCGCCGCCGCGCGCCAACGACGGCACCAGCGTGAGCAGAAGCGCCGTGGCCCAAGCGGCACCGGGGCAGCAAGACGCCTTGCTGGTGGCAGACGCCCGCCCCGCTGACGTCGTCGCCGCCGCTGACGTCGTCGCTGATGACGTCGTCGCCGCTGATGACGTCGCTGATGATGTCGTTGCCGCTGCAAAGGGGCAAGCGGAGAAACGAGACGTCAGTCGCCATCGCTATGATGAGAGCAATGTACGAGTACCGGGGGGCCTCTTACAACCCTCCGCCTCCTCCTCCATCTCCACCACCACCAACACCACCAACATCACCACCAACACCACCACCAACACCACCACCAACACCACCACCAACACCACCAACACCAACACCACCACCAACACCACCAACACCACCACCACCAACACCACCAACACCACTAACACCACCAACACCACTAACACCAACACCACCACCACCAACACCACCAACATCACCATCACCAACACCACCACCAACACCACTAACACCACCACCACCAACACCACCAACACCACCGCCACCATCTCCACCACCACCAACACCACCACCTCCTAGGAGATGGAAGATTTGTTGGAGGTTGTTGATAGTTGAGACTGAAACCTCTTCCTCACTTGTTCACTCTGCCACTCACCCAATCATTCAGAGAGACGATCCATAACACTACGTTTAAAGCTATTTGGTAAATTAAAACGCCGACTGTCACATCATCGACGTTGGGTGCCCGATTGTAACTCCTCTGCGGTGAGCGGTGGACCACCACCAACACCCGAGTGTCAACAACGCTCTTTGCCAAAACAGCAAACCCCTGCCTAGAGTTGCGATGCTGAGAATCTTTTTTATTTTCAAAGCGTTCTTTTATCTCCGTTTGACCGGAACTTTGTTGACTGCCCTCGATGTGTGCACCTCCGTGAGTCTATGGGAGCCTTTAACATTGAAGTCTATGGGACCCTTTAACAGTGAAGTCTATGGGAGCCTTTAACAGTGAAGTCTATGGGAGCCTTTAACAGTGAAGTCTATGGGAGCCTTTAACAGTGAAGTCTATGGGAGCCTTTAACAGTGAAGTCTATGGGAGCCTTTAACAGTGAAGTCTATGGGAGCCTTTAACAGTGAAGTCTATGGGAGCCTTTAACAGTGAAGTCTATGGGAGCCTTTAACATTGAAGTCTATGGGAGCCTTTAACATTGAAGTCTATGGGAGCCTTTAACAGTGAAGTCTATGGGAGCCTTTAACAGTGAAGTCTATGGCAGCCTTTAACATTGAAGTCTATGGGAGCCTTTAACATTGAAGTCTATGGGAGCCTTTAACATTGAAGTCTATGGGAGCCTTTAACAGTGAAGTCTATGGGAGCCTTTAACAGTGAAGTCTATGGGAGCCTTTAACAGTGAAGTCTATGGGAGCCTTTAACAGTGAAGTCTATGGGAGCCTTTAACATTGAAGTCTGTGGGAGCCTTTAACATTGAAGTCTGTGGGAGCCTTTAACATTGAAGTCTGTGGGAGCCTTTAACATTGAAGTCTGTGGGAGCCTTTAACATTGAAGTCTGTGGGAGCCTTTAACATTGAAGTCTGTGGGAGCCTTTAACATTGAAGTCTGTGGGAGCCTTTAACACTGAAGTCTGTGGGAGCCTTTAACATTGAAGTCTGTGGGAGCCTTTAACAGTGAAGTCTATGGGAGCCTTTAACAGTGAAGTCTATGGGAGCCTTTAACAGTGAAGTCTATGGGAGCCTTTAACAGTGAAGTCTATGGGAGCCTTTAACAGTGAAGTCTATGGGAGCCTTTAACATTGAAGTCTATGGGAGCCTTTAACATTGAAGTCTATGGGAGCCTTTAACATTGAAGTCTATGGGAGCCTTTAACATTGAAGTCTATGGGAGCCTTTAACATTGAAGTCTATGGGAGCCTTTAACATTGAAGTCTGTGGGAGCCTTTAACATTGAAGTCTGTGGGAGCCTTTAACATTGAAGTCTGTGGGAGCCTTTAACATTGAAGTCTGTGGGAGCCTTTAACATTGAAGTCTGTGGGAGCCTTTAACATTGAAGTCTGTGGGAGCCTTTAACATTGAAGTCTATGGGAGCCTGTAACATTGAAGACTATGGGAGCCTTTAACATTGAAGTCTATCGGAGCCTTTAACATTGAAGTCTATCGGAGCCTTTAACATTGAAGTCTATGGGAGCCTTTAACATTGAAGTCTATGGGAGCCTTTAACATTGAAGTCTGTGGGAGCCTTTAAAATTGATGACTGTGGGAGCCTTTAACATTGAAGTCTGTGGGAGCCTTTAACAGTGAAGTCTATGGGAGCCTTTAACATTGAAGTCTATGGGAGCCTTTAACAGTGAAGTCTATGGGAGCCTTTAACATTGAAGTCTATGGGAGCCTTTAACATTGAAGTCTATGGGAGCCTTTAACATTGAAGTCTGTGGGAGCCTTTAACATTGAAGTCTGTGGGAGCCTTTAACATTGAAGTCTGTGGGAGCCTTTAACATTGAAGTCTGTGGGAGCCTTTAACATTGAAGTCTGTGGGAGCCTTTAACATTGAAGTCTATCGGAGCCTTTAACATTGAAGTCTATCGGAGCCTTTAACATTGAAGTCTATCGGAGCCTTTAACATTGAAGTCTATGGGAGCCTTTAACATTGAAGTCTATGGGAGCCTTTAACATTGAAGTCTGTGGGAGCCTTTAAAATTGATGTCTGTGGGAGCCTTTAACATTGAAGTCTGTGGGAGCCTTTAACAGTGAAGTCTATGGGAGCCTTTAACATTGAAGTCTATGGGAGCCTTTAACATTGAAGTCTATGGGAGCCTTTAACATTGAAGTCTATGGGAGCCTTTAACATTGAAGTCTATGGGAGCCTTTAACATTGAAGTCTGTGGGAGCCTTTAACATTGAAGTCTGTGGGAGCCTTTAACATTGAAGTCTGTGGGAGCCTTTAACATTGAAGTCTGTGGGATCCTTTAACATTGAAGTCTGTGGGAGCCTTTAACATTGAAGTCTGTGGGAGCCTTTAACATTGAAGTCTATGGGAGCCTGTAACATTGAAGACTATGGGAGCCTTTAACATTGAAGTCTATCGGAGCCTTTAACATTGAAGTCTATGGGAGCCTTTAACATTGAAGTCTATGGGAGCCTTTAACATTGAAGTCTGTGGGAGCCTTTAAAATTGATGTCTGTGGGAGCCTTTAACATTGAAGTCTGTGGGAGCCTTTAACAGTGAAGTCTATGGGAGCCTTTAACAGTGAAGTCTATGGGAGCCTTTAACAGTGCAGTCTATGGGAGCCTTTAACAGTGAAGTCTATGGGAGCCTTTAACAGTGAAGTCTATGGGAGCCTTTAACAGTGAAGCCTATGGGAGCCTTTAACAGTGAAGTCTATGGGAGCCTTTAACAGTGAAGTCTATGGGAGCCTTTAACAGCGAAGTCTATGGGAGCCTTTAACATTGAAGTATATGGGAGCCTTTAACATTGAAGCCTATGGGAGCCTTTAATATTGAAGTATATGGGAGCCTTTAACATTGAAGTCTATGGGAGCCTTTAACATTGAAGTCTATGGGAGCCTTTAACAGTGAAGTCTATGGGAGCCTTTAACAGTGAAGTCTATGGGAGCCTTTAACAGTGAAGTCTATGGGAGCCTTTAACAGTGAAGTCTATGGGAGCCTTTAACAGTGAAGTCTATGGGAGCCTTTAACAGTGAAGTCTATGGGAGCCTTTAACATTGAAGTCTATGGGAGCCTTTAACATTGAAGTCTATGGGAGCCTTTAACATTGAAGTCTATGGGAGCCTTTAACATTGAAGTCTATGGGATCCTTTAACATTGAAGTCTATGGGAGCCTTTAACATTGAAGTCTGTGGGAGCCTTTAACATTGAAGTCTGTGGGAGCCTTTAACATTGAAGTCTGTGGGAGCCTTTAACATTGAAGTCTGTGGGAGCCTTTAACATTGAAGTCTGTGGGAGCCTTTAACATTAAAGTCTGTGGGAGCCTTTAACAGTGAAGTCTATGGGAGCCTTTAACAGTGAAGTCTATGGGAGCCTTTAACAGTGAAGTCTATGGGAGCCTTTAACAGTGAAGTCTATGGGAGCCTTTAACAGTGAAGTCTATGGGAGCCTTTAACATTGAAGTCTATGGGAGCCTTTAACATTGAATCCAAGCATGAATGGAGCAAGCACTTGGGAACCCGAGCAGCCAATGGAGATTCACGGGGTGGCCAGAAACCCAGTTTTTTTAAAACCCAGGACTTTCCGCGCCGCCGACCTCATTGGGCTGACCACGGCCATTTGCATCGTCAGGGTGGACAGACGATCCAAGCCGCCGCCCTCCCGCGTACCTGGCGAGGTAGCTAACAGCTCGTCGTCGTCATCCTCGCCATCGTCAGCACCGCCGTCACGGCCGCTACCGGCGTTGGGGGCCGATGGCGAGGACGTAGAGGCCTCCTTGCCATCGTCCTGGCCCTCCTCCTCGTCCTCCTCGTCCTCCTCCTCGTCCTCCTTGTCCTCGTCCTCGTCCTCCTCCTCGTCCTCCTCCTCGTCCCCCTCCTCCTCCTCCTCGTCCTCCTCCTCACCGTCCGACGCCACTGTGGGGGTGGTTGTGGGGGTGATGGTGGTGGTAGTTAATGGTGGTGGTGGTGGCGGCGGCGGGTGTAGCGGTCTACGCCGTGCTACGCCGCGCTACGAACCCGGCCGAACCCAAGTTCGATTCCCGCTCACGGCCACCAACACGCGGTGATGATTATCTGAACCCGTCTTGGGTCTCCCCTAGGTCGACTCGGCCTCAAACGAGCACCCGGCGCGGTGTGTGGCGAACATCGCCAGCACCGGGGAGACAAAGGCGGTCGGGCGTGGCGCTGGCCACCCACCCCCTCGTGCGCCGTGCCGGCCTTCACAGGTGCTACTTGCTAACAGCGCTTGCCCCTGCGGCCTGTTGAGGCTACACCAGACGTGGGCAATGTACGGCCCCCGGGCCTTCTAGGGCCCGTTGGGCTTTTTAATCTGGCCCGCCGAACTTGTCCAAATATTATTATTATTAAATTAAATTTTACCTTTCTCCTGTAATGCCCCCATTTCCCCATTAGACGGCGCTGTTTTCACGATGTTTGATCAGTCACGTTACGACATGTTTTTGTATTGTTCAGATTCGTGCAATTTGTTAAATTGCCTTGCAAATAAATGCTTTGCTACCTGTTAAAGGCCAAATCCTTTCACGTAATGATTTTTAACACGCCATTTATATTTAGTTCACACAAACACTCCATCCATCTGTTCCTGGCCCGGCCCCTCTGTCAAATTTTAGAACGCACTGTGGCTCGCGAGTCAAAACATTTGCCTACCCCTGGGCTACACGGTGGGGGATCTTCGTCTTCGATGGCGGCGGTTGCGGTGCGGCAGCGGTTAACGGCTCGGCGCCGGATCGGAGAGGAATTCCGGCCGGCGGGTTTGTTGCCGGCGGCGACTTTGCTCACCTTCCACGGAGAGGTGCGCCCGCAGCTGGCCGGTGTTCAGGTTGTTGATGGCGAAGCAGGTGTAAGTGTTCGAGTCCTCGCGCCGCAAGTCCACGATGTGAAGGGTGCCATTCTCGAAGATCTGGAAGCGCTCGCCCTCAACATTCAAGCTCTGGTAGTTCCTGAACCTGGCGGTGCGCGGGAAGGCGTGGGGGGCGTGGGGGGCGTGGGGGGCGTGAACCGTTGAGGTTTGACGGCGATGCCGTCGGGGGATTTGAGATCCGGGGTCGGCTGCTTCGCGAGACGCGGAGGCGAACGTCCCGGGGGACGTTGGGGCGGCGAGGTTCACGCGGCCCTCCGCCGCGTTGAGTGCCCCTCTCTCGCTCTCTCGCTCTGAGCCACGTCTGCGTGGCGGCCATCGACAGTCGCCCTACCCCGCCCCCGCGCGCGCGAAATTATAAATGTTAGCCTATGGGAGCCTTTAACATTGAAGCCTATGCGAGCCTTTGACATTGAAGTCTATGGGAGCCTTTGACATTGAAGTCTATGGGAGCCTTTAACAGTGAAGTCTATGGGAGCCTTTAACATTGAAGTCTATGGGAGCCTTTAACATTGAAGCCTATGGGAGCCTTTAACATTGAAGTCTATGGGAGCCTTTGACATTGAAGTCTATGGGAGCCTTTGACATTGAAGTCTATGGGAGCCTTTAACAGTGAAGTCTATGGGAGCCTTTAACATTGAAGTCTATGGAAGCCTTTAACATTGAAGTCTATGGGAGCCTTTAACATTGAAGCATATGGGAGCCTTTAACATTGATGCCTATGGGAGCCTTTAACATTGAAGTCTATGGGAGCCTTTAACATTGAAGTCTATGGGAGCCTTTAACATTGAAGTCTGTGGGAGCCTTTAACATTGAAGTCTATGGGAGCCTTTAACATTGAAGTCTATGGGTGCCTTTAACATTGAAGTCTATGGGAGCCTTTAACATTGAAGTCTATGGGAGCCTTTAACAGTGAAGTCTATGGGAGCCTTTAGCATTGAAGTCTATGGGAGTGTTCTATGTTGAACTTCTTTCGCTCCGTACGTGGCCAGCCATGCAAACCCGCTGGCGGCATTCCAAAACAGACTCGGCTCTCGTGCCTCTGATTAGCACGGTTGGCCACATAGGGTGCGAAAGAAGTTCAGGGCACGTACACATACAGAGAGACCCACAGACACCCAGATCCACGGAGGCACAGATTAGCACGGTTGGCCACGTAGGGTGCGAAAGAAGTTCAGGGCACGTACAGCCCTCGCGACAGGGAGCTTCGAGGCGCGTCGTCAGGGCCGTCGTTTGCGACATGGCCGGGTAGCTTCTGAAAAACAGCTGCACGGCTCGGTGGGCATCAGGCGGTGAAATAAACAAAAAGAGTCTCCAGCGAGCGGAGAGCGAGAGGAGAGGCGGAGAGGGACGGACGCTCAGGCGCGGCGTTCGGTCTCACCACAGGATGGTGGCGGGCGGCCACACCGAGCACTCCATGTACACCGCCTCTCCCTCTCTCGCCCTGTACATCCTGTCTTGCTCCGACAGCATCGACGGGGGGTTGGCTGTGTGAGGCGGTGGTGGGGGGGGGGGGCAGAGACAGCGAGCGGGCAGAGGTTGCTCCCGAGGGTGGGGGGGGGGGGGGTCGCTCCGGGCCGAGCAAGTACTTGCAGTGTTGCACCTTAACAAACTGCGTACTCAACTGGGCCCTGTACGTGTGTGTGTATGTGATGTCGCAA
The DNA here is from genome assembly GCF_048934315.1 of Petromyzon marinus. Lineage (NCBI taxonomy): Eukaryota > Metazoa > Chordata > Hyperoartia > Petromyzontiformes > Petromyzontidae > Petromyzon > Petromyzon marinus. The sequence goes on from NW_027422728.1 coordinate 1,392,543, forward strand.
CCGTGCACCTTTCCGTCGTGTTTCCGGAGGTTGCTGCTTTGCTGTATACACCTGATGTGAGCTTCTTTGGTACCGTATGTGGCCAGAGATGATAACCGCAGCTGCGGGCGAAAATACAGCAGAGTGTTAGTAGGGTCTCTGTGTGAGTAGTGTGTGGGTCTCTGTGTGAGTAGTGTGTGGGTCTCTGTGTGAGTAGTATGTGGGTCTCTGTGTGAGTAGTGTGTGGGTCTCTGTGTGAGTAGTGTGTGGGTCTCTGTGTGAGTAGTATGTGGGTCTCTGTGTGAGTAGTGTGTGGGTCTCTGTGTGAGTAGTGTGTGGATCTCTGTGTGAGTAGTGTGTGGGTCTCTGTGTGAGTAGTCTGTGGGTCTCTGTGTGAGTAGTGTGTGGGTCTCTGTGTGAGTAGTGTGTGGGTCTCTGTGTGAGTAGTCTGTGGGTCTCTGTGTGAGTAGTCTATGGGTATCTCTGTGAGTAGTGTGTGGGTCTCTGTGTGAGTAGTCTGTGGGTCTCTGTGTGAGTAGTGTGTGGGTCTCTGTGTGAGTAGTCTGTGGGTCTCTCTGTTAGTAGTGCGTGGGTCTCTGTGTGAGTAGTCTGTGGGTCTCTGTGTGAGTAGACTGTGGGTCTCTGTGTGAGTAGTGTGTGGGTCTCTGTGTGAGTAGTGTGTGGGTCTCTGTGTGAGTAGTGTGTGGGTCTCTGTGTGTGAGTAGTGTGTGGTTCTCTCTGTGTGAGTAGTGTGTGGGTCTCTCTGTGTGAGTAGTGTGTGGGTCTCTGTGTGAGTAGTATTTGTGTCTCTGTGTGAGACCCACAGAAACCCACACACTACTCACACAGAGACCCACACACTACTCACACAGATACCCACAAGTGTTTCGAGTACTCGGCCCCGCTTGAACGTCGAAGTGCTTCGTTGAAGCCATCATTTGCAAGAGCCGGGGCGCTTCTGAAAAAAATAAGAGCCACGAAGCTCAGTGGGCATTGCCTGGTGAAGTCAAAAGTGTCGAGTTTAATCGATGGCCTTTAGTGGGAGTAGCTTTGAGAGGGGGCATCGTCTCAAGTGGGGTAGCGGCGCTGTTTGCTACTCACGGTCAAGCGGCAGGGCGAAGGGGTTGTGACGGTCGCCCAGCACAACGATCAGCAAGGCCACTAAACGGGTGGTGGTGTGGAAAGCCTCCATTGGGGGGGGGGGGGTGGCAGATGGTCGGCCTGGAGGCTTCCTTCACTTGGCTAGGAGGGGTGAAGGGGAGGGAGTAGGAGGAGCAGTGGAAATGATATTTATTTAGACTGCAAGAGGAGGAATCCAAAGCGCTACGAAGCTCTTTTTGTCACAGATGTCCAGCTGTGGCACTGGGTCAAAACATGACAACAAACACTAAACAAAAACACGGCGTGAGTGCAGAGTTACAGGAAGAGTAAACAAATCACTTTAAAAAAATCTATACTAATAAAAGTAACCAATGTTTAATGTTGCCACGTGAAGCACACCACCGTGCTACATAGCTCTTTTTAAGAAGAGACCTGGCCCACAAATAGTGGGCTGATATCAAGTGGACATTCAGGGCAAAATACTCTAAACGCGTGGCGTTTCGGAATGTGGAGGGGAAAAAACCGGAGGACTCGGGGAGAGAAATCCACGCGGCCGCGGGGCGCGAGAAACGTCAACTCCAAAGATACAGCAGGGAGTGTCAGGGTCGGTATCAAACCCCACGACCTCCTGTGCACCAGGTGACAACCATGCCGGGTTAAAGACCTCCTCCTTCACAAGGGACAATTGGATGCATGCCTAAGGCTCCCTCGTTGATGGACACGTTCCTCCTGCGTTGAGCAAAATGTTTAGGTTCTCATCGTTTCGCAGAGGCTGCATTTTTTGCCACCGCAGAAAACGAACGTTGGGGGAAACGCCTCCTCACATCGGACTCTTTGTTTTTTGTTCGCTAAAGTCACGTAGGTAAAAAAATCAATAAAATAAATAAATTTTAAAAACAACTCAATTAAAATCACGACGTTTCGGAGGCAGTAGCACAAGCTTCCGTCTTGAGGTGGAAACCATCACGGTAAAAATTGCTACATCAAGTGAAGAGAACTCTAAGCCAATTCTAGATTTAAAGCTTTCGTGACTGCAAGGATCCATACTCTTTGGTTCTATTCGGTAAAGTCACGTAGGTAAAAAATAAAACAACAAAAATCACGACGTTTCGGCCACAACACAAGCGGCCTTCATCAGGTGAAGGGATCAGGCTGTCTCGAGGGCAGCACTGGAGTGAAACACAGCCACGCTCAGACCGTGGACAGCTTAAAGGTCGCGGTCTGAGCATGGCTGTGTTTCACTCCAGCGCTGTCCTCGAGACAGCCTGATCCTTTCACCTGATGAAGGTCGCTTGTGTTGTGGCCGAAACGTCGTGATTTTTGTTTTATTTTTTACCTACGTGACTTTACCGAATAGAACCAAAGAGGAACTCTAAGACACCCGAGATTGTATACAGGTTAAGGGGGGGGAGAGACAAGAAGGGCCGTGGGGGGGGGCTAAGTTAAGCCGCCTTCTGTTATGCTGCAGGGGGTTGGGGACGGAGAGATGGCCGTGTGCAGGTTGAAGAGCATTACACACGTGAACCAGAGGCAGGAGGCAGTAGTTAAGCTGACAAACTGGTTGCCTTGCAGAGCATACTGCTGTAAACTATAAGGCTGCTAAAGTTTAACTTGGGTTTAACTTTATTTTTTTTACCTCCGCGACTTTACCGAAAATAAGCCAGAGTATGAATCCTTGCACATCACGAAAGCTTCAAATCTAGCGCCTCACATCGTGTTAGTTTGGCACCGATGTTCGTGCTGATTGTTTTAAACTAGATCAATAAAACAACATTGATTACACCCCCAGCTCAGGTTTTTTTTTCCCATCAATGAAACAGCCCCTGAAGTGAGAGCACCTTCCAGGATAGAAACCAACACTGCCGCACGTCTGTCCAAGAGCTGTGTAAAAAAACAATTGAGTTGAAAAAAATGTCAAGCCGACAGGGAAAGGGGCTCCTGGCAACTTTGACCGCCAGCCAGGTCGATGTATTGGTAATGAGAATGTGCAATTTGTTTTATCCTTGGAAACACGGACTATGAATAAAACGAGATATTCTTAGCTCTTTCGGTAAAGTCACGTTGAAGGGAAACAATAAAATAATAATATATATAAAACAATAAAAATTCTCACGACGTTTCGACCATAACACAAACGGTCGTCATCAGGTCGAATTGTCGTGAGAATTTTTATTGTTTTATATATTTTATTGTTTCCCTTCAACGTGACTTTACCGAAAGAGCTAAGAATATGAATTACTGCAGTCACGAAAGCTTTAAATCTAAATTTAAAACGAGATACTCGCAGAGTTTACGCTTCTGAATGTGCACTTGTTCAAGCGATTCACTCGGTCTAAGAGGCAGACGCACAGTAAATTATTGGGCGGCACTTTGTAAGCTCCTAAGGTAGACAAAGCGAGCTTGAACACGACGCGCTCGAGTGAAGTCTTTGAGCGACGCATAGTTCATAGTTCATTTATTTGGTATAGCCCTGTGAGCCATTCGGCTCTTGAATCGGGTGCAACCGCAACAAACAAAAAACATGAACAAGAAAACATCTTAAAGTGATTACGTGACTGTGCAAACAGAAAATACAGGAAAAAAATATCAAAATATTCCTGAAATAGCACCGTACACCAACGCTGTGTGCAAAAATCCCAGTGGGATGCAAGTCAAATAACAACAACAACCACAAGACAACTAAGATTAAAGCCATCAGTCTAACTCCGTACTACAATAAACAAAAACATGGCCAAAACAATTTTTTTCGAAATCACCAAAATAAAAGCCATAAATGCAATGTAACAGTGATCATAGGGAGTGTGACCGAATTTTTAACAATAAACTACATAAATAAATTATAACACCAAAATCTAGAGCCATAATTTAGGCCACTGAATAGCAGTGGCAGCTAGGGTTCTACAACTCCTCTAGAGCACATTGACACGCGTGCATTGCAAATAATTCAAGTTTAAAACACGCAGCAAAGATTCGTTACAAAGGCCTAGCGGCAGCCTTCACGCATCCTTTGGAAGCTTGCTAACCCACAACATAACCTAGAGACCATCTTCCAGGTCTCTATGGAGACCATCGCATGACAGCGGCATCTGTAGCCGGCCAAAGTGCCGCCTCGGCCGGCTGGGCAATCTAGCCGAGACCGGTGACACTCCCGGAATAGGCCTCAACGCGGCACTCACCAGCGCAACGCTGCGTAGGTGTCTGGGGAGGGGGTCTTAAGCTATATCCTCCTTCGTGGTGAGGTTATAAACAAAACAATGTCCTCGTGTGGTCGTGGTGGAGGAGGAGATTCGACGTTCCGTGCCTCGAATCACAGGCAGGCGACTCGGTGGGGCTGTTATCACGTGAGGCCTTAGCAGGGCGCTTTTATAAATCGTAGTGCGGATAGGCGAACACGCAGTGCGAGCGAGGCTCAGATTCTGTAGAACTGATAAACACTGCCCATAGACTCAGCACTGCCCATAGACTCAACACTGCCCATAGACTCAACACTGCCCATAGACTCAACACTGCACCATAGACTCAACACTGCCCATAGACTCAAGACTGCACCATAGACTCAGAACTGCACCATAGACTCAACACTGCCCATGGACTCAACACTGTCCATAGACTCAACACTGTCTATGGACAGTGGCCTAAAATATGGCTCTAGATTTTGGTGTTATAATTTATGTAGTTTATTGTTAAAAATTCGGTCACAGTCCCTATGATCACTGTTACACACAGTGTACACACATTGTGTACACACACGGTGTACACACACAGTGTACACACACACAGTGTATACACACAGTGTACATACACACATAGTGAACACACACACACAGTCTACACGCACAGTGTACACACACACAGTGTACACATACACACAGTGTACCCACACAGTGTACACACACAGTGTACACACAGTGTGTATACACATATTGTATACACACAGTGTACACACACACACAATGTACACACAGTGTACACACAGACAGTGTACACACATACACAGTGTACACACACACACATACAGTGTATACACACAGTGTATATACACACACAGTGTACACACACAGTGTGTAAACACACAGTATACACACAGTGTACACACACACAGTGTATACACACAGTGTACACACACACAGTGAACACACACACAGTATACATGCACAGTGTACACACACATAGTGTATACACACAGTGTACACACACAGTGTACACACACAATGTACACACAGTGTACACACACACAGTGTACACACACACAGTGTACACACATACACAGTGTACACACACACACAGTATACATGCACAGTGTACACACACAGTGTATACACAATAATGTCCACGTTGTTGTTGTAGCTGAGCCCACGCACCCAAGGGAGGGAGCAATGAAAATGAATCTAAATCAACTTAAACTCCAATCCCGCTGTGACGTCACCACTCAGCTTTACCTCATTGGCGTGAAACGCCAAGGGGAGGTGTACCTCGCTAGTGACGTCATGTCATCAAGGTATTCACCCCTCCCCCGCGCTCTTGAACAGAGGTCACCTCCGCTTGGGTCACTGCCAATATCGTTCCAGTGCCAATCCTTATTTGGGCAAAGCTACGCCCAGTGACTGGCGGCTCATTAACATAATGTGTTCGTTAAAGCCGTCGCGAGTTTATTGCGACGGGTTCAGCACTCACGACATAACGGACGGCAACATTAACATAATTTATTCATTCTCTAATTTAATTAGTTACGGAGCAGCTCATTGTGGGAGGAGCGTGTCTCGTTCCCAGGAAGTGACGTCACGTCACCTGCTACCGCGTGACGTCCCGAGGTGAGAAATTCTCATTGCGATTGTGGTTGTGGTGGTGGTTGTTGTTTACCAAGGTAGAGCCTCTCTCTCGTAGGGATGTCAGTTGAGTAGCAGCGAGCATGGGAATCGATGTCCAGGTTGGAACTTTACAACGCGGGGCCTAGCCACGCGGGGCCTTGCCTCCTGCCCTCGCCTGATTGCATTCACTTTAATTATCTCGCTTAAGTTTAATTTGTCTTCACCCGGCTCGCCACTTTGTAACTTTGTTTTATCGTGAATATTCACGCAGTTTTTATTTTCGTTCTTTTGTTTGCAGGCCAAGCCCGCTTGAGCTGCTATACCGCTCTTGTTATCAGAAGCGACCTGCCCACAACAACACAAGGTGAGGCTTTGTCAACGTGTGTGAATGTTTTGACTTAAAACTTTGGCGACTGCAGGAATTAATGTTCTTGGTTCTTTCGGTAAAGTCACGTAGATAGAAAATAAAATAAAAGATAATAAATTTAATGAAAAATAAAAAAAATGGAAAATGAAGCAAAAAACCCACGACGTTTCGATCGCAACACAAGTGGTCTTTATCTTATTAAATTTAATCTGTTATTTTTATTTTCTATCTATGTGACTTTACTGAAAGAACCAACAATACGTGTGTCAATGTATCTATCGGTCAAAGACGCTAAGCGCGTGCCGCTGTTGACTCTGAATGTGTGGAGGGGAACACCTTCACGGGGAGAGAGAGACAGAGACACGGATAGCCTCGGCTATGTTGATGATCCTCGATTCATTACTTGATGGAGTGAGGAAGAATTAATGCTGAGCAGATGAAGGTGGCCAGGCATGGTTCTGGTCACACCACCACCTGTTTACTCATGGCAGTGTGTGACAGTGTCAAGTTTGTGTTTGCAGTAAAGTCTATTAACTCTGTTGAACACGAGGATATATAAAACAATAGTTTCTTTTAGTTTTCCTCTGGAACTCTTTGTAAGAATGGAAACAGGAGGTGAACACAGCACACACATGCAGCTGAAGTCGGAACTGTTCATCCCCAGCATTCAAGGACATAGCCTGGATTCACACCTGAGTTGCGATTGAACGTTAATTAATGCATTTCTGCATAACAGAAATAGTATTGTTTTCAACACCCTTTGCTATGTCAGCTGAATTTAGCTTTCATAAATATTCCTTTTGTAGTCAGCCGAAATTGTGTGCTTAGAGATTTGCGTTACCATTCATCTTGAAGATATGAAGGCTTCCAGGCATATTAATGACATTTCCCCTCTCATTGTGTGCCATAACAGCCCGTGGAGAGAAACCCTTCAGGTGCACTCTGTGCGGGAAGGCGTTTGCACGTTCATCAAATCTGATGAATTTGAGAAACTTTTCATTGCATCATGAATATATTAATTAGTATAGACGTGTAAGTCACGTGTGACTATATATGCATTCCTCTGTGCCTCAATACTGACGTGTAGATGGTGTGTATATTATTTTTTTCTGTCTGCAGCTGACGCTGCCACTTTGTAAATTTGTTTTATTGTAAATATTCACGCAGTTTTTATTTTCTTTTGTTAGCAGGCCAAGCCCGCTTGAACTGCTATACCGCTCTTGTTATCAGAAGCGACCTGCCCACAACAACACAAGGTGAGGCTTTGTCAACGTGTGTTAATGTTTTGACTTAAAACTTTGGTGACTGCAGGAATTAATATTCTTGGTTCTTTCGGTAAAGTCACGTAGATAGAAAATTAAATTAAAATAACAGATAATAATTTTTCTTTTTTACAATGAAGCCTAAAACCCCACAACGTTTCTATGGCAACATTAATGTTGAAGATGCGAGGGCTTACAGGAATATTTATGACATTTGCCCTCTCATTGCGTGCCATGACAGTGCTGTTTGCACAGTCACACATAATCACTGTAAGATGTTTTTCTTGGTCGTGTTTTTGTTTTGTTGCTTGTTGTGGTTGCACCCGATTCAAGAGCCGAATGGCTCACGGGACTCTAAGCAAAATAAATCAAACTGAAAATAAAAAAACTGAAACCGCGTGATGAATTTTGGGAAAGTTTTTCACTGCATCTCCAAATATATAAAGGCAAAGTTGTGATTGTGTGTGTTGTCTGTTCAAAATGTTTAGCGTACTTCCTGACATGCAACAAACTGGAAATTTGCCATGTGGGTACTTTCCAGACTGTACACCGTGCAAACATTATACAAATACACTTTTAGGTTCTTTTTGGGGGGTAGAGGGGAGCTCAATAATGTATAGATTTTTCCACGGCAAGTGAGCTGTGACGTCAAATCTGTCACGTGACCCTCGCACGTGGAAGCGTCACGCATTGAAGTGTACCGGTTAGCGTTGTCTGTGTGTGTGTCTGTGTGTGTGTGTCTGTGTGTGTGTGTCTGTGTGTGTGGAAGAGTAACACATTGTAGTGTAGCGGTTAGCGCTACGCTACGAACCCGGCAACCCGAGTTTGATTCCCGTTCACGGCCACCACCGGTGATGATTATTTGAACCGCTTCTGGGCCTCCCCTAGGTCGACTCAGCCTTAAACGAGTAACTGTTGTGGTGGTGTGAACATCGCCACTGGGGAGACAAAGGCGGCCGGACGTGGTGGATCCAAGTCCCGGGCGAAGCCGGGTAGTACAGCTATTCATGAATATATGAATGAATATAGACGTGTAAGTCACGTGTGACTGTATATATTAATTCCTCCATGGCTCGATACTGACGTGTAGATGGTGTGGATATTCTTATTTTCTGTCTGCAGCTGAGGCTGGTCTGATGGAGCAAAGGCCCTCAGCACAGCAGCTCGGTACGACAAGTCAACAATGCGACCGGCGTGCATACAGCACGGATCGGACTGGAAATTTGACACAGCACCAGAGAACACACACGGGAGAGAAACCCTTCAAGTGCAGTGTGTGTAGGAAGGCGTTTTCAGATTCATTTGCTCTTAAAACACACCAGAGAACACACACGGGAGAGAAACCCTTCAAGTGCAGTGTGTGTGGGAAGGCATTTTCAGATTCATCTCATCTTCAAAGACACCAGAGAACACACACGGGAGAGAAACCCTTCAAGTGCAGTGTGTGTGGGAAGACATTTTCAGATTCATTTGCTCTTAAAACACACCAGAGAACACACACCGGAGAGAAACCCTTCAAGTGCAGTGTGTGTGGAAAGGCATTTTCACAGTCATTTGCTCTTAAAAAACACCACAGAACACACACGGGAGAGAAACCCTTCAAATGCACTGTGTGTGGGAAGACATTTTCAGATTCATCTACTCTTAAAAAACACCAGAGAACACACACGGGAGAGAAACCCTTCAAGTGCAGTGTGTGTCGGAAGACATTTTCAGGTTCATTTGCTCTTAAAACACACCAGAGAACACACGGGAGAGAAACTCTTCAAGTGCAGTGTGTGTGGGAAGGCATTTCCAGATTCATCTAATCTTAAAAGACACCAGAGAACACACACGGGAGAGAAACCCTTCAAGTGCAGTGTTTGTGGGAAGGCATTTTCACGGTCATCTGCTCTTAAAAAACACCAGAGAACACACACGGGAGAGAAACCCTTCAAGTGCAGTGTGTGGGGAGGCATTTGCACAGTCCCCACATCTTCAAGTACACCAGAGAACACACACAGGAGAGAAACCCTTCAGGTGCATTCTGTGCAGGATGGCGTTTGTGCATGTGTCACATCTTCAAAGACACCGGAGAACACACGGGAGAGAAACCCTTCAGGTGCATTCTGTGCGGGATGGCGTTTGCACAGTTGCCACATCTTAAAGTACACCAGAGAACACACACGGGAGAGAAACCCTTCAAGTGCAGTGTGTGTTGGAAGGCGTTTGCACATTCATCTGCTCTTGTAGTACACCAGAGAACACACGGGAGAGAAACCTTTCAAGTGTACTCTGTGCAGGCAGATGTTTGCAAATTCATCAAATCTTCAAGTACACCAGAGAACACAAGCATCAGAAGATCCACAAGGAGTGGAGTCTGAAATCGGCTTGTGAAAGTCAAAGTGCCACCATGAGCCCATCCCTCATGAAACAGGAACCGGAAGAAAATCCCAGCTTGGACACTTTTAAAGGTATCAGGGTGAAATATGAAGAGGTGATGGTGAAGAGGGAAGAAGTGATGGTGAAGAGCGAAGTGATAGTGAAATGTGAAGAAGTGATGGTGAATAGCGAAGAAGTGAAGGTGAAATGTGAAGATGAATATTCAACTCAAAAATGGGATCTTCACATCGACGGAGGCAACGTGAAGCAGGAGGAGAATTCTGACTATGAGGCAGAGCGAGGCAACTCCCAGCAGTTTGTGTGAAGTGGAGGTGTGGGTGGACTTCCTAGACAATCCAAAGTCAAGTGGAGACCCGGTAGATGTGTAAGCCAGAGACGATGTCGCTCCAATAGATGCACCTTTGTCACAGGCCTTTAATGACAAGAATGTGAAGTTGAAGACTAATTTCTTAGGTTCATCCTGCAGAGTAAGAGCGGCCAGTCTTTGTGGACCTGTGGGTTGGGTTAATCTCTCACCAGGAGCGAGAGCTAATAAGCTCCCAAGCATTCACGATGTTCTCATGATAATTGCTTTTACGCTTTGCTCGCTTAATCGCCTCGGCAACTCGGAGTTTCATGTCTATCTCGTCTGAGACGCTCGAAGAGCATCCCCAAGTAGCAGCTGCCCCTGTGTGGCACAAGGTGGTGGCCCTGCACCGGCCTGCATGTGGAAAAGAGCCTGTCAGTAGGGGGCGATGATTGATGCGTCATCTCGGTTGTGTAGTTTGTAGGCAATCTTGATTCGACGCTTTTGTGATTGCAGGAATCCACACTGTCTAGTTATTTCGGTAAAGTCATCACGTGGGTAGAAACATAACAGACCACGGCGTTTAGATCACAACACAAGCACTCGTCATCAGGTGGGGCAACCACAGCAAGAAGAAGACGCTGAAGTAGGCGCCTTCTTCAGCAGTTTTGTCTTCTTGCTGCTGCGATTGTCCCACCTGATGACGATTGCTTGTGTTGCGATATTTGTAGCTAATGTTTAGAATTTTCTACATTTTGACCCAGACGCCAGCATGCAACGGCCTACTCGTTTTGAATGACACTACAATAATTTGTTGTACATACACTGTTAAGCAGGCGGTGCGTATTTTAAAAATAGCTTCTTCTTAATACGATGTAACCTGATGCAGTATATTTCACTGCAGTAATTACATTTTGTTAATATGCCTGTCAATAATTACGAATGAATACTTGTCTGTGCGTATTTTAAATGTTATTCTTTTATAAGGTGATGTTGATATCGAAAACTGACACATAACTGGCATGCCATGAATAGGAAATCAACTCTGCTTATTCGAATCAATGTATTCATATATCTTGATAAACTGTTTTCAAGCAGATTGTCTCTAACGGCGACTACAGGGACCACGTGATTGTTTAAAAATGTCTTTGATTATAACTATAATTGCCTACAATTCATCATGTGTAGCTTATTTAGACTATAATTTATTCACTACCCAAACTGTATTGACTTGAAAACATAGAGCTGATATTTGTAAGCAATGTCTTTGTTATTTATACGTTTGAAAAAAAATATTTGCACAAATTGAACTTGTTCAGATACAAGGTGAATTCACAAGGCTTTGTCAAAAATCCAATATTTCAGAATTTTGCCTTAACGGAGAATATTTTTTTAAATGTTGGTAAAAATAAAGATTCAGAAATATATATTGTGCCGTGTCTACAATTTTACTGTAAAGTGGAATTGGTAAAAAAAATTGATGGTTCAATGAGCCACTCTGTCTACGGGAAAGCTACCCATACGGATGCTTACCTGAAACCGGATTCCCACCACCATCCATCCCAGAAGAATTCCCTCATCAAGACTCTGCACCATAGAGCCCAATGCATATCTGACCAGGAACACATAGGCAGTGAACTCAAGCACGTACACCACGCTCTTAAGGCTAATGGTTACTCCGACTACAATCCACAAAGCTATCACTCAAACCATGAAGAAGGACCCTCTTGAGGCTTTCAAAACCATCACTTTGCCCTACATTGCGGGGATCACAAAAAAGATCTCCAAAATCTTGAATAAACACAAGATCCAGGTCCGTTTCAACACATTACATAAAATCCGTGATCTGGTTCCGTCTGTAAAAGATGTGATTCCAGACATACAGTACCCTGGTGTCTACAAACTAAGTTGCCTCTGTGGTAGTAGTTACATTGGAGAAACCAAACGCCATGTCTCGGACCGCATTCGTGAACACAAAGCAGACCTTAAACACGGTAGGACCAACACCTCGGCCGTGGCAGATCACTGTTACAATTCAGTAGGCTCACATGACATTGACTTCTCCAAGACGGAGGTTCTTTGCAATCCATCTGGCTACCATGAGAGATTCGTTCATGAGGCTCTCCACATATACAAGCACAGAGACAATTTCAACCGAGAGGAAGGAATTCTGGCTTAGCAATCATTGGAAGGTATTGATAAACCATTTCGGGTCTTTTGATTGTTCACGCTTACGGTGGCTTTCAGACAGCATACATTAATTTTTCGTCTCCCCCCTCCTCTTTTCAGTACATAGATGGACTCGTCTTTCTGAATGACTGCCAAATCGCTCTCCATGGTGCTAACGTTTATAAATAAATAGATACAAACCGCCACTTCTTTCAAATGTTTCTTGCCGTTGGTTTTCACACCTGATGATGACTGCTTGTGTTACAGTCGAAACGTCGTGAGAGTTTTATTGTTTTATATATTTTTTATTGTTTCCTTTCAACGTGACTTTACCGAAAGAACCAAGAATATAATTCATTGTTTGTTATGGTCGTGTTACATTTTAAACAGAAAATGTTTATGTTTGCGGGACCTCTTTGGCCCAGAATTAAAATGGTGACAGAGAAAGGGACGTGGCGTGAACACCTACACACACTCAGTGTACACACAGAGTGTACACACACAGAGAAAGGGACGTGGCGTGAACACCTACACACACTCAGTGTACACACACACACAGAGTGTACACACACAGAGAAAGGGACGTGGCTTGAACACCTACACACACTCAGTGTACACACACACAGAGTGTACACACACAGAGAAAGGGACGTGGCGTGAACACCTTCTGCCTATAAACAAACAGCAGCAGCAGCAGTGGCTGTGAAGGTGTTGATCTGACTGGTGTCAGAACATCACAACAACAACAACAACCACCACCACCAGGGTGATGGAGGGTGGTGGTGAAGGGTGGTGGGGGTGGGGGTAGTAGTGGAGGGTGGTGGGGGGGGGTGGAGGACTCCCCGGGACTGCCAAGTGGTGGCCTGTGTCTGTATGTGTACACACAGACAGTGTACACATACAGAGTGTAAACACACAGTGTACACACACAGTGTACACACACAGTGTACACATACAGAGTGTAAACACACATGTCGTGAGAATTTAATTGTGTTATTTTATTAATTTATTATTTTATTCTCATTCTACGTGACTTTACCGAAAGAACCAAAAAAGATGAACACACACAGTGTAAACACAGTGCATACACACAGTGTACACACACAGTGTAAACACAGTGCATACACACAGTGTACACACACAGTGTACACACACAGAGTGTACACACAGTGTACACACACACAGTGCATACACACAGTGTACACACACACACAGTGCAAACACACACAGTGTACACACACACGGTGTACACACACACAGTGTACACACACACACAGTGTACACACACACGGTGTACACACACACAGTGTACACACACACACAGTGTACACACAGTGTACACACACACAGTGTACACACACACAGTGTACACACACACAGTGTATACACAACAATGTCCACTTTGTTGTTGTAGCTGAGCCCACACACCCAAGGGAGGGAGCAATGGAAAATGAATCTAAATCAACTTAAACGCCAATCGCGCTCTGTGACGTCACCTCTCAGCATTACTTCATTGGCGTGAAACGCCAGGGGGAGGTGTACCTCGCTAGTGACGTCATGTCACCAAGGTATTCACCCCTCCCCGTCCACCGCGCTCTTGAGCGTGACGTCACCTCCGCTTGGGTCACTGCCGATATCATTCCAGTGCCAATCCTTATTTGGGCAAAGCTACGCCCAGTGAATGGCGGCTCATTAACATAATGTGTCCGTTAAAGCCGTCGCGAGTTTATTGCGACGGGTTCAGCACTCACGACGTTAACGGATGTCTACATTAGCATAATTTATTCATTCTCTAATTTAGGAGCGTGTCTCGTACTCCGGAAGTGACGTCATGTCACCTGCTGCCGCGTGGCGTCACGAGGTAACAGGAAGTTATCGCTTCCTGCACTGAAACCCGAGGTGATAAATTCTCATTGCGATTGTGGTTGTTGTGGTGGTGGTTGTTGTGGTGGTGGTTGTTGTTGTTGTTTACCAAGGTAGAGCCTCTCTCTCTCTCGTAGGGATGTCAGTTGAGTAGCAGCGAGCATGGGAATCGATGTCCAGGTTGGAACTTTACAACGCGGGGCCTAGCCATGCGGGGTCTTGCCTCCTGCCCTCGCCTGATTGCATTCACTTTAATTATCTCGCTTAAGTTTAATTTGTCTTCACCCGGCTCGCCACTTTGTAACTTTGTTTTATTATAAATATTCACGCAGTTTTTATTTTCTTTTTCACCAGGCCAAGCCCGCTTGAGCTGCTATACCGCTCTTGTTATCAGAAGCGACCTGCCCACAACAACACAAGGTGAGGCTTTGTCAACGTGTGTGAATGTTTTGACTTAAAACTTTGGTGACTGCAGGAATTAATATTCTTGGTTCTTTCGGTAAAGTCACGTAGATAGAAAATTAAATGAAAATAACAAAAAAAATGTAAATAAAGCAAAAAAACTCACGTCGTTTTGATCGCAACACAAGTGGTCTGTATTTAATGTAATTGTATTATCTGTTATTGTTATTTTCTGTCTACGTAACTTTACCGAAAGAAACAAGAATACGTGTGTCAATGTCTATCGGTCAAAGACGCTAAACGGAGTGACACACAAACTCCAAATATACAGCAGGCGTCAGGGTCGGGATCGAACCCACGACCTCCTGTATACCAGGTGAGGTAGTTAACATCTCACCACGGAGAGAGACACGCAAACTCCAGTTAGCCTCGGATATGTTCGTTGATCCTCAATTAATTACTTGGTGGAGTGAGGAAGCATTAATGCTCAGCAGATGAAGGTGGCCAGGCATGATTCTAGACACGCCACCGCCTGTTTGCCCAGTGACAGTGTACAGTTTGTGTTTGCAGTAAAGTCTATTAACTCTGTTGAACACGGAGGTTATATCATAACAGTAGTTTACTTTTCTTTTCCTCTGGAACTCTTTATAAGAATGGAAACAGGAAGTTAACACAGCACACACATTCAGCTGAAGTCGGAACTGTTCATCCCAGCATTTAAGGACATCTGAGCCTGGATTCACACCTCTAAGTTGCGATTGAACATTAATTTATGAATTTCTGCCTAACACAAATAGTATTGTTTTCAACACCCTTTGCTACGTCAGCTGAATTTAGCTCTCATAAATATTCCTTTTGTAGCCAGACAGCTGAAATTGTGTACTCAGAGTTTTGGGTGAACATTCATTTTGAAGATACGAGGGCTTCCAGGCATGTTCATGACCATTTGCCCTCTCATTGTGTGCCATAACAGCCCGTGTGATGAATTTGGGACATTTTTCCACTATATCATGAATATGTGAATAAGTATAGACGTGTAAGTGACGTGTTACTGTGTATATATGCTTTCCTCTGTGCATCGATACTGACGTGTAGATAGTGTGGATATTATTTTTTTCTGTCAGCAGCTGACGCTTCCTCTGATGCTTCCTCTGCAGAATTGGTCTCATGGAGCAAATGCACTCAGCGCAGCTCGGTATGACAAGGCTCCAATGCGACCGGTGTGCATACAGCACGGATCGGACTGGAGATTTCACACGGCACGAGAGAACTCACACAGGAGAGAAACCCTTCAAGTGCAGTGTGTGTGACAAGGCGTTTGCACGTTCATCTGCTCTTGTAGAACACCAGAGAACACACACGGGAGAGAAACCCTTCAAGTGCAGTGTGTGTGGGAAGGCGTTTGCACATTCATCTACTCTTGTAATACACCAGAGAACACACACGGGAGATAAACCCTTCAAGTGCAGTGTGTGTGGGAAGGCATTTGCACATTCATCTGCTCTTGTAATACACCAGAGAACACACACGGGAGAGAAACCCTTCAAGTGCAGTGTGTGTGGGAAGGCGTTTGTACAGTCATCTAATCTTGTAGAACACCAGAGAACACACACGGGAGAGAAACCCTTCAAGTGCAGTGTGTGTGGGAAGGTGCTTGCACATTCATCTGCTCTTGTAATACACCAGAGAACACACACGGGAGAGAAACCCTTCAAGTGCAGTGTGTGTGGGAAGGCGTTTGCACAGTCATCTAATCTTGTAGAACACCAGAGAACACACACGGGAGAGAAACCCTTCAAGTGCAGTGTGTGTGGGAAGGCGTTTGCACATTCATCTACTCTTGTAATACACCAGAGAACACACACGGGAGATAAACCCTTCAAGTGCAGTGTGTGTGGGAAGGCGTTTGCACATTCATCTGCTCTTGTAATACACCAGAGAACACACACGGGAGAGAAACCCTTCAAGTGCAGTGTGTGTGGGAATGCGTTTGCACAGTCATCTAATCTTGTAGAACACCAGAGAACACACACGGGAGAGAAACCCTTCAAGTGCAGTGTGTGTGGAAAGGTGTTTGCATATTCATCTACTCTTGTAATACACCAGAGAACACACACGGGAGAGAAACCCTTCAAGTGCAGTGTGTGCGTGAAGGCGTTTGCACGTTCATCTCTTCTTGTAGAACACCAGAGAACACACAGGAGAGAAACCCTTCAAGTGCAGTGTGTGTGGGAAGGCGTTTGCAGATTCATCAAATCTTCAAGTACACCAGAGAACACACACGGGAGAGAAATCCTTCAGGTGCATTCCCTGCGGGATAACGTTTGCACAGCAACCACATCTTCAAGTACACCAGAGAACACAGAAGCATCAGAAGATCCACATGGAGTGGAGTCTGAAATCAGCTTGTGAAAGTCAAAGTGCCGCAATGAGCCCATCCCGCATGAAACACGAACCGGAAGAAAATCCCAGCTTGGACACTTTTAAAGTTATCGAGGTGAAATATGAAGAGGTGATGGTGAAGAGGGAAGAAGTGATGGTGAAGAGGGAAGAAGTGATGGTGAAATGTGAAGATAAAGATTCAACTCCAAAATGGGACCTTCACATTGATGGAGGCAACGTGAAGCAGGAGGAGAATTCTGACTGTGAGGCAGAGCGAGGCAACTCCCAGCAGTTTGTGGAAGTAGAGATGTGGGTGGACTTCCTAGACAATCCAAAGTCAAGTGGAGACCCGGTAGATGTGTAAGCCAGAGACGATGTCGCTACAATAGATGCACCTTTGTCACAGGCCTTTAATGACTAGAATGTGAAGTTGAACACTCATTTCCTAGGTTCAACCTGCAGAGTAAGAGCGGCCAGTCTTTGTGGACCTGTGGGTTGGGTCAATCTCTCACCAGGAGCGAGAGCCAATAAGCTCCCAAGCATTCACGATGTTCTCATGATTATTTCTTTTACGCTTTGCTCGCTTAATCGCCTCGGCAACTCGGAGTTTTGTGTCGTACCTCGTCTGAAATGCTCAAAGAGCATCCCCAAGTAGCAGCTGCCCCTGTGTGGCACAAGGTGGTGGCCCTGCACCGGCCTGCATGTGGACAAGAGCTTGTCAGCAGGGGACGATGATTGATGTGTCATCTCAGTTGTGTAGTTTGTAGGCAATCTTGATTCGAAGCTGTCGTGACTGCAGGAATCCACACTCTTGAGTTCTTTCGGTAAAGTCACCACGTAGTAGAAACATAACAGATCACGGCGTTTAGATCACAACACAAGCAATCGTCATCAGGTGGGACAACCACAGCAAGAGAAACTGCTGAAGTAGTAGGCGCCTACTCCAGCAGTTTCCTCTTATTGCTGCTGTGCTTGTCCCACCTGATGACGATTGCTTGTGTTGCCATCGAAACTCCGTGATCTATTATTTGTAGCGTAATGTTTAGAGTTTGCTACATTTTGACCCAGACGCCAGCATGCAACGGCCTACCCGTTTTGAATGACACAACAATAGTATGTTGTACATACACTGTTAAGCAGACGGTGCGTATTTGTAAAATAACTTCTTGTTAATACGATATAACGTGATGCAGTCAATTTCGCTGCAGTAATTCAATGTTGTTGATATGCCCGTCAATAATTTAGAATTAATACTTGTCTGATTGTGCGCGTACATGTAATATTTTGTCTGAGGGTCACACATTGAATAAGTGATGTTAGGACAAAGTGTGTGTGTGTTTTGGAAGTAACCTGTACAGAGAACTCTTGTGTTTCACGAAGCGTCTGCCTCTGGAGCAACTCATCGTCTTTGAAATAGGGAGCACGCTCGGATCATTAATCAGTTACAAGGCATACCACTTGAAAGTTACACGTATAGGAGGAGGTACATTCTCTACAACACGAATTGTAGTTTTGTCTTACGTGTTGACGTAGATTTTGTCTAACTAGGACTAGAAATGATCCTTGCTGATTCACATCTGGATGTTCGTTACCTATCGGTTGAAGCAAACCCCACTGCTGTTGTTGAGACGCTGTGCACCAATAATGGTCCAACAGATTGACGGCCTTCAGGCCAGGAAAGTCACAACATTTACGGCACACGAAGGACGCATTTACGCAAGTACCCCATGCTCCGTTTTGAAGTTTTAAAATGAAACATCTTTGAATTGTGTTGTGTTTTGAATTAGATGATTTTATTTCTTCATTAAAAGCTTGTATCAATTTACATCTGGAAGACTTCATTGAAAAGGACATTTCGTGTGAATTTTCTCTCGTCATTAAGTAGATGGCCTTGCCGGGGGTTCGGACACAAACAGTGTACACACAGTGTACACACACACAGTGTACACACACAGTGTATACACACATAGCATACACACACAGTGTATACACAGTGTACACACACACACAGTGTACACGCACACTGTACACGCACACAGTGTATACACTGTACACATACACAGGGTATACACTGTACACACCCACAGTGTACACACATACAGTGTATACACAGTGTACACACACAGGGTACACACACAGGGTACACACACAGTGTACACACACAGTGACACACACAGTGACACATAGTGTACACACAGTGTACACACACACAGTGACACAACAACCGCCATTCGCCACTAAGTGGTGGTGACGTCACCACGACGCTTGTGCCAGGCACAGTGACACAGTGTACACACACACAGTGTGTACACACACACAGTGTACACACACAGTGTGTACACACACTGTACACACACAGTGTACACACACAGTGCACACTGTGTACGTGTACACACAGTGTACACACACACAGTGTACACACACACAGTGTACACACACAGTGTACGCACACACAGTGTACACACACAGTTTACATACACACACAGTGTGTACACAATAGTTTCAGTTGATATATATCTGGTATACCCCTGTGAGCCATTCGGCTCTTGAATCAAGTGCAACCACAACAAACAAGAACAAGAAACACATCTTAAAGTTACTACTTTGTGTGACTCTGCAAACAGAAAATCCATGAAAAACAGCAAAATGTTCCTGAAAAAAGCACCGTACACCAACGCTGTGTGCTAAAAATCCCAGTGGGATGCAATGTCCACGTTGTTGTTGCTGAGTTCAAGGGAGGGAGCAATGGAAAATTAATCTAAATCAACTTAAACTCCAATCCCGCTCTGTGACGTCACTACTCAGCATTACCTCATCGGCGTGAAACGCCAGGGGGAGGTGTACCTCGCCAGTGACGTCATGTCACCAAGGTATTCACCCCACCCCGTCTACCGCGCCCTTGAGCGTGACGTCACCTCTGCCTGGGTCAACTTGCGTTATCTGTTCAAGTACAATCCTTATTTGGCCAAAGCTACGCCCGGTGACTGGCGGCTCATTAACATAATGTGTTCGTGTCGACCGTCGCGAGTTTATTGCGACGGGTTCAGCACCCACGCCCCATCCCTCCACGTATGGGCCGGGCTCATTAACATAATTTATTTAAATTAAGACCCGCTCGTTGCGGGAGGGGAGTGTTCTTGTACCACGCAAGTGACGTCATCTCCTGCTGCTGCGTGACGTCACGAGGTAACAGGAATCTGCCGCTCTGCGCGTGAACTGAAATCCGAGGTGAGAAATTCTCATTGCGATTGTCGTTGTGGTGGTGGTTGTGGTGGTTGTTGTTGTTGTTTACCAAGGTAGAGCCTCTCTCTCTCATAGGGATGTCAGTTGAGTAGCAGCGAGCATGGGAATCGATGTCCAGGTTGGAACTTTACAACGCAGGGCCTAGCCACGCGGGGCCTTGCCTCCTGCCCTCGCCTGATCGCGTTTGCTTCAATTATCTCGCTTAGTTGAGCAATCTTTGTAAGAAAGTAATCTACCAGGCTATGCGTTCATTGTGTGTTGACCGACTTTCTGTGTTGGATTGCATTACATTTCCAAATTTTACTCAGTTTATTTGATTAAGTGTGGTTTTGATTTAAAGCTTTCGTGACTGCAGGGATTCATATTCTTGGTTCTTTCGGTAATGTCACCACGTAGAAGGGAAACAATAAAATAAGAAACCACAGCAGGAAACCACAGCAAGAACATTTTCTTGCTATGGTTTTTGCACCTGATGATGATTGCTTGTGTTGTCGAAATGTCGTGAGAATTGTATTGTTTAATATTTTTATTATTTTATTGTTTCCCTTCTACGTGACTTTACCGAAAGAACCAAGAACATAAGTGTGCTTTCTCTCTCTCTCTCTGTGTCCTCGTGTTATTATTCCTGCAGTCACCAAAGTTCCAAATCTCTCATTGACACAAGGCTGTAATTATAATATGTTATAATAATTATATTATATGGGGGGGGGACATATCCCCCCCCAATAATCAAATATGCTCAAAATGTCCACCCAATATATTGCTATAAAAATATTTTTTAAAAGAATAATTGCGATGCTATGTTAATAAAAACAATTTGCTAAACCTTGGCCACAAAATGTGGACTTGTCTTCATATAACAATGCATAGATTTCTGTTTATATGATTGCAGTGTACTTTATGAACCCTAATCTCTGCCATTACATACTATGAAACAAGAAAAGGTAAAAAAGAAAAAACAGAGCAATGTAATACAACATTATACATTATTGTATCAAATAAAAAAATCCATCCCATGTGTTAGTGAAATTTTTCAATATTTTATGAAATGTCAGGAAATTAGTTTTCAAATTTAGATTTTTTTTTCTGCGGGGGACCCCAGACCCCCTGGAAGATTTGGTCCCCCCCAATGTTGACTCCATGGCTACGGCCTTGCATTGACATGCTAATATCTCTACACCCCCTCCCCTCTCTGCCCCCCTCTCTCTCTATTTAAGGCCTCAACACAGAGGCGTTGTTTCTCTGTGCCTATGTGTGTATCTCTCTCTGTGTGTCTCTGTTATCTCTCTCTATGAGTCTCTGTGTCTGTGTTTTGTCTCTCAAATTGAGCAATCTTTGGAAGAATGTTATCAACCAGGTGGGGTGTTGACTGTTATGTTAGCCGACTCTCTGTGTTGTATTGCATTACATTTCTAAGTTTGCTAGGTTTGTTTTCTCTTTCATTTGTACCTGATGATGATTGCTTGTGTTGCAATCGAAACGTCGTATGCTATTTGCACACAGCGTTGGTGTACGGTGCTTTTTGTGGAATATTTTGCTGTTTTTCCCTGGATTTTCTGTTTGCACAGTCACATAGTCACTTCAAGATGTTTTCTTGTTCATGTTTTTTGTTTGTTGCGGTTGCACCCGATTCAAGAGCCGAATGGCTCACAGGGCTATACCAAATAAATGAAACTGAAACTTTTAATTAAATTATTTTTTCTACGTGAATTTACCAAAAGAACCAAAGAGTATCTTGCTTAAGTTTTAATTTCTCTTCACCTGGCTCGCTACTTTGTAACTTTGTTTTTTTTTAATATTCACAGTTTTTTTTATTTTTTTACCGGGCCACGCCCGCGTTGAGCTGCTGTACCGCTCTTGTTTTCAGAAGCAACCTGCCCACAACAACAATAACAACAAGGTGGGGCTTGTCAACAGCGTGGTGGTGTTCACTATAGACGCGTGGCGGTGTTCACTCTAGACACGGGGTGGTATTCACTCTAGACGCTTGGTGGTGTTCACTCTAGACGCATGGCGGTGTTCACTCTAGATGCATGGCGGTGTTCATTCTCTACATGTAGAGGGGAGACCGGGAGATCGGGAAGGAAATCCACACGACCACGGGGAGAAAGAGAGACACGCAGCCTCGGCTGTGTTGATTGATCCTCAATTAACTACTTGGTGGAGTGAGGAAGCATTAATACTGAGCAGGTGAAGGTGGCCAGGCATGGGTCTGGACAAACCACCACCTGTGAATCATACCAGTGTGTGACAGTGGTGGAGGCAGTGGGGGTGGGGTGGCACGTGCCCCCCCAACGATTCGATCGAAATCCCTAATTTTGATAGGATCATTGGGGTTTATTAGTAACGAGCTTTACTACCCAGCTTCGCCCGGGACTTGGATTCTTGTCTTGGATTAACTTCACATTCTCTTCTATTTCACTGAAATAGAAAGAAAAAAGCCGAAACAAATAAATTTACCTAAATCGGATGTTTTCACTCAAGGAAATTCAACCTTACCCGACTTCTACGTTAGGTCGATTTTGGCCACTTGGGAAGGGAATAATGACGTGGCGAGCTGAAAATAGTCACGTTCACTTAGAAATTCCAGACCGTGTTAGCTGTGCAAATTTTCATGACGCCAGAGCTCAGCATTGGAGAGGTTTTTCCTGCTTCACACAAACAAACAGATGGAATGTTCTGCTTCATATTTTAGATAGCAGTTCTACCCGTTCTTCGCACGGAGGATGTGTGTTGAACTCCGAGAAGCCAATGGCTTCATCGGCCAGGAGCGAAGCGCCAACTAAAATCTCCCGGCACGCTGTTAACAGCTCTAAGCATTGCAGAGCGCTTAACTCAGAGGTGTTGCGGGTTGACGCCAGACACTTCATGGTCATTCCCCCCCCAAAATACAAAAGACCATTTTTATATTTTTTTACATTGTGTACGGTATGAAACATACCCACATGCCAAATTTCAAGTGTGTGGCACGTTGGGAAGTATGCTAAACATTTCAAACAGACACACGTATCCACACATTTCCCTTTCATATATATAGATAAATCAGCATTTTGTGACCCCCACTGCCACCGTGTGGCATATTATTACGTGCCAGGGACTCTATGAGAGTACAACAGTCCGAGTCCATAATTGGCAATAAGTAACGGCAAAACAATTGTAAGCGACTCACAGAATTTTGCGCAGTTGAGTATACAGAGTACACGACTTCCCTGAAGGCAAACACCTTCAGCGAGCGCAATGCCGATCACACGCGTCGAATAAAAAGTAAGGGACAAGTCATTACTTACTAACAACTCCTTACTAACAACTCCTTACTTACTAACAATTATCATTTTTCATTGCTGGAGGGGTTGCCCCCCCTACCTGAAAATCCTGGCTCCGCCTCTTGAGTGTGTGACAGTGTCAAGTTTGTGTTTGCAGTAAAGTCTATTAACTCTATTGAGCACGGAGGTTATATCAAAACAGTAGTTTAGTTTTGTTTTCCTCTGCAACTCTTTGTAAGAATGGAGTCAGGAAGTTAACACAGCACACACGTGCAGCTGAAGTCGGATCTGTTCATCCCCAGCATTCAAGGACATCTGTGCATGTCTTCACACCTCTAAGTTGCGATTGAACATTAATTTATGCATTTCTGCATAACACAAATAGTATTATTTTAAACACCCTTTGCTATGTCAGCTGAAGTTAGCTTTCATAAATATTCCTTTTGAAGCCAGACAGCTGAAATTGTGTGCTCGGAGTTTTTGGTTAACATTCATTTTAAAGATACGAGGGCTTCCAGGCATGTTTGTAACCATTTTCCCTCTGTATTGTGTGCCATAACAGCCCGTGTGTTGAATTTGGGACACTTTTCCACTATATCATGACTATATGAATAAGTATAGACGTGTAAGTCACGTTTTACTGTGTATATATGCTTTCCTCTGTGTATCGATACTGACGTGTAGATGGTGTAGATATTATATTTTTATGTCTGCAGCTGACGCTTCCTCTGACGCTTCCTCTGCAGAATTGGTCTGATGGAGCAAAGGCGCTCGGCGCAGCTCGTTACTACAAGGCAACATTGTGACTGGTGTGCATACAGCACGGATCGTACTGGAAATTTGACACGGCACGAGAGAACTCACACAGGAGAGAAACCCTTCAAGTGCAATGTGTGTGGGAAGGCGTTTGCACGTTCATCTACTCTTGTAGAACACCAGAGAACACACACGGGAGAGAAACCCTTCAAGTGCAGTGTGTGTGGGAAGGCGTTTGCACAGTTATCTGTTCTTGTAATACACCAGAGAACACACACGGGAGAGAAACCCTTCAAGTGCAGTGTGTGTGGGAAGGCGTTTGCACGTTCATCTCTTCTTGTAGAACACCAGAGAACACACACGGGAGAGAAACCCTTCAAGTGCAGTGTGTGTGGGAAGGCGTTTGCACAGTTATCTACTCTTGTAGCACACCAGAGAACACACACGGGAGAGAAACCCTTCAAGTGCAGTGTGTGTGGGAAGGCGTTTGCACGTTCATCTCTTCTTGTAGAACACCAGAGAACACACACGGGAGAGAAACCCTTCAAGTGCAGTGTGTGTGGGAAGGCGTTTGCACGTTCATCAAATCTTAAAGTACACCAGAGAACACAAAAGCATCAGAAGATCCACAAGGAGTGGAGTCTGAAATCAGCTTGTGAAAGTCAAAGTGACGCAATGAGCCCATCCCTCATGAAACAACCGGAAGAAAATCCCAGCTTGGACACTTTTAAAGGTATCGAGGTGAAATCTGAAGAGGTCAAGGTGAAATGTGAAGAAGTGAAGAGCGAAGAAGTGAGGGTAAAATGTGAAGATGAAGATTCAGCTCCAAAATGGGACCTTCACATCGATGGAGGCAACGTGAAGCAGGAGGTGAATTCTGACTGTGAGGCAGAGCGAGGCAACTCCCAGCAGTTTGTGGAAGTGGAGGTGTGGGTGGACTTCCTCCGAGACAATACAACTCAAATGGAGACCCGGTAGATGTGTAAGCTTGAAACGATGTCGCTCCAATAGATGCACCTTTATCACAGGCCTTTAATGACAAGAATGAAGTTGAACACTCAATTCCTAGGTTCAACCTGCAGGGTAAGAGCGGCCAGTCTTTGTGGACCTGTGGGTTGGGTAGATCTCTAACCAGGAGCGAGAGTCGAATAAGCTCCCAAGCATTCACTAGGTTCTAATAATTCCATTTATATGGTGCTTGCTTAATCGCCTCGGCAATTCGGAGTTTTGTGTCGTATCTCGTCTCAAACACTCGAAGAGCATCCCCAAGTAGCAGCTGCCCCTGTGTGGCACAAGGTGGTGGCCCTGCTCCGGCCTACATGTGCACAAGAGCCTGTCAGTAGGAGGCGATGGTTGATGTGGCATCTTAGTTGTGGAGTTTGTAGGTAATGTTTAGAATTTGATAAATTTTGACCCAGACGCCAGTATGCAATGGCCTACTCGTTTTGAATGGCGCAATAGTATGTTGTACATACTAAAATAGCTTCTTGTTAATGCGATGTAACCTGATGCAGTATATTTCAGTGTAGTAATTGAATTTTGTTAATATGCCTGTCAATAATACTTGTCTGATTGTGTGCATACATGTACCATTTTGTCTATGAGGGTTAAACATTGAATAAGTGATGTTAGGACAAAGTGTGTGTTTTGGAAGTAACCTGTACAGATAACTCAGGTGAGACTCATTGTTCTTGTCATACAGGTCAAAGGGTATTTTGTGTTTTCAGGAAGCTTCTCCCTCTGGAGCAACTCATTGTCTTTGAAATAGGGAGCACACTCGGATCATTAATCAGTTACATGGCATACCTCTCAAAGGTTACACGTAGAGGAGATTCATTCTCTACAACACAAATTGTAGTTTTGTATTACGTGTTGACGTAGATTTTGTCGAACTAGGACTAGAAATGCTCCTTGCTGATTAACGTCTGGATGTTCACAACCAAGGGTTGAAGCAAGGCTGACCGCCTGCGGCGCCCCTCACAACCATTTGCGGCCTTGGGCCAGGAAAATCACGAAATAAATTGCACAAGAACGACGCATCCACGCAAGCTCTCAATGCTCCGTTTTGAAGTTTGAAAATGAAACAACTTTGAATTGTATTATGTTTTGAATTAAATAATTGTATTTCTTCATTAACAGCTTATTCATTGAAAACGATATTTCGTGTGAATTTTCTCTCGTCGTTAAGTAGATGGCTTTGCCAGGGGTTCGGTTCGATGCGGACTTTCACCTGGTTGGGATCGCGGGATCGAGATGAGGCGACACAAAGCTTGCGAGAAGACCGTCGTCTGCAGATCGATTTCAACACGATTGAACGTCTGTTCCTGCGCCTCCGTCGTTCATGCAGGGGGCGCGTAGGTTTGCAGCACCCCATGCATGAAAATGACGGAACGTGCAGTGTTCGTCACGAAGTTGTGCGTAAGCGCCATAACAAGGCACTGTAAGCTGACCTGCCACCACGTTCACGGGTCAACGGGGCAGCCGAGAGAGAGCGCGGTGCGTAGGGGTCGACCAAAGGTTAACCCCCCCCCCCCCTGTGAACGGAGACTGACACCCCTGACCCCCCACCCGTCCCTAAGGCCCCTTAAGACCTTTCAGAAGGTTCTGGGAGGGGGGGGGGGGTCAGGAGGGGAGGGGTGACCCCGACCTGGGGATAAAAGGCCGGCCCTCTGGACGGGCCGAGGCAGTGTTCGCTAACTCAAGCCTGAAGACATCCGAAGACCTGAAGACTGGACCGGCACCCGGGGACCCTCAACCGAGGCTCTTGTTAGAGTCGGGTTGTAGCGGACCTAGGTGGCTCGGACACCCTGGGACCCTCCCCAGGCTCTAGCCAGAGCCGGGTTGTAGCAGACCAGAGGTGAGCTCCCATACCCTGGCTATGACGGTTCATCCAGTCTTCCCTTAACGCCGGGCTAAGGGACCTGTGGGTAGCAGAGCCCGGAGTGTGCAGGCTGCGATAGAAGGTAGGCTGTCACTCCCGTATGCGATCGGGAGGAAGGGGACGTACCCCTTCGTGTTTCAGTAATGTGTAGAGCCGAGTTCGAAAGAGTTATAATAAATGCGTTGCCTCAACCAGATGTCTCCGTGTGGTTAGTTAAGGACACAACACTTATATACAGTGAGGGAAAAAAGTATTTGATCCCCTGCTGATTTTGTACGTTTGCCCACTGACAAAGAAATGATCAGTCTATAATTTTAATGGTAGGTTTATTTGAACAGTGAGAGACAGAATAACAACAGGTGTCTTTTATACAGGTAACGAGCTGAGATTAGGAGCACACTCTTAAAGGGGGTGCTCCTAATCTCAGCTTGTTACCTGTATACATAAAAAAACATCTGTCCACAGAAGTAATCAATCAATCAGATTCCAAACTCTCCACCATAGCCAAGACCAAAGAGCTCTCCAAGGATGTCAGGGACAAGATTGTAGACCTACACAAGGCTGTAATGGGCTACAAGACCATTGCCAAGCAGCTTGGTGAGAAGGTGACAACAGTTGGTGCGATTATTCGCAAATGGAAGAAACACAAAAGAACTGTCAATCTCCCTCGGCCTGGGGCTCCATGCAAGATCTCACCTCGTGGAGTTGCAATGATCATTAGAACGCTGAGGAATCAGCCCAGAACTACACGGAAGGATCTTGTCAATGATCTCAAAGCAGCTGGGACCATAGTCACCAAGGAAACAATTGGTAACACACTATGCCGTGAAGGACTGAAATCCTGCAGCGCCCGCAAGGTCCCCCTGCTCAAGAAAGCACATATACATGCCCGTCTGAAGTTTGGCAATGAACATCTGAATGATTCAGAGGACAACTGGGTGAAAGTGTTGTGGTCAGATGAGACCAAAATGGAGCTCTTTGGCATCAACTCAACTCGCCGTGTTTGGAGGAGGAATGCTGCCTATGACCCCAAGAACACCATCCCCACCGTCAAACATGGAGGTGGAAACATTATTCTTTGGGGGTGTTTTTCTGATAAGGGGACCGGACAACTTCACCGCATCAAAAGGACGATGGACGGGACCATGTACCGTCAAATCTTGGGTGAGAGCCTCCTTCCCTCAGCCAGGGCATTGAAAATGGGTCGTGGATGGGTATTCCAGCATGACAATGACCCAAAAAACACGGCCAAGGCAACAAAGGAGTGGCTCAAGAAGAAGCACATTAAGGTTCTGGAGTGGCCTAGCCAGTCTCCAGACCTTCATCCCATAGAAAATCTGTGGAGGGAGCTGAAGATTGAGTTGCCAAACGTCAGCCTTGAAACCTTAAGGACTTGGAGATCTGCAAAGAGGAGTGGGACAAAATCCCTCCTGAGATGTGTGCAAACCTGGTGGCCAACTACAATAAACGTCTGACCTCTGTAATTGCCAACAACGGTTTTGCCACCAAGTACTAAGTCATGTTTTGCAGAGGGGTCAAATACTTATTTCCCTCATTAAAATGCAAATCAAATTATAACATTTTTGACATGCCTTTTTCCGGATTTTGTTGTTGTTATTCTGTCTCTCACTGTTCAAATAAACCTACCATTAAAATTATATACTGATAATTTCTTTGTCAGTGGGCAAACGTACAAAATGAGCAGGGGATCAAATACTTTTTTCCCTCACTGTAAAAGAGTAAAGCCAGTGGGTTTTCAAAGTACCTTCCTTTTACAGAATACATTTCACGTGAGCCCACCGCATTAAAACAATGCTCAGCTGAGCGGGGCGAGCCACGGGGGGGGGGGGGGGGGGGGAGCACCTTTGTCACATTCTGTAACTCACGTGACTTTTGCCGCGACAATGTCGGGATGTTTCGCCTGAGGATGACTGCTCGTGTTGTGATCGAAACATCGTGATTTCTTTTTTTATTATTATTATTATTTTTTCTTCTACCTACGTGACTTTACTGAAAGAACCAAAGAGTATGAAAGACGTCTTGTCTGCTGATCTTGTTCATATCCGTGTACATCGATATCCCACATTGCTTACATGTACACACCACACACAATGAAATAAATAGAAACTAGAAGACTTTCGGGGATGGGCAAAGATCGAGGAATCTCTTTCAATGGAGCGAGTTAAGTGTGTTCGATTCAACATCTCTCTGTACGTCTGTATCTCTGTTTGCCTCTGTGTCTCTCTCTGCCTGTGTCTCTCTGTCTTTCTTTCTCTGTCTCTGTGTTCCTCTTGTCTGTGTCTGTCTGCCTGTCCTGTCTGTCTGTGTGTCTGTCTAAAGCACAGCAAGTTGGCACAGTAGGGGGCACAGGTGGTGCATCAGCCAGTCATCTCAGTCATCTCAGTCAGTCGACCAGTGGCACCTGGGTCTGCCCCGTGACATGCCAGCGGGCGTTCGACACTTCACTTGGCCTCAAGGTGCACATAGCCTGGCACAAGCGTCGTGGTGACGTCACCACCACTTAGTGACCAATGGCGGTTGTTGTCTATCATAAAATAAAATAATAAACCACTAATGTAGACTGTAGCCTGGTATCAAAGCAATATTGCTGACGGTTTCCATCTGAAAACGGAAGCTTGTGTTGCCTCCAAAACGTCGTGATTTAATTTAGTTTTCATTTATTTTATTTTACCTACGTGTCTGTGTTTAGTGGGGGTGTGCGTGTGTTTAGTGGGTGTGTGCGATTGATCACATTAAACTTACTCAATTAGCATCAATTAACATGAAATACACAATAATAATTTACATTTCCCAAATTATTGAATATTTTTCAGAAAAACAATACATACAACACTGTGTCACCTGCCGTTCAGATTTGGCCACAGCTGTTCACAAACCGCATAGCCAGCATCTTAAACGCCTTTTGGTTTGACAAAATATAAATCGGAGCAGGCTGTTACGGTATAATAACGACGTGCCCGCTAAACTCAGGCCCTCTTATCCACCGATGAACGAGGAAGTTTAATAAAACAACGAAAACAGAAACTCACGCAAATTAAGAAGTAAGCTAAAGTAACAAAAATATTTGGGTTGCTTTAATCAAAACACACCTCCATATTGATTAAAAACTCACGCAAACATTCCCCCCCCCCCCCCCCCGACTCGTGCATTTATACGTTGGCCGAATGCGAAAGCCACAATGCCACACAAAACGCGTTCTAAGGAGATTTGAACTCTCAACGCTCTGGGTTACAAACCCAGCGCCGAATCCCCCGAGCCACGAGGCTGGGTGCCGGCGTGCCCCCCGTGCCGTCGCGAGCGGGTTAGCGGGGTGCCCGCGCTCTGCCGCTTGAATCGTAAAAGCGCAGACGGTCGCCTCCGATTGAATCTCGACGGAAGAATGTCAAGAAGACCTTCAAAGTCGAGACGATCCAAATGGCGGCGGCGCATTGGGGGGGCCGAGTAAATGGAACGTGGGATGGCAAAAAGCGATTGAGCGATAACGACGCCCGAGAGTAATACTAGCACGCTAAACCCAAGACTTGCGGGAGGCGTCGCCAGCGTCTTGCTCGGGGGGCTCCTGGTGGGGCCTCGACGTCACTCCCAGCTCCGTCTGAAGTTGCTGCACCTCGTCAAGGAGCTGCCACAATTCTGACGGTGACATCGCTCTGGGACCCGTCGTCGATTCCGGCTCGACGGCATCTGCGACCCTAGAAACGAGTCGAATTTCAAGAAGAGTATTTTCATTAACAAAAAAATATATATACACTCTCCATGATAGAGGTTTTTTTGGTTATATCGCATGTATAGTGCAGTGTATAGTGTAGTATAAAGTGCAGTGTATAGTGTAATGTATAGTAGTATAAAGTGCAGTGTATAGTGTAGTGTATAGTAGTGTATAGTGTAGTGTATAGTGTAGTGTATAGCGTAGTGTATAGTAGTGTATAGTGCAGTGTATAGTGTAGTGTATAGTGCAGTGTATAGTATAGTGTAGTGTATAGTGCAGTGCATAGTGTAGTGTATAGTGCAGTGGATAGTAGTGTATAGTGTAGTGTATAGTGTACTGTAGTGTGTAGTGTAGTGTACAGTGTAGTGTATAGTGTAGTGTATAGTGCAGTGCATAGTGTAGTGTATAGTGCAGTGGATAGTAGTGTATAGTGTAGTGTATAGTGTACTGTAGTGTGTAGTGTAGTGTACAGTGTAGTGTATAGTGTAGTGTATAGTGTAGTGTATAGTGCAGTGCATAGTGTAGTGTATAGTGCAGTGGATAGTAGTGTATAGTGTAGTTTATAGTGTACTGTAGTGTATAGTGTAGTGTATAGTGTAGTGTATAGTGTAGTGTATAGCGCAGTGTATAGTGCAGTGTATAGTGTATAGTGTAGTGAATAGTGCAGTGTATAGTGTAGTGTATAGTGCAGTGTATAGTGTAGTGTATAGTGCAGTGGATAGTGCAGTGGATAGTGCAGTGTATAGTGCAGTGTATAGTGCAGTGTATTGTAATGTAGTGTATAGTGCAGTGTATAGTGCAGTGTATAGTGTAGTGTATAGTACAGTGTATAGTGCACACAACATCTACATACATATTCTTAGCTCTTTCGGTAAAGTCACGTTGAAGGGAAACAATAAAATAATAAAAAATATATAAAACAATAAAACC
Organism: Petromyzon marinus; assembly: GCF_048934315.1. Classification (NCBI taxonomy): domain Eukaryota; kingdom Metazoa; phylum Chordata; class Hyperoartia; order Petromyzontiformes; family Petromyzontidae; genus Petromyzon; species Petromyzon marinus. Next base: position 1,424,344 of record NW_027422728.1, read on the forward strand.
GGATTCCCACCACCATCCATCACAGAAGAATTCTCTCATCAAGACTCTGCACCATAGAGCCCAATGCATATCCGACCAGGAACACATAGGCAGTGAACTCAAGCACGTACACCAAGCTCTTAAGGCTAATGGTTACTCCGACTATACAATCCGCAAAGCTATCACTCAAACCATGAAGGACCCTCTTGAGGAGCCTTTCAAAACCATCACTTTACCCTACATTGCGGAGATCACAAAAAAGATCTCTAAAATCTTGAATAAACACAAGATCCAGGTCCGTTTCAACACATTACATAAAATCCCTGATCTGGTTCCGTCTGTAAAAGATGTGATTCCGGACATACAGTACCCTGGTGTCTACAAACTAAGTTGCCTCTGTGGTAGTAGTTACATTGGAGAAACCAAACGCCATGGTTCGGACCGCATCCGTGAACACAAAGCAGACCTTAAACATGGTAGGACTAACACCTCGGCCGTGGCAGATCATTGTTATAATTCAGTAGGCTCACATGACATTGACTTTTCCAAGACAGAGGTTCTTTGTAAGCCATCTGGCTACCATGAGAGATTCGTTCATGAGGCTATCCACATATACAAGCACAGAGACAATTCCAACCGAGAAGATGGATTCTGGCTTAGCAATCATTGGAAAGATTTGATTAACCATTTCAGGTCTTAATTGATTGTTCACGCTTACAGTGGCTTTCAGACAGCATACATTAATTTTTCGTCTCCCCCCTCCTCTTTTCAGAACATAGATGGACTCGTCCTTCTAAATAAACTGCCAAATCGCTGCGCGTGGCGCTAACGTTTTTTTTAAATAAATAAAAACACTACAAAAAAATAAATTAATTAATGCGAACCGACACACCTGATGATGACCGTTTGTGTTATGGTCGAAACGTCATGAGAATTTTTATTGTTTTATATATATATTGTATTATTTTATTGTTTCCCTTCAACGTGACTTTACCGAAAGAGCTAAGAATATGAATTACTGCAGTCACGAAAGCTTTAAATCAAAATCTATATACATAGCTATCAACACATACACTACACTATACACTACAAACACAACATCTATATACATAGCTATCAACACATACACTACATTGTACACTACACTATAAACTACACACAACATCTATATACATAGCTATCAACACATACACTACACTATACAGTATACACTACACACACAACAGCTATATACATAGCTATCAACACATACACTACACTACACACACATCTATATACATAGCTATCAACACGTACACTACACTATACACTACACACAACATCTATATATATAGCTATCAACACATACACTACATTATACACTACACTATAAACTATACACAACATCTATATACATAGCTATCAACACATACACTACACTATACACTACACACATCTATATACATAGCTATCAACACATACACTACACTATAGACTACACACAACATCTATACATAGTTATCAACACATACACTACACTATACACTATAAACTACAAACATCTATATACATAGCTATCAACACATACACTACACTATAAACTACACACATCTATATACATCGCTATCAACACATACACTACACTATACATTACAAACACAACATCTATATACATAGCTATCAACACATACACTACACTATACACTACAAACACAACATCTATATACATAGCTATAAACACATACACTACATTGTACACTACACTATAAACTACCCACAACAGCTATATACATAGCTATCAACACATACACTACACTATACAGTATACACTACACACACAACATCTATATACATAGCTATCAACACATACACTATACACTACACACAACATATATAGCTATCAACACATACACTACATTATACACTACACTATAAACTATACACAACATCTATATACATAGCTATCAACACATACACTACATTATACACTACACTATAAACTATACACAACATCTATATGCATAGCTATAAACACATACACTACATTATACACTACACTATACAATACACACAACATATATATACATAGCTATCAACACATACACTACATTATACACTACACTATACACTACACACAACATCTATATACATAGCTATCAACACATACACTACATACTACACTATAAACTACACACATCTATATACATAGCTATCAACACATACACTACATTATACACTACACTATAAACTATACACAACATCTATATATATAGCTATCAACACATACACTACATTATACACTACACTATAAACTATACACAACATCTATATGTAGCGGTTGGGAAGCTGACGGAACCGTTATTATTTCCCTTCCACGTGACTTTACCGAAAGAACCAAGAATAAGAGACAGCTTTGTTTAGAGCCTAGTCTCAAACAGTGTTAGATGAGAGGACAATGCCACTACGAAGACATTGACAGCTCGGGGTGAGACACACGAGGCTCTAAAGAAAGCTGTCTCTGGTGTGGAACAATCAGTTTCAAAGACAATGCATCATCATCTCGTAGACTACCAGAGCATGTTTTTTTCTGTTTGCATGTTCATTACAAGTACCGTGTGCGTGGCCAATGCAGTGAGATGATTCCTTGCAAGAGGTTTACGTTTGGTGTTATCACGTTCACACAGCTGTTTTATTACTAGAAAGGGTAAAACCAATTCTTATATTTTGTTACTGGCAAGGGAGGTCCCATGATGTTTTTTGCTGTTGTCATCATCGGCGAAACGTCACGGAAACTCGAATCGTCGGCGTAGTTGGGGGTCACTCTCTGACACGCAGCCGGCGAGTGTCGAGCCGGTAGCGACCCGGCACGTTTCGTTTACGTGACGCAACGCCGCTACTACAAGTTGACGGCTTTGACGAGACGACGCTTTAGTTTCTCGCGATCCAACACCGAAGCCGACAACCTCCGACACAGTCGGTCGCACGCGTGCCGAACTTCTTCCGCACCCCCCCCCCCCCGACCGTGGCCAACCGCGCCAGCGAGGCCCCCCACCTGCTCCGTAGCCGGTGCCTCCCGCTCAGCGAGTCGTGGATGGTGCCCAGCCCCAGGTAGGCAATCTCGGACAGTTCGAGCAGGAGGCTGAGACTGGCGACTGCGTACATGACCAAAAGGAAGACGGTCTTCTCTGTGGGGCGCGACACAAAGCAGTCGACGCTATTCGGGCAGGGGTCACGGACGCACTTGAAGCGCGGGGCCACCTCCAAGCCATACATCAGGTACTGCCCCACCAGGAAGCCAACCTCGGCCAGCGTGCGGGCCAGCAGCTGGAGGGTGTAGGCCACCATCAGGCCGTCCGTCTTGATCCACCACCGCTCGTTGTGCTGCTTCCCCTTGCCATCTTCTTCACCCTCCACCTCCTCCACCTTCTCCTCCTCTTTCTCCGTGCATTCAACCACGCGGTCGGGGCCGCCGGCTCGCTTGGCTCGCTTGGTTTGTTCGTCTCGCTTGTACTCGATCCTACCACGACAGAGAGCGGCGGCGTTTAAGTTTCACCCCTCAGTGTGAAACGTCGCGAGCAAATGGAAATATGCACTCGCTATGAAACGCGACATTACGACGAACAGCGACAGCTACGAGGCTGTCCGGGATTCCACTTTCACTTCTGATCGTCGCCTCTGAGAGACCACTTAAAGTGTCCGTGCCGGTGGCAATGATCTGAATCGGTCCTGGGCCTACCCTAGGTCGACTCAGCCTCGAATGAGTAGCTGATGCGATTTGTAAAAACTTTGCCAACTGGGGAGAAAAATGCAGCCCGGCGTGGCTTTGGCCATAGACCCCCCTCGTGTGCTTTGAGGCGCCGCTCACGAGCAGCGCTTATCCCGACAGCCTGTGAAGGCTACATGGGGGATTTTTGTCTTTGTGCGCGTGTGGCCCCGTGTGCGTTCGCGTGTGTCTGTGTGTGCGTGGCCTTACCGTGCACGTAGCCTGGCACAAGCACCGTGGTGACGTCACCACCGCTTAGTGGCAAACGGCGGTTGTTGGTGTAGATGTCTGTGCGCTACAAGCAAGCCAGCATCGGGACTCGAGGTAAGTGAAAATATTTACCTTCCTTTATTTTACGCTTTATTTACTACTAGCGGGAAGCACCCGGCGTTGCCCGGGGGAAAATATATTGAAAAACTTCTCAAAACTTAAAAACATAACATATACAAATGAAAAAAAAACGATGATCATTACCTCATTCATAAAAATTAGCGCAGCGGAAAAAAAACGTACGCTCGTGCGCCAAGATTCGATTCTTTAGATCGCGCAAAGGAATTGAAGTTTGTAGATTTCTTTAGAATCGGCCTATTCCCGTTTAATTGATACCACAAAAGCTCACCAGATATCGATTCTCGCCACACTTCATCATCATTCCCCCCCCACCCCCCCCAAAAAAAAACAAGTCTATTTTTATAATGTTTGCATGGTGCACAGTATGGAAAGTACCCACATGGCAAATCTCAAGTTTGTTAAATGTCAGGAAGTACGCTAAACATTTTGAACACATTCACAAATTTCCCTTTTATACATATAGATACACTATGCAATTATAATATCGCATGCAAATGTATTATATTTCTTATTGTTGAAGAGTTTAACAATGCTTCCCTTTTTGCTGTTGAACCGCAGAATATATTTTACGACGCTGACCATATGCGTGTTTAAACACAGCGCACATTCGCCCTCCTGAACTGAACTAGCCGTTCGGACATACTGACAGGGGGCTCGGGAACGGAACTCCGTTCCTAAGTCAAGGGGAAACCTTGCCGGCCCTTTCACCGTTCAAACTCGTGACCAAATCGACGGCGCAGCCTAATTAAAAAACAAATTAAAACATTTCCAACTGCGGGCAGCCATTCAAATTTCCACCGTAGCTCCCCCGCTGTGAAAACTCCCTCCGGGTACCTCCGCACCTGGTGATGAGATGCACGGCGAAGCCGAGGTACATGATGGTGGGCGTGGCGACCGCGATGATCTGGAACACCCAGAAGCGGACTTGGGAGAGTGGGGCGAAGCTGTCGTAGCAGACGTTCTCGCAGCCGGGCTGCTCCGTGTTGCACGAGAAGCTGCCCTGCTCGTCGTAGTAGATGGACTCGCCGGCGACCGTCGTGAGAATGATGCGAAAGATGAGGAAGGTGGTGATCCACAGCTTGCTCAGGAAGGTGGAGTGCCGATGAACCTCCTCCAGCAGCTGCGTGAGGTAGCCCCAGCTCATCGTGGCCGCCAGTCAGATGCAGCGATGCCGCTGCGGGGAAACGTTCACCCGAGTTTGTACAGGCACTACTCTACTTACAAACCTTCAACTTAAAGACTTTTAGAGATAATAAAAAAAACCTATCCCGTTTGCCCATCAGATTTACCATGGAGGTCGAAAAAGATGGCAAACTACCCTTTCTGGATGTCTTAATTAAAAGGAGACATGATGGTTCAATGAGCCACTCTGTCTACAGGAAAGCTACCCATACAGATGCTTACTTGAAACCGGATTCCCACCACCATCCATCCCAGAAGAACTGCCTCATCAAGACTCTATACCATAGAGCCCAATGCATTTCCGACCAGGAACACATTACCAGTGAACTCAAACACGTACACCAGGCTCTCAGGGCTAATGGCTACTCCGACTACACAATCCGCAAAGCCATCACTCCAGTCATGAAGAAGGATCCTCTTGTGGAGCCACTCAAAACCATCACCTTACCCTACATTGCAGGGGTCACTAAAAAGATCTCCAAAATCCTGAATAAACACAAGATCCAGGTCCGATTCAACACAGTACACAAAATCCGTGATTTACTTCCATCTGTAAAAGATGCTCTTCCAGACATACAGTACCCGGGCGTTTACAAACTAAAGTGCCTCTGTGGTAGTAGCTACATTGGAGAAACCAAAAGACATATCTCGGATCGCATCCGCGAACATAAAGCAGACTTGAAACACGGTAAGACGAACTCCTCTGCCGTGGCAGATCACTGTTACAATTCAGTGGGCTCACATGACATTGACTTCTCCAAGACGGAGGTTCTTTGCAAACCAACTGGCTACCATGAGAGATTCGTTCATGAGGCCATTCACATATACAAGCACAGAGACAATTTCAACCGAGAAGATGGATTCAGGCTCAGTAACCACTGGAAAGATGTGTTAAATCATTTCTGTTCTTAATTAATTGTAATTTTACGATGACCTTCAGACCGCAGCTCTTTCGCCAGCATTGCCTCTTAATACCTCTCACACCACGGTTAATGGTATGGTTTACAACATGGAGTATACTAGGGCTTCGCAGCTGTCTCTCTCCCCCTCCTCTGTTCCGACCATGGACGAACTCGTCCGTCTGAACGGGGCCCGTAGCTATCCGTGGTACGGAAATTTGAGGGTAAGAATCCACCCATTTATTCGCCATATAGCATTGTGATATATAACGACTTATGGTTGGTAGCTTAGCTGATTGGAGAATATAGAGTTTATTGATAACATGAAGGTAATTTATATTTTAGTTTTTATTGGTTCACTATATAGTACTGTGAATAGCTCAGATTTGTAGTCATTTCTGTGACCAGTCACTAGCAAATCACCCAGTTATTTCAATGCTAAATTCGCCTAGTTATTTCAATGCTAAATTCTCCTGTTTTGATTTGTACTAAGTGCCTCGGTGAATGTGTATGCTCTGACTTCAACGTAACTATTTCTGTAGCAGTTACAAGCGAATGCCTTAATTTAGCTATTTCAATGCTAAATTCTATGCTAATTCCTTTTAACAATGGGTGCCTCTGCGGATGTGTATGCTTTGACTTTTAACATAGCTATTTCTGTGACCAGTCACAAGCTAATCATTCAGCCTTTTCAATGCTAAATTTTATGCTAATTCCTTCGTCAAGGCTCTTTGTTCCTCTCACACAGCTTAAAAGCCGTGATCTGAACGTGGCTCTCTCACTCCAGCGCTGTCCTACCAGACAGTCTCGCTCCCTTCACCTGATGAAGGCCGCTTGTGTTGTGGCCGAAACGTCGTGAGAATATTATTGTGTTATTTTATTTTATCAATTTATTATTTTATTCTCATTCTACGTGACTTTACCGAAAGAACCAAAGAAGATAATTCACTCCTATTGTGCTGTATTGTCTCTATTAATAATAATTTGCTAGCTTTGTGTAGTATTTGGTTAGCTTTAGAAGACTTTATGTGATGTGTTATTTTAACTGCGTTTGGTATTACCTTTGAATCTCTGCACCTTTTGAGGAACGCCAGTGAAGATATCAATTTCATCCGCTTAATGCGAAGCTTCTCCAATTTTCTGGTTTTAAGAAAAGTATCCTCCCCATAGAGGTTAGTCAGTTTAACAGTATCATCAATGAGACAGTATCATCAATGACTGTACAATTTCACTTTGATAACACATGGTCCCCGCATGAAGCGATGGTTATTAGTGAAAGAGAGAGTTATTAGAACATGGAAATGCTATACTAAACAAAAAACGTAACTTATAATGAATGATTATACTTGAATTATTCCCGCAGTATCGCAATCGTTATTGATCATAGATCATATGCAACCCTTATCACGTTGTTAGCACACTGGGTCACAGAACAGGTGATTATTCTGTAGAGTACGTGAGAACGTGCGGCGATTACGAACGAAAGGTACTTTAAAGATTATACGATGATAAGAAAAACAATTAAAACAGTTATTATTCTCAAAGGCACAAATCTCAACAGATACATCGGCAGATTATCTGACTACATAATGGCTTGGAGTAAGGGCATGCGATGGGGTGCTCCTTTCTCCTGAAGACCTCCCCTGATACCAAGTTTTAATTAATTGTGGACCAGATCGCCTGATGAGGATCTGGTGGGACACACCCTTCCCCACAAGAGCGTGGCTCTACGGGAGAAGGTGTCAAAAGTAAATTCGTATTGATGGATCTGTTGAATATTTATGCGATTAAGAGTACAGCCCACTAAATAGTAAAGAGGACAACTATGGATATGCTTATAACGACACATGTATGAACACTCGGTCTCGTCGTGACGCCTTCACAGCCACTGATGCCCGATAGACTTGAGTGTTGGCTTCTGGTTTAAGGACCCGTGTATGTTTGAGTGACATGAATTGTTTTGAATAGTCAGTGTTCGGAGTCGAACTTCGTGTCAAACAGACGCCTGCTTGTCGTGTGGTGAGGGGGCGGTGCGCGTCATACGTATCAGTCGATTCGGCGGTCACCGTGTTGAACGGATTCGGATGTCGTCGATACGCTGCTGCAGGTCAGGATACGGTCGGTAGATGGCGCCACAGCTCGCTCGCAGCGTGCACGGTGGTTGAGTGTTGACCCGGGTGCGCACTCGGCTGGCGATGCATGGTGTGCACGCAGCCTTGTCGCCAAACAGCGACCCTCACCACCCCGGCGGCAGCAGAGACCTCCGTGTCGGCAGAGGCTGACCCACGCAGGGGCGAGTTGAGCTGTCAAGCGGGTCTTGCCCGCCTGCAGATGAGATGGGGAGCTGCTCCAATGAGTCGAGCCCCCGATGGCCGGCTCCGGTGAGCCGATCGAACTCAGCTGAGTTTCCGATGAACTGCGGACGAGTCGAGCCGACCCGTTGGCCGCAGCTCGCTCCTGAGTCGACCCCCCCGGTCGAACTGAGGTTTCAATGTTCAGGATCCTCTTTTTATGCCCAAAAATCCCTTCACTCGGACCCTGCCCACAAGGCGGGGTTTCTTCCGATTTTTGCTGTGTCAGGGTTTGTCCGTATGTATCTGCGTCCGTGTGTGTGTCAGTGTGTGTCAGTGTGTGTTCTTGTGTGCATATTCCGTTGTCACCCTCCTTCCATAAAACCCACAAGTAAAACAATCAAATGTTATAAATTGTCTCGAAGGCGCCTCTCTGTCTGGGTACACAACCTGGAGGGAGGGGCGATATTCCCTCCGACTTTCACCGACGCACCAAGAAACGGTTAAGGTTTTTAAAGTTAACATTTATCCCTCACAGTTTCACAGTTATGCTCTGTATGTAACCCAAGGTCTGGGTTAGCTTCCGTTGTGGTATTGTACTTAATGTCAAGGGAAGGTTTTCCCCCCGAGCGTATACACACTCCTACCCCGCGCTGCGGGGATACAAAGACGGCCGGAATCTCCCTTTCTTTCCAACCTTGGGTTTAACACCGCCCAAGTCATTATGCAGTTTATGTTTTGTGTAAGCCTCGGTGAATGGTGCCAACACGAATGTTAAGTAGGAAATAATGCACTGTGATTTTTATTAGCCTGGTATTTTCGCTGAAATGCGTTGACACTCTAAGGTCCCGCCCTTATTCTCTTTTCAGTCTCTCTACACTCTTTGGCCCTCACTCTCTCTAGCGCGTGGTGACCGCTGTTTTCGCTGACGCCGCCAATTCAAGGCCTCATTAATTTCCATCACTCCGTGTAGGTGAGGGCGGGTTAGCCCTGGAGTCAGTTCTGGTTTTCGTCTGCCTCTCAGCACTTGGTCTGTGACCTCTGACCCCGGGATTTATCTAATTTGATGGCCTGTCTAGCCCCGGCTTGCTGTTGTTAGGTTGGTTGGTTGTTCCTGGCTTTTTGCCTACGTTTGCAGTTTGCTGCGCTTATTTTCCTTTCTTCTCCAACCTTATATCCACTCTGCTCATTATTCGCTCATGTCTGGGTTAGAACATTCATGTTGACTTCGGAAAACCTGATTGTTATAGGCTTTGGGTCCAGTCGTATAAAAATTATTAAAATATGAAAATAGATTTAATGTTAAACCAATAGACGGTTGATGGTTACATTGATGTAGCTATTGGCAGGGTTCAATTGAAGTTGGTGTGAAGATCAATAACTTTAGCCTACCCTGTCGTTGAATTCCGATGTTAAGTTACTTTAATAGTAATGTAGAACCAATCAGCTTTTTGACTGAACTATATCTAGGCTAACGCAAACTCCCAGTGACCCTGGCTTGGTGTGTTTACGTCAGCCCCTTGCAATCCGCTGTGCTTTGCTCTCTATCTGCTCCCTCTGACCCTGGGAGGGCTCTTAATGTCAAAATCGTATTAGTGGGTCATGGTAAAGAGAACCTCCACATGCCATGCGGAGGCCTGGTTTGGTGTTTTTATTCATTATTATATTAAAAAAACAATAGAAACATGTATCTATATGTATCGGAAAATTACCTGTTAACATTAAGATGGAAAAGGGGCCTAGATACAACAGTGTCAGGTGGTGTGTGTCAGGTGGTGTGTGTGAGGTGGTGTGTGTGAGGTGGTGTGTCACGTGGTGTGTCAGGTGGTGTGTGTGAGGTGGTGTGTCACGTGGTGTGTGTGGTGGTGTGTGTGAGGTGGTGTGTGAGGTGGTGCGTGTGAGGTGGTGAGTGTGAGGTGGTGTGTGTGAGGTGGTGTGTCAGGTGGTGTGTGTCACGTGGTGTGTGTCAGGTGGTGGTGACCCGGGGTTCGATTCCCGCTCACGGCCGACGCCGCCGGCGACGATCATCTGAACCGGTCCCGGGCCTCCCCTAGGTCGACTCGGCATTAAATGAGTACCCTGGTGCGTTGTGTAAACATCGCCACTGGGGAGACAAAGGCGGCCAGGGGTGGTGCCGGCCACCCGCCCCCTCGTGTACCGTTCTGGCCTTCATAGGTGCTCGCTAACAGCACTTGCCCCTACAGTCTGTTAAGGCTACACGGGGGATCTTTGTCTCTGCGTGCGCGTGCCAAATTGGTAAGAGTTTGCCGATAAGTTTAGAGCTCTGCTCATCGTCGTCGTCATTATAAAATCCTGGAGGAACTTTCCGCCCGGTTTCCTGCTCGCTGTACGAGTTGACGTTGGTCGCGACAGCCAACGGGGACGTGTCAAACTAACACCGACAAGACCTGGGGATTCCTTCGCCGGTCGCTTTTATTGTACCACATCTGCCCCTGGCGCCAAGGGAAGCGTCTCATCGGTCGGTGTCCAGGGTGAGAATCCGTCAGAATGTACGCGGGGCAGTCGTGGTGTAGTGGTGGTGGTGGTACAAAGTGTTACAGTCGTGGTGTGGTGTAGTGTGGTGTAGTAGTAGTGTAGTAGTGGTGGTACAACGTGTTACAGTTGTGGTGTGGTGTAGTGTGGTGTAGTAGTGGTGTAGTGTGGTGTGGTGTAGTGTGGTGGTGTGGTGTAGTGTGGTGTAGTGGAGTTGTGGTGTTGTGTGGTGTGGTGGTGTTGTGTGGTGTAGTGTGTAGTGTGGTGTAGTAGTGGTGTGTAATGGTGTGGTGTAGTAGTGGTACGTGTTACAGTCGTGGTGTGGTGTTGTGGTGTAGTGGTGGTGTGTAATGTACTGCAGTGGTGAAGTGGTGTGGTATTGTGGTGTAGTGTAGTATGTAGTGTACTGTAGTGGTGTGGTATTGTGGTGTAGTGTAGTGTGTAGTGTACTGCAGTGGTGTAGTGGTGTGGTATTGTGGTGTAGTGTGGTGTGTAGTGTACTGCAGTGGTGGAGTGGTGTGGTAGTGTGGTGTAGTGTAGTGTGTAGTGTACTTTAGTGATGTGTGGCTGGGCGCAGTTTGGTGATGTAGTTGTAACTGAGGGTGTCGTTTCAAACGAGACGTACAACTTAAGAGAGAGAGAGACAGAGAGACAAACTCCCTTTACTGCCGAAACACGCATGAACACTCGTAAATGTGCACAGTCACCAGTGACACACGTGTTATAACCAACTCACTCACCAACTCACTCACCAACTCCCTCACCAATCACTCACCAGTGACACACGTGTTATAACCATCTCACTCACCAACTCACTCACCAATCACTCCCTCACCAACTCACTCACCAACTCCCTCACCAATCACTCACCAGTGACACACGTGTTATAACCATCTCAGGCATGCCACGTACGGTGCAGCCCCTATCTACAATGTCACCAAGCTTTTCAGTTCCAATCAACAAAGCTGAATGGGTGGGTGGGTGGATCAATGGGTGGGTGGGTGAGTGGGTGGGTGAGTGGGTGGGTGAGTGGGTGGGTATGTGGGTGAGTGAGTGAGTGGATGAATGGGTGGGTGGGTGGGTGAGTGGGTGAGTTGGTGAGTGGATGAATGGGTGGGTGGGTGGGTGAGTGGGTGGGTGAGTGGGTAGGTATGTGGGTGGGTGAGTGGGTGTGTGGGTGAGTGAGTGAGTGGATGAATGGGTGGGTGGGTGAGTGGGTGGGTGAGTGGGTGGGTGAGTGGGTGTGTGGGTGAGTGAGTGGATGAATGGGTGGGTGGGTGAGTGGGTGGGTATGTGGGTGGGTGAGTGGGTGTGTGGGTGAGTTTAGGCCTGGGCTCTGGGTCGTTCTTCGTGCTTTTGGAGTACCTGACCCTCTGCTCATGATCATTAAGGACCTTCATGATGGTGAGCGGGCCCGGGTAAAACTACGTGGCCGGGAGTCAGAGCCATTCCCTGTACACCTTGGGGTGCGACAGGGATGTCCTCTGGCTCCCACATTATTTAACATCTATTTTGACCACGTAGTTCGTGAAGCCTTCAATAGCTGTACCGGGGGAATCTCCATATGGTACAGATATAATGGGAGGCTAATCGATGCCCGGGTGCGGTCAAGGGATGGCTCCCTATTGCTCAACCACGTTATGTATGCTGATGACTTGGTAATAGCTGCTCAGTCAGAGGAGGAGTTGGAGACGCTGCTGCTGAGACTGGAGCGTGCCACTAAGAGGTGGGGCCTTACCATCAGCCCCACCAAAACTAAGCACCTGCCTGGGTATTTTGTACCATCGGACACTCCACCCCCACAACTCCCAATCGGTGATGGGGCAGTTGTGGAGAGAGTGGAGAGTTTCCCATACCTGGGCAGTGTGCTTATGACTGGCTCCAGTTTAACAGCAGAGGTCTCACTCCGAATCAGTCGAGCGGCAATATCTTTTCATCGGTTGCGTAACGCTGTGTGGAAGCTACCTGGTCTGTCGCTCCGCACTAAGCTTCAGGTCTTCTCGGCCACGATCATTCCCTCCCTTCTCTACGCTTGCGAAACGTGGACCCCCCTAATGGAACATCTTCGCCGGTTAGAAACATTTAGGCTGACCTGCCTACGATCCATCCTGGGTTTAACCAGACTGGATTGTGTGAGGAGCTCACAAATCCTTGAAAGATCTGGGCAGGGTCCCATCGGTGAGCTCCTCCGGCAGGCAAGGCTGCGATGGCTGGGTCATGTAGCCCGCATGCCCAGCCACCGCATGCCGAAACAGCTTTTGTTTGGCCGGATTGAGGGGGCTAAGCGGGCGCGGCACGGGCTAGAGAAGAGATGGAGTGATGTGGTACAGGAGGACGTGGAGCTGAGTGGACTTGCCGATGACTGGAACCAGCGGTGTCAAGATCGGCCTCTGTGGAGGAGGCTCGTGAAGGATGCTACTGGGCAGTTGGAGGCAGTCGCCCTCCAACAACAACGGAGGGCGGAGGAGCGACGCTCACAACAGCGAGCGGAGCGCCGGGTGGCTAAAGCACAGCAGGTTGGCACAGTAGGGGGCACAGGTGGTGCATCAGCCAGTCATCTCAGTCAGTCGACCCGTGGCACCTGGGTCTGCCCCGTGACCTCCTGCCAGCGGGCGTTCGACACTTCACGTGGCCTCAGGGTGCACATAGCCTGGCACAAGCGTCGTGGTGACGTCACCGCCACTTAGTGGCGAATGGCGGTTGTTGTTGTGTGGGTGAGTGAGTGAGTGGATGAATGGGTGGGTGGGTGAGTGAGTTGGTGAGTGAGTGGATGAATGGGTGGGTGGGTGAGTGGGTGAGTTGGTGAGTGAGATTCTAGTTATTTACCACAAGACGGCAGCATTGAGTTGCGAAATAATTTGTGTGGGGGGAGTGGTGGTGCAGTGGATAGTGCACGTTGTGTGTGTGTGAGTGGGGAGTGGTGGTGCAGTGGTTAGCTCACTCACTGACCAACTCACTCATCAACTCACCAACTCACTCACCAATCACTCCCTCACCAACTCACTCACCAACTCCCTCACCAATCACTCACCAGTGACACACGTGTTATAACCAACTCACTCACCAACTCACCAACTCACCAACTCACTCACCATTCACTCCCTCACCAATCACTCACCAACTCCCTCACCAATCACTCACCAGTGACACACGTGTTATAACCATCTCACTCACCAACTCACCAACTCCCTCACCAATCACTCACCAGTGACACACGTGTTATAACCATCTCACTCACTAACTCCCTCACCAATCACTCACCAGTGACACACGTGTTATAACCAACTCACTCACCAACTCCCTCACCAATCACTCACCAGTGACACACGTGTTATAACCATCTCACTCACCAACTCCCTCACCAATCACTCACCAGTGACACACGTGTTATAACCAACTCACTCACCAACTCCCTCACCAATCACTCACCAGTGACACACGTGTTATAATCAACTCACTCACCAACTCCCTCACCAATCACTCACCAGTGACACACGTGTTATAACCATCTCAGGCACGCCACGCACGGTGCAGCCCCTATCTAAAATGTCACCAAGCTTTTCAGTTCCAATCAACAAAGCTGTCAAAGAGCAAAAAATACCGAAATCAAAACCAAAAAATAGGGCATGCTAAAAACCCGTACGTTGCACACAAAATGCACACGTTTTATTTTAAAACGGCTATGTGTGGATAAGCAGCATTTCCTAAATAGCTGCATTGTGGTCCTCTTGCTTGAGGTCATTATCAACCCCACGTGGAGTAAATGTCACTGACAGCAGCAGCAGCAGTGATACACTGCAGTGATACACTGCTGCTGCTGCTGTTCTAATGCTGTTCTAATTTATACTATACACTACACTATACACTACAATATACACTACTATACACTACACTATACACTACTATACATTACACTACACACCACACTATACAGTACACTATACACTACTCTACATTACACTATACACTACACTATAAACTACACTATACATTACACTATACACTACACTATACACTACTATACATTACACTATACACTACACACTATTATACATTACACTATAAACTACACACTATACACTACACTATACACTACACACTGTACACTATACACTACTATACATTACACTATACACTACATTGTACACTACACACAATACACTGCACTATACACTACACTACAACACTACTATGCACTACACTATATACTACACTAAACACTACACTATACACTACACTATACATTACAGTAAACACTACACTACACACTACACTATACACTACACTACTATACACTACACTATACACTACACTATACACTACACTATTATACACTACACTACTATACATTACACTATACACTGCACTATAGACTACACTATACACTACACTACTATACACTACACTACACAGTACACTATACACTACACTAAACACTACTATACACTACACTATACACTACACTATATACTACACTACTATGCACTACATTATACACTACACTACTATACACTACACTACTATACACTACACTCCTATACACTACACTACTATACACTACACTATACACTACACTACTATACACTATACATTACTACACTATACACTACTCTATAAACTACACTACTATACACTACACTATACACTACACTACTATACACTACACATTACACTACACTACTGTACACTACACTATACACTACTATACACTACACAATACACTACTATACACTACACACTAAACTACTATACACTACTATACACTACACTATACACTACACTATACACTACTATGAACTACACTATACACTACACTATACACTACTATACACTACACTATAAACTACACTATACACTACACTACTATACGCTACACTATACACTACTGTACACTACACTATACACTACCCTATACACTACTATACACTACACTACTATACACTACACTACTATACACTACACTATACTACACTATACACTACTATACACTACACTATACACTACACTACTATACAATACACTATACACTACACTATACACTACTATACACTACACTACACACTACACTACTATACACGAAACTACTATACACTACACTATACACTACTATACACTACACTATACAATACTATACACTACTATACACTACACTATACACTACACTATACACTACTACACACTACACTATACACTACTATACACTACACTATACACTACTACACACTACACTATATACTACACTATACACTACACTATACACTACACTAAACACTACACTATAGATTACACTATACACTACACTATACACTACACTATACATTACACTATACACTACACTATACACTACAGACTACACTACACTACACACTACTATACATTACACTATACACTACACTATACACTACACTATACACTACACTATACACTACACTATACACTACTATGCACTACACTACACACTACACTACTATACACTACACTATTATACACTACACTACTATACACTACACTATACACTACACTATACACTACTATACACTACACTATACACTACTATACAATACACTATACACTACTATACACTACACTATACACTACACGATACATTACACTATACACTACTATACACTACACTATACACTACTACACTATACACAACACTACTATACACTACACTTTACACTACTATACACTACACTATACTACTACACTGTACACTACACTATACACTAATATACACTACACTATAAACTACACTATACACTACACTACTATACACTACACTATACACTACTGTACACTACACTATACGATACATTACACTATACACTACCCTATACACTACTATACACTACACTATACACTACTACACTATACACTACTACACACTACACTATAAACTATAATACACTACACTACTATACACTACACTATACACTACTATACACTACACACTACACACTACACTACTATACACTACACTATACACTACTATACACTACTATACACTACACTATACACTACTATAAACTACACTATACACTACACTACACACTACTATACAATACACTATACACTACACTATACTATACACTACACTATACACTACACTACTATACACACCACTACTATACACTACACTATACACTACTATACACTACACTATACACCACACTATACACTACACTATACACTACTACACTACTATACACTACACTATACACTACTATACTCTACACTATAAACTACACTATACACTACCATATACACTACACTATACTATACACTACTATAAACTACACTATACACTACACTATACACTACAGTATACTATACACTATACACTGTACACTACTATACACTACACTGTACACTACTATACACTACACTATACACAACACTATTATACACTACACTACTATACATCACACTATACACTACTATACACTACACTATACACTACACTATACACTACACACCACACTATACTACTATACACTACACTATACACTACTATACACTACACTATACACTACACTACACACTACTATACACTACACTATAAACTACACACTACACTATACACTAAAGACTACACTATACACTACAGACTACACTACACTATACACTACTATATACTACACTATACACTACACTATACACTACACACTACACTACTATACACTACTCTATACACTACTATACACTACACTATACACCACTATAAACTACACCATACACTACACTATACACTACTATAGACTACACTATACACTACTATACACTACACTATACACAACACTACACTACTATACACTACACATACACTACTATACACTAGACGATACATTACACTATACACTACTATACACTACACTATACACTACTACACACTACACTATAAACTACTATACACTACACTATACACTACTATACACTACACTATACACTACTATACACTATACTATATATTACACTATACACTACATTATACACTACTATACACTACACTATACACTACACTATACACTACTATACACTACACTATACACTACTACACACTACACTACTATACACTACACTATACACTACTACACTATACACTACACTATACACCACACTATACACTACAATATACACTACACTATACACTACTATACACTACACTATACACTACACTATACACTACACTAAACACTACACTATACAATACATTACACTATACACTACTATACACTACACTATACACTAAACACTACACTATACACTACACTATACACTACTATACACTACACTATACACTACTATACACTACACTATACACTACTATAAACTACACTATACACTACACTATACACTACACACTACTATACAATACACTATACACTACACTATACTATACACTACACTATACACTACACTACTATACACACCACTACTATACACTACACTATACACTACTATACACTACACTTTACACCACACTATACACTACACTATACACTACTATACACTACACTATACACTACTATACTCTACACTATAAACTACACTATACACTACCATATACACTACACTCTACTATACACTACTATAAACTACACTATACACTACACTATACACTACAGTATACTATACACTATACACTGTACACTACTATACACTACACTGTACACTACTATACACTTAACTATACACTACACTATACACAACACTATTATACACTACACTACTATACATCACACTATACACTACTATACACTACACTATACACTACACACCACACTATACTACTATACACTACACTATACACTACTATACACTACACTATACACTACACTACACACTACTATACACTACACTATAAACTACACACTACACTATACACTAAAGACTACACTATACACTACACTATACACTACAGACTACACTACACTATACACTACTATATACTACACTATACACTACACTAAACACTACACTATACACTACACTACTATACACTACACTATACACTACCTTACACTACTCTATACACTACTATACACTACACTATACACCACTATAAACTACACCATACACTACACTATACACTCCTATAGACTACACTATACACTACTATACACTACACTATACACAACACTACACTACTATACACTACACATACACTACTATACACTACACGATACATTACACTATACACTACTATACACTACACTATACACTACTACACACTACACTATAAACTACTATACACTACACTATACACTACTATACACTACACTATACACTACTATACACTATACTATATATTACACTATACACTACATTATACACTACTATACACTACACTATACACTACACTATACACTACTATACACTACACTATACACTACTACACTACTATACACTACACTATACACTACTACACTATACACTACACTATACACCACACTATACACTACAATATACACTACACTATACACTACTATACACTACACTATACACTACACTAAACACTACACTATACAATACATTACACTATACACTACTATACACTACACTATACACTAAACACTACACTATACACTACACTACTATACACTACACTATACACTACTATACACTACTATACACTACACTATACACTATTATACACTACACTATAAACTACACTATACACTACACTACTATACACTACACAATACACTATACTATACACTACACTATACACTACTATACACTACGCGATACATTACACTATACACTACTATACACTACACTATACACTACTATACACTACACTATACTACTACACTACACTATTATACACTACACTACACACTACTGTACACTAGACTATACACTACTATACACTACTACCACCACTACCACCACAACTGCCACAACTACTACCACCACTACAACTAATACCACAACTACTACTACCACAACTACTACTACTAACACTACAACTACTACTACCACAACTACTACTACCCCAACTACTACTACCACAACTACTACCACCACTACCACCACAACTGCCACAACTACTACAACTACTACCACCACTACCACAACTACTACCACAACTACTACTACCACAACTACCACCACTACAACTACCACAACTACCATAACTACCACCACAACAATTACCACAACTACTACTACCACTACTACCACTACCACAACTACCACCACTGCTACCACAACAACTACCACCACTACCACAACTACCACCACTACTACCACCACTACTACCACTACCACCACCACTACCACAACTACTACCACTACCACAACTACTACAACAACTACCACTACTACCACCACTACTACTACTACCACAACTACCACAACTACTACCACCACAACTACCACCACTACTACTACTACCACAACTACTACCACCACCACTACCACCACTACCACCACCACCACTACCACCACTACCACCACTACCTCTACTACCACCACTACCACAACTACCACAACTACCACCACTACTACCACCACTACTAACACTACTACCACCACTACCACTACCACCACAACTACCACCACTACCACCACTACCACCACAACTACCACCACTACCACCACTACTACCACAACTACCACCACTACCACTACTACCACCACCACCACCACCACCACAACTACCACAACTACTACCACTACCACAACTACCACAACTACCACCACTACTACCACTACCACCACAACTACCACCACTACCACTACTACCACTACTACCACCACTACTACCACTACCACTACCACAACTACCACAACTACTACCACAACTACCACCACTACTACCACAACTACCACCACTACTACCACCACAACTACCACCACTACCACAACTACCACAACAACTACCACCACTACTACCACCACTACTACCACCACCACTACCACCACAACTACCACCACTACTACTACTACCACAACTACTACCACTACCACCACTACCACCACCACCACTACCACCACTACCACCACTACCACTACTACCACCACTACCACAACTACCACAACTACCACCACTACGACTACCACTACTACCACCGCTACCACCACAACTACCACCACTACCACCACTACCACTACCACCACAACTACCACCACTACCACTACTACCACAACTACCACCACTACCACTACTACCACAACTACCACAACTACTACCACAACTACCACCACTACTACCACTACTACTACCACTACCACCACAACTACCACCACTACCACCACTACCACTACTACCACAACTACCACCACTACCACTACTACCACCACCACCACTACCACAACTACCACAACTATCAAAACTACCACCACTACTACTACTTTCTTTTTTGTGTTTGAAGCAGCCTGTATCACCAGAGGCAGGGGCTAACAAACCATCATCACCATCATCACCATCATCATCATTGTCATCATCATCATCATCACCATCGTCACCACCATCACCATCATCACCATCGTCACCACCACCACCATCGTCATCATCGTCACCATCACCACCACCATCATCGTCACCACAACTACCATCACACTGGGCAGTGAGACACTGGTGGTGAGGGAGACTTTGAGGGTTTGTTGGAGCTGCAGCTTCCTCCTCAGTGTACGATGACGATGTCACGGCACACCGGACACACGCCACTCTCCTAAGACACACACACACACAGACACACACACAGTGACACACACACACACACAGACACAGTCACACACACACACACAGACACACACACACTGACACAGTCACACACACAGACACACACAGACACACACACACAGACACACACAGACAATCACACAGACACAGTCACACACATAGACACACACACACAGACACACACACACAGATACACACACACACAGACACACACACACACAGATACACACACACACACAGACACACACACACAGACACGTACACACACACACGTACACACACACACAAAGATCCCCCATATAGCCTTAACAGACTGTAGGGGCAAGTGCTGTTAGCGAGCACCTATGAAGGCCGGAACGGTACACGAGGGGGTGGGTGCCCAGCACCACGCCCGACCGCCTTTGTCTCCCTAGTGGCAATGTTTACACACCGCACCAGGTACTCATTTGAGGCTGAGCCGACCTAGGAGAGGCCCGGGACCGGTTCAGATAATCGTCACTGGTGTTGGCCGTGAGCGGGAATCGAACCCTGGTCGCCAGGTTCATAGCGCAGCGTAGCGCTAACCGCTACACAACCGCTCCCCATACACACAGACACACACACACAGACACACACACAGACACACACAGAAACACACAGACACACACACAGACACACACACACACAGACACACATACACAGACACACAGACACACACAGACACACACAGAAACACACAGACAGACACACAGAGAGACACACAGAGATAGAGAGGCAGACACAGAGACAGAGAGACGGACAGAGAGAGAGACACACAGAGAGAAAGAGAGAGACACAGAGAGACACAGAGAGACAGAGAGAGAGACAGAGACACAGATAGAGACACAGACAGAGAGAGACAGAGAGAGACACAGAGAGAGACACAGAGAAACAGAGCGAGACAGAGAAAGACACACAGAGACACACAGAGACAGAGAGAGACACAGAGCCAGAGAGAGAGACACAGAGACAGAGAGAGACACAGAGAGAGAGACACACACAGACCGAGTGAGAGAGACAAACACAGAGACAGAGAGAGACACACAGAGAGAGAGAGACAGAAAGACACACAGAGACACAGAGACAGAGAGAGAAACAGAGAGAGACAGAGAAACAGACAGACAGACAGAGAGAAAGACAGAGAGACAGAGAGAGACACACAGAGACACACAGAAACAGAGAGATACACACAGAGACAGAGAGAGAGACAGAGAGAGAGTAGGAGAGAGACAGATACACACAGAGACAGATACACACAGAGAGACACAGACACACAGACCGAGTGAGAGAGACAAACACAGAGACACAGACAGAGAGAGACAGAGAGACACACATCATCATCACCAGCATCACCAACAACAACAACATCATCACCAGCATCATCAACAACAACATCATCATCACCAGCATCACCAACAACAACATCATCATCACCAGCATCATCAACATCATCATCACCAGCATCATCAACAACAACAACATCATCATCATCACCAACATCACCAACAACAACAACATCATCACCAGAATCAACAACAACAACATCATCACCAGCATCACCAACAACAACATCATCACCAGCATCATCAACATCATCATCACCAGCATCATCAACAACAACATCATCATCACCAACATCACCAACAACAACAACATCATCACCAGCATCAACAACAACAACATCACCAGCATCACCAACAACAACATCATCATCACCAGCATCATCAACATCATCATCACCAGCATCATCAACAACAACATCATCATCATCACCAGCATCACCAACAACAACATCATCATCACCAGCATCACCAGCATCATCAACAACAACATCATCAACAACAACATCATCACCAGCATCATCAACAACAACATCATCATCACCAGCATCATCAACAACATCATCACCAGCATCATCAACAACATCATCATCACCAGCATCATCAACAACAACATCATCATTACCAGCATCATCAACAACATCATCATCACCAGCATCATCAACAACAACATCATCATCACCAGCATCACCAGCATCAACAACAACAACATCATCATCACCAGCATCATCAACAACAACATCATCATCACCAGCATCACCAAAAACAACATCAACATCACCAGCATCATCATCATCATCACCAGCATCATCAACAACATCATCACCAGCATCATCAACAACATCATCATCACTAGCATCATCAACAACATCATCATTACCAGCATCATCAACAACATCATCATCACCAGCATCATCAACAACAACATCATCATCACCAGCATCACCAGCATCAACAACAACAACATCATCATCACCAGCATCATCAACAACAACATCATCATCACCAGCATCACCAAAAACAACATCATCATCACCAGCATCATCAACATCACCAACAACAACAACATCATCATCACCAGCATCATCAACAACAACATCATCATCACCAGCATCATCAACAACATCATCATCACCAGCATCACCAGCATCAACAACAACAACATCATCATCACCAGCATCATCAACAACAACATCATCATCACCAGCATCACCAACAACAACATCATCATCACCAGCATCATCAACATCACCAACAACAACATCATCATCACCAGCATCATCAACAACAACATCATCATCACCAGCATCATCAACAACAACATCATCATCACCAGCATCACCAGCATCAACAACAACAACATCATCATCACCAGCATCATCAACAACAACATCATCATCACCAGCATCACCAGCATCAACAACAACAACATCATCATCACCAGCATCATCAACAACAACATCACCATCACCAGCATCATCAACAACAACATCATCATCACCAGCATCATCAACAACAACAACATCATCACCAGCATCATCAACAACAACATCATCATCACCAGCATCAACAACATCATCATCACCAGCATCACCAGCATCATCAACAACAACATCATCATCACCAGCATCACCAACATCATCATCACCAGCATCATCAACAACAACATCATCATCACCAGTATCACCAACAACAACATCATCACCAGCATCACCAACAACAACATCATCATCACCAGCATCACCAACAACAACATCATCATCACCAGCATCACCAACAACAACATCATCATCATCACCAGCATCATCAACAACATCATCATCACCAGCATTATCAACAACAACATCATCACCAGCATCACCAACAACAACAACATCATCATCACCAGCATCATCAACATCATCATCACCAGCATCATCAACAACAACATCATCATCACCAGCATCACCAACAACAACATCATCATCACCAGCATCACCAGCATCATCAACAACAACATCATCAACAACATCATCACCAGCATCATCAACAACAACATCATCATCACCAGCATCATCAACAACATCATCACCAGCATCATCAACAACAACATCATCATCACCAGCATCATCAACAACAACATCATCATCACCAGCATCACCAGCATCATCAACAACATCATCATCACCAGCATCATCAACAACAACATCATCATCACCAGCATCACCAGCATCAACAACAACAACATCATCATCACCAGCATCATCAACAACAACATCATCATCACCAGCATCACCAACAACAACATCATCATCACCAGCATCATCAACATCACCAACAACAACAACATCACCAGCATCATCAACAACAACATCATCATCACCAGCATCATCAACAACAACATCATCATCACCAGCATCAACAACAACAACATCATCATCACCAGCATCATCAACAACAACATCATCATCACCAGCATCACCAGCATCAACAACAACAACATCATCATCACCAGCATCATCAACAACATCATCATCACCAGCATCATCAACAACAACATCATCATCACCAGCATCATCAACAACAACATCATCATCACCAGCATCATCAACAACAACAACATCATCATCACCAGCATCATCAACAACAACATCATCATCACCAGCATCAACAACAACAAACATCATCATCACCAGCATCACCAGCATCATCAACAACAACATCATCATCACCAGCATCACCAACATCAACATCATCATCACCAGCATCATCAACAACAACATCATCATCACCAGTATCACCAACAACAACATCATCACCAGCATCACCAACAACAACATCATCATCACCAGCATCACCAACAACAACATCATCATCACCAGCATCACCAACAACAACATCATCATCACCAGCATCATCAACAACATCATCATCATCATCACCAGCATCATCAACAACATCATCACCAGCATCAACAACAACATCATCATCACCAGCATCACCAACAACAACATCATCATCACCAGCATCATCAACAACAACATCATCATCACCAGCATCACCAACAACAACATCATCATCACCAGCATCACCAACAACAACATCATCATCACCAGCATCATCAACAACATCATCATCATCACCAGCATCAACAACAACATCATCATCACCAGCATCATCAACAACAACATCATCATCACCAGCATCACCAGCATCATCAACAACATCATCACCAGCATCACCAGCATCATCATCAACAACAACATCATCATCACCAGCATCATCATCATCATCATCACCAGCATCATCAACATCACCATCACCAGCATCAACAACAACATCATAATCATCACCAGCATCACCAGCATCATCAACAACATCATCATCATCATCACCAGCATCATCAACAACAACATCATCATCACCAGCATCATCAACAACAACATCATCATCACCAACAACAACATCATCATCACCAGCATCACCAGCATCATCAACAACAACATCATCAACAACAACATCATCACCAGCATCATCAACAACAACATCATCACCAGCATCATCAACAACAACATCATCATCACCAGCATCATCAACAACATCATCATCACCAGCATCATCAACAACAACATCATCATCACCAGCATCACCAGCATCATCAACAACATCATCATCACCAGCATCATCAACAACAACATCATCATCACCAGCATCAACAACAACATCATCATCACCAGCATCATCAACAACAACATCATCATCATCACCAGCATCACCAACAACATCACCATCACCAGCATCACCAGCATCACCAACAACAACAACATCATCATCACCAGCATCACCAACAACAACAACATCATCATCACCAGCATCATCAACAACAACATCATCATCACCAGCATCACCAACAACAACAACATCATCATCACCAGCATCATCAACAACAACATCATCATCACCAGCATCACCAGCATCACCAACAACAACATCATCATCACCAGCATCATCATCATCACCAGCATCATCATCATCACCAGCATCACCAGCATCACCAACAACAACAACATCATCATCACCAGCATCATCAACATCATCAACATCGTCACCACCACCACGAGCTGGTGGGCATCACCTGTAGCCAGGTGTGGATGCAGGCTGCGTGGAAGTGTGCATGCTGGCAGGGCAGCCTGCACATCACGGCTCCATCCACAAGCACCTCCAGGCAAATGATGCAGCTGGGGGGCGAGAGGGGGGGGGAAATGAATGTGTGAGTGTGTGTATGTGTGTATGTGTTTGTGTGTATGTGTGTGTATGTGTGTATGTGTGTGAGTGTGTGTGTATGTGTGTGTGAGTGTATGTGTGTGTGTATGTGTGTAGTGTGTGTGTATGTGAGTGTGAGTGTGTATGTGTGTGTGTATGTGTGTGTGAGTGTATGTGTGTGTATGTGAGTGTATGTGTGTATGTGTGTGTATGTGTGGGGAGTGATAGTGTAGCGGTTAGCGCGCTGCGCTATGAACCTGGCGACCCGGGTTCGATTCCTGCTCACGGCCAACACCAGTGACGATTATCTGAACCGGTCCCGGGCCTCCCCTAGGTCGACTCAGCCTCAAATGAGTACCTGGTGCGGTGTGTAAACATCGTCACTAGGGAGACAAAGGCGGTCGGGCGTGGTGCTGGCCACCCACCCCCTCGTGTACCGTTCCGGCCTTCATAGGTGCTCGCTAACAGCACTTGCCCCTACAGTCTGTTAAGGCTATACGGGGGATCTTTGTCTTTGTCTTTGTATGTGTGTGTGTGTATGTGTGTGTATGTGTGTGCATGTGTGAGTGTGTATGTGTGTGTATGTGTGTGTGTGAGTGTGTGGGTGTGTGTGTATGTGTGTGTATGTGTGTGCATGTGTGAGTGTGTATGTGTGTGTATGTGTGTGTGTGAGTGTGTGGGTGTGTGTGAGTGTGTGAGTATGTGAGTGTGTGTGAGTGTGTGTGAGTGTGTATGAGTGTGTGTATGTGAGTGTGTGAGTATGTGTGTGTGAGTGTGTGAGTATGTAAGTGTGAGTATATGAGTGTGTGAGTATGTGAGTGACTGTGTGAGTATGAGAGTGTGTGTGTGAGTGTGTGTTTAATTGTGTGAGTATGTGAGTATGAGTGAGTGAGTGTGTTTAATTGAGTGTGTATGTGAGTGACTGTGTGAGTATGAGAGTGAGTGCGTGAGTATGTGAGTATGTGTGTGTGTGTGAGTTTGAGTGTGTGAGTATGAGAGTGTGTGTGTGAGTGTGTGACGATGATGATCATGATGATCATGATGGACATGATGATGGTGATGATAACGACGATGATGTTGATTGTGATGACGATGAGAGTAATGAGTACTGTGTTGACGTCTGGTCGAGGCTGGCTGAGTATCTGTGTGTGGCGAGTCTTCTTGTTTCCTCAACACTGAGCTGGTACACAGGATCGTCACGCAGATAATCCTAAAGAAACATCAAAACCATCACCAGCATCACCATCGTCATCATCATCATCGTCATTATCATCACCATTATCATCATCATCTTCGTCATCATCATCACTGCCATTATCATCGTCATCATCACCACCTTTATCAACATCATCATCACCACCATTATCATCGTCATCATTATCATCATCGTCATCATCTTCGTCATCATCATCACCACCATTATCATCGTCATCATTATCATCGTCATTATCGTCATCATCATCACCACCACCATCATCGTCATCATCACCACCATTATCACCATCATCATCACCACCATTATCATCGTCATCATTATCATCATCGTCATCATCTTCGTCATCATCATCACCACCATCATCATCATCGTCATCATCACCATTATCGTCATCATCATCACCACCATTATCATCGGCATCATCACCACCATTATCACCATCATCACCACCATTATCATCGTCATCATTATCATCTTCGTCATCATCATCACCACCATTATCATCGTCATCATTATCATCATCGTCATCATCTTCGTCATCATCATCACCACCATTATCATCGTCATCATTATCATCGTCATTATCGTCATCATCATCACCACCATCATCATCATCGTCATCATCACCACCATTATCACCATCATCATCACCACCATTATCGTCATCATTATCATCGTCATCATCTTCGTCATCATCATCACCACCATCATCATCATCGTCATCATCACCATTATCGTCATCATCATCACCACCATCATCATCATCGTCATCATCACCACCATTATCACCATCATCATCACCACCATTATCATCGTCATCATTATCATCATCGTCATCATCGTCGTCATCATCATCACCACCACCATCATCATCATCGTCATCATCACCATTATCGTCATCATCATCACCACCATTATCATCGGCATCATCACCACCATTATCACCATCATCATCACCACCATTATCATCATCATCATTATCATCATCGTCATCATCTTCGTCATCATCATCATCACCACCATTATCGTCATCATTATCATCATCGTCATTATCGTCATCATCATCACCACCATCATCATCATCATCACCACCACTATCACCATCATCATCGTCATCATCATCACCATCGTGATCACCACCGTGACCATCGTCACCAGCGGTACGTATGTACGTACATATAAAGACACAGATCCCCCGTGTAGCCTGGAACAGGCTGTAGGGGCAAGTGCTGTTAGCGAGCAGCACCTATGAAGGCCGGAATGGCACACGAGGGGGTGGGTGGCCAGCACCACGCCCGGCCGCCTTTGTCTCCCCAGTGCTAGCGATGTTGACTACACATCGCACCAGGTACTCATTTGAGGCTGAGTCGACCTAGGGGAGGCCCAGGACCGATTCTAAAAATGGCTGTCACTGATGGTGTTGATGGCTGTGAGCGAGCGGGAATCGAACTTGGGATCACACACACAGACACACACAGACACACACACACAGACACACAGACACACACACACAGACACACACACAGACACACAGACACACACACACAGACACACACAGACACAAATACACAGACACACACAGACACAGACAGACACACACACAGACACACACACACAGACACAACAACAACAACCGCCATTCGCCACTAAGTGGCGGTGACGTCACCACGACGCTTGTGCCAGGCTATGTGCACCCTGAGGCCACGTGAAGTGTCGAACGCCCGCTGGCAGGTGGTCACGGGGCAGACCCAGGTGCCACGGGTCGACTGACTGAGATGACTGGCTGATGCACCACCTGTGCCCCCTACTGTGCCAACCTGCTGTGCTTTAGCCACCCGGCGCTCCGCTCGCTGTTGTGAGCGTCGCTCCTCCGCCCTCCGTTGTTGTTGGAGGGCGACTGCCTCCAACTGCCCAGTAGCATCCTTCACGAGCCTCCTCCACAGAGGCCGATCTTGACACCGCTGGTACCAGTCATCGGCAAGTCCACTCAGCTCCACGTCCTCCTGTACCACATCACTCCATCTCTTCTCTAGCCCGTGCCGCGCCCGCTTAGCCCCCTCAATCCGGCCAAACAAAAGCTGTTTCGGCATGCGGTGGCTGGGCATGCGGGCTACATGACCCAGCCATCGCAGCCTTGCCTGCCGGAGGAGCTCACCGATGGGACCCTGCCCAGATCTTTCAAGGATTTGTGAGCTCCTCACACAATCCAGTCTGGTTAAACCCAGGATGGATCGTAGGCAGGCCAGCCTAAATGTTTCTAACCGGCGAAGATGTTCCATTAGGGGGGTCCACGTTTCGCAAGCGTAGAGAAGGGAGGGAATGACCGTGGCCGAGAAGACCTGAAGCTTAGTGCGGAGCGACAGACCAGGTAGCTTCCACACAGCGTTACGCAACCGATGAAAAGATATTGCCGCTCGACTGATTCGGAGTGAGACCTCTGCTGTTAAACTGGAGCCAGTCATAAGCACACTGCCCAGGTATGGGAAACTCTCCACTCTCTCCACAACTGCCCCATCACCGATTGGGAGTTGTGGGGGTGGAGTGTCCGATGGTACAAAATACCCAGGCAGGTGCTTAGTTTTGGTGGGGCTGATGGTAAGGCCCCACCTCTTAGTGGCACGCTCCAGTCTCAGCAGACACACACACACACAGACACACACACAGACACACACACACAGACACACACACATAGACACACACACAGACACACACACAGACACACACACAGACACACACACACAGACACACACACAGACACACACACACAGACACACACACACATAGACACACACACAGACACACACACAGACACACACACACAGACACACACACACAGACACACACAGACACACACACAGACATACACAGACACACACAGACACACACACACACACAGACACACACACACAGACACACACACACAGATACACAGACACACAGACAGACACACACACACACAGACACACAGACAGACACACACACAGACACACACACACACAGACACACAGACACAGGGCTAGGCCGTCTTCACCTCGTTGCCGCTGTGGTTACCACCGCTGGTACTTGGCTGTGGCAAAGACAGCATCAGACGCAGCCTCTGGGTGTCTTCAGTTAGACAAGGGGGGTGGGAGTCAGACACAACACCTCCAGTTAGACACGGGGGGGTCAGACACAACACCTCCAGTTAGACACGAGGGGGTCAGACACAACACCTCCAGTTAGACACGGGGGTTGGTGGTCAGACACAACACCTCCAGTTAGACACGGGGGGTGGGTCAGACGCAACACCTCCAGTTAGACATGGGGGGTGGGGGTCAGACACAACACCACCAGTTAGACACGGGGGGTCAGACACAACACCTCCAGTTAGACACGGGGAGTGGGTTCAGACACAACACCACCAGTTAGACACGGGGGGTGGGGGCAGACACAACACCTCCAGTTAGACACAGGGGGTGGGAGTCAGACACAACACCTCCAGTTAGACACGGAGGGTGGGAGTCAGACACAATACCTCCAGTTAGACACGGGGGGTGGGAGTCAGACACAACACCTCCAGTTAGACAGGGGGGGGGGTGGGGGTCAGACACAACACCTCCAGTTAGACACGGGGGTTGGTGGTCAGACACAACACCTTCAGTTAGACACGGGGGTAGGGTCAGACACAACACCTCCAGTTAGACACGGGGGGGGTCAAACACAACACCACCAGTTAGACACGGGGTCAGACACAACACCTCCAGTTAGACACGGGGGGTGGGGTCAGACACAACACCTCCAGTTAGACACGGGGGGTGGGAGTCAGACACAACACCTCCAGTTAGACACAGGGGGGTCAGACACAACACCTCCAGTTAGACACGGGGGTTGGTGGTCAGACACAACACCTCCAGTTAGACACGGAGGGGGGTCAGACACAACACCACCAGTTAGACACGGGGGGTGGGAGTCAGACACAACACCTCCAGTTAGACACAGGGGGGTCAGACACAACACCTCCAGTTAGACACGGGGGTTGGTGGGAAGACACAACACCTCCAGTTAGACACGGGTGGGGGTCAGACACAACACCTCCAGTTAGACAGTGTAGTGTAGTAGTGTATAGTGTAGTGTATAGTGTAGTAGTGTATAGTGTAGTGTATAGTGTAGTGTAATGTATAGTGTAGTGTATAGTGTAGAGTGTAGTGTATAGTGTAGTGTATAGTGTAGTATATAGTAGTGTATAGTGTAGTGTATAGTGTAGTGTAGTAGTGTATAGTGTAGTGTATAGTGTAGTGTATAGTGTAGTGTAATGTATAGTGTAATGTATAGTGTAGTGTATAGTGTAGTAGTGTATAGTGTAGTGTATAGTGTAGTGTATATGTAGTGTAGTAGTGTATAGTGTAGTGTATAGTGTAGTAGTGTATAGCGTAGTGTATAGTGTAGTATATAGTAGTGTAGAGTGTAGTGTATAGTGTAGTGTAGTAGTGTATAGTGTAGTGTATAGTGTAGTGTATAGTGTAGTGTAATGTATAGTGTAGTGTAGAGTGTAGTGTATAATGTAGTAGTGTATAGTGTAGTGTATAGTGTAGTGTATAGTAGTGTATAGTGTAGTGTATAGTGTAGTGTATAGTGTAGTGTATAGTGTAGTGTATAGTGTAGTGTATAGTAGTGTATAGTGTAGTGTATAGTGTAGTGTGTAGTGTAGTATATAGTGTAGTGTATAGTGTAGTGTGTAGTGTAGTATATAGTGTATAGTGTAGTGTATAGTGTAGTGTATAGTGTCGTGTATAGTGTAGTGTATAGTAGTGTAGTGTATAGTGTAGTGTATAGTGTAGTGTATAGTGTAGTGTATAGTGTAGTGTATAGTTACGGTGCTACTCACCAAGGCTGTGGTTGCCACGCAGCACCTGGGAAGGGGGGCGGAGGAGAGGTGACAATGAGACAGTGGCTAGAATATGTTGTCTACCTCACCTGCTACGGAGGCCCATCGACTCACCCAGAGACTCACACAGAGACTCACACAGAGACTCACACAGACACCCATAGACTCACACAAACACCCATAGACACACAAACACTCATAGACTCACACAGAGACTCACACAAACACCCATAGACTCACACAGAGACCCACAGACTCACACAGAGACTCACACAAACACCCATAGACTCACACAAACACCCATAGACTCACACAGAGACTCACACAAACACCCATAGACTCACACAGAGACTCACACAGACACCCATAGACTCACACAAACACCCATAGACTCACACAGAGACCCACAGACTCACACAGAGACTCACACAAACACCCATAGACTCACACCAACACCCATAGACTCACACAGAGACCCACAGACTCACACAGAGACTCACACAAACACCCATAGACTCACATAAACACCCATAGACTGACACAGAGACTCACACAAACACCCATAGACAAACAAACACCCATAGACTCACACATAGACTGACACAAACACCCATAGACTTACACAAACACCCATAGACTGACATAGAGACTCAAATAGACACCCATATACTCACACAAACCCCCATAGACTGACATAGAGACTCACACAGACACCCATAGACTTACACAGAGACTCACACAGACACCCATAGACTCACACAAACACCCATAGACTGACATACTCACGCAGACACCTATAGACTCACACAGACACCCATAGACTGCCACAGAGACTCATGCAGACACCCATAGACTGACACAGAGACTCACACAGACACCCAGAGACTCACACAAAAAGCTCACCGAGATCCACACTCACACAGAGACCCAGAGACTCCGAGACCCATACACACTCACACACAAACACCTATACACTCACACACACATAGACACAAACATCTGCACACCTACAACTCAACAACAACATTAAGTGGCGGTGACATCACCACGACGCTTGTGCCAGGCTATGTGCACGTTGAAGCCACGTGAAGTGTCGAACGCCCGCTGACAGGAAGTCACAGGGCAGACCCAGGTGCCACGGGTCGACTGACTGAGATGACTGGCTGATGCACCACCTGTGCCCCCTACTGTGCCAACTTGCTGTGCTTTAGCCAACCCAGCGCTCCGCTTTGTTGTGAGCGTTGTTGTTGGAGCTCATCATCCTCCTGTACCACATCAATCAATCTCTTCTCTAGCCCGTGCATCGCCCGGTTAGCCCCCTCGAACCGGACAAACAAAAGCTGTTTGGGCATGCGGTGGCTGTGCATGCAGGCTACATGACCCAGCCAACGCAGCCTTGCCTACCGGAGGAGCTCACCGATGGGGCTTTGTCCAGAAATTTCAAGGATAAGTGAGCTCCTCACACAACCCAGCCTAGTTAAACCCAGGATGGATCATAGGCAGGCCAGTCTAAATGTTTCTAACTGGCAAAGATGTTCCATTAGGGGGGACCACGTTTCGCAAGCATAGAGAAGGGAGAGAATGACCGTGGCTGAGAAGACCCGAAGCTTCGTGCGGAGCGACAGACCAGGTAGCTTCCACACAGCGTTACGCAACCTATTAAAAGATAATGCCGCTCAACTGATTTGGAGACCGCTGCTGTTTAACCGGAGCCGGTCATGAGCACACTGGTCGGGTATGGGAAACTCTCCACTCTCTCCACAACTGCCCTATCACCAATTGGGTTGTGGGGGTTGAGTGCCCGATGCTACAAAATACCCTGGCAGGTGCATAGTTTTAGTGGGGCTGATGGTAAGTCCTCACCTCTTAGTGGCAAGCTCCAGTTTCAGCAGCAGCGCCTCCAACTCCTCCGCTGAGTAAGCAGTAATTACCAGATCATCGGCATACATAACATGGTTGAGCAATAGGGAGCCACCCGGGCATCGATCAGCCTCCCATTGTATCTGTACCAGATGAAAATTCCTCCGGTATAGCTATTGAAGGCTTCGCGAATTATGTGGTCGAAATAGATGTTAAATAATGTCGAAGCCAAATGACATCCCTCTCGCACCCCAAAGTGAGCAGGGAATGGATCCGACTCCCGGCCACGTAAATTTACCCAGGCCCGCTCACTATCTTGAAGGTCCTTAATGATCGTGAGCAGCGGGTCAGGGACTCCAAAAGCACGAAGACCAACCCAGAGCCAGGCCTACTGATGGTATCATAGGCCTTGACCAGGTCAATAAAGCAGAGATGTAGGTCTTGCTGGAATTCCCTACACCTCTGCTTTAGCAGACGGAAAGAAAATATGGCATCTGTGCAGCAACGCCCTTTCCTAAAACCACATTGGAGCTCTGCAAGCCTCTCCTCAGCGTGCCTGGCAAAGCGATGTTAAATAATTCTTGTCAGGACCTTTCCAGGCACACTGAGGAGTGATATGCCCCTGTCGTTGTTACAGTCTGTGCGGTCCCCTTACTACAAAGTGGGGGACCACCAGGGCATCCTTCAAATCCTGCAGAACCCATCCAGTGGTCCAGACTGTTGTTATGATGTCATGTAGGGCAGTCTATGCACAAATGCCACCATCCCTCAGCATTTCGCTTGGGAGATCATCTCTGCCCGGTGCCTTTCCTGGTCTCAGGCTCTGGATCGCCTTCAGTACTTCCTCAACAGATGGCACCTCAGCCAGCCACTCACAGGGGGTGACTTCTGCTTCCAATATTTGCGGCACCTCAGCCTCAGCAGGGTCATCCCCACTTTGTCCCATGATGTTTTCCAGGCCGAGGGATTTCACCTTCCCCAGGACCTCACAGAAATGCTCAGCAAATCTGAAAACCTGTTCCTGGGGGTTGGAGATTGGATCACCGTTTTTTTCCCCTAATGATGGTAATAGGTGTGCCGCTGCAGGTTACTTTTTGATGGAATTAAAGAGCGATTTGTGATCACGGGCCATTGAGGCAGATTCCATCTCCTCAAAAACCCACGAGCACCACCCATCCTTGCAGCGCCTCACAGTTCTCCGAACCTCCGAGAGAAGGCTGCGGCCAGCCTCCTCATTCTCTGACGTGGAATGCTGTAGACAATGAGAGTGGGCCTGTCGCTTTTTCTCAGCCAGCCTGAACTTGTCCTCTGTCAGCCAGGGTCTCTGAGGAGGTGTGGACCACGTACCCAAAGCAGCCATTGCAGCTGCATGAGTCACAGTCCTAAACCTCGCCCATTTACCCTCGACATCTGGAGGAGTGAGGGACGATGCCAACCCCAGCCGCAAGCGATGATGAAATTCTCGCTTGCAACTTTCATCAACTAGTTGAGACCAGGCCGCCTTAGGTTGAAATGGGGTCCTGGGTGTACACCCACCACCGGAGTGGAAGAATGGCAGGCGCATCTTACAGATGACAAGTCGATGGTCAGTCGGCAGATCAGCTCCACGGTAGGTCCTGGTATGAAGGACATCGGCCCGCATCCGCTGTTCTGTCACTATGTAGTCCAGCAGATGTTCTTGCTTGGACCCGGCATGCATCCATGATGTTGTGTGGATGCGCCGATGCCGGAACAGCGTGTTGGTAATTACAAGCCCATGGGCTCCACAAAAATAGCAGCCTCCTACCGTTGTTATTGAGCTGATCTGGTCCATGCCTTCCAATCACCCCAGACCAGTTGCCAGCATCATGACCAACTCGGGCATTGAAGTCACCAAACAAGACGACTCTATCCCGAGGGGCCACTTTAGCCAGCACCTGTTACAGGAGGTCATAGAAGGCATCTGACTCATCGACCTTGCCTGCATCCTCCCAAAAGATGTCCGTCTTCGGTGGGGGCTTAAGTAACCACGACCACCACTCCTCGCCTCTGGTTGATGGGAAGGCGAGCCCAAAGTAGCCTGGGGCTTACAGCTTCCCACACCACACAACAACAACCGCCATTCGCCACTAAGTGGTGGTGACATGACCACGACGCTTGTGCCAAGCTATGTGCACCCTGAGGCCACGTGAAGTGGCGAATGCCCACTGGCAGGAGGTCACGGGGCAGACCCAGGTGCCACAGGTCAACTGACTGAGATGACTGGCTGATGCACCACCTGTGCCCCCTACTGTGCCAACCTGCTGTGCTTTAGCCACCCGGCACTCCGCTCGTTGTTGTGAGCGTCGCTCCTCCGCCCTCCGTTGTTGTTGGAGGGCGACTACCTCCAACTGCCCAGTAGCATCCTTCACGAGCCTCCTCCACAGAGGCCGATCTTGACACCGCTGGTACCAGTCATCGGCAAGTCCACTCAGCTCCACGTCCTCCTGTACTACATCACTCCATCTCTTCTCTAGCCCGAGCCGCGCCCGCTTAGCCCCCTCAATCCAGCCGAACAAAAGCTGTTTCGGCATGCGTTGGCTGGGCATGCGGGCTTACATGACCCAGCAATCGCAGCCTTGCCCGCCGGAGGAGCTCACCGATGGGACTTTGTCCAGATCTTTCAAGGATTTGTGAGCTCCTCACACAATCCAGTCTGGTTAAACCCAGGATGGATCGTAGGCAGGCCAGCCTAAATGTTTCTAACCGGCGAAGATGTTCCATTAGGGGGGTCCAGGGGGTCCACGAAACCACGAGTTAAACCACACCACACACACACACATACACACAAACACCTACACACCACACACACACAAACACCTACACACTCACACACCTACACACAAACACCTACACACACACACACCTACACACTCACACACCTACACACTCACACACCTACACACACACACGTGGGTGAGTGTGTGCGTCCTGACCCTCACCTCTTCCTCCTCACCCTCCTCCTCTTCCTCCTCCTCCTCCTCCTCCATTTTCTCACCAGCAACACCATCACTACCACCATCACCACCATCACCCCCACCATCATCACCACCACCACCATCACCACCAGCACCACCACCAGCACCACCACCATCACCACCATCACCCCCACCATCACCACCAGCACCACCACCAGCACCACCACTACCACCACCACCAACACCACCATCACCACCACCACTACCACCATCACCACCACTACCACCACTTCCACCACCACCACCATCACCACCACCACCACCATCACCACCACCATCACCACCAGCACCACCACCAGCACCACCATCACCACCAGCACCACAACTACCACCAGCACCACCACTACTACCATCACCACCACCAACACCACCATCACCACCACCACTACCACCATCACCACCACTACCACCACTTCCACCACCACCACCACCATCACCACCACCACCACCACTTCCACCATCACCACCATCACCGGCGCCAGCTCCTCTTCCACGTGCAGGCGTCTCGGCCTCCC
Source organism: Petromyzon marinus (assembly GCF_048934315.1). NCBI lineage: Eukaryota > Metazoa > Chordata > Hyperoartia > Petromyzontiformes > Petromyzontidae > Petromyzon > Petromyzon marinus. Next base: position 1,463,025 of record NW_027422728.1, read on the forward strand.
CCGTACAGTGGCGGCAGTGGACCTGTGGGAGGCAGAGAGACGAGGGCTGGTGCCCAGCGCTCCTCAGTGTGACCACTACCGCCATCGCCACCACCATCGCCACCACCGTCACCACCATCGGCATCGCCACCACCGATATCATCACCACCATCGCCACTATCGTCACCATCACCACCACCACCACCCCGACCACCACCACCACCGTGGTGGGTCACACACACCCCCACACAGACACAGACACACACACAGGGTCACACACACAGGCACCAACCCACACACACCCACACACACACAGGGTCACACACACAGGCACCAACCCACACACACACACAGGGTCACACACACAGGCACCAACCCACACACACACAGGGTCACACACACAGGCACCAACCCACACACCCCCACACACACACAGTCACATACACCCACAGGGTCACAACAACCGCCATTCGCCACTAAGTGGCGGCGACATAACTTCGTGGCTACGTGACGTCACCACGACGCTTGTGCCAGGCTATGTGCACCTTGAGGCCACGTGAAGTGTCCAACGCCCGCTGGCAGGAGGTGCCGAGCCCGTTTAGCCCCCTCGATCCGGCCGAACAAAAGCTGTTTGGGCATGCGGTGGCTGGGCATGCGGCTACATGACCCAGCCAACGCAGCCTTGCCTGCCGGTGAAGCTCACAGATGGGACCTTGCCCAGATCTTTTAAAGGATTTGTGAGCTCCTAACACAATCCAGCCAGGTTAAACCCAGGATGGATCGTAGGCAGGCCAGCCTAAGTGTTTATAACCGGCGAAGATGTTCCGTTAGGGGGGTCCACGTTTCGCAAGCGTAGAGAAGGGAGGGAAAGACCGTGGCCGAGGAGACAACCCCCTACATCCTCGTAGTGCCGGACGGGCAATGCTGTCGTGGACAGTGCTGTGGGGGGAGGGCCAATTCCGATTGGCTTTTCCCCTCAAGGCGTTTGTAGCTACCACAGCGGCTAAATGGGGGCTCTGGATGGGTGCGAGGGGCTGGTAACCCCTCCACCTTAAATAAATTACCACAAAATCACGTGACAAAATATATCTAACAAACACACACACACAGGGTCAACAACAACAACAACCGCCATTCGCCACTAAGTGGCGGTGATGTCACCACGACGCTTGTGCCAGGCAGGGTCACACACACACACCCCCACACACACACAGGGTCACACACACACAGGGTCACACACACAGGGTCACACACACAGTCACACACACCCACGCAGGGTCACAAACACACACACAGGGTCACACACACACAGACAACCACCCACACACACACACACAGGGTCACACACACGTAGTGTCACACACACCCGCACACACCCCCACACACACCCAGGGTCACAAACACACCCCCACATACACACAGGGTCACACACACGCACACACCCCCACACACACGTAGTGTCACACACACACAGGGTCACACACACACACAGGGTCACACACACACACAGGGTCACACACACACACCCCCACACCTGTGGGCACGCTGCAGACGGCGTGATCTGAGTCATCGTTCTCTTCCTCCTGCCGGAGACGGAGCTGTGGACAACCAGGGTGACAGTGAGACTCACAGTGACACTCACAGTGACACTCACAGTGACACAGTGACACTCACAGTGACACTTAGCCACAGTGACACTCACAGTGACACTCACAGTGACACTCACAGTGACACTCACAGTGACACTCAGCCACAGTGACACTCAGCCACAGTGACACTCACAGTGACACTCACAGTGACACAGCCACAGTGACACTCAGTGACACTCACAGTGACACTCAGCCACAGTGACACTCACAGTGACACTTACAGTGACACTCACAGTAACACTCACAGTGACACTCAAAGTGACACTCACAGTGACACTCACAGTGACACTCAGCCACAGTGACACTCACAGTGACACTCACAGTGACACTCAGCCACAGTGACACTCACAGTGACACTCACAGTGACACTCAGCCACAGTGACACTCACAGTGACACTCACAGTGACACTCAGCCACAGTGACACTCACAGTGACACTCACAGTGACACAGCCACAGTGACACTCAGTGACACTCACAGTGACACTCAGCCACAGTGACACTCACAGTGACACTCACAGTGACACTCACAGTGACACTCAAAGTGACACTCACAGTGACACTCACAGTGACACTCAGCCACAGTGACACTCACAGTGACACTCACAGTGACACTCAGCCACAGTGACACTCACAGTGACACTCACAGTGACACTCAGCCACAGTGACACTCAGTGACACTCAGTCACAGTGACACTCACAGTGACACTCACAGTGACACTCACCCACAGTGACACTCACAGTAACACTCACAGTGACACTCACAGTGACACTCACAGTGACACTCAGCCACAGTGACACTCACAGTGACACTCACCCACAGTGACACTCAGTGACACTCATCCACAGTGACACTCAGTGACACTCACCCACAGTGACACTCACAGTGACACTCACCCACAATGACACTCACAGTGACACTCACCCACAGTGACACTCATCCACAGTGACACTCACAGTGACACTCACAGTGACACTCAGTGACACTCATACACAGTGACACTCACCCACAGTGACACTCACCTACAGTGACACTCACAGTGACACTCACCCACAGTGACACTCAGTGACACTCACCCACAGTGACACTCACAGTGACACTCACCCACAGTGACACTCACAGTGACACTCACCCACAGTGACACTCACAGTGACACTCACAGTGACACTCACCCACAGTGACACTCACAGTGACACTCACAGTGACACTCACACACAGTGACACTCACCCACAGTAACACTCACCCACAGTGACACTCAGTGACACTCACCCACAGTGACACTCACAGTGACACTCACCCACAGTGACACTCACCCACAGTGACACTCACAGTGACACTCACAGTGACACTCACCCACAGTGACACTCACAGTGACACTCACAGTGACACTCACCCACAGTGACACTCACAGTGACACTCACAGTGACACTCACACACAGTGACACTCACCCACAGTAACACTCACCCACAGTGACACTCAGTGACACTCACCCACAGTGACACTCACAGTGACACTCACCCACAGTGACACTCACCCACAGTGACACTCACAGTGACACTCACAGTGACACTCACCCACAGTGACACTCACAGTGACACTCACAGTGACACTCAGTGACACTCATACACAGTGACACTCACCCACAGTGACACTCACTCACAGTGACACTCACAGTGACACTCACAGTGACACTCACAGTGACACTCACCCACAGTGACACTCACCCACAGTGACACTCACAGTGACACCCACAGTGACACCCACAGTAACACCCACAGTGACACTCAGTGACACCCAGAGTGACACTCACAGTGACACTCACCCACAGTGACACTCAGTGACACCCACAGTGACACTCACAGTGACACTCATCCACAGTGACACTCACAGTGACACTCACCCACAGTGACACTCACAGTGACACTCACAGTGACACCCACAGTGACACCCACAGTAACACCCACAGTGACACTCAGTGACACCCACAGTGACACTCACCCACAAAGACACCCAAAGTGTCATGCTGCTGACAGTTGGGCTACATTAACATAAGCTGCCCCGCCCATGCTGCTGACACCTGGGCTACATTAACATAAACTGCCCCGCCCATGCTGCTGACGACACTTGGGCCACGCCCATTTTCAACCTTTATAAACAGTTTGCCTTTAGAGGCTGACCCCCTTTGCCTGATGTGTGTACACACACATTCTCTGGAAAGAACCAGAGAATGTGTGTGTAAGTGTGTGTGTGTAAGTGTGTGTGTGTAAGTGTGTGTGTGTAAGTGTGTGTAAGTGTGCGTAAGTGTGTGTAAGTGTGTGTGTAAGTGTGTGTAAGTGTGTGTAAGTGTATGTGTGTGTGTGTTGGTGTGTGTGTAAGTGTGTGTAAGTGTGTGTGTGTAAGTGTGTGTTGGTGTGTGTACGTAAGTGTGTGTGTGTAAGTGTTAAGTTTAACAGCAGAGGTCTCACTCCGAATCAGTCGAGCGGCAATATCTTTTCATCGGTTGCGTAACGCTGTGTGGAAGCTACCTGGTCTGTCGCTCCGCACTAAGCTTCAGGTCTTCTCGGCCACGGTCATTCCCTCCCTTCTCTACGCTTGCGAAACGTGGACCCCCCTAATGGAACATCTTTGCCGGTTAGAAACATTTAGGCTGGCCTGCCTACGATCCATCCTGGGTTTAACCAGACTGGATTGTGTGAGGAGCTCACAAATCCTTGAAAGATCTGGGCAGGGTCCCATCGGTGAGCTCCTCCGGCAGGCAAGGCTGCGATGGCTGGGTCATGTAGCCCGCATGCCCAGCCACCGCATGCCGAAACAGCTTTTGTTTGGCCGGATTGAGGGGGCTAAGCGGGCGCGGCACGGGCTAGAGAAGAGATGGAGTGATGTGGTACAGGAGGACGTGGAGCTGAGTGGACTTGCCGATGACTGGTACCAGCGGTGTCAAGATCGGCCTCTGTGGAGGAGGCTCGTGAAGGATGCTACTGGGCAGTTGGAGGCAGTCGCCCTCCAACAACAACGGAGGGCGGAGGAGCGACGCTCACAACAGCGAGCGGAGCGCCGGGTGGCTAAAGCACAGCAGGTTGGCACAGTAGGGGGCACAGGTGGTGCATCAGCCAGTCATCTCAGTCAGTCGACCCGTGGCACCTGGGTCTGCCCCGTGACCTCCTGCCAGCGGGCGTTCGACACTTCACGTGGCCTCAGGGTGCACATAGCCTGGCACAAGCGTCGTGGTGACGTCACCGCCACTTAGTGGCGAATGGCGGTTGTTGTTGTTGTTGTGTGTAAGTGTGTGTAAGTGTGCATAAGTGTATGTAAGTGTGTGTGTAAGTGTGTGTAAGTGTGTGTGTAAGTGTGTGTAAGTGTGTGTGTAAGTGTGTGTGTGTGTGTGTAAGTGTGTGTGTGTAAGTGTGTGTAAGTTTGTGTGTGTAAGTGTGTGTTGGTGTGTGTACGTAAGTGTGTGTGTAAGTGTGTGTAAGTGTGCGTTAGTGTATGTAAGTGTGTGTGTAAGTGTGTGTAAGTGTGTGTGTAAGTGTGTGTAAGTGGGGCCTTACCATCAGCCCCACCAAAACTAAGCACCTGCCTGGGTATTTTGTACCATCGGACACTCCACCCCCACAACTCCCAATCGGTGATGGGGCAGTTGTGGAGAGAGTGGAGAGTTTCCCATACCTGGGCAGTGTGCTTATGACTGGCTCCAGTTTAACAGCAGAGGTCTCACTCCGAATCAGTCGAGCGGCAATATCTTTTCATCGGTTGCGTAACGCTGTGTGGAAGCTACCTGGTCTGTCGCTCCGCACTAAGCTTCAGGTCTTCTCGGCCACGGTCATTCCCTCCCTTCTCTACGCTTGCGAAACGTGGACCCCCCTAATGGAACATCTTCGCCGGTTGGAAACATTTAGGCTGCCCTGCCTACGATCCATCCAGGGTTTAACCAGACTGGATTGTGTGAGGAGCACATAAATCCTTGAAAGATCTGGGCAGGGTCCCATCGGTGAGCTCCTCCGGCAGGCAAGGCTGCGATGGCTGGGTCATGTAGCCCGCATGCCCAGCCACCGCATGCCGAAACAGCTTTTGTTTGGCCGGATTGAGGGGGCGAAGCGGGCGCGGCACGGGCTAGAGAAGAGATGGAGTGATGTGGTACAGGAGGACGTGGAGCTGAGTGGACTTGCCGATGACTGGTACCAGCGGTGTCAAGATCGGCCTCTGTGGAGGAGGCTCGTGAAGGATGCTACTGGGCAGTTGGAGGCAGTCGCCCTCCAACAACAACGGAGGGCGGAGGAGCGACGCTCACAACAGCGAGCGGAGCGCCGGGTGGCTAAAGCACAGCAGGTTGGCACAGTAGGGGGCACAGGTGGTGCATCAGCCAGTCATCTCAGTCAGTCGACCCGTGGCACCTGGGTCTGCCCCGTGACCTCCTGCCAGCGGGCGTTCGACACTTCACGTGGCCTCAGGGTGCACATAGCCTGGCACAAGCGTCGTGGTGACGTCACCGCCACTTAGTGGCGAATGGCGGTTGTTGTTGTTGTTGTTGTGTGTAAGTGTGTGTAAGTGTGCGTAAGTGTATGTAAGTGTGTGTGTAAGTGTGTGTAAGTGTGTGTGTAAGTGTGTGTAAGTGTGTGTGTAAGTGTGTGTGTGTGTGTGTAAGTGTGTGTGTGTAAGTGTGTGTAAGTTTGTGTGTGTAAGTGTGTGTTGGTGTGTGTACGTAAGTGTGTGTGTAAGTGTGTGTAAGTGTGCATTAGTGTATGTAAGTGTGTGTGTAAGTGTGTGTAAGTGTGTGTGTAAGTGTGTGTAAGTGGGGCCTTACCATCAGCCCCACCAAAACTAAGCACCTGCCTGGGTATTTTGTACCATCGGACACTCCACCCCCACAACTCCCAATCGGTGATGGGGCAGTTGTGGAGAGAGTGGAGAGTTTCCCATACCTGGGCAGTGTGCTTATGACTGGCTCCAGTTTAACAGCAGAGGTCTCACTCCGAATCAGTCGAGCGGCAATATCTTTTCATCGGTTGCGTAACGCTGTGTGGAAGCTACCTGGTCTGTCGCTCCGCACTAAGCTTCAGGTCTTCTCGGCCACGGTCATTCCCTCCCTTCTCTACGCTTGCGAAACGTGGACCCCCCTAATGGAACATCTTCGCCGGTTGGAAACATTTAGGCTGCCCTGCCTACGATCCATCCAGGGTTTAACCAGACTGGATTGTGTGAGGAGCACATAAATCCTTGAAAGATCTGGGCAGGGTCCCATCGGTGAGCTCCTCCGGCAGGCAAGGCTGCGATGGCTGGGTCATGTAGCCCGCATGCCCAGCCACCGCATGCCGAAACAGCTTTTGTTTGGCCGGATTGAGGGGGCGAAGCGGGCGCGGCACGGGCTAGAGAAGAGATGGAGTGATGTGGTACAGGAGGACGTGGAGCTGAGTGGACTTGCCGATGACTGGTACCAGCGGTGTCAAGATCGGCCTCTGTGGAGGAGGCTCGTGAAGGATGCTACTGGGCAGTTGGAGGCAGTCGCCCTCCAACAACAACGGAGGGCGGAGGAGCGACGCTCACAACAGCGAGCGGAGCGCCGGGTGGCTAAAGCACAGCAGGTTGGCACAGTAGGGGGCACAGGTGGTGCATCAGCCAGTCATCTCAGTCAGTCGACCCGTGGCACCTGGGTCTGCCCCGTGACCTCCTGCCAGCGGGCGTTCGACACTTCACGTGGCCTCAGGGTGCACATAGCCTGGCACAAGCGTCGTGGTGACGTCACCGCCACTTAGTGGCGAATGGCGGTTGTTGTTGTTGTTGTTGTAAGTGTGTGTGTAAGTGTGTGTGTGTGTGTAAGTGTGTGTGTGTAAGTGTGTGTAAGTTTGTGTGTGTAAGTGTGTGTTGGTGTGTGTACGTAAGTGTGTGTGTGTAAGTGTGTGTAAGTGTGCGTAAGTGTATGTAAGTGTGTGTGTAAGTGTGTGTAAGTGTGTGTAAGTGTAAGTGTGTGTAAGTGTATGTGTGTAAGTGTGTGTGTTGGTGTGTGTGTGTAAGTGTGTGTAAGTGTGTGTGTGTAAGTGTGTGTAAGTGTGTGTACGTAAGTGTGTGTGTGTAAGTGTGTGTAAGTGTGCGTAAGTGTATGTAAGTGTGTGTAAGTGTGTGTAAGTGTGTGGAAGTGTGTGTAAGTGTAAGTGTGTGTAAGTGTATGTGTGTAAGTGTGTGTGTTGGTGTGTGTGTGTAAGTGTGTGTAAGTGTGTGTGTGTAAGTGTGTGTAAGTGTGTGTACGTAAGTGTGTGTGTGTAAGTGTGTGTGTGTAAGTGTGTGTAAGTGTGTGTGTGTAAGTGTGTGTGTGTAAGTGTATGTAAGCGTGTCTGTAAGTGTGTGTGTAAGTGTGTGTAAGTGTGTGTAAGTGTGCGTGTGTAAGTGTGTGTGTGTTGGTGTGTGTGTAAGTGTGTGTAAGTGTGTGTGTGTAAGTGTGTGTTGGTGTGTGTACGTAAGTGTGTGTGTGTAAGTGTGTGTGTGTGTAAGTGTGTAAGTGTGTGTGTGTGTAAGTGTACCTCTGGTGTTGCCGTTTGCGCGTCTTCTCCGGCACTGTGGGGACGGAGCTGTCAGAGTCCTCGTTCAATCCGGCACCACCACGGCCACCGTCACCGCGCTCACCACCGCCGTGACCGCCACGGCACTCAACACCACCACCACCACCATCGTCGTCATCGTCGTCGCCAATCCTGTCCATGTCGCCGGCGCTGTTGACGTCGCCGAAGCCAAAGCCGTCAACGTCGCCGATGATGTCGCCGTAGGGGACGCCGACACCGTCGCAGTCGGCGCTCCTGTCGCTGAAGGCGACGCCGCCGGAGTCGCTGCAGTCGGCGCCGTCGGAATCGCCGAAGCTGTCGACGTCGCCAAACCTCACGCGGACGAAGTCGCTGAAGGCGGCGGCGACGGCCGCGGCCGCGTCGTTCGTGGCGGCGGCTCTGACGCCGCCGCCGGACGCAGAGCGGCGGCAGGGGCACGGTCCGACGCTGCCCTCGCTCGAGGCCATCCTGCAACCTGCATACACTGCGACCACCGCCGCCGTCACCACCACCACCACCACACGCACCACCGTCACCACCACCATAGACTCAACACTGTACCATAGACTCAACACTACACCATAGACTCAACACTGCACCATAGACTCAACACTGCACCATAGACTCAACACTGCACCATAGACAAACACTACACCATAGACTCAACACTACCCATAGACTCAACACTACCCATAGACTCAACACTGCACCATAGACTCAACACTGCACCATAGACTCAACACTGCACCATAGACTCACACTACACCATAGACTCAACACTGAACCATAGACTCAACACTGCACCATAGACAAACACTATACCATAGACTCAACACTACCCATAGACTCAACACTACCCATAGACTCAACACTGCACCATAGACTCAACACTGCACCATAGACTCAACACTGCACCATAGACTCACACTACACCATAGACTCAACACTGAACCATAGACTCAACACTGCACCATAGACAAACACTACACCATAGACTCAACACTACCCATAGACTCAACACTACCCATAGACTCAACACTGCACCATAGACTCAACACTGCACCATAGACTCAACACTGCACTATAGACTCACACTACACCATAGACTCAACACTGAACCATAGACTCAACACTGCACCATAGACAAACACTACACCATAGACTCAACACTACCCATAGACTCAACACTACCCATAGACTCAACACTGCACCATAGACTCAACACTCCACCATAGACTCAACACTGCACCATAGACTCACACTACACCATAGACTCAACACTGAACCATAGACTCAACACTGCACCATAGACAAACACTGCACCATAGACTCAACACTGCACCATAGACAAACACTACACCATAGACTCACACTACACTATAGACTCAATACTGCACCATAGACTCAACACTGCGCCATAGACTCAACACTGCACCATAAACTCAACACTGCACCATAGACTCAACACTACCCATAGACTCAACACTACCCATAGACTCAACACTACACCATAGACTCAACACTACACCATAGATTCAACACTGCACCATACACAATACTGTACCATAGACTCAACACTGCACTATAGACTCAACACTGCACCATAGACTCAACACTGCACCATAGACTCAACACTGCACCATAGACTCAACACTACCCATAGACTCAACACTGTACCATAGACTAACACTACACCATAGACTCACACTACACTATAGACTCAACACTACCCATAGACTAACACTGCACCATAGACTCAGCACTGCACCATAGACTCAACACTGCACCACAGACTCAACACTGCACCATAGACTAGCACTACACCATAGACTCAACACTGCACCATAGACTCAACACTGTACCATAGACTCAACACTGCACCATAGACTCAACACTACCCATAGACTCAACACTACACCATAGACTCAACACTGCACCATAGACTCAACACTGCACCATAGACTCAACACTGCCCATAGACTCAACACTGCACCATAGACTAACACTGCACCATAGACTCATCACTGAACCATAGACTCAACACTGCACCATAGACTCAACACTACACCATAGACTAACACTGCACCATAGACTCATCACTGAACCATAGACTCAACACTGCACCATAGACTCAACACTACACCACAGACTCAACACTGCACCATAGACTCAACACTGTACCATAGACTCAACACTGCACCATAGACCGCCCTAACAGCAGCTGTGTTTGCCATGTGGGCTCTGGGCGTGCGGGCTACACACACACAGCCACACGGCCACCACTGTGTCTACACAAAGCGTGGTGACTCTACCACACAGAGGCCTGGCGGTGTTGCTGAATGGCGGTGAGTAATGTCTACCGCTTACAACAACAACTACCACACCAGTTGTTGTTGTTGTGATACTCACAGGGTAGCAGTAGTGATAATAACAGTAGTAATACTCACAAGGTAGCAGCAGTAGATATATAAGTAGTTGTTGTTGTGATACTCACAGGGTAGCAGCAGTGATAATACGAGTAGTAATACTCACAAGGTAGCAGCAGTAGATATATAAGTTGATGTTGTTGTGATACTCACAGGGTAGCAGTAGTGATAATAACAGTAGTAATACTCACAAGGTAGCAGCAGCAGATATATAAGTAGTTGTTGTGATACTCACAAGGTAGCAGCAGTGATAATAACAGTAGTAATACTCACAAGGTAGCAGCAGTAGATATATAAGTAGTTGCGGTTGTTGTGATACTCACAGGGTAGCAGTAGTGATAATAACAGTAGTAATACTCACAAGGTAGCAGCAGTAGATATATAAGTAGTATTAGTTGTGATTGTGATACTCACAGGGTAGCAGTAGTGATAATAACAGTAGTAATACTCACAAGGTAGCAGCAGTAGATATATAAGTAGTATTAGTTGTGATTGTGATACTCACAGGGTAGCAGTAGTGATAATAACAGTAGTAATACTCACAAGGTAGCAGCAGTAGATATATAAGTAGTATTAGTTGTGATTGTGATACTCACAGGGTAGCAGTAGTGATAATAACAGTAGTAATACTCACAAGGTAGCAGCAGTAGATATAAAAGTAGTAGTTGTTGTTGTTGCTTGGCGATGTCCGAGCGTCTCTCAACACCACGGCGACCTCAGACGCCCCCTGCTGTCGCGAGGCGCTCCACCGATTGGCTGCCGGCGTTGCCACGTCACCCCCCCCAACCCCTCTTTTGATTGGTGGAATGAAAACCCATCACGGAAGATGGCTTCCCGTTACAGAAGGTGACTGCCCCGTGCCAGGCTAGGTGCACGAGGAGGTCACGTGGGCAGACCCAGTTGTCACGTGTTGACCTCCCTGTGCCAGGCTAGGTGCACGGGGGCTGACCTCCCCCTCCCCACTGTGTGTGTGACTGTGTGTGTGAGACTGTGTGTGTGTGACTGTGTGTGTGTGTGACTGCGTGTGTGTGACTGTGTGTGTGTGTGACTGTGTGACTGTGTTTGTGACTGTGTGTGACTGTGTGTGTGTATGACTGTGTGTGTGAGACTGTGTGTGTGTGACTGTGTGTGTGACTGTGTGTGTGTGACTGTGTGTGTGACTGTGTGTGTGTGACTGTGTGTGTGACTGTGTGTGTGTGACTGTGTGTGTGACTGTGTGTGTGTGTGACTGTGTGTGACTGTGCGTGTGACTGTGTGTGTGACTGTGTGTGTGTGACTGTGTGTGTGACTGTGTGTGTGACTGTGTGTGTGTGACTGTGTGTGTGTGTGACTGTGTGTGTGAAAGTGACTGACTGCGTGTGTGTGACTGTGTGTGTGACTGTGTGTGTGTGTGACTGTGTGTGTGACTGTGTGTGTGTGACTGTGTGTGACTGTGTATGTGACTGTGTGTGTGTGACTGTGTGTGTACTGTGTGTGGGGAGCGATAGTGTAGCGGTTAGCGCGCTGCGCTATGAACCTGGCGACCCGGGATCGATTCCCGCTCACAGCCAACACCAGTGACGATTATCTGAACCGGTCCCGGGCCTCCCCTAGGTCGACTCAGCCTCAAATGAGTACCTGGAGCGGTGTGTAAACATTGCCACTAAGGAGACAAAGGCGGTCGGGCGTGGTGCTGTCCACCCACCCCCTCGTGTACCGTTCCGGCCTTCATAGGTGCTGCTCGCTAACAGCACTTGCCCCTACAGTCTGTTAAGGCTATATGGGGGATCTTTGTCTTTATCTTTGTGTGTGATAGTGACTGTGTGTGTGACTGTGTGTGTGTGAAAGTGACTGTGTGGCTGGCTCACCACCCACTCACCACCCACTCACCCACTCACCACCCACTCACCACCCACTCACTCACCACCCACTCACCACCCACTCACCACCCACTCACTCACTCACCACCCACTCACCACCCACTCACTCACTCACCACCCACTCACCACTCACTCACCACCCACTCACCACTCACTCACCACCCACTCACTCACCACTCACTCACCACCCACTCACCACCAACTCACCCTTCCACCACCCACTCACCACCCACTCACCACTCACTCGCCACTCACCACCCACTCACCCACTCACTCGCCACTCACCACCCACTCACCCACTCACCACCCACTCACCACTCACTCACCACCCACTCACCACTCACCACCCACTCACCACCCACTCACTCACTCACCACCCAGTCACCACTCACTCACCACCCACTCACCACTCACTCACTCACCACCCACTCACTCACCACTCACTCACTCGCCACCCACTCACTCACCACTCACTCACCACCCACTCACCACTCACCACCCACTCACCACTCACTCACCACTCACCACCCACTCACTCACTCACCACCCACTCACCACTCACTCACCACCCCCTCACCCACTCACCACCCACTCACCACCCACTCACCACTCACTCACCACCCACTCACCACTCACTCACCACCCACTCACCACCCACTCACTCACTCACCACCCACTCACCACTCACTCACCACCCACTCACCACTCACTCACCACCCACTCACTCACCACTCACTCACCACCCACTCACCACCAACTCACCCTTCCACCACCCACTCACCACCCACTCACCACTCACTCGCCACTCACCACCCACTCACCCACTCACCACCCACTCACCCACTCACCACCCACTCACCACCCACTCACCACCCACTCACTCACTCACCACCCACTCACCACCCACTCACTCACCACTCACCACCCACTCACCACCCACTCACTCACCACCCACTCACCACTCACTCACCACCCACTCACCACTCACTCACTCACCACCCACTCACTCACTCGCCACCCACTCACTCACCACTCACTCACCACCCACTCACCACTCACTCACCACCCACTCACCACTCACTCACCACCCACTCACCACCCACTCACTCACTCACCACCCACTCACCACTCACTCACCACCCACTCACCCACTCACCACCCACTCACCACTCACTCACCACCCACTCACCACTCACCACCCACTCACCACGCACTCACTCACCACCCACTCACCACTCACTCACTCACCACCCACTCACCACCCACTCACTCACTCACCACCCACTCACCACTCACTCACTCACGCACCACTCACTCACTCACCACCCACTCACCACCCACTCACTCACCACTCACTCACCCACTCACCACCCACTCACTCACCACCCACTCACTCACCACCCACTCACCACTCACTCGCCACTCACCACCCACTCACCACTCACTCACCCACTCACCCACTCACTCACTCACCCACTCACCCACTCACCACCCACTCACTCACCACCCACTCACTCACCACCCACTCACCACTCACTCATTCACCACCTACTCACCACTCACTCACCACCTACTCACCACTCACTCACCACCCACTCACCACCCACTCACTCACTCACCACCCACTCACCACTCACTCATTCACCACCCACTCACCCACTCACCACCCACTCACCACCCACTCACTCACTCACCACCCACTCACCACTCACTCACCACCCACTCACCACTCACTCACCACCTACTCACCCACTCACCACTCACTCACTCACTCACCACCCACTCACCACCCACTCACCCACTCACCACCCACTCACCACTCCCTCGCCACTCACCACCCACTCACCACCCACTCACCACCCACTCGCCACTCACCACCCACTCACCCACTCACCACCCACTCACCACTCACTCACTCACTCACCACTCACTCACTCGCCACCCACTCACTCACCACTCACTCACCACCCACTCACCACTCACTCACCACCCACTCACCACTCACTCACCACTCACCACCCACTCACTCACTCACCACCCACTCACCACTCACACACCACCCACTCACCCACTCACCACCCACTCACCACTCAGTCACCACCCACTCACCACTCACTCGCCACTCACCACCCACTCACCACTCACTCACCCACTCACCCACTCACTCACCCACTCACCCACTCACCATCCACTCACTCACCACCCACTCACTCACCACCCACTCACCACTCACTCGCCACTCACCACCCACTCACCACCCACTCACCACTCACCACCCACTCACCACTCACTCATTCACCACCTACTCACCACTCACTCACCACCTACTCACCACTCACTCACCACCCACTCACCACCCACTCACTCACTCACCACCCACTCACCCACTCACCACCCACTCACCACCCACTCACTCACTCACCACCCACTCACCACTCACTCACCACCCACTCACCACTCACTCACCACCTACTCACCCACTCACCACCCACTCACTCACTCACCACCCACTCACCACCCACTCACCCACTCACCACCCACTCACCACCCACTCACCACTCCCTCGCCACTCACCACCCACTCACCACCCACTCACCACTCACTCGCCACTCACTCGCCACTCACCACCCACTCACCCACTCACCAGCCACTCACCACTCACTCACCACCCACTCACCCACTCACCACCCACTCACCACGCACTCACCACCCACTCACTCACTCACCACCCACTCACCACCCACTCACTCACCACTCACCACCCACTCACCACCCACTCACTCACTCACCACCCACTCACCACTCACTCACCACCCACTCACCACTCACTCACCACCCACTCACTCACCACTCACTCACTCGCCACCCACTCACTCACCACTCACTCACCACCCACTCACCACTCACTCACCACCCACTCACCCACTCACCACCCACTCACCACCCACTCACCACTCACTCACCACCCACTCACCACTCACCACCCACTCACCACGCACTCACTCACCACCCACTCACCACTCACTCACTCACCACCCACTCACCACCCACTCACTCACTCACCACCCACTCACCACTCACTCACTCACGCACCACTCACTCACTCACCACCCACTCACCACCCACTCACTCACCACTCACTCACCCACTCACCCACTCACCCACTCACCACCCACTCACCACCCACTCACTCACTCACCACCCACTCACCACTCACTCACCACCCACTCACCCACTCACCACCCACTCACCACCCACTCACCACTCACTCACCACCCACTCACCACTCACTCACCACCCACTCACCACGCACTCACTCACCACCCACTCACCACTCCCTCACTCACCACCCACTCACCACCCACTCACTCACCACTCACTCACCACTCACTCACCACCCACTCACCACCTACTCACTCACCACTCACTCACCCACTCACCCACTTACTCACTCACCCACTCACCCACTCACCACCCACTCACTCACCCACTCACTCACCACCCACTCACCCACTCACCCACTCACCACCCACTCACTCACCCACTCACTCACCACCCACTCACCACTCACTCGCCACTCACCACCCACTCACCACCCACTCACCACTCACCACCTACTCACCACTCACTCACCACCCACTCACCACTCACTCACTCACCACCCACTCACAACTCACTCACAGGGTAGCAGTAGTGATAATAACAGTAGTAATACTCACAAGGTAGCAGCAGTAGATATATAAGTAGTATTAGTTGTGATTGTGATACTCACAGGGTAGCAGTAGTGATAATAACAGTAGTAATACTCACAAGGTAGCAGCAGTAGATATATAAGTAGTAGTTGTTGTTGTTGTGGTGATACTCACAGGGTAGCAGTAGTGATAATAACAGTAGTAATACTCACAAGGTAGCAACAGTAGATATATAAGTAGTATTAGTTGTGATTGTGATACTCACAGGGTAGCAGTAGTGATAATAACAGTAGTAATACTCACAAGGTAGCAGTAGTAGATATAAAAGTAGTAGTTGTTGTTGTTGCTTGGCGATGTCCGAGCGTCTCTCAACACCACGGCGACCTCAGACGCCCCCTGCTGTCGCGAGGCGCTCCACCGATTGGCTGCCGGCGTTGCCGCGTCACCCCCCCAACCCCTCTTTTGATTGGTGGAATGAAAACCCATCACGGAAGATGGCTTTCCGTTACAGAAGGTGACTGCCCCGTGCCAGGCTAGGTGCACGAGGAGGTCACGTGGGCAGACCCAGTTGTCACGTGTTGACCTCCCTGTGCCAGGCTAGGTGCACGGGGGCTGACCTCCCCCTCCCCACTGTGTGTGTGACTGTGTGTGTGTGTGACTGCGTGTGTGTGACTGTGTGTGTGTGACTGTGTGACTGTGTGT
The DNA here is from genome assembly GCF_048934315.1 of Petromyzon marinus. Lineage (NCBI taxonomy): Eukaryota > Metazoa > Chordata > Hyperoartia > Petromyzontiformes > Petromyzontidae > Petromyzon > Petromyzon marinus. The sequence goes on from NW_027422728.1 coordinate 1,479,863, forward strand.
GACTGTGTGTGTGTGTGACTGTGTGTGTGTATGACTGTGTGTGTGAGACTGTGTGTGTGTGACTGTGTGTGTGACTGTGTGTGTGACTGTGTGTGTGTGTGACTGTGTGTGTGTGTGACTGTGTGTGTGACTGTGTGTGACTGTGTGTGTGTGACTGTGTGTGTGACTGTGTGTGTGTGACTGTGTGTGTGTGTGACTGTGTGTGACTGACTGTGTGTGTGACTGTGTGTGTGTGTGACTGTGTGTGTGTGTGACTGTGTGTGTGTGTGAAAGTGACTGACTGCGTGTGTGTGACTGTGTGTGTGACTGTGTGTGTGTGTGACTGTGTGTGTGACTGTGTGTGTGTGACTGTGTGTGACTGTGTATGTGACTGTGTGTGTGTGACTGTGTGTGTACTGTGTGTGGGGAGCGATAGTGTAGCGGTTAGCGCGCTGCGCTATGAACCTGGCGACCCGGGTTCGATTCCCGCTCACAGCCAACACCAGTGACGATTATCTGAACCGGTCCCGGGCCTCCCCTAGGTCGACTCAGCCTCAAATGAGTACCTGGAGCGGTGTGTAAACATTGCCACTAAGGAGACAAAGGCGGTCGGGCGTGGTGCTGTCCACCCACCCCCTCGTGTACCGTTCCGGCCTTCATAGGTGCTGCTCGCTAACAGCACTTGCCTCTACAGTCTGTTAAGGCTATATGGGGGATCTTTGTCTTTATCTTTGTGTGTGATAGTGACTGTGTGCGTGACTGTGTGCGTGACTGTGTGTGTGACTGTGTGTGTGACTGTGTGTGTGTGTGAAAGTGACTGTGTGGCTGGCTCACCACCCACTCACCACCCACTCACTCACTCACCACCCACTCACCACTCACTCACCACCCACTCACTCACCACTCACTCACCACCCACTCACCACCAACTCACCCTTCCACCACCCACTCACCACCCACTCACCACTCACTCGCCACTCACCACCCACTCACCCACTCACCACCCACTCACCACTCACTCACCACCCACTCACCCACTCACCACCCACTCACCACCCACTCACTCACCACTCACCACCCACTCACCACCCACTCACTCACCACCCAGTCACCACTCACTCACCACCCACTCACTCACCACTCACTCACTCGCCACCCACTCACTCACCACTCACTCACCACCCACTCACCACTCACTCACCACCCACTCACCACTCACTCACCACCCACTCACCACCCACTCACTCACTCACCACCCACTCACCACTCACTCACCACCCACTCACCACTCACTCACCACCCACTCACCACCCACTCACCACTCACTCACCACCCACTCACCACTCACTCACCACCCACTCACCACCCACTCACTCACTCACCACCCACTCACCACTCACTCACCACCCACTCACCACTCACTCACCACCCACTCACTCACCACTCACTCACCACCCACTCACCACCAACTCACCCTTCCACCACCCACTCACCACCCACTCACCACTCACTCGCCACTCACCACCCACTCACCACCCACTCACCACTCACTCACCACCCACTCACCCACTCACCACCCACTCACCACCCACTCACCACCCACTCACTCACTCACCACCCACTCACCACTCACTCACCACCCACTCACCCACTCACCACCCACTCACCACCCACTCACCACTCACTCACCACCTACTCACCACTCACTCACCACCCACTCACCACGCACTCACTCACCACCCACTCACCACTCACTCACCACCCACTCACCACGCACTCACTCACCACCCACTCACCACTCACTCACTCACTCACCACCCACTCACCACTCACTCACCACCCACTCACCACTCACTCACTCACGCACCACTCACTCACCACTCACTCACTCACCACCTACTCACCACCCACTCACTCACCACTCACTCACCCACTCACCCACTCACTCACTCACCCACTCACCACCCACTCACTCAACACCCACTCACTCAACACCCACTCACTCACCACCCACTCACCCACTCACCACCCACTCACCACTCACTCACCACCTACTCACCACTCACTCACCACCCACTCACCACCCACTCACTCACTCACCACCCACTCACCACTCATTCACCACCCACTCACCCACTCACCACCCACTCACCACTCACTCACTCACGCACCACTCACTCACTCACCACTCACTCACCACCCACTCACCCACTCACCCACTCACTCACTCACCTACTCACCCACTCACCACCCACTCACCACCCACTCGCCACCCACTCACCACTCACTCACCACCCACTCACTCACTCACCACCCACTCACCACTCACTCACCACCCACTCACTCACTCACCACCCACTCACCACTCACTCACCACCCACTCACCCACTCACCACCCACTCACCACCCACTCACCACTCACTCACCACCCACTCACCACGCACTCACTCACCACCCACTCACCACTCACTCACCACCCACTCACCACGCACTCACTCACCACCCACTCACCACTCACTCACTCACCACCCACTCACTACCCACTCACTCACCACCCACTCACCACTCACTCACGCACCACTCACTCACCACTCACTCACCACCCACTCACCACCCACTCACTCACCACTCACTCACCCACTCACCCACTCACTCACCCACTCACCCACTCACCACCCACTCACTCAACACCCACTCACTCAACACCCACTCACTCACCACCCACTCACCACTCACTCGCCACTCACCACCCACTCACCCACTCACCACCCACTCACCACTCACTCACCACCTACTCACCACTCACTCACTCACCACCCACTCACCACTCATTCACCACCCACTCACCCACTCACCACCCACTCACCACTCACTCACTCACGCACCACTCACTCACTCACCACTCACTCACTCACTCACCACCCACTCACCCACTCACCCACTCACTCACTCACCCACTCACCCACTCACCACCCACTCACCACCCACTCACTCACCACCCACTCACCACCCACTCACTCACTCACCACCCACTCACCACTCATTCACCACCCACTCACCCACTCACCACCCACTCACCACTCACTCACGCACCACTCACTCACTCACCACTCACTCACTCACCACCCACTCACCCACTCACCCACTCACTCACTCACCCACTCACCCACTCACCACCCACTCACCACCCACTCACCACTCACTCGCCACCCACTCACCACTCACTCACCACCCACTCACTCACTCACCACCCACTCACTCACCACCCACTCACCACCCACTCACTCACTCACCACCCACTCACCACTCACTCACCACCCACTCACCCACTCACCACCTACTCACCACCCACTCACCACTCACTCACCACCCACTCACCACGCACTCACTCACCACCCACTCACCACTCACTCACCACCCACTCACCACGCACTCACTCACCACCCACTCACCACTCACTCACTCACCACCCACTCACTACCCACTCACTCACCACCCACTCACCACTCACTCACTCACGCACCACTCACTCACCACTCACTCACTCACCACCTACTCACCACCCACTCACTCACCACTCACTCACCCACTCACCCACTCACTCACCCACTCACCCACTCACCACCCACTCACTCAACACCCACTCACTCAACACCCACTCACCACTCACTCGCCACTCACCACCCACTCACCCACTCACCACCCACTCACCACTCACTCACCACCTACTCACCACTCACTCACTCACCACCCACTCACCACTCATTCACCACCCACTCACCCACTCACCACCCACTCACCACTCACTCACTCACGCACCACTCACTCACTCACCACTCACTCACTCACCACCCACTCACCCACTCACTCACTCACCCACTCACCCACTCACCACCCACTCACCACCCACTCACTCACCACCCACTCACCACTCACTCGCCACTCACCACCCACTCACCCACTCACCACCCACTCACCACTCCCTCACCACCTACTCACCACTCACTCACCACCCACTCACCACCCACTCACTCACTCACCACCCACTCACCACTCACTCATTCACCACCCACTCACCCACTCACCACCCACTCACCACCCACTCACTCACCACCCACTCACCACTCACTCACTCACTCACCACCCACTCACCACTCACTCACCACCTACTCACCCACTCACCACCCACTCACCACCCACTCACCACCCACTCACTCACTCACCACCCACTCACCACTCACTCATTCACCACCCACTCACTCACTCACCACCCACACACTCACTCACCACCTACTCACCACTCACTCACCACCCACTCACCACCCACTCACGCACTCACCACCCACTCACCACTCACTCATTCACTACCCACTCACCCACTCACCACCCACTCACCACCCACTCACCACTCACTCACCACTCACTCACCACCCACTCACCACCCACTCACCACTCACTCACCACCTACTCACAACTCACTCATCACCCACTCACCACCCACTCACTCACCACCCACTCACCACTCACTCACTCACGCCCCACTCACCACTCACTCACCACCCACTCACCACCCACTCACTCACCCACTCACTCACCACCCACTCACTCACCACCCACTCACTCACCACCCACTCACCACTCACTCACCACTCAGCACCCACTCACCCACTCACCACCCACTCACCACTCACCGCCTACTCACCACTCACTCACCACCCACTCACTCACCACCCACTCACTCACCACCCACTCACCACTCACCACCTACTCACCACTCACTCACCACCCACTCACCACCCACTCACTCACATACCACCCACTCACCACTCACTCACTCACTCACCACCCACTCACCACTCACTCACCACCTACTCACTCACCCACTCACCCACTCACTCACTCACCCACTCACCCACTCATCCACTCACTAACCACCCACTCACTCACCACCCACTCACCACTCACTCGCCACTCATCACCCACTCACCCACTCACCACCCACTCACCACTCACTCACCACTCACTTACCACCCACTCACCCACTCACCACCCACTCACCACCCACTCACTCACTCACCACCCACTCACCACCCACTCACTCACTCACCACCCACTCACCACCCACTCACTCACCCACTCACCACCCACTCACCACTCACTCAACGTGACTTTTACCGAAAGAGCTAAGAATAAGATGGTTGATGGTGTTAACGATTTGCGATGATGATGATGATGCCGACGACGACGATGATGATGATGATCGTGGTCTTTAATGGGGACGCTTAATTGCAGGTCAGACATCATCATCGTGAGTTTTGTTTACCTCGGAGGCATTTCTGCGTCGTGTTAATCCCCAGTAGTCGAAGGTAAAATAACAACAACCATTTGCGGAAATTCGTTACGACTAGATCGTCCGGCAACATTCTGAGGATAGTTATTTTGTATTTATTGAAATAAATTGTTCAATTGTCTTGACACTCCCCTCCCCCCCCCTTTAAGAGTTGTGCTCCTAATCTCAGCTCGTTACCTGTATAAAAGACACCTGCTGAGATTAGGACCACTCCCTTTAAGAGTTGTGCTCCTAATCTCAACTCGTTACCTGTATAAAAGACACCTGCTGAGATTAGGAGCACTCCCTTTAAGAGTTGTGCTCCTAATCTCAGCTCGTTACCAGGTGTCTTTTATACAGGTAACAAGCTGAGATTAGGAGCACTCCCTTTAAGAGTTGTGCTCCTAATCTCAGCTCGTTACCTGTATAAAAGACACCTGCTGAGGTTAGGAGCACTCCCTTGAGTTGTGCTCCTAATCTCAGCTCGTTACCTGTATAAAAGACACCTGGGAGCCAGAAATCTTTCTGATTGAGAGGGGGTCAAATACCTATTTCCCTCATTAAAATGCAAATCAATTTATAACATTTTTGACGTGCGTTTTTCTGGATTATTTTGCTGTTATTATGTCTCTCACTGTTCAAATAAACCTACCGTTAAAATTATAGACTGATAATTTCTTTGTCAGTGGGCAAACGTACAAAATCAGCAGGGGATCAAATACTTTTTTTCCCTCACTGTACGTAGAAGTTTATCGGTTAATCTCGACATACCCGAAACAAAATTCCACTGACGTCGAGTTGGGGAGTTTTGCACAAATTTTATGACAAAAAAAAGCGTCGCTTTTCGATGACATTTCGTGGGCCTGTTGCCGTACAGGTTTTGATGCTAAGTCCGCCAATTGTTCAAGTAGTGGTACCACAAACTTTCGCAGCACATGCGTGTGCATGTGCACCCGCATGTTCACCCTCTCTACACCTTTCATCATGCTAAATCCGCCAATTAAATGCTATTTTTTTTTATGCTGATTCCTTTGTTGAGGCACCTTATATCCCTCTCACGCAGCTTAAAGGTCCGCGGTCTGAGCGTGGCCGTGTTTCACTCCAGCGCTGTCCTCCAGACAGCCCGGGCCCTTCACCCGATGAAGGCCACTTGTGTTGTGGCCGAAACGTCGTGATTTTTGTTGTTTCATTTTTTTTACCTGCGTGGTGACTTTACCGAATAGAACCAATGCTAAATTCTATGCTAATTCCTTTGTCAAGGGGTGCCTCTGCGGATGTGTATACTTTAATTTAGCTATTTCAATGCTAAATTCTATGCTAATTCCTTTGTCAAGGGGTGCCTCTGCGGATGTGTATTCTTTAACTCAGCTATTTCAATGCTAAATTCTATGCTAATTCCTTTGTCAAGGGGTGCCTCTGCAGATGTGTATACTTTAACTCAGCTATTTGAATGCTAAATTCTATGCTAATTCCTTTGTCAAGGGGTGCCTCTGCGGATGTGTATACTTTAACTCAGCTATTTCAATGCTAAATTCTTTGCTAATTCCTTTGTCAAGGGGTGCCTCTGCGGATGTGTATGCTTTAACTTTAACATAGCCTTTTCTGTGAACAGTCACAAGCTAATCACTCAGCCATTTCAATGCTAAATTCTATGCTAATTCCTTTGTCAAGGCGCTTTGTTTCCTCTCACACAGCTTAAAGGCCGTGATCTGAACATGGCTCTTTCACTCCAGCGCTGTCCTACCAGACAGTCTCGTCCCTTCACCTGATGAAGGCCGCTTGTGTTGTGGCCGAAACGTCGTGATTTTTATAATCTTAGTTCTTTCGGAAAAGTCACGTTGAAGGGAAACAATAAAATAATAAAGTATATATAAAACAATACAAAAATTCTCACGACCGTTTGTGTTGTGGTCGAAACGTCGTGAGAATTTTTATATTTATATATTTTATTATTTTATTGTTTCCCTTCAACGTGGTGACTTTACCGAAAGAACTAACAATATGAATTACTGCAGTCACGAAAGCTTTAAATCAAAAAGTCGTGATTTTTGTTGTTTTATTTTTTTACCTACGTGGTGACTTTACCGAATAGAACCAAAGAATGCAGGTTTTGATGGCTCGTGCTGCAAAGCAAGGAGCTTGCGTGCTTTTTTTGCGAAATTTTATCTACGTAAAAAAATATTTTTTAAGCGCATTTCTGAAATTTGACGCGGCATTCCCCCCCTCGCCTCTCCTCACCCTTTGTAGAAAAAAAATAAAAACGCAAAAAATTTTGCCGGTCTCGATTTCCCCATCGTCTGGAACATTCCAGAATTTTTGTCGAGCGCACAATGACCACGGAAAGGAAAATGTTCGATTCAAAGTGGAGTTGGCTCCGCCTCTGACCGATTCGCCATCTAGCTGTTTAATTTTGATGTGTTCCCACCACCACCCCCCACTACCACCACCACAATCACCCCCACCACCGTCACCACCGTCACCACCACCCCCACCACCACCCACACCACCACCACCACTACCACCGTCACCACCATCACCCCCACCACCACCACCACCACCCCACCCCCCACCACCACCCCACCCCCCACAACTCTCCTGTCCGCTCAATGCTTCCTGTGTGTGCTGCTCGCCAGCGAAAAGCTGCGGCTGCATTCAGCTGTCAGCAGCAGCAGCAGCCTGAACATCCATCGCAGGGAGTTTCCTCCTCCGAGTGGAAAACGCGGCCTGCCTCGATTTCACAGAAGGCTGCTGAACACCGTTACACCGATGGCGAGCGAGTGCCTCGCAACACGAGCGTGGACTTCCTGCACGGCGGCGTGTTAATCGTGCTCCATCGTAACAACAACGGGAGGTGGTGGTGGAGGAGGAGGGGGGCCAATGTATCCAGCTGCTCGCATCGTTCCACTCCACCCCACCACGTCAGTAGCCCCCTACCCCCTCCCGCCGGGAGGCTCGTGAAGCTAAACCCACGAGGTGAATTCCGCGAGCCCCCCCACGACTCCAGGGGGGGGGAGTCTCGGGCCCTCAACCCGCGCGACGGATCAACGGGGGGCGCTCGCGTGACGTCGCTCGCGTGACGTCGCTCGCCGAGCGACGTCGGCCACGACGTTCAAGGACGGAACCCTGGGGCGCGCCGAGTTCAACGGCGCGGCCGCAGCCGGCCACCGCACGGCCACCCTGCACAACTCCGCTGAATGTCGTTTGCGAAATTCGCGATCGCAACGCTCTCGGGCACGCACTTGTCAATATTTCGGCGAGCGATAGAATGTCTCACAGGGCTATACCAAATAAATGAACTATGAACTATGAACTCTCTCTGTGTCTCTGTGTTGTTGCTGTGTTTCTCTCTCTCTGTGTTTCTCTCTGTGTTGTTGCTGTGTCTCTCTCTCTTTGTGTCTGTCTCTGTGTTCTCTCTCTGTGTCTCTGTGTTGTCTCTCTCTCTGTCTGTCTGTGTGTCTATGTTGTGTGTCTCTGTGTGTCTCTGTGTTAGCAGTGGTGTAGGCAATTCCAACAAGACCTACATCTCTGCTTTATTGACCTGGTCAAGGCCTATGATACCATCAGTAAGCCTGGGCTCTGGGTTGTTCTTCGTGCTTTTGGAGTACCTGACCCTCTGCTCACGATCATTAAGGACCTTCATGATGGTGAGCGGACCCGGGTAAAACTACGTGGCTGGGAGTCAGAGCCATTCCCTGTACACCTTGGGGTGCGACAGGGATGTCCTCTGGCTCCCACATGATTTAACATCTATTTTGACCACGTAGTTCGTGAAACCTTCAGTAGCTGTACCAGAGGAATTTCCATCTGGTACAGATACAATCGGAGGCTGATCGATGCCCGGGTGCAGTCAAGGGATGGCTCCCTATTGGTCAACCACGTTATGTATGCCGACGACCTGGTAATTGGGGTTCACTCAGAGGAGGCGTTGGAGGTGCTGCTGCTGAAACTGGAGTGTGCCACTAAGAGGTGGGGCCTTACCATCAGCCCCACCAAAACTAAGCACCTGCCTGGGTATTTTGTACCATCGGCCACTCCACCCCCGAAACTCACAATCGGTGATGGGACAGTTGTGGAGAGAGTGGAGAGTTTCCCATACCTGGGCAGTGTGCTCATGGCCGGCTCCAGTTTAACAGCAGAGGTCTCACTCCGAATCAGTCGAGCGGCATTATCTTTTCATCGGTTGCGTAACGCTGTGTGGAAGCTACATGGTCTGTCGCTCCGCATCTCTACGCTTGTGAAACATGGACCCCCCTAATGGAATATCTTCGCCGGTTAAAAACATTTAGGCTGGCCTGCCTACGATCAATCCTGGGTTTAACCAGGCTGGATTGTGTGAGCAGCTCACAAATCCTCGAAAGATCTGGACAAAGTCCCATCGGTGAGCTCCTCCAGGCAGGCAAGGCTGCGTTAGCTGGGTCATGTAGCCCACATGCCCAGCCACCGCATGTCTAAACAGCTTTTGTTCGGACGGATTGAGGGGGCTAAACGGGCGCGGCACGGGCTGGAGAAGAGATGGAGTGATGTGGTACAGAAAGACGTGGAGCTGAGTGGACTTGCCGATGACCGGTACCAGCGGTGTCAAGATCGGCCTCTGTGGAGGAGGCTCGTGAAGGACGCTACTGGGCAGTTGGAGGTAGTCGCCCTCCAACAACAACGGAGGGCGGAGGAGCGACGCTCACAACAACGAGCGGAGCGCCGGGTGGCTAAAGCACAGCAGGTTGGCACAGTAGGGGGCACAGGTGGTGCATCAGCCAGTCATCTCAGTCAGTCAACCCGTGGCACCTGCTGGGTCTGCCCCGTGACCCCCTGCCAGCGGGCGTTCGACACTTCACGTGGCCTCAGGGTGCACATGGCCTGGCACAAGCGTCGTGGTGATGTCACCGCCACTTAGTGGCGAACGGCGGTTGTTGTTGTTGTTGTTGTCTCTGTGTTATCTCTCTGTGTCTGTAGCGAGGGGTGATGCAGCGGGCCGTGAGCGGTGTGCTCCCTCTCCACGCCCCCGCGCTACGTCCTGATGACACCCAAACGGGCAGAATCATTCTTCGTTACATTTTCGGAAAAGGCAAACAGCGATGCTGCTGCTGCTGATGATGATGCTTGTTACTGCATGATGATGGGTGATGATGATGCTGCTGCTGCTGATGATGATGCTGCTTGTTACTGCATGATGATGGGTGATGATGATGCTGCTGCTGCTGATGATGATGCTGCTTGTTACTGCATGATGATGGGTGATGATGGATGCTGCTGATGATGATGATAATGCTGCTTGTTACTGCATGATGATGGGTGATGATGGTGCTGCTGCTGCTGCTGATGATGATGCTGCTTGTTGCTGCGTGATGATGGGTGATGATGCTGCTGATGATGATGCTTGTTACTGAATGATGATGGGTGATGATGGATGCTGATGATGATGATGCTTGTTACTGAATGATGATGGGTGATGATGGATGCTGCTGATGATGATGATGCTGCTTGTTACTGCATGATGATGATGGATGCTGCTGCTGATGATGATGCTTGTTACTGCATGATGATGGGTGATGATGGATGCTGCTGCTGATGATGCTGCTGCTTGTTACTGCATGATGATGATGAATAGGGGAGTGTATTGCCTAGAGCTCCTGCGTTATCTCCCGCAGCTGCAGCAGCAGCTGGAGCTGCAGCAGCAGCAGCTGGAATTCCAGCAGCAGCGGCTGGAGCTGCAGCAGCAGCAGCAGCAGCTGACGCGTCAGCAGGAGGAGCTGCTTTTCCAGCAGCTGGACGCGAGCCTGGAGCTGCACCTGGTGACGAGGCTTCAGCACCACGAGTGGCTGGAGCAGGCGGAGCTCCGGCAACAGCAGCAGGAGCAGCAGCAGCATCTGGAGCTGCGGCACCAGCAGGCGCTGGAGCAGCAGCAGCAGCAGGAGCTGGAGCTGCAGCAGCAGCTGCAGCAGCAGCCGCTGCAACTTCAGCAGCAGCAGCCGCTGGAGCTGCGGCACCAGCAGCAGCTGGCGCAGCAGCTGGAGCTGGAGCTGCAGCAGCAGCTGGAGCTGCTGTAGCAGCAGCATCAGCTGGAGCAGCAGCAGCAGCAGCGGCTTGAGTTTGAGGAGCAGCAGCTGGACCCGCACCTGGAGCTGCACCTGGTGCTGAGGCACCGGCAGCATCAGCGGCCGCAGCAGCTGGAGCTCCGGGAGCAGCAGCGGCTGGAGCAGCTGGATCTTCGGGAGCAGCAGCGGCAGCAGCGGCTGGAGCATCCGGAGTGGCAGCAAGCTGCAGCGGATGGAGCTTGACCTGGAGCATGCGGAGCGGCAAGCTGCCGCTGCCGCTGCTCCTCGGTGAGCATCCAAACGACGTCAATCAGCCGACGCTGACACCGAGAGTGGTGGTGCTGGGGGTAGCGGTGGTGGTGGTGTCAAGAAGCCGCTGTTTGCTTCTCTTGGACAGCCGCTCAGCGTGCAGCAGCACGATCACAGCCAGATGCTGAGTTAACTCTTGAGTCGAAAGTGATTGGGGGGGGGGGGGCAATAAGCCAATTGCTTGACCGCATTAATTTTTTTATTTTTCCATCCCCATAGGAGATACTCTGCGGCGACACAAGCGCCGGTGCTTTTGCCGAGATTGTTGACAAAGCACGCTGGCCTTGAACCAGTTGATGCGTGCTGCTGTATGCCTCTTCGTGCTTACCTGCAGCGTGGAAAATAAAGACGATTTCTTGTCTTCTGTCCGGGCCACTTTATCACAGTTCGTTACACAACACTCGCCTGCTAGGCCCGTCGCTCGTTCGCTCCCTCACTCGCCTCGTCCTTATCCTATTACTACACTCCTTCACGATCCTATTACTACCCTCCTTCACGATCCTATTACTAAACTCCTTCCCGATCCTATTACTACACTCCTTCACGATCCTATTCACTACTCTCCTTCCCGATTCTATTACTACTCTCCTTCGCGATCCTATTACTACACTCCTTCACGATCCTATTACTACCCTCCGTCACGATCCTATTCACTACTCTCCTTCCCGATCCTATTACTACACTCCTTCACGATCCTATTCACTACTCTCCTTCCCGATTCTATTACTACTCTCCTTCGCGATCCTATTACTACACTCCTTCCCGATCCTATTACTACCCTCCGTCACGATCCTATTCACTACTCTCCTTCCCGATCCTATTGCTACTCTCCTTCCCGATCCTATTCACTACTCTCCTTCACGATCCTATTCACTACTCTCCTTCCCGATCCTATTCACTGCTCTCCTTCCCTACTCTCCCCGTTTCACCCCTCCCGGCTGCCGTGTCTCGCCGTGTCTCAGCAGCCCCCGGGGGGTCAAGCGTGCCGACGTACGGACCGCGCTTAACCCCCTAGCGGCCCTACCCTAGGCAGCTACGCAGGGCCACACAGGGCTACTCTCAGCCTGGCGAGCTTGGCCGGTCCGGCTTCTCTCGTCCTCTGTCTTCATCGACTCGACCCCTCCGGCTCGTCTTGCCTCCCTCTCTCTCGTGTGTCCCTCGCGACCCCTCCCAGGTCTCCCCGTCGATCCTCTCGTTTTGTTTATTTCCGTGTTTTTTTGCGTGCACCGGGATCATCCGTCCCGAGAGACAAAGTGCACGGCGGCTTGCGGCTCTTGGTTTTGATTGACGTGCCATTAAATGACCCCCATTGGGCGAGGCAGTCACGCCCCAAAACCCGTTGGTTGGCTTCCGCTACATTTGCTGTCCTTGGCCTGCAAGCAGACAGGCCGGAAATTAATACATCTGTAACTTTAGACGGTGGTGCACGTGGGGGCGCATTGTCAGAACTCCACAATTGTGCTGTAAATTTAAGTCGTTAATACCAGCTAACATCGTCAATACCAGCTAACATCGTCAATACCAGCTAACATCGTCAACACCAGCTAACATCATCAACACCAGCTAACATCGTCAATACCAGCTAACATCGTCAACACCAGCTAACATCGTCAATACCAGCTAACATCGTCAACACCAGCTAACATCGTCAACACCAGCTAACATCATCAATACCAGCTAGCATCATCAATACCAGCTAACATCATCAATACCAGCTAACATCATCAATACCAGCTAACATCGTCAATACCAGCTAACATCGTCAATACCAGCTAACATCATCAATACCAGCTAACATCGTCAATACCAGCTAACATCGTCAACACCAGCTAACATCATCAATACCAGCTAACATCATCAATACCAGCTAACATCGTCAATACCAGCTAACATCATCAATACCAGCTAACATCGTCAATACCAGCTAACATCGTCAATACCAGCTAACATCATCAATACCAGCTAACATCATCAATACCAGCTAACATCAATACCAGCTAACATCATCAATACCAGCTAACATCATCACACGCCTCACCAAAGAGAAGCAGTTCCAGCCCATCGCATTAGGGGGCGAGTTAATTAAATGTTTGACCAAATAATAACGGGCAAATTTTTAAATTGATGATTTTGTATGGCCCTGCGAATGATGATGTTATAAATATCCGAATGTCCCTTGGCAGAAAAAATGTTCCCCACCCCTGCTCTAAGACTTCCAGTGATTTCTTTTCAGCTGTCATTGCTTCAAAAAATGCAAGAGGGCAGCTTTACAGGAGGCACTTAGCACAACAAGCTGCAACCATAACCTGCTGTACCAGCTGGGTTGTGACGAGTGTTGTCGTGGTGTCGTTGTGCACGGTACGATACCAGTTCTCGCTATTAGGTACGACGATTGTCGCGATATATGAACGTTCCATCACGGGAGAGAAAACCACAGACTCGGTATTCATGTCCGTTATTAACGTTTTAATGTTCGGTTTTTCACGACTGCAACAGAAGTAAAAAAAAAAGTTACCGTCAAAATAAACGAAATGTATAAACACTTGAACACGTGGTAGCAGTAGGAAGCTTTTGCGACCAATTTTATCCATGAGGGGGTTTTTTGGGGGGGGAGTTAGATCACTTAAATGTGTGTCGTGAAACCCGCCACCACCCGACAGCCAAACAGGGAGGTTTGTCACGTGAACAAGACGTGCCAATTCGTTACGAGTGCAGCACGACACCGGCTGTGTGTTGGGGAGCCAAATCTGGCTGTCGCCTGATGATGCCGGCTGTAATCACTGGTGAAACGTCGTCCTCAAATAGTAAATGTTGTGGATTTACCCTCAAACACAGCGGTGTGCTGTACTAGTAAGGAATTGTCCACGTTCTATTTACACTCAAACACAGCGGTGTGCTGTACTAGTAAGGAATTGTCCACGTTCTATTTACCCTCACACACACCGCTGTGCTGTACTAGTAAGGAATTGTCCACGTTCTATTTACACTCAAACACAGCGGTGTACTGTACTAATAAGGAATTGTCCACGTTCTATTTACCCTCAAACACAGCGGTGTGCTGTACTAGTAAGGAATTGTCCACGTTCTATTTACACTCAAACACAGCGGTGTACTGTACTAGTAATGAATTGTCCACGTTCAATTTACCCTCAAACACAGCGCTGTGCTGTACTAGTAAGGAATTGTCCACGTTCTATTTACCCTCAAACACAACGGTGTGCTGTACTAGTAAGGAATTGTCCACGTTCTATTTACCCTCACACACACCGCTGTGCTGTACTAGTAAGGAATTGTCCACGTTCTATTTACACTCAAAAACAGCGGTGTGCTGTACTAGTAAGGAATTGTCCACGTTCTATTTACCCTCAAACACAGTGGTGTGCTGTACTAGTAAGGAATTGTCCACGTTCTATTTACACTCAAACACAACGGTGTGCCGTACTAGTAAGGAATTGTCCACGTTCTATTTACACTCAAACACAGCGGTGTACTGTACTAGTAAGGAATTGTCCACGTTCTATTTACCCTCAAACACAGCGGTGTGCTGTACTAGTAAGGAATTCTCCACGTTCTATCTACCCTCAAACACAGCGGTGTGCTGTACTAGTAAGGAATTGTCCACGTTCTATTTACCCTCAAACACAGCGGTGTGCTGTACTAGTAAGGAATTGTCCACGTTCTATTTACACTCAAACACAGTGGTGTACTGTACTAGTAAGGAATTGTCCACGTTCTATTTACCCTCACACACACTGCTGTGCTGTACTAGTAAGGAATTGTCCACGTTCTATTTACCCTAGAACACAGCGGTGTGCTGTACTAGTAAGGAATTGTCCACGTTCTATCTACCCTCAAACACAGCGGTGTGCTGTACTAGTAAGGAATTGTCCACGTTCTATTTACCCTCAAACACAGCGGTGCGCTGTACTAGTAAGGAATTGTCCACGTTCTATTTACCCTCAAACACAGCGGTGTGCTGTACTAGTAAGGAATTGTCCACGTTCTATTTACCCTCAAACACAGCGGTGTGCTGTACTAGTAAGGAATTGTCCACGTTCTATTTACCCTCAAACACAGTGGTGTGCTGTACTAGTAAGGAATTGTCCACGTTCTATTTACCCTCAAACACAGCGGTGTGCTGTACTAGTAAGGAAATGTCCACGTTCTATTTACACTCAAACACAGCGGTGTGTTGTACTAGTAAGGAATTGTCCACGTTATATTTACCCTCACACACACCACTGTGCTGTACTAGTAAGGAATAGTCCACGTTCTATTTACACTCAAACACAGCGGTGTGCTGTACTAGTAAGGAATTGTCCACATTCTATTTACACTCAAACACAGCGGTGTGCTGTACTAGTACGGAATTGTCCACGTTCTGTTTACCCTCAAACACAGCGGTGCGCTGTACTAGTAAGGAATTCTCCACGTTCTATTTACCCTCAAACACAGCGGTGTGCTGTACTAGTAAGGAATTGTCCACGTTCTATTTACCCTCAAACACAGCGGCGTGCTGTACTAGTAAAGAATTGTCCAGGTTCTATTTACCCTCAAACACAGCGGTGTGCTGTACTAGTAAGGAATTGTCCACGTTCTATTTACACTCAAACACAGCGGTGTGCTGTACTAGTAAGGAATTGTCCACATTCTATTTACACTCAAACACAGCGGTGTGCTGTACTAGTAAGGAATTGTCCACGTTCTATTTACCCTCAAACACAGCGGTGTGCTGTACTAGTAAGGAATTGTCCAAGTTCTATTTACCCTCAAACACAGCGGTGTGCTGTACTAGTAAGGAATTGTCCACGTTCTATTTACACTGAAACATACTGCTGTGCTGTACTAGTAAGGAATTGTCCACGTTCTATTTACCCTCAAACACAGCGGTGTGCTGTACTAGTAAGGAATTGTCCACGTTCTATTTACACTGAAACATACCGCTGTGCTGTACTAGTAAGGAATTGTCCACGTTCTATTTACGTGACACCATACCAATTGGTTGGCGGGTTTAACGGCACATTTGTATTGAAGTGATCTCACCCAGAAAATAAAACCGTATGGATATATAACTGTCTTGGTACGAAGCGTACCAAATGCCACTAGGTTTTTATTTAAATTCTAGTATGCATTATCTCCACTAGGGTGCACACACACACACATATACATTGTACCCAGGTTTAATGATATCTTATCGCAAAGAGGAAACATGCTCTTTGGTTCTTTCGGTAAAGTCACGTAGGTAATCAAATAAAATAAATGACGTTTCGATTGTAACACAAGCGTCCATCATCATCATTGGGAAAACCACAGCAAGAATTGCGTGGACGCTCCCCTCCCCCTACCCCCCTCTCTTACCGACACTGTATAACCTACATTCTTAGTTTTTTCGGTAAAGTCACGTTGAAGAGAAACAACAAAATAATAAAATATATATAACAATAAAAAATTCTCACGACGTTTCGACCATAACTCAAACGGTCATCTTCAGGTGTTTATGCAAACCAACACACCTGAAGATGACCGTTTGAGTTATGGTCGAAACGTCGTGAGAATTTTTTATTGTTTTATATATATTTTATTATTTTGTTGTTTCTCTTCAACGTGACTTTACCGAAAAAACTAAGAATATGAATTACTGCAGTCATGAAAGCTTTAAATCAAAACTGTATAACCTCTTACCACAGCATCTCTCTCCCACTTCATCAAATAAATGTTCTTGCTGTGTCCTGACTGTAGTGAGTGTCAAGGCACGTGCATGCTGGGTGTGTGTTCACTGTCATCAGGAAACGTTTATTAAGAAGTCTGTTTACTCTTTAATTCAGCAGGACGTGTTTATTTAAAGTTGCGCATTTTGACGTGACGTCACATTTCTCAAACACCCCCCCCACCTCCTCACACATCGTCACAAATGTCTGACCTCTCCCCCACCCCCCCAGCTGGGTTACGTCATTTATGGACGGCCCCTTAACACATGTTTCAGCTATCATTTGTATTACCATACTCATTCTATCTACGAAATTCATTATATTACCTATCCAGACTAGGATTTAAAGTCTGAATCTTATCCTGGCTATCATTTGTATTGCCCGACTTATCACGTCTATGATAAGCACTAAACAGCCCCGCCGTGACTGAGAGGGACAATACGAATATCTTAGCACTGTGAGAATCACTGCAGAGCTTACGTTAACTAGAACCGATAACGCTCGCGATCATTCATCAATCAAGCGATACGTAAGGTCTAACTTACACACGTTACGACTAAGCAAAATGGGCCTCAATTCTGGCAGCCCAAACAAATGAACAATTTCAAACGCAGCAAAATCGTCAACAACTATTTAATACTTATTTAAAACAATTAACAAATAAGTGTACGCGCAGACACACACACAGACACACACACAGACACACACACAGACACACACACACACAGACACACACACAGACGCACACACACAGACACACACACACACAGACACACACAGACACACACACAGACACACACACACACACAGACACACACACAGACACACACAGACACACACACAGACACAGACACACACACAGACACACACAGCGATCAAACCCCTAACATCGATGCGCTAGCCATGCGGATCGTACGCCCAGAGAGAGACGAGACATCGCCCTGGAGAGAGACGCCGCCACCACCCATCATCGCGCTCCTCCGTGTTCGCGTGAATCACCTTCGCCACCTTCGCCAATTTCGCCACCTTCGCCACCTTCGCCACCGTCGTCGTCCACACCGCCGCCACGTCCGACTAAAGAGTTTCGTGGGGGGCTACGGCAACCGGGGGGGGGGGAGGATTGGGGGGGGAGGAGGAGGGGGGACAGCCCCCCAGGACCTGGGCAGCTCTCCCTCACGCCAAAAACAAAACCTTCACTCGCGACGTCGTCGCCATCGCCGCCAACGACCGGGACGTGACGAGAGTGGCACGCGGACGAGGGGGACCCACTACCAGGGTCCCTCTACTGGGGTCCCCCTACCAGGGTCCCTCTACCAGGGTCACTCTACCAGGGTCCCACTACCAGGGTCCCTCTACCGGGGACCCTCTACCAGGGTCCCTCTACCAGGGTCCCTCTACCAGGGTCCCTCTACCGGGGTCCCCCTACCAGGGTCCCTCTACCAGGGTCCCTCTACCAGGGTCCCTCTACCGGGGTCCCACTACCGGGGTCCCTCTACTGGGGTCCCACTACCAGGGTCCCTCTACCGGGGTCCCTCTACCGGGGTCCCTCTACTGGGGTCCCACTACCAGGGTCCCTCTAACAGGGTCCCTCTACTGGGGTCCCACTACCAGGGTCCCTCTACCAGGGTCCCTCTACCAGGGTCCCTCTACCGAGGTCTCTCTACCAGGGTCCCTCTACCAGGGTCCCTCTACCAGGGTCCCACTACCAGGGTCCCTCTACCAGGGTCCCTCTACCAGGGTCCCTCTACCAGGGTCCCACTACCAGGGTCCCTCTACCAGGGTCCCTCTACCAGGGTCCCTCTACCAGGGTCCCACTACCAGGGTCCCTCTACCAGGGTCCCTCTACCAGGGTCCCTCTACCAGGGTCCCTCTACCAGGGTCCCACTACCAGGGTCCCACTACCAGGCCTCTACCAGGATCCCTCTACCAGGGTCCCTCTACCGGGGTCCCTCTACCGGGGTCCTTCTACTGGGGTCCCTCTACCAGGGTCCCTCTACCAGGGTCCCTCTACCAGGGTCCCCCTACCAGGGTCCCACTACCAGGGTCCCTCTACCAGGGTCCCTCTACCGGGGTCCCTCTACCAGGGTCCCTCTACCAGGGTCCCACTACCAGGGTCCCTCTACCAGGGTCCCTCTACCAGGGTCCCTCTACCAGGGTCCCTCTACCGGGGTCCCTCTACCAGGGTCCCTCTACCAGGGTCCCTCTACCAGGGTCCCACTACCAAGGTCCCTCTACCAGGGTCCCTCTACCAGGGACCCTCTACCAGGGTCCCTCTACCAGGGTCCCTCTACCGGGGTCCCTCTACCGGGGTCCCTCTACCAGGGTCCTACTACCAGGGTCCCTCTACCAGGGTCCCTCTACCAGGGTCCCTCTACCATGGTCCCTCTACCAGGGTCCCTCTACCGGGGTCCCTCTACCGGGGTCCCACTACCAGGGTCCCTCTACCGGAGTCCCTCTACCAGGGTCCCTCTACCAGGGACCCTCTACCAGGGTCCCTCTACCAGGGTCCCTCTACCGGGGTCCCTCTACCGGGGTCCCTCTACCAGGGTCCCACTACCAGGGTCCCTCTACCAGGGTCCCTCTACCAGGGTCCCTCTACCATGGTCCCTCTACCAGGGTCCCTCTACCGGGGTCCCTCTACCGGGGTCCCACTACCAGGGTCCCTCTACCGGAGTCCCTCTACCAGGGTCCTACTACCAGGGTCCCACTACCAGGGTCCCACTACCAGGGTCCCACTACCAGGCCTCTACCAGGGTCCCCCTACCAGGGTCCCACTACCAGGGTCCCTCTACCAGGGTCCCTCTACCAGGGTCCCACTACTAGGGTCCCTCTACCAGGGTCCCTCTACCAGGGTCCCAGGGTCCATCTACCGGGGTCCCTCTACCAGGGTCCCCGCTAGTCTGAGGCGCTAGTCTGAGGCGCTAGTCTGAGGCGCAAGTCTGAGGCGCTAGTCTGAGGCGCTAGTCTGAGGTGCTAGTCTGAGGCACCAGTCTGAGGCGCTAGTCTGAGGCACTAGTCTGAGGCACTAGTCTGAGGCGCTAGTCCGAGGCGCTAGTCTGAGGCGCCAGTCTGAGGTGCTAGTCTGAGGCACCAGTCTGAGGCGCTAGTCTGAGGCGCTAGTCTGAGGCGCTAGTCTGAGGTGCTAGTCTGAGGCGCTAGTCTGAGGTACTAGTCTGCGGCGCTAGTCTGAGGTGCTAGTCTGAGGCGGTGCCCTCGTGAGGACCGCTCCTGCGGCTGCGCTTGCTGGGAATCTCCTCCTGGCTGCAGCCCTGGAAAGGGAGGGGGTGGGGAGTTACCCACACACAGAGACCCAAAGACTCACCACACATAGAGACCCATAGACTCACCACACACCGAGACCCATAGACTCACCACACACAGAGACCCATAGACTCACCACACACAGAGACCCATAGACTCACCACACACAGAGACCCATAGACTCATCACACAGAGACCCATAAACTCACCACACACAGAGACCCATAGACTCACCACACATAGAGACCCATATACTCACCACACACAGAGACCCATAGACTCACCACACACAGAGACCCATAGACTCACCACACACAGAGACCCATAAACTCACCACACACAGAGACCCACAGACTCACCACACACAGAGACCCATAGACTCACCACACACAGAGACCCATAGACTCACCACACATAGAGACCCATAGACTCACCACACAGAGACCCATAGACTCACCACACACAGAGACCCATAGACTCACCACACACAGAGACCCATAGACTCACCACATAGAGACCCATAGACTCACCACACACAGAGACCCATAGACTCACAACACACAGAGACCCATAGACTCACCACACACAAAGACCCATAGACTCACCATACACAGAGACCCACAGACTCACCACACACAGAGACCCATAGACTCACCACACACAGAGACCCATAGACTCACCACACACAGAGACCCATAGACTCACCACACACAGAGACCCACAGACTCACTACACAGAGACCCATAGACTCACCACACACAGAGACCCATAGACTCACCACACACAGAGACCCATAGACTCACCACACACAGAGACTCATAGACTCACCACACACAGAGACCCATAGACTCACCACACACAGAGACTCATAGACTCACCACACACAGAGACCCATAGACTCACCACACAGAGACCCACAGACTCACCACACACAGAGACCCATAGACTCACCACACACAGAGACCCACAGACTCACCACACAGAGACCCATAGACTCACCACACACAGAGACCCATAGACTCACCACACACAGAGACCCATAGACTCACCACACAGAGACCCATAGACTCACCACACACAGAGACCCATAGACTCACCACACACAGAGACCCATAGACTCACCACACACAGAGACCCACAGACTCATCACACACAGAGACCCATAGACTCACCACACACAGAGACCCATAGACTCACCACACACAGAGACCCATAGACTCACCACACACAGAGACTCATAGACTCACCACACACAGAGACCCATAGACTCACCACACACAGAGACCCATAGACTCACCACACACAGAGACCCATAGACTCACCACACACAGAGACCCACAGACTCATCACACACAGAGACCCATAGACTCACCACACACAGAGACCCATAGACTCACCACACACAGAGACCCATAGACTCACCACACACAGAGACTCATAGACTCACCACACACAGAGACCCATAGACTCACCACACACAGAGACCCATAGACTCACCACACACAGAGACTCATAGACTCACCACACACAGAGACCCATAGACTCACCACACACAGAGACCCATAGACTCACCACACACAGAGACTCATAGACTCACCACACACAGAGACCCATAGACTCACCACACACAGAGACCCATAGACTCACCACACACAGAGACCCATAGACTCACCACACACAGAGACCCACAGACTCACCACACACAGAGACCCATAGACTCACCACACACAGAGACCCATAGACTCATCACACAGAGACCCATAGACTCACCACACACAGAGACCCATAGACTCACCACACATAGAGACCCATATACTCACCACACACAGAGACCCATAGACTCATCACACACAGAGACCCATATACTCACCACACACAGAGACCCATAGACTCACCACACAGAGACCCACAGACTCACCACACACAGAGACCCATAGACTCACCACACACAGAGACCCATAGACTCACCACACACAGAGACCCATAGACTCACCACACACAGAGACCCATAGACTCACCACACACAGAGACCCATAGACTCACCACACACAGAGACCCATAGACTCACCACACACAGAGACCCATAGACTCACTCACACAGAGACCCATAGACTCACCACACACAGAGACCCATAGACTCACCACACACAGAGACCCATAGACTCATCACACACAGAGACCCATAGACTCACCACACACAGAGACCCAGAGACTCACCACACACAGAGACCCATAGACTCACAACACACAGAGACCCATAGACTCACCACACACAGAGACCCATAGACTCACCACACACAGAGACCCATAGACTCACTCACACAGAGACCCATAGACTCACCACACACAAAGACCCATAGACTCACCACACACAGAGTCACAGCATTACCGTCCGACACCAATGAGGTAGGGGATCGTTTCGCTGGACAGACAAACACACGCACACTTACACACAAACACACGTACACACACACGTACACATCCACACACACACACACGTACACACAAACACACACACATACACACAAACACACATACACACAAACACATACACACACAAACACATATACACACACACACACACGTACACACACAAACACGCACACATACACACAAACACACATAAACACATATACACACACACGTACACACACAAACACGCACACATACACACAAACACACACACACGTACACACATACACACAAACACACGTACACACACGCACAAACACACGCACACACACGCACACGTACACACGTACACACACACAAACACGCACACATACACACAAACACACATACACACGCACACAAATACACATACACACAAACACACGTACACACGCACACACATACACACATACACATGTACACACACACACCACGCATCGTAACGGTGCCCTCACCAGGTCAGCCAGCAGTGGAGTGAACTTCCCACTGCTGCTGTTGCCGCTGCTGCTGTTGCTGTTGTTGTTGCTGCTGCTGCTGTTGTTGCTGGGTAGCTCCTCGGTGCCCGGCCCTCGTAGAACCTCGGTTCCACTCCTGGCCAGGGCTGACGCACGGACGGCGCCACCACCACTACCACCAGCGACCATTCCTCCTCCGCCGGCAACGAGCACGGCGCCGGCGGCGCCGTCGGCACCGAGCCGGGGCGCCGGCGACGCCGCCGACGGGCACAGCCGCGCCACCACGGCGCTCACGTTGTCGGCCTTGGTGCCGAGCCGGTGCCAGCGGGACAGCGCCTCCGCCACCAGCGCCTGCGCCAGCGTCAGGTCTACACCGCTGCTGCTGCTGCTGGCACCACCGGCACAACAACCGGCACCACCAGCAGCACAACCACCGGCACCACCACCAGCACAACCACCGGCACCACCACCGACATCACCACCACCACCACCGGCACCACCACCACCGCTGGCCTGCAGGATGAGACGTGTAAGTGCATGTAGACGTGTGTGTGTGTAGATGTGTGTGTGTGGATGTAGACGTGTGTGTGTGTATGTAGACGTGTGTGTGTGTATGTAGACGTGTGTGTGTGTATGTAGATGTGTGTGTGTATGTAGACGTATGTGCGTGTATGTAGACGTGTGTGTGTGTATGTATAGTGTGTGTGTGTAGACGTGTGTGTGTGTATGCAGACGTGTGTGTGTGTAGACGTGTGTATGTAGACGTGTGTGTGTATGTAGACGTGTGTGTGTGTGTATGTAGACGTGTGTGTGTGTAGATGTGTGTGTGTGGATGTAGACGTGTGTGTGTGTATGTAGACGTGTGTGTGTGTATGTAGACGTGTGTGTGTGTATGTAGATGTGTGTGTGTATGTAGACGTGTGTGCGTGTATGTAGACGTGTGTGTGTGTATGTATAGTGTGTGTGTGTAGACGTGTGTGTGTATGTAGACGTGTGTGTGTGTATGTAGACGTGTGTAAGTGTATAGTGTGTGTGTATGTAGACGTGTGTGTGTGTATGTAGACGTGTGTGTGTGTATGTAGGCGTGTGTGTGTGTAGACGTGTGTGTGTGTATGTAGACGTGTGTGTGTATGTAGACGTGTGTGTGTGCATGTAGACGTGTGTGTGTATGTAGACGTGTGTGTGTATGTAGACGTGTGTGTGTGTATGTAGACGTGTGTGTATATGTGTGTGTATGTAGACGTGTGTGTGTGTGTATGTAGACGTGTGTGTGTGTATGTAGACGTGTGTGCGTGTATTTAGACGTGTGTGAGTGTATGTAGACGTGTGTGTGTGTATGTAGATGTGTGTGTGTATGTAGACGTGTGTGCGTGTATGTAGACGTGTGTGTGTGTATGTATAGTGTGTGTGTGTAGACGTGTGTGTGTATGTAGACGTGTGTGTGTGTAGACATGTGTATGTAGACGTGTGTGTGTATGTAGACGTGTGTGTGTATGTAGACGTGTGTGTATGTAGACGTGTGTGCGTATGTAGACGCGTGTGTGTGTATGTAGACGTGTGTGTGTGTAGACGTGTGTATGTAGACGTGTGTGTGTATGTAGACGTGTGTGTGTGTGTGTATATATAGTGTGTGTGTGTATGTAGACGTGTGTGTGTGTGTAAACGTGTGTGTGTGTATGTAGACGTGTGTAAGTGTATAGTGTGTGTGTATGTAGACGTGTGTGTGTGTGTATGTAGACGTGTGTGTGTGTATGTAGGCGTGTGTGTGTATGTAGGCGTGTGTGTGTGTGTAGACGTGTGTGTGTGTGTAGACGTGTGTGTGTGTGCATGTAGACGTGTGTGTATGTAGACGTGTGTGTGTATGTAGACGTGTGTGTGTGTATGTAGACGTGTGTGTGTGTATGTAGACGTGTGTGTGTATGTAGATGTGTGTGTGTGTATGTAGACGTGTGTGTGTGTATGTAGACGTTTGTGTGTATGTAGACGTGTGTGTGTGTATGTAGACGTGTGTGTGTGTATGTAGACGTGTGTGTGTGTATGTAGATGTGTGTGTGTATGTAGACGTGTGTGTATATGTAGACGTGTGTGCGTGTATGTAGACGTGTGTGTGTGTGTGTATGTATAGTGTGTGTGTGTAGACGTGTGTGTGTGTGTAGACGTGTGTGTGTATGTAGACGTGTGTGTGTGTAGACGTGTGTATGTAGACGTGTGTGTGTATGTAGACGTGTGTGTGTGTATGTAGACGTGTGTGTATGTAGACGTGTGTGTGTGTGTAAACGTGTGTGTGTATGTAGACGTGTGTAAGTGTATAGTGTGTGTGTATGTAGACGTGTGTGTATGTAGGCGTGTGTGTGTATGTAGACGTGTGTGTGTGTATGTAGACGTGTGTGTGTATGTAGACGTGTGTGTGTGTGCATGTAGACGTATGTGTGTATGTAGACGTGTGTGTGTATGTAGACGTGTGTGTGTGTATGTATACGTGTGTGTATATGTGTGTGTGTGTATGTAGACGTGTGTGTGTGTGTATGTAGACGTGTGTGTGTGTGTATATGTGTGTGCGTGTATGTAGACGTGTGTGAGTGTATGTAGACGTGTGTGTGTATGTATGTAGACGTGTGTGTGTGTATGTAGACGTTTGTGTCTATGTAGACGTGTGTGTGTGTATGTAGACGTGCCCGTGCTCGCTGCTGCTGCTGTGCGTCCGCACGATGACAGAGCGCCACGGCCTCTGTGGGCGTGAGGACATCCCAGACTCCGTCGGTGGCCAGCACCAGGTAGCGGTGGTGCCCTGGGTCCAGCCTGTAGGCGCTGACGTCCGGCTCGGGGGAGACCACAAACTGGGCGCTCGCAAAGTCGTAGCTCCAGAGGTCCCCTGTGGGATATCGCCAACACACACACACGTACACACACACACACGTACACACACACGTACACACACATACGTACACACACACACGTACCACACACACACACGTACACACACACGTACACACACCCACACGTACACACACACGTACACACGTACACACACACACTCACACACGTACACACTCACACACGTACACACTCACACACACGTACACACACACACACACGTACACACACGCACACGTGCACACGTACACACACACACGTACACACACACACGTACACACTCACACACGTACACACACACACGTACACACACACACACGTACACACACACACGTACACACACGTACACACACACGTACACACACACATACACACACACACGTACACACACGTACACACACACTTACACACGTACACACACACGTACACACACGTACACACACACGTACACACGTACGCACACACATGGACACGTACACACACGGACACACGTACACACACACGTACACACGTACACACACACGCACACACGTACACACACACACACGTACACACACGTACACACACACGTACACACACGTACACACACACGTACACACAAACACGTACACACACGTACACACACTCGTAAACACACACGTAAACACACCTATGCGTACACACACATATACATGAACACACGTTTCACAACAACCGCCATTCGCCATTAGGTGGCGATGACATAACCAGGGCGCCTGTGCCAGGCTACGTGCACTTTTAACGCCAGATGAAGTGTCGAATGCCCGCTGGCAGGAGGTCGCCAGGAGGTGCCACGGGTGTGTATAGGTGTGTGTGTGTGTAGGTGTGTGTGTAGGTGTGTGTAGGTGTGTGTGTAGGTGTGTGTGTGTAAGTGTGTGTGTGTAGGTGTGTGTGTAGGGGTGTGTGTAGGTGTGTGTAGGTGTGTGTATAGGTGTGTGTGTAGGTGTGTGTAGGTGTGTGTGTAGGTGTGTGTGCCGGACGGGCAACTCTGTCGTGGACAGTGCTGTGGGGGGAGGTCCAATTTTGATTGGCTCCTCTACATACACACACAGGGGCTAAACGGGGGCTCTGGATGGATGCGAGGGGCTGGTAACCCCTCCACCTTCAATTAATTACCACTAAACCACGAATTAAGAATATATAACTAATAAGCTTGTGCCGGAGGCCCCGGGAGGCCAGGCGTCTATGACGTCTCCTGGCCAAACCCCAATTGGCGGAGCCAGGAGATTGAATATCTACCCTCGGGGCTCCTCCAGAAACAACGAAAAACCACTACGGGTGGCCACGTGGAATGTTCGAACACTCACTGCGGAGGAGAGGCTGCCACTCCTCTGTCGGGAGCTGGACCGGTACCGCCTGGATCTATGTGGCATTCAGGAGGTCCGGTGGACCGGCTCTGGCTCCTGCCACTATGAGGGGTGGACAGTCCTCTACTCGGGGCAGCAGACTGCCAAACAACAGGGTGTGGCTCTTCTTTTGAACAAAAGAATAAAGGGGCGTGGGAACATGGCGGTGAGGTGTGGGAAGCTGTAAGTCCCAGGCTACTTTGGGCTCGCCTTCCCATCAACTGGAGGCGAGGAATGGTGGTCGTGGTTACTTATGCCCCCACCGAAGATGAACATCCGTGGAGGGATGCAGGCAAAGCCGATGAGTCAGATGACTTCTATGACCTCCTGTCACAGGTGCTGGCTAAAGTGGCCCCTCGGGATAGAGTCATCATGTTGGGTGACTTCAATGCCCGAGTTGGTCATGATACTGGCACCTGGTCTGGAGTGATTGGAGGGCATGGGCCAGATCAGCTCAATAACAACGGTAGAAGGCTGCTAGATTTTTGTGCAGCCCATGGGCTAGTAATTACCAACACGCTGTTCCGGCATCGGCGCATCCACACAACATCATGGATGCATGCCGAGTCCAAGCAAGAACATCTGCTGGACTAGATAGTGACGGACCAGCGGATGCGAGCCCATGTCCTTGACACCAGGACCTACCGTGGAGCTGATCTGCCTTCTGACCATCCGACTAGTCATCTGTAAGATGTGCCTGCTATTCTTCAACTCCGGTGGTGGGTGTACACCCAGGACCCCATTCCAACCTAAAGTGGCCTGGTCTCAGTTATCTGATGAAAGTTGCAAGCGAGAATTTCATCATCGCTTGCGGCTGGGATTGGCATCGTCCCCGACTCCTCCTGATGTCGAGGGTAAATGGGCGAGGTTTAGGACTGTGACTCATGCAGCTGCAATGGCTGCTTTGGGTACGCGGTCCAGACCTCCCCAGAGACCCTGGCTGACAGAGGAGGTGTTCAGGATGGTTGAGAAAAAACGACAGGCCCACTGTCATCAGTTACAGAATCCCATGTCAGAGAATGAGGAGGCTTACCGCAGCCTTCGCTCGGAGGTTCGGAGAGCCATGAGGTGCTGCAAGGATGGGTGGTGGTCGCGGGTTGCTGAGGAGATGGAGTCTGCCTCAGTGGCCCGTGATCACAAATCTCTATTTAACTCCATCAAAAAAGTAATCTGCAGCGCCACACCTATTACCATCATTAGGAAAAAAAACGGTGACCCAATCTTCGACCCCCAGGAACAGGTTTGCAGATTTGCTGAGCATTTCTGTGAGGTCCTGGGGGAGGGAAAATCCCTCAATCGGGAAAACATCGTGGCACAAAGTGAGGATGACCCTGCTGAGGCTACGGTGCCTCAAATATTGGAAGAAGTCACCCCCTGTGAGTGGCTGGCTAAGGTGCCATCTGTTGAGGAAGTACTGAAGGCGATCTGGAGTCTGAGACCAGGAAAGGCAGCGGGCAGAGATGATCTCCCAAGCGAAATGCTGAGGGAGGGCGGCGTTTGTGCACAGACTGCCCTATATGACATCATAACAACAGTCTGGACCACTGGACGGGGTCCGCAGGATTGGAAGGATGCCCTGGTGGTCCCCCTTTTTAAGAAGTGGGACCGCACAGACTGTAACAACTACAGTGTGCCGGGAAAGGTCCTGGCAAGGATTATTCAACATCGCCTTGCCAGGCACGCTGAGGAGAGGCTTGCGGAGCCCCAATGCGGTTTCAGGAAAGGGCGGTCCTGCAAAGATGCCATATTTTCTGTCCGTCTGCTACAGCAGAGGTGTAGGGAATTCCAAAAAGACCTACATATCTGCTTTCTTGACCTGGTCAAGGCCTATGATACCATCAGTAGACCTGGGCTCTGGGTTGTTCTTCATGCTTTTGGAGTACCTGACCCTCTGCTCACGATCATTAAGGACCTTCATGATGGTGAGCGGGCCCGGGTAAAACTACGTGGCCGGGAGTCAGAGCCATTCCCTGTACACCTTGGGGTGCGACAGGGATGTCCTCTGGCTCCCACATTATTTAACATCTATTTTGACCATGTAGTTCGTGAAGCCTTCAATAGCTGTACCGGGGGAATCTCCATATGGTACATATATAATGGTAGGCTGATCGATGCCCGGGTGCGGTCAAGGGATGGCTCCTTATTGCTCAACCACGTCATGTATGCTGATGATTTGGTAATAGCTGCTCATTCAGAGGAGGAGTTGGAGACGCTGCTGCTGAGACTGGAGCGTGCCACTAAGAGGTGAGGCTTTACCATCAGCCCCACCAAAACTAAGCACCTGCCTGGGTATTTTGTACCAGCGGACACTCCACCCCCACAACTCCCAATCGGTGATGGGGCAGTTGTGGAGAGAGTGGAGAGTTTCCCATACCTGGGCAGTGTGCTTATGACCGGCTCCAGTTTAACAGCAGAGGTCTCACTCCGAATCAGTCGAGCGGCAATATCTTTTCATCGGTTGCGTAACGCTGTGTGGAAGCTACCTAGTCTGTCGCTCCGCACTAAGCGTCAAGTCTTCTCGGCCACAGTCATTCCCTCCCTTCTCTACGCTTGCGAAACGTGGACCCCCCTAATGGAACATCTTCGCCGGTTAGAAACATTTAGGCTGGCCTGCCTACGATCCATCCTGGGTTTAACCAGACTGGATTGTGTGAGGAGCTCACAAATCCTTGAAAGATCTGGGCAAGGCACCATCGGTGAGCTCCTCCGGCGGGCAAGGCTGCGATGGCTGGGTCATGTAGCCCGCATGCCCAGCCACCGCATGCCGAAACAGCTTTTGTTTGGCCGGATTGAGGGGGCTAAACGAGCGCGGCACGGGCTAGAGAAGAGATGGAGTGATGTGGTACAGGAGGAGGTGGAGCTGAGTGGACTTGCCGATGACTGGTACCAGCGGTGTCAAGATCGGCCTCTGTGGAGGAGGCTCGTGAAGGATGCTACTGGGCAGTTGGAGGTAGTCGCTCTCCAACAACAATGGAGGGCGGAGGAGCGACGCTCACAACAGCGAGCGGAGCGCCGGGTGGCTAAAGCACAGCAGGTTGGCACAGTAGGGGGCACAGGTGGTGCATCAGCCAGTCATCTCAGTCAGTCGACCCGTGGCACCTGGGTCTGCCCCGTGACCTCCTGCCAGCGGGCGTTCGACACTTCACGTGGCCTCAGGGTGCACATAGCCTGGCACAAGCATCGTGGTGACGTCACCGCCACTTAGTGGCGAATGGCGGTTGTTGTTGTTGTTGTGTAGGTGTGTGTATAGGTGTGTGTGTAGCTGTGTGTGTGTGTAGGTGTGTGTGTAGGTGTGTGTGTGTGTACCGAGGGAGCGTGACACGGCCAGGAAGGGGATGTCCTCCGTGGCTGAGCTTTGCTGCCCAGGGCCGCAGTGAGCCACAAGGGGCCTCCTCCAGGCCACACGGCAAGGCCCCCCTGGCTTCCTCATCACCCTGGTGGGCAGACACACAAAGACAAAGATCCCCCGTGTAGCCTTAACAGACTGTACGGGCAAGTGCTGTTAGCGAGCACACACAAAGACAAAGATCCCCCGTGTAGCCTGTAACAGACTGTAGGGGCAAGTGCTGTTAGCGAGCACACACAAAGATCCCCCGTGTAGCCTGTAACAGACTGTAGGGGCAAGTGCTGTTAGCGAGCAGCACCTACGGAGGCCGGAACGGTACACGAGGGGGTGGGTGCCCAGCACCACGCCCGGCCGCCTTTGTCTCCCTAGTGGCGATGTTTACACACCGTACCAGGTATTCATTTGAGGCTTAGTCGACCTAGGGGAGGCCCTGGACCGGTTCAGATAATCGTGACTGGTGTTGGCTGTGAGCGGGAATCGAACCCGGGTCATCAGGTTCGTAGCACAGCGCGCTAACCACTACACTACTCCTCCCCATACACCCATACACACATACACACACACATACACACACACATACACACACATATATACACACACACAACAACAACCGCCATTCGCCACTAAGTGGCGATGACGTCACCACAACGCTTGTGCCAGGCTATGTGCACCCTGAGGCCACGTGAAGTGTCGAACGCCCGCGGGCAGGAGGTCACGGGGCAGACCCAGGTGCCATGGGTCGACTGATTGAGACGACTGGCTGATGCACCACCTGTGCCCCCTACTGTGGCAACCTGCTGTGCTTTAGCCACCCGGCGTTCCGCTCGTTGTTGTGAGCGTCGCTCCTCCGCCCTCCGTTGTTGTTGGAGGGCGACTGCCTCCAACTGCCCAGAAGCGTCCTTCACAAGCCTCCTCCACAGAGGCCGATCTTGACACCGCTGGCACCAGTCATCGGCAAGTCCACTCAGCTCCACGTCCTCCTGTACCACATCACTCCATCTCTTCTCTAGCCCGTGCCGAGCTCGTTTAGCCCCCTCAATCCGGCCGAACAAAAGCTGTTTCGGCATGCGGTGGCTGGTCATGCGGGCTACATGACCCAGCCATCGCAGCCTTGCCTGCCGGAGGAGCTCACCGATGGTGCCTTGCCCAGATCTTTCAAGGATTTGTGAGCTCCTCACTACAATCCAGCCTGGTTAAACCCAGGATGGATCGTAGGCAGGCCAGCCTAAATGTTTCACACCGGCGAAGATGTTCCATTAGGGGGGTCCACGTTTCGCAAGCGTAGAGAAGGGAGGGAATGACCGTGGCCGAGAAGACCTGAAGCTTACTGTGGAGCGACAGACCAGGTAGCTTCCACACAGCGTTACACAACCGATGAAAATATATTGTCGCTGGACTGATTCGGAGTGAGACCTCTGCTGTTAAACTAGAGCCGGTCATAAGCACACTGCCCAGGTATGGGAAACTCTCCACTCTCTCCACAACTGCCCCATCACCGATTGGGAGTTGTGGGGGTGGAGTGTCCGATGGTACAAAATACCCAGGCAGGTGCCTGGGTATTATACACATACACACACACAGACACACATACACACACACATACACACACACACACACAGACACACACATACACACACAGACACACACACATACACACACATACACACACACATACACACACACACATACACAAGAACAACAACCGCCATTTGCCACTAAGTGGCGGTGACGTCACCACGACGCTTGTGCCAGGCTATGTGCACCCTGAGGCCACGTGAAGTGTCGAACGCCCGCTGGCAGGAGGTCACGGGGCAGACCCAGGTGCCACGGGTCGACTGACTGAGATGACTGGCTGATGCAGCACCTGTGCCCCCTACTGTGCCAACCTGCTGTGCTTTAGCCACCCGGCGCTCCGCTCGTTGTTGTGAGCGTCGCTCCTCTGCCCTCCGTTGTTGTTGGTGGGCGACTGCCTCCAACTGCCCAGTAGCGTCCTTCACGAGCCTCCTCCACAGAGGCCGATCTTGACACCGCTGGTACCAGTCATCGGCAAGTCCACTCAGCTCCACGTCCTCTTGTACCACATCACTCCATCTCTTCTCTAGCCCGTGCCGCGCCCGCTTAGCCCCCTCAATCTGGCCGAACAAAAGCTGTTTCGGTATGAGGTGGCTGGGCATGCGGGCTACATGACCCAGCCATCGCAGCCTTGCCCGCCGGAGGAGCTCACCGATGGGACCTTGTCCAGATCTTTCAAGGATTTGTGAGCTCCTCACACAATCCAGTCTGGTTAAACCCAGGATGGATCGTAGGCAGGCCAGCCTAAATGTTTCACACCGGCGAAGATGTTCCATTAGGGGGGTCCATGTTTCGCAAGCGTATAGAAGGGAGGGAATGACCGTGGCCGAGAAGACCTGAAGCTTAGTGCGGAGCGACAAACCAGGTAGCTTCCACACAGCGTTACGCAACCGATGAAAAGATATTGCTGCTCGACTGATTCGGAGTGAGACCTCTGCTGTTAAACTGGAGCCAGTCATAAGCACACTGCCCAGGTATGGGAAACTCTCCACACTCTCCACAACTGCCCCATCCCTGATAGGGAGTTGTGGGGGTGGAGTGTCCGATGGTACAAAATACCCAGGCAGGTGCTTAGTTTTGGTGGGGCTGATGGTAAGGCCCCACCTCTTAGTGGCACGCTCCAGTCTCAGCAGCAGCGTCTCCAACTCCTCCTCTGAATGAGCAGCTATTACCAAATCAGCAGACATAACGTGGTTGAGCAATAGGGAGCCATCCCTTGACCGCACCCGGGCATCGATCAGCCTCCCATTATATCTGTACCATATGGAGATTCCCCCGGTACAGCTATTGAAGGCTTCACGAACTACGCGGTCAAAATAGATGTTAAATAATGTGGGAGCCAGAGGACATCCCTGTCGCACCCCAAGGTGTACAGGGAATGGCTCTGACTCCCGGCCACGTAGTTTTACCCGGGCCCGCTCACCATCATGAAGGTCCTTAATGATCGTGAGCAGAGGGTCAGGTACTCCAAAAGCACGAAGAACGACCCAGAGCCCAGGCCTACTGATGGTATCATAGGCACACACACACATACACACGAATGTCTTACCGCCCGCCCAGCCTCTCGATGCGTTCCCTCTCCACTGGATCCTCCGGCTTGTGGTCGCGCGTCAACGCCACGGCAAGTAGCGGCACCACCTCGTCCACCACCTCCTCCTCCACCTCGTCCACCTCCTCATCCACCACCTCGTCCACCTCCTCCACCACCTCGTCCACCTCCACCACCTTATCCACCTCCTTGTCCACCACCACCTCCTTGTCCACCTCCTCCTCTTCCACCTCGTCCACCACCTCCTCCTTGTCCACCTCCTGCCGGGGCGGTGGTGGTGGTGGTTGTGACAGTGGTGGCCGTGGTGGTGGCGGTGGTTGTGACAGTGGTGGTGGTGGTTGTGACAGTGGTGGTGGTGGTTGTGACAGTGGTGGTGGTGGTTGTGACAGTGGTGGCCGTGGTGGTGGCGGTGGTTGTAGTGGTGGTGGTTGTGACAGTGGTGGTGGTGGCGGTGGTGATGGTGGTTGTGACAGTGGTGGTGGTTGTGACAGTGGTGGTGGTGGTTGTGACAGAGGTGGTGGCCGTGGTGGTGGTGATGGTGGTTGTGACAGTGGTGGTGGCCGTGGTGGTGGTGGTGATTGTGACAGTGGTGGTGGTTGTGACAGTGGTGGCCGTGGTGGTGGTGGTGGTGGTTGTGACAGTGGTGGTGGTTGTGACAGTGGTGGTGGCCGTGGTGGTGGTGGTTGTGACAGTGGTGGTGGTGGTGGTTGTGACAGTGGTGGCCGTGGTGGTGGTGGTGGTTGTGACAGTGGTGGTGGTGGTGGTTGTGACAGTGGTGGTGGTGGTTGTGACAGTGGTGGTGGTGGCGGTGGTGGTGGTTGTGGTGGTTGTGACAGTGGTGGTTGTGGTTGTGGTTGTAGTTGTGGTGGTTGTGACAGTGGCGGTGGTTGTGACAGTGGTGGTGGTTGTGGTTGTGGTGGTTGTGACAGTGGTGGTGGTTGTGACAGTGGTGGTGGTGGTTGTGACAGTGGTGGTTGTGGTTGTGGTGGTTGTGACAGTGGTGGTTGTGGTTGTAGTTGTGGTGGTTGTGACAGTGGCGGTGGTTGCGGTGTTGCCACGGCTTGGCCGATGGCCGCTATGAAGTCCGCCACGACTTGGCCATGCGTAGGTGGGGTTCCGTCCCAGGCTAGGTGGGCCTTCACAGAAGGGGGGCCCATGTCCGAAGGGGGGTCCGCTGAATAAATGGGGCGCAAGGAAGAAGGGGGGCCCGCTGAATAAATGGGTCGCAGTGAGGAAGGGGGGGCCAATGAATAGACGGGGTGCGTTGAAGGGGGGGGGGGTCCGTCTGTGGGGGTGCCCCCCCCTCGGGGGTGGCGCTGGGCGATGACGGCTCGCGAGTCTCCCACGTGGGCGACGTAGAGCTCGTCACCGCCCCTGATGAGGCAGCAGCAAGCCGTGGTGCCTGTCGTGCTGGGATGGCCCTGCCGTGTGCGCGACCAGCTGCCTCCTGTAGGGGGGGGGGGGGAGTTAGACAGGGGTGTGGGTAAGTGACTGTGTGGGTGGGTGGGTGAGTGAGTGATTGAGTGGGTGGGTGAGTGAGTGGGTGGGTGGGTGAGTGATTGAGTGGGTGGGTGAGTAACTGAGTGGGTGAGTGACTGAGTGGGTGGGTGATTGAGTGGGTGGGTGAGTTACTGACTGGGTGAGTGACTGTGTGAGTGGGTGGGTGGGTGGGTGATTGAGTGGGTGGGTGAGTGACTGAGTGGGTGAGTGACTGTGTGGGTGGGTGGGTGGGTGACTGAGTGGGTGGGTGGGTGAGTGACTGACTGGGTGAGTGACTGTGTGAGTGGGTGGGTGGGTGATTGAGTGGGTGGGTGAGTGACTGAGAGGGTGAGTGACTGTGTGAGTGGGTGGGTGGGTGAGTGATTGAGTGGGTGGGTGAGTGACTGAGTGGGAAGTGACTCTGTCAGTGGGTGAGTGATTGAGTGGGTGGGTGGGTGAGTGACTGTGTGAGTGGGTGGGTGAGTGATTGAGTGGGTGGGTGGGTGAGTGACTGTGTGGGTGAGTGACTGAGTGGGTGAGTGACTGTGTGGGTGGGTGGGTGAGTGATTGAGTGGGTGAGTGAGTGACTGAGTGGGTGAGTGACTGTGTGAGTGGATGGGTGAGTGATTGAGTGACTGTGTGGGTGGGTGAGTGACTGAGTGGGTGAGTGACTGTGTGAGTGGGTGGGTGGGTGAATGACTGTGTGGGTGAGTGACTGTGTGAGTGGGTGGGTGGGTGAGTGATTGAGTGGGTGGGTGAGTGTGCCAAAAAAAACCTCTGGAAGGTAAGATGGACAATTGTTGCTAGGAATTTTATGTTATTAAATTTGTTATAACAAAAATTAAATTGTAAAAGTTTTTTTTGTATTTTGAAACGTTTTACAATTTTCAATGTTATTGAACAAAAATATATCAAATATGAAAAATGTTGCGAGAATCTCTTACACATTAGCCATGGGCGAAATAAATGTATCGTGCAACATTCACTGCCATTAATGCAGTGCTACAGTGAAATGCAGCGAAGTGTTTGATGACGTTATTTCTGTCAATATTCCCTGCCATTACATTGAGACAAAATAAAATTAGACTCTGATCAATTTATTGGTAACTCTACCGCTTCTCTTTGCTCTTCGTTATTTCCTAGGTAACTTCAGACAGCATCAGCCACACTCACGTTTCTTCACTCTCCGCTATCAAGCAGCGTCCATCGGAGAAGATCAAATTCATTATGAGACCTCCTTTGCCAGTAACAATATATAGTAATAGGTTTTACCCTTTTAACTGGCAGAAAAACTGACACCTTTATTCAAAGCATCATGTTTGCAATAACCACAGCACAAGCAGTCAAAATGCAAACAAAAGAGACAACTCTGATAATAATATTGGCACTGTCCTTGAATTTGATTGGTCCACACGCGAGACGGCTTTTCTTAGAGCCTAGTCTCCACTGGTGTTGGACCAGAAGACGCCAAAAGGCGTACAACTCAAAAACAGCGTACTATCAGAGTATTGAGGGCTCGGGGTGAGCATTTACAACCTAGTAATAGTTTTTACCCTTTTTATTATCAGAGTTGTCTCTTTTGTTTGCATTTTGACTGCTTGTGTTGTGGTTATTGCAAACATGATGCCTTGAATAAAGGTGTCAGTTTTTGTGCCAGTTAAAAGGGTAAAACCTATTCCTATACTAAGATCAAATTCGTCAGTTAACAGCTTCGGGTGATTGAAAACAGCGCTAAGGTGAAGTTACGGGGGGGGGGGGGGTTGTTCAAATTGCGCAGCAGGCACAGAGAATGTTCCCCCTTCGTCTATTGTGGAAGATACAGAAGACTTCCCTGATCAACAAATTAAACCAATTTCAATGTTTATTTTGCCTCTATCAGCTACATTTGGCCCCAATCATACACGACAAAACGTTGCGCCTTTTGGCGTCATCATCACCTGGTCTAACACCGCAAGTGTGAGACGTCATCATCATCTGGTCTAACACCGCAAGTGTGAGACATCATCTGGTCTAACACCGCCTGTGTGAGACGTCATCATCACCTGGTCTAACACCGCAAGTGTGAGACATCATCATCATCTAGTCTAACACTGCGTGTGTGAGACGTCATCATCACCTGGTCTAACACCGCAAGTGTGAGACGTCATCATCACCTGGTCTAACACCGCAAGTGTGAGACGTCATCATCATCATCTGGTCTAACACCGCAAGTGTGAGATGTCATCATCATCTGGTCTAACACCGCAAGTGTGAGACGTCATCATCACCTGGTCTAACACCGCAAGTGTGAGACGTCATCATCACCTGGTCTAACACCGCAAGTGTGTGACGTCATAATCACCTGGTCTAACACCGCAAGTGTGAGACGTCATCGTCACCTGGTCTAACACCGCAAGTGTGAGACGTCATCATCACCTGGTCTAACACCGCAAGTGTGAGACGTCATCATCATCTGCTCTAACACCGCAAGTGTGAGACTTCATCATCACCTGGTCTAACACCGCAAGTGTGAGACGTCATCATCATCATCTGGTCTAACACCGCGTGTGAGACGTCATCATCATCTGGTCTAACACCGCAAGTGTGAGACGTCGTCATCACCTGGTCTCACACAGCGTGTGAGACGTCATCATCATCTGGTCTAACACCGCGTGTGTGAGACATCATCATCACCTGGTCTAACACCGCAAGTGTGAGACGTCATCATCACCTGGTCTAACACCGCAAGTGTGAGACGTCATCATCATATGGTCTAACACCGTGTGTGTGACGTCATCATCACCTGGTCTAACATCGCAAGTGTGAGACGTCATCATCACCTGGTCTAACACCGCAAGTGTGAGACGTCATCATCATCATCTGGTCTAACACCGCAAGCGTGAGACGTCATCATCACCTGGTCTAACACCGCCTGTGTGAGACGTCATCATCACCTGGTCTAACACTGCGTGTGTGAGACGTCATCATCACCTGGTCTAACACCGCAAGTGTGAGACATTATCATCATCTGGTCTAACACTGCGTGTGTGAGACGTCATCATCACCTGGTCTAACACCGCAAGTGTGTGACATCATCATCACCTGGTCTAAAACCGCAAGTGTGAGACGTCATCATCACCTGGTCTAACACCGCAAGTGTGAGACGTCATCATCATCTGCTTTAACACCGCAAGTGTGAGACGTCATCATCACCTGGTCTAACACCGCAAGTGTGAGACGTCATCATCACCTGGTCTAACACCGCAAGTGTGAGACGTCATCATCACCTGGTCTAACACCGCCTGTGTGAGACGTCATCATCACCTGGTCTAACACTGCGTGTGTGAGACGTCATCATCACCTGGTCTAACACCGCAAGTGTGAGACATTATCATCATCTGGTCTAACACTGCGTGTGTGAGACGTCATCATCACCTGGTCTAACACCGCAAGTGTGTGACATCATCATCACCTGGTCTAAAACCGCAAGTGTGAGACGTCATCATCACCTGGTCTAACACCGCAAGTGTGAGACGTCATCATCACCTGGTCTCACACAGCGTGTGAGACGTCATCATCATCTGGTCTAACACCGCGTGTGTGAGACATCATCATCACCTGGTCTAACACCGCAAGTGTGAGACGTCATCATCACCTGGTCTAACACCGCAAGTGTGAGACGTCATCATCATATGGTCTAACACCGTGTGTGTGACGTCATCATCACCTGGTCTAACACCGCAAGTGTGAGACGTCATCATCACCTGGTCTAACACCGCAAGTGTGAGACGTCATCATCATCATCTGGTCTAACACCGCAAGCGTGAGACGTCATCATCACCTGGTCTAACACCGCCTGTGTGAGACGTCATCATCACCTGGTCTAACACTGCGTGTGTGAGACGTCATCATCACCTGGTCT
Organism: Petromyzon marinus; assembly: GCF_048934315.1. NCBI lineage: Eukaryota > Metazoa > Chordata > Hyperoartia > Petromyzontiformes > Petromyzontidae > Petromyzon > Petromyzon marinus. Next base: position 1,519,472 of record NW_027422728.1, read on the forward strand.
AACACCGCAAGTGTGAGACATTATCATCATCTGGTCTAACACTGCGTGTGTGAGACGTCATCATCACCTGGTCTAACACCGCAAGTGTGTGACATCATCATCACCTGGTCTAAAACCGCAAGTGTGAGACGTCATCATCACCTGGTCTAACACCGCAAGAGTGAGACGTCATCATCACCTGGTCTAACACCGCAAGTGTGAGACGTCATCATCACCTGGTCTAATGCCGCAAGTGTGTGACGTCATCATCATCATCTGGTCTAACGCCACAAGTGTGAGACGTCATCATCATCTGGTCTAACACCGCAAGTGTGAGACGTCATCATCATCATCTGGTCTAACACCGCAAGCGTGAGACGTCATCATCACCTGGTCTAACACCGCCTGTGTGAGACGTCATCATCACCTGGTCTAACACTGCGTGTGTGAGACGTCATCATCACCTGGTCTAACACCGCAAGTGTGAGACATTATCATCATCTGGTCTAACACTGCGTGTGTGAGACGTCATCATCACCTGGTCTAACACCGCAAGTGTGTGACATCATCATCACCTGGTCTAAAACCGCAAGTGTGAGACGTCATCATCACCTGGTCTAACACCGCAAGTGTGAGACGTCATCATCATCTGCTTTAACACCGCAAGTGTGAGACGTCATCATCACCTGGTCTAACACCGCAAGTGTGAGACGTCATCATCACCTGGTCTAACACCGCAAGTGTGAGACGTCATCATCACCTGGTCTAACACCGCCTGTGTGAGACGTCATCATCACCTGGTCTAACACTGCGTGTGTGAGACGTCATCATCACCTGGTCTAACACCGCAAGTGTGAGACATTATCATCATCTGGTCTAACACTGCGTGTGTGAGACGTCATCATCACCTGGTCTAACACCGCAAGTGTGTGACATCATCATCACCTGGTCTAAAACCGCAAGTGTGAGACGTCATCATCACCTGGTCTAACACCGCAAGTGTGAGACGTCATCATCACCTGGTCTCACACAGCGTGTGAGACGTCATCATCATCTGGTCTAACACCGCGTGTGTGAGACATCATCATCACCTGGTCTAACACCGCAAGTGTGAGACGTCATCATCACCTGGTCTAACACCGCAAGTGTGAGACGTCATCATCATATGGTCTAACACCGTGTGTGTGACGTCATCATCACCTGGTCTAACACCGCAAGTGTGAGACGTCATCATCACCTGGTCTAACACCGCAAGTGTGAGACGTCATCATCATCATCTGGTCTAACACCGCAAGCGTGAGACGTCATCATCACCTGGTCTAACACCGCCTGTGTGAGACGTCATCATCACCTGGTCTAACACTGCGTGTGTGAGACGTCATCATCACCTGGTCTAACACCGCAAGTGTGAGACATTATCATCATCTGGTCTAACACTGCGTGTGTGAGACGTCATCATCACCTGGTCTAACACCGCAAGTGTGTGACATCATCATCACCTGGTCTAAAACCGCAAGTGTGAGACGTCATCATCACCTGGTCTAACACCGCAAGAGTGAGACGTCATCATCACCTGGTCTAACACCGCAAGTGTGAGACGTCATCATCACCTGGTCTAATGCCGCAAGTGTGTGACGTCATCATCATCATCTGGTCTAACGCCACAAGTGTGAGACGTCATCATCATCTGGTCTAACACCGCAAGTGTGAGACGTCATCATCATCTGCTTTAACACCGCAAGTGTGAGACGTCATCATCACCTGGTCTAATGCCGCAAGTGTGTGACGTCATCATCATCATCTGGTCTAACGCCACAAGTGTGAGACGTCATCATCACCTGGTCTAACACCGCAAGTGTGAGACGTCATCATCACCTGGTCTAACACCGCCTGTGTGAGACGTCATCATCACCTGGTCTAACACTGCGTGTGTGAGACGTCATCATCACCTGGTCTAACACCGCAAGTGTGAGACATTATCATCATCTGGTCTAACACTGCGTGTGTGAGACGTCATCATCACCTGGTCTAACACCGCAAGTGTGTGACATCATCATCACCTGGTCTAAAACCGCAAGTGTGAGACGTCATCATCACCTGGTCTAACACCGCAAGTGTGAGACGTCATCATCACCTGGTCTAACGCCGCAAGTGTGTGACGTCATCATCATCATCTGGTCTAACGCCACAAGTGTGAGACGTCATCATCATCTGGTCTAACACCGCAAGTGTGAGACGTCATCATCATCTGCTTTAACACCGCAAGTGTGAGACGTCATCATCACCTGGTCTAACACCGCAAGTGTGAGACGTCATCATCACCTGGTCTAACACCGCAAGTGTGTGACATCATCATCACCTGGTCTAACACCGCAAGTGTGAGACGTCATCATCACCTGGTCTAACACCGCAAGTGTGAGACATCATCATCATCCGGTCTCACACCGCAAGTGTGAGACGTCATCATCATCTGGTCTACCACCGCGTGTGTGAGACGTCATCTTCACCTGGTCTAACACCGCAAGTGTGAGACGTCATCATCACCTGGTCTAACACCGCAAGTGTGAGACGTCATCATCATCTGGTCTAACACCGCGTGTGAGACGTCATCATCACCTGGTCTAACACCGCGTGTGAGACGTCATCATCACCTGGTCTAACACCGCAAGTGTGAGACGTCATCATCATCATCTGGTCTAACACCGCGTGTGAGACGTCATCATCATCACCTGGTCTAACACCGCGTGTGAGACGAGGCTCTAAGGGAAGCTGTCTCGGGTGTGGACTTATCAATTCCACCGCCAATGCATTATCAGAGCTGCGTGTTTTGTGTTTGCATTCCGACCGCAGGTATTGTGCTCAATGCACAAACAATGACTCCTTGTATACGAAAAAAATGGTGTCAGTTTTGTTGCCAGATGAAAGGGTTAAAAAAAAATAATTATCATATTGTGTTACAGGCAAACGAGGTTCCAATGGTGGAACAAAACGTTAATTTAGTGTAGTGTATAGTGTAGTGTATAGTGTAATGTAGTGTGTAGTGTAGTGTGTAGTATATAGTGTAGTGTAGTGTATAGTAGTGTATAGTGTAGTGTATAGTGTATAGTAGTGTATAGTGTATAGTGTAGTGTATAGTAGTGTAGTGTATAGTAGTGTAGTGTATAGTGTAGTGTATAGTAGTGTAGCGTATAATAGTGTATAGTAGTGTATAGTGTAGTGTATAGTGTAGTGTATAGTAGTGTAGTGTATAGTAGTGTATAGTGTAGTGTATAGTGTAGTGTATAGTAGTGTATAGTAGTGTAGTGTATAGTGTAGTGTATAGTAATGTATAGTAGTGTATAGTGTAGTGTATAGTGTAGTATATAGTGTAGTGTATAGTAGTGTAGTGTATAGTGTAGTGTATAGTGTAGTGTATAGTAGTGTATAGTAGTGTAGTGTATAGTAGTGTAGTGTATAGTGTAGTGTATAGTGTAGTGTATAGTAGTGTATAGTGTAGTGTATAGTAATGTATAGTGTAGTGTATAGTGTAGTGTATAGTGTAGTGTATATAGTAGTGTATAGTAGTGTAGTGTATAGTATAGTAGTGTATAGTGTAGTATATCTAGTAGTGTATAGTGTAGTGTATAGTATAGTAGTGTATAGTGTAGTGTATAACGCAGCACGCGTGAGACCCACCCAGCTCCTCCCACATGGCACGCTGGCACGCCAGGAAGCCGTCACGGATGGCGTGGCAAACTCCCGCGGGGTCGGTGGCGCCCCACAGCCCGGGCTGGGCACGGATCGAGGGCCAGAGGCAGCGGCGGGCGAATCGAGCGGCCTGGGGGCCGCCGTGGCCGTCGAACACGGCCAGGAAGATGGCGTCCCCGTCGCCCTCGGTGGAGACCTGCGGGCACGGGGCGGCGAGGGGAACGTCACGTGACGCGAGCGGTGCATTGTGGGTCGGTCCTAGGCCTCGACCGGCGACCCGGCGGACAAAGATCCCCCGTGCAGCCTTGGCGGACCGTAGAGGCGAGTGCCGTTAGCGAGCGGCGCCAGCGATGGCCGCGAGGGCACACGAGGGGGTGGGTGGCCGGCACCACGCCCGGCCGCCTTTGTCTCCCCGGTGGCGATGTTCACGCACCGCACCGGGTACTCGTTTGAGGCCGAATCGACCTAGGGGGAGGCCCAGGACCGGTTCAGATAATCGCCACTGGGTGTTGGCCGTGAGCGGGAATCGAACTCGGGGTCGCCAGGTTCATAGTGCAGCGCGCTAACCGCTACACTATCGCTCCCCACACACACAGAGACACACACAGAGACACACACAGTGACACAGAGACACACACACAGAGACACACAGACACACACACAGACACACACACACACAGAGACACACACACAGAGACACAGAGACACACACAGACACACACAGAGACACACACAGACACACAGATACACACACAGAGACATACAGAGACACACACAGACACACACAGAGACACACAGAGACACACACACAGAGACACACACACACAGAGACACACACACAGACACACAGACACACACACACAGACACACACAGAGACACACACACAGACACACACACAGAGACACACACAGACACACACAGAGACACACACACACAGAGACTCCGCCCACCTCTGTGATGTCCTCCATGTAGCGCCGCCCCCCACGGTTGGAATCGGCGCTCACGATCAGCTTCAATGGGCTCGACATGGTGCAACCTTAACACACACACAGACAGACACATACAGACACACAGATACACACACACACATACACACACACAGACACACACACAGAGACACACACAGACACACACACACACAGACACACAAACAGACACACACACACACAGACACACACACAGATACACAAACACAGATACACACAGACACACAGACACACACACACAACAACCTGTGTCTCTGTGTGTGTGTGTCTGTGTGTGTCTTTGGTGCAACCTTACCCCACACATACACACACAATAACCTGTGTGTGTCTGTGTGTGTGTCTCTGTGTGTCTCTGTGTGTGTCTCTTGTGCAACCTCACCCCACACACACAACCTGTGTGTGTGTGTCTCTGTGTGTGTCTGTGTGTGTGTCTCTTGTGCAACCTCACCCCACACACACACACAACCTGTGTGTCTGTGTGTCTGTGTGTGTCTGTGTGTGTGTCTCTTGTGCAACCTCACCCCACACACACAGACACACAACCTGTGTGTTTGTGTATGTCTGTGTGTGTAGTCGTGCTCTCAGTGCGGGCTACTCACAACACTGATGACAAATGTCGCCGTGACTACCACGTTTTTGCCGTCGTAAAATGACAGATTAATAATAAACAAAAATTAGGTTAATAATGAAAAATGACAGATTAATAATACACACAAATTAGGTTAATAATGAAAAATGACATATTAATGACAGGCTCATAATCAACAATGACAGATTAATAATGAAAACCACAGACTAATCATGGAAAATGACAGATTCATAATAAACAGAAAAGCCTTAAAGCCCTAAGCGTGTTGTGGTGGCAGCAGCAGCAGCAGCAGTGACGAGGCACACCACGTGACGTTGCTGGGGCAAGCCAGGGCAAGCCAGGGCAACACACGCCTCACACCACACACACAGCCTCACACTACACACACAGCCTCACAGTACACACCGACCCCCCTGGTTCCATCTGTGGGGGGCTAGTGCCCCCCTCCACACTCCCCATTAGGTGGGGGGGACTGATCTCCCCCTCCCCACTCCCCATTAGGTGGGGGGGGACTGATCTTCCCCTCCCCCCTCCCCCGCGAGCGGGTGGGGTGTGACGTCAGCACCCCTCCACCCCCCCCACTCGCCGCTGGCGGCTGCTCAGAGTTAATTATTTATTTATACTAAGCCGTTGTGTCAACAGCCAACGGGGGCTGGACGGCCCTCCCCCACCCACGTGACCCCCCCACCCACGCGCGCGACCACCCACGCGCGTGGGTGCGGGCAGCCGTAGTAGGGTAGTTTAATATGCACGCGCTGGGTAAGCAATTAATTAATTAATCTCTGCGCGCGCTCGGTAAGCAATTAATTAATTAATCTCTGCACGCGCTCGGTAAGCACTTAATTAATTAATCTCTGCGCGCTCGCTTGCGGTGAAAGTCAAACGTCCCTCTGTTTAATTATTTATTTACGGGTGCCTATGCTGATTAAAGCCACCCACACACACGCACAGCGTGGTACGCCAATCGCTGTCCCACCGCTCTTCACAAAGATCCCCCATATAGCCTTAACAGACTGTAGGGGCAAGTGCTGTTAGCGAGCAGCACCTATGAAGGCCGTAACCGCTCTTCACACACACACGCACGCACACACGCGTCACAAAGTCAGTCTGCGCTAAAATTTATTTCCCGTGTATGTCTCCCTCCAGCCAGCAGCAGCCCTTCCTCCTCTCTCACCTACCCGTCTCAGAGTGCGTCCACTGCCTGAGCCCGAGCCGACCGAACTGACCTCCTTTGTCCGTGTCTGCCGCTCACCTCTGCGGCCGCTGCCGCCGCTGCCCGACGGGGCCGAGGGAGATGTTTCTCTCTCTCTCTCTCGCCTTGGGGGACTTTGTGTCGTCGATCGCTCTCAGCTCCACCCTGCAGGCGTCCCGAGCGCGGACCCTGAGGACGGCTAGCTCCTCTCTCTCTCCGCTGCCGCCGCTCCAGAAGGACTCTGCCACAAATTCTCCCTCCTGCACCACACTTATATATGTAGCAAGCCCCTTAACCCCGCCCCCCAACCCCCCCGGGTCATGTGACGTCATCCCACGCATCCAATCGAATCCTCTTTGCGGCCGTTAGGAGCGCTCTAGCCGTTGGGGATGGGGGGAGGGGGGAGTCACGTCATCCCCCTGTTGTATATATAGGTGTTATGAAAATTGATGAAAATAATGAGAATTAAATGAAATTTGCATAATTTATCCGAAATTATGTTAATTGTGTAATTATGCGCATAAATTATGCTGATTCGAGAGATAATCGTATTAATTTATGCGAGTGGGCATGGTTATGATAATTCAGGTCATTATGGATTATAAGGTCGAGCCTCGGTGACGAGGATTGTGTTATGATTTGGAATAACGCAATTAATCGTATGCAGTGACGCAGGCGTTGTGAGCGTGAATGAGAGAGAGTCGATTCCACTCTGCTCTTTAATTCCGTATTATCGATAAGGATACGATTACTCTCGATTGAACATTATGAATTATGTGTTATGGATTATGTGTGGTGATAGTGTGCTTATGATAGGTCCCCAGGATTCAGATCTCATACGCAGAACAATATTATGCAGAATTTCAGGAAGAATCACACACAAACCTGCTTTGATCAATTTTATTTTCTAGCTAACTTAAATTTTTGGATAATATGAAAACTCAATCTCGGGATGTTGGAATTTCAACACAGCGTTAACATGATACCATCACGATTGCGTTGTTTCACCTCGATAGCGGCACCTGTGGTTAATTCCCGACGCGTAACGCAATCGATCGGTTGTTGAGAGAGAGATTAAAAACAAGCGAACTATTCTATCAAAACCTTGACCTTATAATATGCAAACTCGTATTCTTGAATGATTACACAACACGGCACTCGGTCTTTGATTCGTATCCAATCCTTAACACATTCTGATATGCGAAATTATTATGCTTGAAATCGTCAGCACAGTACCACGGCGATGTTCGTTCATTGATTCATCAACGATTATGCAATTAAAGCGTTCTACTGAAATAATTATGATTGCCTCATCAACGTAACTCAATGGGTGGGGATGTTTTTCGTTATCAGCTAATAGTTGACGCAGTTATCATGAGTCTTGTATGTTTAATGGGAGTGTTGTTGATTTCTTGCGTTGAGCAAACGCCTAGGTTGATTTCCTTGCCAAAAAAAATGTTTGTTCGTTGTGTAGCGGTGGGGGAGTGAGAAGGGAGTGTGGGGGAGGGGCATACGAACGACTGCCAGTTTCTGTCCACCGCTGGCTGGATGAGTCAGCACGACGCTCGCCGTCGTCGCGCCGACGACGGTGACGCGAAGTTGCGTGCTGTAGCACGCTGGTGGCACGCTGTTGGCACGTGCTGGTGCTGATGCTGATGGCACGCTGGTGGCGCGCTGTTGGCACGCGCTGGTGCTGATGCTGGTGCTGATGGCACGCTGGTGGCGCGCGCTCCCTCTCCTTGAAGATGCGCGAACGCGCCCGTGCTGATTCGCTGACAGCAGTTTCCTCCACTGCTGGATGAGCTACGCCGGCGCGCGCTCTTTCCGCTGCTGTAGTATCTGACGCTGCGCTCGCCGGCGACAGGTCAATTTTTTCTTCTGCTGAGTGAGCCGATTCGCACGCGCTCTCTTTGTTGAGGTTGTTGGCGGCTCTCTGACAGCAGGTTTCCTCCACTGCTGTATGACTCAAGTCGCACGCGCTTGGTCACTGGTTAGCTGAAGTTGTTGGCGGCTGCCCAAGCTTTTCCGCTGCTGGTTGAGCCACGTTGCACGTGCTTTCTTTTTGGAGATGCTCGAGCGCTCTCAGCGCTGATTCGCTGATAGCAGTTTCTCTCCACTGCTGTATGACTCACTTTCGTTGATACATGGCGACTCATGCGATCCTCGCTACTCAGCGAGGCTCGGAGCCAGCCGCTCCATGCGACTGCTCGTCCTGTGGACGTCTTGACTCGCTGATCTGTCTTCACTCTTGACTGTTGACTTCTCTGACTTTTGAAAATGCGGCTGACCGTTATATTCAAAGACAATTCTCTCTGCGCAGTGGAAAAGGGGGGGAGGGGGGTGGGGTTTGTGTGTGTGAGTTCGTGTGTGTGTACAGATGGCTCTCGCGCTCTTCGGGAGAGACAAAGGTGGTCGGGGTTGCTTGGGATATTGTTTAAACTCTTTCGTAAGTTTGCCCGTTCGCCTCATTCCTTCTCGAAAACCTTTGATGTGACTGTATTTTGTCTCCAAGCTTTGTTTTAAGAGTAAAAGTATTAAAGGTGAAAATCATTTGATAGCGAATTAATTATTGGATAATAATTCACTGATGTATCTGGTGGCCTGGTCTTAATTGGAGTGAGCACGAGGACCGCTAACTTTAGCTTATTCTTGTTATTGCATTTTAAATTTTAACTGTTGTTTAAAAAAAAATGGTTTAACCCGTGGGCGTCCTCATTTCTGGCTTGCGGAGGGCTTCCCTCTGCGTGACCTCCCTTAGGGCACATCAAACTCTTGTTAATCTGGAGATCTTCGCAGATAGCTGCTAACATCCTCGCTTCGAGAGTTTTATTATTTCTTTATTTATTAATGGCCTGTTTATGACCGACATCTGGTTTTTCGTGCGCCTGGCTTACGGGTTTTATTGATTATTTTTTTCGTTTGTTAAAAAAATATATGATATATATAACGGCAAATATTATTGTTAATATCAATTTTCGAAAAGGCTCATATACAACAGGTGGGGGTTGTTGTTTTTGTTACCAGGCGAGACTGAAGAGAAATTTAATTTGGTTTTTTATTTGAGTTTTGCCAAGTTGCTGCGAGATGTCGTCGGCTTAGACAGCTTGGCGCTTCTGTGTAGAGTAGTGAGCGACTGGCAGGGGAGCGAGCGGCTTGTGTGTTTGTTAAATCGTGAGAGACGCCTAATCCCCTCTCTCGGACGGCAGAAATCGCCCCGTCGTTTATACCATCTGTATATGTTTCTCGCCATTGCCTGTGGGGTCTTCAGCGGGTCCATGTTTTAGGAGAAGCGTTTGTTCGAAGCAGTCAAATGTTTCCAAAAAAAATAACCCAATTCGTCAATCCAAGACCTGCATATTAAGTTTGCGAAAACGCCGTTGCAGAGCAAATGTGTCCCACTCTCCTCTTTTCGAACTTCGGCAGCTGGGCCTTCATCTGCCTCTTGAGCGCGCCAGTTGCACCGCCTGTACAATCGCTAGCCGTGCCACTGCCATTTCCGGGACCGACGCCGTGCACACGCACGACCGTACTGACGGCGGACTGCGCTCGCGTTCCCCCGGACGCGGGACGGGTGGTTCGTGCGGGAGTATGGGCGGGGGACTGCCCGGCAGCTCGCTCAGAAACACGCCGGTGGCCGTCGCGGGGTTCGGGGCCGTGGCGGGTCTGGCCGCGTTGGGCGTTCGCAAGATCATAAAGTATTAAAGCTTTCGTGACTGCATAAAATTACTCATTGGTTGAACACGAAATGTAACACTCTTCTGAAATTCGTGGTCCGCCAGGAAGTGTCTAGCTGTGTTGTTGGCCTGACTGGATGTGCTTCACGTAATATTTTTCAGGTTTGTTGAATTCTCGTCTCTCATCTTTTTGCTGTATTTACCGCCGTGATTTGTTCTTGACACCTTATGAAGATCGCTTGCGTTGTGATCGAAACGTCGTGATTGTTTTTTGTTTCAATATAATCTTATTGTATTTCTACATACATTTGCAAGATCCTCGGCGGATTCTGCTGAACCTTCCAAGCGGGACTAGGCCCCAATCGTGTCCGGCTCCCGTGCACGGCGTGCCCCACGGCGTCGTCGCCTCCGGCCGAGCTAAACGGAGCACCGCTACCGCGACCGCGGGGAAAAACATCGAGACTCTGAACGGACGCGGCACTCGTCCCCCCCCTCCCCTGCAAAGTTAAATTGTGGTGCTCAACGTTACCGTGGCGGTGGAGTCTTTGCAAAGATGCAGCTTGCAAATGCAGCTTTTTTGTTCTTTGGTTCTTTCGGTAAAGTCACGTAGAATGAGAATAAAATAATAAATTGATAAAATAAAATAACACAATAATATTCTCATTCTACGTGACTTTACCGAAAGAACCAAAGAAGATGAATCCTTGCAGTCACGAAAGCTTTCAATTAAAATGCAGCTTTTTTGTTTTGCGTGCCGATCTTCGCTGTCCCGTTAAGTTTCCGTTTCGTTAAAACCTGCCGCACGGGAGCGACGGGCCGCCGGGGTGCGTGGTGCCAAACCGTCGGTCGCGTTCTGTGGGGCCTGTCGGTGCTTTGTTAATGTTTTGAACCTCTCTGTGCGAGCGAGGCGTTTGCGTCTTTCCCAGCGAGAAAAACCCGACGGTCGAATGGAAATTGCTCCTGTTGGACGGCAACTGTTTTACTTTAATGGAGTCGTTAAATTCACGTTAGTCTGGCCTCAATGAGGCAGCATTGTAAGCGTTGGTAAAATTGAGCATTTCGGAAGCACTTATGTAAATTTTATTATTATTTTATTTAAATACAATTTCAGGACAGGGTGAAAGATTACAAACGTGTTAACGCGTGCGTTACATAGTTGCTACCGCGAACACGGCGAGGAATTGAATGACGCTTGCCATCACGGCAGCGTTTTGGCCATAAACAGAGCAATCAGTTCTCGTTGTTTTGGTCTTCATGCAACTCGAGCAAGCGGGAGTTGAATTTGGCAGCGGGCAGCAACAGCCGCTGCAGCGCCTTGCGTGAAAGTTGCAGGGTAGCAAAGCCTCAACTTGCAAACATATACGTTCTAGACTGTTCATATACGTTCTAGGCTGTTCATATACGTTCTAGACTGTTCATATACGTTCTAGACTGTTCATATACGTTCTAGACTGTTCATATACGTTCTAGACTGTTCATATACGTTCTAGACTGTTCATATACGTTCTAGACTGTTCATATACATTCTAGACTGTTCATATACGTTCTAGACTGTTCATATACGTTCTAGACTGTTCATATACGTTCTAGACTGTTTATATACGTCCTAGACTGTTCATATACGTTATGCGGGTGTTTAACCCACACAGTACCCCGGCGTTGCTACGACGACGCGCCACAGTAGCCACCATACACCCCCTGCACGCGCGCCACTCTAACGACTCGGAAGACCCTGGCCACTCCGAGGACAACCAGGATCTGGCCTGGCAGGTTGGCCCAACCCCCCGGGCCGAGATTGCTCCCCTGCATGATGCGTTACATGTGCCTTGGGCAGATTTACCTAAGGGGGAGGCCGATCAGCTGTGTGGGTTGTTACGGGAGTACACCGACGTGTTCAGCGAGCACGATTCAGATGTAGGCCGAACAGACCTTGTTAAGCACCAAATTGACACAGGTGCAGCCCGACCGATCAAACTCCCCGCATACCGGGTGGGCGTGCCCGAACGGACCCAGATCAAGGAGGCAGTCGTGGACATGCTACGTGATAACATAATTCACCCCTCGACGAGCCCCTGGTCTGCCCCGGTGGTGCTAGTGACGAAACAAGCAGTCACCCTCGGCGACGCCTTCCCCATACCGCGCATCGACGACACCTTTGACAGCCTCGCAGGAGCACGGTATTTTTCCACCCTCGATCTGGCGTCCGGGTACTGGCAGGTGGAGATGGCGGAGGAGGATCGGCCGAAAACCGCGTTTACCACCCCGATGGGGCTGTTCGAGTTTCGAGTGCTTCCGTTCGGACTCACTAACGCGCCCGCGACGTTCCAGCGGTTGATGGAGTTGGTAATGCGGGGCTTACAGTGGGAACAGTGCCTGATTTACCTGGATGACGTGATAGTGTTCAGCAGATCTCTGTCCGAGCACTGGTCCAGGTTGCGAGAGGTGTTCCAGCGACTACGAGCAGCCCATCTCAAGCTCAAGCCGCGTAAGTGCTACATTGCGCAGTGCGAGGTAGGGTACCTCGGACACCGAGTCAGCGAGGCGGGGGTGCGCACCGATCCGGAAAAGGTGCGCGCCGTAGTGGAATGGCCACGGCCCAGGAATCTGACGGAGATCAGGTCATTCTTGGGACTCGCCACCTATTATCGTCGATTTGTAAAGGGATTCAGCGAGATTGCACTTCCCCTCACCCAACTCACCTCCCCTAAGAACCCCTATCGATGGACGGAGGCCTGCCAGACGGCCTTCACCGCCCTCAAAGACCACCTCACCCACACCCCCACCCTAGCTTTCCCAGATTTCACCACGGACTTTATCTTGGACACCGACGCCTGCAGCAGTGGGCTGGCCGCGGTGCTGTCACAGGTGCAGGGTGGGGGGGGCAGATGGCGCAATGGCTGGCGCAGTTGCAGGAGTACAACCTGCAAATAGAGTACCGAGCTGGGCGTACGCACGCAAACGCGGACGCCTTGTCGAGGCGGCCCGCGGTGTGCGCCGAGACAAGGTTGGAGGAAGTCTGCCCGTGCTTCACGGGGGGGCGTTGCCGGCAGGTGGCAGGCCCCCAGGAGCGCACCGAGACTAACCCTCCCCCGGTGAGAGGCAGTGCAGTATGTGCCACAGACACCCCGGTAGGAGGAACCAGGGACCTGGCGGACCACTCGGCGGGCACGGGGCCCACACCCCGGGGCCCGACGGGTCGCGCAACCCCACCCGATCGGATCCAGGAGGACGTCGGCTGCGCCTTTCCGGGCCTGGACGACGTGCAGCTGAGACGGACCCAGCTGCGGGATCCGGATCTGGCGGCGGTGGAAGCGGCCCTACGGGAGAAGAAGGACGCCCTACCAGGACCCTGGAGTGGTTTGTATGCCCGGTTGTGCATGCAGAACGGGGTAGTACGAGAGCTGACTGAAGCCGGCCAGCCTGGGTGCATCTGTGTTCCCGCCCAGGTGCGACCCCAGCTGCTAAGACTGGTGCACGACCACCCGCTCGGAGGCCATGATGGGGAATGGCGCACTCGGGAAACCCTGCGTCGCCAGTATCTCTGGCCCAAGTTAGCACAAGACGTGCCCGCCTGGGTACAGGGCTGCCGCGCGTGCCAGCAATGCGGGCCGAAACCAGCGCGATACCAGGTACCCCTGAGACCGTTCCGCATCAGTCGAACGAATCAGCTGGTTGGGATCGACCTGCAAGGGCCATTCCCGCGATCCCACCGGGGCAACCGATATATTCTCGTAGCGGTGGAGTACTTCACACGCTATCCCGTAGCGGTGGCCATCCCCGATAAGACAGCCCTCGTAGTGGCCCGAGCGTTCGTGGAACACTACGTACTGAAGCACGGGATCCCCGAACGAGTCATTACCGACCAGGGTAGTGAGTTCGAGGCAGAGCTATTCCAGGCGCTGTGCCGGGAGTTCGGGATCCAGAAGGACCAACTACGGCGTACCACCCCCAGGCAAATGGGATGGTAAAGAGGATGAACCAGACTCTAGCCGGGAAGCTTAAACGCATGGCGGCCCCGAATCAACGGGACTGGGACGAACACCTCCCCTATGCTCTGTTCGCCTACACCACCACGGTACACACATCTACGGGACAGACCCCGTTCCTAATGATGTTTGGTCGTGAGTCTCGCCTACCCACAGATCTGCTGTTCGGTGTCCCTCCGCCGCAATGGGAGGAAGGGAGCCGCCCCGTGGAGCATCTGATGGAGACCCTACGAGGAGCGAGGGGCCGGGCCTACCCGCAAGGCGAGGCCGCACACCAGAGGCAGGAGCAGGGGACCCGACCCCGAATGGAGCCCTCCTTCTACTCGGCGGGCTCTAAGGTATGGCTGCACACCCCTCGCGTCAGGGCCGGGCAGGCGGGGAAGCTAACCACCTACTGGCGGGGACCCTGGACCGTGGGACGACAGATCTCCCCCTGGACGGTACTGATTCAAGGGGGGGAGAGAGGCCGGGAGATGGTGGTCAACGTCCGGCGACTAAAACCATGAATCGACTCCCTTTCATTCATGCTCACAACACCTACAGAACTGCATACGATCAATTGCGTTATTCCAATTCATAACCAAACCTCGTCACCGAGGCTCGACCACATAATCCATAACGACCTGCATTATCATACCCACGCCCACTCGCATAAATTAATACGATTATCTCTCGAATCTGCATAATTTATGTGCATAATTACACTGATTAACATAATTTCGGATAAATTAGGCACATTTCAAATTTCATTTAATTTTCATTATTTTCATCAATTTTCATAACACCTATATATACAACAGTAGGGTTAGCGGTTAGGGGTTAGGGTTCATTTGGATTCGGGGTTGGGAAAGGGTTAGGGGTTAGGGTTAATTTTTAGGGTTAGAGGGTTATGCTTAGGAGTTAGCGTTCGGGGTTATGGTTAGGGGATAAGGTTAGCTGTTAACGTTAGCTGTTAGGGTTATGGGTAGGGTTAGAGGTTAGGGTTAGGGGTTAAGGTCGGCGGTTAGGGTTTAAGGTTAGGGGTTAGGCACATCTGCCAAAAAACATTGCCAAGCTGCAGTGTGTACAAAATTATTTGGCAGGCGTCATGACGGGAACTGCAAAATCCGACCATGTTTGTCCAGTGCTCACTGAACTGCATTGGCTTCCTGTTCCCGAACTCATTCATTATAAGGTTGCACCCATTACACACAAAGCGCTTGCCACAAATGAACCACAATACCTTGCTGGTATCATCAAAAAGCATAAACGCTCATGCAAACTCTGGTCATCCTCGCACCAGCTTTTGGCTAGTCGTCGAATAAAGACGGTCGCTGCATTGCACGTTTTCAGATGCACTTCTGCAGCCATCTGGAATGTTCTTCCGATATTAGGAAGTTACTGGAGCTACGCATTTTTAAAATCTCGATCGAAAATAAATTTTCTTGAGAACTGCTTTTGTGCTTAGTTTGTTGTCCTTCCCCCGCACCTCCGATGATCATGGATGGCTATGTACGGTGTGATAGAAGTTCAACATACACACCAACATGGACACTCGCTAAATAACCTAAACAACATGGACACTCGCTAGATAACCGAACGAACATGGACAGTCGCAAAATAACCTCACCATCATGGACACTCGCTAAATAACCTAACCATCATGAAACACTCGCTAAATTAACTAACCATCATGGACACTCGCTAAAATAACCTAACCATCATGGACACTGCTAAATAACCTCACCATCATGGACACTCGCTAAATAACCTAACCATCATGGACACTCGCTAAACAACCTAACCATCATGGACACTCGCTAAATTAACTAACCATCATGGACACTCGCTAAATAA
Source organism: Petromyzon marinus (assembly GCF_048934315.1). Classification (NCBI taxonomy): domain Eukaryota; kingdom Metazoa; phylum Chordata; class Hyperoartia; order Petromyzontiformes; family Petromyzontidae; genus Petromyzon; species Petromyzon marinus. Next base: position 1,535,402 of record NW_027422728.1, read on the forward strand.
CCTAACCATCATGGACACTGCTAAATAACTTAACCATCTTGGACACTCGCTAAATAACTTAACCATCTTGGACAATCGCTAAATAACATAACCATCATGGACACTCGCTAAAATAACCTAACCATCATGGACACTGCTAAATAACCTCACCATCATGGACACTCGCTAAATAACCTAACCATCATGGACACTCGCTAAATAACCTAACCATTATGGACACTCGCTAAATAACCTAACCATCATGGATACTCGATAAATAACTTAACCAACATGGACACTCGATAAGTAACCTAACCATCAGGGACAACTTGCTAAATAACCTAACCATCATGGACACTCACTAAATAACCTAACCAACATGGACACTTGCAAAATGACCTAACCAACATGGACACTCGCTAAATAACCTAACCATCATGGACACTCGCTAAATAACCTAACCATCATGGACACTTGCAAAATAACCTAACCATCATGTACACTCGCTAAATAACCTAACCAACATGGACACTCGCTAAATAACCTAACCATCATGGACACTCGCTAAATAACCTAACCATCATGGACACTTGCAAAATAACCTAACCATCATGTACACTCGCTAAATAACCTAACCAACATGGACACTCGCTAAATAACATAACCATCATGGACACTCACAAAATAACCTCACCATCAGGGACACTCGCTAAATAACCTAACCATCATGGACACTCAATAAATAACCTAACTATCATGGACACTCACTAACTAACCTAACCAACATGGACACTCGCTAAATAACCTCACCATCATGGACACTCGCTAAATAACCTAACCATCATGGACACTCAATAAATAACCTAACCATCATGGACACTCAATATATAACCTAACCATCATGGACACTCGCTAAATAACCTAACCATCATGGACACTCGCTAAATAACCTAACCAACATGGACACTCACTAAATAACCTAACCAACATGGACACTAGAAAAATGACCTAACCAACATGGACACTCGCTAGGGATATTAGGGCCAGGGATATTAGGGCCAGGGATATTAAGGCCAGGGATATTAGGCCCAGGGATATTAGGGCCAGGGATATTAGGTCCAGCGATGTTAGGGCCAGGGATATTAGGGCCAGGGATATTAGGGCCAGGGATATTAGGGCCGATTACGTTCCGCGCTGCTTTATTCATTGGTGCGAGTTTTATATGTGCGTTGTTTTTGCCGTGGTCTATCCACTGTTAGATGAAAGCAGTCCGCCTCTTTTTAACGACCTTGCGACTCGCCTGTTTGTGTTGCGCGGCGAAACGATTGATGGTGACAGACGCCTTCGCTGGGTTGCGAGTGTGGCTTAGACGGCCACGGTGTCGATCTATTTCATCGGTTGGACGAGCATGTATTCAACCCGCCACCGAGCTCGCGCAAGTAGCCGGTTTGGCTGCAGGTTGCACCGCAAGTGATGGCGTCTTAAGAAACCGCGTGTCCAGCAGCTGTGGACAGAAAACGCCATAAGCATCATATAGGCCGCGGGACTCGGTTGGGGATCGGTGCAGTAGTACTACCCTTGTACGGTGCTTGTGATGCCTCGACACCTTCCAACTTGGTGTGGGAGAGTAGCAGCAGCACGAGACGTGCGTGTTGGCGCGGTCATTCTCTGATCCAGCAGTGTATTGACCTGATGACTGTTGGCGTCCCAAACCTGCTTGGAGAGTTGCCGCAGGTTTCCCTTCAAAAATATTCCTCGCTGGGTTCTTGATTGGTTTTATGTGCACATGGCTCAACACACGAGACCAGGCATCTGAATAATATATTTAACGTTTTTGTGCGGATTTAAATAATTTCCCGAGTGTTGACAATGTTTAATCTCCGTACAGGTCTTCTTGGATTAGATCGCGTAAATATGCAAATGTATCGTTAAACCTGCCACCGGCCGATTAGTAAGGTTTGTCACGTAATCAGAACATGCCAATTCGTTACTAGTACGGCACAAATCTGGTTGTCACCTGATGAAGCTAGGTGTAATTACTGGCAAAACGTCGTACTCAGATTGTAAATGTTGTGGCTTGGCTCTCCAACACTGATGTGCTGTACTAGTATACTACACAATACACTACACTATACAATACACTAGTGCTGTACTAGTAACGAATTGGCATGTTCAGTTTACGTGACAACCCTTACTAGTTGGCTGTCGGGTGGTGGCGGGTTTTATCGACACTTTTATATATTTACGCCATCTAACCCAAAACACTCTACTATGGATGATAGTGGTCGCGAAAGCCTACGTGTTAAACTTAATGTTTAATCTGCAATGCAGTAAATTGCCGATGTGTAGGGTATTCCACGCCACCAGACCTTAATGTTTACTGTTGTACGTAAACCGTTCTGGTGGTGTGGTTCGTTAAACTATCCTTTAGCCTTTGTCTACTGCGACCTATTCGATTTTGCCCAACCTCTTCGTGCTGAAAGCGTGCCATAGGTAATTGTAGACTTATGGGTGGCAATTGTTCTTATAAGGGCGAGTAAAATATAAACTTGAATATTGTTTTGTTTGGGAAGTCTGTCGTAATGTGACCTTGGTGCGAAGCATCTGAGCGGATATAAAACGCTGCGTGTCCAGGAAAATGACGTTTTGTGTGGTCTTTGCTTTCGGCTCTCTTTCTCCGTTAGGCAAAGCGCACGAAGAAGGTTGGCATTGTGGGCAAGTATGGCACGCGGTACGGCGCGTCCCTGCGTAAGATGGTGAAGAAAATCTAGATCAGCCAGCACGCCAAGTACACGTGCTCCTTCTGCGGCAAGGTGAGGGGCGCCAACCCACGTGGCAATAGGGGCACGTCTGGGCGTTATCCGGTGGCTCGCGCTGGTTGGGTCAAGTTGTGAGTGCCAGCCTGCAAAGGTCAAGATTGCAATTGGGTGGTGGTCGTCACCGGCAATGGTTGCCTCAATAGGTTTTTTTGCGAATAAAATTGGGCCTGGACTACTGTCCTTGGAGTTGCAGGGCAGAAAAAGCAGTCTCAGGTACGACTGCCTCGACCCTTAAACCGACTACAATAACAGGTCATCGGCTAATAAAGCAAGACTTTAAAGGACCGATAAAAAGTTAAACGTCGTTACCCCAAGGAGTGGCAGTGGCTGTTTCTGTCTGGGTAAATGGGATATGGCTTCTTTCAATTTTAATTTCAGACGTTACACGTGACTAACCCAGGGTTTTGTCGCCTGTGTACACCGATCACTGTTCATTAAACACTCTTCTAGACATTCTCATTTGCTAGACACAACTCCCATCGCTTCCTCTGCCCTACCAATTTGCCGTGGTTGCTCATGATAAATGCACTACCAGTGAAGATTTCCATCCACAATTCCCATAAATTGCCCTCGTGTTGTCCTTAACAAATTGGGGTCCTCGTGTTTTAGTACACGCACACGTGTTGTGCTCACGCTTGTTAACTGTGTGCCTTGACCGGTGATTTCCGCTCAGTGTACCTGTGGTGCTCGTGTTGTCCTTGTGAAAGCCAGACCAAGATGAAGAGGAGGGTGGTGGGCATCTGGCACTGCGGCTCGTGCACGAAGACCGTGGCAGGAGGTGCATGGACCTACAAGTACGTCTTGCACGCTATGTTGAGCCAAAGCCTAAGATGCTTTTACCGTTCCTTATCGTTTTCTGTAATATTTTCAAAGGTAATTATTTTGAAAATGACCAAGGTGTGTATTATTAGGATGAAGGTTTAGAAGTGTTTATTACGATGTCACCCAATGTGTGTAACCGCCCGTTCCTCCTTCAGCACGACCTCGGCTGTCACAGTGAGGTCTGCCATCCGCCGCCTGCGTGAGCTGAAGGACCAGCGAGGGACCCTTCCCACACTGCTCACACCACCGTCCTAGCACACCAGGGAGATCACAATAAAGTGTATATGAACCAGCATCAGTGCCTGTGCGTTTTTTGTTCTGTGCAGTGTGCTCTTCATTTCTGCATCATTGCTCGCGAATTGGGAAATGACAAAGCACCATTGCTGCCACCCCCCCCCTCACATCGCTAATGCCCACTTAGTGACCAGTGATGCTGCGTTCATTCACATGGTGCCACTTGGGTGAGCTGGTGCAAGGCATCTCAAGTTGTACTGCAGAGTTGTATTAAGTGTTGAGGACATTGGTAATGAACAAGTATTTGAAACATCACAAACCAACACGTTTAGATTTTGTAATCAGGCGAGGGCAGGAGGCAAGGCCCCGCGTGGCTAGGCCCCGCGCTGTAAAGTTCCAACCTGGACATCGATTCCCATGCTCGCTGCTACTCAACTGACATCCCTACGAGAGAGAGCTAGGCTCTACCTTGGTAAACAACAACAACCACCACAACCACCACCACCACAACGATGAGAATTTCTCACCTCGGATTTCAGTGCAAGCGCGCACACGGCAGCTTCCTGTTGCCTCGCGACAGCAGTAAGTAGTATGACGTCACTTCCCTCCCACGAGCGGCTCTCGAAGTGAATAAATTATGTTAATGAGACCAGACCATACGTCGAGGGATGGGGGCGTGGGCGCTGAACCCGTCGCAATAAATTCGCGACGGCTTTAACGAACACATTATGTTAATGAGCCGCCAGTCACTGGGCGTAGCTTTGCCCAAATAAGGATTGCCACTGGACCGATATCGGCAGTGACCCAGGCGGAGGTGACGTCACGCTCAAGAGCTCGGTGGACGGAGGAGGGGTGAATACCTTGGTGACATGACGTCACTAGCAAGGTACACCTCCCCCTTGCGTTTCACGCCGATGAGGTATGGCAGAGTGGTGACGTCACAGAGTTGGAGTTTAAGTTGATTTAGATTCATTTTCTACTGCTCCCTCCCTTGGGTGTGTGAGCTCAGCAACAACAACGTGGACATTATTGTGTATACACTGTGTGTGTACACTGTGTGTGTGTACACTGTGTCACTGTTTGTGTGTACACTGTGTGTGTACACTGTGTGTGTGTACACTGTGTGTGTATACTGTGTGTGTGTATACAGTGTGTGTCCGCATTGAACCGAACCCCCGGCAAGGCCATCTACTTAATGACGAGAGAAAATTCACACGAAATGAAGTCTTCCAGATGTAAATTGATACAAGCTTTTAATGAAGAAATAAAATCATCTAACTCAAAACACAACACAATTCAAAGATGTTTCATTCTAAAACTTCAAAACGGAGCATGGGGTACTTGCGTGAATGCGTCCTTCGTGTGCAAATGTTGAATGCGTCCTTCGTGTGCAAATGTTGTGACTTTCCTGGCCTGAAGGCCGTCAACGTGTTGGACCTTTATTGGTGCACAGCGTCTCAACAACAGCAGTGGGGTTTGCTTCAACCGATGGTTACGAACATCCAGACGTGAATCAGCAAGGACCATATCTAGTCCCAGTTAGACAAAATCAACGTCAACACGTAAGACAAAACTACAATTTGTGTTGTAGAGAATGTACCTCCTCCTATACGTGTAACCTTCAAGTGGTATGCCTTGTAACTGATGAATGATCCGAGCGTGCTCCCTATTTCAAGGAAAATGAGTTGCTCCAGAGGCAAACGCTTCGTGAAACACAAAAGTACCCTTTGACCTGTATCACAAGAACAACGGGTCTCACCTGACTTCTCTGTACAGGTTACTTCCAAAACACACACACACACTTTGTCCTAACATCACTTATTCAATGTGTGACCTCAGACAAAATGATACATGTACGCGCACAATCAGACAAGTATTCATTCTAAATCATTGACGGGCATATTAACAACATTGAATTACTGCAGCGAAATTGACTGCATCACGTTACATCGTATTAACAAGAAGTAATTTTACAAATACGCACCGTCTGCTTAACAGTGTATGTACAACAAACTATTGTTGCGTCATTCAAAACGAGAAGGCCGTTGCATGCTGGCGTCTGGGTCAAAATGTAGCAAATTCTAAACATTACGCTACAAATAATAGATCACGGCGTTTCGAATGGCAACACAAGCAATCATCATCAGGTGGGACAAGCACAGCAGCAATAAGAAACTGCTGGAGTAGGCGCCTACTACTTCAGCAGTTTCTCTTGCTGTGGTTGTCCCACCTGATGACGATTGCTTGTGTTGTGATCTAAACGCCGTGATCTGTTATGTTTCTACCCACGTGGTGACTTTACCGAAAGAACTCAAGAGTGTGGATTCCTGCAGTCACGAAAGCGTCGAATCAAGATTGCCTATAAACAACACAACTGAGATGACGCATCAATCATCGCCCCCTACTGACAGGCTCTTGTTCACATGCAGGCCGGTGCAGGGCCACCACCTTGTGCCACACAGGGGCAGCTGCTACTTGGGGATGCTCTTCGAGTGCTTCAGACGAGGTACAAAACTCCCGAGTTGCTGAGGCAGTTAAGCAAGCACCGTGTAAATGCAATTATTATGATAACATAGTGAATGCTTGGGGGCTTATTGTCTCTCGCTCCTGGTGAGAGATTGACCCAACCCACAGGTCCACAAAGACTGGCCGCTCTTACTAGGAGCAGAGTGTTCAACTTCACGTTCTTGTCATTAAAGGCCTGTGACAAAGGTGCATCTATTGTAGCGACATTGTCTCTGGCTTACACATCTACCGGGTCTCCACTTGACTTTGTATTGTCTAGGAAGTCCACCCACACCTCCACTTCCACAAACTGCTGGGAGTTGCCTCGCTCTGCCTCACAGTCAGAATTCTCCTCCTGCTTCACGTTGCCTCCATCGATGTGAAGGTCCCATTTTAGAGTTTCATCTTCTTCACATTTCACCTTCACTTCTTCACTCTTCACCATCACCTCTTCCCTCTTCACCATCACTTCTTCCCTCTTCACCTTCACTTCTTCCCTCTTCACCATCACCTCTTCATATTTCACCTCGATACCTTTAAAAGTGTCCAAGCTGGGATTTTCTTCCGGGTCTTGTTTCAAGAGGGATGGGCTTATTGTGGCACTTTGACTTTCACAAGCTGATTTCAGACTCCACTCCTTGTGGATCATCTGATGCTTCTGTGTTTTCCGGTGTTCTATAAGATGTGGTTGCTGTGCAAACGCCTTCCCGCACGGAGTGCACCTGAAGGGTTTCTCTCCCGTGTGTGTTCTCTGGTGTATTACAAGAGAGGATGAAAGTGTAAACGCCTTCCCACACAGAGTACACTTGAAGGGTTTCTCTCCCGTGTGTGTTCTCTGGTGTGTTACAAGATTACATGACTGTGTAAACGCCATCGCGCATATCGTGCACCTGAAGGGTTTCTCTCCCGTGTGTGTTCTCTGGTGTTTTACAAGATCAGATGACTGTGCAAACGCCTTCACGCACATCGTGCACCTGAAGGGTTTCTCTCCCGTGTGTGTTCTCTGGTGGTTCTGAAAAACTGATGGCCATGCAAATGCCTTGTTACACACAGTACATTTGAAGGGTTTCTCTCCTGTGCGAGTTCTCTGGTGCCGTGTCAAATTTCCAGTCCGGTCCGTGCTGTATGCACGCCGGTCGCATTGTTGACTTGTCGTACCGAGCTGCGCTGAGTGCCTTTGCTTCATCAGACCAAATCTGCAGAGGAAGCGTCAGCCGCAGACAGAAAAAAATAATATCCACACCATCTACACGTCAGGCACAGAGGAATGCACACGTGACTTACACGTCTATACTTATTAATATATTCATGATGTAGTGAAAAGTTTCCCAAATTCATCAGATTTGATGAACGTGCAAACGCCTTCCCGCACAGAGTGCACCTGAAGGGTTTCTCTCCACGGGCTGTTATGTCACACAATGAGAGGGAAAATGTCATTAATATGCCTGGAAGCCTTCATATCTTCAAGATGAATGTTAACTCAAAACTCTAAGCACACAATTTCGGCTGTCTGGCTACAAAAGGAATATTTATGAAAGCTAAATTCAGCTGACATAGCAAAGGGTGTTGAAAACAATACTTTTTGATTTAAAGCTTTCGTGAGTGCAGTAATTCATATTCTTAGCTCTTTCGGTAAAGTCACGTTGAGGGGAAACAGTAAAATAATACAATATATATAAAACAAAAAAAATTATCATGACGTTTCTACCATAACACAAACGGTCGTCATCAGGTGTGAAAAAACCAATGGCAAGAAACATTAGAAAGAAGTGTCGGTTTGCATTAATTTATTAATTCTTAAAAAGGTGTATTTACTTATTAAAAAACCATCAGCGCCATGCGCAGCGATTTGGCAGTTTATTTAGAAGGACTAGTCCATCTATGTTCTGAAAAGAGGAGGGGGGAGACGAAAAATTAATGTATGCTGTCTGAAAGCCACCGTAAGCGTGAACAATCAATTAAGACCTGAAATGGTTTATCAAATCCTTCCAATGATTGCTAAGCCAGAATCCATCTTCTCGGTTGAAATTGTCTCTGTGCTTGTATATGTGGATAGCCTCATGAACGAATCTCTCATGGTAGCCAGATGGCTTACAAAGAACCTCTGTCTTGGAAAAGTCAATGTCATGTGAGCCTATTGAATTATAACAATGATCTGCCACGGCCGAGGTGTTGGTCCTACCGTGTTTAAGGTCTGCTTTGTGTTCACGAATGCGGTCCGAGACATGGCGTTTGGTTTCTCCAATGTAACTACTACCACAGAGGCAACTTAGTTTGTAGACCCCAGGGTACTGTATGCCCGGAATCACATCTTTTACAGACGGAACCAGATCACGGATTTTATGTAATGTGTTGAAACGGACCTGGATCTTGTGTTTATTCAAGAATTTGGAGATCTTTTTTGTGATCCCCGCAATGTAGGGTAAAGTGACTGCCTATGTGTTCCTGGTCGGATATGCATTGGGCTCTAAGCACGTACACCAAGCTCTTAAGGCTAATGGTTACTCCGCCTATACAATCCGCAAAGCTATCACTCAAATCATGAAGAAGGACCCTCTTGAGGAGCATTTCAAAACCATCACTTTACTCTACATTGCGGGGCTCACAAAAAGATCTCCAAAATCTTGAATAAACACAAGATCCAGGTCCGTTTCAACACATTACATAAAATACGTGATCTGGTTCCGTCTGTAAAAGATGTGATTCCGGACATACAGTACCCTGGTGTCTACAAACTAAGTTGCCTCTGTGGTAGTAGTTACATTGGAGAAACCAAACGCCATGTCTCGGACCGCATTCGTGAACACAAAGCAGACCTTAACCACGGTAGGACCAACACCTCGGCCGTGGCAGATCATTGTTATAATTCAGTAGGCTCACATGACATTGACTTTTCCAAGACAGGGGTTCTTTGTAAGCCATCTGGCTACCATGAGAGATTCGTTCATGAGGCTATCCACATATACAAGCACAGAGACAATTTCAACCTAGAAGATGGATTCTGGCTTAGCAATTATTGAAAGGATTTGATAAACGATTTCAGGTCCTAATTTATTGTTCACGCTTACGGTGCCTTTCAGACAGCATACATTAATTTTTCGTCTCCCCCCTCCTCTTTTCAGAACATAGATGGACTCGTCCTTCTAAATAAACTGCCAAATCGCTGCGCATGGCGCTGACGTTTTTATAAATAAAAACACCGTTTTAAAAATAAACTGCCACACCTGATGACGACCTTTTGTGTTATGGTCAAAACGTCATGATAATTTTTATAGTTTTATATATATTTTATTATTTTATTGTTTTCCTTCAACGTGACTTTACCGAAAGAGCTAAGAATATGAAAACAATACTATTTGTGTTATGCAGAAATTAATGTTCAATCACAACTTAGAGGTGTGAATCCAGGCTCAGATGTCCTTGAATGCTGGGATGAACAGATCCGACATCAGCTGAATGTGTGTGCTATGTTCACCTCCTGTTTCCATTCTAATAAGAGTTCCAGAGGAAAACGAAAAATAAACTATTGTTTTGATATAACCTCCGTGTTTAACAGAGTTAATAGACTTTACTGCAAACACAAACTTGACACTGTCACACACTGCCATGAGTAAACAGGTGGTGGTGTGACCAGAACCATGCCTGGCCACCTTCATCTGCTCAGCATTAATTCTTCCTCACTCCACCAAGTAATGAATCGAGGATCAATCAACATAGCCGAGGCTATCCGTGTCTCTGTCTCTCTCTCCCCTTGGTGAAGGTGTTCCCTTCCACACATTCAGAGTCAACAGCGGCACGCGCTTAGCGTCTTTGACCGATAGATACATTGACGCACGTATTGTTGGTTCTTTCAGTAAAGTCACGTAGATAGAAAATAAAAATAACAGATTAAATTCAATAAGATAAAGACCACTTGTGTTGCGATCGAAACGTCGTGGGTTTTTTGCTTTATTTTAATTTTTTATTTTATTTTTTATTTTATTTCCTATCTACGTGACTTTACCGAAAGAACCAAGAATATTAATTCCTGCAGTCACCAAAGTTTTAAGTCAAAACATTCACACACGTTGACAAAGCCTCACCTTGTGTTGTTGTGGGCAGGTCGCTTCTGATAACAAGAGCGGTATAGCAGCTCAAGCGGGCTTGGCCTGCTAACAAAAGAAAATAAAAAACTCCGTGAATATTTACAATAAAACAAAGTTACAAAGTGGCAAGCCGGGTGAAGACAAATTAAACTTAAGAGAGATAATTAAAGTGAATGCAATCAGGCGAGGGCAGGAGGCAAGGCCCCGCGTGGCTAGGCCCCGCGTTGTAAAGTTCCAACCTGGACATCGATTCCCATGCTCGCTGCTACTCAACTGACATCCCTACGAGAGAGAGAGGCTCTACTTTGGTAAACAACAACAACCACCACCACAACCACCACCACAACGATGAGAATTTCTCACCTCAGATTTCAGTGCAAGCGCGCACACGGAAGCTTCCTGTTACCTCGCGACAGCAGGAAGTAGTATAACGTCACTTCTCTCCCAAGAGCGGCTCTGTAACTGAATAAATTATGTTAATGAGGCCGGCACATATGTCGAGGGCTGGGTGCGTGGTCGCTCAACCTGTCGCAATAAACTCGCGACGGCTTTAACGGATACATTATGTTAATGAGCCGCCAGTCACTGGGCGTTGCTTTGCCCTAATAAGGATTGCCACTGGAACGATATCGGCAGTGACACAAGCAGAGGTGACGTCACGCTCAAGAGCGCAGTGACGTCACTAGCGAGGTACACCTCCCCCTGGCGTTTCACGCCGATGAGGGAATGCAGAGTGGTGACGTCACAGAGTTGAAGTCTAAGTTGATTTAGATTCATTTTACATTGCTCCCTCCCTTGGGTGTGTGAGCTCAGCAACAACGTGGACATTATTGTGTATACACTGTGTGTGTGGACACTGTGTATGTACACTATGTGTGTCACTGTGTGTATACACTGTGTGTGTGTACACACAGTGTGGACACTGCGTGTGTGTGTACACTGTTTGTGTCACTGTGTCACTGTGTGTGTGTGTCACTGTGCCTGGCACAAACGTCGTGGTGACGTCACCGCCACTTAGTGGCGAATGGCGTTTGTTGTTGTGTCACTGTGTACCCTGTGTGTACACTGTGTATCTACACTGTGTGTGTACACTGTGTGTACACTGTGTGTGTGTCACTGTCACTGTGTGTACACTGTGTGTGTGTCCACTGTGTACCCTGTGTGTACACTACGTGTGTACACTGTATGTGTGTACAGTGTGTACACTATGTGTACACTTCTTCCCTCTTCACCTTCACTTCTTCCCTCTTCACCATCACCTCTTCATATTTCACCTCGATACCTTTAAAAGTGTCCAAGCTGGGATTTTCTTCCGGGTCTTGTTTCAAGAGGGATGGGCTTATTGTGGCACTTTAATATCCCTGGCCCTAATATCCCTGGCCCTAATATCCCTGGCCCTGATATCCCTGGTCCTGATATCCCTGGCCCTAATATCCCTGGCCCTAATATCCCTGGCCCTAATATCCCTGGCCCTAATATCCCTGGCCCTAATATCCCTGGCTCTAATATCCCTGGCCCTAATATCCCTGGCCCTAATATCCCTTGCCCTAAAATCCCTGGCCCTAATATCCCTGGCCCTAATATCCCTGGCCCTAATATCCCTGGCCCTAATATCCCTGGCTCTAATATCCCTGGCCCTAATATCCCTGGCCCTAATATCCCTGGCCCTAATATCGCTGGCCCTAATATCCCTGGCCATAATATCCCTGGCCCTAATATCCCTGGCCCTAATATCCCTGGCCCTATTATCCCTGGCCCTGATATCCCTGGCCCTAATATCCCTGGCCCTAATATCCCTGGCCCTAATATCCCTGGCCCTAATATCCCTGGCCCTAATATCCCTGGCTCTAATATCCCTGGCCCTAATATCCCTGGGCCCTAATATCCCTTGCCCTAAAATCCCTGGCCCTAATATCCCTGGCCCTAATATCCCTGGCCCTAATATCCCTGGCCGTAATATCCCTGGCCCTAATATCCCTCGCCCTAATATCCCTGGCCCTAATATCCCTGGCCCTAATAACCCTGGCCCTAATATCCCTGGCCCTAATATCCCTGGTGCTAATATCCCTGGCCCTAACATCCCTGGCCCTAATATCCCTGGCCCTAATATCCCTGGACCTAATATCCCTGCCCTAATATCCCTGGCCCTAATATCCCTGGCCCTAATATCCCTGGCCCTAATATCCCTGGCCCTAACATCGCTGGACCTAATATCCCTGGCCCTAATATCCCTGGGCCTAATATCCCTGGCCTTAATATCCCTGGCCCTAATATCCCTGGCCCTAATATCCCTGGCCCTAATATCCCTGGGCATAATATGCCTGGCCCTAATAGTCCTGGCCCTTATATCCCTGGCCCTAATATACCTGGCCCTAATATCCCTGTCCTAATATCCCTGGCCCTAATATCCCTGGCCCTATTATCCTTGGCCTTAATATCCCTGGCCTTAATATCCCTGGCCCTAATATCCCTGGCCCTAATATCCCTGCCCCTAATATCCCTGGCCCTAATATCCCTGGCCCTAATACACCTGGCCCTAAAATCCCTGGCCCTAATATCCCTGGCCCTAATATCCCTGGCCCTAATATCCCTGGCCCTAATATCCCTGGCTCTAATATCCCTGGCCCTAATATCCCTGGGCCCTAATATCCCTTGCCCTAAAATCCCTGGCCCTAATATCCCTGGCCCTAATATCCCTGGCCCTAATATCCCTGGCCGTAATATCCCTGGCCCTAATATCCCTGGCCTTAATATCCCTGGCCCTAATATCCCTGGCCCTAGTATCCCTGGCCCTAATATCCCTGGGCATAATATGCCTGGCCCTAATAGTCCTGGCCCTTATATCCCTGGCCCTAATATACCTGGCCCTAATATCCCTGTCCTAATATCCCTGGCCCTAATATCCCTGGCCCTAATATCCCTGGCCCTAGTATCCCTGGCCCTAATATCCCTGGGCATAATATGCCTGGCCCTAATAGTCCTGGCCCTTATATCCCTGGCCCTAATATACCTGGCCCTAATATCCCTGTCCTAATATCCCTGGCCCTAATATCCCTGGCCCTATTATCCTTGGCCTTAATATCCCTGGCCTTAATATCCCTGGCCCTAATATCCCTGGCCCTAATATCCCTGCCCCTAATATCCCTGGCCCTAATATCCCTGGCCCTAATACACCTGGCCCTAATATCCCTGGCCCTAATATCCCTGGCCCTAATATCCCTGGCCTTAATATCCCTGGCACTAATATCCCTGGCCCTAATAACCCTGGACCTAATATCCCTGGTCCTAACATCCCTGGCCCTAATATCCCTGGCCCTAATATCCCTGGCCCTAAAATCCCTGGCCCTAATATCCCTGGCCCTAACATCCCTCGCCCTAATATCCCTGCCCTAATATCCTTGGTCCTAATATCCCTGGCCCTAAAATCCCTGGCCCTAATATCCCTGAACCTAATATCCCTGGCCCTAATATCCCAGGCCCTAATATCCCTGGCCCTAATATCCCTGGCCCTAATATCCCTGCCCCTAATATCCCTGGTCCTAATATCCCTGGCCCTAATATCCCTGGCCCTAATATCTCTGGACCTAATATCCCTGGCCCTCATATCCGGGGCCCTAATATCCCTGGCCCCAATATCCCTGGCCCTAATATCCCTGGCCCTAAAATCCCTGGCCCTAATATCCCTGGCCCTAATATCCCTGGCCCTAATATCCCTGGCCCTAATATCCGTGGCCCTAATATCCGTGGCCCTAATATCCCTGGCCCTAATATCCCTGGCCCTAATATCCCTGGCCCTAATATCCCTGGCCCTAATATCCCTGGCCCTAATATCCCTGGCCATAATATCCCTGGCCCTAATATCCCTGGCCCTAATAATGCTGGCCCTAATCTCCCTGGCCCTAATATCCCTGGCCCTAATATCCCTGGCCCTAATATCCCTGGCCCTGATATCCCTGGCACTGATATCCCTGGCCCTAATATCCCTGGCCCTAATATCCCTGGCCCTAATATCCTTGGCCCTAATATCCCTGGCCCTAATATCCCTGGCTCTAATATCGCTGGCCCTAATATCCCTGGCCCTAATATCCATTGCCCTAAAATCCCTGGCCCTAATATCCCTGGCCCTAATATCCCTGGCCCTAATATCCCTGGCACTAATATCCCTGGCTCTAATATCCCTGGCCCTAATATCCCTGGCCCTAATATCCCTGGCCCTAATATCGCTGGCCCTAATATCCCTGGCCATAATATCCCTGGCCCTAATATCCCTGGCCCTAATATCCCTGGCCCTAATATCCCTGGCCCTGATATCCCTGGCCCTAATATCCCTGGCCCTAATATCCCTGGCCCTAATATCCCTGGCCCTAATATCCCTGGCCCTAATATCCCTGGCTCTAATATCCCTGGCCCTAATATCCCTGGGCCCTAATATCCCTTGCCCTAAAATCCCTGGCCCTAATATCCCTGGCCCTAATATCCCTGGCCCTAATATCCCTGGCCCTAATATCCCTGGCCCTAATATCCCTGGCCCTAATATCCCTCGCCCTAATATCCCTCGCCCTAATATCCCTGGCCGTAATATCCCTGGCCCTAATAACCCTGGCCCTAATATCCCTGGCCCTAATATCCCTGGCGCTAATATCCCTGGCCCTAACATCCCTGGCCCTAATATCCCTGGCCCTAATATCCCTGGACCTAATATCCCTGCCCTAATATCCCTGGCCCTAATATCCCTGGTCCTAATATCCCTGGCCCTAATATCCCTGGCCCTAACATCGCTGGACCTAACATCCCTGGCCCTAATATCCCTGGGCCTAATATCCCTGGCCTTAATATCCCTGGCCCTAATATCCCTGGCCCTAATATCCCTGGCCCTAATATCCCTGGGCATAATATGCCTGACCCTAATATTCCTGGCCCTTATATCCCTGGCCCTAATATCCATGGCCCAATATCCCTGGCCCTAATATCCCTGCCCCTAATATCCCTGGCCCTAAAATCCCTGGCCCTAATATCCCTGGCCCTAATATCCCTGGCCCTAATATCCCTGGCCCTAATATCCCTGGCCCTAATATCCCAGGCCCTAATATCCCTGGCCCTAATATCCCTGGCCATAATATGCCTGGCCCTAATATCCCTGGCCCTTATATCCCTGGCCCTAATATCCCTGGCCCTAATATCCCTGGCGCTAATATCCCTGGCCCTAATATCCCTGGCCCTAATATCCCTGGCCCTAATATCCGTGGCCCTAATATCCCTGGCCCTAATATCCCTGGCACTAATATCCCTGGCCCTAATATCCCTGGCCCTAATATCCCTGGCCTTAATTTCCCTGGCCATAATATCCCTGGCCCTAATATCCCTGGCCCTAATAACGCTGGCCCTAATCTCCCTGGCCCTAATATCCCTGGCCCTAATATCCCTGGCCCTAATATCCTTGGCCCTAATATCCCTGGCCCTAATATCCCTGGCCCTAATATCCCTGGCCCTCATATCCCTGGCCCTGATATCCCTGGCCCTGATATCCCTGGCCCTAATATCCCTGGCCCTAATATCCCTGGCCCTAATATCCCTGGCCTTAATATCCCTGGCCCTAATATCCCTGGCTCTAATATCCCTGGCCCTAATATCCCTGGCCCTAATATCCCTTGCCCTAAAATCCCTGGCCCTAATATCCCTGGCCCTAATATCCCTGGCCCTAATATCCCTGGCCCTAATATCCCTGGCCCTAATATCCCTGGCCCTAATATCCCTAGCCCTAATATCCCTGGCCCTAATATCCCTGGCACTAATATCCCTGCCCTAATATCCCTGGCCCTAATATCCCTGGCCCTAATATCCCTGGCCCTAATATCCCTGGCCCTAACATCGCTGGCCCTAATATCCCTGGCCCTAATATCCCTGGGCCTAATATCCCCGGCCTTAATATCCCTGGCCCTAATATCCCTGGCCCTAATATCCCTGGCCCTAATATCCCTGGGCATAATATGCCTGGCCCTAATATCCCTGGCCCTTATATCCCTGGCCCTAATATCCCTGGCCCTAATATCCCTGGCCCTAATATCCCTGCCCCTAATATCCCTGGCCCTAAAATCCCTGGCCCTAATATCCCTGGCCCTAATATCCCTGGCCCTAATATCCCTGGCCCTAATATCCCTGGCCCTAATATCCCAGGCCCTAATATCCCTGGCCCTAATATCCCTGGCCCTAATATCCCTGGCCCTAATATCCCTGGCCCTAATATGCCTGGCTCTAATATCCCTGGCCCTAATATCCCTGGCCCTAATATCCCTGGCCCTAATATCGCTGGCCCTAATATCCCTGGCACTAATATCCCTGGCCCTAATATCCCTGGCCCTAATATCCCTTGCCCTAATATCCCTGGCCCTAATATCCCTGGCCATAATATGCCTGGCCCTAATATCCCTGGCCCTTATATCCCTGGCCCTAATATCCCTGGCCTAATATCCCTGGCCCTAATATCCCTGGCCCTAATATCCCTGGCCCTAATATCCCTGGCCCTAATATCTGTGGCCCTAATATCCCTGGCCCTAATATCCCTGGCCCTAATATCCCTGGCCCTAATATATCTGGCCCTAATATCCCTGGCCCTAATATCCCTGGCCCTAATATCCCTGGCCCTAATATCCCTGGCCATAATATCCCTGGCCCTAATATCCCTGGCCCTAATAATGCTGGCCGTAATCTCCCTGGCCCTAATATCCCTGGCCCTAATATCCCTGGCCCTAATATCCCTGGCCCTAATATCCCTGGCCCTAATATCCCTGGCCTTAATATCCCTGGCCCTGATATCCCTGGCCCTGATATCCCTGGCCCTAATATCCCTGGCCCTAATATCCCTGGCCCTAATATCCCTGGCCCTAATATCCCTGGCTCTAATATTCCTGGCCCTAATATCCCTGGGCCTAATATCCCTTGCCCTAAAATCCCTGGCCCTAATATCCCTGGCCCTAATATCCCTGGCCCTAATATCCCTGGCCCTAATATCCCTGGACTTAATATCCCTGGCCCTAATATCCCTGGCCCTAATATCCCTGGCCCTAATATCCCTTGCCCTAATATCCCTGGCCCTAATATCCCTGGCCATAATATGCCTGGCCCTAATATCCCTGGCCCTAATATCCCTGGCCCTAATATCCCTGGCCCTAATATCCCTGGCCCTAATATCCCTGGCCCTAATATCCCTGGCCCTAATATCCCTGGCCCTAATATCCGTGGCCCTAATATCCCTGGCCCTAATATCCCTGGCCCTAATATCCCTGGCCCTAATATCCCTGGCCCTAATATCCCTGGCCCTAATATCCCTGGCCCTAATATCCCTGGCCCTAATATCCCTGGCCATAATATCCCTGGCCCTAATATCCCTGGCCCTAATAACGCTGGCCCTAATCTCCCTGGCCCTAATATCCCTGGCCCTAATATCCCTGGCCGTAATATCCCTGGCCCTAATATCCCTGGCCCTAATATCCCTGGCCCTGATATCCCTGGCCCTGATATCCCTGGCCCTAATATCCCTGGCCCTAATATCCCTGGCCCTAATATCCCTGGCCCTAATATCCCTGGCCCTAATATCCCTGGCCCTAATATCCCTGGCCCTAATATCCCTGGCCCTAATATCCCTGGCCCTAATATCCCTGGCCATAATATCCCTGGCCCTAATATCCCTGGCCCTAACAACGCTGGCCCTAATCTCCCTGGCCCTAATATCCCTGGCCCTAATATCCCTGGCCCTAATATCCCTGGCCCTAATATCCCTGGCCCTAATATCCCTGGCCCTAATATCCCTGGCCCTGATATCCCTGGCCCTGATATCCCTGGCCCTAATATCCCTGGCCCTAATATCCCTGGCCCTAATATCCCTGGCCCTAATATCCCTGGCTCTAATATCCCTGGCCCTAATATCCCTGGCCCTAATATCCCTTGCCCTAAAATCCCTGGCCCTAATATCCCTGGCCCTAATATCCCTGGCCCTAATATCCCTGGCCCTAATATCCCTGGCTCTAATATCCCTGGCCCTAATATCCCTGGCCCTAATATCCCTGGCCCTAATATCGCTGGCCCTAATATCCCTGGCCATAATATCCCTGGCCCTAATATCCCTGGCCCTAATATCCCTGGCCCTAATATCCCTGGCCCTGATATCCCTGGTCCTAATATCCCTGGCCCTAATATCCCTGGCCCTAATATCCCTGGCCCTAATATCCCTGGCTCTAATATCCCTGGCCCTAATATCCCTGGGCCCTAATATCCCTTGCCCTAAAATCCCTGGCCTTAATATCCCTGGCCCTAATATCCCTGGCCCTAATATCCCTGGCCCTAATATCCCTGGCCCTAATATCCCTCACCCTAATATCCCTGGCCCTAATATCCCTGGCCCTAATAACCCTGGCCCTAATATCCCTGGCCATAATATCCCTGGCCCTAATATCCCTGGCCCTAATAATGCTGGCCCTAATCTCCCTGGCCCTAATATCCCTGGCCCTAATATCCCTGGCCCTAATATCCCTGGCCCTAATATCCCTGGCCCTAATATCCCTGGCCCTAATATCCCTGGCCCTGATATCCCTGGCCCTGATATCCCTGGCCCTAATATCCCTGGCCCTAATATCCCTGGCCCTAATATCCCTGGCCCTAATATCCCTGGCTCTAATATCCCTGGCCCTAATATTCCTGGCCCTAATATCCCTTGCCCTAAAATCCCTGGCCCTAATATCCCTGGCCCTCATATCCCTGGCCCTAATATCCCTGGCCCTAATATCCCTGGCTCTAATATCCCTGGCCCTAATATCCCTGGCTCTAATATCACTGGCCCTAATATCGCTGGCCCTAATATCCCTGGCCATAATATCCCTGGCCCTAATATCCCTGGCCCTAATATCCCTGGCCCTAATATCCCTGGCCCTGATATCCCTGGCCCTAACATCCCTGGCCCTAATATCCCTGGCCCTAATATCCCTGGACCTAATATCCCTGCCCTAATATCCCTGGCCCTAATATCCCTGGCCCTAATATCCCTGGCCCTAATATCCCTGGCCCTAACATTGCTGGACCTAATATCCCTGGCCCTAATATCCCTGGGCCTAATATCCCTGGCCTTAATATCCCTGGCCCTAATATCCCTGGCCCTAATATCCCTGGCCCTAATATCCCTGGGCATAATATGCCTGACCCTAATATTCCTGGCCCTTATATCCCTGGCCCTAATATCCCTGGCCCAATATCCCTGGCCCTAATATCCCTGCCCCTAATATCCCTGGCCCTAAAATCCCTGGCCCTAATATCCCTGGCCCTAATATCCCTGGCCCTAATATCCCTGGCCCTAATATCCCTGGCCCTAATATCCCAGGCCCTAATATCCCTGGCCCTAATATCCCTGGCCATAATATGCCTGGCCCTAATATCCCTGGCCCTTATATCCCTGGCCCTAATATCCCTGGCCCTAATATCCCTGGCGCTAATATCCCTGGCCCTAATATCCCTGGCCCTAATATCCCTGGCCCTAATATCCGTGGCCCTAATATCCCTGGCCCTAATATCCCTGGCCCTAATATCCGTGGCCCTAATATCCCTGGCCCTAATATCCCTGGCCCTAATTTCCCTGGCCATAATATCCCTGGCCCTAATATCCCTGGCCCTAATAACGCTGGCCCTAATCTCCCTGGCCCTAATATCCCTGGCCCTAATATCCCTGGCCCTAATATCCTTGGCCCTAATATCCCTGGCCCTAATATCCCTGGCCCTAATATCCCTGGCCCTCATATACCTGGCCCTGATATCCCTGGCCCTGATATCCCTGGCCCTAATATCCCTGGCCCTAATATCCCTGGCCCTAATATCCCTGGCCTTAATATCCCTGGCCCTAATATCCCTGGCTCTAATATCCCTGGCCCTAATATCCCTGGCCCTAATATCCCTTGCCCTAAAATCCCTGGCCCTAATATCCCTGGCCCTAATATCCCTGGCCCTAATATCCCTGGCCCTAATATCCCTGGCCCTAATATCCCTGGCCCTAATATCCCTAGCCCTAATATCCCTGGCCCTAATATCCCTGGCACTAATATCCCTGCCCTAATATCCCTGGCCCTAATATCCCTGGCCCTAATATCCCTGGCCCTAATATCCCTGGCCCTAACATCGCTGGCCCTAATATCCCTGGCCCTAATATCCCTGGGCCTAATATCCCCGGCCTTAATATCCCTGGCCCTAATATCCCTGGCCCTAATATCCCTGGCCCTAATATCCCTGGGCATAATATGCCTGGCCCTAATATCCCTGGCCCTTATATCCCTGGCCCTAATATCCCTGGCCCTAATATCCCTGGCCCTAATATCCCTGCCCCTAATATCCCTGGCCCTAAAATCCCTGGCCCTAATATCCCTGGCCCTAATATCCCTGGTCCTAATATCCCTGGCCCTAATATCCCTGGCCCTAATATCCCAGGCCCTAATATCCCTGGCCCTAATATCCCTGGCCCTAATATCGCTGGCCCTAATATCCCTGGCCCTAATATCCCTGGCCCTAATATCCCTGGCCCTAATATCCCAGGCCCTAATATCCCTGGCCCTAATATCCCTGGCCCTAATATCCCTGGCCCTAATATCCCTGGCCCTAATATGCCTGGCTCTAATATCCCTGGCCCTAATATCCCTGGCCCTAATATCCCTGGCCCTAATATCGCTGGCCCTAATATCCCTGGCACTAATATCCCTGGCCCTAATATCCCTGGCCCTAATATCCCTTGCCCTAATATCCCTGGCCCTAATATCCCTGGCCATAATATGCCTGGCCCTAATATCCCTGGCCCTTATATCCCTGGCCCTAATATCCCTGGCCTAATTTCCCTGGCCCTAATATCCCTGGCCCTAATATCCCTGGCCCTAATATCCCTGACCCTAATATCCCTGGCCCTAATATCCCTGGCCCTAATATCCCTGGCCCTAATATCCCTGGCCCTAATATCCCTGGCCCTAATATCCCTGGCCCTAATATCCCTGGCCATAATATCCCTGGCCCTAATATCCCTGGCCCTAATAATGCTGGCCCTAATCTCCCTGGCCCTAATATCCCTGGCCCTAATATCCCTGGCCCTAATATCCCTGGCCCTAATATCCCTGGCCCTAATATCCCTGGCCTTAATATCCCTGGCCCTGATATACCTGGCCCTGATATCCCTGGCCCTAATATCCCTGGCCCTAATATCCCTGGCCCTAATATCCCTGGCCCTAATATCCCTGGCTCTAATATCCCTGGCCCTAATATCCGTGGGCCTAATATCCCTTGCCCTAAAATCCCTGGCCCTAATATCCCTGGCCCTAATATCCCTGGCCCTAATATCCCTGGCCCTAATATCCCTGGACCTAATATCCCTGGCCCTAATATCCCTGGCCATAATATCCCTGGCCCTAATATCCCTTGCCCTAATATCCCTGGCCCTAATATCCCTGGCCATAATATGCCTGGCCCTAATATCCCTGGCCCTAATATCCCTGGCCCTAATATCCCTGGCCCTAATATCCCTGGCCCTAATATCCCTGGCCCTAATATCCCTGGCCCTAATATCCCTGGCCCTAATATCCGTGGCCCTAATATCCCTGGCCCTAATATCCCTGGCCCTAATATCCCTGGCCCTAATATCCCTGGCCCTAATATCCCTGGCCCTAATATCCCTGGCCCTAATATCCCTGGCCCTAATATCCCTGGCCATAATATCCCTGGCCCTAATATCCCTGGCCCTAATAACGCTGGCCCTAATCTCCCTGGCCCTAATATCCCTGGCCCTAATATCCCTGGCCGTAATATCCCTGGCCCTAATATCCCTGGCCCTAATATCCCTGGCCCTGATATCCCTGGCCCTGATATCCCTGGCCCTAATATCCCTGGCCCTAATATCCCTGGCCCTAATATCCCTGGCCCTAATATCCCTGGCCCTAATATCCCTGGCCCTAATATCCCTGGCCCTAATATCCCTGGCCCTAATATCCCTGGCCCTAATATCCCTGGCCATAATATCCCTGGCCCTAATATCCCTGGCCCTAACAACGCTGGCCCTAATCTCCCTGGCCCTAATATCCCTGGCCCTAATATCCCTGGCCCTAATATCCCTGGCCCTAATATCCCTGGCCCTAATATCCCTGGCCCTAATATCCCTGGCCCTGATATCCCTGGCCCTGATATCCCTGGCCCTAATATCCCTGGCCCTAATATCCCTGGCCCTAATATCCCTGGCCCTAATATCCCTGGCTCTAATATCTCTGGCCCTAATATCCCTGGCCCTAATATCCCTTGCCCTAAAATCCCTGGTCCTAATATCCCTGGCCCTAATATCCCTGGCCCTAATATCCCTGGCCCTAATATCCCTGGCTCTAATATCCCTGGCCCTAATATCCCTGGCCCTAATATCCCTGGCCCTAATATCGCTGGCCCTAATATCCCTGGCCATAATATCCCTGGCCCTAATATCCCTGGCCCTAATATCTCTGGCCCTAATATCCCTGGCCCTGATATCCCTGGTCCTAATATCCCTGGCCCTAATATCCCTGGCCCTAATATCCCTGGCCCTAATATCCCTGGCTCTAATATCCCTGGCCCTAATATCCCTGGGCCCTAATATCCCTTGCCCTAAAATCCCTGGCCTTAATATCCCTGGCCCTAATATCCCTGGCCCTAATATCCCTGGCCCTAATATCCCTGGCCCTAATATCCCTCGCCCTAATATCCCTGGCCCTAATATCCCTGGCCCTAATATCCCTGGCCATAATATCCCTGGCCCTAATATCCCTGGCCCTAATAATGCTGGCCCTAATCTCCCTGGCCCTAATATCCCTGGCCCTAATATCCCTGGCCCTAATATCCCTGGCCCTAATATCCCTGGCCCTAATATCCCTGGCCCTAATATCCCTGGCCCTGATATCCCTGGCCCTGATATCCCTGGCCCTAATATCCCTGGCCCTAATATCCCTGGCCCTAATATCCCTGGCCCTAATATCCCTGGCTCTAATATCCCTGGCCCTAATATCCCTGGCCCTAATATCCCTTGCCCTAAAATCCCTGGCCCTAATATCCCTGGCCCTCATATCCCTGGCCCTAATATCCCTGGCCCTAATATCCCTGGCTCTAATATCCCTGGCCCTAATATCCCTGGCTCTAATATCACTGGCCCTAATATCGCTGGCCCTAATATCCCTGGCCATAATATCCCTGGCCCTAATATCCCTGGCCCTAATATCCCTGGCCCTAATATCCCTGGCTCTGATATCCCTGGCCCTAATATCCCTGGCCCTAATATCCCAGGCCCTAATATCCCTGGCCCTTATATCCCTGGCCCTAATATCCCTGGCTCTAATATCCCTGGCCCTAATATCCCTGGGCCCTAATATCCCTTGCCCTAAAATCTCTGGCCCTAATATCCCTGGCCCTAATATCCCTGACCCTAATATCCCTGGCCCTAATATCCCTGGCCCTAATATCCCTGGCCCTAATATCCCTCGCCCTAATATCCCTGGCCCTATTATCCCTGGCCCTAATAACCCTGGCCCTAATATCCCTGGCCCTAATATCCCTGGCGCTAATATCCCTGGCCCTAACATCCCTGGCCCTAATATCCCATGCCCTAATATCCCTGGCTCTAATATCCCTGGCCCTAATATCCCTGGCCCTAATATCCCTTGCCCTAAAATCCCTGGCCCTAATATCCCTGGCCCTAATATCCCTGGCCCTAATATCCCTGGCCCTAATATCCCTGGCTCTAATATCCCTAGCCCTAATATCCCTGGCTCTAATATCACTGGCCCTAATATCGCTGGCCCTAATATCCCTGGCCATAATATCCCTGGCCCTAATATCCCTGGCCCTAATATCCCTGGCCCTAATATCCCTGGCCCTGATATCCCTGGCCCTAATATCCCTGGCCCTAATATCCCTGGCCCTAATATCCCTGGCCCTAATATCCCTGGCCCTAATATCCCTGGCTCTAATATCCCTGGCCCTAATATCCCTGGGCCCTAATATCCCTTGCCCTAAAATCCCTGGCCCTAATATCCCTGGCCCTAATATCCCTGGCCCTAATATCCCTGGCCCTAATATCCCTGGCCCTAATATCCTTGGCCCTAATATCCCTCACCCTAATATCCCTGGCCCTAATATCCCTGGCCCTAATAACCCTGGCCCTAATATCCCTGGCCCTAATATCCCTGGCGCTAATATCCCTGGCCCCAACATCCCTGGCCCTAATATCCCTGGCCCTAATATCCCTGGACCTAATATCCCTGCCCTAATATCCCTGGCCCTAATATCCCTGGCCCTAATATCCCTGGCCCTAATATCCCTGGCCCTAACATCGCTGGACCTAATATCCCTGGCCCTAATATCCCTGGGCCTAATATCCCTGGCCTTAATATCCCTGGCTCTAATATCCCTGGCCCTAATATCCCTGGCCCTAATATCCCTGGGCATAATATGCCTGGCCCTAATATTCCTGGCCCTTATATCCCTGGCCCTAATATCCCTGGCCCTAATATCCCTGTCCCTAATATCCCTGCCCCTAATATCCCTGGCCCTAAAATCCCTGGCCCTAATATCCCTGGCCCTAATATCCCTGGCCCTAATATCCCTGGCCCTAATATCCCTGGCCCTAATATCCCAGGCCCTAATATCCCTGGCCCTAATATCCCTGGCCATAATATGCCTGGCCCTAATATCCCTGGCCCTTATATCCCTGGCCCTAATATCCCTCGCCCTAATATCCCTGGCCCTAATATCCCTGGCCCTAATAACCCTGGCCCTAATATCCCTGGCCATAATATCCCTGGCCCTAATATCCCTGGCCCTAATAATGCTGGCCCTAATCTCCCTGGCCCTAATATCCCTGGCCCTAATATCCCTGGCCCTAATATCCCTGGCCCTAATATCCCTGGCCCTAATATCCCTGGCCCTAATATCCCTGGCCCTGATATCCCTGGCCCTGATATCCCTGGCCCTAATATCCCTGGCCCTAATATCCCTGGCCCTAATATCCCTGGCCCTAATATCCCTGGCTCTAATATCCCTGGCCCTAATATCCCTGGCCCTAATATCCCTTGCCCTAAAATCCCTGGCCCTAATATCCCTGGCCCTCATATCCCTGGCCCTAATATCCCTGGCCCTAATATCCCTGGCTCTAATATCCCTGGCCCGAATATCCCTGGCACTAATATCACTGGCCCAAATATCGCTGGCCCTAATATCCCTGGCCATAATATCCCTGGCCCTAATATCCCTGGCCCTAATATCCCTGGCCCTAATATCCCTGGCCCTGATATCCCTGGCCCTAATATCCCTGGCCCTAAAATCCCTGGCCCTAATATCCCTGGCCCTAATATCCCTGGCCCTAATATCCCTGGCTCTAATATCCCTGGCCCTAATATCCCTGGGCCCTAATATCCCTTGCCCTAAAATCCCTGGCCCTAATATCCCTGGCCCTAATATCCCTGGCCCTAATATCCCTGGCCCTAATATCCCTGGCCCTAATATCCCTGGCCCTAATATCCCTCGCCCTAATATCCCTGGCCCTAATATCCCTGGCGCTAATATCCCTGGCCCTAACATCCCTGGCCCTAATATCCCTGGCCCTAATATCCCTGGACCTAATATCCCTGCCCTAATATCCCTGGCCCTAATATCCCTGGCCCTAATATCCCTGGCCCTAATATCCCTGGCCGTAACATCGCTGGACCTAATATCCCTGGCCCTAATATCCCTGGGCCTAATATCCCTGGCCTTAATATCCCTGGCCCTAATATCCCTGGGCCTAATATCCCTGGCCTTAATATCCCTGGCCCTAAAATCCCTGGCCCTAATATCCCTGGCCCTAATAACCCTGGCCCTAATATCCCTGGCCCTAATATCCCTGGCACTAATATCCCTGGCCCTAACATCCCTGGCCCTAATATCCCTGGCCCTAATATCCCTGGACCTAATATCCCTGCCCTAATATCCCTGGCCCTAATATCCCTGGCCCTAATATCCCTGGCCCTAATATCCCTGGCCGTAACATCGCTGGACCTAATATCCCTGGCCCTAATATCCCTGGGCCTAATATCCCTGGCCTTAATATCCCTGGCTCTAATATCCCTGGCCCTAATATCCCTGGCCCTAATATCCCTGGGCATAATATGCCTGGCCCTAATATTCCTGGCCCTTATATTCCTGGCCCTAATATCCCTGGCGCTAATATCCCTGTCCCTAATATCCCTGCCCCTAATATCCCTGGCCCTAAAATCCCTGGCCCTAATATCCCTGGCCTTAATATCCCTGGCCCTAATATCCCTGGCCCTAATATCCCTGGCCCTAATATCCCAGGCCCTAATATCCCTGGCCCTAATATCCCTGGCCATAATATGCCTGGCCCTAATATCCCTGGCCCTTATATCCCTGGCCCTAATATCCCTCGCCCTAATATCCCTGGCCCTAATATCCCTGGCCCTAATAACCCTGGCCCTAATATCCCTGGCCATAATATCCCTGGCCCTAATATCCCTGGCCCTAATAATGCTGGCCCTAATCTCCCTGGCCCTAATATCCCTGGCCCTAATATCCCTGGCCCTAATATCCCTGGCCCTAATATCCCTGGCCCTAATATCCCTGGCCCTAATATCCCTGGCCCTGATATCCCTGGCCCTGATATCCCTGGCCCTAATATCCCTGGCCCTAATATCCCTGGCCCTAATATCCCTGGCCCTAATATCCCTGGCTCTAATATCCCTGGCCCTAATATCCCTGGCCCTAATATCCCTTGCCCTAAAATCCCTGGCCCTAATATCCCTGGCCCTCATATCCCTGGCCCTAATATCCCTGGCCCTAATATCCCTGGCTCTAATATCCCTGGCCCTAATATCCCTGGCTCTAATATCACTGGCCCTAATATCGCTGGCCCTAATATCCCTGGCCATAATATCCCTGGCCCTAATATCCCTGGCCCTAATATCCCTGGCCCTAATATCCCTGGCCCTGATATCCCTGGCCCTAATATCCCTGGCCCTAATATCCCTGGCCCTAATATCCCTGGCCCTTATATCCCTGGCCCTAATATCCCTGGCTCTAATATCCCTGGCCCTAATATCCCTGGGCCCTAATATCCCTTGCCCTAAAATCCCTGGCCTTAATATCCCTGGCCCTAATATCCCTGGCCCTAATATCCCTGGCCCTAATATCCCTGGCCCTAATATCCCTCGCCCTAATATCCCTGGCCCTAATATCCCTGGCCCTAATAACCCTGGCCCTAATATCCCTGGCCATAATATCCCTGGCCCTAATATCCCTGGCCCTAATAATGCTGGCCCTAATCTCCCTGGCCCTAATATCCCTGGCCCTAATATCCCTGGCCCTAATATCCCCGGCCCTAATATCCCTGGCCCTAATATCCCTGGCCCTGATATCCCTGGCCCTGATATCCCTGGCCCTAATATCCCTGGCCCTAATATCCCTGGCCCTAATATCCCTGGCCCTAATATCCCTGGCTCTAATATCCCTGGCCCTAATATCCCTGGCCCTAATATCCCTTGCCCTAAAATCCCTGGCCCTAATATCCCTGGCCCTCATATCCCTGGCCCTAATATCCCTGGCCCTAATATCCCTGGCTCTAATATCCCTGGCCCTAATATCCCTGGCCCTAATATCCCTGGCCCTAATATCCCTGGCCCTAATATCCCTGGCCCTAATATCCCTGGCTCTAATATCCCTGGCCCTAATATCCCTGGGCCCTAATATCCCTTGCCCTAAAATCCCTGGCCTTAATATCCCTGGCCCTAATATCCCTGGCCCTAATATCCCTGGCCCTAATATCCCTGGCCC
This sequence comes from Petromyzon marinus, assembly GCF_048934315.1. Taxonomy (NCBI): domain Eukaryota; kingdom Metazoa; phylum Chordata; class Hyperoartia; order Petromyzontiformes; family Petromyzontidae; genus Petromyzon; species Petromyzon marinus. The sequence continues at coordinate 1,563,693 of NW_027422728.1, forward strand.
TAATATCCCTCGCCCTAATATCCCTGGCCCTAATATCCCTGGCCCTAATAACCCTGGCCCTAATATCCCTGGCCATAATATCCCTGGCCCTAATATCCCTGGCCCTTATAATGCTGGCCCTAATCTCCCTGGCCCTAATATCCCTGGCCCTAATATCCCTGGCCCTAATATCCCTGGCCCTAATATCCCTGGCCCTAATATCCCTGGCCCTAATATCCCTGGCCCTGATATCCCTGGCCCTGATATCCCTGGCCCTAATATCCCTGGCCCTAATATCCCTGGCCCTAATATCCCTGGCCCTAATATCCCTCGCCCTAATATCCCTGGCCCTAATATCCCTGGCCCTAATAACCCTGGCCCTAATATCCCTGGCCCTAATATCCCTGGCGCTAATATCCCTGGCCCTAACATCCCTGGCCCTAATATCCCTGGCCCTAATATCCCTGGACCTAATATCCCTGCCCTAATATCCCTGGCCCTAATATCCCTGGCCCTAATATCCCTGGCCCTAATATCCCTGGCCTTAACATCGCTGGACCTAATATCCCTGGCCCTAATATCCCTGGGCCTAATATCCCTGGCCTTAATATCCCTGGCTCTAATATCCCTGGCCCTAATATCCCTGGCCCTAATATCCCTGGGCATAATATGCCTGGCCCTAATATTCCTGGCCCTTATATCCCTGGCCCTAATATCCCTGGCGCTAATATCCCTGTCCCTAATATCCCTGCCCCTAATATCCCTGGCCCTAAAATCCCTGGCCCTAATATCCCTGGCCTTAATATCCCTGGCCCTAATATCCCTGGCCCTAATATCCCTGGCCCTAATATCCCAGGCCCTAATATCCCTGGCCCTAATATCCCTGGCCATAATATGCCTGGCCCTAATATCCCTGGCCCTTATATCCCTGGCCCTAATATCCCTCGCCCTAATATCCCTGGCCCTAATATCCCTGGCCCTAATAACCCTGGCCCTAATATCCCTGGCCATAATATCCCTGGCCCTAATATCCCTGGCCCTAATAATGCTGGCCCTAATCTCCCTGGCCCTAATATCCCTGGCCCTAATATCCCTGGCCCTAATATCCCTGGCCCTAATATCCCTGGCCCTAATATCCCTGGCCCTAATATCCCTGGCCCTGATATCCCTGGCCCTGATATCCCTGGCCCTAATATCCCTGGCCCTAATATCCCTGGCCCTAATATCCCTGGCCCTAATATCCCTGGCTCTAATATCCCTGGCACTAATATCCCTGGCCCTAATATCCCTTGCCCTAAAATCCCTGGCCCTAATATCCCTGGCCCTCATATCCCTGGCCCTAATATCCCTGGCCCTAATATCCCTGGCTCTAATATCCCTGGCCCTAATATCCCTGGCTCTAATATCACTGGCCCTAATATCGCTGGCCCTAATATCCCTGGCCATAATATCCCTGGCCCTAATATCCCTGGCCCTAATATCCCTGGCCCTAATATCCCTGGCCCTGACATCCCTGGCCCTAATATCCCTGGCCCTAATATCCCTGGCCCTAATATCCCTGGCCCTTATATCCCTGGCCCTAATATCCCTGGCTCTAATATCCCTGGCCCTAATATCCCTGGGCCCTAATATCCCTTGCCCTAAAATCCCTGGCCTTAATATCCCTGGCCCTAATATCCCTAAGGCCCTAATATCCCTGGCCCTAATATCCCTGGCCCTAATATCCCTCGCCCTAATATCCCTGGCCCTAATATCCCTGGCCCTAATAACCCTGGCCCTAATATCCCTGGCCATAATATCCCTGGCCCTAATATCCCTGGCCCTAATAATGCTGGCCCTAATCTCCCTGGCCCTAATATCCCTGGCCCTAATATCCCTGGCCCTAATATCCCTGGCCCTAATATCCCTGTCCCTAATATCCCTGGCCCTGATATCCCTGGCCCTGATATCCCTGGCCCTAATATCCCTGGCCCTAATATCCCTGGCCCTAATATCCCTGGCCCTAATATCCCTGGCTCTAATATCCCTGGCCCTAATATCCCTGGCCCTAATATCCCTTGCCCTAAAATCCCTGGCCCTAATATCCCTGGCCCTCATATCCCTGGCCCTAATATCCCTGGCCCTAATATCCCTGGCTCTAATATCCCTGGCCCTAATATCCCTGGCCCTAATATCCCTGGCCCTAATATCCCTGGCCCTAATATCCCTGGCCCTAATATCCCTGGCTCTAATATCCCTGGCCCTAATATCCCTGGGCCCTAATATCCCTTGCCCTAAAATCCCTGGCCTTAATATCCCTGGCCCTAATATCCCTGGCCCTAATATCCCTGGCCCTAATATCCCTGGCCCTAATATCCCTTGCCCTAATATCCCTGGCCCTAATATCCCTGGCCCTAATAACCCTGGCCCTAATATCCCTGGCCATAATATCCCTGGCCCTAATATCCCTGGCCCTAATAATGCTGGCCCTAATCTCCCTGGCCCTAATATCCCTGGCCCTAATATCCCTGGCCCTAATATCCCTGGCCCTAATATCCCTGGCCCTAATATCCCTGGCCCTAATATCCCTGGCCCTGATATCCCTGGCCCTGATATCCCTGGCCCTAATATCCCTGGCCCTAATATCCCTGGCCCTAATATCCCTGGCCCTAATATCCCTGGCTCTAATATCCCTGGCCCTATTATCCCTGGCCCTAATATCCCTTGCCCTAAAATCCCTGGCCCTAATATCCCTGGCCCTCATATCCCTGGCCCTAATATCCCTGGCCCTAATATCCCTGGCTCTAATATCCCTGGCCCTAATATCCCTGGCTCTAATATCACTGGCCCTAATATCGCTGGCCCTAATATCCCTGGCCATAATATCCCTGGCCCTAATATCCCTGGCCCTAATATCCCTGGCCCTAATATCCCTGGCCCTGATATCCCTGGCCCTAATATCCCTGGCCCTAATATCCCTGGCCCTAATATCCCTGGCCCTTATATCCCTGGCACTAATATCCCTGGCTCTAATATCCCTGGCCCTAATATCCCTGGGCCCTAATATCCCTTGCCCTAAAATCCCTGGCCCTAATATCCCTGGCCCTAATATCCCTGGCCCTAATATCCCTGGCCCTAATATCCCTGGCCCTAATATCCCTGGCCCTAATATCCCTCGCCCTAATATCCCTGGCCCTAATATCCCTGGCCCTAATAACCCTGGCCCTAATATCCCTGGCCCTAATATCCCTGGCGCTAATATCCCTGGCCCTAACATCCCTGGCCCTAATATCCCATGCCCTAATATCCCTGGCTCTAATATCCCTGGCCCTAATATCCCTGGCCCTAATATCCCTTGCCCTAAAATCCCTGGCCCTAATATCCCTGGCCCTAATATCCCTGGCCCTAATATCCCTGGCCCTAATATCCCTGGCTCTAATATCCCTGGCCCTAATATCCCTGGCTCTAATATCACTGGCTCTAATATCGCTGTCCCTAATATCCCTGGCCATAATATCCCTGGCCCTAATATCCCTGGCCCTAATATCCCTGGCCCTGATATCCCTGGCCCTAATATCCCTGGCCCTAATATCCCTGGCCCTAATATCCCTGGCCCTAATATCCCTGGCCCTAATATCCCTGGCTCTAATATCCCTGGCCCTAATATCCCTGGGCCCTAATATCCCTTGCCCTAAAATCCCTGGCCCTAATATCCCTGGCCCTAATATCCCTGGCCCTAATATCCCTGGCCCTAATATCCCTGGCCCTAATATCCCTGGCCCTAATATCCCTCGCCCTAATATCCCTGGCCCTAATATCCCTGGCCCTAATAACCCTGGCCCTAATATCCCTGGCCCTAATATCCCTGGCGCTAATATCCCTGGCCCTAACATCCCTGGCCCTAATATCCCTGGCCCTAATATCCCTGGACCTAATATCCCTGCCCTAATATCCCTGGCCCTAATATTACTGGCCCTAATATCCCTGGCCCTAATATCCCTGGCCCTAACATCGCTGGACCTAATATCTCTGGCCCTAATATCCCTGGGCCTAATATCCCTGGCCTTAATATCCCTGGCTCTAATATCCCTGGCCCTAATATCCCTGGCCCTAATATCCCTGGGCATAATATGCCTGGCCCTAATATCCCTGGCCCTTATATCCCTGGCCCTAATATCCCTGGCCCTAATATCCCTGTCCCTAATATCCCTGCCCCTAATATCCCTGGCCCTAAAATCCCTGGCCCTAATATCCCTGGCCCTAATATCCCTGGCCCTAATATCCCTGGCCCTAATATCCCTGGCCCTAATATCCCAGGCCCTAATATCCCTGGCCCTAATATCCCTGGCCATAATATGCCTGGCCCTAATATCCCTGGCCCTTATATCCCTGGCCCTAATATCCCTGGCCCTAATATCCCTGGCGCTAATATCCCTGGCCCTAATATCCCTGGCCCTAATATCCCTGGCCCTAATATCCGTGGCCCTAATATCCCTGGCCCTAATATCCCTGGCCCTAATATCCCTGGCCCTAATATCCATGGCCCTAATATCCCTGACCCTAATATCCCTGGCCATAATATCCCTGGCCCTAATATCCCTGGCTCTAATAATGCTGGCCCTAATCTCCCTGGCCCTAATATCCCTGGCCCTAATATCCCTGGCCCTAATATCCCTGGCCCTAATATCGCTGGCCCTAATATCCCTGGCCATAATATCCCTGGCCCTAATATCCCTGGCCCTAATATCCCTGGCCCTAATATCCCTGGCCCTGATATCCCTGGTCCTAATATCCCTGGCCCTAATATCCCTGGCCCTAATATCCCTGGCTCTAATATCCCTGGCCCTAATATCCCTGGCTCTAATATCCCTGGCCCTAATATCCCTGGGCCCTAATATCCCTTGCCCTAAAATCCCTGGCCCTAATATCCCTGGCCCTAATATCCCTGGCCCTAATATCCCTGGCCCTAATATCCCTGGCCCTAATATCCCTGGCCCTAATATCCCTCGCCCTAATATCCCTGGCCCTAATATCCCTGGCCCTAATAACCCTGGCCCTAATATCCCTGGCCATAATATCCCTGGCCCTAATATCCCTGGCCCTAATAATGCTGGCCCTAATCTCCCTGGCCCTAATATCCCTGGCCCTAATATCCCTGGCCCTAATATCCCTGGCCCTAATATCCCTGGCCCTGATATCCCTGGCCCTGATATCCCTGGCCCTAATATCCGTGGCCCTAATATCCCTGGCCCTAATATCCCTGGCCCTAATATCCCTGGCTCTAATATCCCTGGCCCTAATATCCCTGGCCCTAATATCCCTTGCCCTGAAATCCCTGGCCCTAATATCCCTGGCCCTAATATCCCTGGCCCTAATATCCCTGGCCCTAATATCCCTGGCTCTAATATCCCTGGCCCTAATATCCCTAGCTCTAATATCACTGGCCCTAATATCGCTGGCCCTAATATCCCTGGCCATAATATCCCTGGCCCTAATATCCCTGGCCCTAATATCCCTGGCCCTAATATCCCTGGCCCTGATATCCCTGGCCCTAATATCCCTGGCCCTAATATCCCTGGCCCTAATATCCCTGGCCCTAATATCCCTGGCCCTAATATCCCTGGCTCTAATATCCCTGGCCCTAATATCCCTGGGCCCTAATATCCCTTGCCCTAAAATCCCTGGCCCTAATATCCCTGGCCCTAATATCCCTGGCCCTAATATCCCTGGCCCTAATATCCCTGGCCCTAATATCCCTGGCCCTAATATCCCTCGCCCTAATATCCCTGGCCCTAATATCCCTGGCCCTAATAACCCTGGCCCTAATATCCCTGGCCCTAATATCCCTGGCGCTAATATCCCTGGCCCTAACATCCCTGGCCCTAATATCCCTGGCCCTAATATCCCTGGCTCTAATATCCCTGGCCCTAATATCCCTGGCCCTAATATCCCTTGCCCTAAAATCCCTGGCCCTAATATCCCTGGCCCTAATATCCCTGGCCCTAATATCCCTGGCCCTAATATCCCTGGCTCTAATATCCCTGGCCCTAATATCCCTGGCTCTAATATCACTGGCCCTAATATCGCTGGCCCTAATATCCCTGGCCATAATATCCCTGGCCCTAATATCCCTGGCCCCAATATCCCTGGCCCTAATATCCCTGGCCCTGATATCCCTGGCCCTAATATCCCTGGCCCTATTATCCCTGGCCCTAATATCCCTGGCCCTAATATCCCTGGCCCTAATATCCCTGGCTCTAATATCCCTGGCCCTAATATCCCTGGGCCCTAATATCCCTTGCCCTAAAATCCCTGGCCCTAATATCCCTGGCCCTAATATCCCTGGCCCTAATATCCCTGGCCCTAATATCCCTGGCCCTAATATCCCTGGCCCTAATATCCCTCGCCCTAATATCCCTGGCCCTAATATCCCTGGCCCTAATAACCCTGGCCCTAATATCCCTGGCCCTAATATCCCTGGCGCTAATATCCCTGGCCCTAACATCCCTGGCCCTAATATCCCTGGCCCTAATATCCCTGGACCTAATATCCCTGCCCTAATATCCCTGGCCCTAATATCCCTGACCCTAATATCCCTGGCCCTAATATCCCTGGCCCTAACATCGCTGGACCTAATATCCCTGGCCCTAATATCCCTGGGCCTAATATCCCTGGCCTTAATATCCCTGGCTCTAATATCCCTGGCCCTAATATCCCTGGCCCTAATATCCCTGGGCATAATATGCCTGGCCCTAATATTCCTGGCCCTTATATCCCTGGCCCTAATATCCCTGGCCCTAATATCCCTGGCCCTAATATCCCTGCCCCTAATATCCCTGGCCCTAAAATCCCTGGCCCTAATATCCCTGGCCCTAATATCCCTGGCCCTAATATCCCTGGCCCTAATATCCCTGGCCCTAATATCCCAGGCCCTAATATCCCTGGCCCTAATATCCCTGGCCATAATATGCCTGGCCCTAATATCCCTGGCCCTTATATCCCTGGCCCTAATATCCGTGGCCCTAATATCCCTGGCCCTAATATCCCTGGCCCTAATATCGCTGGCCCTAATATCCCTGGCCCTAATATCCCTGGCCCTAATATCCCTGGCCATAATATCCCTGGCCCTAATATCCCTGGCCCTGATAACGCTGGCCCTAATCTCCCTGGCCCTAATATCCCTGGCCCTAATATCCCTGGCCCTAATATCCTTGGCCCTAATATCCCTGGCCCTAATATACCTGGCCCTAATATCCCTGGCCCTCCTATCCCTGGCCCTGATATCCCTGGCCCTGATATCCCTGGCCCTAATATCCCTGGCCCTAATATCCCTTGCCCTAATATCCCTGGCCCTAATATCCCTGGCGCTAATATCCCTGGCTCTAATATCCCTGGCCCTAATATCCCTGGCCCTAATATCCCTTGCCCTAAAATCCCTGGCCCTAAAATCCCTGGCCCTAATATCCCTGGCCCTAATATCCCTGGCCCTAATATCCCTTGCCCTAATATCCCTGGCCCTAATATCCCTGGCCCTAATATCCCTGGCCCTAATATTCCTGGCCCTAATATCCCTGGCCCTAATATCCCTGGCCCTAATATCCCTGCCCTAATATCCCTGGCCCTAATATCCCTGGCCCTAATATCCCTGCCCTAATATCCCTGGCCCTAATATCCCTGGCCCTAATATCCCTGCCCTAATATCCCTGGCCCTAATATCCCTCGCCCTAATATCCCTGGCCCTAATATCCCTGGCCCTAATAACCCTGGCCCTAATATCCCTGGCCCTAATATCCCTGGCGCTAATATCCCTGGCCCTAACATCCCTGGCCCTAATATCCCATGCCCTAATATCCCTGGCTCTAATATCCCTGGCCCTAATATCCCTGGCCCTAATATCCCTTGCCCTAAAATCCCTGGCCCTAATATCCCTGGCCCTAATATCCCTGGCCCTAATATCCCTGGCCCTAATATCCCTGGCTCTAATATCCCTGGCCCTAATATCCCTGGCTCTAATATCACTGGCTCTAATATCGCTGTCCCTAATATCCCTGGCCATAATATCCCTGGCCCTAATATCCCTGGCCCTAATATCCCTGGCCCTGATATCCCTGGCCCTAATATCCCTGGCCCTAATATCCCTGGCCCTAATATCCCTGGCCCTAATATCCCTGGCCCTAATATCCCTGGCTCTAATATCCCTGGCCCTAATATCCCTGGGCCCTAATATCCCTTGCCCTAAAATCCCTGGCCCTAATATCCCTGGCCCTAATATCCCTGGCCCTAATATCCCTGGCCCTAATATCCCTGGCCCTAATATCCCTGGCCCTAATATCCCTCGCCCTAATATCCCTGGCCCTAATATCCCTGGCCCTAATAACCCTGGCCCTAATATCCCTGGCCCTAATATCCCTGGCGCTAATATCCCTGGCCCTAACATCCCTGGCCCTAATATCCCTGGCCCTAATATCCCTGGACCTAATATCCCTGCCCTAATATCCCTGGCCCTAATATTACTGGCCCTAATATCCCTGGCCCTAATATCCCTGGCCCTAACATCGCTGGACCTAATATCTCTGGCCCTAATATCCCTGGGCCTAATATCCCTGGCCTTAATATCCCTGGCTCTAATATCCCTGGCCCTAATATCCCTGGCCCTAATATCCCTGGGCATAATATGCCTGGCCCTAATATTCCTGGCCCTTATATCCCTGGCCCTAATATCCCTGGCCCTAATATCCCTGTCCCTAATATCCCTGCCCCTAATATCCCTGGCCCTAAAATCCCTGGCCCTAATATCCCTGGCCCTAATATCCCTGGCCCTAATATCCCTGGCCCTAATATCCCTGGCCCTAATATCCCAGGCCCTAATATCCCTGGCCCTAATATCCCTGGCCATAATATGCCTGGCCCTAATATCCCTGGCCCTTATATCCCTGGCCCTAATATCCCTGGCCCTAATATCCCTGGCGCTAATATCCCTGGCCCTAATATCCCTGGCCCTAATATCCCTGGCCCTAATATCCGTGGCCCTAATATCCCTGGCCCTAATATCCCTGGCCCTAATATCCCTGGCCCTAATATCCATGGCCCTAATATCCCTGACCCTAATATCCCTGGCCATAATATCCCTGGCCCTAATATCCCTGGCTCTAATAATGCTGGCCCTAATCTCCCTGGCCCTAATATCCCTGGCCCTAATATCCCTGGCCCTAATATCCCTGGCCCTAATATCGCTGGCCCTAATATCCCTGGCCATAATATCCCTGGCCCTAATATCCCTGGCCCTAATATCCCTGGCCCTAATATCCCTGGCCCTGATATCCCTGGTCCTAATATCCCTGGCCCTAATATCCCTGGCCCTAATATCCCTGGCTCTAATATCCCTGGCCCTAATATCCCTGGCTCTAATATCCCTGGCCCTAATATCCCTGGGCCCTAATATCCCTTGCCCTAAAATCCCTGGCCCTAATATCCCTGGCCCTAATATCCCTGGCCCTAATATCCCTGGCCCTAATATCCCTGGCCCTAATATCCCTGGCCCTAATATCCCTCGCCCTAATATCCCTGGCCCTAATATCCCTGGCCCTAATAACCCTGGCCCTAATATCCCTGGCCATAATATCCCTGGCCCTAATATCCCTGGCCCTAATAATGCTGGCCCTAATCTCCCTGGCCCTAATATCCCTGGCCCTAATATCCCTGGCCCTAATATCCCTGGCCCTAATATCCCTGGCCCTGATATCCCTGGCCCTGATATCCCTGGCCCTAATATCCGTGGCCCTAATATCCCTGGCCCTAATATCCCTGGCCCTAATATCCCTGGCTCTAATATCCCTGGCCCTAATATCCCTGGCCCTAATATCCCTTGCCCTGAAATCCCTGGCCCTAATATCCCTGGCCCTAATATCCCTGGCCCTAATATCCCTGGCCCTAATATCCCTGGCTCTAATATCCCTGGCCCTAATATCCCTAGCTCTAATATCACTGGCCCTAATATCGCTGGCCCTAATATCCCTGGCCATAATATCCCTGGCCCTAATATCCCTGGCCCTAATATCCCTGGCCCTAATATCCCTGGCCCTGATATCCCTGGCCCTAATATCCCTGGCCCTAATATCCCTGGCCCTAATATCCCTGGCCCTAATATCCCTGGCCCTAATATCCCTGGCTCTAATATCCCTGGCCCTAATATCCCTGGGCCCTAATATCCCTTGCCCTAAAATCCCTGGCCCTAATATCCCTGGCCCTAATATCCCTGGCCCTAATATCCCTGGCCCTAATATCCCTGGCCCTAATATCCCTGGCCCTAATATCCCTCGCCCTAATATCCCTGGCCCTAATATCCCTGGCCCTAATAACCCTGGCCCTAATATCCCTGGCCCTAATATCCCTGGCGCTAATATCCCTGGCCCTAACATCCCTGGCCCTAATATCCCTGGCCCTAATATCCCTGGCTCTAATATCCCTGGCCCTAATATCCCTGGCCCTAATATCCCTTGCCCTAAAATCCCTGGCCCTAATATCCCTGGCCCTAATATCCCTGGCCCTAATATCCCTGGCCCTAATATCCCTGGCTCTAATATCCCTGGCCCTAATATCCCTGGCTCTAATATCACTGGCCCTAATATCGCTGGCCCTAATATCCCTGGCCATAATATCCCTGGCCCTAATATCCCTGGCCCCAATATCCCTGGCCCTAATATCCCTGGCCCTGATATCCCTGGCCCTAATATCCCTGGCCCTAATATCCCTGGCCCTAATATCCCTGGCCCTAATATCCCTGGCCCTAATATCCCTGGCTCTAATATCCCTGGCCCTAATATCCCTGGGCCCTAATATCCCTTGCCCTAAAATCCCTGGCCCTAATATCCCTGGCCCTAATATCCCTGGCCCTAATATCCCTGGCCCTAATATCCCTGGCCCTAATATCCCTGGCCCTAATATCCCTCGCCCTAATATCCCTGGCCCTAATATCCCTGGCCCTAATAACCCTGGCCCTAATATCCCTGGCCCTAATATCCCTGGCGCTAATATCCCTGGCCCTAACATCCCTGGCCCTAATATCCCTGGCCCTAATATCCCTGGACCTAATATCCCTGCCCTAATATCCCTGGCCCTAATATCCCTGACCCTAATATCCCTGGCCCTAATATCCCTGGCCCTAACATCGCTGGACCTAATATCCCTGGCCCTAATATCCCTGGGCCTAATATCCCTGGCCTTAATATCCCTGGCTCTAATATCCCTGGCCCTAATATCCCTGGCCCTAATATCCCTGGGCATAATATGCCTGGCCCTAATATTCCTGGCCCTTATATCCCTGGCCCTAATATCCCTGGCCCTAATATCCCTGGCCCTAATATCCCTGCCCCTAATATCCCTGGCCCTAAAATCCCTGGCCCTAATATCCCTGGCCCTAATATCCCTGGCCCTAATATCCCTGGCCCTAATATCCCTGGCCCTAATATCCCAGGCCCTAATATCCCTGGCCCTAATATCCCTGGCCATAATATGCCTGGCCCTAATATCCCTGGCCCTTATATCCCTGGCCCTAATATCCGTGGCCCTAATATCCCTGGCCCTAATATCCCTGGCCCTAATATCGCTGGCCCTAATATCCCTGGCCCTAATATCCCTGGCCCTAATATCCCTGGCCATAATATCCCTGGCCCTAATATCCCTGGCCCTGATAACGCTGGCCCTAATCTCCCTGGCCCTAATATCCCTGGCCCTAATATCCCTGGCCCTAATATCCTTGGCCCTAATATCCCTGGCCCTAATATACCTGGCCCTAATATCCCTGGCCCTCCTATCCCTGGCCCTGATATCCCTGGCCCTGATATCCCTGGCCCTAATATCCCTGGCCCTAATATCCCTTGCCCTAATATCCCTGGCCCTAATATCCCTGGCGCTAATATCCCTGGCTCTAATATCCCTGGCCCTAATATCCCTGGCCCTAATATCCCTTGCCCTAAAATCCCTGGCCCTAAAATCCCTGGCCCTAATATCCCTGGCCCTAATATCCCTGGCCCTAATATCCCTTGCCCTAATATCCCTGGCCCTAATATCCCTGGCCCTAATATCCCTGGCCCTAATATTCCTGGCCCTAATATCCCTGGCCCTAATATCCCTGGCCCTAATATCCCTGCCCTAATATCCCTGGCCCTAATATCCCTGGCCCTAATATCCCTGGCCCTAATATCCCTGGCCCTAACATCGCTGGCCCTAATATCCCTGGCCCTAATATCCCTGGGCCTAATATCCCCGGCCTTAATATCCCTGGCCCTAATATCCCTGGCCCTAATATCCCTGGCCCTAATATCCCTGGGCATAATATGCCTGGCCCTAATATCCCTGGCCCTTATATCCCTGGCCCTAATATCCCTGGCCCTAATAACCCATGGCCCTAATATCCCTGCCCCTAATATCCCTGGCCCTAAAATCCCTGGCCCTAATATCCCTGGCCCTAATATCCCTGGCCCTAATATCCCTGGCCCTAATATCCCAGGCCCTAATATCCCTGGCCCTAATATCCCTGGCCCTAATATCCCTGGCCCTAATATCCCTGGCCCTAATATCCCTGGCCCTAATATGCCTGGCTCTAATATCCCTGGCCCTAATATCCCTGGCCCTAATATCCCAGGCCCTAATATTGCTGGCCCTAATATCCCTGGCCCTAATATCCCTGGCCCTAATATCCCTGGCCCTAATATCCCTTGCCCTAATATACCTGGCCCTAATATCCCTGGCCATAATATGCCTGGCCCTAATATCCCTGGCCCTGATATCCCTGGCCCTAATATCCCTGGCCCTAATATCCCTGGCCCTAATATCCCTGGCCCTAATATCCCTGGCCCTAATATCCCTGGCTCTAATATCCCTGGCCCTAATATCCCTGGGCCCTAATATCCCTTGCCCTAAAATCCCTGGCCCTAATATCCCTGGCCCTAATATCCCTGGCCCTAATATCCCTGGCCCTAATATCCCTGGCCCTAATATCCCTGGCCCTAATATCCCTCGCCCTAATATCCCTGGCGCTAATATCCCTGGCCCTAACATCCCTGGCCCTAATATCCCTGGCCCTAATATCCCTGGCCCTAATATCCCTGGCCCTAATATCCCTGGCCCTAATAACCCTGGCCCTAATATCCCTGGCCCTAATATCCCTGGCGCTAATATCCCTGGCCCTAACATCCCTGGCCCTAATATCCCTGGCCCTAATATCCCTGGACCTAATATCCCTGCCCTAATATCCCTGGCCCTAATATCCCTGGCCCTAATATCCCTGGCCCTAATATCCCTGGCCCTAACATCGCTGGACCTAATATCCCTGGCCCTAATATCCCTGGGCCTAATATCCCTGGCCTTAATATCCCTGGCTCTAATATCCCTGGCCCTAATATCCCTGGCCCTAATATCCCTGGGCATAATATGCCTGGCCCTAATATTCCTGGCCCTTATATCCCTGGCCCTAATATCCCTGGCCCTAATATCCCTGGCCCTAATATCCCTGCCCCTAATATCCCTGGCCCTAAAATCCCTGGCCCGAATATCCCTGGCCCTAATATCCCTGGTCCTAATATCCCTGGCCCTAATATCCCTGGCCCTAATATCCCAGGCCCTAATATCCCTGGCCCTAATATCCCTGGCCATAATATGCCTGGCCCTAATATCCCTGGCCCTTATATCCCTGGCCCTAATATCCCTGGCCCTAATATCCCTGGCGCTAATATCCCTGGCCCTAATATCCCTGGCCCTAATATCCCTGGCCCTAATATCCGTGGCCCTAATATCCCTGGACCTAATATCCCTGGCCCTAATATCCCTGGCCCTAATATCCCTGGCCCTAATATCCCTGGCCCTAATATCCCTGGCCATAATATCCCTGGCCCTAATATCCCTGGCCCTAATAATGCTGGCCCTAATCTCCCTGGCCCTAATATCCCTGGCCCTAATATCCCTGGCCCTAATATCCTTGGCCCTAATATCCCTGGCCCTAATATCCCTGGCCCTAATATCCCTGGCCCTCATATCCCTGGCCCTGATATCCCTGGCCCTGATATCCCTGGCCCTAATATCCCTGGCCCTAATATCCCTGGCCCTAATATCCCTGGCCCTAATATCCCTGGCCCTAATATCCCTGGCTCTAATATCCCTGGCCCTAATATCCCTGGCCCTAATATCCCTTGCCCTAAAATCCCTGGCCCTAAAATCCCTGGCCCTGATATCCCTGGCCCTAATATCCCTGGCCCTAATATCCCTGGCCCTAATATCCCTGGCCCTAATATCCCTGGCCCTAATATCCCTGGCCCTAATATCCCTGGCCCTAATATCCCTGACCTAATATCCCTGCCCTAATATCCCTGGCCCTAATATCCCTGGCCCTAATATCCCTGGCCCTAATATCCCTGGCCCTAATATCCCTGGCCCTAATATCCCTGGCCCTAATATCCCTGGCCCTAATATCCTTGGCCCTAATATCCGTGGCCCTAATATCCCTGGCCCTAATATCCCTGGCCCTAATATCCCTGGCCTTAATATCCCTGGCCCTAATATCCCTGGCCCTAATATCCCTGGCCTTAATATCCCTGGCCAATATATCCCTGGCCCTAATATCCCTGGCCTAATAACGCTGGCCCTAATCTCCCTGGCCCTAATATCCTTGCCCCTAATGTCCCTGGCCCTAATATCCCTGGCCCTAATATCCCTGGCCCTAATATCCCTGGCCCTAATATCCCTGGCCCTGATATCCCTGGCCCTGATATCCCTGGCCCTAATATCCCTGGCCCTAATATCCCTGGCCCTAATATCCCTGGCCCTAATATCCCTGGCCCTAATATCCCTGGCTCTAATATCCCTGGCCCTAATATCCCTGGGCCTAATATCCCTTGCCCTAAAATCCCTGGCCCTAACATCCCTGGCCCTAATATCCCTGGCCCTAATATCCCTGGACCTAATATCCCTGCCCTAATATCCCTGGCCCTAATATCCCTGACCCTAATATCCCTGGCCCTAATATCCCTGGCCCTAACATCGCTGGACCTAATATCCCTGGCCCTAATATCCCTGGGCCTAATATCCCTGGCCTTAATATCCCTGGCTCTAATATCCCTGGCCCTAATATCCCTGGCCCTAATATCCCTGGGCATAATATGCCTGGCCCTAATATTCCTGGCCCTTATATCCCTGGCCCTAATATCCCTGGCCCTAATATCCCTGGCCCTAATATCCCTGCCCCTAATATTTTTGGCCCTAAAATCCCTGGCCCTAATATCCCTGGCCCTAATATCCCTGGCCCTAATATCCCTGGCCCTAATATCCCTGGCCCTAATATCCCAGGCCCTAATATCCCTGGCCCTAATATCCCTGGCCATAATATGCCTGGCCCTAATATCCCTGGCCCTTATATCCCTGGCCCTAATATCCGTGGCCCTAATATCCCTGGCCCTAATATCCCTGGCCCTAATATCGCTGGCCCTAATATCCCTGGCCCTAATATCCCTGGCCCTAATATCCCTGGCCATAATATCCCTGGCCCTAATATCCCTGGCCCTGATAACGCTGGCCCTAATCTCCCTGGCCCTAATATCCCTGGCCCTAATATCCCTGGCCCTAATATCCTTGGCCCTAATATCCCTGGCCCTAATATACCTGGCCCTAATATCCCTGGCCCTCCGATCCCTGGCCCTGATATCCCTGGCCCTGATATCCCTGGCCCTAATATCCCTGGCCCTAATATCCCTGGCCCTAATATCCCTGGCCCTAATATCCCTGGCGCTAATATCCCTGGCTCTAATATCCCTGGCCCTAATATCCCTGGCCCTAATATCCCTTGCCCTAAAATCCCTGGCCCTAAAATCCCTGGCCCTAATATCCCTGGCCCTAATATCCCTGGCCCTAATATCCCTTGCCCTAATATCCCTGGCCCTAATATCCCTGGCCCTAATATCCCTGGCCCTAATATCCCTGGCCCTAATATCCCTGGCCCTAATATCCCTGGCCCTAATATCCCTGCCCTAATATCCCTGGCCCTAATATCCCTGGCCCTAATATCCCTGGCCCTAATATCCCTGGCCCTAACATCGCTGGCCCTAATATCCCTGGCCCTAATATCCCTGGGCCTAATATCCCCGGCCTTAATATCCCTGGCCCTAATATCCCTGGCCCTAATATCCCTGGCCCTAATATCCCTGGGCATAATATGCCTGGCCCTAATATCCCTGGCCCTTATATCCCTGGCCCTAATATCCCTGGCCCTAATAACCCATGGCCCTAATATCCCTGCCCCTAATATCCCTGGCCCTAAAATCCCTGGCCCTAATATCCCTGGCCCTAATATCCCTGGCCCTAATATCCCTGGCCCTAATATCCCAGGCCCTAATATCCCTGGCCCTAATATCCCTGGCCCTAATATCCCTGGCCCTAATATCCCTGGCCCTAATATCCCTGGCCCTAATATGCCTGGCTCTAATATCCCTGGCCCTAATATCCCTGGCCCTAATATCCCAGGGCCTAATATTGCTGGCCCTAATATCCCTGGCCCTAATATCCCTGGCCCTAATATCCCTGGCCCTAATATCCCTTGCCCTAATATACCTGGCCCTAATATCCCTGGCCATAATATGCCTGGCCCTAATATCCCTGGCCCTGATATCCCTGGCCCTAATATCCCTGGCCCTAATATCCCTGGCCCTAATATCCCTGGCCCTAATATCCCTGGCCCTAATATCCCTGGCTCTAATATCCCTGGCCCTAATATCCCTGGGCCCTAATATCCCTTGCCCTAAAATCCCTGGCCCTAATATCCCTGGCCCTAATATCCCTGGCCCTAATATCCCTGGCCCTAATATCCCTGGCCCTAATATCCCTGGCCCTAATATCCCTCGCCCTAATATCCCTGGCCCTAATATCCCTGGCCCTAATAACCCTGGCCCTAATATCCCTGGCCCTAATATCCCTGGCGCTAATATCCCTGGCCCTAACATCCCTGGCCCTAATATCCCTGGCCCTAATATCCCTGGACCTAATATCCCTGCCCTAATATCCCTGGCCCTAATATCCCTGGCCCTAATATCCCTGGCCCTAATATCCCTGGCCCTAACATCGCTGGACCTAATATCCCTGGCCCTAATATCCCTGGGCCTAATATCCCTGGCCTTAATATCCCTGGCTCTAATATCCCTGGCCCTAATATCCCTGGCCCTAATATCCCTGGGCATAATATGCCTGGCCCTAATATTCCTGGCCCTTATATCCCTGGCCCTAATATCCCTGGCCCTAATATCCCTGGCCCTAATATCCCTGCCCCTAATATCCCTGGCCCTAAAATCCCTGGCCCGAATATCCCTGGCCCTAATATCCCTGGTCCTAATATCCCTGGCCCTAATATCCCTGGCCCTAATATCCCAGGCCCTAATATCCCTGGCCCTAATATCCCTGGCCATAATATGCCTGGCCCTAATATCCCTGGCCCTTATATCCCTGGCCCTAATATCCCTGGCCCTAATATCCCTGGCGCTAATATCCCTGGCCCTAATATCCCTGGCCCTAATATCCCTGGCCCTAATATCCGTGGCCCTAATATCCCTGGACCTAATATCCCTGGCCCTAATATCCCTGGCCCTAATATCCCTGGCCCTAATATCCCTGGCCCTAATATCCCTGGCCATAATATCCCTGGCCCTAATATCCCTGGCCCTAATAATGCTGGCCCTAATCTCCCTGGCCCTAATATCCCTGGCCCTAATATCCCTGGCCCTAATATCCTTGGCCCTAATATCCCTGGCCCTAATATCCCTGGCCCTAATATCCCTGGCCCTCATATCCCTGGCCCTGATATCCCTGGCCCTGATATCCCTGGCCCTAATATCCCTGGCCCTAATATCCCTGGCCCTAATATCCCTGGCCCTAATATCCCTGGCCCTAATATCCCTGGCTCTAATATCCCTGGCCCTAATATCCCTGGCCCTAATATCCCTTGCCCTAAAATCCCTGGCCCTAAAATCCCTGGCCCTGATATCCCTGGCCCTAATATCCCTGGCCCTAATATCCCTGGCCCTAATATCCCTGGCCCTAATATCCCTGGCCCTAATATCCCTGGCCCTAATATCCCTGGCCCTAATATCCCTGACCTAATATCCCTGCCCTAATATCCCTGGCCCTAATATCCCTGGCCCTAATATCCCTGGCCCTAATATCCCTGGCCCTAACATCGCTGGCCCTAATATCGCTGGCCCTAATATCCCTGGGCCTAATATCCCCGGCCTTAATATCCCTGGCCCTAATATCCCTGGCCCTAATATCCCTGGCCCTAATATCCCTGGGCATAATATGCCTGGCCCTAATATCCCTGGCCCTTATATCCCTGGCCCTAATATCCCTGGCCCTAATAAACCATGGCCCTAATATCCCTGCCCCTAATATCCCTGGCCCTAAAATCCCTGGCCCTAATATCCCTGGCCCTAATATCCCTGGCCCTAATATCCCTGGCCCTAATATCCCAGGCCCTAATATCCCTGGCCCTAATATCCCTGGCCCTAATATCCCTGGCCCTAATATCCCTGGCCCTAATATGCCTGGCTCTAATATCCCTGGCCCTAATATCCCTGGCCCTAATATCCCTGGCCCTAATATCGCTGGCCCTAATATCCCTGGCCCTAATATCCCTGGCCCTAATATCCCTTGCCCTAATATCCCTTGCCCTAATATCCCTGGCCCTAATATCCCTGGCCATAATATGCCTGGTCCTAATATCCCTGGCCCTTATATCCCTGGCCCTAATATCCCTGGCCCTAATATCCCTGGCCCTAATATCCCTGGCCCTAATATCCCTGGCCCTAATATCCTTGGCCCTAATATCCGTGGCCCTAATATCCCTGGCCCTAATATCCCTGGCCCTAATATCCCTGGCCTTAATATCCCTGGCCCTAATATCCCTGGCCCTAATATCCCTGGCCTTAATATCCCTGGCCAATATATCCCTGGCCCTAATATCCCTGGCCTAATAACGCTGGCCCTAATCTCCCTGGCCCTAATATCCCTGCCCCTAATGTCCCTGGCCCTAATATCCCTGGCCCTAATATCCCTGGCCCTAATATCCCTGGCCCTAATATCCCTGGCCCTAATATCCCTGGCCCTGATATCCCTGGCCCTGATATCCCTGGCCCTAATATCCCTGGCCCTAATATCCCTGGCCCTAATATCCCTGGCCCTAATATCCCTGGCCCTAATATCCCTGGCTCTAATATCCCTGGCCCTAATATCCCTGGGCCTAATATCCCTTGCCCTAAAATCCCTGGCCCTAATATCCCTGGCCCTAATATCCCTGGCCCTAATATCCCTGGCCCTAATATCCCTGGCCCTAATATCCCTGGCCCTAATATCCCTGGCCCTAATATCCCTGGCCCTAATATCCCTGGCCCTAATATCCCTTGCCCTAATATCCCTGGCCCTAATATGCCTGGCCATAATATGCCTGGCCCTAATATCCCTGGCCCTTATATCCCTGGCCCTAATATCCCTGGCCCTAATATCCCTGGCCCTAATATCCCTGGCCCTAATATCCCTGGCCCTAATATCCCTGGCCCTAATATCCCTGGCCCTAATATCCCTGGCCCTAATATCCCTGGCCCTAATATACCTGGCCCTAATATCCCTGGCCCTAATATCCCTGGCCATAATATCCCTGGCCCTAATATCCCTGGCCCTAATAACGCTGGCCCTAATCTCCCTGGCCCTAATATCCCTGGCTGTAATATCCCTGGCCCTAATATCCCTGGCCCTAATATCCCTGGCCCTAATATCCCTGGCCCTGATATCCCTGGCCCTGATATCCCTGGCCCTAATATCCCTGGCCCTAATATCCCTGGCCCTAATATCCCTGGCCCTAATATCCCTGGCCCTAATATCCCTGGCCCTAATATCCCTGGCCCTAATATCCCTGGCCATAATATCCCTGGCCCTAATATCCCTGGCCCTAATAACGCTGGCCCTAATATCCCTGGCCCTAATATCCCTGGCCCTAATATCCCTGGCCCTAATATCCCTGGCCCTAATATCCCTGGCCCTAATATCCCTGGCCCTAATATCCCTGGCCCTGATATCCCTGGCCCTGATATCCCTGGCCCTAATATCCCTGGCCCTAATATCCCTGGCCCTAATATCCCTGGCCCTAATATCCCTGGCTCTAATATCCCTGGCCCTAATATCCCTGGCCCTAATATCCCTTGCCCTAAAATCCCTGGCCCTAATATCCCTGGCCCTAATATCCCTGGCCCTAATATCCCTGGCCCTAATATCCCTGGCTCTAATATCCCTGGCCCTAATATCCCTGGCCCTAATATCCCTGGCCCTAATATCCCTGGCCATAATATCCCTGGCCCTAATATCCCTGGCCCTAATATCCCTGGCCCTAATATCCCTGGCCCTGATATCCTTGGCCATAATATCCCTGGCCCTAATATCCCTGGCCCTAATATCCCTCTCCCTAATATCCCTGGCCCTAATATCCCTGGCTCTAATATCCCTGGCCCTAATATCCCTGGGCCCTAATATCCCTTGCCCTAAAATCCCTGGCCCTAATATCCCTGGCCCTAATATCCCTGGCCCTAATATCCCTGGCCCTAATATCCCTGGCCCTAACATCCCTGGCCCTAATGTCCCTGGCCCTAATATCCCTGGACCTAATATCCCTGCCCTAATATCCCTGGCCCTAATATCCCTGGCCCTAATATCTCTGGCCCTAATATCCCTTGCCCTAAAATCCCTGGCCCTAATATCCCTGGCCCTAATATCCCTGGCCCTAATATCCCTGGCCCTAATATCCCTGGCCCTAATATCCCTGGCCCTAATATCCCTGGCCCTAATATCCCTGGCCCTGATATCCCTGGCCCTGATATCCCTGGCCCTAATATCCCTGGCCCTAATATCCCTGGCCCTAATATCCCTGGCCCTAATATCCCTGGCCCTAATATCCCTGGCTCTAATATCCCTGGCCCTAATATCCCTGGGCCTAATATCCCTTGCCCTAAAATCCCTGGCCCTAATATCCCTGGCCCTAATATCCCTGGCCCTAATATCCCTGGCCCTAATATCCCTGGCCCTAATATCCCTGGCCCTAATATCCCTGGCCCTAATATCCCTGGCCCTAATATCCCTGGCCCTAATATCCCTTGCCCTAATATCCCTGGCCCTAATATGCCTGGCCATAATATGCCTGGCCCTAATATCCCTGGCCCTTATATCCCTGGCCCTAATATCCCTGGCCCTAATATCCCTGGCCCTAATATCCCTGGCCCTAATATCCCTGGCCCTAATATCCCTGGCCCTAATATCCCTGGCCCTAATATCCCTGGCCCTAATATCCCTGGCCCTAATATCCCTGGCCCTAATATCCCTGGCCCTAATATCCCTGGCCATAATATCCCTGGCCCTAATATCCCTGGCCCTAATAACGCTGGCCCTAATCTCCCTGGCCCTAATATCCCTGGCTGTAATATCCCTGGCCCTAATATCCCTGGCCCTAATATCCCTGGCCCTAATATCCCTGGCCCTGATATCCCTGGCCCTGATATCCCTGGCCCTAATATCCCTGGCCCTAATATCCCTGGCCCTAATATCCCTGGCCCTAATATCCCTGGCCCTAATATCCCTGGCCCTAATATCCCTGGCCCTAATATCCCTGGCCCTAATATCCCTGGCCATAATATCCCTGGCCCTAATATCCCTGGCCCTAATAACGCTGGCCCTAATATCCCTGGCCCTAATATCCCTGGCCCTAATATCCCTGGCCCTAATATCCCTGGCCCTAATATCCCTGGCCTAATATCCCTGGCCCTAATATCCCTGGCCCTGATATCCCTGGCCCTGATATCCCTGGCCCTAATATCCCTGGCCCTAATATCCCTGGCCCTAATATCCCTGGCCCTAATATCCCTGGCTCTAATATCCCTGGCCCTAATATCCCTGGCCCTAATATCCCTTGCCCTAAAATCCCTGGCCCTAATATCCCTGGCCCTAATATCCCTGGCCCTAATATCCCTGGCCCTAATATCCCTGGCTCTAATATCCCTGGCCCTAATATCCCTGGCCCTAATATCCCTGGCCCTAATATCCCTGGCCATAATATCCCTGGCCCTAATATCCCTGGCCCTAATATCCCTGGCCCTAATATCCCTGGCCCTGATATCCTTGGCCATAATATCCCTGGCCCTAATATCCCTGGCCCTAATATCCCTGGCCCTAATATCCCTGGCCCTAATATCCCTGGCTCTAATATCCCTGGCCCTAATATCCCTGGGCCCTAATATCCCTTGCCCTAAAATCCCTGGCCCTAATATCCCTGGCCCTAATATCCCTGGCCCTAATATCCCTGGCCCTAATATCCCTGGCCCTAACATCCCTGGCCCTAATGTCCCTGGCCCTAATATCCCTGGACCTAATATCCCTGCCCTAATATCCCTGGCCCTAATATCCCTGGCCCTAATATCTCTGGCCCTAATATCCCTTGCCCTAAAATCCCTGGCCCTAATATCCCTGGCCCTAATATCCCTGGCCCTAATATCCCTGGCCCTAATATCCCTGGCTCTAATATCCCTGGCCCTAATATCCCTGGCCCTAATATCCCTGGCCCTAATATCGCTGGCCCTAATATCCCTGGCCATAATATCCCTGGCCCTAATATCCCTGGCCCTAATATCCCTGACCTAATATCCCTGCCCTAATATCCCTGGCCCTAATATCCCTGGCCCTAATATCCCTGGCCCTAATATCCCTGGCCCTAACATCGCTGGCCCTAATATCCCTGGCCCTAATATCCCTGCGCCTAATATCCCCGGCCTTAATATCCCTGGCCCTAATATCCCTGGCCCTAATATCCCTGGCCCTAATATCCCTGGGCATAATATGCCTGGCCCTAATATCCCTGGCCCTTATATCCCTGGCCCTAATATCCCTGGCCCTAATATCCCTGGCCCTAATATCCCTGCCCCTAATATCCCTGGCCCTAAAATCCCTGGCCCTAATATCCCTGGCCCTAATATCCCTGGCCCTAATATCCCTGGCCCTAATATCCCTGGCCCTAATATCCCTGGCCCTAATATCCCTGGCCCTAATATCCCTGGCCCTAATATCCCTGGCCCTAATATCCCTGGGCATAATATGCCTGGCCCTAATATCCCTGGCCCTTATATCCCTGGCCCTAATATCCCTGGCCCTAATATCCCTGGCCCTAATATCCCTGCCCCTAATATCCCTGGCCCTAAAATCCCTGGCCCTAATATCCCTGGCCCTAATATCCCTGGCCCTAATATCCCTGGCCCTAATATCCCTGGCCCTAATATCCCTAGCCCTAATATCCCTGGCCCTAATATCCCTGGCCCTAATATGCCTGGCTCTAATATCCCTGGCCCTAATATCCCTGGCCGTAATATCCCTGGCCCTAATATCGCTGGCCCTAATATCCCTGGCCCTAATATCCCTGGCCATAATATCCCTGACCCTAATATCCCTGGCCCTAATATCCCTGGCCCTAATATCCCTGGCCCTAATATCCCTGGACCTAATATCCCTGGCCCTAATATCCCTGGCCCTAATATCCCTGGCCCTAATATCCCTTGCCCTAATATCCCTGGCCCTAATATCCCTGGCCCTAATATCCCTTGCCCTAATATCCCTGGCCCTAATATCCCTGGCCATAATATGCCTGGCCCTAATATCCCTGGCCCTTATATCCCTGGCCCTAATATCCCTGGCCCTAATATCCCTGGCCCTAATATCCCTGGCCCTAATATCCCTGGCCCTAATATCCCTGGCCCTAATATCCCTGGCCCTAATATCCCTGGCCCTAATATCCCTGGCCCTAATATCCCTGGCCCTGATATCCCTGGCCCTGATATCCCTGGCTCTAATATCCCTGGCCCTAATATCCCTGGCCCTAATATCCCTGGCCCTAATATCCCTGGCCCTAATATCCCTGGCCCTAATATCCCTCGCCCTAATATCCCTGGCCCTAATATCCCTGGCCCTAATAACCCTGGCCCTAATATCCCTGGCCCTAATATCCCTGGTGCTAATATCCCTGGCCCTAACATCCCTGGCCCTAATGTCCCTGGCCCTAATATCCCTGGACCTAATATCCCTGCCCTAATATCCCTGGCCCTAATATCCCTGGCCCTAATATCCCTGGCCCTAATATCCCTTGCCCTAAAATCCCTGGCCCTAATATCCCTGGCCCTAATATCCCTGGCCCTAATATCCCTGGCCCTAATATCCCTGGATCTAATATCCCTGGCCCTAATATCCCTGGCCCTAATATCCCTGGCCCTAATATCGCTGGCCCTAATATCCCTGGCCATAATATCCCTGGCCCTAATATCCCTGGCCCTAATATCCCTGACCTAATATCCCTGCCCTAATATCCCTGGCCCTAATATCCCTGGCCCTAATATCCCTGGCCCTAATATCCCTGGCCCTAACATCGCTGGCCCTAATATCCCTGGCCCTAATATCCCTGCACCTAATATCCCCGGCCTTAATATCCCTGGCCCTAATATCCCTGGCCCTAATATCCCTGGCCCTAATATTCCTGGGCATAATATGCCTGGCCCTAATATCCCTGGCCCTTATATCCCTGGCCCTAATATCCCTGGCCCTAATATCCCTGGCCCTAATATCCCTGCCCCTAATATCCCTGGCCCTAAAATCCCTGGCCCTAATATCACTGGCCCTAATATCCCTGGCCCTAATATCCCTGGCCCTAATATCCCTGGCCCTAATATCCCAGGCCCTAATATCCCTGGCCCTAATATCCCTAGCCCTAATATCCCTGGCCCTAATATCCCTGGCCCTAATATCCCTGGGCATAATATGCCTGGCCCTAATATCCCTGGCCCTTATATCCCTGGCCCTAATATCCCTGGCCCTAATATCCCTGGCCCTAATATCCCTGCCCCTAATATCCCTGGCCCTAAAATCCCTGGCCCTAATATCCCTGGCCCTAATATCCCTGGCCCTAATATCCCTGGCCCTAATATC
The DNA here is from genome assembly GCF_048934315.1 of Petromyzon marinus. Classification (NCBI taxonomy): domain Eukaryota; kingdom Metazoa; phylum Chordata; class Hyperoartia; order Petromyzontiformes; family Petromyzontidae; genus Petromyzon; species Petromyzon marinus. The sequence continues at coordinate 1,588,683 of NW_027422728.1, forward strand.
CCTGGCCCTAATATCCCTAGCCCTAATATCCCTGGCCCTAATATCCCTGGCCCTAATATGCCTGGCTCTAATATCCCTGGCCCTAATATCCCTGGCCGTAATATCCCTGGCCCTAATATCGCTGGCCCTAATATCCCTGGCCCTAATATCCCTGGCCATAATATCCCTGACCCTAATATCCCTGGCCCTAATATCCCTGGCCCTAATATCCCTGGCCCTAATATCCCTGGCCCTAATATCCCTGGACCTAATATCCCTGGCCCTAATATCCCTGGCCCTAATATCCCTGGCCCTAATATCCCTTGCCCTAATATCCCTGGCCCTAATATCCCTGGCCCTAATATCCCTTGCCCTAATATCCCTGGCCCTAATATCCCTGGCCATAATATGCCTGGCCCTAATATCCCTGGCCCTTATATCCCTGTCCCTAATATCCCTGGCCGTAATATCCCTGGCCCTAATATCCCTGGCCCTAATATCCCTGGCCCTAATATCCCTGGCCCTAATATCCCTGGCCCTAATATCCCTGGCCCTAATATCCCTGGCCCTAATATCCCTGGCCCTAATATCCCTGGCCCTAATATCCCTGGCCCTAATATCCCTGGCCCTAATATCCCTGGCCCTAATATCCCTGGCCCTAATATCCCTGGCCATGATATCCCTGGCCCTGATATCCCTGGCCCTAATATCCCTGGCCCTAATATCCCTGGCCCTAATATCGCTGGCCCTAATATCCCTGGCCATAATATCCCTGGCCCTAATATCCCTGGCCCTAATATCCCTGACCTAATATCCCTGCCCTAATATCCCTGGCCCTAATATCCCTGGCCCTAATATCCCTGGCCCTAATATCCCTGGCCCTAATATCCCTTGCCCTAAAATCCCTGGCCCTAATATCCCTGGCCCTAATATCCCTGGCCCTAATATCCCTGGCCCTAATATCCCTGGCTCTAATATCCCTGGCCCTAATATCCCTGGCCCTAATATCCCTGGCCCTAATATCGCGGGCCCTAATATCCCTGGCCATAATATCCCTGGCCCTAATATCCCTGGCCCTAATATCCCTGGCCCTAATATCCCTGGCCCTGATATCCCTGGCCCTAATATCCCTGGCCCTAATATCCCTGGCCCTAATATCCCTGGCCCTAATATCCCTGGCTCTAATATCCCTGGCCCTAATATCCCTGGGCCCTAATATCCCTGGCTCTAATATCCCTGGCCCTAATATCCCTGGGCCCTAATATCCCTTGCCCTGAAATCCCTGGCCCTAATATCCCTGGCCCTAATATCCCTGGCCCTAATATCCCTGGACCTAATATCCCTGCCCTAATATCCCTGACCCTAATATCCCTGGCCCTAATATCCCTGGCCTTAATATCCCTGGCCCTAATATCCCTGGCCCTAATATCCCTGGCCCTAATATCCCTGGGCATAATATGCCTGGCCCTAATATTCCTGGCCCTTATATCCCAGGCCCTAATATCCCTGGCCCTAATATCCCTGGCCCTAATATCCCTTGCCCTAATATCCCTGGCCCTATTATCCCTGGCCATAATATGCCTGGCCCTAATATCCCTGGCCCTTATATCCCTGGCCCTAATATCCCTGGCCCTAATATCCCTGGCGCTAATATCCCTGGCCCTAATATCCCTGGCCCTAATATCCCTGGCCCTAATATCCCTGGCCCTAATATCCCTGGCCCTAATATCCCAGGCCCTAATATCCCTGGCCCTAATATCCCTGGCCCTAATATCCCTGGCCCTAATATCCCTGGCCCTAATATCCCTGGGCATAATATGCCTGGCCCTAATATCCCTGGCCCTTATATCCCTGGCCCTAATATCCCTGGCCCTAATATCCCTGGCCCTAATATCCCTGCCCCTAATATCCCTGGCCCTAAAATCCCTGGCCCTAATATCCCTGGCCCTAATATCCCTGGCCCTAATATCCCTGGCCCTAATATCCCTGGCCCTAATATCCCTAGCCCTAATATCCCTGGCCCTAATATCCCTGGCCCTAATATGCCTGGCTCTAATATCCCTGGCCCTAATATCCCTGGCCGTAATATCCCTGGCCCTAATATCGCTGGCCCTAATATCCCTGGCCCTAATATCCCTGGCCATAATATCCCTGACCCTAATATCCCTGGCCCTAATATCCCTGGCCCTAATATCCCTGGCCCTAATATCCCTGGCCCTAATATCCCTGGACCTAATATCCCTGGCCCTAATATCCCTGGCCCTAATATCCCTGGCCCTAATATCCCTTGCCCTAATATCCCTGGCCCTAATATCCCTGGCCCTAATATCCCTTGCCCTAATATCCCTGGCCCTAATATCCCTGGCCATAATATGCCTGGCCCTAATATCCCTGGCCCTTATATCCCTGTCCCTAATATCCCTGGCCGTAATATCCCTGGCCCTAATATCCCTGGCCCTAATATCCCTGGCCCTAATATCCCTGGCCCTAATATCCCTGGCCCTAATATCCCTGGCCCTAATATCCCTGGCCCTAATATCCCTGGCCCTAATATCCCTGGCCCTAATATCCCTGGCCCTAATATCCCTGGCCCTAATATCCCTGGCCCTAATATCCCTGGCCATGATATCCCTGGCCCTGATATCCCTGGCCCTAATATCCCTGGCCCTAATATCCCTGGCCCTAATATCCCTGGCCCTAATATCCCTGGCCTTAATATCCCTGGCTCTAATATCCCTGGCCCTAATATCCCTGGCCCTAATATCCCTTGCCCTAAAATCCCTGGCCCTAATATCCCTGGCCCTAATATCCCTGGCCCTAATATCCCTGGCCCTAATATCCCTGGCTCTAATATCCCTGGCCCTAATATCCCTGGCCCTAATATCCCTGGCCCTAATATCGCTGGCCCTAATATCCCTGGCCATAATATCCCTGGCCCTAATATCCCTGGCCCTAATATCCCTGGCCCTAATATCCCTGGCCCTGATATCCCTGGCCCTAATATCCCTGGCCCTAATATCCCTGGCCCTAATATCCCTGGCCCTAATATCCCTGGCTCTAATATCCCTGGCCCTAATATCCCTGGGCCCTAATATCCCTGGCTCTAATATCCCTGGCCCTAATATCCCTGGGCCCTAATATCCCTTGCCCTGAAATCCCTGGCCCTAATATCCCTGGCCCTAATATCCCTGGCCCTAATATCCCTGGACCTAATATCCCTGCCCTAATATCCCTGGCCCTAATATCCCTGGCCCTAATATCCCTGGCCTTAATATCCCTGGCCCTAATATCCCTGGCCCTAATATCCCTGGCCCTAATATCCCTGGGCATAATATGCCTGGCCCTAATATTCCTGGCCCTTATATCCCTGGCCCTAATATCCCTGGCCCTAATATCCCTGGCCCTAATATCCCTTGCCCTAATATCCCTGGCCCTAATATCCCTGGCCATAATATGCCTGGCCCTAATATCCCTGGCCCTTATATCCCTGGCCCTAATATCCCTGGCCCTAATATCCCTGGCGCTAATATCCCTGGCCCTAATATCCCTGGCCCTAACATCCCTGGCCCTAATATCCGTGGCCCTAATATCCCTGGCCCTAATATCCCTGGCCCTAATATCCCTGGCCCTAATATCCCTGGCCCTAATATCCCTGGCACTAATATCCCTGGCCCTAATATCCCTGGCCATAATATCCCTGGCCCTAATATCCCTGGCCCTAATATCCCTGGCCCTAATATCCCTGGCCCTAATATCCCTGGCCCTCATATCCCTGGCCCTGATATCCCTGGCCCTGATATCCCTGGCCCTAATATCCCTGGCCCTAATATCCCTGGCCCTAATATCCCTGGCCCTAATATCCCTGGCCCTAATATCCCTGGCTCTTATATCCCTGGCCCTAATATCCCTGGCCCTAATATCCCTTGCCCTAAAATCCCTGGCCCTAATATCGCTTGCCCTAAAATCCCTGGCCCTAATATCCCTGGCCCTAATATCCCTGGCCCTAATATCCCTGGCCCTAATATCCTTGGCCCTAATATCCCTGGCCCTAATATCCCTGGCCCTAATATCCCTGGCCCTCATATCCCTGGCCCTGATATCCCTGGCCCTGATATCCCTGGCCCTAATATCCCTGGCCCTAATATCCCTGGCCCTAATATCCCTGGCCCTAAAATCCCTGGCCCTAATATCCCTTGCCCTAAAATCCCTGGCCCTAATATCCCTGGCCCTAATATCCCTTGCCCTAAAATCCCTGGCCCTAATATCCCTGGCCCTAATATCCCTGGCCCTAATATCCCTGGCCTTAATATCCCTGGCCCTAATATCCCTGGCCCTAATATCCCTGGCCCTAATATCCCTGGGCATAATATGCCTGGCCCTAATATTCCTGGCCCTTATATCCCTGGCCCTAATATCCCTGGCCCTAATATCCCTGGCCCTAATATCCCTTGCCCTAATATCCCTGGCCCTATTATCCCTGGCCATAATATGCCTGGCCCTAATATCCCTGGCCCTTATATCCCTGGCCCTAATATCCCTGGCCCTAATATCCCTGGCGCTAATATCCCTGGCCCTAATATCCCTGGCCCTAATATCCCTGGCCCTAATATCCCTGGCCCTAATATCCCTGGCCCTAATATCCCAGGCCCTAATATCCCTGGCCCTAATATCCCTGGCCCTAATATCCCTGGCCCTAATATCCCTGGCCCTAATATCCCTGGGCATAATATGCCTGGCCCTAATATCCCTGGCCCTTATATCCCTGGCCCTAATATCCCTGGCCCTAATATCCCTGGCCCTAATATCCCTGCCCCTAATATCCCTGGCCCTAAAATCCCTGGCCCTAATATCCCTGGCCCTAATATCCCTGGCCCTAATATCCCTGGCCCTAATATCCCTAGCCCTAATATCCCTGGCCCTAATATCCCTGGCCCTAATATGCCTGGCTCTAATATCCCTGGCCCTAATATCCCTGGCCGTAATATCCCTGGCCCTAATATCGCTGGCCCTAATATCCCTGGCCCTAATATCCCTGGCCATAATATCCCTGACCCTAATATCCCTGGCCCTAATATCCCTGGCCCTAATATCCCTGGCCCTAATATCCCTGGCCCTAATATCCCTGGACCTAATATCCCTGGCCCTAATATCCCTGGCCCTAATATCCCTGGCCCTAATATCCCTTGCCCTAATATCCCTGGCCCTAATATCCCTGGCCCTAATATCCCTTGCCCTAATATCCCTGGCCCTAATATCCCTGGCCATAATATGCCTGGCCCTAATATCCCTGGCCCTTATATCCCTGTCCCTAATATCCCTGGCCGTAATATCCCTGGCCCTAATATCCCTGGCCCTAATATCCCTGGCCCTAATATCCCTGGCCCTAATATCCCTGGCCCTAATATCCCTGGCCCTAATATCCCTGGCCCTAATATCCCTTGCCCTAATATCCCTGGCCCTAATATCCCTGGCCCTAATATCCCTGGCCCTAATATCCCTGGCCCTAATATCCCTGGCCCTAATATCCCTGGCCATGATATCCCTGGCCCTGATATCCCTGGCCCTAATATCCCTGGCCCTAATATCCCTGGCCCTAATATCCCTGGCCCTAATATCCCTGGCCTTAATATCCCTGGCTCTAATATCCCTGGCCCTAATATCCCTGGCCCTAATATCCCTTGCCCTAAAATCCCTGGCCCTAATATCCCTGGCCCTAATATCCCTGGCCCTAATATCCCTGGCCCTAATATCCCTGGCTCTAATATCCCTGGCCCTAATATCCCTGGCCCTAATATCCCTGGCCCTAATATCGCTGGCCCTAATATCCCTGGCCATAATATCCCTGGCCCTAATATCCCTGGCCCTAATATCCCTGGCCCTAATATCCCTGGCCCTGATATCCCTGGCCCTAATATCCCTGGCCCTAATATCCCTGGCCCTAATATCCCTGGCCCTAATATCCCTGGCTCTAATATCCCTGGCCCTAATATCCCTGGGCCCTAATATCCCTGGCTCTAATATCCCTGGCCCTAATATCCCTGGGCCCTAATATCCCTTGCCCTGAAATCCCTGGCCCTAATATCCCTGGCCCTAATATCCCTGGCCCTAATATCCCTGGACCTAATATCCCTGCCCTAATATCCCTGGCCCTAATATCCCTGGCCCTAATATCCCTGGCCTTAATATCCCTGGCCCTAATATCCCTGGCCCTAATATCCCTGGCCCTAATATCCATGGGCATAATATGCCTGGCCCTAATATTCCTGGCCCTTATATCCCTGGCCCTAATATCCCTGGCCCTAATATCCCTGGCCCTAATATCCCTTGCCCTAATATCCCTGGCCCTAATATCCCTGGCCATAATATGCCTGGCCCTAATATCCCTGGCCCTTATATCCCTGGCCCTAATATCCCTGGCCCTAATATCCCTGGCGCTAATATCCCTGGCCCTAATATCCCTGGCCCTAACATCCCTGGCCCTAATATCCGTGGCCCTAATATCCCTGGCCCTAATATCCCTGGCCCTAATATCCCTGGCCCTAATATCCCTGGCCCTAATATCCCTGGCACTAATATCCCTGGCCCTAATATCCCTGGCCATAATATCCCTGGCCCTAATATCCCTGGCCCTAATAACGCTGGCCCTAATCTCCCTGGCCCTAATATCCCTGGCCCTAATATCCCTGGCCCTAATATCCCTGGCCCTAATATCCCTGGCCCTAATATCCCTGGCCCTCATATCCCTGGCCCTGATATCCCTGGCCCTGATATCCCTGGCCCTAATATCCCTGGCCCTAATATCCCTGGCCCTAATATCCCTGGCCCTAATATCCCTGGCCCTAATATCCCTGGCTCTTATATCCCTGGCCCTAATATCCCTGGCCCTAATATCCCTTGCCCTAAAATCCCTGGCCCTAATATCCCTGGCTCTAATATCCCTGGCCCTAATATCCCTGGCCCTAATATCCCTGGCCCTAATATCCCTGGCCCTAAATTCCCTGGCCCTAATATCCCTGGCCCTAATATACCTGGCCCTAATATCCCTGGCCCTAATATCCCTGGCCCTAATATCCCTAGCCCTAATATCCCTGACCTAATATCCCTGCCCTAATATCCCTGGCCCTAATATCCCTGGCCCTAATATCCCTGGTGCTAATATCCCTGGCCCTAACATCGCTGGCCCTAATATCCCTGGCCCTAATATCCCTGGGCCTAATATCCCCGGCCTTAATATCCCTGGCCCTAATATCCCTGGCCCTAATATCCCTGACCCTAATATCCCTGGGCATAATATGCCTGGCCCTAATATCCCTGGCCCTTATATCCCTGGCCCTAATATCCCTGGCCCTAATATCCCTGGCCCTAATATCCCTGCCCCTAATATCCCTGGCCCTAAAATCCCTGGCCCTAATATCCCTGGCCCTAATATCCCTGGCCCTAATATCCCTGGCCCTAATATCCCTGGCCCTAATATCCCAGGCCCTAATATCCCTGGCCCTAATATTCCGGGCCCTAATATCCCTGGCCCTAATATCCCTGGCCCTAATATGCCTGGCTCTAATATCCCTGGCCCTACTATCCCTGGCCCTAATATCCCTGGCCCTAATATCACTGGCCCTAATATCCCTGGCCCTAATATCCCTGGCCCTAATATCCCTGGCCCTAATATCCCTGGCCCTAATATCCTTGGCCCTAATATCCCTGGCCCTAATATCCCTGGCCCTAATATCCCTGGAACTAATATCCCTGGCCCTAATATCCCTGGCCCTAATATCCCTGGCCCTAATATCCCTGACCCTAATATCCCTGGGCATAATATGCCTGGCCCTAATATCCCTGGCCCTTATATCCCTGGCCCTAATAACCCTGGCCCTAATATCCCTGGCCCTAATATCCCTGCCCCTAATATCCCTGGCCCTAAAATCCCTGGCCCTAATATCCCTGGCCCTAATATCCCTGGCCCTAATGTCCCTGGCCCTAATATCCCTGGCCCTAATATCCCAGGCCCTAATATCCCTGGCCCTAATATTCCTGGCCCTAATATCCCTGGCCCTAATATCCCTGGCCCTAATATGCCTGGCTCTAATATCCCTGGCCCTACTATCCCTGGCCCTAATATCCCTGGCCCTAATATCGCTGGCCCTAATATCCCTGGCCCTAATATCCCTGGCCCTAATATCCCTGGCCCTAATATCCCTGGACCTAATATCCCTGGCCCTAATATCCCTGGCCCTAATATCCCTGGCCCTAATATCCCTTGCCCTAATATCCCTGGCCCTAATATCCCTGGACCTAATATCCCTGCCCTAATATCCCTGGCCCTAATATCGCTGGCCCTAATATCCCTGGCCCTAATATCCCTGGCCCTAATATCCCGGGGCATAATATGCCTGGCCCTAATATTCCTGGCCCTTATATCCCTGGCCCTAATATCCCTGGCCCTAATATCCCTGGCCCTAATATCCCTGGCCCTAATATCCCTTGCCCTAATATCCCTGGCCCTAATATCCCTGGACCTAATATCCCTGCCCTAATATCCCTGGCCCTAATATCCCTGGCCCTAATATCCCTGGCCCTAATATCCCTGGCCCTAATATCCCGGGGCATAATATGCCTGGCCCTAATATTCCTGGCCCTTATATCCCTGGCCCTAATATCCCTGGCCCTAATATCCCTGGCCCTAATATCCCTGCCCCTAATATCCCTGGCCCTAAAATCCCTGGCCCTAATATCCCTGGCCCTAATATCCCTGGCCCTAATATCCCTGGCCCTAATATCCCTGGCCCTAATATCCCAGGCCCTAATATCCCTGGCCCTAATATCCCTGGCCCTAATATCCCTGGCCCTAATATCCCTGGCCCTAATATGCCTGGCTCTAATATCCCTGGCCCTAATATCTCTGGCCCTAATATCCCTGGCCCTAATATCGCTGGCCACAATATCCCTGGCCCTAATATCCCTGGCCCTAATATCCCTGGCCCTAATATCCCTGGCCCTAACATCCCTGGCCCTAATATCCCTGGCCCTAATATCCCTGGACCTAATATCCCTGGCCCTAATATCCCTGGCCCTAATATCCCTGGCCCTAATATCCCTTGCGCTAATATCCCTGGCCCTAATATCCCTGGCCCTAATATCCCTTGCCCTAATATCCCTGGCCCTAATATCGCTGGCCATAATATGCCTGGCCCTAATATCCCTGGCCCTTATATCCCTGGCCCTAATATCCCTGGCCCTAATATCCCTGGCCCTAACATCCCTGGCCCTAATATCCCTGGCCTTAATATCCCTGGCCCTAATATCCCTGGCCCTAATATCCCTGGCCCTAATATCCCTGGGCATAATATGCCTGGCCCTAATATTCCTGGCCCTTATATCCCTGGCCCTAATATCCCTGGCCCTAATATCCCTGGCCCTAATATCCCTTGCCCTAATATCCCTGGCCCTAATATCCCTGGCCATAATATGCCTGGCCCTAATATCCCTGGCCCTTATATCCCTGGCCCTAATATCCCTGGCCCTAATATCCCTGGCACTAATATCCCTGGCCCTAATATCCCTGGCCCTAACATCCCTGGCCCTAATATCCGTGGCCCTAATATCCCTGGCCCTAATATCCCTGGCCCTAATATCCCTGGCCCTAATATCCCTGGCCCTAATATCCCTGGCACTAATATCCCTGGCCCTAATATCCCTGGCCATAATATCCCTGGCCCTAATATCCCTGGCCCTAATAACGCTGGCCCTAATCTCCCTGGCCCTAATATCCCTGGCCCTAATATCCCTGGCCCTAATATCCCTGGCCCTAATATCCCTGGCCCTAATATCCCTGGCCCTCATATCCCTGGCCCTGATATCCCTGGCCCTGATATCCCTAGCCCTAATATCCCTGGCCCTAATATCCCTGGCCCTAATATCCCTGGCCCTAATATCCCTGGCCCTAATATCCCTGGCTCTTATATCCCTGGCCCTAATATCCCTGGCCCTAATATCCCTTGCCCTAAAATCCCTGGCCCTAATATCCCTGGCCCTAATATCCCTGGCCCTAAAATCCCTGGCCCTAATATCCCTGGCCCTAATATCCCTGGCCCTAAATTCCCTGGCCCTAATATCCCTGGCCCTAATATACCTGGCCCTAATATCCCTGGCCCTAATATCCCTGGCCCTAATATCCCTAGCCCTAATATCCCTGACCTAATATCCCTGCCCTAATATCCCTGGCCCTAATATCCCTGGCCCTAATATCCCTGGTGCTAATATCCCTGGCCCTAACATCGCTGGCCCTAATATCCCTGGCCCTAATATCCCTGGGCCTAATATCCCCGGCCTTAATATCCCTGGCCCTAATATCCCTGGCCCTAATATCCCTGACCCTAATATCCCTGGGCATAATATGCCTGGCCCTAATATCCCTGGCCCTTATATCCCTGGCCCTAATATCCCTGGCCCTAATATCCCTGGCCCTAATATCCCTGTCCCTAATATCCCTGGCCCTAAAATCCCTGGCCCTAATATCCCTGGCCCTAATATCCCTGGCCCTAATATCCCTGGCCCTAATATCCCTGGCCCTAATATCCCAGGCCCTAATATCCCTGGCCCTAATATTCCGGGCCCTAATATCCCTGGCCCTAATATCCCTGGCCCTAATATGCCTGGCTCTAATATCCCTGGCCCTACTATCCCTGGCCCTAATATCCCTGGCCCTAATATCACTGGCCCTAATATCCCTGGCCCTAATATCCCTGTCCCTAATATCCCTGGCCCTAATATCCCTGGCCCTAATATCCCTGGCTCTAATATCCCTGGCCCTACTATCCCTGGCCCTAATATCCCTGGCCCTAATATCACTGGCCCTAATATCCCTGGCCCTAATATCCCTGGCCCTAATATCCCTGGCCCTAATATCCCTGGCCCTAATATCCCTGACCCTAATATCCCTGGGCATAATATGCCTGGCCCTAATATCCCTGGCCCTTATATCCCTGGCCCTAATAACCCTGGCCCTAATATCCCTGGCCCTAATATCCCTGCCCCTAATATCCCTGGCCCTAAAATCCCTGGCCCTAATATCCCTGGCCCTAATATCCCTGGCCCTAATGTCCCTGGCCCTAATATCCCTGGCCCTAATATCCCAGGCCCTAATATCCCTGGCCCTAATATTCCTGGCCCTAATATCCCTGGCCCTAATATGCCTGGCTCTAATATCCCTGGCCCTACTATCCCTGGCCCTAATATCCCTGGCCCTAATATCGCTGGCCCTAATATCCCTGGCCCTAATATCCCTGGCCCTAATATCCCTGGCCCTAATATCCCTGGACCTAATATCCCTGGCCCTAATATCCCTGGCCCTAATATCCCTGGCCCTAATATCCCTTGCCCTAATATCCCTGGCCCTTATATCCCTGGACCTAATATCCCTGCCCTAATATCCCTGGCCCTAATATCCCTGGCCCTAATATCCCTGGCCCTAATATCCCTGGCCCTAATATCCCGGGGCATAATATGCCTGGCCCTAATATTCCTGGCCCTTATATCCCTGGCCCTAATATCCCTGGCCCTAATATCCCTGGCCCTAATATCCCTGGCCCTAATATCCCTTGCCCTAATATCCCTGGCCCTAATATCCCTGGACCTAATATCCCTGCCCTAATATCCCTGGCCCTAATATCCCTGGCCCTAATATCCCTGGCCCTAATATCCCTGGCCCTAATATCCCGGGGCATAATATGCCTGGCCCTAATATTCCTGGCCCTTATATTCCTGGCCCTAATATCCCTGGCCCTAATATCCCTGGCCCTAATATCCCTGCCCCTAATATCCCTGGCCCTAAAATCCCTGGCCCTAATATCCCTGGCCCTAATATCCCTGGCCCTAATATCCCTGGCCCTAATATCCCTGGCCCTAATATCCCAGGCCCTAATATCCCTGGCCCTAATATCCCTGGCCCTAATATCCCTGGCCCTAATATCCCTGGCCCTAATATGCCTGGCTCTAATATCCCTGGCCCTAATATCTCTGGCCCTAATATCCCTGGCCCTAATATCGCTGGCCACAATATCCCTGGCCCTAATATCCCTGGCCCTAATATCCCTGGCCCTAATATCCCTGGCCCTAACATCCCTGGCCCTAATATCCCTGGCCCTAATATCCCTGGACCTAATATCCCTGGCCCTAATATCCCTGGCCCTAATATCCCTGGCCCTAATATCCCTTGCGCTAATATCCCTGGCCCTAATATCCCTGGCCCTAATATCCCTTGCCCTAATATCCCTGGCCCTAATATCGCTGGCCATAATATGCCTGGCCCTAATATCCCTGGCCCTTATATCCCTGGCCCTAATATCCCTGGCCCTAATATCCCTGGTGCTAATATCCCTGGCCCTAATATCCCTGGCCCTAATATCCCTGGCCCTAATATCCCTGGCCCTAACATCGCTGGCCCTAATATCCCTGGCCCTAATATCCCTGCACCTAATATCCCCGGCCTTAATATCCCTGGCCCTAATATCCCTGGCCCTAATATCCCTGGCCCTAATATTCCTGGGCATAATATGCCTGGCCCTAATATCCCTGGCCCTTATATCCCTGGCCCTAATATCCCTGGCCCTAATATCCCTGGCCCTAATATCCCTGCCCCTAATATCCCTGGCCCTAAAATCCCTGGCCCTAATATCCCTGGCCCTAATATCCCTGGCCCTAATGTCCCTGGCCCTAATATCCCTGGCCCTAATATCCCAGGCCCTAATATCCCTGGCCCTAATATTCCTGGCCCTAATATCCCTGGCCCTAATATGCCTGGCTCTAATATCCCTGGCCCTACTATCCCTGGCCCTAATATCCCTGGCCCTAATATCGCTGGCCCTAATATCCCTGGCCCTAATATCCCTGGCCCTAATATCCCTGGCCCTAATATCCCTGGACCTAATATCCCTGGCCCTAATATCCCTGGCCCTAATATCCCTGGCCCTAATATCCCTTGCCCTAATATCCCTGGCCCTTATATCCCTGGACCTAATATCCCTGCCCTAATATCCCTGGCCCTAATATCCCTGGCCCTAATATCCCTGGCCCTAATATCCCTGGCCCTAATATCCCGGGGCATAATATGCCTGGCCCTAATATTCCTGGCCCTTATATCCCTGGCCCTAATATCCCTGGCCCTAATATCCCTGGCCCTAATATCCCTGGCCCTAATATCCCTTGCCCTAATATCCCTGGCCCTAATATCCCTGGACCTAATATCCCTGCCCTAATATCCCTGGCCCTAATATCCCTAGCCCTAATATCCCTGGCCCTAATATCCCTGGCCCTAATATCCCGGGGCATAATATGCCTGGCCCTAATATTCCTGGCCCTTATGTCCCTGGCCCTAATATCCCTGGCCCTAATATCCCTGGCCCTAATATCCCTGCCCCTAATATCCCTGGCCCTAAAATCCCTGGCCCTAATATCCCTGGCCCTAATATCCCTGGCCCTAATATCCCTGGCCCTAATATCCCTGGCCCTAATATCCCAGGCCCTAATATCCCTGGCCCTAATATCCCTGGCCCTAATATCCCTGGCCCTAATATCCCTGGCCCTAATATGCCTGGCTCTAATATCCCTGGCCCTAATATCTCTGGCCCTAATATCCCTGGCCCTAATATCGCTGGCCACAATATCCCTGGCCCTAATATCCCTGGCCCTAATATCCCTGGCCCTAATATCCCTGGCCCTAACATCCCTGGCCCTAATATCCCTGGCCCTAATATCCCTGGACCTAATATCCCTGGCCCTAATATCCCTGGCCCTAATATCCCTGGCCCTAATATCCCTTGCGCTAATATCCCTGGCCCTAATATCCCTGGCCCTAATATCCCTTGCCCTAATATCCCTGGCCCTAATATCGCTGGCCATAATATGCCTGGCCCTAATATCCCTGGCCCTTATATCCCTGGCCCTAATATCCCTGGCCCTAATATCCCTGGTGCTAATATCCCTGGCCCTAATATCCCTGGCCCTAATATCCCTGGCCCTAATATCCCTGGCCCTAATATCCCTGGCCCTAACATCGCTGGCCCTAATATCCCTGGCCCTAATATCCCTGCACCTAATATCCCCGGCCTTAATATCCCTGGCCCTAATATCCCTGGCCCTAATATCCCTGGCCCTAATATTCCTGGGCATAATATGCCTGGCCCTAATATCCCTGGCCCTTATATCCCTGGCCCTAATATCCCTGGCCCTAATATCCCTGGCCCTAATATCCCTGCCCCTAATATCCCTGGCCCTAAAATCCCTGGCCCTAATATCCCTGGCCCTAATATCCCTGGCCCTAATATCCCTGGCCCTAATATCCCTGGGCATAATATGCCTGGCCCTAAAATCCCTGGCCCTAATATCCCTGGCCCTAATATCCCTGGCCCTAATATCCCTGGCCCTAATATCCCTGGCCCTAATATCCCTAGCCCTAATATCCCTGGCCCTAATATCCCTGGCCCTAATATCCCTGGCCCTAATATCCCTTGCCCTAATATCCCTGGCCCTAATATCCCTGGCCCTAATATCCCTTGCCCTAATATCCCTGGCCCTAATATCCCTGGCCATAATATGCCTGGCCCTAATATCCCTGGCCCTTATATCCCTGTCCCTAATATCCCTGGCCGTAATATCCCTGGCCCTAATATCCCTGGCCCTAATATCCCTGGCCCTAATATCCCTGGCCCTAATATCCCGGGGCATAATATGCCTGGCCCTAATATTCCTGGCCCTTATATCCCTGGCCCTAATATCCCTGGCCCTAATATCCCTGGCCCTAATATCCCTGGCCCTAATATCCCTTGCCCTAATATCCCTGGCCCTAATATCCCTGGCCATGATATCCCTGGCCCTGATATCCCTGGCCCTAATATCCCTGGCCCTAATATCCCTGGCCCTAATATCCCTGGCCCTAATATCCCTGGCCTTAATATCCCTGGCTCTAATATCCCTGGCCCTAATATCCCTGGCCCTAATATCCCTTGCCCTAAAATCCCTGGCCCTAATATCCCTGGCCCTAATATCCCTGGCCCTAATATCCCTGGCCCTAATATCCCTGGCTCTAATATCCCTGGCCCTAATATCCCTGGCCCTAATATCCCTGGACCTAATATCGCTGGCCCTAATATCCCTGGCCATAATATCCCTGGCCCTAATATCCCTGGCCCTAATATCCCTGGCCCTAATATCCCTGGCCCTGATATCCCTGGCCCTAATATCCCTGGCCCTAATATCCCTGGCCCTAATATCCCTGGCCCTAATATCCCTGGCTCTAATATCCCTGGCCCTAATATCCCTGGGCCCTAATATCCCTGGCTCTAATATCCCTGGCCCTAATATCCCTGGGCCCTAATATCCCTTGCCCTGAAATCCCTGGCCCTAATATCCCTGGCCCTAATATCCCTGGCCCTAATATCCCTGGACCTAATATCCCTGCCCTAATATCCCTGGCCCTAATATCCCTGGCCCTAATATCCCTGGCCTTAATATCCCTGGCCCTAATATCCCTGGCCCTAATATCCCTGGCCCTAATATCCCTGGGCATAATATGCCTGGCCCTAATATTCCTGGCCCTTATATCCCTGGCCCTAATATCCCTGGCCCTAATATCCCTGGCCCTAATATCCCTTGCCCTAATATCCCTGGCCCTAATATCCCTGGCCATAATATGCCTGGCCCTAATATCCCTGGCCCTTATATCCCTGGCCCTAATATCCCTGGCCCTAATATCCCTGGCGCTAATATCCCTGGCCCTAATATCCCTGGCCCTAATATCCCTGGCCCTAATATCCCTGGCCCTAATATCCCTGGCCCTAATATCCCAGGCCCTAATATCCCTGGCCCTAATATCCCTGGCCCTAATATCCCTGGCCCTAATATCCCTGGCCCTAATATCCCTGGGCATAATATGCCTGGCCCTAATATCCCTGGCCCTTATATACCTGGCCCTAATATCCCTGGCCCTAATATCCCTGGCCCTAATATCCCTGCCCCTAATATCCCTGGCCCTAAAATCCCTGGCCCTAATATCCCTGGCCCTAATATCCCTGGCCCTAATATCCCTGGCCCTAATATCCCTGGCCCTAATATCCCTAGCCCTAATATCCCTGGCCCTAATATCCCTGGCCCTAATATGCCTGGCTCTAATATCCCTGGCCCTAATATCCCTGGCCGTAATATCCCTGGCCCTAATATCGCTGGCCCTAATATCCCTGGCCCTAATATCCCTGGCCATAATATCCCTGACCCTAATATCCCTGGCCCTAATATCCCTGGCCCTAATATCCCTGGCCCTAATATCCCTGGCCCTAATATCCCTGGACCTAATATCCCTGGCCCTAATATCCCTGGCCCTAATATCCCTGGCCCTAATATCCCTTGGCCTAATATCCCTGGCCCTAATATCCCTGGCCCTAATATCCCTTGCCCTAATATCCCTGGCCCTAATATCCCTGGCCATAATATGCCTGGCCCTAATATCCCTGGCCCTTATATCCCTGTCCCTAATATCCCTGGCCGTAATATCCCTGGCCCTAATATCCCTGGCCCTAATATCCCTGGCCCTAATATCCCTGGCCCTAATATCCCTGGCCCTAATATCCCTGGCCCTAATATCCCTGGCCCTAATATCCCTGGCCCTAATATCCCTGGCCCTAATATCCCTGGCCCTAATATCCCTGGCCCTAATATCCCTGGCCCTAATATCCCTGGCCCTAATATCCCTGGCCATGATATCCCTGGCCCTGATATCCCTGGCCCTAATATCCCTGGCCCTAATATCCCTGGCCCTAATATCCCTGGCCCTAATATCCCTGGCCTTAATATCCCTGGCTCTAATATCCCTGGCCCTAATATCCCTGGCCCTAATATCCCTTGCCCTAAAATCCCTGGCCCTAATATCCCTGGCCCTAATATCCCTGGCCCTAATATCCCTGGCCCTAATATCCCTGGCTCTAATATCCCTGGCCCTAATATCCCTGGCCCTAATATCCCTGGCCCTAATATCGCTGGCCCTAATATCCCTGGCCATAATATCCCTGGCCCTAATATCCCTGGCCCTAATATCCCTGGCCCTAATATCCCTGGCCCTGATATCCCTGGCCCTAATATCCCTGGCCCTAATATCCCTGGCCCTAATATCCCTGGCCCTAATATCCCTGGCTCTAATATCCCTGGCCCTAATATCCCTGGGCCCTAATATCCCTGGCTCTAATATCCCTGGCCCTAAAATCCCTGGCCCTAATATCCCTGGCCCTAATATCCCTGGCCCTAATATCCCTGGCCCTAATATCCCTGGCCCTAATATCCCAGGCCCTAATATCCCTGGCCCTAATATCCCTGGCCCTAATATCCCTGGCCCTAATATCCCTGGCCCTAATATGCCTGGCTCTAATATCCCTGGCCCTAATATCTCTGGCCCTAATATCCCTGGCCCTAATATCGCTGGCCACAATATCCCTGGCCCTAATATCCCTGGCCCTAATATCCCTGGCCCTAATATCCCTGGCCCTAACATCCCTGGCCCTAATATCCCTGGCCCTAATATCCCTGGACCTAATATCCCTGGCCCTAATATCCCTGGCCCTAATATCCCTGGCCCTAATATCCCTTGCGCTAATATCCCTGGCCCTAATATCCCTGGCCCTAATATCCCTTGCCCTAATATCCCTGGCCCTAATATCGCTGGCCATAATATGCCTGGCCCTAATATCCCTGGCCCTTATATCCCTGGCCCTAATATCCCTGGCCCTAATATCCCTGGTGCTAATATCCCTGGCCCTAATATCCCTGGCCCTAATATCCCTGGCCCTAATATCCCTGGCCCTAACATCGCTGGCCCTAATATCCCTGGCCCTAATATCCCTGCACCTAATATCCCCGGCCTTAATATCCCTGGCCCTAATATCCCTGGCCCTAATATCCCTGGCCCTAATATTCCTGGGCATAATATGCCTGGCCCTAATATCCCTGGCCCTTATATCCCTGGCCCTAATATCCCTGGCCCTAATATCCCTGGCCCTAATATCCCTGCCCCTAATATCCCTGGCCCTAAAATCCCTGGCCCTAATATCCCTGGCCCTAATATCCCTGGCCCTAATATCCCTGGCCCTAATATCCCTGGGCATAATATGCCTGGCCCTAAAATCCCTGGCCCTAATATCCCTGGCCCTAATATCCCTGGCCCTAATATCCCTGGCCCTAATATCCCTGGCCCTAATATCCCTAGCCCTAATATCCCTGGCCCTAATATCCCTGGCCCTAATATCCCTGGCCCTAATATCCCTTGCCCTAATATCCCTGGCCCTAATATCCCTGGCCCTAATATCCCTTGCCCTAATATCCCTGGCCCTAATATCCCTGGCCATAATATGCCTGGCCCTAATATCCCTGGCCCTTATATCCCTGTCCCTAATATCCCTGGCCGTAATATCCCTGGCCCTAATATCCCTGGCCCTAATATCCCTGGCCCTAATATCCCTGGCCCTAATATCCCTGGCCCTAATATCCCTGGCCCTAATATCCCTGGCCCTAATATCCCTGGCCCTAATATCCCTGGCCCTAATATCCCTGGCCCTAATATCCCTGGCCCTAATATCCCTGGCCCTAATATCCCTGGCCCTAATATCCCTGGCCATGATATCCCTGGCCCTGATATCCCTGGCCCTAATATCCCTGGCCCTAATATCCCTGGCCCTAATATCCCTGGCCCTGATATCCCTGGCCTTAATATCCCTGGCACTAATATCCCTGGCCCTAATATCCCTGGCCCTAATATCCCTTGCCCTAAAATCCCTGGCCCTAATATCCCTGGCCCTAATATCCCTGGCCCTAATATCCCTGGCCCTAATATCCCTGGCTCTAATATCCCTGGCCCTAATATCCCTGGCCCTAATATCCCTGGACCTAATATCGCTGGCCCTAATATCCCTGGCCATAATATCCCTGGCCCTAATATCCCTGGCCCTAATATCCCTGGCCCTAATATCCCTGGCCCTGATATCCCTGGCCCTAATATCCCTGGCCCTAATATCCCTGGCCCTAATATCCCTGGCCCTAATATCCCTGGCTCTAATATCCCTGGCCCTAATATCCCTGGGCCCTAATATCCCTGGCTCTAATATCCCTGGCCCTAATATCCCTGGGCCCTAATATCCCTTGCCCTGAAATCCCTGGCCCTAATATCCCTGGCCCTAATATCCCTGGCCCTAATATCCCTGGACCTAATATCCCTGCCCTAATATCCCTGGCCCTAATATCCCTGGCCCTAATATCCCTGGCCTTAATATCCCTGGCCCTAATATCCCTGGCCCTAATATCCCTGGCCCTAATATCCCTGGGCATAATATGCCTGGCCCTAATATTCCTGGCCCTTATATCCCTGGCCCTAATATCCCTGGCCCTAATATCCCTGGCCCTAATATCCCTTGCCCTAATATCCCTGGCCCTAATATCCCTGGCCATAATATGCCTGGCCCTAATATCCCTGGCCCTTATATCCCTGGCCCTAATATCCCTGGCCCTAATATCCCTGGCGCTAATATCCCTGGCCCTAATATCCCTGGCCCTAATATCCCTGGCCCTAATATCCCTGGCCCTAATATCCCTGGCCCTAATATCCCAGGCCCTAATATCCCTGGCCCTAATATCCCTGGCCCTAATATCCCTGGCCCTAATATCCCTGGCCCTAATATCCCTGGGCATA
This sequence comes from Petromyzon marinus, assembly GCF_048934315.1. NCBI lineage: Eukaryota > Metazoa > Chordata > Hyperoartia > Petromyzontiformes > Petromyzontidae > Petromyzon > Petromyzon marinus. The sequence goes on from NW_027422728.1 coordinate 1,608,382, forward strand.
ATATGCCTGGCCCTAATATCCCTGGCCCTTATATACCTGGCCCTAATATCCCTGGCCCTAATATCCCTGGCCCTAATATCCCTGCCCCTAATATCCCTGGCCCTAAAATCCCTGGCCCTAATATCCCTGGCCCTAATATCCCTGGCCCTAATATCCCTGGCCCTAATATCCCTGGCCCTAATATCCCTAGCCCTAATATCCCTGGCCCTAATATCCCTGGCCCTAATATGCCTGGCTCTAATATCCCTGGCCCTAATATCCCTGGCCGTAATATCCCTGGCCCTAATATCGCTGGCCCTAATATCCCTGGCCCTAATATCCCTGGCCATAATATCCCTGACCCTAATATCCCTGGCCCTAATATCCCTGGCCCTAATATCCCAGGCCCTAATATCCCTGGCCCTAATATCCCTGGACCTAATATCCCTGGCCCTAATATCCCTGGCCCTAATATCCCTGGCCCTAATATCCCTTGCCCTAATATCCCTGGCCCTAATATCCCTGGCCCTAATATCCCTTGCCCTAATATCCCTGGCCCTAATATCCCTGGCCATAATATGCCTGGCCCTAATATCCCTGGCCCTTATATCCCTGTCCCTAATATCCCTGGCCGTAATATCCCTGGCCCTAATATCCCTGGCCCTAATATCCCTGGCCCTAATATCCCTGGCCCTAATATCCCTGGCCCTAATATCCCTGGCCCTAATATCCCTGGCCCTAATATCCCTGGCCCTAATATCCCTGGCCCTAATATCCCTGGCCCTAATATCCCTGGCCCTAATATCCCTGGCCCTAATATCCCTGGCCATGATATCCCTGGCCCTGATATCCCTGGCCCTAATATCCCTGGCCCTAATATCCCTGGCCCTAATATCCCTGGCCCTAATATCCCTGGCCTTAATATCCCTGGCTCTAATATCCCTGGCCCTAATATCCCTGGCCCTAATATCCCTTGCCCTAAAATCCCTGGCCCTAATATCCCTGGCCCTAATATCCCTGGCCCTAATATCCCTGGCCCTAATATCCCTGGCTCTAATATCCCTGGCCCTAATATCCCTGGCCCTAATATCCCTGGCCCTAATATCGCTGGCCCTAATATCCCTGGCCATAATATCCCTGGCCCTAATATCCCTGGCCCTAATATCCCTGGCCCTAATATCCCTGGCCCTGATATCCCTGGCCCTAATATCCCTGGCCCTAATATCCCTGGACCTAATATCCCTGGCCCTAATATCCCTGGCTCTAATATCCCTGGCCCTAATATCCCTGGGCCCTAATATCCCTGGCTCTAATATCCCTGGCCCTAATATCCCTGGGCCCTAATATCCCTTGCCCTGAAATCCCTGGCCCTAATATCCCTGGCCCTAATATCCCTGGCCCTAATATCCCTGGACCTAATATCCCTGCCCTAATATCCCTGGCCCTAATATCCCTGGCCCTAATATCCCTGGCCTTAATATCCCTGGCCCTAATATCCCTGGCCCTAATATCCCTGGCCCTAATATCCCTGGGCATAATATGCCTGGCCCTAATATTCCTGGCCCTTATATCCCTGGCCCTAATATCCCTGGCCCTAATATCCCTGGCCCTAATATCCCTTGCCCTAATATCCCTGGCCCTAATATCCCTGGCCATAATATGCCTGGCCCTAATATCCCTGGCCCTTATATCCCTGGCCCTAATATCCCTGGCCCTAATATCCCTGGTGCTAATATCCCTGGCCCTAATATCCCTGGCCCTAACATCCCTGGCCCTAATATCCGTGGCCCTAATATCCCTGGCCCTAATATCCCTGGCCCTAATATCCCTGGCCCTAATATCCCTGGCCCTAATATCCCTGGCACTAATATCCCTGGCCCTAATATCCCTGGCCATAATATCCCTGGCCCTAATATCCCTGGCCCTAATAACGCTGGCCCTAATCTCCCTGGCCCTAATATCCCTGGCCCTAATATCCCTGGCCCTAATATCCCTGGCCCTAATATCCCTGGCCCTAATATCCCTGGCCCTCATATCCCTGGCCCTGATATCCCTGGCCCTGATATCCCTGGCCCTAATATCCCTGGCCCTAATATCCCTGGCCCTAATATCCCTGGCCCTAATATCCCTGGCCCTAATATCCCTGGCTCTTATATCCCTGGCCCTAATATCCCTGGCCCTAATATCCCTTGCCCTAAAATCCCTGGCCCTAATATCCCTGGGCATAATATGCCTGGCCCTAATATTCCTGGCCCTTATATCCCTGGCCCTAATATCCCTGGCCCTAATATCCCTGGCCCTAATATCCCTTGCCCTAATATCCCTGGCCCTAATATCCCTGGCCATAATATGCCTGGCCCTAATATCCCTGGCCCTTATATCCCTGGCCCTAATATCCCTGGCCCTAATATCCCTGGCGCTAATATCCCTGGCCCTAATATCCCTGGCCCTAACATCCCTGGCCCTAATATCCGTGGCCCTAATATCCCTGGCCCTAATATCCCTGGCCCTAATATCCCTGGCCCTAATATCCCTGGCCCTAATATCCCTGGCACTAATATCCCTGGCCCTAATATCCCTGGCCATAATATCCCTGGCCCTAATATCCCTGGCCCTAATAACGCTGGCCCTAATCTCCCTGGCCCTAATATCCCTGGCCCTAATATCCCTGGCCCTAATATCCCTGGCCCTAATATCCCTGGCCCTAATATCCCTGGCCCTCATATCCCTGGCCCTGATATCCCTGGCCCTGATATCCCTGGCCCTAATATCCCTGGCCCTAATATCCCTGGCCCTAATATCCCTGGCCCTAATATCCCTGGCCCTAATATCCCTGGCTCTTATATCCCTGGCCCTAATATCCCTGGCCCTAATATCCCTTGCCCTAAAATCCCTGGCCCTAATATCCCTGGCCCTAATATCCCTGGCCCTAATATCCCTGGCCCTAATATCCCTGGCCCTAATATCCCTGGCCCTAAATTCCCTGGCCCTAATATCCCTGGCCCTAATATACCTGGCCCTAATATCCCTGGCCCTAATATCCCTGGCCCTAATATCCTTAGCCCTAATATCCCTGACCTAATATCCCTGCCCTAATATCCCTGGCCCTAATATCCCTGGCCCTAATATCCCTGGTGCTAATATCCCTGGCCCTAACATCGCTGGCCCTAATATCCCTGGCCCTAATATCCCTGGGCCTAATATCCCCGGCCTTAATATCCCTGGCCCTAATATCCCTGGCCCTAATATCCCTGACCCTAATATTCCTGGGCATAATATGCCTGGCCCTAATATCCCTGGCCCTTATATCCCTGGCCCTAATATCCCTGGCCCTAATATCCCTGGCCCTAATATCCCTGCCCCTAATATCCCTGGCCCTAAAATCCCTGGCCCTAATATCCCTGGCCCTAATATCCCTGGCCCTAATATCCCTGGCCCTAATATCCCTGGCCCTAATATCCCAGGCCCTAATATCCCTGGCCCTAATATTCCGGGCCCTAATATCCCTGGCCCTAATATCCCTGGCCCTAATATGCCTGGCTCTAATATCCCTGGCCCTACTATCCCTGGCCCTAATATCCCTGGCCCTAATATCACTGGCCCTAATATCCCTGGCCCTAATATCCCTGGCCCTAATATCCCTGGCCCTAATATCCCTGGCCCTAATATCCTTGGCCCTAATATCCCTGGCCCTAATATCCCTGGCCCTAATATCCCTGGAACTAATATCCCTGGCCCTAATATCCCTGGCCCTAATATCCCTGGCCCTAATATCCCTGACCCTAATATCCCTGGGCATAATATGCCTGGCCCTAATATCCCTGGCCCTTATATCCCTGGCCCTAATAACCCTGGCCCTAATATCCCTGGCCCTAATATCCCTGGCCCTAATATCCCTGACCCTAATATCCCTGGGCATAATATGCCTGGCCCTAATATCCCTGGCCCTTATATCCCTGGCCCTAATATCCCTGGCCCTAATATCCCTGGCCCTAATATCCCTGCCCCTAATATCCCTGGCCCTAAAATCCCTGGCCCTAATATCCCTGGCCCTAATATCCCTGGCCCTAATATCCCTGGCCCTAATATCCCTGGCCCTAATATCCCAGGCCCTAATATCCCTGGCCCTAATATTCCGGGCCCTAATATCCCTGGCCCTAATATCCCTGGCCCTAATATGCCTGGCTCTAATATCCCTGGCCCTACTATCCCTGGCCCTAATATCCCTGGCCCTAATATCACTGGCCCTAATATCCCTGGCCCTAATATCCCTGGCCCTAATATCCCTGGCCCTAATATCCCTGGCCCTAATATCCTTGGCCCTAATAACCCTGGCCCTAATATCCCTGGCCCTAATATCCCTGGAACTAATATCCCTGGCCCTAATATCCCTGGCCCTAATATCCCTGGCCCTAATATCCCTGACCCTAATATCCCTGGGCATAATATGCCTGGCCCTAATATCCCTGGCCCTTATATCCCTGGCCCTAATAACCCTGGCCCTAATATCCCTGGCCCTAATATCCCTGCCCCTAATATCCCTGGCCCTAAAATCCCTGGCCCTAATATCCCTGGCCCTAATATCCCTGGCCCTAATGTCCCTGGCCCTAATATCCCTGGCCCTAATATCCCAGGCCCTAATATCCCTGGCCCTAATATTCCTGGCCCTAATATCCCTGGCCCTAATATCCCTGGCCCTAATATGCCTGGCTCTAATATCCCTGGCCCTACTATCCCTGGCCCTAATATCCCTGGCCCTAATATCGCTGGCCCTAATATCCCTGGCCCTAATATCCCTGGCCCTAATATCCCTGGCCCTAATATCCCTGGACCTAATATCCCTGGCCCTAATATCCCTGGCCCTAATATCCCTGGCCCTAATATCCCTTGCCCTAATATCCCTGGCCCTAATATCCCTGGACCTAATATCCCTGCCCTAATATCCCTGGCCCTAATATCCCTGGCCCTAATATCCCTGGCCCTAATATCCCTGGCCCTAATATCCCGGGGCATAATATGCCTGGCCCTAATATTCCTGGCCCTTATATCCCTGGCCCTAATATCCCTGGCCCTAATATCCCTGGCCCTAATATCCCTGGCCCTAATATCCCTGCCCCTAATATCCCTGGCCCTAAAATCCCTGGCCCTAATATCCCTGGCCCTAATATCCCTGGCCCTAATATCCCTGGCCCTAATATCCCTGGCCCTAATATCCCAGGCCCTAATATCCCTGGCCCTAATATTCCGGGCCCTAATATCCCTGGCCCTAATATCCCTGGCCCTAATATGCCTGGCTCTAATATCCCTGGCCCTACTATCCCTGGCCCTAATATCCCTGGCCCTAATATCACTGGCCCTAATATCCCTGGCCCTAATATCCCTGGCCCTAATATCCCTGGCCCTAATATCCCTGGCCCTAATATCCTTGGCCCTAATATCCCTGGCCCTAATATCCCTGGCCCTAATATCCCTGGAACTAATATCCCTGGCCCTAATATCCCTGGCCCTAATATCCCTGGCCCTAATATCCCTGACCCTAATATCCCTGGGCATAATATGCCTGGCCCTAATATCCCTGGCCCTTATATCCCTGGCCCTAATAACCCTGGCCCTAATATCCCTGGCCCTAATATCCCTGGCCCTAATATCCCTGACCCTAATATCCCTGGGCATAATATGCCTGGCCCTAATATCCCTGGCCCTTATATCCCTGGCCCTAATATCCCTGGCCCTAATATCCCTGGCCCTAATATCCCTGCCCCTAATATCCCTGGCCCTAAAATCCCTGGCCCTAATATCCCTGGCCCTAATATCCCTGGCCCTAATATCCCTGGCCCTAATATCCCTGGCCCTAATATCCCAGGCCCTAATATCCCTGGCCCTAATATTCCGGGCCCTAATATCCCTGGCCCTAATATCCCTGGCCCTAATATGCCTGGCTCTAATATCCCTGGCCCTACTATCCCTGGCCCTAATATCCCTGGCCCTAATATCACTGGCCCTAATATCCCTGGCCCTAATATCCCTGGCCCTAATATCCCTGGCCCTAATATCCCTGGCCCTAATATCCTTGGCCCTAATATCCCTGGCCCTAATATCCCTGGCCCTAATATCCCTGGAACTAATATCCCTGGCCCTAATATCCCTGGCCCTAATATCCCTGGCCCTAATATCCCTGACCCTAATATCCCTGGGCATAATATGCCTGGCCCTAATATCCCTGGCCCTTATATCCCTGGCCCTAATAACCCTGGCCCTAATATCCCTGGCCCTAATATCCCTGCCCCTAATATCCCTGGCCCTAAAATCCCTGGCCCTAATATCCCTGGCCCTAATATCCCTGGCCCTAATGTCCCTGGCCCTAATATCCCTGGCCCTAATATCCCAGGCCCTAATATCCCTGGCCCTAATATTCCTGGCCCTAATATCCCTGGCCCTAATATCCCTGGCCCTAATATGCCTGGCTCTAATATCCCTGGCCCTACTATCCCTGGCCCTAATATCCCTGGCCCTAATATCGCTGGCCCTAATATCCCTGGCCCTAATATCCCTGGCCCTAATATCCCTGGCCCTAATATCCCTGGACCTAATATCCCTGGCCCTAATATCCCTGGCCCTAATATCCCTGGCCCTAATATCCCTTGCCCTAATATCCCTGGCCCTAATATCCCTGGACCTAATATCCCTGCCCTAATATCCCTGGCCCTAATATCCCTGGCCCTAATATCCCTGGCCCTAATATCCCTGGCCCTAATATCCCGGGGCATAATATGCCTGGCCCTAATATTCCTGGCCCTTATATCCCTGGCCCTAATATCCCTGGCCCTAATATCCCTGGCCCTAATATCCCTGGCCCTAATATCCCTTGCCCTAATATCCCTGGCCCTAATATCCCTGGACCTAATATCCCTGCCCTAATATGCCTGGCCCTAATATCCCTGGCCCTAATATCCCTGGCCCTAATATCCCTGGCCCTAATATCCCGGGGCGTAATATGCCTGGCCCTAATATTCCTGGCCCTTACATCCCTGGCCCTAATATCCCTGGCCCTAATATCCCTGGCCCTAATATCCCTGCCCCTAATATCCCTGGCCCTAAAATCCCTGGCCCTAATATCCCTGGCCCTAATATCCCTGGCCCTAATATCCCTGGCCCTAATATCCCTGGCCCTAATATCCCAGGCCCTAATATCCCTGGCCCTAATATCCCTGGCCCTAATATCCCTGGCCCTAATATCCCTGGCCCTAATATGCCTGGCTCTAATATCCCTGGCCCTAATATCTCTGGCCCTAATATCCCTGGCCCTAATATCGCTGGCCACAATATCCCTGGCCCTAATATCCCTGGCCCTAATATCCCTGGCCCTAATATCCCTGGCCCTAACATCCCTGGCCCTAATATCCCTGGCCCTAATATCCCTGGACCTAATATCCCTGGCCCTAATATCCCTGGCCCTAATATCCCTGGCCCTAATATCCCTTGCGCTAATATCCCTGGCCCTAATATCCCTGGCCCTAATATCCCTTGCCCTAATATCCCTGGCCCTAATATCGCTGGCCATAATATGCCTGGCCCTAATATCCCTGGCCCTTATATCCCTGGCCCTAATATCCCTGGCCCTAATATCCCTGGTGCTAATATCCCTGGCCCTAATATCCCTGGCCCTAATATCCCTGGCCCTAATATCCCTGGCCCTAATATCCCTGGCCCTAATATCCCTGGCCCTAATATCCCTGGCCCTAATATCCCTGGCCCTAATATCCTTGGCCCTAATATCCCTGGCCATAATATCCCTGGCCCTAATATCCCTGGCCCTAATAACGCTGGCCCTAATCTCCCTGGCCCTAATATCCCTGGCCCTAACATCCCTGGCCCTAATGTCCCTGGCCCTAATATCCCTGGCCGTAATATCCCTGGCCCTCATATCCCTGGCCCTGATATCCCTGGCCCTGATATCCCTGGCCCTAATATCCCTGGCCCTAATATCCCTGGCCCTAATATCCCTGGCCCTAATATCCCTGGCCCTAATATCCCTGGCTCTAATATCCCTGGCCCTAATATCCCTGGCCCTAATATCCCTTGCCCTAAAACCCCTCTCCCTAATATCCCTGGCCCTAATATCCCTGGCCCTAATATCCCTGGCCCTAATATCCCTGGCCCTAATATCCCTGGCCCTAATATCCCTGGCCCTAATATCCCTGGCCCTAATATCCCTGGCCCTAATATCCCTGGCCCTAATATCCCTGACCTAATATCCCTGCCCTAATATCCCTGGCCCTAATATCCCTGGCCCTAATATCCCTGGCCCTAACATCGCTGGCCCTAATATCCCTGGCCCTAGTATCCCTGGGCCTAATATCCCCGGGCTTAATATCCCTGGCCCTAATATCGCTGGCCCTAATATCCCTGGCCCTAATATCCCTGGGCATAATATGCCTGGCCCTAATATCCCTGGCCCTTATATCCCTGGCCCTAATATCCCTGGCCGTGATATCCCTGGCCCTCATATCCCTGGCCCTGATATCCCTGGCCCTGATATCCCTGGCCCTAATATCCCTGGCCCTAATATCCCTGGCCCTAATATCCCTGGCCCTAATATCCCTGGCCCTAATATCCCTGGCTCTAATATCCCTGGCCCTAAAATCCCTGGCCCTAATATCCCTGGCCCTAATATCCCTGGCCCTAATATCCCTGGCCCTAATATCCCTGGCCCTAATATCCCTGACCCTAATATCCCTGGCCCTAATATCCCTGGCCCTAATATCCCTGACCTAATATCCCTGACCTAATATCCCTGGCCCTAATATCCCTGGCCCTAATATCCCTGGCCCTAACATCGCTGGCCCTAATATCCGTGGCCCTAATTTCCCTGGGCCTAATATCCCCGGCCTTAATATCCCTGGCCCTAATATCGCTGGCCCTAATATCCCTGGCCCTAATATCCCTGGGCATAATATCCCTGGACCTAATATCCCTGCCCTAATATCCCTTGCCCTAATATCCCTGGCCCTAATATCCCTGGCCTTAATATCCCTGGCCCTAATATCCCTGGCCCTAATATCCCTGGCCCTAATATCCCTGGGCATAATATGCCTGGCCCTAATATTCCTGGCCCTTATATCCCTGGCCCTAATATCCCTGGCCCTAATATCCCTGGCCCTAATATCCCTGGCCCTAATATCCCTGGCCATAATATGCCTGGCCCTAATATCCCTGGCCCTTATATCCCTGGCCCTAATATCCCTGGCCCTAATATCCCTGGCGCTAATATCCCTGGCCCTAATATCCCTGGCCCTAACATCCCTGGCCCTAATATCCATGGCCCTAATATCCCTGGCCCTAATATCCCTGGCCCTAATATCCCTGGCCCTAATATCCCTGGCCCTAATATCCCTGGCCCTAATATCCCTGGCCCTAATATCCCTGGCCATAATATCCCTGGCCCTAATATCCCTGGCCCTCATAACGCTGGCCCTAATCTCCCTGGCCCTAATATCCCTGGCCCTAATATCCCTGGCCCTAATATCCCTGGCCCTAATATCCCTGGCCCTAATATCCCTGGCCCTAATATCCCTGGCCCTCATATCCCTGGCCCTGATATCCCTGGCCCTGATATCCCTGGCCCTAATATCCCTGGCCCTAATATCCCTGGCCCTAATATCCCTGGCCCTAATATCCCTGGCCCTAATATCCCTGGCTCTAATATCCCTGGCCCTAATATCCCTGGCCCTAATATCCCTTGCCCTAAAATCGCTGGCCCTAATATCCCTGGCCCTAATATCCCTGGCCCTAATATCCCTGGCCCTAATATCCCTGGCCCTAATATCCCTGGCCCTAAAATCCCTGGCCCTAATATCCCTGGCCCTAATATCAATGGCCCTAATATCCATGGCCCTAATATCCCTGGCCCTAATATCCCTAGCCCTAATATCCCTGACCTAATATCCCTGCCCTAATATCCCTGGCCCTAATATCCCTGGCCCTAATATCCCTGGTGCTAATATCCCTGGCCCTAACATCGCTGGCCCTAATATCCCTGGCCCTAATATCCCTGGGCCTAATATCCCCGGCCTTAATATCCCTGGCCCTAATATCCCTGGCCCTAATATCCCTGACCCTAATATCCCTGGGCATAATATGCCTGGCACTAATATCCCTGGCCCTAATATCCCTGGCCCTAATATTCCTGGCCCTAATATCCCTGGCCCTAATATCCCTGGCCTTAATATGCCTGCCCCTAATATCCCTGGCCCTAAAATCCCTGGCCCTAATATCCCTGGCCCTAATATCCCTGGCCCTAATATCCCTGGCCCTAATATCCCAGGCCCTAATATCCCTGGCCCTAATATTCCTGGCCCTAATATCCCTGGCCCTAATATCCCTGGCCCTAATATGCCTGGCTCTAATATCCCTGGCCCTACTATCCCTGGCCCTAATATCCCTGGCCCTAATATCGCTGGCCCTAATATCCCTGGCCCTAATATCCCTGGCCCTAATATCCCTGGCCCTAATATCCCTGGCCCTAATATCCCTGGCCCTAATATCCCTGGCCCTAATATCCCTGGACCTAATATCCCTGGCCCTAATATCCCTGGCCCTAATATCCCTGGCCCTAATATCCCTGACACTAATATCCCTGGGCATAATATGCCTGGCCCTAATATCCCTGGCCCTTATATCCCTGGCCCTAATATCCCTGGCCGTAATATCCCTGGCCCTAATATCCCTGCCCCTAATATCCCTGGCCCTAATATCCCTGGCCCTAATATCCCTGGCCCTAATATCCCTGGCCCTCATATCCCTGGCCCTGATATCCCTGGCCCTGATATCCCTGGCCCTAATATCCCTGGCCCTAATATCCCTGGCCCTAATATCCCTGGCCCTAATATCCCTGGCCCTAATATCCCTGGCTCTAATATGCCTGGCCCTAATATCCCTGGCCCTAATATCCCTTGCCCTAAAATCGCTGGCCCTAATATCCCTGGCCCTAATATCCCTGGCCCTAATATCCCTGGCCCTAATATCCCTGGCCCTAATATCCCTGGCCCTAAAATCCCTGGCCCTAATATCCCTGGCCCTAATATCCCTGGCCCTAATATCCCTGGCCCTAATATCCCTGGCCCTAATATCCCTAGCCCTAATATCCCTGACCTAATATCCCTGCCCTAATATCCCTGGCCCTAATATCCCTGGCCCTAATATCCCTGGTGCTAATATCCCTGGCCCTAACATCGCTGGCCCTAATATCCCTGGCCCTAATATCCCTGGGCCTAATATCCCCGGCCTTAATATCCCTGGCCCTAATATCCCTGGCCCTAATATCCCTGACCCTAATATCCCTGGGCATAATATGCCTGGCACTAATATCCCTGGCCCTAATATCCCTGGCCCTAATATTCCTGGCCCTAATATCCCTGGCCCTAATATCCCTGGCCTTAATATGCCTGCCCCTAATATCCCTGGCCCTAAAATCCCTGGCCCTAATATCCCTGGCCCTAATATCCCTGGCCCTAATATCCCTGGCCCTAATATCCCAGGCCCTAATATCCCTGGCCCTAATATTCCTGGCCCTAATATCCCTGGCCCTAATATCCCTGGCCCTAATATGCCTGGCTCTAATATCCCTGGCCCTACTATCCCTGGCCCTAATATCCCTGGCCCTAATATCGCTGGCCCTAATATCCCTGGCCCTAATATCCCTGGCCCTAATATCCCTGGCCCTAATATCCCTGGCCCTAATATCCCTGGCCCTAATATCCCTGGCCCTAATATCCCTGGCCCTAATATCCCTGGACCTAATATCCCTGGCCCTAATATCCCTGGCCCTAATATCCCTGGCCCTAATATCCCTGACACTAATATCCCTGGGCATAATATGCCTGGCCCTAATATCCCTGGCCCTTATATCCCTGGCCCTAAAAACCCTGGCCCTAATATCCCTGGCCCTAATATCCCTGGCCCTAATATCCCTGGCCCTAATATCCCTGGCCCTAATATCCCTGGCCCTAATATCCCAGGCCCTAATATCCCTGGCCCTAATATTCCTGGCCCTAATATCCCTGGCCCTAATATCCCTGGCCCTAATATGCCTGGCTCTAATATCCCTGGCCCTACTATCCCTGGCCCTAATATCCCTGGCCCTAATATTGCTGGCCCTAATATCCCTGGCCCTAATATCCCTGGCCCTAATATCCCTGGCCCTAATATCCCTGGCCCTAATATCCCTGGCCCTAATATCCCTGGCCCTAATATCCCTGGCCCTAATATCCCTTGCCCTAATATCCCTGGCCCTAATATCCCTGGCCCTAATATCCCTGGCCCTACTATCCCTGGCCCTAATATCCCTGGCCCTAATATCCCTGGCCCTAATATCCCTGGCCCGAATATCCCTGGCCCTAATATCCCTGGCCCTAATATCCCTTGCCCTAATATCCCTTGCCCTAATATCCCTGGCCCTAATATCCCTGGACCTAATATCCCTGCCCTAATATCGCTGGCCCTAATATCCCTGGCCCTAATATCCCTGGCCCTAATATCCCTGGCCCTAATATCCCGGGGCATAATATGCCTGGCCCTAATATTCCTGGCCCTAATATCCCTGGCCCTAATATCCCTGGCCCTAATATCCCTGGCCCTAATATCCCTTGCCCTAATATCCCTGGCCCTAATATCCCTGGACCTAATATCCCTGCCCTAATATCCCTGGCCCTAATATCCCTGGCCCTAATATCCCTGGCCCTAATATCCCTGGCCCTAATATCCCGGGGCATAATATGCCTGGCCCTAATATTCCTGGCCCTTATATCCCTGGCCCTAATATCCCTGGCCCTAATATCCCTGGCCCTAATATCCCTGGCCCTAATATCCCTTGCGCTAATATCCCTGGCCCTAATATCCCTGGCCCTAATATCCCTTGCCCTAATATCCCTGGCCCTAATATCGCTGGCCATAATATGCCTGGCCCTAATATCCCTGGCCCTTATATCCCTGGCCCTAATATCCCTGGCCCTAATATCCCTGGCGCTAATATCCCTGGCCCTAATATCCCTGGCCCTAACATCCCTGGCCCTAATATCCGTGGCCCTAATATCCCTGGCCCTAATATCCCTGGCCCTAATATCCCTGGCCCTAATATCCCTGGCCCTAATATCCCTGGCCCTAATATCCCTGGCCCTAATATCCCTGGCCCTAATATCCCTGGCCATAATATCCCTGGCCCTAATATCCCTGGCCCTAATAACGCTGGCCCTAATCTCCCTGGCCCTAATATCCCTGGCCCTAATATCCCTGGCCCTAATATCCCTGGCCCTAATATCCCTGGCCCTAATATCCCTGGCCCTAATATCCCTGGCCCTCATATCCCTGGCCCTGATATCCCTGGCCCTGATATCCCTGGCCCTAATATCCCTGGCCCTAATATCCCTGGCCCTAATATCCCTGGCCCTAATATCCCTGGCCCTAATATCCCTGGCTCTAATATCCCTGGCCCTAATATCCCTGGCCCTAATATCCCTTGCCCTAAAATCGCTGGCCCTAATATCCCTGGCCCTAATATCCCTGGCCCTAATATCCCTGGCCCTAATATCCCTGGCCCTAATATCCCTGGCCCTAAAATCCCTGGCCCTAATATCCCTGGCCCTAATATCCCTGGCCCTAATATCCCTGGCCCTAATATCCCTAGCCCTAATATCCCTGACCTAATATCCCTGCCCTAATATCCCTGGCCCTAATATCCCTGGCCCTAATATCCCTGGTGCTAATATCCCTGGCCCTAACATCGCTGGCCCTAATATCCCTGGCCCTAATATCCCTGGCCCTAACATCGCTGGCCCTAATATCCCTGGCCCTAATATCCCTGGGCCTAATATCCCCGGCCTTAATATCCCTGGCCCTAATATCCCTGGCCCTAATATCCCTGACCCTAATATCCCTGGGCATAATATGCCTGGCACTAATATCCCTGGCCCTAATATCCCTGGCCCTAATATTCCTGGCCCTAATATCCCTGGCCCTAATATCCCTGGCCTTAATATGCCTGCCCCTAATATCCCTGGCCCTAAAATCCCTGGCCCTAATATCCCTGGCCCTAATATCCCTGGCCCTAATATCCCTGGCCCTAATATCCCAGGCCCTAATATCCCTGGCCCTAATATTCCTGGCCCTAATATCCCTGGCCCTAATATCCCTGGCCCTAATATGCCTGGCTCTAATATCCCTGGCCCTACTATCCCTGGCCCTAATATCCCTGGCCCTAATATCGCTGGCCCTAATATCCCTGGCCCTAATATCCCTGGCCCTAATATCCCTGGCCCTAATATCCCTGGCCCTAATATCCCTGGACCTAATATCCCTGGCCCTAATATCCCTGGCCCTAATATCCCTGGCCCTAATATCCCTGGCCCTAATATCCCTGGCCCTAATATCCCTGACCCTAATATCCCTGGGCATAATATGCCTGGCACTAATATCCCTGGCCCTTATATCCCTGGCCCTAATATCCCTGGCCGTAATATCCCTGGCCCTAATATCCCTGCCCCTAATATCCCTGGCCCTAAAATCCCTGGCCCTAATATCCCTGGCCCTAATATCCCTGGCCCTAATATCCCTGGCCCTAATATCCCTGGCCCTAATATCCCAGGCCCTAATATCCCTGGCCCTAATATTCCTGGCCCTAATATCCCTGGCCCTAATATCCCTGGCCCTAATATGCCTGGCTCTAATATCCCTGGCCCTACTATCCCTGGCCCTAATATCCCTGGCCCTAATATTGCTGGCCCTAATATCCCTGGCCCTAATATCCCTGGCCCTAATATCCCTGGCCCTAATATCCCTGGCCCTAATATCCCTGGCCCTAATATCCCTGGCCCTAATATCCCTGGCCCTAATATCCCTTGCCCTAATATCCCTGGCACTAATATCCCTGGCCCTAATATCCCTGGCCCTACTATCCCTGGCCCTAATATCCCTGGCCCTAATATCCCTGGCCCTAATATCCCTGGCCCTAATATCCCTGGCCCTAATATCCCTGGCCCTAATATCCCTTGCCCTAATATCCCTTGCCCTAATATCCCTGGCCCTAATATCCCTGGACCTAATATCCCTGCCCTAATATCGCTGGCCCTAATATCCCTGGCCCTAATATCCCTGGCCCTAATATCCCTGGCCCTAATATCCCGGGGCATAATATGCCTGGCCCTAATATTCCTGGCCCTAATATCCCTGGCCCTAATATCCCTGGCCCTAATATCCCTGGCCCTAATATCCCTTGCCCTAATATCCCTGGCCCTAATATCCCTGGACCTAATATCCCTGCCCTAATATCCCTGGCCCTAATATCCCTGGCCCTAATATCCCTGGCCCTAATATCCCTGGCCCTAATATACCGGGGCATAATATGCCTGGCCCTAATATTCCTGGCCCTTATATCCCTGGCCCTAATATCCCTGGCCCTAATATCCCTGGCCCTAATATCCCTGGCCCTAATATCCCTTGCGCTAATATCCCTGGACCTAATATCCCTGGCCCTAATATCCCTTGCCCTAATATCCCTGGCCCTAATATCGCTGGCCATAATATGCCTGGCCCTAATATCCCTGGCCCTTATATCCCTGGCCCTAATATCCCTGGCCCTAATATCCCTGGCGCTAATATCCCTGGCCCTAATATCCCTGGCCCTAACATCCCTGGCCCAATATCCGTGGCCCTAATATCCCTGGCCCTAATATCCCTGGCCCTAATATCCCTGGCCCTAATATCCCTGGCCCTAATATCCCTGGCCCTAATATCCCTGGCCCTAATATCCCTGGCCCTAATATCCCTGGCCATAATATCCCTGGCCCTAATATCCCTGGCCCTAATAACGCTGGCCCTAATCTCCCTGGCCCTAATATCCCTGGCCCTAATATCCCTGGCCCTAATATCCCTGGCCCTAATATCCCTGGCCCTAATATCCCTGGCCCTAATATCCCTGGCCCTCATATCCCTGGCCCTGATATCCCTGGCCCTGATATCCCTGGCCCTAATATCCCTGGCCCTAATATCCCTGGCCCTAATATCCCTGGCCCTAATATCCCTGGCCCTAATATCCCTGGCTCTAATATCCCTGGCCCTAATATCCCTGGCCCTAATATCCCTTGCCCTAAAATCGCTGGCCCTAATATCCCTGGCCCTAATATCCCTGGCCCTAATATCCCTGGCCCTAATATCCCTGGCCCTAATATCCCTGGCCCTAAAATCCCTGGCCCTAATATCCCTGGCCCTAATATCCCTGGCCCTAATATCCCTGGCCCTAATATCCCTGGCCCTAATATCCCTAGCCCTAATATCCCTGACCTAATATCCCTGCCCTAATATCCCTGGCCCTAATATCCCTGGCCCTAATATCCCTGGTGCTAATATCCCTGGCCCTAACATCGCTGGCCCTAATATCCCTGGCCCTAATATCCCTGGGCCTAATATCCCCGGCCTTAATATCCCTGGCCCTAATATCCCTGGCCCTAATATCCCTGACCCTAATATCCCTGGGCATAATATGCCTGGCGCTAATATCCCTGGCCCTAATATCCCTGGCCCTAATATTCCTGGCCCTAATATCCCTGGCCCTAATATCCCTGGCCTTAATATGCCTGCCCCTAATATCCCTGGCCTTAAAATCCCTGGCCCTAATATCCCTGGCCCTAATATCCCTGGCCCTAATATCCCTGGCCCTAATATCCCAGGCCCTAATATCCCTGGCCCTAATATTCCTGGCCCTAATATCCCTGGCCCTAATATCCCTGGCCCTAATATGCCTGGCTCTAATATCCCTGGCCCTACTATCCCTGGCCCTAATATCCCTGGCCCTAATATCGCTGGCCCTAATATCCCTGGCCCTAATATCCCTGGCCCTAATATCCCTGGCCCTAATATCCCTGGCCCTAATATCCCTGGCCCTAATATCCCTGGCCCTAATATCCCTGGACCTAATATCCCTGGCCCTAATATCCCTGGCCCTAATATCCCTGGCCCTAATATCCCTGACCCTAATATCCCTGGGCATAATATGCCTGGCCCTAATATCCCTGGCCCTTATATCCCTGGCCCTAATATCCCTGGCCGTAATATCCCTGGCCCTAATATCCCTGCCCCTAATATCCCTGGCCCTAAAATCCCTGGCCCTAATATCCCTGGCCCTAATATCCCTGGCCGTAATATCCCTGGCCCTAATATCCCTGGCCCTAATATCCCAGGCCCTAATATCCCTGGCCCTAATATTCCTGGCCCTAATATCCCTGGCCCTAATATCCCTGGCCCTAATATGCCTGGCTCGAATATCCCTGGCCCTACTATCCCTGGCCCTAATATCCCTGGCCCTAATATCGCTGGCCCTAATATCCCTGGCCCTAATATCCCTGGCCCTAATATCCCTGGCCCTAATATCCCTGGCCCTAATATCCCTGGACCTAATATCCCTGGCCCTAATATCCCTGGCCCTAATATCCCTTGCCCTAATATCCCTGGCCCTAATATCCCTGGACCTAATATCCCTGCCCTAATATCGCTGGCCCTAATATCCCTGGCCCTAATATCCCTGGCCCTAATATCCCTGGCCCTAATATCCCGGGGCATAATATGCCTGGCCCTAATATTCCTGGCCCTAATATCCCTGGCCCTAATATCCCTGGCCCTAATATCCCTGGCCCTAATATCCCTTGCCCTAATATCCCTGGCCCTAATATCCCTGGACCTAATATCCCTGCCCTAATATCCCTGGCCCTAATATCCCTGGCCCTAATATCCCTGGCCCTAATATCCCTGGCCCTAATATCCCTGGACCTAATATCCCTGCCCTAATATCGCTGGCCCTAATATCCCTGGCCCTAATATCCCTGGCCCTAATATCCCTGGCCCTAATATCCCGGGGCATAATATGCCTGGCCCTAATATTCCTGGCCCTAATATCCCTGGCCCTAATATCCCTGGCCCTAATATCCCTGGCCCTAATATCCCTTGCCCTAATATCCCTGGCCCTAATATCCCTGGACCTAATATCCCTGCCCTAATATCCCTGGCCCTAATATCCCTGGCCCTAATATCCCTGGCCCTAATATCCCTGGCCCTAATATCCCGGGGCATAATATGCCTGGCCCTAATATCCCTTGCCCTAATATCCCTGGCCCTAATATCGCTGGCCATAATATGCCTGGCCCTAATATCCCTGGCCCTTATATCCCTGGCCCTAATATCCCTGGCCCTAATATCCCTGGTTCTAATATCCCTGGCCCTAATATCCCTGGCCCTAATATCCCTGGCCCTAATATCCGTGGCCCTAATATCCCTGGCCCTAATATCCCTGGCCCTAATATCCCTGGCCCTAATATCCCTGGCCCTAATATCCCTGGCCCTAATATCCCTGGCCCTAATATCCCTGGCCATAATATCCCTGGCCCTAATATCCCTGGCCCTAATAACGCTGGCCCTAATCTCCCTGGCCCTAATATCCCTGGCCCTAATATCCCTTGCGCTAATATCCCTGGCCCTAATATCCCTGGCCCTAATATCCCTTGCCCTAATATCCCTGGCCCTAATATCGCTGGCCATAATATGCCTGGCCCTAATATCCCTGGCCCTTATATCCCTGGCCCTAATATCCCTGGCCCTAATATCCCTGGTTCTAATATCCCTGGCCCTAATATCCCTGGCCCTAATATCCCTGGCCCTAATATCCGTGGCCCTAATATCCCTGGCCCTAATATCCCTGGCCCTAATATCCCTGGCCCTAATATCCCTGGCCCTAATATCCCTGGCCCTAATATCCCTGGCCCTAATATCCCTGGCCCTAATATCCCTGGCCATAATATCCCTGGCCCTAATATCCCTGGCCCTAATAACGCTGGCCCTAATCTCCCTGGCCCTAATATCCCTGGCCCTAACATCCCTGGCCCTAATATCCCTGGCCCTAATATCCCTGGCCGTAATATCCCTGGCCCTCATATCCCTGGCCCTGATATCCCTGGCCCTGATATCCCTGGCCCTAATATCCCTGGCCCTAATATCCCTGGCCCTAATATCCCTGGCCCTAATATCCCTGGCCCTAATATCCCTGGCTCTAATATCCCTGGCCCTAATATCCCTGGCCCTAATATCCCTTGCCCTAAAATCCCTGGCCCTAATATCCCTGGCCCTAATATCCCTGGCCCTAATATCCCTGGCCCTAATATCCCTGGCCCTAATATCCCTGGCCCTAATATCCCTGACCTAATATCCCTGCCCTAATATCCCTGGCCCTAATATCCCTGGCCCTAATATCCCTGGCCCTAACATCGCTGGCCCTAATATCCCTGGCCCTAATATCCCTGGGCCTAATATCCCCGGCCTTAATATCCCTGGCCCTAATATCGCTGGCCCTAATATCCCTGGCCCTAATATCCCTGGCCCTAATATCCCTGGCCCTAATATCCCTGACCTAATATCCCTGCCCTAATATCCCTGGCCCTAATATCCCTGGCCCTAATATCCCTGGCCCTAACATCGCTGGCCCTAATATCCCTGGCCCTAATATCCCTGGGCCTAATATCCCCGGCCTAAATATCCCTGGCCCTAATATCGCAGGCCCTAATATCCCTGGCCCTAATATCCCTGGGCATAATATGCCTGGCCCTAATATCCCTGGCCCTTATATCCCTGGCCCTAATATCCCTGGCCGTAATATCCCTGGCCCTCATATCCCTGGCCCTGATATCCCTGGCCCTCATATCCCTGGCCCTAATATCCCTGGCCCTAATATCCCTGGCCCTAATATCCCTGGCCCTAATATCCCTGGCCCTAATATCCCTGGCTCTAATATCCCTGGCCCTAATATCCCTGGCCCTAATATCCCTTGCCCTAATATCCCTGGCCCTAATATCCCTGGCCCTAATATCCCTGGCCCTAATATCCCTGGCCCTAATATCCCTGGCCCTAATATCCCTGGCCCTAATATCCCTGGCCCTAATATCCCTGGCCCTAATATCCCTGGCCCTAATATCCCTGACCTAATATCCCTGCCCTAATATCCCTGGCCCTAATATCCCTGGCCCTAATATCCCTGGCCCTAACATCGCTGGCCCTAATATCCCTGGCCCTAATATCCCTGGGCCTAATATCGCCGGCCTTAATATCCCTGGCCCTAATATCGCTGGCCCTAATATCCCTGGCCCTAATATCCCTGGGCATAATATGCCTGGCCCTAATATTCCTGGCCCTTATATCCCTGGCCCTAATATCCATGGCCCTAATATCCCTGGCCCTAATATCCCTGCCCCTAATATCCCTCGCCCTAAAATCCCTGGCCCTAATATCCCTGGCCCTAATATCCCTGGCCCTAATATCCCTGGCCCTAATATCCGTGGCCCTAATATCCCAGGCCCTAATATCCCTGGCCCTAATATCCCTGGCCCTAATATCCCTGGCCCTAATATCCCTGGCCCTAATAGGCCTGGCTCTAATATCCCTGGCCCTACTATCCCTGGCCCTAATATCCCTGGCCCTAATATCGCTGGCCCTAATATCCCTGGCCCTAATATCCCTGGCCCTAATATCCCTGGCCCTAATATCCCTGGCCCTAATATCCCTGGCCCTAATATCCCTTGCCCTAATATCCCTGGCCCTAATATCCCTGGCCCTAATATCCCTTGCCATAAAATCCCTGGCCCTAATATCCCTGGCCATAATATGCCTGGCCCTAATATCCCTGGCCCTTATATCCCTGGCCCTAATATCCCTGGCCCTAATATCCCTGGCCCTAATATCCCTGGCCCTAATATCCCTGGCCCTAATATCCGTGGCCCTAATATCCCTGGCCCTATTATCCCTGGCCCTAATATCCCTGGCCCTAATATCCCTGGCCCTAATATCCCTGGCCCTAATAACCCTGGCCCTAATATCCCTGGCCCTAATATCCTGGCCCTAATATCCCTGGCCCTAATATCCATGGCCCTAATATCCCTGGCCCTAATATCCCAGGCCCTAATATCCCTGGCCCTAATATCCCTGACCCTAATATCCCTGGCCCTAATATCCCTGGCCCTAATATCGCTGGCCGCAATATCCCTGGCCCTAATATCCCTGGCCCTAATATCCCTGGCCCTAATATCCCTGGCCCTAACATCCCTGGCCCTAATATCCCTGGCCCTAATATCCCTGGACCTAATATCCCTGGCCCTAATATCCCTGGCCCTAATATCCCTGGCCCTAATATCCCTTGCGCTAATATCCCTGGCCCTAATATCCCTGACCCTAATATCCCTTGCCCTAATATCCCTGGCCCTAATATCGCTGGCCATAATATGCCTGGCCCTAATATCCCTGGCCCTTATATCCCTGGCCCTAATATCCCTGGCCCTAATATCCCTGGTGCTAATATCCCTGGCCCTAATATCCCTGGCCCTAATATCCCTGGCCCTAATATCCGTGGCCCTAATATCCCTGGCCCTAATATCCCTGGCCCTAATATCCCTGGCCCTAATATTCCTGGCCCTAATATCCCTGGCCCTAATATCCCTGGCCCTAATATCCCTGGCCATAATATCCCTGGCCCTAATATCCCTGGCCCTAATAACGCTGGCCCTAATCTCCCTGGCCCTAATATCCCTGGCCCTAACATCCCTGGCCCTAATATCCCTGGCCCTAATATCCCTGGCCGTAATATCCCTGGCCCTCATATCCCTGGCCCTGATATCCCTGGCCCTGATATCCCTGGCCCTAATATCCCTGGCCCTAATATCCCTGGCCCTAATATCCCTGGCCCTAATATCCCTGGCCCTAATATCCCTGGCTCTAATATCCCTGGCCCTAATATCCCTGGCCCTAATATCCCTTGCCATAAAATCCCTGGCCCTAATATCCCTGGCCCTAATATCCCTGGCCCTAATATCCCTGGCCCTAATATCCCTGGCCCTAATATCCCTGGCCCTAATATCCCTGGCCCTAATATCCCTGGCCCTAATATCCCTGACCTAATATCCCTGCCCTAATATCCCTGGCCCTAATATCCCTGGCCCTAATATCCCTGGCCCTAACATCGCTGGCCCTAATATCCCTGGCCCTAATATCCCTGGGCCTAATATCCCCGGCCTTAATATCCCTGGCCCTAATATCGCTGGCCCTAATATCCCTGGCCCTAATATCCCTGGGCATAATATGCCTGGCCCTAATATCCCTGGCCCTTATATCCCTGGCCCTAATATCCCTGGCCGTAATATCGCTGGCCCTGATATCCCTGGCCCTGATATCCCTGGCCCTAATATCCCTGGCCCTAATATCCCTGGCCCTAATATCCCTGGCCCTAATATCCCTGGCCCTAATATACCTGGCTCTAATATCCCTGGCCCTAATATCCCTGGCCCTAATATCCCTGGCCCTAATATCCCTGGCCCTAATATCCCTGGCCCTAATATCCCTGGCCCTAATATCCCTGGCCCTAATATCCCTGGCCCTAATATCCCTGGCCCTAATATCCCTGGCCCTAATATCCCTGGCCTTAATATCCCTGACCTAATATCCCTGCCCTAATATCCCTGGCCCTAATATCCCTGGCCCTAATATCCCTGGCCCTAACATCGCTGGCCCTAATATCCCTGGCCCTAATATCCCTGGGCCTAATATCCCCGGCCTTAATATCCCTGGCCCTAATATCGCTGGCCCTAATATACCTGGCCCTAATATCCCTGGGCATAATATGCCTGGCCCTAATATCCCTGGCCCTTATATCCCTGGCCCTAATATCCCTGGCCCTAATATCCCTGGCCCTAATATCCCTGCCCCTAATATCCCTGGCCCTAATAACCCTGGCCCTAATATCCCTGGCCCTAATATCCCTGGCCCTAATATCCCTGGCCCTAATATCCCTGGCCCTAATATCCCTGGCCCTAATATCCCAGGCCCTAATATCCCTGGCCCTAATATCCCTGGCCCTAATATCCCTGGCCCTAATATCCCTGGCCCTAATATGCCTGGCTCTAATATCCCTGGCCCTAATATCTCTGGCCCTAATATCCCTGGCCCTAATATCGCTGGCCGCAATATCCCTGGCCCTAATATCCCTGGCCCTAATATCCCTGGCCCTAATATCCCTGGCCCTAAAATCCCTGGCCCTAATATCCCTGGCCCTAATATCCCTGGCTCTAATATCCCTGGCCCTAATATCCCTGGCCCTAATATCCCTTGCCCTAAAATCCCTGGCCCTAATATCCCTGGCCCTAATATCCCTGGCCCTAATATCCCTGGCCCTAATATCCCTGGCCCTAATATCCCTGGCCCTAATATCCCTGGCCCTAATATACCTGGCCCTAATATCCCTGGCCCTAATATCCCTGGCCCTAATATCCCTGACCTAATATCCCTGCCCTAATATCCCTGGCCCTAATATCCCTGGCCCTAATATCCCTGGCCCTAACATCGCTGGCCCTAATATCCCTGGCCCTAATATCCCTGGGCCTAATATCCCCGGCCTTAATATCCCTGGCCCTAATATCGCTGGCCCTAATATCCCTGGCCCTAATATCCCTGGGCATAATATGCCTGGCCCTAATATCCCTGGCCCTTATATCCCTGGCCCTAATATCCCTGGCCGTAATATCCCTGGCCCTCATATCCCTGGCCCTGATATCCCTGGCCCTGATATCCCTGGCCCTAATATCCCTGGCCCTAATATCCCTGGCCCTAATATCCCTGGCCCTAATATCCCTGGCCCTAATATCCCTGGCTCTAATATCCCTGGCCCTAATATCCCTGGCCCTAATATCCCTTGCCCTAATATCCCTGGCCCTAATATCCCTGGCCCTAATATCCCTGGCCCTAATATCCCTGGCCCTAATATCCCTGGCCCTAATATCCCTGGCCCTAATATCCCTGGCCCTAATATCCCTGGCCCTAATATCCCTGGCCCTAATATCCCTGACCTAATATCCCTGCCCTAATATCCCTGGCCCTAATATCCCTGGCCCTAATATCCCTGGCCCTAACATCGCTGGCCCTAATATCCCTGGCCCTAATATCCCTGGGCCTAATATCCCCGGCCTTAATATCCCTGGCCCTAATATCGCTGGCCCTAATATCCCTGGCCCTAATATCCCTGGGCATAATATGCCTGGCCCTAATATCCCTGGCCCTTATATCCCTGGCCCTAATATCCCTGGCCCTAATATCCCTGGCCCTAATATCCCTGCCCCTAATATCCCTGGCCCTAAAATCCCTGGCCCTAATATCCCTGGCCCTATTATCCCTGGCCCTAATATCCCTGGCCCTAATATCCCTGGCCCTAATATCCCAGGCCCTAATATCCCTGGCCCTAATATCCCTGGCCCTAATATCCCTGGCCCTAATATCCCTGGCCCTAATAGGCCTGGCTCTAATATCCCTGGCCCTAATATCCCTGGCCCTAATATCCCTGGCCCTAATATCCCTTGCCCTAATATCCCTGGCCCTAATATCCCTGGCCCTAATATCCCTTGCCCTAAAATCCCTGGCCCTAATATCCCTGGCCATAATATGCCTGGCCCTAATATCCCTGGCCCTTATATCCCTGGCCCTAATATCCCTGGCCCTAATATCCCTGGCCCTAATATCCCTGGCCCTAATATCCCTGGCCCTAATATCCGTGGCCCTAATATCCCTGGCCCTAATATCCCTGGCCCTAATATCCCTGGCCCTAATATCCCTGGCCCCAATATCCCTGGCCCTAATAACCCTGGCCCTAATATCCCTGGCCCTAATATCCCTGGCCATAATATCCCTGGCCCTAATATCCCTGGCCCTAATAATGCTGGCCCTAATCTCCCTGGCCCTAATATCCCTGGCCCTAATATCCCTGGCCCTAATATCCCTGGCCCTAATATCCCTGGCCCTAATATCCCTGGCCCTAATATCCCTGGGCATAATATGCCTGGCCCTAATATCCCTGGCCCTTATATCCCTGGCCTTAATATCCCTGGCCCTAATATCCCTGGCCATAATATCCCTGCCCCTAATATCCCTGGCCCTAAAATCCCTGGCCCTAATATCCCTGGCCCTAATATCCCTGGCCCTAATATCCCTGGCCCTAATATTCCTGGCCCTAATATCCCAGGCCCTAATATCCCTGGCCCTAATATCCCTGGCCCTAATATCCCTGGCCCTAATATCCCTGGTTCTAATATGCCTGGCTCTAATATCCCTGGCCCTAATATCCCTGGCCGTAATATCCCTGGCCCTAATATCGCTGGCCCTAATATCCCTGGCCCTAATATCCCTGGCCATAATATCCCTGACCCTAATATCCCTGGCCCTAATATCCCTGGCCCTAATATCCCTGGACCTAATATCCCTGGCCCTAATATCCCTGGCCCTAATATCCCTGGCCCTAATATCCCTGGCCCTTATATCCCTGGCCCTAATATCCCTGGCCCTAATATCCCTGGCCCTCATATCCCTGGCCCTGATATCCCTGGCCATAATATGCCTGGCCCTAATATCCCTGGCCCTGATATCCCTGGCCCTAATATCCCTGGCCCTAATATCCCTGGCCCTAATATCCCTGGCCCTAATATCCCTGGCTCTAATATCCCTGGCCCTAATATCCCTGGCCCTAATATCCCTTGCCCTAATATCCCTGGCCCTAATATCCCTGGCCCTAATATCCCTGGCCCTAATATCCCTGGCCCTAATATCCCTGGCCCTAATATCCCTGGCCCTAATATCCCTGGCCCTAATATCCCTGGCCCTAATATCCCTGGCCCTAATATCCCTGACCTAATATCCCTGCCCTAATATCCCTGGCCCTAATATCCCTGGCCCTAATATCCCTGGCCCTAACATCGCTGGCCCTAATATCCCTGGCCCTAATATCCCTGGGCCTAATATCCCCGGCATTAATATCCCTGGCCCTAATATCGCCGGCCCTAATATCCCTGGCCCTAATATCCCTGGGCATAATATGCCTGGCCCTAATATCCCTGGCCCTAATATCCCTGGCCCTAATATCCCTGGCCCTAATATCCCTGGCTCTAATATCCCTGGCCCTAATATCCCTGGCCCTAATATCCCTTGCCCTAATATCCCTGGCCCTAATATCCCTGGCCCTAATATCCCTGGCCCTAATATCCCTGGCCCTAATATCCCTGGCCCTAATATCCCTGGCCCTAATATCCCTGGCCCTAATATCCCTGGCCCTAATATCCCTGGCCCTAATATCCCTGACCTAATATCCCTGCCCTAATATCCCTGGCCCTAATATCCCTGGCCCTAATATCCCTGGCCCTAACATCGCTGGCCCTAATATCCCTGGCCCTAATATCCCTGGGCCTAATATCGCCGGCCTTAATATCCCTGGCCCTAATATCGCTGGCCCTAATATCCCTGGCCCTAATATCCCTGGGCATAATATGCCTGGCCCTAATATTCCTGGCCCTTATATCCCTGGCCCTAATATCCATGGCCCTAATATCCCTGGCCCTAATATCCCTGCCCCTAATATCCCTCGCCCTAAAATCCCTGGCCCTAATATCCCTGGCCCTAATATCCCTGGCCCTAATATCCCTGGCCCTAATATCCGTGGCCCTAATATCCCAGGCCCTAATATCCCTGGCCCTAATATCCCTGGCCCTAATATCCCTGGCCCTAATATCCCTGGCCCTAATAGGCCTGGCTCTAATATCCCTGGCCCTACTATCCCTGGCCCTAATATCCCTGGCCCTAATATCGCTGGCCCTAATATCCCTGGCCCTAATATCCCTGGCCCTAATATCCCTGGCCCTAATATCCCTGGCCCTAATATCCCTGGCCCTAATATCCCTTGCCCTAATATCCCTGGCCCTAATATCCCTGGCCCTAATATCCCTTGCCATAAAATCCCTGGCCCTAATATCCCTGGCCATAATATGCCTGGCCCTAATATCCCTGGCCCTTATATCCCTGGCCCTAATATCCCTGGCCCTAATATCCCTGGCCCTAATATCCCTGGCCCTAATATCCCTGGCCCTAATATCCGTGGCCCTAATATCCCTGGCCCTATTATCCCTGGCCCTAATATCCCTGGCCCTAATATCCCTGGCCCTAATATCCCTGGCCCTAATAACCCTGGCCCTAATATCCCTGGCCCTAATATCCTGGCCCTAATATCCCTGGCCCTAATATCCATGGCCCTAATATCCCTGGCCCTAATATCCCAGGCCCTAATATCCCTGGCCCTAATATCCCTGACCCTAATATCCCTGGCCCTAATATCCCTGGCCCTAATATCGCTGGCCGCAATATCCCTGGCCCTAATATCCCTGGCCCTAATATCCCTGGCCCTAATATCCCTGGCCCTAACATCCCTGGCCCTAATATCCCTGGCCCTAATATCCCTGGACCTAATATCCCTGGCCCTAATATCCCTGGCCCTAATATCCCTGGCCCTAATATCCCTTGCGCTAATATCCCTGGCCCTAATATCCCTGACCCTAATATCGCTTGCCCTAATATCCCTGGCCCTAATATCGCTGGCCATAATATGCCTGGCCCTAATATCCCTGGCCCTTATATCCCTGGCCCTAATATCCCTGGCCCTAATATCCCTGGTGCTAATATCCCTGGCCCTAATATCCCTGGCCCTAATATCCCTGGCCCTAATATCCGTGGCCCTAATATCCCTGGCCCTAATATCCCTGGCCCTAATATCCCTGGCCCTAATATTCCTGGCCCTAATATCCCTGGCCCTAATATCCCTGGCCCTAATATCCCTGGCCATAATATCCCTGGCCCTAATATCCCTGGCCCTAATAACGCTGGCCCTAATCTCCCTAGCCCTAATATCCCTGGCCCTAACATCCCTGGCCCTAATATCCCTGGCCCTAATATCCCTGGCCGTAATATCCCTGGCCCTCATATCCCTGGCCCTGATATCCCTGGCCCTGATATCCCTGGCCCTAATATCCCTGGCCCTAATATCCCTGGCCCTAATATCCCTGGCCCTAATATCCCTGGCCCTAATATCCCTGGCTCTAATATCCCTGGCCCTAATATCCCTGGCCCTAATATCCCTTGCCATAAAATCCCTGGCCCTAATATCCCTGGCCCTAATATCCCTGGCCCTAATATCCCTGGCCCTAATATCCCTGGCCCTAATATCCCTGGCCCTAATATCCCTGGCCCTAATATCCCTGGCCCTAATATCCCTGACCTAATATCCCTGCCCTAATATCCCTGGCCCTAATATCCCTGGCCCTAATATCCCTGGCCCTAACATCGCTGGCCCTAATATCCCTGGCCCTAATATCCCTGGGCCTAATATCCCCGGCCTTAATATCCCTGGCCCTAATATCGCTGGCCCTAATATCCCTGGCCCTAATATCCCTGGGCATAATATGCCTGGCCCTAATATCCCTGGCCCTTATATCCCTGGCCCTAATATCCCTGGCCGTAATATCGCTGGCCCTGATATCCCTGGCCCTGATATCCCTGGCCCTAATATCCCTGGCCCTAATATCCCTGGCCCTAATATCCCTGGCCCTAATATCCCTGGCCCTAATATACCTGGCTCTAATATCCCTGGCCCTAATATCCCTGGCCCTAATATCCCTGGCCCTAATATCCCTGGCCCTAATATCCCTGGCCCTAATATCCCTGGCCCTAATATCCCTGGCCCTAATATCCCTGGCCCTAATATCCCTGGCCCTAATATCCCTGGCCTTAATATCCCTGACCTAATATCCCTGCCCTAATATCCCTGGCCCTAATATCCCTGGCCCTAATATCCCTGGCCCTAACATCGCTGGCCCTAATATCCCTGGCCCTAATATCCCTGGGCCTAATATCCCCGGCCTTAATATCCCTGGCCCTAATATCGCTGGCCCTAATATACCTGGCCCTAATATCCCTGGGCATAATATGCCTGGCCCTAATATCCCTGGCCCTTATATCCCTGGCCCTAATATCCCTGGCCCTAATATCCCTGGCCCTAATATCCCTGCCCCTAATATCCCTGGCCCTAATAACCCTGGCCCTAATATCCCTGGCCCTAATATCCCTGGCCCTAATATCCCTGGCCCTAATATCCCTGGCCCTAATATCCCTGGCCCTAATATCCCAGGCCCTAATATCCCTGGCCCTAATATCCCTGGCCCTAATATCCCTGGCCCTAATATCCCTGGCCCTAATATGCCTGGCTCTAATATCCCTGGCCCTAATATCTCTGGCCCTAATATCCCTGGCCCTAATATCGCTGGCCGCAATATCCCTGGCCCTAATATCCCTGGCCCTAATATCCCTGGACCTAATATCCCTGGCCCTAAAATCCCTGGCCCTAATATCCCTGGCCCTAATATCCCTGGCTCTAATATCCCTGGCCCTAATATCCCTGGCCCTAATATCCCTTGCCCTAAAATCCCTGGCCCTAATATCCCTGGCCCTAATATCCCTGGCCCTAATATCCCTGGCCCTAATATCCCTGGCCCTAATATCCCTGGCCCTAATATCCCTGGCCCTAATATACCTGGCCCTAATATCCCTGGCCCTAATATCCCTGGCCCTAATATCCCTGACCTAATATCCCTGCCCTAATATCCCTGGCCCTAATATCCCTGGCCCTAATATCCCTGGCCCTAACATCGCTGGCCCTAATATCATTGGCCCTAATATCCCTGGGCCTAATATCCCCGGCCTTAATATCCCTGGCCCTAATATCGCTGGCCCTAATATCCCTGGCCCTAATATCCCTGGGCATAATATGCCTGGCCCTAATATCCCTGGCCCTTATATCCCTGGCCCTAATATCCCTGGCCGTAATATCCCTGGCCCTCATATCCCTGGCCCTGATATCCCTGGCCCTGATATCCCTGGCCCTAATATCCCTGGCCCTAATATCCCTGGCCCTAATATCCCTGGCCCTAATATCCCTGGCCCTAATATCCCTGGCTCTAATATCCCTGGCCCTAATATCCCTGGCCCTAATATCCCTTGCCCTAATATCCCTGGCCCTAATATCCCTGGCCCTAATATCCCTGGCCCTAATATCCCTGGCCCTAATATCCCTGGCCCTAATATCCCTGGCCCTAATATCCCTGGCCCTAATATCCCTGGCCCTAATATCCCTGGCCCTAATATCCCTGACCTAATATCCCTGCCCTAATATCCCTGGCCCTAATATCCCTGGCCCTAATATCCCTGGCCCTAACATCGCTGGCCCTAATATCCCTGGCCCTAATATCCCTGGGCCTAATATCCCCGGCCTTAATATCCCTGGCCCTAATATCGCTGGCCCTAATATCCCTGGCCCTAATATCCCTGGGCATAATATGCCTGGCCCTAATATCCCTGGCCCTTATATCCCTGGCCCTAATATCCCTGGCCCTAATATCCCTGGCCCTAATATCCCTGCCCCTAATATCCCTGGCCCTAAAATCCCTGGCCCTAATATCCCTGGCCCTATTATCCCTGGCCCTAATATCACTGGCCCTAATATCCCTGGCCCTAATATCCCAGGCCCTAATATCCCTGGCCCTAATATCCCTGGCCCTAATATCCCTGGCCCTAATATCCCTGGCCCTAATAGGCCTGGCTCTAATATCCCTGGCCCTAATATCCCTGGCCCTAATATCCCTGGCCCTAATATCCCTTGCCCTAATATCCCTGGCCCTAATATCCCTGGCCCTAATATCCCTTGCCCTAAAATCCCTGGCCCTAATATCCCTGGCCATAATATGCCTGGCCCTAATATCCCTGGCCCTTATATCCCTGGCCCTAATATCCCTGGCCCTAATATCCCTGGCCCTAATATCCCTGGCCCTAATATCCCTGGCCCTAATATCCGTGGCCCTAATATCCCTGGCCCTAATATCCCTGGCCCTAATATCCCTGGCCCTAATATCCCTGGCCCCAATATCCCTGGCCCTAATAACCCTGGCCCTAATATCCCTGGCCCTAATATCCCTGGCCATAATATCCCTGGCCCTAATATCCCTGGCCCTAATAATGCTGGCCCTAATCTCCCTGGCCCTAATATCCCTGGCCCTAATATCCCTGGCCCTAATATCCCTGGCCCTAATATCCCTGGCCCTAATATCCCTGGCCCTAATATCCCTGGGCATAATATGCCTGGCCCTAATATCCCTGGCCCTTATATCCCTGGCCTTAATATCCCTGGCCCTAATATCCCTGGCCATAATATCCCTGCCCCTAATATCCCTGGCCCTAAAATCCCTGGCCCTAATATCCCTGGCCCTAATATCCCTGGCCCTAATATCCCTGGCCCTAATATTCCTGGCCCTAATATCCCAGGCCCTAATATCCCTGGCCCTAATATCCCTGGCCCTAATATCCCTGGCCCTAATATCCCTGGTTCTAATATGCCTGGCTCTAATATCCCTGGCCCTAATATCCCTGGCCGTAATATCCCTGGCCCTAATATCGCTGGCCCTAATATCCCTGGCCCTAATATCCCTGGCCATAATATCCCTGACCCTAATATCCCTGGCCCTAATATCCCTGGCCCTAATATCCCTGGACCTAATATCCCTGGCCCTAATATCCCTGGCCCTAATATCCCTGGCCCTAATATCCCTGGCCCTTATATCCCTGGCCCTAATATCCCTGGCCCTAATATCCCTGGCCCTCATATCCCTGGCCCTGATATCCCTGGCCATAATATGCCTGGCCCTAATATCCCTGGCCCTGATATCCCTGGCCCTAATATCCCTGGCCCTAATATCCCTGGCCCTAATATCCCTGGCCCTAATATCCCTGGCTCTAATATCCCTGGCCCTAATATCCCTGGCCCTAATATCCCTTGCCCTAATATCCCTGGCCCTAATATCCCTGGCCCTAATATCCCTGGCCCTAATATCCCTGGCCCTAATATCCCTGGCCCTAATATCCCTGGCCCTAATATCCCTGGCCCTAATATCCCTGGCCCTAATATCCCTGGCCCTAATATCCCTGACCTAATATCCCTGCCCTAATATCCCTGGCCCTAATATCCCTGGCCCTAATATCCCTGGCCCTAACATCGCTGGCCCTAATATCCCTGGCCCTAATATCCCTGGGCCTAATATCCCCGGCATTAATATCCCTGGCCCTAATATCGCCGGCCCTAATATCCCTGGCCCTAATATCCCTGGGCATAATATGCCTGGCCCTAATATCCCTGGCCCTTATATCCCTGGCCCTAATATCCCTGGCCCTAATATCCCTGGCCCTAATATCCCTGCCCCTAATATCCCTGGCCCTAAAATCCCTGGCCCTAATATCCCTGGCCCTATTATCCCTGGCCCTAATATCCCTGGCCCTAATATCCCTGGCCCTAATATCCCAGGCCCTAATATCCCTGGCCCTAATATCCCTGGCCCTAATATCCCTGGCCCTAATATCCCTGGCCCTAATAGGCCTGGCTCTAATATCCCTGGCCCTAATATCCCTGGCCCTAATATCCCTGGCCCTAATATCCCTTGCCCTAATATCCCTGGCCCTAATATCCCTGGCCCTAATATCCCTTGCCCTAAAATCCCTGGCCCTAATATCCCTGGCCATAATATGCCTGGCCCTAATATCCCTGGCCCTTATATCCCTGGCCCTAATATCCCTGGCCCTAATATCCCTGGCCCTAATATCCCTGGCCCTAATATCCCTGGCCCTAATATCCGTGGCCCTAATATCCCTGGCCCTAATATCCCTGGCCCTAATATCCCTGGCCCTAATATCCCTGGCCCCACTATCCCTGGCCATAATAACCCTGGCCCTATTATCCTTGGCCCTAATATCCCTGGCCATAATATCCCTGGCCCTAATATCCCTGGCCCTAATAATGCTATCCCTAATCTCCCTGGCCCTACTATCCCTGGCCCTAATATCCCTGGCCCTAATATCCCTGGCCCTAATATCCCTGGCCCTAATATCCCTGGCCCTAATATCCCTGGGCATAATATGCCTGGCCCTAATATCCCTGGCCCTTATATCCCTGGCCTTAATATCCCTGGCCCTAATATCCCTGGCCATAATATCCCTGCCCCTAATATCCCTGGCCCTAAAATCCCTGGCCCTAATATCCCTGGCCCTAATATCCCTGGCCCTAATATCCCTGGCCCTAATATCCCTGGCCCTAATATCCCAGGCCCTAATATCCCTGGCCCTAATATCCCTGGCCCTAATATCCCTGGCCCTAATATCCCTGGTTCTAATATGCCTGGCTCTAATATCCCTGGCCCTAATATCCCTGGCCGTAATATCCCTGGCCCTAATATCGCTGGCCCTAATATCCCTGGCCCTAATATCCCTGGCCATAATATCCCTGACCCTAATATCCCTGGCCCTAGTATCCCTGGCCCTAATATCCCTGGACCTAATATCCCTGGCCCTAATATCCCTGGCCCTAATATCCCTGGCCCTAATATCCCTGGCCCTTATATCCCTGGCCCTAATATCCCTGGCCCTAATATCCCTGGCCCTCATATCCCTGGCCCTGATATCCCTGGCCATAATATACCTGGCCCTAATATCCCTGGCCCTTATATCCCTGGCCCTAATATCCCTGGCCCTAATATCCCTGGCCCTAATATCCCTGGCCCTAATATCCCTGGCCCTAATATCCCTGGCCCTAATAACCCTGGCCCTAATATCCCTGGCCCTAATATCCCTGGCCCTAATATCCCTGGCCCTAATATCCCTGGCCCTAATATCCCTGGCCCTAATATCCCTGGCCCTAATATCCCTGGCCCTAATATCCCTGGCCCTAATATCCCTGGCTCTAATATCCCTGGCCCTAATATCCCTGGCCCTAATATCCCTTGCCCTAAAATCCCTGGCCCTAATATCCCTGGCCCTAATATCCCTGGCCCTAATATCCTTGGCCCTAATATCCCTGGCCCTAATATCCCTGGCCCTAATATCCCTGGCCCTAATATCCCTGGCCCTAATATCCCTGGCCCTAATATCCCTGACCTAATATCCCTGCCCTAATATCCCTGGCCCTAATATCCCTGGCCCTAATATCCCTGGCCCTAACATCGCTGGCCCTAATATCCCTGGCCCTAATATCCCTGGGCCTAATATCCCCGGCCTTAATATCCCTGGCCCTAATATCGCTGGCCCTAATATCCCTGGCCCTAATATCCCTGGGCATAATATGCCTGGCCTTAATATCCCTGGCCCTTATATCCCTGGCCCTAATATCCCTGGCCGTAATATCCCTGGCCCTCATATCCCTGGCCCTGATATCCCTGGCCCTGATATCCCTGGCCCTAATATCCCTGGCCCTAATATCCCTGGCCCTAATATCCCTGGCCCTAATATCCCTGGCCCTAATATCCCTGGCTCTAATATCCCTGGCCCTAATATCCCTGGCCCTAATATCCCTTGCCCTAATATCCCTGGCCCTAATATCCCTGGCCCTAATATCCCTGGCCCTAATATCCCTGGCCCTAATATCCCTGGCCCTAATATCCCTGGCCCTAATATCCCTGGCCCTAATATCACTGGCCCTAATATCCCTGGCCCTAATATCCCTGACCTAATATCCCTGGCCCTAACATCGCTGGCCCTAATATCCCTGGCCCTAATATCCCTGGGGCTAACATCCCCGGCCTTAATATCCCTGGCCCTAATATCACTGGCCCTAATATCCCTGGCCCTAATATCCCTGGGCATAATATGCCTGGCCCTAATATCCCTGGCCCTTATATCCATGGCCCTAATATCCCTGGCCCTAATATCCCTGGCCCTAATATCCCTGCCCCTAATATCCCTGGCCCTAAAATCCCTGGCCCTAATATCCCTGGCCCTATTATCCCTGGCCCTAATATCCCTGGCCCTAATATCCCTGGCCCTAATATCCCAGGCCCTAATATCCCTGGCCCTAATATCCCTGGCCCTAATATCCGTGGCCCTAATATCCCTGGCCCTAATATCCCTGGCCCTAATATCCCTGGCCCTAATATCCCTGGCCCTAATATCCCTGGCCCTAATAACCCTGGCCCTAATATCCCTGGCCCTAATATCCCTGGCCATAATATCCCTGGCCCTAATATCCCTGGCCCTAATAATGCTGGCCCTAATCTCCCTGGCCCTAATATCCCTGGCCCTAATATCCCTGGCCCTAATATCCCTGGCCCTAATATCCCTGGCCCTAATATCCCTGGCCCTAATATCCCTGGGCATAATATGCCTGGCCCTAATATCCCTGGCCCTTATATCCCTGGCCTTAATATCCCTGGCCCTAATATCCCTGGCCCTAATATCCCTGCCCCTAATATCCCTGGCCCTAAAATCCCTGGCCCTAATATCCCTGGCCCTAATATCCCTGGCCCTAATATCCCTGGCCCTAATATCCCTGGCCCTAATATCCCAGGCCCTAATATCCCTGGCCCTAATATCCCCGGCCCTAATATCCCTGGCCCTAATATCCCTGGTTCTAATATGCCTGGCTCTAATATCCCTGGCCCTAATATCCCTGGCCGTAATATCCCTGGCCCTAATATCGCTGGCCCTAATATCCCTGGCCCTAATATCCCTGGCCATAATATCCCTGACCCTAATATCCCTGGCCCTAATATCCCTGGCCCTAATATCCCTGGCCCTAATATCCCTGGTCCTAATATCCGTGGACCTAATATCCCTGGCCCTAATATCCCTGGCCCTAATATCCCTGGCCCTAATATCCCTGGCCCTAATATCCCTGGCCCTAATATCCCTGACCTAATATCCCTGCCCTAATATCCCTGGCCCTAATATCCCTGGCCCTAATATCCCTGGCCCTAACATCGCTGGCCCTAATATCCCTGGCCCTAATATCCCTGGGCCTAATATCCCCGGCCTTAATATCCCTGGCCCTAATATCGCTGGCCCTAATATCCCTGGCCCTAATATCCCTGGGCATAATATGCCTGGCCTTAATATCCCTGGCCCTTATATCCCTGGCCCTAATATCCCTGGCCGTAATATCCCTGGCCCTCATATCCCTGGCCCTGATATCCCTGGCCCTGATATCCCTGGCCCTAATATCCCTGGCCCTAATATCCCTGGCCCTAATATCCCTGGCCCTAATATCCCTGGCCCTAATATCCCTGGCTCTAATATCCCTGGCCCTAATATCCCTGGCCCTAATATCCCTTGCCCTAATATCCCTGGCCCTAATATCCCTGGCCCTAATATCCCTGGCCCTAATATCCCTGGGCATAATATGCCTGGCCTTAATATCCCTGGCCCTTATATCCCTGGCCCTAATATCCCTGGCCGTAATATCCCTGGCCCTCATATCCCTGGCCCTGATATCCCTGGCCCTGATATCCCTGGCCCTAATATCCCTGGCCCTAATATCCCTGGCCCTAATATCCCTGGCCCTAATATCCCTGGCCCTAATATCCCTGGCTCTAATATCCCTGGCCCTAATATCCCTGGCCCTAATATCCCTTGCCCTAATATCCCTGGCCCTAATATCCCTGGCCCTAATATCCCTGGCCCTAATATCACTGGCCCTAATATCCCTGGCCCTAATATCCCTGACCTAATATCCCTGGCCCTAACATCGCTGGCCCTAATATCCCTGGCCCTAATATCCCTGGGCCTAACATCCCCGGCCTTAATATCCCTGGCCCTAATATCACTGGCCCTAATATCCCTGGCCCTAATATCCCTGGGCATAATATGCCTGGCCCTAATATCCCTGGCCCTTATATCCATGGCCCTAATATCCCTGGCCCTAATATCCCTGGCCCTAATATCCCTGCCCCTAATATCCCTGGCCCTAAAATCCCTGGCCCTAATATCCCTGGCCCTATTATCCCTGGCCCTAATATCCCTGGCCCTAATATCCCTGGCCCTAATATCCCAGGCCCTAATATCCCTGGCCCTAATATCCCTGGCCCTAATATCCGTGGCCCTAATATCCCTGGCCCTAATATCCCTGGCCCTAATATCCCTGGCCCTAATATCCCTGGCCCTAATATCCCTGGCCCTAATAACCCTGGCCCTAATATCCCTTGCCCTAATATCCCTGGCCATAATATCCCTGGCCCTAATATCCCTGGCCCTAATAATGCTGGCCCTAATCTCCCTGGCCCTAATATCCCTGGCCCTAATATCCCTGGCCCTAATATCCCTGGCCCTAATATCCCTGGCCCTAATATCCCTGGCCCTAATATCCCTGGGCATAATATGCCTGGCCCTAATATCCCTGGCCCTTATATCCCTGGCCTTAATATCCCTGGCCCTAATATCCCTGGCCCTAATATCCCTGCCCCTAATATCCCTGGCCCTAAAATCCCTGGCCCTAATATCCCTGGCCCTAATATCCCTGGCCCTAATATCCCTGGCCCTAATATCCCTGGCCCTAATATCCCAGGCCCTAATATCCCTGGCCCTAATATCCCCGGCCCTAATATCCCTGGCCCTAATATCCCTGGTTCTAATATGCCTGGCTCTAATATCCCTGGCCCTAATATCCCTGGCCGTAATATCCCTGGCCCTAATATCGCTGGCCCTAATATCCCTGGCCCTAATATCCCTGGCCATAATATCCCTGACCCTAATATCCCTGGCCCTAATATCCCTGGCCCTAATATCCCTGGCCCTAATATCCCTGGTCCTAATATCCGTGGACCTAATATCCCTGGCCCTAATATCCCTGGCCCTAATATCCCTGGCCCTAATATCCCTGGCCCTTATATCCCTGGCCCTAATATCCCTGGCCCTAATATCCCTGGCCCTCATATCCCTGGCCCTGATATCCCTGGCCATAATATGCCTGGCCCTAATATCCCTGGCCCTTATATCCCTGGCCCTAATATCCCTGGCCCTAATATCCCTGGCCCTAATATCCCTGGCCCTAATATCCCTGGCCCTAATATCCCTGGCCCTAATATCCGTGGCCCTAATATCCCTGGCCCTAATATCCCTGGCCCTAATATCCCTGGACCTAATTTCCCTGGCCCTAATATCCCTGGCCCTAATATCCCTGGCCCTAATATCCCTGGCCCTTATATCCCTGGCCCTAATATCCCTGGCCCTAATATCCCTGGCCCTCATATCCCTGGCCCTGATATCCCTGGCCATAATATGCCTGGCCCTAATATCCCTGGCCCTTATATCCCTGGCCCTAATATCCCTGGCCCTAATATCCCTGGCCCTAATATCCCTGGCCCTAATATCCCTGGCCCTAATATCCCTGGCCCTAATATCCCTGGCCCTAATATCCCTGGCCCTAATATCCCTGGCCCTAATATCCCTGGCCCTAATATCCCTGGCCCTAATATCCCTGGCCCTAATATCCCTGGCCCTGATATCCCTGGCCCTGATATCCCTGGCCCTAATATCCCTGGCCCTAATATCCCTGGCCCTAATATCCCTGGCCCTAATATCCCTGGCCCTAATATCCCTGGCTCTAATATCCCTGGCCCTAATATCCCTGGCCCTAATATCCCTTGCCCTAACATCCCTGGCCCTAATATCCCTGGCCCTAATATCCCTGGACCTAATATCCCTGCCCTAATATCCCTGGCCCTAATATCCCTGGCCCTAATATCCCTGGCCTTAATATCCCTGGCCCTAATATCCCTGGCCCTAATATCCCTGGCCCTAATATCCCTGGGCATAATATGCCTGGCCCTAATATTCCTGGCCCTTATATCCCTGGCCCTAATATCCCTGGCCCTAATATCCCTGGCCCTAATATCCCTTGCCCTAATATCCCTGGCCCTAATATCCCTGGCCATAATATGCCTGGCCCTAATATCCCTGGCCCTTATATCCCTGGCCCTAATATCCCTGGCCCTAATATCCCTGGCCCTAATATCCCTGGCCCTAATATCCCTGGCCCTAATATCCCTGGCCCTAATATCCCTGGCCCTAATATCCCTGGCCCTAATATCCCTGGCCCTAATATCCCTGGCCATAATATCCCTGGCGCTAATATCCCTGGCCCTAATAACGCTGGCCCTAATCTCCATGGCCCTAATATCCCTGGCCCTAATATCCCTGGCCCTAATATCCCTGGCCCTAATATCCCTGGCCCTAATATCCCTGGCCCTCATATCCATGGCCCTGATATCCCTGGCCCTGATATCCCTGGCCCTAATATCCCTGGCCCTAATATCCCTGGCCCGAATATCCCTGGCCCTAATATCCCTGGCCCTAATATCCCTGGCTCTAATATCCCTGGCCCTAATATCCCTGGCCCTAATATCCCTTGCCCTAAAATCCCTGGCCCTAATATCCCTGGCCCTAATATCCCTGGCCCTAATATCCCTGGCCCTAATATCCCTGGCCCTAATATCCCTGGCCCTAAAATCCCTGGCCCTAATATCCCTGGCCCTAATATCCCTGGCCCTAATATCCCTGGCCCTAATATCCCTAGCCCTAATATCCCTGACCTAATATCCCTGCCCTAATATCCCTGGCCCTAATATCCCTGGCCCTAATATCCCTGGTGCTAATATCCCTGGCCCTAACATCGCTGGCCCTAATATCCCTGGCCCTAATATCCCTGGGCCTAATATCCCCGGCCTTAATATCCCTGGCCCTAATATCCCTGGCCCTAATATCCCTGACCCTAATATCCCTGGGCATAATATGCCTGGCCCTAATATCCCTGGCCCTTATATCCCTGGCCCTAATATCCCTTCCCCTAATATCCCTGGCCCTAAAATCCCTGGCCCTAATATCCCTGGCCCTAATATCCCTGGCCCTAATATCCCTGGCCCTAATATCCCTGGCCCTAATATCCCAGGCGCTAATATCCCTGGACCTAATATCCCTGCCCTAATATCCCTGGCCCTAATATCCCTGGCCCTAATATCCCTGGCCCTAATATCCCTGGCCCTAATATCCCGGGGCATAATATGCCTGGCCCTAATATTCCTGGCCCTTATATCCCTGGCCCTAATATCCCTGGCCCTAATAGCCCTGGCCCTAATATCCCTGCCCCTAATATCCCTGGCCCTAAAATCCCTGGCCCTAATATCCCTGGTCCTAATATCCCTGGCCCTAATATCCCTGGCCCTAATATCCCTGGCCCTAATATCCCAGGCCCTAATATCCCTGGCCCTAATATCCCTGGCCCTAATATCCCTGGCCCTAATATCCCTGGCCCTAATATGCCAGGCTCTAATATCCCTGGCCCTAATATCTCTGGCCCTAATATCCCTGGCCCTAATATCGCTGGCCACAATATCCCTGGCCCAATATCCCTGGCCCTAATATCCCTGGCCCTAATATCCCTGGCCCAAACATCCCTGGCCCTAATATCCCTGGCCCTAATATCCCTGGACCTAATATCCCTGGCCATAATATCCCTGGCCCTAATATCCCTGGCCCTAATATCCCTTGCGCTAATATCCCTGGCCCTAATATCCCTGGCCCTAATATCCCTTGCCCTAATATCCCTGGCCCTAATATCGCTGGCCATAATATGCCTGGCCCTAATATCCCTGGCCCTTATATCCCTGGCCCTAATATCCCTGGCCCTAATATCCCTGGTGCTAATATCCCTGGCCCTAATATCCCTGGCCCTAATATCCCTGGCCCTAATATCCCTGGCCCTAATATCCCTGGCCCTAATATCCCTGGCCCTAATATCCCTGGCCCTAATATCCCTGGCCATAATATCCCTGGCCCTAATATCCCTGGCCCTCATAACGCTGGCCCTAATCTCCCTGGCCCTAATATCCCTGGCCCTAACATCCCTGGCCCTAATATCCCTGGCCCTAATATCCCTGGCCGTAATATCCCTGGCCCTCATATCCCTGGCCCTGATATCCCTGGCCCTGATATCCCTGGCCCTAATATCCCTGGCCCTAATATCCCTGGCCCTAATATCCCTGGCCCTAATATCCCTGGCCCTAATATCCCTGGCTCTAATATCCCTGGCCCTAATATCCCTGGCCCTAATATCCCTTGCCCTAAAATCCCTGGCCCTAATATCCCTGGCCCTAATATCCCTGGACCTAATATCCCTGGCCTTAATATCCCTGGCCCTAATATCCCTGGCCCTAATATCCCTGGCCCTAATATCCCTGGCCCTAATATCCCTGGCCCTAATATCCCTGGCCCTAATATCCCTGACCTAATATCCCTGCCCTAATATCCCTGGCCCTAATATCCCTGGCCCTAATATCCCTGGCCCTAACATCGCTGGCCCTAATATCCCTGGCCCTAATATCCCTGGGCCTAATATCCCCGGCCTTAATATCCCTGGCCCTAATATCGCTGGCCCTAATATCCCTGGCCCTAATATCCCTGGGCATAATATGCCTGGCCCTAATATCCCTGGCCCTTATATCCCTGGCCCTAATATCCCTGGCCGTAATATCCCTGGCCCTCATATCCCTGGCCCTGATATCCCTGGCCCTGATATCCCTGGCCCTAATATCCCTGGCCCTAATATCCCTGGCCCTAATATCCCTGGCCCTAATATCCCTGGCCCTAATATCCCTGGCTCTAATATCCCTGGCCCTAATATCCCTGGCCCTAATATCCCTTGCCCTAATATCCCTGGCCCTAATATCCCTGGCCCTAATATCCCTGGCCCT
Organism: Petromyzon marinus; assembly: GCF_048934315.1. Classification (NCBI taxonomy): domain Eukaryota; kingdom Metazoa; phylum Chordata; class Hyperoartia; order Petromyzontiformes; family Petromyzontidae; genus Petromyzon; species Petromyzon marinus. Next base: position 1,649,847 of record NW_027422728.1, read on the forward strand.
AATATCCCTGGCCCTAATATCCCTGGCCCTAATATCCCTGGCCCTAATATCCCTGGCCCTAATAACCCTGACCTAATATCCCTGCCCTAATATCCCTGGCCCTAATATCCCTGGCCCTAATATCCCTGGCCCTAACATCGCTGGCCCTAATATCCCTGGCCCTAATATCCCTGGGCCTAATATCCCCGGCCTTAATATCCCTGGCCCTAATATCGCTGGCCCTAATATCCCTGGCCCTAATATCCCTGGGCATAATATGCCTGGCCCTAATATCCCTGGCCCTTATATCCCTGGCCCTAATATCCCTGGCCCTAATATCCCTGGCCCTAATATCCCTGCCCCTAATATCCCTGGCCCTAAAATCCCTGGCCCTAATATCCCTGGCCCTAATATCCCTGGCCCTAATATCCCTGGCCCTAATATCCCTGGCCCTAATATCCCAGGCCCTAATATCCCTGGCCCTAATATCCCTGGCCCTAATATCCCTGGCCCTAATATCCCTGGCCCTAATAGGCCTGGCTCTAATATCCCTGGCCCTACTATCCCTGGCCCTAATATCCCTGGCCCTAATATCGCTGGCCCTAATATCCCTGGCCCTAATATCCCTGGCCCTAATATCCCTGGCCCTAATATCCCTGGCCCTAATATCCCTGGCCCTAATATCCCTTGCCCTAATATCCCTGGCCCTAATATCCCTGGCCCTAATATTCCTTGCCCTAAAATCCCTGGCCCTAATATCCCTGGCCATAATATGCCTGGCCCTAATATCCCTGGCCCTTATATCCCTGGCCCTAATATCCCTGGCCCTAATATCCCTGGCCCTAATATCCCTGGCCCTAATATCCCTGGCCCTAATATCCGTGGCCCTAATATCCCTGGCCCTAATATCCCTGGCCCTAATATCCCTGGCCCTAATATCCCTGGCCCTAATATCCCTGGCCCTAATAACCCTGGCCCTAATATCCCTGGCCCTAATATCCCTGGCATAATATCCCTGGCCCTAATATCCCTGGCCCTAATAACGCTGGCCCTAATCTCCCTGGCCCTAATATCCCTGGCCCTAATATCCCTGGCCCTAATATCCCTGGCCCTAATATCCCTGGCCCTAATATCCCTGGCCCTAATATCCCTGGGCATAATATGCCTGGCCCTAATATCCCTGGCCCTTATATCCCTGGCCTTAATATCCCTGGCCCTAATATCCCTGGCCCTAATATCCCTGCCCCTAATATCCCTGGCCCTAAAATCCCTGGCCCTAATATCCCTGGCCCTAATATCCCTGGCCCTAATATCCCTGGCCCTAATATCCCTGGCCCTAATATCCCAGGCCCTAATATCCCTGGCAGTAATATCCCTGGCCCTAATATCCCTGGCTCTAATATCCCTGGCCCTAATATGCCTGGCTCTAATATCCCTGGCCCTAATATCCCTGGCCGTAATATCCCTGGCCCTAATATCGCTGGCCCTAATATCCCTGGCCCTAATATCCCTGGCCATAATATCCCTGACCCTAATATCCCTGGCCCTAATATCCCTGGCCCTAATATCCCTGGCCCTAATATCCCTGGCCCTAATATCCCTGGACCTAATATCCCTGGCCCTAATATCCCTGGCCCTAATATCCCTGGCCCTAATATCCCTTGCCCTAATATCCCTGGCCCTAATATCCCTGGCCCTAATATCCCTTGCCCTAATATCCCTGGCCCTAATATCCCTGGCCATAATATGCCTGGCCCTAATATCCCTGGCCCTTATATCCCTGGCCCTAATATCCCTGGCCCTAAAATCCCTGGCCCTAATATCCCTGGCCCTAATATCCCTGGCCCTAATATCCCTGGCCTTATATCCGTGGCCCTAATATCCCTGGCCCTAATATCCCTGGCCCTAATATCCCTGGCCCTAATATCCCTGGCCCTAATATCCCTGGCCCTAATATCCCTGGCCCTAATATCCCTGGCCCTAATATCCCTGGCCCTAATATCCCTGGCCCTAATATCCCTGGCCCTAATATCCCTGGCCCTAATATCCCTGGCCCTGATATCCCTGGCCCTGATATCCCTGGCCCTAATATCCCTGGCCCTAATATCCCTGGCCCTAATATCCCTGGCCCTAATATCCCTGGCTCTAATATCCCTGGCCCTAATATCCCTGGCCCTAATATCCCTTGCCCTAAAATCCCTGGCCCTAATATCCCTGGCCCTAATATCCCTGGCCCCAATATCCCTGGCCCTAATATCCCTGGCTCTAATATCCCTGGCCCTAATATCCCTGGCCCTAATATCCCTGGCCCTAATATCGCTGGCCCTAATATCCCTGGCCATAATATCCCTGGCCCTAATATCCCTGGCCCTAATATCCCTGGCCCTAATATCCCTGGCCCTGATATCCCTGGCCCTGATATCCCTGGCCCTAATATCCCTGGCCCTAATATCCCTGGCCCTAATATCCCTGGCTCTAATATCCCTGGCCCTAATATCCCTGGGCCCTAATATCCCTTGCCCTAAAATCCCTGGCCCTAATATCCCTGGCCCTAATATCCCTGGCCCTAATATCCCTGGCCCTAATATCCCTGGCCCTAAAATCCCTGGCCCTAATATCCCTGGCCCTAATATCCCTGGCCCTAATATCCCTGGCCCTAATATCCCTGGCCCTAATATCCCAGGCGCTAATATCCCTGGACCTAATATCCCTGCCCTAATATCCCTGGCCCTAATATCCCTGGCCCTAATATCCCTGGCCCTAATATCCCTGGCCCTAATATCCCGGGGCATAATATGCCTGGCCCTAATATTCCTGGCCCTTATATCCCTGGCCCTAATATCCCTGGCCCTAATAGCCCTGGCCCTAATATCCCTGCCCCTAATATCCCTGGCCCTAAAATCCCTGGCCCTAATATCCCTGGTCCTAATATCCCTGGCCCTAATATCCCTGGCCCTAATATCCCTGGCCCTAATATCCCAGGCCCTAATATCCCTGGCCCTAATATCCCTGGCCCTAATATCCCTGGCCCTAATATCCCTGGCCCTAATATGCCAGGCTCTAATATCCCTGGCCCTAATATCTCTGGCCCTAATATCCCTGGCCCTAATATCGCTGGCCACAATATCCCTGGCCCAATATCCCTGGCCCTAATATCCCTGGCCCTAATATCCCTGGCCCAAACATCCCTGGCCCTAATATCCCTGGCCCTAATATCCCTGGACCTAATATCCCTGGCCATAATATCCCTGGCCCTAATATCCCTGGCCCTAATATCCCTTGCGCTAATATCCCTGGCCCTAATATCCCTGGCCCTAATATCCCTTGCCCTAATATCCCTGGCCCTAATATCGCTGGCCATAATATGCCTGGCCCTAATATCCCTGGCCCTTATATCCCTGGCCCTAATATCCCTGGCCCTAATATCCCTGGTGCTAATATCCCTGGCCCTAATATCCCTGGCCCTAATATCCCTGGCCCTAATATCCCTGGCCCTAATATCCCTGGCCCTAATATCCCTGGCCCTAATATCCCTGGCCCTAATATCCCTGGCCCTAATATCCCTGGCCATAATATCCCTGGCCCTAATATCCCTGGCCCTCATAACGCTGGCCCTAATCTCCCTGGCCCTAATATCCCTGGCCCTAACATCCCTGGCCCTAATATCCCTGGCCCTAATATCCCTGGCCGTAATATCCCTGGCCCTCATATCCCTGGCCCTGATATCCCTGGCCCTGATATCCCTGGCCCTAATATCCCTGGCCCTAATATCCCTGGCCCTAATATCCCTGGCCCTAATATCCCTGGCCCTAATATCCCTGGCTCTAATATCCCTGGCCCTAATATCCCTGGCCCTAATATCCCTTGCCCTAAAATCCCTGGCCCTAATATCCCTGGCCCTAATATCCCTGGACCTAATATCCCTGGCCTTAATATCCCTGGCCCTAATATCCCTGGCCCTAATATCCCTGGCCCTAATATCCCTGGCCCTAATATCCCTGGCCCTAATATCCCTGGCCCTAATATCCCTGACCTAATATCCCTGCCCTAATATCCCTGGCCCTAATATCCCTGGCCCTAATATCCCTGGCCCTAACATCGCTGGCCCTAATATCCCTGGCCCTAATATCCCTGGGCCTAATATCCCCGGCCTTAATATCCCTGGCCCTAATATCGCTGGCCCTAATATCCCTGGCCCTAATATCCCTGGGCATAATATGCCTGGCCCTAATATCCCTGGCCCTTATATCCCTGGCCCTAATATCCCTGGCCGTAATATCCCTGGCCCTCATATCCCTGGCCCTGATATCCCTGGCCCTGATATCCCTGGCCCTAATATCCCTGGCCCTAATATCCCTGGCCCTAATATCCCTGGCCCTAATATCCCTGGCCCTAATATCCCTGGCTCTAATATCCCTGGCCCTAATATCCCTGGCCCTAATATCCCTTGCCCTAATATCCCTGGCCCTAATATCCCTGGCCCTAATATCCCTGGCCCTAATATCCCTGGCCCTAATATCCCTGGCCCTAATATCCCTGGCCCTAATATCCCTGGCCCTAATAACCCTGACCTAATATCCCTGCCCTAATATCCCTGGCCCTAATATCCCTGGCCCTAATATCCCTGGCCCTAACATCGCTGGCCCTAATATCCCTGGCCCTAATATCCCTGGGCCTAATATCCCCGGCCTTAATATCCCTGGCCCTAATATCGCTGGCCCTAATATCCCTGGCCCTAATATCCCTGGGCATAATATGCCTGGCCCTAATATCCCTGGCCCTTATATCCCTGGCCCTAATATCCCTGGCCCTAATATCCCTGGCCCTAATATCCCTGCCCCTAATATCCCTGGCCCTAAAATCCCTGGCCCTAATATCCCTGGCCCTAATATCCCTGGCCCTAATATCCCTGGCCCTAATATCCCTGGCCCTAATATCCCAGGCCCTAATATCCCTGGCCCTAATATCCCTGGCCCTAATATCCCTGGCCCTAATATCCCTGGCCCTAATAGGCCTGGCTCTAATATCCCTGGCCCTACTATCCCTGGCCCTAATATCCCTGGCCCTAATATCGCTGGCCCTAATATCCCTGGCCCTAATATCCCTGGCCCTAATATCCCTGGCCCTAATATCCCTGGCCCTAATATCCCTGGCCCTAATATCCCTTGCCCTAATATCCCTGGCCCTAATATCCCTGGCCCTAATATTCCTTGCCCTAAAATCCCTGGCCCTAATATCCCTGGCCATAATATGCCTGGCCCTAATATCCCTGGCCCTTATATCCCTGGCCCTAATATCCCTGGCCCTAATATCCCTGGCCCTAATATCCCTGGCCCTAATATCCCTGGCCCTAATATCCGTGGCCCTAATATCCCTGGCCCTAATATCCCTGGCCCTAATATCCCTGGCCCTAATATCCCTGGCCCTAATATCCCTGGCCCTAATAACCCTGGCCCTAATATCCCTGGCCCTAATATCCCTGGCATAATATCCCTGGCCCTAATATCCCTGGCCCTAATAACGCTGGCCCTAATCTCCCTGGCCCTAATATCCCTGGCCCTAATATCCCTGGCCCTAATATCCCTGGCCCTAATATCCCTGGCCCTAATATCCCTGGCCCTAATATCCCTGGGCATAATATGCCTGGCCCTAATATCCCTGGCCCTTATATCCCTGGCCTTAATATCCCTGGCCCTAATATCCCTGGCCCTAATATCCCTGCCCCTAATATCCCTGGCCCTAAAATCCCTGGCCCTAATATCCCTGGCCCTAATATCCCTGGCCCTAATATCCCTGGCCCTAATATCCCTGGCCCTAATATCCCAGGCCCTAATATCCCTGGCAGTAATATCCCTGGCCCTAATATCCCTGGCTCTAATATCCCTGGCCCTAATATGCCTGGCTCTAATATCCCTGGCCCTAATATCCCTGGCCGTAATATCCCTGGCCCTAATATCGCTGGCCCTAATATCCCTGGCCCTAATATCCCTGGCCATAATATCCCTGACCCTAATATCCCTGGCCCTAATATCCCTGGCCCTAATATCCCTGGCCCTAATATCCCTGGCCCTAATATCCCTGGACCTAATATCCCTGGCCCTAATATCCCTGGCCCTAATATCCCTGGCCCTAATATCCCTTGCCCTAATATCCCTGGCCCTAATATCCCTGGCCCTAATATCCCTTGCCCTAATATCCCTGGCCCTAATATCCCTGGCCATAATATGCCTGGCCCTAATATCCCTGGCCCTTATATCCCTGGCCCTAATATCCCTGGCCCTAAAATCCCTGGCCCTAATATCCCTGGCCCTAATATCCCTGGCCCTAATATCCCTGGCCTTATATCCGTGGCCCTAATATCCCTGGCCCTAATATCCCTGGCCCTAATATCCCTGGCCCTAATATCCCTGGCCCTAATATCCCTGGCCCTAATATCCCTGGCCCTAATATCCCTGGCCCTAATATCCCTGGCCCTAATATCCCTGGCCCTAATATCCCTGGCCCTAATATCCCTGGCCCTAATATCCCTGGCCCTGATATCCCTGGCCCTGATATCCCTGGCCCTAATATCCCTGGCCCTAATATCCCTGGCCCTAATATCCCTGGCCCTAATATCCCTGGCTCTAATATCCCTGGCCCTAATATCCCTGGCCCTAATATCCCTTGCCCTAAAATCCCTGGCCCTAATATCCCTGGCCCTAATATCCCTGGCCCCAATATCCCTGGCCCTAATATCCCTGGCTCTAATATCCCTGGCCCTAATATCCCTGGCCCTAATATCCCTGGCCCTAATATCGCTGGCCCTAATATCCCTGGCCATAATATCCCTGGCCCTAATATCCCTGGCCCTAATATCCCTGGCCCTAATATCCCTGGCCCTGATATCCCTGGCCCTGATATCCCTGGCCCTAATATCCCTGGCCCTAATATCCCTGGCCCTAATATCCCTGGCTCTAATATCCCTGGCCCTAATATCCCTGGGCCCTAATATCCCTTGCCCTAAAATCCCTGGCCCTAATATCCCTGGCCCTAATATCCCTGGCCCTAATATCCCTGGCCCTAATATCCCTGGCCCTAATATCCCTCGCCCTAATATCCCTGGCCCTAATTTTCCTGGCCCTAATAACCCTGGCCCTAATATCCCTGGCCCTAATATCCCTGGCGCTAATATCCCTGTCCCTAACATCCCTGGCCCTAATATCCCTGGCCCTAATATCCCTGGACCTAATATCCCTGCCCTAATATCCCTGGCCCTAATATCCCTGGCCCTAATATCCCTGGCCTTAATATCCCTGGCCCTAATATCCCTGGCCCTAATATCCCTGGCCCTAATATCCCTGGGCATAATATGCCTGGCCCTAATATTCCTGGCCCTTTTATCCCTGGCCCTAATATCCCTGGCCCTAATATCCCTGGCCCTAATATCCCTTGCACTAATATCCCTGGCCCTAATATCCCTGGCCATAATATGCCTGGCCCTAATATCCCTGGCCCTTATATCCCTGGCCCTAATATCCCTGGCCCTAATATCCCTGGCGCTAATATCCATGGCCCTAATATCCCTGGCCCTAAAATCCCTGGCCCTAATATCCGTGGCCCTAATATCCCTGGCCCTAATATCCCTGGCCCTAATATCCCTGGCCCTAATATCCCTGGCCCTAATATCCCTGGCCCTAATATCCCTGGCCCTAATATCCCTGGCCCTAATATCCCTGGCCATAATATCCCTGGCCCTAATATCCCTGGCCCTAATAACGCTGGCCCTAATCTCCCTGGCCCTAATATCCCTGGCCCTAATATCCCTGGCCCTAATATCCCTGGCCCTAATATCCCTGGCCCTAATTTCCCTGGCCCTAATATCCCTGGCCCTCATATCCCTGGCCCTGATATCCCTGGCCCTGATATCCCTGGCCCTAATATCCCTGGCCCTAATATCCCTGGCCCTAATATCCCTGGCCCTAATATCCCTGGCCCTAATATCCCTGGCCCTAATATCCCAGGCCCTAATATCCCTGGACCTAATATCCCTGCCCTAATATCCCTGGCCCTAATATCCCTGGCCCTAATATCCCTGGCCCTAATATCCCTGGCCCTAATATCCCGGGGCATAATATGCCTGGCCCTAATATTCCTGGCCCTTATATCCCTGGCACTAATATCCCTGGCCCTAATAGCCCTGGCCCTAATATCCCTGCCCCTAATATCCCTGGCCCTAAAATCCCTGGCCCTAATATCCCTGGTCCTAATATCCCTGGCCCTAATATCCCTGGCCCTAATATCCCTGGCCCTAATATCCCAGGCCCTAATATCCCTGGCCCTAATATCCCTGGCCCTAATATCCCTGGCCCTAATATCCCTGGCCCTAATATGCCTGGCTCTAATATCCCTGGCCCTAATATCTCTGGCCCTAATATCCCTGGCCCTAATATCGCTGGCCGCAATATCCCTGGCCCAATATCCTTGGCCCTAATATCCCTGGCCCTAATATCCCTGGCCCTAACATCCCTGGCCCTAATATCCCTGGCCCTAATATCCCTGGACCTAATATCCCTGGCCATAATATCCCTGGCCTAATATCCCTGGCCCTAATATCCCTTGCGCTAATATCCCTGGCCCTAATATCCCTGGCCCTAATATCCCTTGCCCTAATATCCCTGGCCCTAATATCGCTGGCCATAATATGCCTGGCCCTAATATCCCTGGCCCTTATATCCCTGGCCCTAATATCCCTGGCCCTAATATCCCTGGTGCTAATATCCCTGGCCCTAATATCCCTGGCCCTAATATCCCTGGCCCTAATATCCCTGGCCCTAATATCCCTGGCCCTAATATCCCTGGCCCTAATATCCCTGGCCCTAATATCCCTGGCCCTAATATCCCTGGCCCTAATATCCCTGGCCATAATATCCCTGGCCCTAATATCCCTGGCCCTAATAACGCTGGCCCTAATCTCCCTGGCCCTAATATCCCTGGCCCTAACATCCCTGGCCCTAATATCCCTGGCCCTAATATCCCTGGCCGTAATATCCCTGGCCCTCATATCCCTGGCCCTGATATCCCTGGCCCTAATTTCCCTGGCCCTAATATCCCTGGCCCTAATATCCCTGGCCCTAATATCCCTGGCCCTAATATCCCTGGCTCTAATATCCCTGGCCCTAATATCCCTGGCCCTAATATCCCTTGCCCTAAAATCCCTGGCCCTAATATCCCTGGCCCTAATATCCCTGGCCCTAATATCCCTGGCCTTAATATCCCTGGCCCTAATATCCCTGGCCCTAATATCCCTGGCCCTAATATCCCTGGCCCTAATATCCCTGGCCCTAATATCCCTGGCCCTAATATCCCTGACCTAATATCCCTGCCCTGATATCCCTGGCCCTAATATCCCTGGCCCTAATATCCCTGGCCCTAACATCGCTGGCCCTAATATCCCTGGCCCTAATATCCCTGGGCCTAATATCCCCGGCCTTAATATCCCTGGCCCTAATATCGCTGGCCCTAATATCCCTGGCCCTAATATCCCTGGGCATAATATGCCTGGCCCTAATATCCCTGGCCCTTATATCCCTGGCCCTAATATCCCTGGCCGTAATATCCCTGGCCCTCATATCCCTGGCCCTGATATCCCTGGCCCTGATATCCCTGGCCCTAATATCCCTGGCCCTAATATCCCTGGCCCTAATATCCCTGGCCCTAATATCCCTGGCCCTAATATCCCTGGCTCTAATATCCCTGGCCCTAATATCCCTTGCCCTAAAATCCCTGGCCCTAATATCCCTGGCCCTAATATCCCTGGCCCTAATATCCCTGGCCCTAATATCCCTGGCCCTAATATCCCTGGCCCTAATATCCCTGGCCCTAATATCCCTGGCCCTAATATCCCTGACCTAATATCCCTGCCCTAATATCCCTGGCCCTAATATCCCTGCCCCTAATATCCCTGGCCCTAGCATCGCTGGCCCTAATATCCCTGGCCCTAATATCCCTGGGCCTAATATCCCCGGCCTTAATATCCCTGGCCCTAATATCGCTGGCCCTAATATCCCTGGCCCTAATATCCCTGGGCATAATATGCCTGGCCCTAATATCCCTGGCCCTTATATCCCTGGCCCTAATATCCCTGGCCCTAATATCCATGGCCCTAATATCCCTGCCCCTAATATCCCTGGCCCTAAAATCCCTGGCCCTAATATCCCTGGCCCTAATATCCCTGGCCCTAATATCCCTGGCCCTAATATCCCTGGCCCTAATATCCCAGGCCCTAATATCCCTGGCCCTAATATCCCTGGCCCTAATATCCCTGGCCCTAATATCCCTGGCCCTAATAGGCCTGGCTCTAATATCCCTGGCCCTACTATCCCTGGCCCTAATATCCCTGGCCCTAATATCGCTGGCCCTAATATCCCTGGCCCTAATATCCCTGGCCCTAATATCCCTGGCCCTAATATCCCTGGCCCTAATATCCCTGCCCCTAATATCCCTTGCCCTAATATCCCTGGCCCTAATATCCCTGGCCCTAATATCCCTTGCCCTAAAATCCCTGGCCCTAATATCCCTGGCCATAATATGCCTGGCCCTAATATCCCTGGCCCTTATATCCCTGGCCCTAATATCCCTGGCCCTAATATCGCTGGCCCTAATATCCCTGGCCCTAATATCCGTGGCCCTAATATCCCTGGCCCTAATATCCCTGGCCCTAATATCCCTGGCCCTAATATCCCTGGCCCTAATAACCCTGGCCCTAATATCCCTGGCCCTAATATCCCTGGCCATAATATCCCTGGCCCTAATATCCCTGGCCCTAATAACGCTGGCCCTAATCTCCCTGGCCCTAATATCCCTGGCCCTAATATCCCTGGCCCTAATATCCCTGGCCCTAATATCCCTGGCCCTAATATCCCTGGCCCTAATATCCCTGGGCATAATACGCCTGGCCCTAATATCCCTGGCCCTTATATCCCTGGCCTTAATATCCCTGGCCCTAATATCCCTGGCCCTAATATCCCTGCCCCTAATATCCCTGGCCCTAAAATCCCTGGCCCTAATATCCCTGGCCCTAATATCCCTGGCCCTAATATCCCTGGCCCTAATATCCCTGGCCCTAATATCCCAGGCCCTAATATCCCTGGCCCTAATATCCCTGGCCTTAATATCCCTGGCCCTAATATCCCTGGCCCTAATATGCCTGGCTCTAATATCCCTGGCCCTAATATCCCTGGCCGTAATATCCCTGGCCCTAATATCGCTGGCCCTAATATCCCTGGCCCTAATATCCCTGGCCATAATATCCCTGACCCTAATATCCCTGGCCCTAATATCCCTGGCCCTAATATCCCTGGCCCTAATATCCCTGGCCCTAATATCCCTGGACCTAATATCCCTGGCCCTAATATCCCTGGCCCTAATATCCCTGGCCCTAATATCCCTTGCCCTAAATATCCCTGGCCCTAATATCCCTGGCCCTAATATCCCTTGCCCTAATATCCCTGGCCCTAATATCCCTGGCCATAATATGCCTGGCCCTAATATCCCTGGCCCTTATATCCCTGGCCCTAATATCCCTGGCCCTAATATCCCTGGCCCTAATATCCCTGGCCCTAATATCCCTGGCCCTAATATCCCTGGCCCTAATATCCGTGGCCCTAATATCCCTGGCCCTAATATCCCTGGCCCTAATATCCCTGGCCCTAATATCCCTGGCCCTAATATCCCTGGCCCTAATATCCCTGGCCCTAATATCCCTGGCCCTAATATCCCTGGCCCTAATATCCCTGGCCCTGATATCCCTGGCCCTGATATCCCTGGCCCTAATATCCCTGGCCCCAATATCCCTGGCCCTAATATCCCTGGCCCTAATATCCCTGGCCCTAATATCCCTGGCTCTAATATCCCTGGCCCTAATATCCCTGGCCCTAATATCCCTTGCCCTAAAATCCCTGGCCCTAATATCCCTGGCCCTAATATCCCTGGCCCTAATATCCCTGGCCCTAATATCCCTGGCTCTAATATCCCTGGCCCTAATATCCCTGGCCCTAATATCCCTGGCCCTAATATCGCTGGCCCTAATATCCCTGGCCATAATATCCCAGGCCCTAATATCCCTGGCCCTAATATCCCTGGCCCTAATATCCCTGGCCCTGATATCCCTGGCCCTAATATCCCTGGCCCTAATATCCCTGGCCCTAATATCCCTGGCCCTAATATCCCTGGCTCTAATATCCCTGGCCCTAATATCCCTGGGCCCTAATATCCCTTGCCCTAAAATCCCTGGCCCTAATATCCCTGGCCCTAATATCCCTGGCCCTAATATCCCTGGCCCTAATATCCCTGGCCCTAATATCCCTCGCCCTAATATCCCTGGCCCTAATTTCCCTGGCCCTAATAACCCTGGCCCTAATATCCCTGGCCCTAATATCCCTGGCGCTAATATCCCTGTCCCTAACATCCCTGGCCCTAATATCCCTGGCCCTAATATCCCTGGACCTAATATCCCTGCCCTAATATCCCTGGCCCTAATATCCCTGGCCCTAATATCCCTGGCCTTAATATCCCTGGCCCTAATATCCCTGGCCCTAATATCCCTGGCCCTAATATCCCTGGGCATAATATGCCTGGCCCTAATATTCCTGGCCCTTATATCCCTGGCCCTAATATCCCTGGCCCTAATATCCCTGGCCCTAATATCCCTTGCCCTAATATCCCTGGCCCTAATATCCCTGGCCATAATATGCCTGGCCCTAATATCCCTGGCCCTTATATCCCTGGCCCTAATATCCCTGGCCCTAATATCCCTGGCGCTAATATTTATGGCCCTAATATCCCTGGCCCTAACATCCCTGGCCCTAATATCCGTGGCCCTAATATCCCTGGCCCTAATATCCCTGGCCCTAATATCCCTGGCCCTAATATCCCTGGCCCTAATATCCCTGGCCCTAATATCCCTGGCCCTAATATCCCTGGCCCTAATATCCCTGGCCATAATATCCCTGGCCCTAATATCCCTGGCCCTAATAACGCTGGCCCTAATCTCCCTGGCCCTAATATCCCTGGCCCTAATATCCCTGGCCCTAATATCCCTGGCCCTAATATCCCTGGCCCTAATATCCCTGGCCCTAATATCCCTGGCCCTCATATCCCTGGCCCTGATATCCCTGGCCCTGATATCCCTGGCCCTAATATCCCTGGCCCTAATATCCCTGGCCCTAATATCCCTGGCCCTAATATCCCTGGCCCTAATATCCCTGGCTCTAATATCCCTGGCCCTAATATCCCTGGCCCTACTATCCCTTGCCCTAAAATCCCTGGCCCTAATATCCCTGGCCCTAATATCCCTGGCCCTAATATCCCTGGCCCTAATATCCCTGGCCCTAATATCCCTGGCCCTAAAATCCCTGGCCCTAATATCCCTGGCCCTAATATCCCTGGCCCTAATATCCCTGGCCCTAATATCCCTAGCCCTAATATCCCTGACCTAATATCCCTGCCCTAATATCCCTGGCCCTAATATCCCTGGCCCTAATATCCCTTGTGCTAATATCCCTGGCCCTAACATCGCTGGCCCTAATATCCCTGGCCCTAATATCCCTGGGCCTAATATCCCCGGCCTTAATATCCCTGGCCCTAATATCCCTGGCCCTAATATCCCTGCCCCTAATATCCCTGGCCCTAAAATCCCTGGCCCTAATATCCCTGGCCCTAATATCCCTGGCCCTAATATCCCTGGCCCTAATATCCCTGGCCCTAATATCCCTGCCCCTAATATCCCTGGCCCTAAAATCCCTGGCCCTAATATCCCTGGCCCTAATATCCCTGGCCCTAATATCCCTGGCCCTAATATCCCTGGCCCTAATATCCCAGGCCCTAATATCCCTGGCCCTAATATTCCTGGCCCTAATATCCCTGGCCCTAATATCCCTGGCCCTAATATGCCGGGCTCTAATATCCCTGGCCCTACTATCCCTGGCCCTAATATCCCTGGCCCTAATATCGCTGGCCCTAATATCCCTGGCCCTAATATCCCTGGCCCTAATATCCCTGGCCCTAATATCCCTGGCCCTAATATCCCGGGCCCTAATATCCCTGGCCCTAATATCCCTGGCCCTAATATCCCTGGACCTAATATCCCTGGCCCTAATATCCCTGGCCCTAATATCCCTGGCCCTAATATCCCTTGCCCTAATATCCCTGGCCCTAATATCCCTGGACCTAATATCCCTGCCCTAATATCCCTGGCCCTAATATCCCTGGCCCTAATATCCCTGGCCTTAATATCCCTGGCCCTAATATCCCTGGCCCTAATATCCCTGGCCCTAATATCCCTTGCCCTAAAATCCCTGGCCCTAATATCCCTGGCCCTAATATCCCTGGCCCTAATATCCCTGGCCCTAATATCCCTGGCCTTAATATCCCTGGCCCTAAAATCCCTGGCCCTAATATCCCTGGCCCTAATATCCCTGGCCCTAATATCCCTGGCCCTAATATCCCTAGCCCTAATATCCCTGACCTAATATCCCTGCCCTAATATCCCTGGCCCTAATATCCCTGGCCCTAATATCCCTTGTGCTAATATCCCTGGCCCTAACATCGCTGGCCCTAATATCCCTGGCCCTAATATCCCTGGGCCTAATATCCCCGGCCTTAATATCCCTGGCCCTAATATCCCTGGCCCTAATATCCCTGACCCTAATATCCCTGGGCATAATATGCCTGGCCCTAATATCCCTGGCCCTTATATCCCTGGCCCTAATATCCCTGGCCCTAATATCCCTGGCCCTAATATCCCTGCCCCTAATATCCCTGGCCCTAAAATCCCTGGCCCTAATATCCCTGGCCCTAATATCCTTGGCCCTAATATCCCTGGCCCTAATATCCCTGGCCCTAATATCCCAGGCCCTAATATCCCTGGCCCTAATATTCCTGGCCCTAATATCCCTGGCCCTAATATCCCTGGCCCTAATATGCCGGGCTCTAATATCCCTGGCCCTACTATCCCTGGCCCTAATATCCCTGGCCCTAATATCGCTGGCCCTAATATCCCTGGCCCTAATATCCCTGGCCCTAATATCCCTGGCCCTAATATCCCTGGCCCTAATATCCCTGGCCCTAATATCCCTGGCCCTAATATCCCTGGCCCTAATATCCCTGGACCTAATATCCCTGGCCCTAATATCCCTGGCCCTAATATCCCTGGCCCTAATATCCCTTGCCCTAATATCCCTGGCCCTAATATCCCTGGACCTAATATCCCTGCCCTAATATCCCTGGCCCTAATATCCCTGGCCCTAATATCCCTGGCCTTAATATCCCTGGCCCTAATATCCCTGGCCCTAATATCCCTGGCCCTAATATCCCGGGGCATAATATGCCTGGCCCTAATATTCCTGGCCTTTATATCACTGGCCCTAATATCCCTGGCCCTAATATCCCTGGCCCTAATATCCCTGCCCCTAATATCCCTGGCCCTAAAATCCCTGGCCCTAATATCCCTGGCCCTAATATCCCTGGCCCTAATATCCCTGGCCCTAATATCCCTGACCCAAATATCCCAGGCCCTAATATCCCTGGCCCTAATATCCCTGGCCCTAATATCCCTGGCCCTAATATCCCTGGCCCTAATATGCCTGGCTCTAATATCCCTGGCCCTAATATCTCTGGCCCTAATATCCCTGGCCCTAATATCGCTGGCCGCAATATCCCTGGCCCTAATATCCCTGGCCCTAATATCCCTGGCCCTAATATCCCTGGCCCTAACATCCCTGGCCCTAATATCCCTGGCCCTAATATCCCTGGACCTAATATCCCTGGCCCTAATATCCCTGGCCCTAATATCCCTGGCCCTAATATCCCTTGCGCTAATATCCCTGGCCCTAATATCCCTGGCCCTAATATCCCTTGCCCTAATATCCCTGGCCCTAATTTCGCTGGCCATAATATGCCTG
Organism: Petromyzon marinus; assembly: GCF_048934315.1. Classification (NCBI taxonomy): domain Eukaryota; kingdom Metazoa; phylum Chordata; class Hyperoartia; order Petromyzontiformes; family Petromyzontidae; genus Petromyzon; species Petromyzon marinus. The sequence continues at coordinate 1,665,764 of NW_027422728.1, forward strand.
GCCCTAATATCCCTGGCCCTTATATCCCTGGCCCTAATATCCCTGGCCCTAATATCCCTGGTGCTAATATCCCTGGCCCTAATATCCCTGGCCCTAATATCCCTGGCCCTAATATCCGTGGCCCTAATATCCCTGGCCCTAATATCCCTGGCCCTAATAACGCTGGCCCTAATCTCCCTGGCCCTAATATCCCTGGCCCTAACATCCCTGGCCCTAATATCCCTGGCCCTAATATCCCTGGCCGTAATATCCCTGGCCCTCATATCCCTGGCCCTGATATCCCTGGCCCTGATATCCCTGGCCCTAATATCCCTGGCCCTAATATCCCTGGCCCTAATATCCCTGGCCCTAATATCCCTGGCCCTAATATCCCTGGCTCTAATATCCCTGGCCCTAATATCCCTGGCCCTAATATCCCTTGCCCTAAAATCCCTGGCCCTAATATCCCTGGCCCTAATATCCCTGGCACCAATATCCCTGGCCCTAATATCCCTGGCCCTAATATCCCTGGCCCTAATATCCCTGGCCCTAATATCCCTGGCCCTAATATCCCTGGCCCTAATATCCCTGACCTAATATCCCTGCCCTAATATCCCTGGCCCTAATATCCCTGGCCCTAATATCCCTGGCCCTAACATCGCTGGCCCTAATATCCCTGGCCCTAATATCCCTGGGCCTAATATCCCCGGCCTTAATATCCCTGGCCCTAATATCGCTGGCCCTAATATCCCTGGCCCTAATATCCCTGGGCATTATATGCCTGGCCCTAATATCCCTGGCCCTTATATCCCTGGCCCTATTATCCCTGGCCGTAATATCCCTGGCCCTCATATCCCTGGCCCTGATATCCCTGGCCCTGATATCCCTGGCCCTAATATCCCTGGCCCTAATATCCCTGGCCCTAATATCCCTGGCCCTAATATCCCTGGCCCTAATATCCCTGGCTCTAATATCCCTGGCCCTAATATCCCTGGCCCTAATATCCCTTGCCCTAAAATCCCTGGCCCTAATATCCCTGGCCCTAATATCCCTGGCCCTAATATCCCTGGCCCTAATATCCCTGGCCCTAATATCCCTGGCCCTAATATCCCTGGCCCTAATATCCCTGGCCCTAATATCCCTTGCCCTAATATCCCTGGCCCTGATATCCCTGACCTAATATCCCTGCCCTAATATCCCTGGGCCTAATATCCCCGGCCTTAATATCCCTGGCCCTAATATCGCTGGCCCTAATATCCCTGGCCCTAATATCCCTGGGCATAATATGCCTGGCCCTAATATCTCTGGCCCTTATATCCCTGGCCGTAATATCCCTGGCCCTAATATCCCTGGCCCTAATATCCCTGCCCCCTAATATCCCTGGTCCTAAAATCCCTGGCCCTAATATCCCTGGCCCTAATATCCCTGGCCCTAATATCCCTGGCCCTAATATCCCTGGCCCTAATATCCCAGGCCCTAATATCCCTGGCCCTAATATCCCTGGCCCTAATATCCCTGGCCCTAATATCCCTGGCCCTAATAGGCCTGGCTCTAATATCCCTGGCCCTACTATCCCTGGCCGTAATATCCCTGGCCCTAATATCGCTGGCCCTAATATCCCTGGCCCTAATATCCCTGGCCCTAATATCCCTGGCCCTAATATCCCTGGCCCTAATATCCCTGGCCCTAATATCCCTGGCCCTAATATCCCTGGCCCTAATATCCCTGGACCTAATATCCCTGGCCATAATATCCCTGGCCCTAATATCCCTGGCCCTAATATCCCTTGCCCTAATATCCCTGGCCCTAATATCCCTGGCCCTAATATCCCTTGCCCTAAAATCCCTGGCCCTAATATCCCTGGCCATAATATGCCTGGCCCTAATATCCCTGGCCCTTATATCCCTGGCCCTAATATCCCTGGCCCTAATATCCCTGGCCCTAATATCCCTGGCCCTAATATCCCTGGCCCTAATATCCCTGGCCCTAATATCCGTGGCCCTAATATCCCTGGCCCTAATATCCCTGGCCCTAATATCCCTGGCCCTAATATCCCTGGCCCTAATAACCCTGGCCCTAATATCCCTGGCCCTAATATCCCTGGCCATAATATCCCTGGCCCTAATATCCCTGGCCCTAATAACGCTGGCCCTAATCTCCCTGGCCCTGATATCCCTGGCCCTAATATCCCTGGCCCTAATATCCCTGGCCCTAATATCCCTGGCCCTAATATCCCTGGCCCTAATATCTCTGGCCTTAATATCCCTGGCCCTGATATCCCTGGCCCTGATATCCCTGGCCCTAATATCCCTGGCCCTAATATCCCTGGCCCTAATATCCCTGACCCTAATATCCCTGGCCCTAATATCCCTGGCTCTAATATCCCTGGCCCTAATATCCCTGGCCCTAATATCCCTTGCCCTAAAATCCCTGGCCCTAATATCCCTGGCCCTAATATCCCTGGCCCTAATATCCCTGGCCCTAATATCCCTGGCCCTAATATCCCTGGCCCTAATATCCCTGGCCCTAATATCCCTGGCCCTAATATCCCTTGCCCTAAAATCCCTGGCCCTAATATCCCTGGCCCTAAAATCCCTGGCCATAATATCACTGGCCCTAATATCCCTGGCCCTAATATCCCAGGCCCTAAAATCCCTGGCCACAATATCCCTGGCCCTAACATCCCTGGCCCTAATATCCCTGGCCCTAATATCCCTGGCCCTAATATCCCTGGCCCTAATATCCCTGGCCCTAAAATCCCTGGCCCTGATATCCCTGTCCCTAATATCCCTGGCCCTAATATCCCTGGCCCTAAAATCCCTGGCCCTAATATCCCTGGCCCTAATATCCCTGGCCCTAATATCCCAGGCCCTAATATCCCTGGCCCTAATATCCCTGGCCCTAATATCCCTGGCCCTAATATCCCTGGCCCTAATATGCCTGGCTCTAATATCCCTGGCCCTAATATCCCTGGCCGTAATATACCTGGCCCTAATATCGCTGGCCCTAATATCCCTGGCCCTAATATCCCTGGCCATAATATCCCTGACCCTAATATCCCTGGCCCTAATATCCCTGGCCCTAATATCCCTGGCCCTAATATCCCTGGCCCTAATATCCCAGGCCCTAAAATCCCTGGCCACAATATCCCTGGCCCTAACATCCCTGGCCCTAATATCCCTGGCCCTAATATCCCTGGCCCTAATATCCCTGGCCCTAATATCCCTGGCCCTAAAATCCCTGGCCCTGATATCCCTGGCCCTAATATCCCTGGCCCTAATATCCCTGGCCCTAATATCCCTGGCCCTAATATCCCTGGCCCTAATATCCCTGGCCCTAATATCCCAGGCCCTAATATCCCTGGCCCTAATATCCCTGGCCCTAATATCCCTGGCCCTAATATCCCTGGCCCTAATATGCCTGGCTCTAATATCCCTGGCCCTAATATCCCTGGCCATAATATCCCTGGCCCTAATATCGCTGGCCCTAATATCCCTGGCCCTAATATCCCTGGCCATAATATCCCTGACCCTAATATCCCTGGCCCTAATATCCCTGGCCCTAATATCCCTGGACCTAATATCCCTGGCCCTAATATCCCTGGCCCTAATATCCCTGGCCCTAATATCCCTTGCCCTAATATCCCTGGCCCTAATATCCCTGGCCCTAATATCCCTTGCCCTAATATCCCTGGCCCTAATATCCCTGGCCATAATATGCCTGGCCCTAATATCCCTGGCCCTTATATCCCTGGCCCTAATATCCCTGGCCCTAATATCCCTGGCCCTAATATCCCTGGCCCTAATATCCCTGGCCCTAATATCCCTGGCCCTAATATCCGTGGCCCTAATATCCCTGGCCCTAATATCCCTGGCCCTAATATCCCTGGCCCTAATATCCCTGGCCCTAATATCCCTGGCCCTAATATCCCTGGCCCTAATATCCCTCGCCCTAATATCCCTGGCCCTAATATCCCTGGCCCTAATATCCCTGGCCCTAATATCCCTGGCCCTAATATCCCTGGCCCTGATATCCCTGGCCCTGATATCCCTGGCCCTAATATCCCTGGCCCTAATATCCCTGGCCCTAATATCCCTGGCCCTAATATCCCTGGCTCTAATATCCCTGGCCCTAATATCCCTGGCCCTAATATCCCTTGCCCTAAAATCCCTGGCCCTAATATCCCTGGCCCTAATATCCCTGGCCCTAATATCCCTGGCCCTAATATCCCTGGCTCTAATATCCCTGGCCCTAATATCCCTGGCCCTAATATCCCTGGCCCTAATATCGCTGGCCCTAATATCCCTGGCCATAATATCCCTGGCCCTAATATCCCTGGCCCTAATATCCCTGGCCCTAATATCCCTGGCCCTGATATCCCTGACCCTAATATCCCTGGCCCTAATATCCCTGGCCCTAATATCCCTGGCCCTAATATCCCTGGCTCTAATATCCCTGGCCCTAATATCCCTGGGCCCTAATATCCCTTGCCCTAAAATCCCTGGCCCTAATATCCCTGGCCCTAATATCCCTGGCCCTAATATCCCTGGCCCTAATATCCCTGGCCCTAATATCCCTCGCCCTAATATCCCTGGCCCTAATTTTCCTGGCCCTAATAACCCTGGCCCTAATATCCCTGGCCCTAATATCCCTGGCGCTAATATCCCTGTCCCTAACATCCCTGGCCCTAATATCCCTGGCCCTAATATCCCTGGACCTAATATCCCTGCCCTAATATCCCTGGCCCTAATATCCCTGGCCCTAAAATCCCTGGCCTTAATTTCCCTGGCCCTAATATCCCTGGCCCTAATATCCCTGGCCCTAATATCCCTGGGCATAATATGCCTGGCCCTAATATTCCTGGCCCTTTTATCCCTGGCCCTAATATCCCTGGCCCTAATATCCCTGGCCCTAATATCCCTTGCCCTAATATCCCTGGCCCTAATATCCCTGGCCATAATATGCCTGGCCCTAATATCCCTGGCCCTTATATCCCTGGCCCTAATATCCCTGGCCCTAATATCCCTGGCGCTAATATCCATGGCCCTAATATCCCTGGCCCTAAAATCCCTGGCCCTAATATCCGTGGCCCTAATATCCCTGGCCCTAATATCCCTGGCCCTAATATCCCTGGCCCTAATATCCCTGGCCCTAATATCCCTGGCCCTAATATCCCTGGCCCTAATATCCCTGGCCCTAATATCCCTGGCCATAATATCCCTGGCCCTAATATCCCTGGCCCTAATAACGCTGGCCCTAATCTCCCTGGCCCTAATATCCCTGGCCCTAATATCCCTGGCCCTAATATCCCTGGCCCTAATATCCCTGGCCCTAATATCCCTGGCCCTAATATCCCTGGCCCTCATATCCCTGGCCCTGATATCCCTGGCCCTGATATCCCTGGCCCTAATATCCCTGGCCCTAATATCCCTGGCCCTAATATCCCTGGCCCTAATATCCCTGGCCCTAATATCCCTGGCCCTAATATCCCTGGCCCTAATATCCCAGGCCCTAATATCCCTGGACCTAATATCCCTGCCCTAATATCCCTGGCCCTAATATCCCTGGCCCTAATATCCCTGGCCCTAATATCCCTGGCCCTAATATCCCTGGCCCTAATATCCCTGGCCCTAATATCCCTGGCCATAATATCCCTGGCCCTAATATCCCTGGCCCTAATAACGCTGGCCCTAATCTCCCTGGCCCTAATATCCCTGGCCCTAATATCCCTGGCCCTGATATCCCTGGCCCTGATATCCCTGGCCCTAATATCCCTGGCCCTAATATCCCTGGCCCTAATATCCCTGGCCCTAATATCCCTGGCTCTAATATCCCTGGCCCTAATATCCCTGGCCCTAATATCCCTTGCCCTAAAATCCCTGGCCCTAATATCCCTGGCCCTAATATCCCTGGCCCTAATATCCCTGGCCCTAATATCCCTGGCTCTAATATCCCTGGCCCTAATATCCCTGGCCCTAATATCCCTGGCCCTAATATCGCTGGCCCTAATATCCCTGGCCATAATATCCCTGGCCCTAATATCCCTGGCCCTAATATCCCTGGCCCTAATATCCCTGGCCCTGATATCCCTGACCCTAATATCCCTGGCCCTAATATCCCTGGCCCTAATATCCCTGGCCCTAATATCCCTGGCTCTAATATCCCTGGCCCTAATATCCCTGGGCCCTAATATCCCTTGCCCTAAAATCCCTGGCCCTAATATCCCTGGCCCTAATATCCCTGGCCCTAATATCCCTGGCCCTAATATCCCTGGCCCTAATATCCCTCGCCCTAATATCCCTGGCCCTAATTTTCCTGGCCCTAATAACCCTGGCCCTAATATCCCTGGCCCTAATATCCCTGGCGCTAATATCCCTGTCCCTAACATCCCTGGCCCTAATATCCCTGGCCCTAATATCCCTGGACCTAATATCCCTGCCCTAATATCCCTGGCCCTAATATCCCTGGCCCTAAAATCCCTGGCCTTAATTTCCCTGGCCCTAATATCCCTGGCCCTAATATCCCTGGCCCTAATTTCCCTGGGCATAATATGCCTGGCCCTAATATTCCTGGCCCTTTTATCCCTGGCCCTAATATCCCTGGCCCTAATATCCCTGGCCCTAATATCCCTTGCCCTAATATCCCTGGCCCTAATATCCCTGGCCATAATATGCCTGGCCCTAATATCCCTGGCCCTTATATCCCTGGCCCTAATATCCCTGGCCCTAATATCCCTGGCGCTAATATCCATGGCCCTAATATCCCTGGCCCTAAAATCCCTGGCCCTAATATCCGTGGCCCTAATATCCCTGGCCCTAATATCCCTGGCCCTAATATCCCTGGCCCTAATATCCCTGGCCCTAATATCCCTGGCCCTAATATCCCTGGCCCTAATATCCCTGGCCATAATATCCCTGGCCCTAATATCCCTGGCCCTAATAACGCTGGCCCTAATCTCCCTGGCCCTAATATCCCTGGCCCTAATATCCCTGGCCCTAATATCCCTGGCCCTAATATCCCTGGCCCTAATATCCCTGGCCCTAATATCCCTGGCCCTCATATCCCTGGCCCTGATATCCCTGGCCCTGATATCCCTGGCCCTAATATCCCTGGCCCTAATATCCCTGGCCCTAATATCCCTGGCCCTAATATCCCTGGCCCTAATATCCCTGGCCCTAATATCCCTGGCCCTAATATCCCAGGCCCTAATATCCCTGGACCTAATATCCCTGCCCTAATATCCCTGGCCCTAATATCCCTGGCCCTAATATCCCTGGCCCTAATATCCCTGGCCCTAATATCCCGGGGCATAATATGCCTGGCCCTAATATTCCTGGCCCTTATATCCCTGGCCCTAATATCCCTGGCCCTAATAGCCCTGGCCCTAATATCCCTGCCCCTAATATCCCTGGCCCTAAAATCCCTGGCCCTAATATCCCTGGTCCTAATATCCCTGGCCCTAATATCCCTGGCCCTAATATCCCTGGCCCTAATATCGCAGGCCCTAATATCCCTGGCCCTAATATCCCTGGCCCTAATATCCCTGGCCCTAATATCCCTGGCCCTAATATGCCTGGCTCTAATATCCCTGGCCCTAATATCTCTGGCCCTAATATCCCTGGCCCTAATATCGCTGGCCGCAATATCCCTGGCCCAATATCCCTGGCCCTAATATCCCTGGCCCTAATATCCCTGGCCCTAACATCCCTGGCCCTAATATCCCTGGCCCTAATATCCCTGGACCTAATATCCCTGGCCATAATATCCCTGGCCCTAATATCCCTGGCCCTAATATCCCTTGCGCTAATATCCCTGGCCCTAATATCCCTGGCCCTAATATCCCTTGCCCTAATATCCCTGGCCCTAATATCGCTGGCCATAATATGCCTGGCCCTAATATCCCTGGCCCTTATATCCCTGGCCCTAATATCCCTGGCCCTAATATTCCTGGTGCTAATATCCCTGGCCCTAATATCCCTGGCCCTAATATCCCTGGCCCTAATATCCGTGGCCCTAATATCCCTGGCCCTAATATCCCTGGCCCTAATATCCCTGGCCCTAATATCCCTGGCCCTAATATCCCTGGCCCTAATATCCCTGGCCCTAATATCCCTGGCCATAATATCCCTGGCCCTAATATCCCTGGCCCTAATAACGCTGGCCCTAATCTCCCTGGCCCTAATATCCCTGGCCCTAACATCCCTGGCCCTAATATCCCTGGCCCTAATATCCCTGGCCGTAATATCCCTGGCCCTCATATCCCTGGCCCTGATATCCCTGGCCCTAATATCCCTGGCCCTAATATCCCTGGCCCTAATATCCCTGGCCCTAATATCCCTGGCCCTAATATCCCTGGCTCTAATATCCCTGGCCCTAATATCCCTGGCCCTAATATCCCTTGCCCTAAAATCCCTGGCCCTAATATCCCTGGCCCTAATATCCCTGGCCCTAATATCCCTGGCCTTAATATCCCTGGCCCTAATATCCCTGGCCCTAATATCCCTGGCCCTAATATCCCTGGCCCTAATATCCCTGGCCCTAATATCCCTGGTCCTAATATCCCTGACCTAATATCCCTGCCCTAATATCCCTGGCCCTAATATCCCTGGCCCTAATATCCCTGGCCCTAACATCGCTGGCCCTAATATCCCTGGCCCTAATATCCCTGGGCCTAATATCCCCGGCCTTAATATCCCTGGCCCTAATATCGCTCGCCCTAATATCCCTGGCCCTAATATCTCTGGGCATAATATGCCTGGCCCTAATATCCCTGGCCCTTATATCCCTGGCCCTAATATCCCTGGCCGTAATATCCCTGGCCCTCATATCCCTGGCCCTGATATCCCTGGCCCTGATATCCCTGGCCCTAATATCCCTGGCCCTAATATCCCTGGCCCTAATATCCCTGGCCCTAATATCCCTGGCCCTCATATCCCTGGCCCTGATATCCCTGGCGATGATATCCCTGGCCCTAATATCCCTGGCCCTAATATCCCTGGCCCTAATATCCCTGGCCCTAATATCCCTGGCCCTAATATCCCTGGCTCTAATATCCCTGGCCCTAATATCCCTTGCCCTAATATCCCTGGCCCTAATATCCCTGGCCCTAATATCCCTGGCCCTAATATCCCTGGCCCTAATATCCCTGGCCCTAATATCCCTGGCCCTAATATCCCTGGCCCTAATATCCCTGGCCCTAATATCCCTGACCTAATATCCCTGCCCTAATATCCCTGGCCCTAATATCCCTGGCCCTAATATCCCTGGCCCTAACATCGCTGGCCCTAATATCCCTGGCCCTAATATCCCTGGGCCTCATATCCCCGGCCTTAATATCCCTGGCCCTAATATCGCTGGCCCTAATATCCCTGGCCCTAATATCCCTGGGCATAATATGCCTGGCCCTAATATCCCTGGCCCTTATATCCCTGGCCCTAATATCCCTGGCCCTAATATCCCTGGCCCTAATATCCCTGCCCCTAATATCCCTGGCCCTAAAATCCCTGGCCCTAATATCCCTGGCCCTAATATCCCTGGCCCTAATATCCCTGGCCCTAATATCCCTGGCCCTAATATCCCAGGCCCTAATATCCCTGGCCCTAATATCCCTGGCCCTAATATCCCTGGCCCTAATATCCCTGGCCCTAATAGGCCTGGCTCTAATATCCCTGGCCCTACTATCCCTGGCCCTAATATCCCTGGCCCTAATATCGCTGGCCCTAATATCCCTGGCCCTAATATCCCTGGCCCTAATATCCCTGGCCCTATTATCCCTGGCCCTAATATCCCTGGCCCTAATATCCCTTGCCCTAATATCCCTGGCCCTAATATCCCTGGCCCTAATATCCCTTGCCCTAAAATCCCTGGCCCTAATATCCCTGGCCATAATATGCCTGGCCCTAATATCCCTGGCCCTTATATCCCTGGCCCTAATATCCCTGGCCCTAATATCGCTGGCCCTAATATCCCTGGCCCTAATATCCGTGGCCCTAATATCCCTGGCCCTAATATCCCTGGCCCTAATATCCCTGGCCCTAATATCCCTGGCCCTAATATCCCTGGCCCTAATAACCCTGGCCATAATATCCCTGGCCCTAATATCCCTGGCCATAATATCCCTGGCCCTAATATCCCTGGCCCTAATAACGCTGGCCCTAATCTCCCTGGCCCTAATATCCCTGGCCCTAATATCCCTGGCCCTAATATCCCTGGCCCTAATATCCCTGGCCCTAATATCCCTGGCCCTAATATCCCTGGGCATAATATGCCTGGCCCTAATATCCCTGTCCCTTATATCCCTGGCCTTAATATCCCTGGCCCTAATATCCCTGGCCCTAATATCCCTGCCCCTAATATCCCTGGCCCTAAAGTCCCTGGCCCTAATATCCCTGGCCCTAATATCCCTGGCCCTAATATCCCTGGCCCTAATATCCCTGGCCCTAATATCCCAGGCCCTAATATCCCTGGCCCTAATATCCCTGGCCCTAATATCCCTGGCCCTAATATCCCTGGCCCTAATATGCCTGGCTCTAATATCCCTGGCCCTAATATCCCTGGCCGTAATATCCCTGGCCCTAATATCGCTGGCCCTAATATCCCTGGCCCAAATATCCCTGGCCATAATATCCCTGACCCTAATATCCCTGGCCCTAATATCCCTGGCCCTAATATCCCTGGCCCTAATATCCCTGGCCCTAATATCCCTGGACCTAATATCCCTGGCCCTAATATCCCTGGCCCTAATATCCCTGGCCCTAATATCCCTTGCCCTAATATCCCTGGCCCTAATATCCCTGGCCCTAATATCCCTTGCCCTAATATCCATGGCCCTAATATCCCTGGCCATAATATGCCTGGCCCTAATATCCCTGGCCCTTATATCCCTGGCCCTAATATCCCTGGCCCTAATATCCCTGGCCCTAATATCCCTGGCCCTAATATCCCTGGCCCTAATATCCCTGGCCCTAATATCCATGGCCCTAATATCCCTGGCCCTAATATCCCTGGCCCTAATATCCCTGGCCCTAATATCCCTGGCCCTAATATCCCTGGCCCTAATATCCCTGGCCCTAATATCCCTGGCCCTAATATCGCAGGCCCTAATATCCCTGGCCCTGATATCCCTGGCCCTAATATCCCTGGCCCTAATATCCCTGGCCCTAATATGCCTGGCTCTAATATCCCTGGCCCTAATATCTCTGGCCCTAATATCCCTGGCCCTAATATCGCTGGCCGCAATATCCCTGGCCCAATATCCCTGGCCCTAATATCCCTGGCCCTAATATCCCTGGCCCTAACATCCCTGGCCCTAATATCCCTGGCCCTAATATCCCTGGACCTAATATCCCTGGCCATAATATCCCTGGCCCTAATATCCCTGGCCCTAATATCCCTTGCGCTAATATCCCTGGCCCTAATATCCCTGGCCCTAATATCCCTTGCCCTAATATCCCTGGCCCTAATATCGCTGGCCATAATATGCCTGGCCCTAATATCCCTGGCCCTTATATCCCTGGCCCTAATATCCCTGGCCCTAATATCCCTGGTGCTAATATCCCTGGCCCTAATATCCCTGGCCCTAATATCCCTGGCCCTAATATCCGTGGCCCTAATATCCCTGGCCCTAATATCCCTGGCCCTAATATCCCTGGCCCTAATATCCCTGGCCCTAATATCCCTGGCCCTAATATCCCTGGCCCTAATATCCCTGGCCATAATATCCCTGGCCCTAATATCCCTGGCCCTAATAACGCTGGCCCTAATCTCCCTGGCCCTAATATCCCTGGCCCTAACATCCCTGGCCCTAATATCCCTGGCCCTAATATCCCTGGCCGTAATATCCCTGGCCCTCATATCCCTGGCCCTGATATCCCTGGCCCTAATATCCCTGGCCCTAATATCCCTGGCCCTAATATCCCTGGCCCTAATATCCCTGGCCCTAATATCCCTGGCTCTAATATCCCTGGCCCTAATATCCCTGGCCCTAATATCCCTTGCCCTAAAATCCCTGGCCCTAATATCCCTGGCCCTAATATCCCTGGCCCTAATATCCCTGGCCTTAATATCCCTGGCCCTAATATCCCTGGCCCTAATATCTCTGGCCCTAATATCCCTGGCCCTAATATCCCTGGCCCTAATATCCCTGGTCCTAATATCCCTGACCTAATATCCCTGCCCTAATATCCCTGGCCCTAATATCCCTGGCCCTAATATCCCTGGCCCTAACATCGCTGGCCCTAATATCCCTGGCCCTAATATCCCTGGGCCTAATATCCCCGGCCTTAATATCCCTGGCCCTAATATCGCTCGCCCTAATATCCCTGGCCCTAATATCCCTGGGCATAATATGCCTGGCCCTAATATCCCTGGCCCTTATATCCCTGGCCCTAATATCCCTGGCCGTAATATCCCTGGCCCTCATATCCCTGGCCCTGATATCCCTGGCCCTGATATCCCTGGCCCTAATATCCCTGGCCCTAATATCCCTGGCCCTAATATCCCTGGCCCTAATATCCCTGGCCCTCATATCCCTGGCCCTGATATCCCTGGCCCTGATATCCCTGGCCCTAATATCCCTGGCCCTAATATCCCTGGCCCTAATATCCCTGGCCCTAATATCCCTGGCCCTAATATCCCTGGCTCTAATATCCCTGGCCCTAATATCCCTTGCCCTAATATCCCTGGCCCTAATATCCCTGGCCCTAATATCCCTGGCCCTAATATCCCTGGCCCTAATATCCCTGGCCCTAATATCCCTGGCCCTAATATCCCTGGCCCTAATATCCCTGGCCCTAATATCCCTGACCTAATATCCCTGCCCTAATATCCCTGGCCCTAATATCCCTGGCCCTAATATCCCTGGCCCTAACATCGCTGGCCCTAATATCCCTGGCCCTAATATCCCTGGGCCTCATATCCCCGGCCTTAATATCCCTGGCCCTAATATCGCTGGCCCTAATATCCCTGGCCCTAATATCCCTGGGCATAATATGCCTGGCCCTAATATCCCTGGCCCTTATATCCCTGGCCCTAATATCCCTGGCCCTAATATCCCTGGCCCTAATATCCCTGCCCCTAATATCCCTGGCCCTAAAATCCCTGGCCCTAATATCCCTGGCCCTAATATCCCTGGCCCTAATATCCCTGGCCCTAATATCCCTGGCCCTAATATCCCAGGCCCTAATATCCCTGGCCCTAATATCCCTGGCCCTAATATCCCTGGCCCTAATATCCCTGGCCCTAATAGGCCTGGCTCTAATATCCCTGGCCCTACTATCCCTGGCCCTAATATCCCTGGCCCTAATATCGCTGGCCCTAATATCCCTGGCCCTAATATCCCTGGCCCTAATATCCCTGGCCCTATTATCCCTGGCCCTAATATCCCTGGCCCTAATATCCCTTGCCCTAATATCCCTGGCCCTAATATCCCTGGCCCTAATATCCCTTGCCCTAAAATCCCTGGCCCTAATATCCCTGGCCATAATATGCCTGGCCCTAATATCCCTGGCCCTTATATCCCAGGCCCTAATATCCCTGGCCCTAATATCGCTGGCCCTAATATCCCTGGCCCTAATATCCGTGGCCCTAATATCCCTGGCCCTAATATCCCTGGCCCTAATATCCCTGGCCCTAATATCCCTGGCCCTAATATCCCTGGCCCTAATAACCCTGGCCCTAATATCCCTGGCCCTAATATCCCTGGCCATAATATCCCTGGCCCTAATATCCCTGGCCCTAATAACGCTGGCCCTAATCTCCCTGGCCGTAATATCCCTGGCCCTAATATCCCTGGCCCTAATATCCCTGGCCCTAATATCCCTGGCCCTAATATCCCTGGCCCTAATATCCCTGGGCATAATATGCCTGGCCCTAATATCCCTGGCCCTTATATCCCTGGCCTTAATATCCCTGGCCCTAATATCCCTGGCCCTAATATCCCTGCCCCTAATATCCCTGGCCCTAAAGTCCCTGGCCCTAATATCCCTGGCCCTAATATCACTGGCCCTAATATCCCTGGCCCTAATATCCCTGGCCCTAATATCCCAGGCCCTAATATCCCTGGCCCTAATATCCCTGGCCCTAATATCCCTGGCCCTAATATCCCTGGCCCTAATATGCCTGGCTCTAATATCCCTGGCCCTAATATCCCTGGCCGTAATATCCCTGGCCCTAATATCGCTGGCCCTAATATCCCTGGCCCAAATATCCCTGGCCATAATATCCCTGACCCTAATATCCCTGGCCCTAATATCCCTGGCCCTAATATCCCTGGCCCTAATATCCCTGGCCCTAATATCCCTGGACCTAATATCCCTGGCCCTAATATCCCTGGCCCTAATATCCCTGGCCCTAATATCCCTTGCCCTAATATCCCTGGCCCTAATATCCCTGGCCCTAATATCCCTTGCCCTAATATCCATGGCCCTAATATCCCTGGCCATAATATGCCTGGCCCTAATATCCCTGGCCCTTATATCCCTGGCCCTAATATCCCTGGCCCTAATATCCCTGGCCCTAATATCCCTGGCCCTAATATCCCTGGCCCTAATATCCCTGGCCCTAATATCCATGGCCCTAATATCCCTGGCCCTAATATCCCTGGCCCTAATATCCCTGGCCCTAATATCCCTGGCCCTAATATCCCTGGCCCTAATATCCCTGGCCCTAATATCCCTGGCCCTAATATCCCTGGCCCTAATATCCCTGGCCCTGATATCCCTGGCCCTGATATCCCTGGCCCTAATATCCCTGGCCCTAATATCCCTGGCCCTAATATCCCTGGCCCTAATATCCCTGGCCCTAATATCCCTGGCTCTAATATCCCTGGCCCTAATATCCCTGGCCCTAATATCCCTTGCCCTAAAATCCCTGGCCCTAATATCCCTGGCCCTAATATCCCTGGCCCTAATATCCCTGGCCCTAATATCCCTGGCTCTAATATCCCTGGCCCTAATATCCCTGGCCCTAATATCCCTGGCCCTAATATCGCTGGCCCTAATATCCCTGGCCATAATATCCCTGGCCCTAATATCCCTGGCCCTAATATCCCTGGCCCTAATATCCCTGGCCCTGATATCCCTGGCCCTAATATCCCTGGCCCTAATATCCCTGGCCCTAATATCCCTGGCCCTAATATCCCTGGCTCTAATATCCCTGGCCCTAATATCCCTGGGCCCTAATATCCCTGGCTCTAATATCCCTGGCCCTAATATCCCTGGGCCCTAATATCCCTGGCCCTAATATCCCTGGCCCTAATATCCCTGGCCCTAATATCCCTCGCCCTAATATCCCTGGCCCTAATTTCCCTGGCCCTAATAACCCTGGCCCTAATATCCCTGGCCCTAATTTCCCTGGCCCTAATAACCCTGGCCCTAATATCCCTGGCCCTAATATCCCTGGCGCTAATATCCCTGTCCCTAACATCCCTGGCCCTAATATCCCTGGCCCTAATATCCCTGGACCTAATATCCCTGCCCTAATATCCCTGGCCCTAATATCCCTGGCCCTAATATCCCTGGCCTTAATATCCCTGGCCCTAATATCCCTGGCCCTAATATCCCTGGCCCTAATATCCCTGGGCATAATATGCCTGGCCCTAATATTCCTGGCCCTTATATCCCTGGCCCTAATATCCCTGGCCCTAATATCCCTGGCCCTAATATCCCTTGCCCTAATATCCCTGGCCCTAATATCCCTGGCCATAATATGCCTGGCCCTAATATCCCTGGCCCTTATATCCCTGGCCCTAATATCCCTGGCCCTAATATCCCTGGCGCTAATATTTATGGCCCTAATATCCCTGGCCCTAACATCCCTGGCCCTAATATCCGTGGCCCTAATATCCCTGGCCCTAATATCCCTGGCCCTAATATCCCTGGCCCTAATATCCCTGGCCCTAATATCCCTGGCCCTAATATCCCTGGCCCTAATATCCCTGGCCCTAATATCCCTGGCCATAATATCCCTGGCCCTAATATCCCTGGCCCTAATAACGCTGGCCCTAATCTCCCTGGCCCTAATATCCCTGGCCCTAATATCCCTGGCCCTAATATCCCTGGCCCTAATATCCCTGGCCCTAATATCCCTGGCCCTCATATCCCTGGCCCTGATATCCCTGGCCCTGATATCCCTGGCCCTAATATCCCTGGCCCTAATATCCCTGGCCCTAATATCCCTGGCCCTAATATCCCAGGCCCTAATATCCCTGGCCCTAATATTCCTGGCCCTAATATCCCTGGCCCTAATATCCCTGGCCCTAATATGCCGGGCTCTAATATCCCTGGCCCTACTATCCCTGGCCCTAATATCCATGGCCCTAATATCGCTGGCCCTAATATCCCTGGCCCTAATATCCCTGGCCCTAATATCCCTGGCCCTAATATCCCTGGCCCTAATATCCCGGGCCCTAATATCCCTGGCCCTAATATCCCTGGCCCTAATATCCCTGGACCTAATATCCCTGGCCCTAATATCCCTGGCCCTAATATCCCTTGCCCTAATATCCCTTGCCCTAATATCCCTGGCCCTAATATCCCTGGAACTAATATCCCTGCCCTAATATCCCTGGCCCTAATATCCCTGGCCCTAATATCCCTGGCCTTAAAATCCCTGGCCCTAATATCCCTGGCCCTAATATCCCTGGCCCTAATATCCCGGGGCATAATATGCCTGGCCCTAATATTCCTGGCCCTTATATCCCTGGCCCTAATATCCCTGGCCCTAATATCCCTGGCCCTAATATCCCTGCCCCTAATATCCCTGGCCCTAAAATCCCTGGCCCTAATATCCCTGGCCCTAATATCCCTGGCCCTAATATCCCTGGCCCTAATATCCCTGGCCCAAATATCCCAGGCCCTAATATCCCTGGCCCTAATATCCCTGGCCCTAATATCCCTGGCCCTAATATCCCTGGCCCTAATATGCCTGGCTCTAATATCCCTGGCCCTAATATCTCTGGCCCTAATATCCCTGGCCCTAATATCCCTGGCCCTAATATCCCTGGCCCTAATATCCCTTGTGCTAATATCCCTGGCCCTAACATCGCTGGCCCTAATATCCCTGGCCCTAATATCCCTGGGCCTAATATCCCCGGCCTTAATATCCCTGGCCCTAATATCCCTGGCCCTAATATCCCTGGCCCTAATATCCCTGGCCCTAATATCCCTGGCTCTAATATCCCTGGCCCTAATATCCCTGGCCCTAATATCCCTTGCCCTAAAATCCCTGGCCCTAATATCCCTGGCCCTAATATCCCTGGCCCTAATATCCCTGGCCCTAATATCCCTGGCTCTAATATCCCTGGCCCTAATATCCCTGGCCCTAATATCCCTGGCCCTAATATCGCTGGCCCTAATATCCCTGGCCATAATATCCCTGGCCCTAATATCCCTGGCCCTAATATCCCTGGCCCTAATATCCCTGGCCCTGATATCCCTGGCCCTAATATCCCTGGCCCTAATATCCCTGGCCCTAATATCCCTGGCCCTAATATCCCTGGCTCTAATATCCCTGGCCCTAATATCCCTGGGCCCTAATATCCCTGGCTCTAATATCCCTGGCCCTAATATCCCTGGGCCCTAATATCCCTGGCCCTAATATCCCTGGCCCTAATATCCCTGGCCCTAATATCCCTCGCCCTAATATCCCTGGCCCTAATTTCCCTGGCCCTAATAACCCTGGCCCTAATATCCCTGGCCCTAATTTCCCTGGCCCTAATAACCCTGGCCCTAATATCCCTGGCCCTAATATCCCTGGCGCTAATATCCCTGTCCCTAACATCCCTGGCCCTAATATCCCTGGCCCTAATATCCCTGGCCCTAATATCCCTGGCCCTAATATCCCTGGCCCTAATATCCCTGGCTCTAATATCCCTGGCCCTAATATCCCTGGGCCCTAATATCCCTGGCTCTAATATCCCTGGCCCTAATATCCCTGGGCCCTAATATCCCTGGCCCTAATATCCCTGGCCCTAATATCCCTGGCCCTAATATCCCTCGCCCTAATATCCCTGGCCCTAATTTCCCTGGCCCTAATAACCCTGGCCCTAATATCCCTGGCCCTAATTTCCCTGGCCCTAATAACCCTGGCCCTAATATCCCTGGCCCTAATATCCCTGGCGCTAATATCCCTGTCCCTAACATCCCTGGCCCTAATATCCCTGGCCCTAATATCCCTGGACCTAATATCCCTGCCCTAATATCCCTGGCCCTAATATCCCTGGCCCTAATATCCCTGGCCTTAATATCCCTGGCCCTAATATCCCTGGCCCTAATATCCCTGGCCCTAATATCCCTGGGCATAATATGCCTGGCCCTAATATTCCTGGCCCTTATATCCCTGGCCCTAATATCCCTGGCCCTAATATCCCTGGCCCTAATATCCCTTGCCCTAATATCCCTGGCCCTAATATCCCTGGCCATAATATGCCTGGCCCTAATATCCCTGGCCCTTATATCCCTGGCCCTAATATCCCTGGCCCTAATATCCCTGGCGCTAATATTTATGGCCCTAATATCCCTGGCCCTAACATCCCTGGCCCTAATATCCGTGGCCCTAATATCCCTGGCCCTAATATCCCTGGCCCTAATATCCCTGGCCCTAATATCCCTGGCCCTAATATCCCTGGCCCTAATATCCCTGGCCCTAATATCCCTGGCCATAATATCCCTGGCCCTAATATCCCTGGCCCTAATAACGCTGGCCCTAATCTCCCTGGCCCTAATATCCCTGGCCCTAATATCCCTGGCCCTAATATCCCTGGCCCTAATATCCCTGGCCCTAATATCCCTGGCCCTCATATCCCTGGCCCTGATATCCCTGGCCCTGATATCCCTGGCCCTAATATCCCTGGCCCTAATATCCCTGGCCCTAATATCCCTGGCCCTAATATCCCAGGCCCTAATATCCCTGGCCCTAATATTCCTGGCCCTAATATCCCTGGCCCTAATATCCCTGGCCCTAATATGCCGGGCTCTAATATCCCTGGCCCTACTATCCCTGGCCCTAATATCCATGGCCCTAATATCGCTGGCCCTAATATCCCTGGCCCTAATATCCCTGGCCCTAATATCCCTGGCCCTAATATCCCTGGCCCTAATATCCCGGGCCCTAATATCCCTGGCCCTAATATCCCTGGCCCTAATATCCCTGGACCTAATATCCCTGGCCCTAATATCCCTGGCCCTAATATCCCTTGCCCTAATATCCCTTGCCCTAATATCCCTGGCCCTAATATCCCTGGAACTAATATCCCTGCCCTAATATCCCTGGCCCTAATATCCCTGGCCCTAATATCCCTGGCCTTAAAATCCCTGGCCCTAATATCCCTGGCCCTAATATCCCTGGCCCTAATATCCCGGGGCATAATATGCCTGGCCCTAATATTCCTGGCCCTTATATCCCTGGCCCTAATATCCCTGGCCCTAATATCCCTGGCCCTAATATCCCTGCCCCTAATATCCCTGGCCCTAAAATCCCTGGCCCTAATATCCCTGGCCCTAATATCCCTGGCCCTAATATCCCTGGCCCTAATATCCCTGGCCCAAATATCCCAGGCCCTAATATCCCTGGCCCTAATATCCCTGGCCCTAATATCCCTGGCCCTAATATCCCTGGCCCTAATATGCCTGGCTCTAATATCCCTGGCCCTAATATCTCTGGCCCTAATATCCCTGGCCCTAATATCCCTGGCCCTAATATCCCTGGCCCTAATATCCCTTGTGCTAATATCCCTGGCCCTAACATCGCTGGCCCTAATATCCCTGGCCCTAATATCCCTGGGCCTAATATCCCCGGCCTTAATATCCCTGGCCCTAATATCCCTGGCCCTAATATCCCTGACCCTAATATCCCTGGGCATAATATGCCTGGCCCTAATATCCCTGGCCCTTATATCCCTGGGACTAATATCCCTGGCCCTAATATCCCTGGCCCTAATATCCCTGCCCCTAATATCCCTGGCCCTAAAATCCCTGGCCCTAATATCCCTGGCCCTAATATCCCTGGCCCTAATATCCCTGGCCCTAATATCCCTGGCCCTAATATCCCAGGCCCTAATATCCCTGGCCCTAATATTCCTGGCCCTAATATCCCTGGCCCTAATATCCCTGGCCCTAATATGCCGGGCTCTAATATCCCTGGCCCTACTATCCCTGGCCCTAATATCCCTGGCCCTAATATCGCTGGCCCTAATATCCCTGGCCCTAATATCCCTGGCCCTAATATCCCTGGCCCTAATATCCCTGGCCCTAATATCCCTGGCCCTAATATCCCTGGCCCTAATATCCCTGGACCTAATATCCCTGGCCCTAATATCCCTGGCCCTAATATCCCTGGCCCTAATATCCCTTGCCCTAATATCCCTGGCCCTAATATCCCTGGACCTAATATCCCTGCCCTAATATCCCTGGCCCTAATATCCCTGGCCCTAATATCCCTGGCCTTAATATCCCTGGCCCTAATATCCCTGGCCCTAATATCCCTGGCCCTAATATCCCGGGGCATAATATGCCTGGCCCTAATATTCCTGGCCCTTATATCCCTGGCCCTAATATCCCTGGCCCTAATATCCCTGGCCCTAATATCCCTGCCCCTAATATCCCTTGCCCTAAAATCCCTGGCCCTAATATCCCTGGCCCTAATATCCCTGGCCCTAATATCCCTGGCCCTAATATCCCTGGCCCAAATATCCCAGGCCCTAATATCCCTGGCCCTAATATCCCTGGCCCTAATATCCTTGGCCCTAATATCCCTGGCCCTAATATGCCTGGCTCTAATATCCCTGGCCCTAATATCTCTGGCCCTAATTTCCCTGGCCCTAATATCGCTGGCCGCAATATCCCTGGCCCTAATATCCCTGGCCCTAATATCCCTGGCCCTAATATCCCTGGCCCTAACATCCCTGGCCCTAATATCCCTGGCCCTAATATCCCTGGACCTAATATCCCTGGCCCTAATATCCCTGGCCCTAATATCCCTGGCCCTAATATCCCTTGCGCTAATATCCCTGGCCCTAATATCCCTGGCCCTAATATCCCTTGCCCTAATATCCCTGGCCCTAATTTCGCTGGCCATAATATGCCTGGCCCTAATATCCCTGGCCCTTATATCCCTGGCCCTAATATCCCTGGCCCTAATATCCCTGGTGCTAATATCCCTGGCCCTAATATCCCTGGCCCTAATATCCCTGGCCCTAATATCCGTGGCCCTAATATCCCTTGCCCTAATATCCCTGGCCCTAATATCCCTGGCCCTAATATCCCTG
Organism: Petromyzon marinus; assembly: GCF_048934315.1. NCBI lineage: Eukaryota > Metazoa > Chordata > Hyperoartia > Petromyzontiformes > Petromyzontidae > Petromyzon > Petromyzon marinus. The sequence continues at coordinate 1,687,005 of NW_027422728.1, forward strand.
GCCCTAATATCCCTGGCCCTAATATCCCTGGCCATAATATCCCTGGCCCTAATATCCCTGGCCCTAATAACGCTGGCCCTAATCTCCCTGGCCCTAATATCCCTGGCCCTAACATCCCTGGCCCTAATATCCCTGGCCCTAATATCCCTGGCCGTAATATCCCTGGCCCTCATATCCCTGGCCCTGATATCCCTGGCCCTGATATCCCTGGCCCTAATATCCCTGGCCCTAATATCCCTGGCCCTAATATCCCTGGCCCTAATATCCCTGGCCCTAATATCCCTGGCTCTAATATCCCTGGCCCTAATATCCCTGGCCCTAATATCCCTTGCCCTAAAATCCCTGGCCCTAATATCCCTGGCCCTAATATCCCTGGCACCAATATCCCTGGCCCTAATATCCCTGGCCCTAATATCCCTGGCCCTAATATCCCTGGCCCTAATATCCCTGGCCCTAATATCCCTGGCCCTAATATCCCTGACCTAATATCCCTGCCCTAATATCCCTGGCCCTAATATCCCTGGCCCTAATATCCCTGGCCCTAACATCGCTGGCCCTAATATCCCTGGCCCTAATATCCCTGGGCCTAATATCCCCGGCCTTAATATCCCTGGCCCTAATATCGCTGGCCCTAATATCCCTGGCCCTAATATCCCTGGGCATTATATGCCTGGCCCTAATATCCCTGGCCCTTATATCCCTGGCCCTAATATCCCTGGCCGTAATATCCCTGGCCCTCATATCCCTGGCCCTGATATCCCTGGCCCTGATATCCCTGGCCCTAATATCCCTGGCCCTAATATCCCTGGCCCTAATATCCCTGGCCCTAATATCCCTGGCCCTAATATCCCTGGCTCTAATATCCCTGGCCCTAATATCCCTGGCCCTAATATCCCTTGCCCTAAAATCCCTGGCCCTAATATCCCTGGCCCTAATATCCCTGGCCCTAATATCCCTGGCCCTAATATCCCTGGCCCTAATATCCCTGGCCCTAATATCCCTGGCCCTAATATCCCTGGCCCTAATATCCCTGGCCCTAATATCCCTGACCTAATATCCCTGCCCTAATATCCCTGGGCCTAATATCCCCGGCCTTAATATCCCTGGCCCTAATATCGCTGGCCCTAATATCCCTGGCCCTAATATCCCTGGGCATAATATGCCTGGCCCTAATATCCCTGGCCCTTATATCCCTGGCCCTAATATCCCTGGCCCTAATATCCATGGCCCTAATATCCCTGCCCCTAATATCCCTGGTCCTAAAATCCCTGGCCCTAATATCCCTGGCCCTAATATCCCTGGCCCTAATATCCCTGGCCCTAATATCCCTGGCCCTAATATCCCAGGCCCTAATATCCCTGGCCCTAATATCCCTGGCCCTAATATCCCTGGCCCTAATATCCCTGGCCCTAATAGGCCTGGCTCTAATATCCCTGGCCCTACTATCCCTGGCCGTAATATCCCTGGCCCTAATATCGCTGGCCCTAATATCCCTGGCCCTAATATCCCTGGCCCTAATATCCCTGGCCCTAATATCCCTGGCCCTAATATCCCTGGCCCTAATATCCCTGGCCCTAATATCCCTGGACCTAATATCCCTGGCCATAATATCCCTGGCCCTAATATCCCTGGCCCTAATATCCCTTGCCCTAATATCCCTGGCCCTAATATCCCTGGCCCTCATATCCCTTGCCCTAAAATCCCTGGCCCTAATATCCCTGGCCCTTATATCCCTGGCCCTAATATCCCTGGCCCTAATATCCCTGGCCCTAATATCCCTGGCCCTAATATCCCTGGCCCTAATATCCCTGGCCCTAATATCCGTGGCCCTAATATCCCTGGCCCTAATATCCCTGGCCCTAATATCCCTGGCCCTAATATCCCTGGCCCTAATAACCCTGGCCCTAATATCCCTGGCCCTAATATCCCTGGCCATAATATCCCTGGCCCTAATATCCCTGGCCCTAATAACGCTGGCCCTAATCTCCCTGGCCCTGATATCCCTGGCCCTAATATCCCTGGCCCTAATATCCCTGGCCCTAATATCCCTGGCCCTAATATCCCTGGCCCTAATATCTCTGGCCTTAATATCCCGGGCCCTGATATCCCTGGCCCTGATATCCCTGGCCCTAATATCCCTGGCCCTAATATCCCTGGCCCTAATATCCCTGACCCTAATATCCCTGGCCCTAATATCCCTGGCTCTAATATCCCTGGCCCTAATATCCCTGGCCCTAATATCCCTTGCCCTAAAATCCCTGGCCCTAATATCCCTGGCCCTAATATCCCTGGCCCTAATATCCCTGGCCCTAATATCCCTGGCCCTAATATCCCTGGCCCTAATATCCCTGGCCCTAATATCCCTGGCCCTAATATCCCTTGCCCTAAAATCCCTGGCCCTAATATCCCTGGCCCTAAAATCCCTGGCCATAATATCACTGGCCCTAATATCCCTGGCCCTAATATCCCAGGCCCTAAAATCCCTGGCCACAATATCCCTGGCCCTAACCTTCCTCTCCCTAATATCCCTGGCCCTAATATCCCTGGCCCTAATATCCCTGGCCCTAATATCCCTGGCCCTAAAATCCCTGGCCCTGATATCCCTGGCCCTAATATCCCTGGCCCTAATATCCCTGGCCCTAATATCCCTGGCCCTAATATCCCTTGCCCTAACATCCCTGGCCCTAATATCCCTGGCCCTAAAATCCCTGGCCATAATATCACTGGCCCTAATATCCCTGGCCCTAATATCCCAGGCCCTAAAATCCCTGGCCACAATATCCCTGGCCCTAACATCCCTGGCCCTAATATCCCTGGCCCTAATATCCGTGGCCCTAATATTCCTGGCCCTAATATCCCTGGCCCTAAAATCCCTGGCCCTGATATCCCTGGCCCTAATATCCCTGGCCCTAATATCCCTGGCCCTAATATCCCTGGCCCTAATATCCCTGGCCCTAATATCCCTGGCCCTAATATCCCTGGCCCTAATATCCCTTGCCCTAAAATCCCTGGCCATAATATTCCTGGCCCTAATATCCCTGGCCCTGATATCCCTGGCCCTAATATCCCTGGCCCTAATATCCCTGGCCCCAATATCCCTGGCCCTAATATCCCTGGCCCTAATATCCCTGGCCCTAATATCCCTGGCCCTAATATCCCTGGCCCTGATATCCCTGGCCCTAATATCCCTGGCCCTAATATCCCTGGCCCTAATATCCCTGGCCCTAATATCCCTGGCCCTAATATCCCTGGCCCTAATATCCCTGGCCCTAATATCCCTTGCCCTAAAATCCCTGGCCCTAATATCCCTGGCCCTAAAATCCCTGGCCATAATATCACTGGCCCTAATATCCCTGGCCCTAATATCCAAGGCCCTAAAATCCCTGGCCACAATATCCCTGGCCCTAACATCCCTGGCCCTAATATCCCTGGCCCTAATATCCCTGGCCCTAATATCCCTGGCCCTAATATCCCTGGCCCTAAAATCCCTGGCCCTAATATCCCTGGCCCTAATATCCCTGTCCCTAATATCCCTGGCCCTAATATCCCTGGCCCTAATAACCATGGCCCTAATATCCCTGGCCCTAATATCCCTGGCCCTAATATCCCTGGCCCTAATATCCCTGGCCCTAATATCCCTGGCCCTAATATCCCTGGCCCTAATATCCCTGGCCATAATATCCCTGGCCCTAATATCCCTGGCCCTAATAACGCTGGCCCTAATCTCCCTGGCCCTAATATCCCTGGCCTTAATATCCCTGGCCCTAATATCCCTGGCCCTAATATCCCTGGCCCTAATATCCCTGGCCCTAATATCCCTGGCCCTGATATCCCTGGCCCTGATATCCCTGGCCCTAATATCCCTGGCCCTAATATCCCTGGCCCTAATATCCCTGGCTCTAATATCCCTGGCTCTAATATCCCTGGCCCTAATATCCCTGGCCCTAATATCCCTTGCCCTAAAATCCCTGGCCCTAATATCCCTGGCCATAATATCCCTGGCCCTAATATCCCTGGCCCTAATATCCCTGGCTCTAATATCCCTGGCCCTAATATCCCTGACCCTATTATCCCTGGCCCTAATATCGCTGGCCCTAATATCCCAGGCCATAATATCCCTGGCCCTAATATCCCTGGCCCTAATATTCCTGGCCCTAATTTCCCTGGCCCTGATATCCCTGGCCCTAATATCCCTGGCCCTAATATCCCTGGCCCTAATATCCCTGGCCCTAATATCCCTGGCCCTGATATCCCTGGCCCTAATATCCCTGGCCCTGATATCCCTGGCCCTGATATCCCTGGCCCTACTATCCCTGGCCCTAATATCCCTGGCCCTAATATCCCTGGCCCTAATATCCCTGGCTCTAATATCCCTGGCCCTAATATCCCTGGCCCTAATATCCCTTGCCCTAAAATCCCTGGCCCTAATATCCCTGGCCATAATATCCCTGGCCCTAATATCCCTGGCCCTAATATCCCTGGCTCTAATATCCCTGGCCCTAATATCCCTGGCCCTAATATCCCTGGCCCTAATATCGCTGGCCCTAATATCCCAGGCCATAATATCCCTGGCCCTAATATCCCTGGCCCTAATATTCCTGGCCCTAATATCCCTGGCCCTGATATCCCTGGCCCTAATATCCCTGGCCCTAATATCCCTGGCCCTAATATCCCTGGCCCTAATATCCCTGGCTCTAATATCCCTGGCCCTAATATCCCTGGGCCCTAAAATCCCTTGCCCTACAATCACTGGCCCTAATATCCCTGGCCCTAATATCCCTGGCCCTAATATCCCTGGCCCTAATATCCCTGGCCCTAATATCCCTCGCCCTAATATCCCTGGCCCTAATATCCCTGGCCCTAATAACCCTGGCCCTAATATCCCTGGCCCTAATATCCCTGGCCCTAATATCCCTGGCCCTAATATCCCTGGCTCTAATATCCCTGGCCCTAATATCCCTGGCCCTAATATCCCTGGACCTAATATCCCTGGCCCTGATATCCCTGGCCCTGATATCCCTGGCCCTAATATCCCTGGCCCTAATATCCCTTGCCCTGAAATTCCTGGCCCTAATATCCCTGGCCCTAAAATCCCTGGCCCTAATATCCCTGGCCCTAATATCCCTGGCCCTAATATCCCTGGCCCTAATATCCCTGGCCCTAATATCCCAGGCCCTAATATCCCTGGCCCTAATATCCCTGGCCCTAATATCCCTGGCTCTAATATCCCTGGCCCTAATATACCTGGCTCTAATATCCCTGGCCCTAATATCCCTGGCCCTAATATCCCTGGCCCTAATATCGCTGGCCCTAATATCCCTGGCCCTAATATCCCTGGCCCTAATATCCCTGGCCCTAATATCCCTGGCCCTAATATCCCTGGACCTAATATCCATGGCCCTAATATCCCTGGCCCTAATATCCCTGGCCCTAATATCCCTTGCCCTAATATCCCTGGCCCTAATATCCGTGGCCCTAATATCCCTTGCCCTAATATCCCTGGCCCTAATATCCCTGGCCATAATATGTCTGGCCCTAATAACCCTGGCCCTAATATCCCTGGCCCTAATATCCCTGGCGCTAATAACCCTGGCCCTGACATCCCTGGCCCTAATATCCCTGGCCCTAATATCCCTGGACCTAATATCCCTGCCCTAATATCCCTGGCCCTAATATCCCTGGCCCTAATATCCCTGGCCCTAATATCCCTGGCCCTAACATCCCTGGCCCTAATATCCGTGGCCCTAATATCCCTGGCCCTAATATCCCTGGCCCTAATATCGCTGGCCCTAATATCCCTGGCCCTAATATCGCTGGCCCTAATATCCCTGGCCCTATTATCCCTGGCCCTAATATCCCTGGCCATAATGTCCCTGGCCCTAATATCCCTGGCCCTAATAACGCTGGCCCTAATCTCCCTGGCCCTAATATCCCTGGCCCTAATATCCCTGGCCCTAATATCCCTGGCTCTAATATCCCTGGCCCTAATATCCCTGGCCCTAATATCCCTGGACCTAATATCCCTGGCCCTGATATCCCTGGCCCTGATATCCCTGGCCCTAATATCCCTGGCCCTAATATCCCTGGCCCTAATATCCCTGGCCCTAATATCCCTGGCCATAATATCCCTAGCCTTAATATCCCTGGCCCTAATAACGCTGGCCCTAATCTCCCTGGCCCTAATATCCCTGGCCCTAATATCCCTGGCCCTAATATCCCTGGCTCTAATATCCCTGGCCCTAATATCCCTGGCCCTAATATCCCTGGACCTAATATCCCTGGCCCTGATATCCCTGGCCCTAATATCCCTGGCCCTAATATCGCTGGCCCTAATATCCCTGGCCCTAATATCCCTGGCCCTAATATCCCTGGCCCTAATATCCCTGGTCCTAATATCCCTGGACCTAATATCCCTGGCCCTAATATCCCTGGCCCTAATATCCCTGGCCCTAATATCCCTTGCCCTAATATCCCTGGCCCTAATATCCGTGGCCCTAATATCCCTTGCCCTAATATCCCTGGCCCTAATATCCCTGGCCATAATATGCCTGGCCCTAATATCCCTGGCCCTTATATCCCTGGCCCTAATATCCCTGGCCCTAATATCCCTGGCCCTAATATCCCTGGCCCTAATATCCCTTGCCCTGAAATCCCTGGCCCTAATATCCCTGGCCCTAAAATCCCTGGCCCTAATATCCCTGGCCCTAATATCCCTGGCCCTAATATCCCTGGCCCTAATATCCCTGGCCCTAATATCCCAGGCCCTAATATCCCTGGCCCTAATATCCCTGGCCCTAATATCCCTGGCTCTAATATCCCTGGCCCTAATATCCCTTGCTCTAATATCCCTGGCCCTAATATCCCTGGCCCTAATATCCCTTGCTCTAATATCCCTGGACCTAATATCCCTGGCCCTAATATCCCTGGCCCTAATATCCCTGGCCCTAATATCCCTGGCCCTAATATCCCTTGCTCTAATATCCCTGGCCCTAATATCCCTGGCCCTAATATCCCTTGCCCTAAAATCCCTGGCCCTAATATCCCTGGCCCTAATATCCCTGGCCCTAATATCCCTGGCCCTAATATCCCTGGCTCTAATATCCCTGACCCTAATATCCCTGGCCCTAATATCCCTGGCCCTAATATCGCTGGCCCTAATATCCCTGGCCATAATATCCCTGGCCCTAATATCCCTGGCCCTAATATCCCTGGCCCTAATATCCCTGGCCCTGATATCCCTGGCCCTAATATCCCTGGCCCTAATATCCCTGGCCCTAATATCCCTGGCCCTAATATCCCTGGCCCTAATATCCCTGGCTCTAAAATCCCTGGCCCTAATATCCCTGGGCCCTAATATCCCTTGCCCTAAAATCCCTAGCCCTAATATCCCTGGCCCTAATATCTCTGGCCCTAATATCCCTGGCCCTAATATCCCTGGCCCTAATATCCATGGCCCTAATATCCCTCGCCCTAATATCCCTGGCCCTAATATCCCTGGCCCTAATAACCCTGGCCCTAATATCCCTGGCCCTAATATCCCTGGCGCTAATAACCCTGGCCCTGACATCCCTGGCCCTAATATCCCTGGCCCTAATATCCCTGGCCCTAATATCCCTTGCTCTAATATCCCTGGCCCTAATATCCCTGCCCTAATATCCCTGGCCCTAATATCCCTGGCCCTAATATCCCTGGCCCTAATATCCCTGGCCCTAACATCCCTGGCCCTAATATCCGTGGCCCTAATATCCCTGGCCCTAATATCCCTGGCCCTAATATCGCTGGCCCTAATATCCCTGGCCCTAATATCGCTGGCCCTAATATCCCTGGCCCTAATATCCCTTGCTCTAATATCCCTGGCCCTAATATCCCTGGCCCTAATATCCCTGGCCCTAATAACGCTGGCCCTAATCTCCCTGGCCCTAATATCCCTGGCCCTAATATCCCTGGCCCTAATATCCCTGGCTCTAATATCCCTGACCCTAATATCCCTGGCCCTAATATCCCTGGCCCTAATATCGCTGGCCCTAATATCCCTGGCCCTGATATCCCTGGCCCTAATATCCCTGGCCCTAATATCCCTGGCCCTAATATCCCTGGCCCTAATATCCCTGGCCATAATATCCCTAGCCTTAATATCCCTGGCCCTAATAACGCTGGCCCTAATCTCCCTGGCCCTAATATCCCTGGCCCTAATATCCCTGGCCCTAATATCCCTGGCTCTAATATCCCTGGCCCTAATATCCCTGGCCCTAATATCCCTGGCCCTAATATCCCTGGCCCTGATATCCCTGGCCCTAATATCCCTGGCCCTAATATCCATGGCCCTAATATCCCTGGCCCTAATATCCCTGGCCCTAATATCCCTGGCCCTAATAACCCTGGCCCTAATATCCCTGGCCCTAATATCCCTGGCGCTAATAACCCTGGCCCTGACATCCCTGGCCCTAATATCCCTGGCCCTAATATCCCTGGACCTAATATCCCTGCCCTAATATCCCTGGCCCTAATATCCCTGGCCCTAATATCCCTGGCCCTAATATCCCTGGCCCTAACATCCCTGGCCCTTATATCCCTGGCCCTAATATCCCTGGCCCTAATATCCCTGGCCCTAATATCCCTGGCCCTAATATCCCTTGCCCTGAAATCCCTGGCCCTAATATCCCTGGCCCTAAAATCCCTGGCCCTAATATCCCTGGCCCTAATATCCCTGGCCCTAATATCCCTGGCCCTAATATCCCTGGCCCTAATATCCCAGGCCCTAATATCCCTGGCCCTAATATCCCTGGCCCTAATATCCCTGGCTCTAATATCCCTGGCCCTAATATACCTGGCTCTAATATCCCTGGCCCTAATATCCCTGGCCCTAATATCCCTGGCCCTAATATCGCTGGCCCTAATATCCCTGGCCCTAATATCCCTGGCCCTAATATCCCTGGCCCTAATATCCCTGGCCCTAATATCCCTGGACCTAATATCCATGGCCCTAATATCCCTGGCCCTAATATCCCTGGCCCTAATATCCCTTGCCCTAATATCCCTGGCCCTAATATCCGTGGCCCTAATATCCCTTGCCCTAATATCCCTGGCCCTAATATCCCTGGCCATAATATGTCTGGCCCTAATATCCCTGGCCCTTATATCCCTGGCCCTAATATCCCTGGCCCTAACATCCCTGGCCCTAATATCCCTGGCCCTAATATCCCTGGCCCTAATATCCCTGGCCCTAATATCCGTGGCCCTAATATCCCTGGCCCTAATATCCCTGGCACTAATATCCCTGGCCCTAATATCCCTGGCCCTAATATCGCTGGCCCTAATATCCCTGGCCCTAATATCCCTGGCCCTAATATCCCTGGCCATAATATCCCTAGCCTTAATATCCCTGGCCCTAATAACGCTGGCCCTAATCTCCCTGGCCCTAATATCCCTGGCCCTAATATCCCTGGCCCTAATATCCCTGGCTCTAATATCCCTGGCCCTAATATCCCTGGCCCTAATATCCCTGGACCTAATATCCCTGGCCCTGATATCCCTGGCCCTGATATCCCTGGCCCTAATATCCCTGGCCCTAATATCCCTTGCTCTAATATCCCTGGCCCTAATATCCCTGGCCCTAATATCCCTTGCCCTAAAATCCCTGGCCCTAATATCCCTGGCCCTAATATCCCTTGCTCTAATATCCCTGGCCCTAATATCCCTGGCCCTAATATCCCTTGCTCTAATATCCCTGGACCTAATATCCCTGGCCCTAATATCCCTGGCCCTAATATCCCTGGCCCTAATATCCCTGGCCCTAATATCCCTTGCTCTAATATCCCTGGCCCTAATATCCCTGGCCCTAATTTCCCTTGCCCTAAAATCCCTGGCCCTAATATCCCTGGCCCTAATATCCCTGGCCATAATATCCCTGGCCCTAATATCCCTGGCTCTAATATCCCTGACCCTAATATCCCTGGCCCTAATATCCCTGGCCCTAATATCGCTGGCCCTAATATCCCTGGCCATAATATCCCTGGCCCTAATATCCCTGGCCCTAATATCCCTGGCCCTAATATCCCTGGCCCTGATATCCCTGGCCCTAATATCCCTGGCCCTAATATCCCTGGCCCTAATATCCCTGGCCCTAATATCCCTGGCCCTAATATCCCTGGCTCTAAAATCCCTGGCCCTAATATCCCTGGGCCCTAATATCCCTTGCCCTAAAATCCCTGGCCCTAATATCCCTGGCCCTAATATCTCTGGCCCTAATATCCCTGGCCCTAATATCCCTGGCCCTAATATCCATGGCCCTAATATCCCTCGCCCTAATATCCCTGGCCCTAATATCCCTGGCCCTAATAACCCTGGCCCTAATATCCCTGGCCCTAATATCCCTGGCGCTAATAACCCTGGCCCTGACATCCCTGGCCCTAATATCCCTGGCCCTAATATCCCTGGACCTAATATCCCTGCCCTAATATCCCTGGCCCTAATATCCCTGGCCCTAATATCCCTGGCCCTAATATCCCTGGCCCTAACATCCCTGGCCCTAATATCCGTGGCCCTAATATCCCTGGCCCTAATATCCCTGGCCCTAATATCCCTGGCCCTAATATCCCTGGCCCTAATATCGCTGGCCCTAATATCCCTGGCCCTATTATCCCTGGCCCTAATATCCCTGGCCATAATATCCCTGGCCCTAATATCCCTGGCCCTAATAACGCTGGCCCTAATCTCCCTGGCCCTAATATCCCTGGCCCTAATATCCCTGGCCCTAATATCCCTGGCTCTAATATCCCTGGCCCTAATATCCCTGGCCCTAATATCCCTGGACCTAATATCCCTGGCCCTGATATCCCTGGCCCTGATATCCCTGGCCCTAATATCCCTGGCCCTAATATCCCTGGCCCTAATATCCCTGGCCCTAATATCCCTGGCCATAATATCCCTAGCCTTAATATCCCTGGCCCTAATAACGCTGGCCCTAATCTCCCTGGCCCTAATATCCCTGGCCCTAATATCCCTGGCCCTAATATCCCTGGCTCTAATATCCCTGGCCCTAATATCCCTGGCCCTAATATCCCTGGACCTAATATCCCTGGCCCTGATATCCCTGGCCCTGATATCCCTGGCCCTAATATCCCTGGCCCTAATATCCCTGGCCCTAATATCCCTGGCCCTAATATCCCTGGCCCTAATATCCCTTGCTCTAATATCCCTGGCCCTAATATCCCTGGCCCTAATATCCCTGGCCCTAATATCCCTGGCCCTAATATCCCTGGCCCTAATATCCCTGGCCCTAATATCCCTGGCTCTAAAATCCCTGGCCCTAATATCCCTGGGCCCTAATATCCCTTGCCATAAAATCCCTGGCCCTAATATCCCTGGCCCTAATATCTCTGGCCCTAATATCCCTGGCCCTAATATCCCTGGCCCTAATATCCATGGCCCTAATATCCCTCGCCCTAATATCCCTGGCCCTAATATCCCTGGCCCTAATAACCCTGGCCCTAATATCCCTGGCCCTAATATCCCTGGCGCTAATAACCCTGGCCCTGACATCCCTGGCCCTAATATCCCTGGCCCTAATATCCCTGGACCTAATATCCCTGCCCTAATATCCCTGGCCCTAATATCCCTGGCCCTAATATCCCTGGCCCTAATATCCCTGGCCCTAACATCCCTGGCCCTAATATCCATGGCCCTAATATCCCTGGCCCTAATATCCCTGGCCCTAATATCCCTGGCCCTAATATCCCTGGCCCTAATATCGCTGGCCCTAATATCCCTGGCCCTATTATCCCTGGCCCTAATATCCCTGGCCATAATATCCCTGGCCCTAATATCCCTGGCCCTAATAACGCTGGCCCTAATCTCCCTGGCCCTAATATCCCTGGCCCTAATATCCCTGGCCCTAATATCCCTGGCTCTAATATCCCTGGCCCTAATATCCCTGGCCCTAATATCCCTGGACCTAATATCCCTGGCCCTGATATCCCTGGCCCTGATATCCCTGGCCCTAATATCCCTGGCCCTAATATCCCTGGCCCTAATATCCCTGGCCCTAATATCCCTGGCCATAATATCCCTAGCCTTAATATCCCTGGCCCTAATAACGCTGGCCCTAATCTCCCTGGCCCTAATATCCCTGGCCCTAATATCCCTGGCCCTAATATCCCTGGCTCTAATATCCCTGGCCCTAATATCCCTGGCCCTAATATCCCTGGACCTAATATCCCTGGCCCTGATATCCCTGGCCCTGATATCCCTGGCCCTAATATCCCTGGCCCTAATATCCCTGGCCCTAATATCCCTGGCCCTAATATCCCTGGCCCTAATATCCCTTGCTCTAATATCCCTGGCCCTAATATCCCTGGCCCTAATATCCCTGGCCCTAATATCCCTGGCTCTAAAATCCCTGGCCCTAATATCCCTGGGCCCTAATATCCCTTGCCCTAAAATCCCTGGCCCTAATATCCCTGGCCCTAATATCCCTGGCCCTAATATCCCTGGCCCTAATATCCCTGGCCCTAATATCCCTGGCCCTAATATCCCTCCCCCTAATATCCCTGGCCCTAATATCCCTGGCCCTAATAACCCTGGCCCTAATATCCCTGGCCCTAATATCCCTGGCGCTAATAACCCTGGCCCTAACATCCCTGGCCCTAATATCCCTGGCCCTAATATCCCTGGACCTAATATCCCTGCCCTAATATCCCTGGCCCTAATATCCCTGGCCCTAATATCCCTGGCCCTAATATCCCTGGCCCTAACATCCCTGGCCCTAATATCCGTGGCCCTAATATCCCTGGCCCTAATATCCCTGGCCCTAATATCCCTGGCCCTAATATCCCTGGCCCTAATATCGCTGGCCCTAATATCCCTGGCCCTATTATCCCTGGCCCTAATATCCCTGGCCATAATATCCCTGGCCCTAATATCCCTGGCCCTAATAACGCTGGCCCTAATCTCCCTGGCCCTAATATCCCTGGCCCTAATATCCCTGGCCCTAATATCCCTGGCTCTAATATCCCTGGCCCTAATATCCCTGGCCCTAATATCCCTGGACCTAATATCCCTGGCCCTGATATCCCTGGCCCTGATATCCCTGGCCCTAATATCCCTGGCCGTAATATCCCTGGCCCTAATATCCCTGGCCCTAATATCCCTGGCCCTAATATCCCTTGCTCTAATATCGCTGGCTCTAATTTCCCTGGCCCTAATATCCCTTGCCCTAAAATCCCTGGCCCTAATATCCCTGGCCCTAATATCCCTGGCCCTAATATCCCTGGCCCTAATATCCCTGGCTCTAATATCCCTGGCCCTAATATCCCTGGCCCTAATATCCCTGGCCCTAATATCCCTGGCCATAATATCCCTGGCCCTAATATCCCTGGCCCTAATATCCCTGGCCCTAATATCCCTGGCCCTGATATCCCTGGCCCTAATATCCCTGGCCCTAATATCCCTGGCCCTAATATCCCTGGCCCTAATATCCCTGGCTCTAAAATCCCTGGCCCTAATATCCCTGGCCCTAATATCCCTGGCCCTAATATCCCTGGCTCTAAAATCCCTGGCCCTAATATCCCTGGCCCTAATATCCCTGGCTCTAATATCCCTGGCCCTAATATCCCTGGCCCTAATATCCCTGGCCCTAATATCGCTGGCTCTAATATCCCAGGCCATAATATCCCTGGCCCTAATATCCCTGGCCCTAATATTCCTGGCCCTAATATCCCTGGCCCTGATATCCCTGGCCCTAATATCCCTGGCCCTAATATCCCTGGCCCTAATATCCCTGGCCCTAATATCCCTGGCTCTAATATCCCTGGCCCTAATATCCCTGGGCCCTAATATCCCTTGCCCCAAAATCACTGGCCCGAATATCCCTGGCCCTAATAACCCTGGCCCTAATATCCCTGGCCCTAATATCCCTGGCCCTAATATCCCTCGCCCTAATATCCCTGGCCCTAATATCCCTGGCCCTAATAACCCTGGCCCTAATATCCCTGGCCCTAATATCCCTGGCGCTAATATCCCTGGCCCTAACATCCCTGGCCCTAATATCCCTGGCCCTAATATCCCTGGACCTAATATCCCTGCCCTAATATCCCTGGCCCTAATATCCCTGGCCCTAATATCCCTGGCCCTAATATCCCTTGCCCTAAAATCCCTGGCCCTAATATCCCTGGCCCTAATATCCCTGGCCCTAATATCCCTGGCCCTAATATCCCTGGCTCTAATATCCCTGGCCCTAATATCGCTGGCCCTAATATCCCTGGCCATAATATCCCTGGCCCTAATATCCCTGGCCCTAATATCCCTGACCTAATATCCCTGCCCTAATATCCCTGGCCCTAATATCCCTGGCCCTAATATCCCTGGCCCTAATATCCCTGGCCCTAACATCGCTGGCCCTAATATCCCTGGCCCTAATATCCCTGGGCCTAATATCCCCGGCCTTAATATCCCTGGCCCTAATATCCCTGGCCCTAATATCCCTGGCCCTAATATCCCTGGGCATAATATGCCTGGCCCTAATATCCCTGGCCCTAATATCCCTGGCCCTAATATCCCTGGCCCTAATATCCCTGCCCCTAATATCCCTGGCCCTAAAATCCCTGGCCCTAATATCCCTGGCCCTAATATCCCTGGCCCTAATATCCCTGGCCCTAATATCCCTGGCCCTAATATCCCAGGCCCTAATATCCCTGGCCCTAATATCCCTGGCCCTAATATCCCTGGCTCTAATAACCCTGGCCCTAATATGCCTGGCTCTAATATCCCTGGCCCTAATATCCCTGGCCCTAATATCCCTGGCCCTAATATCGCTGGCCCTAATATCCCTGGCCCTATTATCCCTGGCCCTAATATCCCTGGCCCTAATTTCCCTGGTCCTAACATCCCTGGACCTAATATCCCTGGCCCTAATATCCCTGGCCCTAATATCCCTGGCCCTAATATCCCTTGCCCTAATATCCCTGGCCCTAATATCCGTGGTCCTAATATCCCTTGCCTTAATATCCCTGGCCCTAATATCCCTGGCCATAATATGCCTGGCCCTAATATCCCTGGCCCTTATATCCCTGGCCCTAATATCCCTGGCCCTAATATCCCTGGCCCTAATATCCCTGGCCCTAATATCCCTTGCCCTAAAATCCCTGGCCCTAATATCCCTGGCCCTAAAATCCCTGGCCCTAATATCCCTGGCCCTAATATCCCTGGCCCTAATATCCCTGGCCCTAATATCCCTGGCCCTAATATCCCTGGCCCTAATATCCCTGGCCCTAATATCCCTGGCTCTAATATCCCTGGCCCTAATATGCCTGGCTCTAATATCCCTGGCCCTAATATCCCTGGCCCTAATATCCCTGGCCCTAATATCGCTGGCCCTAATATCCCTGGCCCTAATATCCCTGGCCCTAATATCCCTGGCCCTAATATCCCTGGCCCTAATATCCCTGGACCTAATATCCCTGGCCCTAATATCCTTGGCCCTAATATCCCTGGCACTAATATCCCTTGCCCTTATATCCCTGGCCCTAATATCCCTGGCCCTAACATCCCTGGCCCTAATATCCCTGGCCCTAATATCCCTGGCCCTAATATCCCTGGCCCTAATATCCGTGGCCCTAATATCCCTGGCCCTAATATCCCTGGCACTAATATCCCTGGCCCTAATATCCCTGGCCCTAATATCGCTGGCCCTAATATCCCTGGCCCTAATATCCCTGGCCCTAATATCCCTGGCCATAATATCCCTAGCCTTAATATCCCTGGCCCTAATAACGCTGGCCCTAATCTCCCTGGCCCTAATATCCCTGGCCCTAATATCCCTGGCCCTAATATCCCTGGCTCTAATATCCCTGGCCCTAATATCCCTGGCCCTAATATCCCTGGACCTAATATCCCTGGCCCTGATATCCCTGGCCCTGATATCCCTGGCCCTAATATCCCTGGCCCTAATATCCCTTGCTCTAATATCCCTGACCCTAATATCCCTGGCCCTAATATCCCTTGCCCTAAAATCCCTGGCCCTAATATCCCTGGCCCTAATATCCCTTGCTCTAATATCCCTGGCCCTAATATCCCTGGCCCTAATATCCCTTGCTCTAATATCCCTGGACCTAATATCCCTGGCCCTAATATCCCTGGCCCTAATATCCCTGGCCCTAATATCCCTGGCCCTAATATCCCTTGCTCTAATATCCCTGGCCCTAATATCCCTGGCCCTAATATCCCTTGCCCTAAAATCCCTGGCCCTAATATCCCTGGCCCTAATATCCCTGGCCCTAATATCCCTGGCCCTAATATCCCTGGCTCTAATATCCCTGGCCCTAATATCCCTGGCCCTAATATCCCTGGCCCTAATATCGCTGGCCCTAATATCCCTGGCCATAATATCCCTGGCCCTAATATCCCTGGCCCTAATATCCCTGGCCCTAATATCCCTGGCCCTGATATCCCTGGCCCTAATATCCCTGGCCCTAATATCCCTGGCCCTAATATCCCTGGCCCTAATATCCCTGGCCCTAATATCCCTGGCTCTAAAATCCCTGGCCCTAATATCCCTGGGCCCTAATATCCCTTGCCCTAAAATCCCTGGCCCTAATATCCCTGGCCCTAATATCTCTGGCCCTAATATCCCTGGCCCTAATATCCCTGGCCCTAATATCCATGGCCCTAATATCCCTCACCCTAATATCCCTGGCCCCAATATCCCTGGCCCTAATAACCCTGGCCCTAATATCCCTGGCCCTAATATCCCTTGCGCTAATAACCCTGGCCCTGACATCCCTGGCCCTAATATCCCTGGCCCTAATATCCCTGGACCTAATATCCCTGCCCTAATATCCCTGGCCCTAATATCCCTGGCCCTAATATCCCTGGCCCTAATATCCCTGGCCCTAACATCCCTGGCCCTAATATCCGTGGCCCTAATATCCCTGGCCCTAATATCCCTGGCCCTAATATCCCTGGCCCTAATATCCCTGGCCCTAATATCGCTGGCCCTAATATCCCTGGCCCTATTATCCCTGGCCCTAATATCCCTGGCCATAATATCCCTGGCCCTAATATCCCTGGCCCTAATAACGCTGGCCCTAATCTCCCTGGCCCTAATATCCCTGGCCCTAATATCCCTGGCCCTAATATCCCTGGCTCTAATATCCCTGGCCCTAATATCCCTGGCCCTAATATCCCTGGACCTAATATCCCTGGCCCTGATATCCCTGGCCCTGATATCCCTGGCCCTAATATCCCTGGCCCTAATATCCCTGGCCCTAATATCCCTGGCCCTAATATCCCTCGCCCTAATATCCCTTGCTCTAATATCCCTGGCCCTAATATCCCTGGCCCTAATATCCCTTGCCCTAAAATCCCTGGCCCTAATATCCCTGGCTCTAATATCCCTGGCCCTAATATCCCTGGCCCTAATATCCCTGGCTCTAATATCCCTGGCCCTAATATCCCTGGCCCTAATATCCCTGGCCCTAATATCGCTGGCCCTAATATCCCTGGCCATACTATCCCTGGCCCTAATATCCCTGGCCCTAATATCCCTGGCCCTAATATCCCTGGCCCTGATATCCCTGGCCCTAATATCCCTGGCCCTAATATCCCTGGCCCTAATATCCCTGGCCCTAATATCCCTGGCCCTAATATCCCTGGCTCTAAAATCCCTGGCCCTAATATCCCTGGGCCCTAATATCCCTTGCCCTAAAATCCCTGGCCCTAATATCCCTGGCCCTAATATCCCTGGCCCTAATATCCCTGGCCCTAATATCCCTGGCCCTAATATCCCTGGCCCTAATATCCCTCCCCCTAATATCCCTGGCCCTAATATCCCTGGCCCTAATAACCCTGGCCCTAATATCCCTGGCCCTAATATCCCTGGCGCTAATAACCCTGGCCCTAACATCCCTGGCCCTAATATCCCTGGCCCTAATATCCCTGGACCTAATATCCCTGCCCTAATATCCCTGGCCCTAATATCCCTGGCCCTAATATCCCTGGCCCTAATATCCCTGGCCCTAACATCCCTGGCCCTAATATCCGTGGCCCTAATATCCCTGGCCCTAATATCCCTGGCCCTAATATCCCTGGCCCTAATATCCCTGGCCCTAATATCGCTGGCCCTAATATCCCTGGCCCTATTATCCCTGGCCCTAATATCCCTGGCCATAATATCCCTGGCCCTAATATCCCTGGCCCTAATAACGCTGGCCCTAATCTCCCTGGCCCTAATATCCCTGGCCCTAATATCCCTGGCCCTAATATCCCTGGCTCTAATATCCCTGGCCCTAATATCCCTGGCCCTAATATCCCTGGACCTAATATCCCTGGCCCTGATATCCCTGGCCCTGATATCCCTGGCCCTAATATCCCTGGCCGTAATATCCCTGGCCCTAATATCCCTGGCCCTAATATCCCTGGCCCTAATATCCCTTGCTCTAATATCCCTGGCTCTAATTTCCCTGGCCCTAATATCCCTTGCCCTAAAATCCCTGGCCCTAATATCCCTGGCCCTAATATCCCTGGCCCTAATATCCCTGGCCCTAATATCCCTGGCTCTAATATCCCTGGCCCTAATATCCCTGGCCCTAATATCCCTGGCCCTAATATCCCTGGCCATAATATCCATGGCCCTAATATCCCTGGCCCTAATATCCCTGGCCCTAATATCCCTGGCCCTGATATCCCTGGCCCTAATATCCCTGGCCCTAATATCCCTGGCCCTAATATCCCTGGCCCTAATATCCCTGGCTCTAAAATCCCTGGCCCTAATATCCCTGGCCCTAATATCCCTGGCCCTAATATCCCTGGCTCTAAAATCCCTGGCCCTAATATCCCTGGCCCTAATATCCCTGGCTCTAATATCCCTGGCCCTAATATCCCTGGCCCTAATATCCCTGGCCCTAATATCGCTGGCTCTAATATCCCAGGCCATAATATCCCTGGCCCTAATATCCCTGGCCCTAATATTCCTGGCCCTAATATCCGTGGCCCTGATATCCCTGGCCCTAATATCCCTGGCCCTAATATCCCTGGCCCTAATATCCCTGGCCCTAATATCCCTGGCTCTAATATCCCTGGCCCTAATATCCCTGGGCCCTAATATCCCTTGCCCCAAAATCACTGGCCCTAATATCCCTGGCCCTAATATCCCTGGCCCTAATATCCCTGGCCCTAATATCCCTGGCCCTAATATCCCTGGCCCTAATATCCCTCGCCCTAATATCCCTGGCCCTAATATCCCTGGCCCTAATAACCCTGGCCCTAATATCCCTGGCCCTAATATCCCTGGCGCTAATATCCCTGGCCCTAACATCCCTGGCCCTAATATCCCTGGCCCTAATATCCCTGGACCTAATATCCCTGCCCTAATATCCCTGGCCCTAATATCCCTGGCCCTAATATCCCTGGCCCTAATATCCCTTGACCTAAAATCCCTGGCCCTAATATCCCTGGCCCTAATATCCCTGGCCCTAATATCCCTGGCCCTAATATCCCTGGCTCTAATATCCCTGGCCCTAATATCGCTGGCCCTAATATCCCTGGCCATAATATCCCTGGCCCTAATATCCCTGGCCCTAATATCCCTGACCTAATATCCCTGCCCTAATATCCCTGGCCCTAATATCCCTGGCCCTAATATCCCTGGCTCTAATATCCCTGGCCCTAACATCGCTGGCCCTAATATCCCTGGCCCTAATATCCCTGGGCCT
The DNA here is from genome assembly GCF_048934315.1 of Petromyzon marinus. Lineage (NCBI taxonomy): Eukaryota > Metazoa > Chordata > Hyperoartia > Petromyzontiformes > Petromyzontidae > Petromyzon > Petromyzon marinus. Next base: position 1,706,711 of record NW_027422728.1, read on the forward strand.
AATATCCCCGGCCTTAATATCCCTGGCCCTAATATCCCTGGCCCTAATATCCCTGGCCCTAATATCCCTGGGCATAATATGCCTGGCCCTAATATCCCTGGCCCTAATATCCCTGGCCCTAATATCCCTGGCCCTAATATCCCTGCCCCTAATATCCCTGGCCCTAAAATCCCTGGCCCTAATATCCCTGGCCCTAATATCCCTGGCCCTAATATCCCTGGCCCTAATATCCCTGGCCCTAATATCCCAGGCCCTAATATCCCTGGCCCTAATATCCCTGGCCCTAATATCCCTGGCTCTAATATCCCTGGCCCTAATATGCCTGGCTCTAATATCCCTGGCCCTAATATCCCTGGCCCTAATATCCCTGGCCCTAATATCGCTGGCCCTAATATCCCTGGCCCTAATATCCCTGGCCCTAATATCCCTGGCCCTAATATCCCTGGTCCTAACATCCCTGGACCTAATATCCCTGGCCCTAATATCCCTGGCCCTAATATCCCTGGCCCTAATATCCCTTGCCCTAATATCCCTGGCCCTAATATCCGTGGCCCTAATATCCCTTGCCTTAATATCCCTGGCCCTAATATCCCTGGCCATATTATGCCTGGCCCTAATATCCCTGGCCCTTATATCCCTGGCCCTAATATCCCTGGCCCTAATATCCCTGGCCCTAATATCCCTGGCCCTAATATCCCTTGCCCTAAAATCCCTGGCCCTAATATCCCTGGCCCTAAAATCCCTGGCCCTAATATCCCTGGGCCTAATATCCCTGGCCCTAATATCCCTGGCCCTAATATCCCTGGCCCTAATATCCCTGGCCCTAATATCCCTGGCCCTAATATCCCTGGCTCTAATATCCCTGGCCCTAATATGCCTGGCTCTAATATCCCTGGCCCTAATATCCCTGGCCCTAATATCCCTGGCCCTAATATCGCTGGCCCTAATATCCCTGGCCCTAATATCCCTGGCCCTAATATCCCTGGCCCTAATATCCCTGGCCCTAATATCCCTGGACCTAATATCCCTGGCCCTAATATCCCTGGCCCTAATATCCCTGGCCCTAATATCCCTTGCCATAATATCCCTGGCCCTAATATCCGTGGCCTTAATATCCCTTGCCCTAATATCCCTGGCCCTAATATCCCTGGCCATAATATGCCTGGCCCTAATATCCCTGGCCCTTATATCCCTGGCCCTAATATCCCTGGCCCTAACATCCCTGGCCCTAATATCCCTGGCCCTAATATCCCTGGCCCTAATATCCCTGGCCCTAATATCCGTGGCCCTAATATCCCTGGCCCTAATATCCCTGGCCCTAATATCCCTGGCCCTAATATCCCTGGCCCTAATATCGCTGGCCCTAATATCCCTGGCCCTAATATCCCTGGCCATAATATCCCTGGCCTTAATATCCCTGGCCCTAATAACGCTGGCCCTAATCTCCCTGGCCCTAATATCCCTGGCCCTAATATCCCTGGCCCTAATATCCCTGGCTCTAATATCCCTGGCCCTAATATCCCTGGCCCTAATATCCCTGGACCTAATATCCCTGGCCCTGATATCCCTGGCCCTGATATCCCTGGACCTAAAATCCCTGGCCCTAATATCCCTGGCCCTAATATCCCTGGCCCTAATATCCCTGGCCCTAATATCCCTTGCTCTAATATCCCTGGCCCTAATATCCCTGGCCCTAATATCCCTTGCCCTAAAATCCCTGGCCCTAATATCCCTGGCCCTAATATCCCTGGCCCTAATATCCCTGGCCCTAATATCCCTGGCTCTAATATCCCTGGCCCTAATATCCCTGGCCCTAATATCCCTGGCACTAATATCGCTGGCCCTAATATCCCTGGCCATAATATCCCTGGCCCTAATATCCCTGGCCCTAATATCCCTGGCCCTAATATCCCTGGCCCTGATATCCCTGGCCCTAATATCCCTGGCCCTAATATCCCTGGCCCTAATATCCCTGGCCCTAATATCCCTGGCCCTAATATCCCTGGCTCTAAAATCCCTGGCCCTAATATCCCTGGCCCTAATATCCCTGGCCCTAATATCCCTGGCCCTAATATCCCTGGCTCTAATATCCCTGGCCCTAATATCCCTGGCCCTAATATCCCTGGCACTAATATCGCTGGCCCTAATATCCCTGGCCATAATATCCCTGGCCCTAATATCCCTGGCCCTAATATCCCTGGCCCTGATATCCCTGGCCCTGATATCCCTGGCCCTAATATCCCTGGCCCTAATATCCCTGGCCCTAATATCCCTGGCCATAATATCCCTAGCCTTAATATCCCTGGCCCTAATAACGCTGGCCCTAATCTCCCTGGCCCTAATATCCCTGGCCCTAATATCCCTGGCCCTAATATCCCTGGCTCTAATATCCCTGGCCCTAATATCCCTGGCCCTAATATCCCTGGACCTAATATCCCTGGCCCTGATATCCCTGGCCCTGATATCCCTGGCCCTAATATCCCTGGCCCTAATATCCCTGGCCCTAATATCCCTGGCCCTAATATCCCTCGCCCTAATATCCCTTGCTCTAATATCCCTGGCCCTAATATCCCTGGCCCTAATATCCCTTGCCCTAAAATCCCTGGCCCTAATATCCCTGGCTCTAATATCCCTGGCCCTAATATCCCTGGCCCTAATATCCCTGGCTCTAATATCCCTGGCCCTAATATCCCTGGCCCTAATATCCCTGGCCCTAATATCGCTGGCCCTAATATCCCTGGCCATAATATCCCTGGCCCTAATATCCCTGGCCCTAATATCCCTGGCCCTAATATCCCTGGCCCTGATATCCCTGGCCCTAATATCCCTGGCCCTAATATCCCTGGCCCTAATATCCCTGGCCCTAATATCCCTGGCCCTAATATCCCTGGCTCTAAAATCCCTGGCCCTAATATCCCTGGGCCCTAATATCCCTTGCCCTAAAATCCCTGGCCCTAATATCCCTGGCCCTAATATCCCTGGCCCTAATATCCCTGGCCCTAATATCCCTGGCCCTAATATCCCTGGCCCTAATATCCCTCCCCCTAATATCCCTGGCCCTAATATCCCTGGCCCTAATAACCCTGGCCCTAATATCCCTGGCCCTAATATCCCTGGCGCTAATAACCCTGGCCCTAACATCCCTGGCCCTAATATCCCTGGCCCTAATATCCCTGGACCTAATATCCCTGCCCTAATATCCCTGGCCCTAATATCCCTGGCCCTAATATCCCTGGCCCTAATATCCCTGGCCCTAACATCCCTGGCCCTAATATCCGTGGCCCTAATATCCCTGGCCCTAATATCCCTGGCCCTAATATCCCTGGCCCTAATATCCCTGGCCCTAATATCGCTGGCCCTAATATCCCTGGCCCTATTATCCCTGGCCCTAATATCCCTGGCCATAATATCCCTGGCCCTAATATCCCTGGCCCTAATAACGCTGGCCCTAATCTCCCTGGCCCTAATATCCCTGGCCCTAATATCCCTGGCCCTAATATCCCTGGCTCTAATATCCCTGGCCCTAATATCCCTGGCCCTAATATCCCTGGACCTAATATCCCTGGCCCTGATATCCCTGGCCCTGATATCCCTGGCCCTAATATCCCTGGCCGTAATATCCCTGGCCCTAATATCCCTGGCCCTAATATCCCTGGCCCTAATATCCCTTGCTCTAATATCCCTGGCTCTAATTTCCCTGGCCCTAATATCCCTTGCCCTAAAATCCCTGGCCCTAATATCCCTGGCCCTAATATCCCTGGCCCTAATATCCCTGGCCCTAATATCCCTGGCTCTAATATCCCTGGCCCTAATATCCCTGGCCCTAATATCCCTGGCCCTAATATCCCTGGCCATAATATCCATGGCCCTAATATCACTGGCCCTAATATCCCTGGCCCTAATATCCCTGGCCCTGATATCCCTGGCCCTAATATCCCTGGCCCTAATATCCCTGGCCCTAATATCCCTGGCCCTAATATCCCTGGCTCTAAAATCCCTGGCCCTAATATCCCTGGCCCTAATATCCCTGGCCCCAATATCCCTGGCTCTAAAATCCCTGGCCCTAATATCCCTGGCCCTAATATCCCTGGCTCTAATATCCCTGGCCCTAATATCCCTGGCCCTAATATCCCTGGCCCTAATATCGCTGGCTCTAATATCCCAGGCCATAATATCCCTGGCCCTAATATCCCTGGCCCTAATATTCCTGGCCCTAATATCCCTGGCCCTGATATCCCTGGCCCTAATATCCCTGGCCCTAATATCCCTGGCCCTAATATCCCTGGCCCTAATATCCCTGGCTCTAATATCCCTGGCCCTAATATCCCTGGGCCCTAATATCCCTTGCCCCAAAATCACTGGCCCTAATATCCCTGGCCCTAATATCCCTGGCCCTAATATCCCTGGCCCTAATATCCCTGGCCCTAATATCCCTGGCCCTAATATCCCTCGCCCTAATATCCCTGGCCCTAATATCCCTGGCCCTAATAACCCTGGCCCTAATATCCCTGGCCCTAATATCCCTGGCGCTAATATCCCTGGCCCTAACATCCCTGGCCCTAATATCCCTGGCCCTAATATCCCTGGACCTAATATCCCTGCCCTAATATCCCTGGCCCTAATATCCCTGGCCCTAATATCCCTGGCCCTAATATCCCTTGCCCTAAAATCCCTGGCCCTAATATCCCTGGCCCTAATATCCCTGGCCCTAATATCCCTGGCCCTAATATCCCTGGCTCTAATATCCCTGGCCCTAATATCGCTGGCCCTAATATCCCTGGCCATAATATCCCTGGCCCTAATATCCCTGGCCCTAATATCCCTGACCTAATATCCCTGCCCTAATATCCCTGGCCCTAATATCCCTGGCCCTAATATCCCTGGCCCTAATATCCCTGGCCCTAACATCGCTGGCCCTAATATCCCTGGCCCTAATATCCCTGGGCCTAATATCCCCGGCCTTAATATCCCTGGCCCTAATATCCCTGGCCCTAATATCCCTGGCCCTAATATCCCTGGGCATAATATGCCTGGCCCTAATATCCCTGGCCCTAATATCCCTGGCCCTAATATCCCTGGCCCTAATATCCCTGCCCCTAATATCCCTGGCCCTAAAATCCCTGGCCCTAATATCCCTGGCCCTAATATCCCTGGCCCTAATATCCCTGGCCCTAATATCCCTGGCCCTAATATCCCAGGCCCTAATATCCCTGGCCCTAATATCCCTGGCCCTAATATCCCTGGCTCTAATATCCCTGGCCCTAATATGCCTGGCTCTAATATCCCTGGCCCTAATATCCCTGGCCCTAATATCCCTGGCCCTAATATCCCTGGCCCTAATATCCCTGGCCCTAATATCCCTTGCCCTAAAATCCCTGGCCCTAATATCCCTGGCCCTAAAATCCCTGGCCCTAATATCCCTGGGCCTAATATCCCTGGCCCTAATATCCCTGGCCCTAATATCCCTGGCCCTAATATCCCTGGCCCTAATATCCCTGGCCCTAATATCCCTGGCTCTAATATCCCTGGCCCTAATATGCCTGGCTCTAATATCCCTGGCCCTAATATCCCTGGCCCTAATATCCCTGGCCCTAATATCGCTGGCCCTAATATCCCTGGCCCTAATATCCCTGGCCCTAATATCCCTGGCCCTAATATCCCTGGCCCTAATATCCCTGGACCTAATATCCCTGGCCCTAATATCCCTGGCCCTAATATCCCTGGCCCTAATATCCCTTGCCATAATATCCCTGGCCCTAATATCCGTGGCCCTAATATCCCTTGCCCTAATATCCCTGGCCCTAATATCCCTGGCCATAATATGCCTGGCCCTAATATCCCTGGCCCTTATATCCCTGGCCCTAATATCCCTGGCCCTAACATCCCTGGCCCTAATATCCCTGGCCCTAATATCCCTGGCCCTAATATCCCTGGCCCTAATATCCGTGGCCCTAATATCCCTGGCCCTAATATCCCTGGCCCTAATATCCCTGGCCCTAATATCCCTGGCCCTAATATCGCTGGCCCTAATATCCCTGGCCCTAATATCCCTGGCCCTAATATCCCTGGCCATAATATCCCTGGCCTTAATATCCCTGGCCCTAATAACGCTGGCCCTAATCTCCCTGGCCCTAATATCCCTGGCCCTAATATCCCTGGCCCTAATATCCCTGGCTCTAATATCCCTGGCCCTAATATCCCTGGCCCTAATATCCCTGGACCTAATATCCCTGGCCCTGATATCCCTGGCCCTGATATCCCTGGACCTAATATCCCTGGCCCTAATATCCCTGGCCCTAATATCCCTGGCCCTAATATCCCTGGCCCTAATATCCCTTGCTCTAATATCCCTGGCCCTAATATCCCTGGCCCTAATATCCCTTGCCCTAAAATCCCTGGCCCTAATATCCCTGGCCCTAATATCCCTGGCCCTAATATCCCTGGCCCTAATATCCCTGGCTCTAATATCCCTGGCCCTAATATCCCTGGCCCTAATATCCCTGGCACTAATATCGCTGGCCCTAATATCCCTGGCCATAATATCCCTGGCCCTAATATCCCTGGCCCTAATATTCCTGGCCCTAATATCCCTGGCCCTGATATATCCCTGGCCCTAATATCCCTGGCCCTAATATCCCTGGCCCTAATATCCCTGGCCCTAATATCCCTGGCCCTAATATCCCTGGCTCTAAAATCCCTGGCCCTAATATCCCTGGGCCCTAATATCCCTTGCCCTAAAATCCCTGGCCCTAATATCCCTGGCCCTAATATCCCTGGCCCTAATATTCCTGGCCCTAATATCCCTGGCCCTAATATCCCTGGCCTTAATATCCCTCGCCCTAATATCCCTGGCCCTAATATCCCTGGCCCGAATAACCCTGGCCCTAATATCCCTGGCCCTAATATCCCTGGCGCTAATAACCCTGGCCCTAACATCCCTGGCCCTAATATCCCTGGCCCTAATATCCCTGGACCTAATATCCCTGCCCTAATATCCCTGGCCCTAATATCCCTGGCCCTAATATCCCTGGCCCTAATATCCCTGGCCCTAACATCCCTGGCCCTAATATCCGTGGCCCTAATATCCCTGGCCCTAATATCCCTGGCCCTAATATCTCTGGCCCTAATATCCCTGGCCCTAATATCGGTGGCCCTAATATCCCTGGCCCTAATATCCCTGGCCCTAATATCCCTGGCCATAATATCCCTGGCCCTAATATCCCTGGCCCTAATAACGCTGGCCCTAATCTCCCTGGCCCTAATATCCCTGGCCCTAATATCCCTGGCCCTAATATCCCTGGCTCTAATATCCCTGGCCCTAATATCCCTGGCCCTAATATCCCTGGACCTAATATCCCTGGCCCTGATATCCCTGGCCCTGATATCCCTGGCCCTAATATCCCTGGCCGTAATATCCCTGGCCCTAATATCCCTGGCCCTAATATCCCTGGCCCTAATATCCCTGGCCCTGATATCCCTGGCCCTAATATCCCTGGCCCTAATATCCCTGGCCCTAATATCCCTGGCCCTAATATCCCTGGCTCTAAATTCCCTGGCCCTAATATCCCTGGGCCCTAATATCCCTTGCCCTAAAATCCCTGGCCCTAATATCCCTGGCCCTAATATCCCTGGCCCTAATATCCCTGGCCCTAATATGCCTGGTCCTAATATCCCTCGCCCTAATATCCCTGGCCCTAATATCCCTGGCCCTAATAACCCTGGCCCTAATATCCCTGGCCCTAATATCCCTGGCTCTAATATCCCTGGCCCTAATATCCCTGGCCCTAATATCCCTGGACCTAATATCCCTGGCCCTGATATCCCTGGCCCTGATATCCCTGGCCCTAATATCCCTGGCCATAATATCCCTGGCCTTAATATCCCTGGCCCTAATATCCCTGGCCCTAATATCCCTTGCTCTAATATCCCTGGCTCTAATATCCCTGGCCCTAATATCCCTTGCCCTAAAATCCCTGACCCTAATATCCCTGGCCCTAATATCCCTGGCCCTAATATCCCTGGCCCTAATATCCCTGGCCATAATATCCCTAGCCTTAATATCCCTGGCCCTAATGACGCTGGCCCTAATCTCCCTGGCCCTAATATCCCTGGCCTTAATATCCCTGGCCCTAATATCCCTGGCTCTAATATCCCTGGCCCTAATATCCCTGGCCGTAATATCCCTGGACCTAATATCCCTGGCCCTAATATCCCTGGCCCTAATATCCCTGGCCATAATATCCCTAGCCTTAATATCCCTGGCCCTAATGACGCTGGCCCTAATCTCCCTGGCCCTAATATCCCTGGCCTTAATATCCCTGGCCCTAATATCCCTGGCTCTAATATCCCTGGCCCTAATATCCCTGGCCGTAATATCCCTGGACCTAATATCCCTGGCCCTGATATCCCTGGCCCTGATATCCCTGGCCCTAATATCCCTGGCCCTAATATCCCTGGCCCTAATATCCCTGGCCCTAATATCCCTGGCCCTAATATCCCTTGCTCTAATATCCCTGGCCCTAATATCCCTGGCCCTAATATCCCTTGCCCTAAAATCCCTGGCCCTAATATCCCTGGCTCTAATATCCCTGGCCCTAATATCCCTGGCCCTAATATCCCTGGCTCTAATATCCCTGGCCCTAATATCCCTGGCCCTAATATCCCTGGCCCTAATATCGCTGGCCCTAATATCCCTGGCCATAATATCCCTGGCCCTAATATCCCTGGCCCTAATATCCCTGGCCCTAATATCCCTGGCCCTGATATCCCTGGCCCTAATATCCCTGGCCCTAATATCCCTGGCCCTAATATCCCTGGCCCTAATATCCCTGGCCCTAATATCCCTGGCTCTAAAATCCCTGGCCCTAATATCCCTGGGCCCTAATATCCCTTGCCCTAAAATCCCTGGCCCTAATATCCCTGGCCCTAATATCCCTGGCCCTAATATCCCTGGCCCTAATATCCCTGGCCCTAATATCCCTGGCCCTAATATCCCTCGCCCTAATATCCCTGGCCCTAATATCCCTGCCCTAATAACCCTGGCCCTAATATCCCTGGCCCTAATATCCCTGGCGCTAATAACCCTGGCCCTAACATCCCTGGCCCTAATATCCATGGCCCTAATATCCCTGGACCTAATATCCCTGCCCTAATATCCCTGGCCCTAATATCCCTGGCCCTAATATCCCTGGCCCTAATATCCCTGGCCCTAACATCCCTGGCCCTAATATCCGTGTCCCTAATATCCCTGGCCCTAATATCCCTGGCCCTAATATCCCTGGCCCTAATATCCCTGGCCCTAATATCGCTGGCCCTAATATCCCTGGCCCTATTATCCCTGGCCCTAATATCCCTGGCCATAATATCCCTGGCCCTAATATCCCTGGCCCTAATAACGCTGGCCCTAATCTCCCTGGCCCTAATATCCCTGGCCCTAATATCCCTGGCCCTAATATCCCTGGCTCTAATATCCCTGGCCCTAATATCCCTGGCCCTAATATCCCTGGACCTAATATCCCTGGCCATGATATCCCTGGCCCTGATATCCCTGGCCCTAATATCCCTGGCCGTAATATCCCTGGCCCTAATATCCCTGGCCCTAATATCCCTGGCCCTAATATCCCTTGCTCTAATATCCCTGGCTCTAATATCCCTGGCCCTAATATCCCTTGCCCTAAAATCCCTGGCACTAATATCCCTGGCCCTAATATCCCTGGCCCTAATATCCCTGGCCCTAATATCCCTGGCTCTAATATCCCTGGCCCTAATATCCCTGGCCCTAATATCCCTGGCCCTAATATCCCTGGCCATAATATCCCTGGCCCTAATATCCCTGGCCCTAATATCCCTGGCCCTAATATCCCTGGCCCTGATATCCCTGGCCCTAATATCCCTGGCCCTAATATCCCTGGCCCTAATATCCCTGGCCCTAATATCCCTGGCTCTAAAATCCCTGGCCCTAATATCCCTGGCCCTAATATCCCTGGCCCTAATATCCCTGGCCCTAATATCCCTGGCCCTAATATCCCTGGGCATAATATGCCTGGCCCTAATATCCCTGGCCCTAATATCCCTGGCCCTAATATCCCTGGCCCTAATATCCCTGCCCCTAATATCCCTGGCCCTAAAATCCCTGGCCCTAATATCCCTGGCCCTAATATCCCTGGCCCTAATATCCCTGGCCCTAATATCCCAGGCCCTAATATCCCTGGCCCTAATATCCCTGGCCCTAATATCCCTGGCTCTAATATCCCTGGCCCTAATATGCCTGGCTCTAATATCCCTGGCCCTAATATCCCTGGCCCTAATATCCCTGGCCCTAATATCGCTGGCCCTAATATCCCTGGCCCTAATATCCCTGGCCCTAATATCCCTGGCCCTAATATCCCTGGTCCTAACATCCCTGGACCTAATATCCCTGGCCCTAATATCCCTGGCCCTAATATCCCTGGCCCTAATATCCCTTGCCCTAATATCCCTGGCCCTAATATCCGTGGCCCTAATATCCCTTGCCTTAATATCCCTGGCCCTAATATCCCTGGCCATAATATGCCTGGCCCTAATATCCCTGGCCCTTATATCCCTGGCCCTAATATCCCTGGCCCTAATATCCCTGGCCCTAATATCCCTGGCCCTAATATCCCTTGCCCTAAAATCCCTGGCCCTAATATCCCTGGCCCTAAAATCCCTGGCCCTAATATCCCTGGGCCTAATATCCCTGGCCCTAATATCCCTGGCCCTAATATCCCTGGCCCTAATATCCCTGGCCCTAATATCCCTGGCCCTAATATCCCTGGCTCTAATATCCCTGGCCCTAATATGCCTGGCTCTAATATCCCTGGCCCTAATATCCCTGGCCCTAATATCCCTGGCCCTAATATCGCTGGCCCTAATATCCCTGGCCCTAATATCCCTGGCCCTAATATCCCTGGACCTAATATCCCTGGCCCTGATATCCCTGGCCCTGATATCCCTGGACCTAATATCCCTGGCCCTAATATCCCTGGCCCTAATATCCCTGGCCCTAATATCCCTGGCCCTAATATCCCTTGCTCTAATATCCCTGGCCCTAATATCCCTGGCCCTAATATCCCTTGCCCTAAAATCCCTGGCCCTAATATCCCTGGCCCTAATATCCCTGGCCCTAATATCCCTGGCCCTAATATCCCTGGCTCTAATATCCCTGGCCCTAATATCCCTGGCCCTAATATCCCTGGCACTAATATCGCTGGCCCTAATATCCCTGGCCATAATATCCCTGGCCCTAATATCCCTGGCCCTAATATCCCTGGCCCTAATATCCCTGGCCCTGATATATCCCTGGCCCTAATATCCCTGGCCCTAATATCCCTGGCCCTAATATCCCTGGCCCTAATATCCCTGGCCCTAATATCCCTGGCTCTAAAATCCCTGGCCCTAATATCCCTGGGCCCTAATATCCCTTGCCCTAAAATCCCTGGCCCTAATATCCCTGGCCCTAATATCCCTGGCCCTAATATTCCTGGCCCTAATATCCCTGGCCCTAATATCCCTGGCCTTAATATCCCTCGCCCTAATATCCCTGGCCCTAATATCCCTGGCCCGAATAACCCTGGCCCTAATATCCCTGGCCCTAATATCCCTGGCGCTAATAACCCTGGCCCTAACATCCCTGGCCCTAATATCCCTGGCCCTAATATCCCTGGACCTAATATCCCTGCCCTAATATCCCTGGCCCTAATATCCCTGGCCCTAATATCCCTGGCCCTAATATCCCTGGCCCTAACATCCCTGGCCCTAATATCCGTGGCCCTAATATCCCTGGCCCTAATATCCCTGGCCCTAATATCCCTGGCCCTAATATCCCTGGCCCTAATATCGCTGGCCCTAATATCCCTGGCCCTAATATCCCTGGCCCTAATATCCCTGGCCATAATATCCCTGGCCCTAATATCCCTGGCCCTAATAACGCTGGCCCTAATCTCCCTGGCCCTAATATCCCTGGCCCTAATATCCCTGGCCCTAATATCCCTGGCTCTAATATCCCTGGCCCTAATATCCCTGGCCCTAATATCCCTGGACCTAATATCCCTGGCCCTGATATCCCTGGCCCTGATATCCCTGGCCCTAATATCCCTGGCCGTAATATCCCTGGCCCTAATATCCCTGGCCCTAATATCCCTGGCCCTAATATCCCTGGCCCTGATATCCCTGGCCCTAATATCCCTGGCCCTAATATCCCTGGCCCTAATATCCCTGGCCCTAATATCCCTGGCTCTAAATTCCCTGGCCCTAATATCCCTGGGCCCTAATATCCCTTGCCCTAAAATCCCTGGCCCTAATATCCCTGGCCCTAATATCCCTGGCCCTAATATCCCTGGCCCTAATATGCCTGGTCCTAATATCCCTCGCCCTAATATCCCTGGCCCTAATATCCCTGGCCCTAATAACCCTGGCCCTAATATCCCTGGCCCTAATATCCCTGGCTCTAATATCCCTGGCCCTAATATCCCTGGCCCTAATATCCCTGGACCTAATATCCCTGGCCCTGATATCCCTGGCCCTGATATCCCTGGCCCTAATATCCCTGGCCGTAATATCCCTGGCCTTAATATCCCTGGCCCTAATATCCCTGGCCCTAATATCCCTTGCTCTAATATCCCTGGCTCTAATATCCCTGGCCCTAATATCCCTTGCCCTAAAATCCCTGACCCTAATATCCCTGGCCCTAATATCCCTGGCCCTAATATCCCTGGCCCTAATATCCCTGGCCATAATATCCCTAGCCTTAATATCCCTGGCCCTAATGACGCTGGCCCTAATCTCCCTGGCCCTAATATCCCTGGCCTTAATATCCCTGGCCCTAATATCCCTGGCTCTAATATCCCTGGCCCTAATATCCCTGGCCGTAATATCCCTGGACCTAATATCCCTGGCCCTGATATCCCTGGCCCTGATATCCCTGGCCCTAATATCCCTGGCCCTAATATCCCTGGCCCTAATATCCCTGGCCCTAATATCCCTGGCCCTAATATCCCTTGCTCTAATATCCCTGGCCCTAATATCCCTGGCCCTAATATCCCTTGCCCTAAAATCCCTGGCCCTAATATCCCTGGCTCTAATATCCCTGGCCCTAATATCCCTGGCCCTAATATCCCTGGCTCTAATATCCCTGGCCCTAATATCCCTGGCCCTAATATCCCTGGCCCTAATATCGCTGGCCCTAATATCCCTGGCCATAATATCCCTGGCCCTAATATCCCTGGCCCTAATATCCCTGGCCCTAATATCCCTGGCCCTGATATCCCTGGCCCTAATATCCCTGGCCCTAATATCCCTGGCCCTAATATCCCTGGCCCTAATATCCCTGGCCCTAATATCCCTGGCTCTAAAATCCCTGGCCCTAATATCCCTGGGCCCTAATATCCCTTGCCCTAAAATCCCTGGCCCTAATATCCCTGGCCCTAATATCCCTGGCCCTAATATCCCTGGCCCTAATATCCCTGGCCCTAATATCCCTGGCCCTAATATCCCTCGCCCTAATATCCCTGGCCCTAATATCCCTGCCCTAATAACCCTGGCCCTAATATCCCTGGCCCTAATATCCCTGGCGCTAATAACCCTGGCCCTAACATCCCTGGCCCTAATATCCATGGCCCTAATATCCCTGGACCTAATATCCCTGCCCTAATATCCCTGGCCCTAATATCCCTGGCCCTAATATCCCTGGCCCTAATATCCCTGGCCCTAACATCCCTGGCCCTAATATCCGTGTCCCTAATATCCCTGGCCCTAATATCCCTGGCCCTAATATCCCTGGCCCTAATATCCCTGGCCCTAATATCGCTGGCCCTAATATCCCTGGCCCTATTATCCCTGGCCCTAATATCCCTGGCCATAATATCCCTGGCCCTAATATCCCTGGCCCTAATAACGCTGGCCCTAATCTCCCTGGCCCTAATATCCCTGGCCCTAATATCCCTGGCCCTAATATCCCTGGCTCTAATATCCCTGGCCCTAATATCCCTGGCCCTAATATCCCTGGACCTAATATCCCTGGCCATGATATCCCTGGCCCTGATATCCCTGGCCCTAATATCCCTGGCCGTAATATCCCTGGCCCTAATATCCCTGGCCCTAATATCCCTGGCCCTAATATCCCTTGCTCTAATATCCCTGGCTCTAATATCCCTGGCCCTAATATCCCTTGCCCTAAAATCCCTGGCACTAATATCCCTGGCCCTAATATCCCTGGCCCTAATATCCCTGGCCCTAATATCCCTGGCTCTAATATCCCTGGCCCTAATATCCCTGGCTCTAATATCCCTGGCCCTAATATCCCTGGCCATAATATCCCTGGCCCTAATATCCCTGGCCCTAATATCCCTGGCCCTAATATCCCTGGCCCTGATATCCCTGGCCCTAATATCCCTGGCCCTAATATCCCTGGCCCTAATATCCCTGGCTCTAAAATCCCTGGCCCTAATATCCCTGGCCCTAATATCCCTGGCCCTAATATCCCTGGCCCTAATATCCCTGGCCCTAATATCCCTGGGCATAATATGCCTGGCCCTAATATCCCTGGCCCTAATATCCCTGGCCCTAATATCCCTGGCCCTAATATCCCTGCCCCTAATATCCCTGGCCCTAAAATCCCTGGCCCTAATATCCCTGGCCCTAATATCCCTGGCCCTAATATCCCTGGCCCTAATATCCCAGGCCCTAATATCCCTGGCCCTAATATCCCTGGCCCTAATATCCCTGGCTCTAATATCCCTGGCCCTAATATGCCTGGCTCTAATATCCCTGGCCCTAATATCCCTGGCCCTAATATCCCTGGCCCTAATATCGCTGGCCCTAATATCCCTGGCCCTAATATCCCTGGCCCTAATATCCCTGGCCCTAATATCCCTGGTCCTAACATCCCTGGACCTAATATCCCTGGCCCTAATATCCCTGGCCCTAATATCCCTGGCCCTAATATCCCTTGCCCTAATATCCCTGGCCCTAATATCCGTGGCCCTAATATCCCTTGCCTTAATATCCCTGGCCCTAATATCCCTGGCCATAATATGCCTGGCCCTAATATCCCTGGCCCTTATATCCCTGGCCCTAATATCCCTGGCCCTAATATCCCTGGCCCTAATATCCCTGGCCCTAATATCCCTTGCCCTAAAATCCCTGGCCCTAATATCCCTGGCCCTAAAATCCCTGGCCCTAATATCCCTGGGCCTAATATCCCTGGCCCTAATATCCCTGGCCCTAATATCCCTGGCCCTAATATCCCTGGCCCTAATATCCCTGGCCCTAATATCCCTGGCTCTAATATCCCTGGCCCTAATATGCCTGGCTCTAATATCCCTGGCCCTAATATCCCTGGCCCTAATATCCCTGGCCCTAATATCGCTGGCCCTAATATCCCTGGCCCTAATATCCCTGGCCCTAATATCCCTGGCCCTAATATCCCTGGCCCTAATATCCCTGGACCTAATATCCCTGGCCCTAATATCCCTGGCCCTAATATCCCTGGCCCTAATATCCCTTGCCCTAATATCCCTGGCCCTAATATCCGTGGCCCTAATATCCCTTGCCCTAATATCCCTGGCCCTAATATCCCTGGCCATAATATGCCTGGCCCTAATATCCCTGGCCCTTATATCCCTGGCCCTAATATCCCTGGCCCTAACATCCCTGGCCCTAATATCCCTGGCCCTAATATCCCTGGCCCTAATATCCCTGGCCCTAATATCCGTGGCCCTAATATCCCTGGCCCTAATATCCCTGGCCCTAATATCCCTGGCCCTAATATCCCTGGCCCTAATATCGCTGGCCCTAATATCCCTGGCCCTAATATCCCTGGCCCTAATATCCCTGGCCATAATATCCCTGGCCTTAATATCCCTGGCCCTAATAACGCTGGCCCTAATCTCCCTGGCCCTAATATCCCTGGCCCTAATATCCCTGGCCCTAATATCCCTGGCTCTAATATCCCTGGCCCTAATATCCCTGGCCCTAATATCCCTGGACCTAATATCCCTGGCCCTGATATCCCTGGCCCTGATATCCCTGGACCTAATATCCCTGGCCCTAATATCCCTGGCCCTAATATCCCTGGCCCTAATATCCCTGGCCCTAATATCCCTTGCTCTAATATCCCTGGCCCTAATATCCCTGGCCCTAATATCCCTTGCCCTAAAATCCCTGGCCCTAATATCCCTGGCCCTAATATCCCTGGCCCTAATATCCCTGGCCCTAATATCCCTGGCTCTAATATCCCTGGCCCTAATATCCCTGGCCCTAATATCCCTGGCACTAATATCACTGGCCCTAATATCCCTGGCCATAATATCCCTGGCCCTAATATCCCTGGCCCTAATATCTTTGGCCCTAATATCCCTGGCCCTGATATCCCTGGCCCTAATATCCCTGGCCCTAATATCCCTGGCCCTAATATCCCTGGCCCTAATATCCCTGGCCCTAATATCCCTGGCTCTAAAATCCCTGGCCCTAATATCCCTGGGCCCTAATATCCCTTGCCCTAAAATCCCTGGCCCTAATATCCCTGGCCCTAATATCCCTGGCCCTAATATTCCTGGCCCTAATATCCCTGGCCCTAATATCCCTGGCCTTAATATCCCTCGCCCTAATATCCCTGGCCCTAATATCCCTGGCCCTAATAACCCTGGCCCTAATATCCCTGGCCCTAATATCCCTGGCGCTAATAACCCTGGCCCTAACATCCCTGGCCCTAATATCCCTGGCCCTAATATCCCTGGACCTAATATCCCTGCCCTAATATCCCTGGCCCTAATATCCCTGGCCCTAATATCCCTGGCCCTAATATCCCTGGCCCTAACATCCCTGGCCCTAATATCCGTGGCCCTAATATCCCTGGCCCTAATATCCCTGGCCCTAATATCCCTGGCCCTAATATCCCTGGCCCTAATATCGCTGGCCCTAATATCCCTGGCCCTAATATCCCTGGCCCTAATATCCCTGGCCATAATATCCCTGGCCCTAATATCCCTGGCCCTAATAACGCTGGCCCTAATCTCCCTGGCCCTAATATCCCTGGCCCTAATATCCCTGGCCCTAATATCCCTGGCTCTAATATCCCTGGCCCTAATATCCCTGGCCCTAATATCCCTGGACCTAATATCCCTGGCCCTGATATCCCTGGCCCTGATATCCCTGGCCCTAATATCCCTGGCCGTAATATCCCTGGCCCTAATATCCCTGGCCCTAATATCCTTGGCCCTAATATCCCTGGCCCTGATATCCCTGGCCCTAATATCCCTGGCCCTAATATCCCTGGCCCTAATATCCCTGGCCCTAATATCCCTGGCTCTAAATTCCCTGGCCCTAATATCCCTGGGCCCTAATATCCCTTGCCCTAAAATCCCTGGCCCTAATATCCCTGGCCCTAATATCCCTGGCCCTAATATCCCTGGCCCTAATATGCCTGGCCCTAATATCCCTCGCCCTAATATCCCTGGCCCTAATATCCCTGGCCCTAATAACCCTGGCCCTAATATCCCTGGCCCTAATATCCCTGGCTCTAATATCCCTGGCCCTAATATCCCTGGCCCTAATATCCCTGGACCTAATATCCCTGGCCCTGATATCCCTGGCCCTGATATCCCTGGCCCTAATATCCCTGGCCGTAATATCCCTGGCCTTAATATCCCTGGCCCTAATATCCCTGGCCCTAATATCCCTTGCTCTAATATCCCTGGCTCTAATATCCCTGGCCCTAATATCCCTTGCCCTAAAATCCCTGGCCCTAATATCCCTGGCCCTAATATCCCTGGCCCTAATATCCCTGGCCCTAATTACCCTGGCCATAATATCCCTAGCCTTAATATCCCTGGCCCTAATGACGCTGGCCCTAATCTCCCTGGCCCTAATATCCCTGGCCCTAATATCCCTGGCCCTAATATCCCTGGCTCTAATATCCCTGGCCCTAATATCCCTGGCCGTAATATCCCTGGACCTAATATCCCTGGCCCTGATATCCCTGGCCCTGATATCCCTGGCCCTAATATCCCTGGCCCTAATATCCCTGGCCCTAACATCCCTGGCCCTAATATCCCTGGCCCTAATATCCCTTGCTCTAATATCCCTGGCCCTAATATCCCTGGCCCTAATATCCCTTGCCCTAAAATCCCTGGCCCTAATATCCCTGGCTCTAATATCCCTGGCCCTAATATCCCTGGCCCTAATATCCCTGGCTCTAATATCCCTGGCCCTAATATCCCTGGCCCTAATATCCCTGGCCCTAATATCGCTGGCCCTAATATCCCTGGCCATAATATCCCTGGCCCTAATATCCCTGGCCCTAATATCCCTGGCCCTAATATCCCTGGCCCTGATATCCCTGGCCCTAATATCCCTGGCCCTAATATCCCTGGCCCTAATATCCCTGGCCCTAATATCCCTGGCCCTAATATCCCTGGCTCTAAAATCCCTGGCCCTAATATCCCTGGGCCCTAATATCCCTTGCCCTAAAATCCCTGGCCCTAATATCCCTGGCCCTAATATCCCTTGCCCTAATATCCCTGGCCCTAATATCCCTGGCCCTAATATCCCTGGCCCTAATATCCCTCGCCCTAATATCCCTGGCCCTAATATCCCTGGCCCTAATAACCCTGGCCCTAATATCCCTGGCCCTAATATCCCTGGCGCTAATAACCCTGGCCCTAACATCCCTGGCCCTAATATCTATGGCCCTAATATCCCTGGACCTAATATCCCTGCCCTAATATCCCTGGCCCTAATATCCCTGGCCCTAATATATCTGGCCCTAATATCCCTGGCCCTAACATCCCTGGCCCTAATATCCGTGTCCCTAATATCCCTGGCCCTAATATCCCTGGCCCTAATATCCCTGGCCCTAATATCCCTGGCCCTAATATCGCTGGCCCTAATATCCCTGGCCCTATTATCCCTGGCCCTAATATCCCTGGCCATAATATCCCTGGCCCTAATATCCCTGGCCCTAATAACGCTGGCCCTAATCTCCCTGGCCCTAATATCCCTGGCCCTAATATCCCTGGCCCTAATATCCCTGGCTCTAATATCCCTGGCCCTAATATCCCTGGCCCTAATATCCCTGGACCTAATATCCCTGGCCATGATATCCCTGGCCCTGATATCCCTGGCCCTAATATCCCTGGCCGTAATATCCCTGGCCCTAATATCCCTGGCCCTAATATCCCTGGCCCTAATATCCCTTGCTCTAATATCCCTGGCTCTAATATCCCTGGCCCTAATATCCCTTGCCCTAAAATCCCTGGCCCTAATATCCCTGGCCCTAATATCCCTGGCCCTAATATCCCTGGCCCTAATATCCCTGGCTCTAATATCCCTGGCCCTAATATCCCTGGCCCTAATATCCCTGGCCCTAATATCCCTGGCCATAATATCCCTGGCCCTAATATCCCTGGCCCTAATATCCCTGGCCCTAATATCCCTGGCCCTGATATCCCTGGCCCTAATATCCCTGGCCCTAATATCCCTGGCCCTAATATCCCTGGCCCTAATATCCCTGGCTCTAAAATCCCTGGCCCTAATATCCCTGGCCCTAATATCCCTGGCCCTAATATCCCTGGCTCTAAAATCCCTGGCCCTAATATCCCTGGCCCTAATATCCCTGGCTCTAATATCCCTGGCCCTAATATCCCTGGCCCTAATATCCCTGGCCCTAATATCGCTGGCTCTAATATCCCAGGCCATAATATCCCTGGCCCTAATATCCCTGGCCCTAATATTCCTGGCCCTAATATCCCTGGCCCTGATATCCCTGGCCCTAATATCCCTGGCCCTAATATCCCTGGCCCTAATATCCCTGGCCCTAATATCCCTGGCTCTAATATCCCTGGCCCTAATATCCCTGGGCCCTAATATCCCTTGCCCTAAAATCACTGGCCCTAATATCCCTGGCCCTAATATCCCTGGCCCTAATATCCCTGGCCCTAATATCCCTCGCCCTAATATCCCTGGCCCTAATATCCCTGGCCCTAATAACCCTGGCCCTAATATCCCTGGCCCTAATATCCCTGGCGCTAATATCCCTGGCCCTAACATCCCTGGCCCTAATATCCCTGGCCCTAATATCCCTGGACCTAATATCCCTGCCCTAATATCCCTGGCCCTAATATCCCTGGCCCTAATATCCCTGGCCCTAATATCCCTTGCCCTAAAATCCCTGGCCCTAATATCCCTGGCCCTAATATCCCTGGCCCTAATATCCCTGGCCCTAATATCCCTGGCTCTAATATCCCTGGACCTAATATCGCTGGCCCTAATATCCCTGGCCATAATATCCCTGGCCCTAATATCCCTGGCCCTAATATCCCTGACCTAATATCCCTGCCCTAATATCCCTGGCCCTAATATCCCTGGCCCTAATATCCCTGGCCCTAATATCCCTGGCCCTAACATCGCTGGCCCTAATATCCCTGGCCCTAATATCCCTGGGCCTAATATCCCCGGCCTTAATATCCCTGGCCCTAATATCCCTGGCCCTAATATCCCTGGCCCTAATATCCCTGGGCATAATATGCCTGGCCCTAATATCCCTGGCCCTAATATCCCTGGCCCTAATATCGCTGGCCCTAATATCCCTGCCCCTAATATCCCTGGCCCTAAAATCCCTGGCCCTAATATCCCTGGCCCTAATATCCCTGGCCCTAATATCCCTGGCCCTAATATCCCTGGCCCTAATATCCCAGGCCCTAATATCCCTGGCCCTAATATCCCTGGCCCTAATATCCCTGGCTCTAATATCCCTGGCCCTAATATGCCTGGCTCTAATATCCCTGGCCCTAATATCCCTGGCCCTAATATCCCTGGCCCTAATATCGCTGGCCCTAATATCCCTGGCCCTAATATCCCTGGCCCTAATATCCCTGGCCCTAATATCCTGGTCCTAACATCCCTGGACCTAATATCCCTGGCCCTAATATCCCTGGCCCTAATATCCCTGGCCCTAATATCCCTTGCCCTAATATCCCTGGCCCTAATATCCGTGGCCCTAATATCCCTTGCCTTAATATCCCTGGCCCTAATATCCCTGGCCATAATATGCCTGGCCCTAATATCCCTGGCCCTTACATCCCTGGCCCTAATATCCCTGGCCCTAATATCCCTGGCCCTAATATCCCTGGCCCTAATATCCCTTGCCCTAAAATCCCTGGCCCTAATATCCCTGGCCCTAAAATCCCTGGCCCTAATATTCCTCGTCCTAATATCCCTGGCCCTAATATCCCTGGCCCTAATATCCCTGGCCCTAATATCCCAGGCCCTAATATCCCTGGCCCTAATATCCCTGGCCCTAATATCCCTGGCTCTAATATCCCTGGCCCTAATATGCCTGGCTCTAATATCCCTGGCCCTAATATCCCTGGCCCTAATATCCCTGGCCCTAATATCGCTGGCCCTAATATCCCTGGCCCTAATATCCCTGGCCCTAATATCCCTGGCCCTAATATCCCTGGCCCTAATATCCCTGGACCTAATATCCCTGGCCCTAATATCCCTGGCCCTAATATCCCTGGCCCTAATATCCCTTGCCCTAATATCCCTGGCCCTAATATCCGTGGCCCTAATATCCCTTGCCCTAATATCCCTGGCCCTAATATCCCTGGCCATAATATGCCTGGCCCTAATATCCCTGGCCCTTATATCCCTGGCCCTAATATCCCTGGCCCTAACATCCCTGGCCCTAATATCCCTGGCCCTAATATCCCTGGCCCTAATATCCCTGGCCCTAATATCCGTGGCCCTAATATCCCTGGCCCTAATATCCCTGGCCCTAATATCCCTGGCCCTAATATCCCTGGCCCTAATATCGCTGGCCCTAATATCCCTGGCCCTAATATCCCTGGCCCTAATATCCCTGGCCATAATATCCCTGGCCTTAATATCCCTGGCCCTAATAACGCTGGCCCTAATCTCCCTGGCCCTAATATCCCTGGCCCTAATATCCTTGGCCCTAATATCCCTGGCTCTAATATCCCTGGCCCTAATATTCCTGGCCCTAATATCCCTGGACCTAATATCCCTGGCCCTGATATCCCTGGCCCTGATATCCCTGGACCTAATATCCCTGGCCCTAATATCCCTGGACCTAATATCCCTGGCCCTAATATCCCTGGCCCTAATATCCCTTGCTCTAATATCCCTGGCCCTAATATCCCTGGCCCTAATATCCCTTGCCCTAAAATCCCTGGCCCTAATATCCCTGGCCCTAATATCCCTGGCCCTAATATCCCTGGCCCTAATATCCCTGGCTCTAATATCCCTGGCACTAATATCCCTGGCCCTAATATCCCTGGCCCTAATATCGCTGGCCCTAATATCCCTGGCCATAATATCCCTGGCCCTAATATCCCTGGCCCTAATATCCCTGGCCCTAATATCCCTGGCCCTGATATCCCTGGCCCTAATATCCCTGGCCCTAATATCCCTGGCCCTAATATCCCTGGCCCTAATATCCCTGGCCCTAATATCCCTGGCTCTAAAATCCCTGGCCCTAATATCCCTGGGCCCTAATATCCCTTGCCTTAAAATCCCTGGCCCTAATATCCCTGGCACTAATATCCCTGGCCCTAATATTCCTGGCCCTAATATCCCTGGCCCTAATATCCCTGGCCCTAATATCCCTCGCCCTAATATCCCTGGCCCTAATATCCCTGGCCCTAATAACCCTGGCCCTAATATCCCTGGCCCTAATATCCCTGGCGCTAATAACCCTGGCCCTAACATCCCTGGCCCTAATATCCCTGGCCCTAATATCCCTGGACCTAATATCCCTGCCCTAATATCCCTGGCCCTAATATCCCTGGCCCTAATATCCCTGGCCCTAATATCCCTGGCCCTAACATCCCTGGCCCTAATATCCGTGGCCCTAATATCCCTGGCCCTAATATCCCTGGCCCTAATATCCCTGGCCCTAATATCCCTGGCCCTAATATCGCTGGCCCTAATATCCCTGGCCCTAATATCCCTGGCCCTAATATCCCTGGCCATAATATCCCTGGCCCTAATATCCCTGGCCCTAATAACGCTGGCCCTAATCTCCCTGGCCCTAATATCCCTGGCTCTAATATCCCTGGCCCTAATATCCCTGGCTCTAATATCCCTGGCCCTAATATCCCTGGCCCTAATATCCCTGGACCTAATATCCCTGGCCCTGATATCCCTGGCCCTGATATCCCTGGCCCTAATATCCCTGGCCGTAATATCCCTGGCCCTAATATCCCTGGCCCTAATATCCCTGGCCCTAATATCCCTGGCCCTGATATCCCTGGCCCTAATATCCCTGGCCCTAATATCCCTGGCCCTAATATCCCTGGCCCTAATATCCCTGGCTCTAAAATCCCTGGCCCTAATATCCCTGGGCCCTAATATCCCTTGCCCTAAAATCCCTGGCCCTAATATCCCTGGCCCTAATATCCCTGGCCCTAATATCCCTGGCCCTAATATGCCTGGCCCTAATATCCCTCGCCCTAATATCCCTGGCCCTAATATCCCTGGCCCTAATAACCCTCGCCCTAATATCCCTGGCCTTAATATCCCTGGCGCTAATAACCCTGGCCCTAACATCCCTAGCCCTAATATCCCTGGCCCTAATATCCCTGGACCTAATATCCCTGCCCTAATATCCCTGGCCCTAATATCCCTGGCCCTAATATCCCTGGCCCTAATATACCTGGCCCTAACATCGCTGGCCCTAATATCCCTGGCCCTAATATCCCTGGGCCTAATATCCCTGGCCTTAATATCCCTGGCCCTAATATCCCTGGCCCTAATATCCCTGGCCCTAATATCCCTGGGCATAATATGCCTGGCCCTAATATTCCTGGCCCTTATATCCCTGGCCCTAATATCCCTGGCCCTAATATCCCTGGCCCTAATATCCCTGCCCCTAATATCCCTGGCCCTAAAATCCCTGGCCCTAATATACCTGGCCCTAATATCCCAGGCTTAATATCCCTTCCATAATATCCCTGGCCATAATATCCCTGGCCCTGATATCCCTGGCCCTGATATCCCTGGCCCTAATATCCCTGGCCCTAATATCCCTGGCCCTAATATCCCTGGCTCTAATATCCCTGGCCCTAATATCCCTGGCCCTAATATCCCTGGCCCTAAAATCCCTGGCCCTAATATCCCTGGCCCTAATATCCCTGGCCCTAATATCCCTGGCCCTAATATCCCTGGCTCTAATATCCCTGGCCCTAATATCCCTGGCCCTAATATCCCTGGCCCTATAATCCCTGGCCCTAATATCCCTGGCCCTAATATCCCTGGCCCTGATATCCCTGGCCCTCATATCCCTGGCCCTAATATCCCTGGCCCTAATATCCCTGGCCCTAATATCCCTGGACCTAATATCCCTGGCCCTAATATCCCTCGCCCTAATATCCCTGGCCCTAATATCCCTGGCCCTAATAACCCTGGCCCTAATATCCCTGGCCTTAATATCCCTGGCGCTAATAACCCTGGCCCTAACATCTCTGGCCCTAATATCCCTCGCCCTAATATCCCTGGACCTAATATCCCTGCCCTAATATCCCTGGCCCTAATATCCCTGGCCCTAATATCCCTGGCCCTAATATCCCTGGCCCTAATATCCCTGGCCCTAATATCCCTGGCCCTAATATCCCTGGCTCTAAAATCCCTGGCCCTAATATCCCTGGGCCCTAATATCCCTTGCCCTAAAATCCCTGGCCCTAATATCCCTGGCACTAATATCCCTGGCCCTAATATTCCTGGCCCTAATATCCCTGGCCCTAATATCCCTGGCCCTAATATCCCTCGCCCTAATATCCCTGGCCCTAATATCCCTGGCCCTAATAACCCTGGCCCTAATATCCCTGGCCCTAATATCCCTGGCGCTAATAACCCTGGCCCTAACATCCCTGGCCCTAATATCCCTGGCCCTAATATCCCTGGACCTAATATCCCTGCCCTAATATCCCTGGCCCTAATATCCCTGGCCCTAATATCCCTGGCCCTAATATCCCTGGCCCTAACATCCCTGGCCCTAATATCCGTGGCCCTAATATCCCTGGCCCTAATATCCCTGGCCCTAATATCCCTGGCCCTAATATCCCTGGCCCTAATATCGCTGGCCCTAATATCCCTGGCCCTAATATCCCTGGCCCTAATATCCCTGGCCATAATATCCCTGGCCCTAATATCCCTGGCCCTAATAACGCTGGCCCTAATCTCCCTGGCCCTAATATCCCTGGCTCTAATATCCCTGGCCCTAATATCCCTGGCTCTAATATCCCTGGCCCTAATATCCCTGGCCCTGATATCCCTGGCCCTAATATCCCTGGCCCTAATATCCCTGGCCCTAATATCCCTGGCCCTAATATCCCTGGCTCTAAAATCCCTGGCCCTAATATCCCTGGGCCCTAATATCCCTTGCCCTAAAATCCCTGGCCCTAATATCCCTGGCCCTAATATCCCTGGCCCTAATATCCCTGGCCCTAATATGCCTGGCCCTAATATCCCTCGCCCTAATATCCCTGGCCCTAATATCCCTGGCCCTAATAACCCTCGCCCTAATATCCCTGGCCTTAATATCCCTGGCGCTAATAACCCTGGCCCTAACATCCCTAGCCCTAATATCCCTGGCCCTAATATCCCTGGACCTAATATCCCTGCCCTAATATCCCTGGCCCTAATATCCCTGGCCCTAATATCCCTGGCCCTAATATACCTGGCCCTAACATCGCTGGCCCTAATATCCCTGGCCCTAATATCCCTGGGCCTAATATCCCTGGCCTTAATATCCCTGGCCCTAATATCCCTGGCCCTAATATCCCTGGCCCTAATATCCCTGGGCATAATATGCCTGGCCCTAATATTCCTGGCCCTTATATCCCTGGCCCTAATATCCCTGGCCCTAATATCCCTGGCCCTAATATCCCTGCCCCTAATATCCCTGGCCCTAAAATCCCTGGCCCTAATATACCTGGCCCTAATATCCCAGGCTTAATATCCCTTCCATAATATCCCTGGCCATAATATCCCTGGCCCTGATATCCCTGGCCCTGATATCCCTGGCCCTAATATCCCTGGCCCTAATATCCCTGGCCCTAATATCCCTGGCTCTAATATCCCTGGCCCTAATATCCCTGGCCCTAATATCCCTGGCCCTAAAATCCCTGGCCCTAATATCCCTGGCCCTAATATCCCTGGCCCTAATATCCCTGGCCCTAATATCCCTGGCTCTAATATCCCTGGCCCTAATATCCGTGGCCCTAATATCCCTGGCCCTAATATCGCTGGCCCTAATATCCCTGGCCATAATATCCCTGGCCCTATAATCCCTGGCCCTAATATCCCTGGCCCTAATATCCCTGGCCCTGATATCCCTGGCCCTCATATCCCTGGCCCTAATATCCCTGGCCCTAATATCCCTGGCCCTAATATCCCTGGACCTAATATCCCTGGCCCTAATATCCCTCGCCCTAATATCCCTGGCCCTAATATCCCTGGCCCTAATAACCCTGGCCCTAATATCCCTGGCCTTAATATCCCTGGCGCTAATAACCCTGGCCCTAACATCCCTGGCCCTAATATCCCTCGCCCTAATATCCCTGGACCTAATATCCCTGCCCTAATATCCCTGGCCCTAATATCCCTGGCCCTAATATCCCTGGCCCTAATATACCTGGCCCTAACATCGCTGGCCCTAATATCCCTGGCCCTAATATCCCTGGGCCTAATATCCCTGGCCTTAATATCCCTGGCCCTAATATCCCTGGCCCTAATATCCCTGGCCCTAATATCCCTGGGCATAATATGCCTGGCCCTAATATTCCTGGCCCTTATATCCCTGGCCCTAATATCCCTGGCCCTAATATCCCTGGCGCTAATATCCCTGCCCCTAATATCCCTGGCCCTAAAATCCCTGGCCCTAATATACCTGGCCCTAATATCCCAGGCTTAATATCCCTTCCATAATATCCCTGGCCATAATATCCCTGGCCCTAATATCCCTGGCCCTAATATCCCTGGCTCTAATATCCCTGGCCCTAATATGCCTGGCTCTAATATCCCTGGCCCTAATATCCCTGGCCCTAATATCCCTGGCCCTAATATCGCTGGCCCTAATATCCCTGGCCCTAATATCCCTGGCCCTAATATCCCTGGCCCTAATATCCCTGGCCCTAATATCCCTGGACCTAATATCCCTGGCCCTAATATCCCTGGCCCTAATATCCCTGGCCCTAATATCCCTTGCCCTAATATCCCTGGCCCTAATATCCGTGGCCCTAATATCCCTTGCCCTAATATCCCTGGCCCTAATATCCCTGGCCATAATATGCCTGGCCCTAATATCCCTGGCCCTTATATCCCTGGCCCTAATATCCCTGGCCCTAACATCCCTGGCCCTAATATCCCTGGCCCTAATATCCCTGGCCCTAATATCCCTGGCCCTAATATCCGTGGCCCTAATATCCCTGGCCCTAATATCCCTGGCCCTAATATCCCTGGCCCTAATATCCCTGGCCCTAATATCGCTGGCCCTAATATCCCTGGCTCTAATATCCCTGGCCCTAATATCCCTGGCCATAATATCCCTGGCCTTAATATCCCTGGCCCTAATAACGCTGGCCCTAATCTCCCTGGCCCTAATATCCCTGGCCCTAATATCCCTGGCCCTAATATCCCTGGCTCTAATATCCCTGGCCCTAATATCCCTGGCCCTAATATCCCTGGACCTAATATCCCTGGCCCTGATATCCCTGGCCCTGATATCCCTGGACCTAATATCCCTGGCCCTAATATCCCTGGCCCTAATATCCCTGGCCCTAATATCCCTGGCCCTAATATCCCTTGCTCTAATATCCCTGGCCCTAATATCCCTGGCCCTAATATCCCTTGCCCTAAAATCCCTGGCCCTAATATCCCTGGCCCTAATATCCCTGGCCCTAATATCCCTGGCCCTAATATCCCTGGCTCTAATATCCCTGGCACTAATATCCCTGGCCCTAATATCCCTGGCCCTAATATCGCTGGCCCTAATATCCCTGGCCATAATATCCCTGGCCCTAATATCCCTGGCCCTAATATCCCTGGCCCTAATATCCCTGGCCCTGATATCCCTGGCCCTAATATCCCTGGCCCTAATATCCCTGGCCCTAATATCCCTGGCCCTAATATCCCTGGCCCTAATATCCCTGGCTCTAAAATCCTTGGCCCTAATATCCCTGGGCCCTAATATCCCTTGCCCTATATCCCTGGCCCTAATATCCCTGGCACTAATATCCCTGGCCCTAATATTCCTGGCCCTAATATCCCTGGCCCTAATATCCCTGGCCCTAATATCCCTCGCCCTAATATCCCTGGCCCTAATATCCCTGGCCCTAATAACCCTGGCCCTAATATCCCTGGCCCTAATATCCCTGGCGCTAATAACCCTGGCCCTAACATCCCTGGCCCTAATATCCCTGGCCCTAATATCCCTGGACCTAATATCCCTGCCCTAATATCCCTGGCCCTAATATCCCTGGCCCTAATATCCCTGGCCCTAATATCCCTGGCCCTAACATCCCTGGCCCTAATATCCGTGGCCCTAATATCCCTGGCCCTAATATCCCTGGCCCTAATATCCCTGGCCCTAATATCCCTGGCCCTAATATCGCTGGCCCTAATATCCCTGGCCCTAATATCCCTGGCCCTAATATCCCTGGCCATAATATCCCTGGCCCTAATATCCCTGGCCCTAATATCCCTGGACCTAATATCCCTGGCCCTGATATCCCTGGCCCTGATATCCCTGGACCTAATATCCCTGGCCCTAATATCCCTGGCCCTAATATCCCTGGCCCTAATATCCCTGGCCCTAATATCCCTTGCTCTAATATCCCTGGCCCTAATATCCCTCCCCCTAATATCCCTTGCCCTAAAATCCCTGGCCCTAATATCCCTGGCCCTAATATCCCTGGCCCTAATATCCCTGGCCCTAATATCCCTGGCTCTAATATCCCTGGCACTAATATCCCTGGCCCTAATATCCCTGGCCCTAATATCGCTGGCCCTAATATCCCTGGCCATAATATCCCTGGCCCTAATATCCCTGGCCCTAATATCCCTGGCCCTAATATCCCTGGCCCTGATATCCCTGGCCCTAATATCCCTGGCCCTAATATCCCTGGCCCTAATATCCCTGGCCCTAATATCCCTGGCCCTAATATCCCTGGCTCTAAAATCCCTGGCCCTAATATCCCTGGGCCCTAATATCCCTTGCCCTAAAATCCCTGGCCCTAATATCCCTGGCACTAATATCCCTGGCCCTAATATTCCTGGCCCTAATATCCCTGGCCCTAATATCCCTGGCCCTAATATCCCTCGCCCTAATATCCCTGGCCCTAATATCCCTGGCCCTAATAACCCTGGCCCTAATATCCCTGGCCCTAATATCCCTGGCGCTAATAACCCTGGCCCTAACATCCCTGGCCCTAATATCCCTGGCCCTAATATCCCTGGACCTAATTTCCCTGCCCTAATATCCCTGGCCCTAATATCCCTGGCCCTAATATCCCTGGCCCTAATATCCCTGGCCCTAACATCCCTGGCCCTAATATCCGTGGCCCTAATATCCCTGGCCCTAATATCCCTGGCCCTAATATCCCTGGCCCTAATATCCCTGGCCCTAATATCGCTGGCCCTAATATCCCTGGCCCTAATATCCCTGGCCCTAATATCCCTGGCCATAATATCCCTGGCCCTAATATCCCTGGCCCTAATAACGCTGGCCCTAATCTCCCTGGCCCTAATATCCCTGGCCCTAATATCCCTGGCCCTAATATCCCTGGCTCTAATATCCCTGGCCCTAATATCCCTGGCCCTAATATCCCTGGACCTAATATCCCTGGCCCTGATATCCCTGGCCCTGATATCCCTGGCCCTAATATCCCTGGCCGTAATATCCCTGGCCCTAATATCCCTGGCCCTAATATCCCTGGCCCTAATATCCCTGGCCCTGATATCCCTGGCCCTAATATCCCTGGCCCTAATATCCCTGGCCCTAATATCCCTGGCCCTAATATCCCTGGCTCTAAAATCCCTGGCCCTAATATCCCTGGGCCCTAATATCCCTTGCCCTAAAATCCCTGGCCCTAATATCCCTGGCCCTAATATCCTGGCCCTAATATCCCTGGCCCTAATATGCCTGGCCCTAATATCCCTCGCCCTAATATCCCTGGCCCTAATATCCCTGGCCCTAATAACCCTGGCCCTAATATCCCTGGCCTTAATATCCCTGGCGCTAATAACCCTGGCCCTAACATCCCTAGCCCTAATATCCCTGGCCCTAATATCCCTGGACCTAATATCCCTGCCCTAATATCCCTGGCCCTAATATCCCTGGCCCTAATATCCCTGGCCCTAATATACCTGGCACTAACATCGCTGGCCCTAATATCCCTGGCCCTAATATCCCTGGGCCTAATATCCCTGGCCTTAATATCCCTGGCCCTAATATCCCTGGCCCTAATATCCCTGGCCCTAATATCCCTGGGCATAATATGCCTGGCCCTAATATTCCTGGCCCTTATATCCCTGGCCCTAATATCCCTGGCCCTAATATCCCTGGCCCTAATATCCCTGCCCCTAATATCCCTGGCCCTAAAATCCCTGGCCCTAATATACCTGGCCCTAATATCCCAGGCTTAATATCCCTTCCATAATATCCCTGGCCATAATATCCCTGGCCCTGATATCCCTGGCCCTGATATCCCTGGCCCTAATATCCCTGGCCCTAATATCCCTGGCCCTAATATCCCTGGCTCTAATATCCCTGGCCCTAATATCCCTGGCCCTAATATCCCTGGCCCTAAAATCCCTGGCCCTAATATCCCTGGCCCTAATATCCCTGGCCCTAATATCCCTGGCCCTAATATCCCTGGCCCTAATATCCCTGGCCCTAAAATCCCTGGCCCTAATATCCCTGGCCCTAATATCCCTGGCCCTAATATCCCTGGCCCTAATATCGCTGGCCCTAATATCCCTGGCCATAATATCCCTGGCCCTATAATCCCTGGCCCTAATATCCCTGGCCCTAATATCCCTGGCCCTGATATCCCTGGCCCTCATATCCCTGGCCCTAATATCCCTGGCCCTAATATCCCTGGCCCTAATATCCCTGGACCTAATATCCCTGGCCCTAATATCCCTCGCCCTAATATCCCTGGCCCTAATATCCCTGGCCCTAATAACCCTGGCCCTAATATCCCTGGCCTTAATATCCCTGGCGCTAATAACCCTGGCCCTAACATCCCTGGCCCTAATATCCCTCGCCCTAATATCCCTGGACCTAATATCCCTGCCCTAATATCCCTGGCCCTAATATCCCTGGCCCTAATATCCCTGGCCCTAATATACCTGGCCCTAACATCGCTGGCCCTAATATCCCTGGCCCTAATATCCCTGGGCCTAATATCCCTGGCCTTAATATCCCTGGCCCTAATATCCCTGGCCCTAATATCCCTGGCCCTAATATCCCTGGGCATAATATGCCTGGCCCTAATATTCCTGGCCCTTATATCCCTGGCCCTAATATCCCTGGCCCTAATATCCCTGGCCCTAATATCCCTGCCCCTAATATCCCTGGCCCTAAAATCCCTGGCCCTAATATACCTGGCCCTAATATCCCAGGCTTAATATCCCTTCCATAATATCCCTGGCCATAATATCCCTGGCCCTGATATCCCTGGCCCTGATATCCCTGGCCCTAATATCCCTGGCCCTAATATCCCTGGCCCTAATATCCCTGGCCCTAATATCCCTGGCCCTAATATCCCTGGCCCTAATATCCCTGGCTCTAATATCCCTGGCCCTAATATCCGTGGCCCTAATATCCCTGGCCCTAATATCGCTGGCCCTAATATCCCTGGCCATAATATCCCTGGCCCTAATATCCCTGGCCCTAATATCCCTGGCCCTAATATCCCTGGCCCTGATATCCCTGGCCCTAATATCCCTGGCCCTAATATCCCTGGCCCTAATATCCCTGGCCCTAATATCCCTGGCCCTAATATCCCTGGCAATAATATCTCTGGCTCTAATATCCCTGGCCCTAATATCCCTGGGCCCTAATATCCCTTGCCCTAAAATCCCTGGCCCTAATATCCCTGGCCCTAATATCCCTGGCCCTAATATCCCTGGCCCTAATATCCCTGGCCCTAATATCCCTGGCTCTAATATCCCTGGCCCTAATATCCCTGGCCCTAATATCCCTGGCCCTAATATCCCTGGCCATAATATCCCTGGCCCTAATATCCCTGGCCCTAATATCCCTGGCCTAATATCCCTGGCCCTGATATCCCTGGCCCTAATATCCCTGGCCCTAATATCCGTGGCCCTAATATCCCTGGCCCTAATATCCCTGGCTCTAAAATCCCTGGCCCTAATATCCCTGGGCCCTAATATCCCTTGCCCTAAAATCCCTGGCCCTAATATCCCTGGCCCTAATATCCCTGGCCCTAATATCCCTGGCCCTAATATCCCTGGCCCTAATATCCCTCGCCCTAATATCCCTGGCCCTAATATCCCTGGCCCTAATAACCTTGGCCCTAATATCCCTGGCCTTAATATCCCTGGCGCTAATAACCCTGGCCCTAACATCCCTGGCCCTAATATCCCTGGCCCTAATATCCCTGGACCTAATATCCCTGCCCTAATATCCCTGGCCCTAATATCCCTGGCCCTAATATCCCTTGCCCTAATATCCCTGGCCCTAACATCGCTGGCCCTAATATCCCTGGCCCTAATATCCCTGGGCCTAATATCCCTGGCCTTAATATCCCTGGCCCTAATATCCCTGGCCCTAATATCCCTGGCCCTAATATCCCTGGGCATAATATGCCTGGCCCTAATATTCCTGGCCCTTATATCCCTGGCCCTAATATCCCTGGCCCTAATATCCCTGGCCCTAATATCCCTGCCCCTAATATCCCTGGCCCTAAAATCCCTGGCCCTAACA
Source organism: Petromyzon marinus (assembly GCF_048934315.1). NCBI lineage: Eukaryota > Metazoa > Chordata > Hyperoartia > Petromyzontiformes > Petromyzontidae > Petromyzon > Petromyzon marinus. The sequence goes on from NW_027422728.1 coordinate 1,739,700, forward strand.
TACCTGGCCGTAATATCCCAGGCTTAATATCCCTTCCATAATATCCCTGGCCATAATATCCCTGGCCCTGATATCCCTGGCCCTGATATCCCTGGCCCTAATATCCCTGGCCCTAATATCCCTGGCCCTAATATCCCTGGCCCTAATATCCCTGGCCCTAATATCCCTGGCTCTAATATCCCTGGCCCTAATATCCCTGGCGCTAATATCCCTGGCCCTAAAATCCCTGGCCCTAATATCCCTGGCCCTAATATCCCTGGCCCTAATATCCCTGGCCCTAATATCCCTGGCTCTAATATCCCTGGCCCTAATATCCGTGGCCCTAATATCACTGGCCCTAATATCGCTGGCCCTAATATCCCTGGCCATAATATCCCTGGCCCTAATATCCCTGGCCCTAATATCCCTGGCCCTAATATCCCTGGCCCTAATATCCCTGGCCCTAATATCCCTGGCCCTAATATCCCTGGCCCTAATATCCCTGGCCCTAATATCTCTGGCTCTAATATCCCTGGCCCTAATATCCCTGGGCCCTAATATCCCTTGCCCTAATATCCCTGGCCCTAATATCCCTGGCCCTAATATCCCTGGCCCTAATATCCCTGGCCCTAATATCCCTGGCCCTAATATCCCTCGCCCTAATATCCCTGGCCCTAATATCCCTGGCCCTAATAACCCTGGCCCTAATATCCCTGGCCCTAATATCCCTGGCGCTAATAACCCTGGCCCTAACATCCCTTGCCCTAATATCCCTGGCCCTAATAACCCTGGACCTAATATTCCTGCCCTAATATCCTGGCCCTAATATCCCTGGCCCTAATATCCCTGGCCCTAATATCCCTGGCCCTAACATCGCTGGCCCTAATATCCCTGGCCCTAATATCCCTGGGCCTAATATCCCTGGCCTTAATATCCCTGGCCCTAATATCCCTGGCCCTAATATCCCTGGCCCTAATATCCCTGGCCCTAATATCCCTGGCCCTGATATCCCTGGCCCTAATATCCCTGGCCCTAATATCCCTGGCCCTAATATCCCTGGCCCTAATATCCCTGGCTCTAAAATCCCTGGCCCTAATATCCCTGGGCCCTAATATCCCTTGCCCTAAAATCCCTGGCCCTAATATCCCTGGCCCTAATATCCCTGGCCCTAATATCCCTGGCCCTAATATCCCTGGCCCTAATATCCCTGGCCCTAACATCGCTGGCCCTAATATGCCTGGCCCTAATATCCCTGGGCCTAATATCCCTGGCCTTAATATCCCTGGCCCTAATATCCCTGGCCCTAATATCCCTGGCCCTAATATCCCTGGGCATAATATGCCTGGCCCTAATATTCCTGGCCCCTATATCCCTGGCCCTAATATCCCTGGCCCTAATATCCCTGGCCCTAATATCCCTGCCCCTAATATCCCTGGCCCTAAAATCCCTGGCCCTAATATACCTGGCCCTAATATCCCAGGCTTAATATCCCTTCCATAATATCCCTGGCCATAATATCCCTGGCCCTGATATCCCTGGCCCTGATATCCCTGGCCCTAATATCCCTGGCCCTAATATCCCTGGCCCTATTATCCCTGGCCCTAATATCCCTGGCCCTAATATCCCTGGCTCTAATATCCCTGGCCCTAATATCCCTGGCCCTAATATCCCTGGCCCTAATATGCCTGGCTCTAATATCCCTGGCCCTAATATCCCTGGCCCTAATATCCCTGGCCCTAATATCGCTGGCCCTAATATCCCTGGCCCTAATATCCCTGGCCCTAATATCCCTGGCCCTAATATCACTGGCCCTAATATCCCTGGCCCTAATATCCCTGGCCCTAATATCCCTGGCCCTAATATCCCTGGACCTAATATCCCTGGCCCTAATATCCCTGGCCCTAATATTCCTGGCCCTAATATCCCTTGCCCTAATATCCCTGGCCCTAATATCCCTCGCCCTAATATCCCTTGCCCTAATATCCCTGGCCCTAATATCCCTGGCCATAATATGCCTGGCCCTAATATCCCTGGCCCTTATATACCTGGCCTTAATATCCCTGGCCCTAATATCCCTGGCCCTAATATCCCTGGCCCTAATATCCCTCGCCCTAATATCCCTGGCCCTAATATCCGTGGCCTTAATATCCCTGGCCCTAATATCCCTGGCCCTAATATCCCTGGCCCTAATATCCCTGGCCCTAATATCCCTGGCCCTAATATCCCTGGCCCTAATATCCCTGGCCCTAATATCCCTGGCCATAATATCCCTGGCCCTAATATCCCTGGCCCTAATAACGCTGGCCCTAATCTCACTGGCCCTAATATCCCTGGCCCTAATATCCCTGGCCCTAATATCCTTGGCCCTAATATCCCTGGCCCTAATATCCCTGGCCCTGATATCCCTGGCCCTAATATCCCTGGCCCTAATATCCCTGGCCCTAATATCCCTGGCCCTAATATCCCTGGCCCTAATATCCCTGGCAATAATATCTCTGGCTCTAATATCCCTGGCCCTAATATCCCTGGGCCCTAATATCCCTTGCCCTAAAATCCCTGGCCCTAATATCCCTGGCCCTAATATCCCTGGCCCTAAAATCCCTGGCCCTAATATCCCTGGCCCTAATATCCCTGGCTCTAATATCCCTGGCCCTAATATCCCTGGCCCTAATATCCCTGGCCCTAATATCCCTGGCCATAATATTCCTGGCCCTAATATCCCTGGCCCTAATATCCCTGGCCCTAATATCCCTGGCCCTGATATCCCTGGCCCTAATATCCCTGGCCCTAATATCCGTGGCCCTAATATCCCTGGCCCTAATATCCCTGGCTCTAAAATCCCTGGCCCTAATATCCCTGGGCCCTAATATCCCTTGCCCTAAAATCCCTGGCCCTAATATCCCTGGCCCTAATATCCCTGGCCCTAATATCCCTGGCCCTAATATCCCTGGCCCTAATATCCCTCGCCCTAATATCCCTGGCCCTAATATCCCTGGCCCTAATAACCCTGGCCCTAATATCCCTGGCCTTAATATCCCTGGCGCTAATAACCCTGGCCCTAACATCCCTGGCCCTAATATCCCTGGCCCTAATATCCCTGGACCTAATATCCCTGCCCTAATATCCCTGGCCCTAATATCCCTGGCCCTAATATCCCTTGCCCTAATATCCCTGGCCCTAACATCGCTGGCCCTAATATCCCTGGCCCTAATATCCCTGGGCCTAATATCCCTGGCCTTAATATCCCTGGCCCTAATATCCCTGGCCCTAATATCCCTGGCACTAATATCCCTGGGCATAATATGCCTGGCCCTAATATTCCTGGCCCTTATATCCCTGGCCCTAATATCCCTGGCCCTAATATCCCTGGCCCTAATATCCCTGCCCCTAATATCCCTGGCCCTAAAATCCCTGGCCCTAATATACCTGGCCCTAATATCCCAGGCTTAATATCCCTTCCATAATATCCCTGGCCATAATATCCCTGGCCCTGATATCCCTGGCCCTGATATCCCTGGCCCTAATATCCCTGGCCCTAATATCCCTGGCCCTAATATCCCTGGCCCTAATATCCCTGGCCCTAATATCCCTGGCTCTAATATCCCTGGCCCTAATATCCCTGGCGCTAATATCCCTGGCCCTAAAATCCCTGGCCCTAATATCCCTGGCCCTAATATCCCTGGCCCTAATATCCCTGGCCCTAATATCCCTGGCTCTAATATCCCTGGCCCTAATATCCGTGGCCCTAATATCACTGGCCCTAATATCGCTGGCCCTAATATCCCTGGCCATAATATCCCTGGCCCTAATATCCCTGGCCCTAATATCCCTGGCCCTAATATCCCTGGCCCTAATATCCCTGGCCCTAATATCCCTGGCCCTAATATCCCTGGCCCTAATATCCCTGGCCCTAATATCTCTGGCTCTAATATCCCTGGCCCTAATATCCCTGGGCCCTAATATCCCTTGCCCTAATATCCCTGGCCCTAATATCCCTGGCCCTAATATCCCTGGCCCTAATATCCCTGGCCCTAATATCCCTGGCCCTAATATCCCTCGCCCTAATATCCCTGGCCCTAATATCCCTGGCCCTAATAACCCTGGCCCTAATATCCCTGGCCCTAATATCCCTGGCGCTAATAACCCTGGCCCTAACATCCCTTGCCCTAATATCCCTGGCCCTAATAACCCTGGACCTAATATTCCTGCCCTAATATCCTGGCCCTAATATCCCTGGCCCTAATATCCCTGGCCCTAATATCCCTGGCCCTAACATCGCTGGCCCTAATATCCCTGGCCCTAATATCCCTGGGCCTAATATCCCTGGCCTTAATATCCCTGGCCCTAATATCCCTGGCCCTAATATCCCTGGCCCTAATATCCCTGGCCCTAATATCCCTGGCCCTGATATCCCTGGCCCTAATATCCCTGGCCCTAATATCCCTGGCCCTAATATCCCTGGCCCTAATATCCCTGGCTCTAAAATCCCTGGCCCTAATATCCCTGGGCCCTAATATCCCTTGCCCTAAAATCCCTGGCCCTAATATCCCTGGCCCTAATATCCCTGGCCCTAATATCCCTGGCCCTAATATCCCTGGCCCTAATATCCCTGGCCCTAACATCGCTGGCCCTAATATGCCTGGCCCTAATATCCCTGGGCCTAATATCCCTGGCCTTAATATCCCTGGCCCTAATATCCCTGGCCCTAATATCCCTGGCCCTAATATCCCTGGGCATAATATGCCTGGCCCTAATATTCCTGGCCCCTATATCCCTGGCCCTAATATCCCTGGCCCTAATATCCCTGGCCCTAATATCCCTGCCCCTAATATCCCTGGCCCTAAAATCCCTGGCCCTAATATACCTGGCCCTAATATCCCAGGCTTAATATCCCTTCCATAATATCCCTGGCCATAATATCCCTGGCCCTGATATCCCTGGCCCTGATATCCCTGGCCCTAATATCCCTGGCCCTAATATCCCTGGCCCTATTATCCCTGGCCCTAATATCCCTGGCCCTAATATCCCTGGCTCTAATATCCCTGGCCCTAATATCCCTGGCCCTAATATCCCTGGCCCTAATATGCCTGGCTCTAATATCCCTGGCCCTAATATCCCTGGCCCTAATATCCCTGGCCCTAATATCGCTGGCCCTAATATCCCTGGCCCTAATATCCCTGGCCCTAATATCCCTGGCCCTAATATCACTGGCCCTAATATCCCTGGCCCTAATATCCCTGGCCCTAATATCCCTGGCCCTAATATCCCTGGACCTAATATCCCTGGCCCTAATATCCCTGGCCCTAATATTCCTGGCCCTAATATCCCTTGCCCTAATATCCCTGGCCCTAATATCCCTGGCCCTAATATCCCTTGCCCTAATATCCCTGGCCCTAATATCCCTGGCCATAATATGCCTGGCCCTAATATCCCTGGCCCTTATATACCTGGCCTTAATATCCCTGGCCCTAATATCCCTGGCCCTAATATCCCTGGCCCTAATATCCCTCGCCCTAATATCCCTGGCCCTAATATCCGTGGCCTTAATATCCCTGGCCCTAATATCCCTGGCCCTAATATCCCTGGCCCTAATATCCCTGGCCCTAATATCCCTGGCCCTAATATCCCTGGCCCTAATATCCCTGGCCCTAATATCCCTGGCCATAATATCCCTGGCCCTAATATCCCTGGCCCTAATAACGCTGGCCCTAATATCCCTGGCCCTAATATCCCTGGCCCTAATATCCCTGGCCCTAATATCCCTGGCCCTAATATCCCTGGCCCTAATATCCCTGGCCCTAATATCCCTGGCCCTGATATCCCTGGCCCTGATATACCTTGCCCTAATATCCCTGGCCCTAATATCCCTGGCCCTAATATCCCTGGCCCTAATATCCCTGGCTCTAATATCCCTGGCCCTAATATCCCTGGCCCTAATATCCCTTGCCCTAAAATCCCTGGCCCTAATATCCCCAGCCCTAATATCCCTGGCCCTAATATCCCTGGCCCTAATATCCCTGGCCCTAATATCCCTGGCCCTAATATCCCTGGCCCTAATATCCCTGGCCCTAATATCCCTGGCCCTAATATCCCTGGCCCTAATATCCCTGGCCCTAATATCCCTGGCCCTGATATCCCTGGCCCTAATATCCCTGGCCCTAATATCCCTGGCCCTAATATCCCTGGCCCTAATATCCCTGGCCCTAATATCCCTGGCCCTAATATCCCTGGCCCTAATATCCCTGGCCCTAATATCCCTTGCCCTAAAATCCCTGGCCCTAATATCCCTGGCCCTAAAATCCTTGGCCATAATATCACTGGCCCTAATATCCCTGGCCCTAATATCCCTGGCCCTAATATCCCTGGCCCTAATATCCCTGGCCCTAATATCCCTGGCCCTAATATCCCTGGCCCTAATATCCCTGGCACTAATATCCCTGGCCCTAATATCCCTGGCCCTAATATCCCTGGCCCTTATATCCCTGGCCCTAATATCCCTGGCCCTAATATCCCTGGCCCTAATATCCTTGCCCCTAATATCCCTGGCCCTAAAATCCCTGGCCCTAATATCCCTGGCCCTAATATCCCTGGCCCTAATATCCCTGGCCCTAATATCCTTGCCCCTAATATCCCTGGCCCTAAAATCCCTGGCCATAATATCCCTGGCCCTAATATCCCTGGCCCTAATATCCCTGGCCCTAATATGCCTGGCTCTAATATCCCTGGCCCTAAAATCCCTGGCCATAATATCCCTGGCCCTAATATCCCTGGCCCTAATATCCCTGACCCTAATATGCCTGGCTCTAATATCCCTGGCCCTAATATCCCTGGCCCTAATATCGCTGGCCCTAATATCCCTGGCCCTAATATCCCTGGCCCTAATATCCCTGGCCCTAATATCACTGGCCCTAATATCCCTGGCCCTAATATCCCTGGCCCTAATATCCCTGGCCCTAATATCCCTGGCCCTAATATCCCTTGCCCTAATATCCCTGGCCCTAATATCCCTGGCCATAATATGCCTGGCCCTAATATCCCTGGCCCTTATATCCCTGGCCCTAATATCCCTGGCCCTAATATCCCTGGCCCTATTATCCCTGGCCCTAATATCCCTCGCCCTAATATCCCTGGCCCTAATATCCGTGGCCTTAATATCCCTGGCCCTAATATCCCTGGCCCTAATATCCCTGGCCCTAATATCCCTGGCCCTAATATCCCTGGCCCTAATATCCCTGGCCCTAATATCCCTGGCCCTAATATCCCTGGCCCTAATATCCCTGGCCCTAATATCCCTGGCCCTAATATCCCTGGCCCTAATATCCCTGGCCATAATATCCCTGGCCCTAATATCCCTGGCCCTAATAACGCTGGCCCTAATCTCCCTGGCCCTAATATCCCTGGCCCTAATATCCCTGGCCCTAATATCCCTGGCCCTAATATCCCTGGCCCTAATATCCCTGGCCCTAATATCCCTGGCCCTAATATCCCTGGCCCTGATATCCCTGGCCCTGATATCCCGGGCCCTAATATCCCTGGCCCTAATATCCCTGGCCCTAATATCCCTGGCCCTAATATCCCTGGCCCTAATATCCCTGGCCCTAATATCCCTGGCCCTAATATCCCTGGCCCTAATATCCCTGGCACTAATATCCCTGGCCCTAATATCCCTGGCCCTAATATCCCTGGCCCTTATATCCCTGGCCCTAATATCCCTGGCCCTAATATCCCTGGCCCTAATATCCTTGCCCCTAATATCCCTGGCCCTAAAATCCCTGGCCCTAATATCCCTGGCCCTAATATCCCTGGCCCTAATATCCCTGGCCCTAATATCCTTGCCCCTAATATCCCTGGCCCTAAAATCCCTGGCCATAATATCCCTGGCCCTAATATCCCTGGCCCTAATATCCCTGGCCCTAATATGCCTGGCTCTAATATCCCTGGCCCTAAAATCCCTGGCCATAATATCCCTGGCCCTAATATCCCTGGCCCTAATATCCCTGACCCTAATATGCCTGGCTCTAATATCCCTGGCCCTAATATCCCTGGCCCTAATATCGCTGGCCCTAATATCCCTGGCCCTAATATCCCTGGCCCTAATATCCCTGGCCCTAATATCACTGGCCCTAATATCCCTGGCCCTAATATCCCTGGCCCTAATATCCCTGGCCCTAATATCCCTGGCCCTAATATCCCTTGCCCTAATATCCCTGGCCCTAATATCCCTGGCCATAATATGCCTGGCCCTAATATCCCTGGCCCTTATATCCCTGGCCCTAATATCCCTGGCCCTAATATCCCTGGCCCTAATATCCCTGGCCCTAATATCCCTCGCCCTAATATCCCTGGCCCTAATATCCGTGGCCTTAATATCCCTGGCCCTAATATCCCTGGCCCTAATATCCCTGGCCCTAATATCCCTGGCCCTAATATCCCTGGCCCTAATATCCCTGGCCCTAATATCCCTGGCCCTAATATCCCTGGCCCTAATATCCCTGGCCATAATATCCCTGGCCCTAATATCCCTGGCCCTAATAACGCTGGCCCTAATCTCCCTGGCCCTAATATCCCTGGCCCTAATATCCCTGGCCCTAATATCCCTGGCCCTAATATCCCTGGCCCTAATATCCCTGGCCCTAATATCCCTGGCCCTAATATCCCTGGCCCTAATATCCCTGGCCCTAATATCCCTGGCCCTAATATCCCTGGCCCTAATATCCCTGGCCATAATATCCCTGGCCCTAATATCCCTGGCCCTAATAACGCTGGCCCTAATCTCCCTGGCCCTAATATCCCTGGCCCTAATATCCCTGGCCCTAATATCCCTGGCCCTAATATCCCTGGTCCTAATATCCCTGGCCCTAATATCCCTTGCCCTAAAATCCCTGGCCCTAATATCCCTGGCCCTAATATCCCTGGCCCTAAAATCCCTGGCCCTAATATCCCTGGCCCTAATATCCCTGGCCCTAATATCCCTGGACCTAATATCCCTGGTCCTTATATCCCTGGCCCTAATATCCCTGGCCCTAATATCCCTGGCCCTAATATCCCTGGACCTAATATCCCTGGCCCTTATATCCCTGGCCCTAATATCCCTGGCCCTAATATCCCTGGCCCTAATATCCTTGCCCCTAATATCCCTGGCCCTAAAATCCCTGGCCCTAATATCCCTGGCCCTAATATCCCTGGCCCTAATATCCCTGGCCCTAATATCCTTGCCCCTAATATCCCTGGCCCTAAAATCCCTGGCCATAATATCCCTGGCCCTAATATCCCTGGCCCTAATATCCCTGGCCCTAATATGCCTGGCTCTAATATCCCTGGCCCTAAAATCCCTGGCCATAATATCCCTGGCCCTAATATCCCTGGCCCTAATATCCCTGGCCCTAATATGCCTGGCTCTAATATCCCTGGCCCTAATATCACTGGCCCTAATATCCCTGGCCATAATATCGCTGGCCCTAATATCCCTGGCCCTAATATCCCTGGCCCTAATATCCCTGGCCCTAATATCACTGGCCCTAATATCCCTGGCCCTAATATCCCTGGCCCTAATATCCCTGGCCCTAATATCCCTGGCCCTAATATCCCTTGCCCTAATATCCCTGGCCCTAATATCCCTGGCCATAATATGCCTGGCCCCAATATCCCTGGCCCTTATATCCCTGGCCCTAATATCCCTGGCCCTAATATCCCTGGCCCTAATATCCCTGGCCCTAATATCCCTCGCCCTAATATCCCTGGCCCTAATATCCGTGGCCTTAATATCCCTGGCCCTAATATCCCTGGCCCTAATATCCCTGGCCCTAATATCCCTGGCCCTAATATCCCTGGCCCTAATATCCCTGGCCCTAATATCCCTGGCCCTAATATCCCTGGCCCTAATATCCCTGGCCCTAATATCCCTGGCCCTAATATCCCTGGCCCTAATATCCCTGGCCATAATATCCCTGGCCCTAATATCCCTGGCCCTAATAACGCTGGCCCTAATCTCCCTGGCCCTAATATCCCTGGCCCTAATATCGCTGGCCCTAATATCCCTGGCCCTAATATCCCTGGCCCTAATATCCCTGGCCTTAATATCCCTGGCCCTAATATCCCTGGCCCTGATATCCCTGGCCCTAATATCCCTGGCCCTAATATCCCCGGCCCTAATATCCCTGGCCCTAATATCCCTGGCCCTAATATCCCTGGCCCTAATATCCCTGGCCCTAATATCCCTGGCCCTAATATCCCTGGCCCTAATATCCCTGGCCATAATATCCCTGGCCCTAATATCCCTGGCCCTAATAACGCTGGACCTAATCTCCCTGGCCCTAATATCCCTGGCCCTAATATCCCTGGCCCTAATATCCCTGGCCCTAATATCCCTGGCCCTAATATCCCTGGCCCTAATATCCCTGGCCCTAATATCCCTGGCCCTGATATCCCTGGCCCTAATATCCCTGGCCCTAATATCCCCGGCCCTAATATCCCTGGCCCTAATATCCCTGGCCCTAATATCCCTGGCCCTAATATCCCTGGCCCTAATATCCCTGGCCCTAATATCCCTGGCCCTAATATCCCTGGCCCTAATATCCCTGGCACTGATATCCCTGGCCCTAATATCCCTGGCCCTAATATCCCTGGCCCTAATATCCCTGGCCCTAATATCCCTGGCCCTAATATCCCTGGCCCTAATATCCCTGGTCCTAATATCCCTGGCCCTAATATCCCTTGCCCTAAAATCCCTGGCCCTAATATCCCTGGCCCTAATATCCCTGGCCCTAAAATCCCTGGCCCTAATATCCCTGGCCCTAATATCCCTGGCCCTAATATCCCTGGACCTAATATCCCTGGCCCTTATATCCCTGGCCCTAATATCCCTGGACCTAATATCCCTGGCCCTTATATCCCTGGCCCTAATATCCCTGGCCCTAATATCCCTGGCCCTAATATCCTTGCCCCTAATATCCCTGGCCCTAAAATCCCTGGCCCTAATATCCCTGGCCCTAATATCCCTGGCCCTAATATCCCTGGCCCTAATATCCTTGCCCCTAATATCCCTGGCCCTAAAATCCCTGGCCATAATATCCCTGGCCCTAATATCCCTGGCCCTAATATCCCTGGCCCTAATATGCCTGGCTCTAATATCCCTGGCCCTAAAATCCCTGGCCATAATATCCCTGACCCTAATATCCCTGGCCCTAATATCCCTGGCCCTAATATGCCTGGCTCTAATATCCCTGGCCCTAATATCACTGGCCCTAATATCCCTGGCCCTAATATCGCTGGCCCTAATATCCCTGGCCCTAATATCCCTGGCCCTAATATCCCTGGCCCTAATATCACTGGCCCTAATATCCCTGGCCCTAATATCCCTGGCCCTAATATCCCTGGCCCTAATATCCCTGGCCCTAATATCCCTTGCCCTAATATCCCTGGCCCTAATATCCCTGGCCATAATATGCCTGGCCCCAATATCCCTGGCCCTTATATCCCTGGCCCTAATATCCCTGGCCCTAATATCCCTGGCCCTAATATCCCTGGCCCTAATATCCCTCGCCCTAATATCCCTGGCCCTAATATCCGTGGCCTTAATATCCCTGGCCCTAATATCCCTGGCCCTAATATCCCTGGCCCTAATATCCCTGGCCCTAATATCCTTGGCCCTAATATCCCTGGCCCTAATATCCCTGGCCCTAATATCCCTGGCCCTAATATCCCTGGCCCTAATATCCCTGGCCCTAATATCCCTGGCCCTAATATCCCTGGCCATAATATCCCTGGCCCTAATATCCCTGGCCCTAATAACGCTGGCCCTAATCTCCCTGGCCCTAATATCCCTGGCCCTAATATCCCTGGCCCTAATATCCCTGGCCCTAATATCCCTGGCCCTAATATCCCTGGCCTTAATATCCCTGGCCCTAATATCCCTGGCCCTGATATCCCTGGCCCTAATATCCCTGGCCCTAATATCCCCGGCCCTAATATCCCTGGCCCTAATATCCCTGGCCCTAATATCCCTGGCCCTAATATCCCTGGCCCTAATATCCCTGGCCCTAATATCCCTGGCCCTAATATCCCTGGCCCTGATATCCCTGGCCCTAATATCCCTGGCCCTAATATCCCTGGCCCTAATATCCCTGGCCCTAATATCCCTGGCCCTAATATCCCTGGCCCTAATATCCCTGGTCCTAATATCCCTGGCCCTAATATCCCTTGCCCTAAAATCCCTGGCCCTAATATCCCTGGCCCTAAAATCCCTGGCCATAATATCACTGGCCCTAATATCCCTGGCCCTAATATCCCAGGCCCTAATATCCCTGGCCCTAATATCCCTGGCCCTAATATCCCTGGCCCTAATATCCCTGGCCCTAATATCCCTGGCCCTAATATCCCTGGCCCTAATATCCCTGGCTCTAATATCCCTGGCCCTAATATCCCTGGCCCTAATATCCCTGGCCCTAATATCGCTGGCCCTAATATCCCTGGCCCTAATATCCCTGGCCCTAATATCCCTGGCCCTAATATCCCTGGCCCTAATATCCCTGGCCCTAAAATCCCTGGCCCTAATATCCCTGGCCCTAATATCCCTGGCCCTAATATCCCTGGCCCTAATATCCCTGGCCATAATATCCCTGGCCTTAATATCCCTGGCCCTAATATCCATCGCCCTAATATCCCTGGCCCTAATATCCCTGGCACTAATAACCCTGGCCCTAATATCCCTGGCCCAAATATCCCTGGCGCTAATATCCCTGGCCCTAATATCCCTGGCCCTAATATCCCTGGCCCTAATATCCCTGGCCCTAATATCCCTGGCCCTAATATCCCTGGCCCTAATATCCCTGGCCCTAATATCCCTGGCCCTAATATCCCTGGCCCTAATATCCCTGGCCCTAATATCCCTGGCCCTAATATCCCTGACCTAATATCCCTGGCCCTAATATCCCTGGCCCTAATATCCCTGGCCCTAATATCCCTGGCCCTAACATCGCTGGCCCTAATATCCCTGGCCCTAATATCCCTGGGCCTAATATCCCCGGCCTTAATATCCCTGGCCCTAATATCCCTGGCCCTAATATCCCTGGCCCTAATATCCCTGGGCATAATATGCCTGGCCCTAATATCCCTGGCCCTTATATCCCTAGCCCTAATATCCCTGGCCCTAATATCCGTGGCCCTAATATCCTTGCCCCTAATATCCCTGGCCCTAAAATCCCTGGCTCTAATATCCCTGGCCCTAATATCCCTGGCCCTAATATCCCTGGCCCTAATATCCCAGGCCCTAATATCCCTGGCCCTAATATCCCTGGCCCTAATATCCCTGGCCCTAATATCCCTGGCCCTAATATCGCTGGCCCCAATATCCCTGGCCCTAATATCCCTGGCCCTAATATCCCTGGCCCTAATATCACTGGCCCTAATATCCCTGGCCCTAATATCCCTGGCCCTAATATCCCTGGCCCTAATATCCCTGGACCTAATATCCCTGGCCCTAATATCCCTGGCCCTAATATCCCTGGCCCTAATATCCCTTGCCCTAATATCCCTGGCCCTAATATCCCTGGCCCTAATATCCCTGGCCCTAATATCCCTGGCCCTAATATCCCTGGCCCTAATATCCCTGGCCCTAATATCCCTGGCCCTAATATCCCTGGCCCTGATATCCCTGGCCCTAATATCCCTGGCCCTAATATCCCCGGCCCTAATATCCCTGGCCCTAATATCCCTGGCCCTAATATCCCTGGCCCTAATATCCCTGGCCCTAATATCCCTGGCCCTAATATCCCTGGCCCTAATATCCCTGGCCCTAATATCCCTGGCCCTGATATCCCTGGCCCTAATATCCCTGGCCCTAATATCCCTGGCCCTAATATCCCTGGCCCTAATATCCCTGGCCCTAATATCCCTGGCCCTAATATCCCTGGTCCTAATATCCCTGGCCCTAATATCCCTTGCCCTAAAATCCCTGGCCCTAATATCCCTGGCCCTAATATCCCTGGCCCTAAAATCCCTGGCCCTAAAATCCCTGGCCCTAATATCCCTGGCCCTAATATCCCTGGCCCTAATATCCCTGGCCATAATATCCCTGGCCTTAATATCCCTGGCCCTAATATCCATCGCCCTAATATCCCTGGCCCTAATATCCCTGGCACTAATAACCCTGGCCCTAATATCCCTGGCCCTAATATCCCTGGCGCTAATATCCCTGGCCCTAATATCCCTGGCCCTAATATCCCTGGCCCTAATATCCCTGGCCCTAATATCCCTGGCCCTAATATCCCTGGCCCTAATATCCCTGGCCCTAATATCCCTGGCCCCAATATCCCTGGCCCTAATATCCCTAGCCCTAATATCCCTGGCCCTAATATCCGTGGCCCTAATATCCTTGCCCCTAATATCCCTGGCCCTAAAATCCCTGGCTCTAATATCCCTGGCCCTAATATCCCTGGCCCTAATATCCCTGGCCCTAATATCCCAGGCCCTAATATCCCTGGCCCTAATATCCCTGGCCCTAATATCCCTGGCCCTAATATCCCTGGCCCTAATATCGCTGGCCCCAATATCCCTGGCCCTAATATCCCTGGCCCTAATATCCCTGGCCCTAATATCACTGGCCCTAATATCCCTGGCCCTAATATCCCTGGCCCTAATATCCCTGGCCCTAATATCCCTGGACCTAATATCCCTGGCCCTAATATCCCTGGCCCTAATATCCCTGGCCCTAATATCCCTTGCCCTAATATCCCTGGCCCTAATATCCCTGGCCCTAATATCCCTGGCCCTAATATCCCTGGCCCTAATATCCCTGGCCCTAATATCCCTGGCCCTAATATCCCTGGCCCTAATATCCCTGGCCCTGATATCCCTGGCCCTAATATCCCTGGCCCTAATATCCCCGGCCCTAATATCCCTGGCCCTAATATCCCTGGCCCTAATATCCCTGGCCCTAATATCCCTGGCCCTAATATCCCTGGCCCTAATATCCCTGGCCCTAATATCCCTGGCCCTAATATCCCTGGCCCTGATATCCCTGGCCCTAATATCCCTGGCCCTAATATCCCTGGCCCTAATATCCCTGGCCCTAATATCCCTGGCCCTAATATCCCTGGCCCTAATATCCCTGGTCCTAATATCCCTGGCCCTAATATCCCTTGCCCTAAAATCCCTGGCCCTAATATCCCTGGCCCTAATATCCCTGGCCCTAAAATCCCTGGCCCTAAAATCCCTGGCCCTAATATCCCTGGCCCTAATATCCCTGGCCCTAATATCCCTGGCCATAATATCCCTGGCCTTAATATCCCTGGCCCTAATATCCATCGCCCTAATATCCCTGGCCCTAATATCCCTGGCACTAATAACCCTGGCCCTAATATCCCTGGCCCTAATATCCCTGGCGCTAATATCCCTGGCCCTAATATCCCTGGCCCTAATATCCCTGGCCCTAATATCCCTGGCCCTAATATCCCTGGCCCTAATATCCCTGGCCCTAATATCCCTGGCCCTAATATCCCTGGCCCTAATATCCCTGGCCTTAATATCCCTGGCCCTAATATCCCTGGCCCTAATATCCCTGGCCCTAATATCCCTGGCCCTAATATCCCTGGCCCTAATATCCCTGGCCCTAATATCCCTGGCCCTAATATCCCTGGCCCTAATATCCCTGGCCCTAATATCCCTGGCCCTAATATCCCTGGCCCTAATATCCCTGACCTAATATCCCTGGCCCTAATATCCCTGGCCCTAATATCCCTGGCCCTAACATCGCTGGCCCTAATATCCCTGGCCCTAATATCCCTGGGCCTAATATCCCCGGCCTTAATATCCCTGGCCCTAATATCCCTGGCCCTAATATCCCTGGCCCTAATATCCCTGGGCATAATATGCCTGGCCCTAATATCCCTGGCCCTTATATCCCTAGCCCTAATATCCCTGGCCCTAATATCCGTGGCCCTAATATCCTTGCCCCTAATATCCCTGGCCCTAAAATCCCTGACCCTAATATCCCTGGCCCTAATATCCCTGGCCCTAATATCCCTGGCCCTAATATCCCAGGCCCTAATATCCCTGGCCCTAATATCCCTGGCCCTAATATCCCTGGCCCTAATATCCCTGGCCCTAATATGCCTGGCTCTAATATCCCTGGCCCTAATATCCCTGGCCCTAATATCCCTGGCCCTAATATCGCTGGCCCCAATATCCCTGGCCCTAATATCCCTGGCCATAATATCCCTGGCCCTAATATCACTGGCCCTAATATCCCTGGCCCTAATATTCCTGGCCCTAATATCCCTGGCCCTAATATCCCTGGCCCTAATATCCCTGGCCCTAATATCCCTGGCCCTAATATCCCTTGCCCTAATATCCCTGGCCCTAATATCCCTGGCCCTAATATCCCTGGCCCTAATATCCCTGGCCCTAATATCCCTGGCCATAATATGCCTGGCCCTAATATCCCTGGCCCTCATATCCCTGGCCTTAATATCCCTGGCCCTAATATCCCTGGCCCTAATATCCCTGGCCCTAATATCCCTCGCCCTAATATCCCTGGCCCTAATATCCGTGGCCTTTATATCCCTGGCCCTAATATCCCTGGCCCTAATATCCCTGGCCCTAATATCCCTGGCCCTAATATCCCTGGCCCTAATATCCCTGGCCCTAATATCCCTGGCCCTAATATCCCTGGCCATAATATCCCTGGCCCTAATATCCCTGGCCCTAATAATGCTGGCCCTAATCTCCCTGGCCCTAATATCCCTGGCCCTAATATCCCTGGCCCTAATATCCCTGGCCCTAATATCCCTGGCCCTAATATCCCTGGCCCTAATATCCCTGGCCCTAATATCCCTGGCCCTGATATCCCTGGCCCTAATATCCCTGGCCCTAATATCCCTGGCCCTAATATCCCTGGCCCTAATATCCCTGGCTCTAATATCCCTGGCCCTAATATCCCTGGCCCTAATATCCCTTGCCCTAAAATCCCTCGCCCTAATATCCCCGGCCCTAATATCCCTGGCCCTAATATCCCTGGCCCTAATATCCCTGGCCCTAATATCCCTGGCCCTAATATCCCTGGCCCTAATATCCCTGGCCCTAATATCCCTGGCCCTAATATCCCTGGCCCTAATATCCCTGGCCCTGATATCCCTGGCCCTAATATCCCTGGCCCTAATATCCCTGGCCCTAATATCCCTGGCCCTAATATCCCTGGCCCTAATATCCCTGGCCCTAATATCCCTGGCCCTAATATCCCTTGCCTTAAAATCCCTGGCCCTAATATCCTTGGCCCTAAAATCCCTGGCCATAATATCACTGGCCCTAATATCCCTGGCCCTAATATCCCAGGCCCTAATATCCCTGGCCCTAATATCCCTGGCCCTAATATCCCTGGCCCTAATATCCCTGGCCCTAATATCCCTGGCCCTAATATCCCTGGCTCTAATATCCCTGGCCCTAATATCCCTGGCCCTAATATCCCTGGCCCTAATATCACTGGCCCTAATATCCCTGGCCCTAATATCCCTGGCCCTAATATCCCTGGCCCTAATATCCCTGGCCCTAATATCCCTGGCCCTAATATCCCTTGCCCTAAAATCCCTGGCCCTAATATCCCTGGCCCTAATATCCCTGGCCCTAATATCCCTGGCCCTAATATCCCTGGCCATAATATCCCTGGCCTTAAAATCCCTGGCCCTACTATCCATCGCCCTAATATCCCTGGCCCTAATATCCCTGGCCCTAATAACCCTGGCCCTAATATCCCTGGCCCTAATATCCCTGGCGCTAATATCCCTGGCCCTAATATCCCTGGCCCTAATATCCCTGGCCCTAATATCCCTGGACCTAATATCCCTGGCCCTAATATCCCTGGCCCTAATATCCCTGGCCCTAATATCCCTGGCCCTAATATCCCTGGCCCTAATATCGCTGGCCCTAATATCCCTGGCCCTAATATCCCTGGCCCTAATATCCCTGGCACTAATATCCCTGGTCCTAATATCCCTGGCCCTAATATCCCTGGCCCTAATATCCCTGGCCCTAATATCCCTGGCTCTAATATCCCTGGCCCTAATATCCCTGGCCCTAATATCCCTGGCCCTAATATCGCTGGCCCTAATATCCCTGGCCATAATATCCCTGGCCCTAATATCCCTGGCCCTAATATCCCTGGCCCTAATATCCCTGGCCCTAATATCCCTGGCCCTAATATCCCTGGCCCTAATATCCCTGACCCTAATATCCCTTGCCCTAAAATACCTGGCCCTAATATCCCTGGCCCTAATATCCCTGGCCCTAATATCCCTGGCCCTAATATCCCTGGCCCTAATATCCCTGGCGCTAATATCCCTGGTCCTAATATCCCTGGCCCTAATATCCCTGGCCCTAAGATTCCTGGCCCTAATATCCCTGGCCCTAATATCCCTGGCCCTAATATCCCTGGCCCTAATATCCCTGGCCCTAATATCGCTGGCCCTAATATCCCTGGCCCTAATATCCCTGGCCCTAATATCCCTGGCCTTAATATCCATGGCCCTAATATCCCTGGCCCTAATATCCCTTGCCCAAATATCCCTGGCCCTAATATCCCTGGCCATAATATGCCTGGCCCTAATATCCCTGGCCCTAATATTGCTGGCCCTAATATCCCTGGCCATAATATCCCTCGCCCTAATATCCCTGGCCATAATATCCCTGGCCCTAATATCCCTGGCCCTAACATCCCTGGCCCTAATATCCCTGGCCCTAATATCCCTGGCCCTAATATCCCTGGCCCTAATATCCCTGGCCCTAATATCACTGGCCCTAATATCCCTGGCCCTAATATCCCTGGCCCTAATATCCCTGGCCCTAATATCCATCGCCCTAATATCCCTGGCCCTAATATCCCTGGCCCTCATAACCCTGGCCCTAATATCCCCGGCCCTAATATCCCTGGCCCTAATATCCCTGGCCCTAATATCCCTGGCCCTAATATCCCTGGCCCTAATATCCCTGGCCCTAATATCCCTGGCCCTAATATCCCTGGCTCTAATATCCCTGGCTGTAATATCCCTGGCCCTAATATCCCTTGCCCTAAAATCCCTGGCCCTAATATCCCTGGACCTAATATCCCTGGCCCTAATATCCCTGGCCCTAATATCCCTGGCCCTAATATCCCTGGCCCTAATATCCCTGGCCCTAATATCCCTGGCCCTAATATCCCTGGCCCTGATATCCCTGGCCCTAATATCCCTGGCCCTAATATCCCTGGCCCTAATATCCCTGGCCCTAATATCCCTGGCCCTATTATCCCTGGCCCTAATATCCCTGGCCCTAATATCCCTTGCCCTAAAATCCCTGGCCCTAATATCCCTGGCCCTAATATCCCTGGCCCTAATATCCCTGGCCCTAATATCCCTGGCCCTAATATCCCTGGCCCTAATATCCCTGGCTCTAATATCCCTGGCCCTAATATCCCTGGCCCTAATATCCCTGGCCCTAATATCGCTGGCCCTAATATCCCTGGCCATAATATCCCTGGCCCTAATATCCCTGGCCCTAATATCCCTGGCCCTAATATCCCTGGCCCTAATATCCCTGGCCCTAATATCCCTGGCCCTAATATCCCTTGGCCTAAAATCCCTGGCTCTAATATCCCTGGCCCTAATATCCCTGGCCCTAATATCCCTGGCCCTAAAATCCCTGGCCCTAATGTCCCTGGCCCTAATATCCCTGGCCCTAATATCCCTGGCCCTAATATCCATCGCCCTAATATCCCTGGCCCTAATATCCCTGGCCCTAATAACCCTGGCCCTATTATCCCTGGCCCTAATATCCCTGGCGCTAATATCCTTGGCCCTAATATCCCTGGCCCTAATATCCCTGGCCCTAATATCCCTGGACCTAATATCCCTGGCCCTAATATCCCTGACCCTAATATCCCTGCCCTAATATCCCTGGCCCTAATATCCCTGGCCCTAATATCGCTGGCCCTAATATCCCTGGCCCTAATATCCCTGGCCCTAATATCCCTGGATCTAATATCCCTAATCTAATATCCCTGGCCCTAATATCCCTGGCCCTAATATCCCTGGCCCTAATATCCCTGGCTCTAATATCCCTGGCCCTAATATCCCTGGCCCTAATATCCCTGGCCCTAATATCGCTGGCCCTAATATCGCTGGCCATAATATCCCTGGCCCTAATATCCCTGGCCCTAATATCCCTGGCCCTAATATCCCTGGCCCTAATAAACCTGTTCCTAATATCCCTGGCCCTAATATCCCTGGCCCTAATATCCCTGACCCTAATATCCCTTGCCCTAAAATCCCTGGCCCTAATATCCCTGGCCCTAATATCCCTGGCCCTAATATCCCTGGCCCTAATATCCCTGGCCCTAATATCCCTGGCCCTAATATCCCTGGCCCTAATATCCTTGGCCCTAATATCCCTCGCCCTAATATCCATCGCCCTAAAATTCCTGGCCCTAATATCCCTGGCCCTAATAACCCTGGCACTAATATCCCTGGCCCTAATATCCCTGGCCCTAATATCCCTGGCCCTAATATCCCTGGCCCTAATATCCCTGGCTCTAATATCCCTGGCCCTAATATCCCTGGCCCTAATATCCCTGGCCCTAATATCCCTGGCCCTAATATCCCTGGCCCTAATATCCCTGGCCCTAATATCCCTGGCCCTAATATCCATCGCCCTAATATCCCTGGCCCTAATATCCCTGGCCCTAATAACCCTGGCCCTAATATCCCTGGCCCTAATATCCCAGGCGCTAATATCCCTGGCCCTAATATCCCTGGCCCTAATATCCCTGGCCCTAATATCCCTGGACCTAATATCCCTGGCCCTAATATCCCTAGCCCTAATATCCCTGGCCCTAATATCCCTGGCCCTAATATCCCTGGCCCTAATATCCCTGGCCCTAATATCCCTGGCCCTAATATCCCTGGCCCTAATATCCCTGGCCCTAATATCCCTTGCCCTAAAATCCCTGGCTCTAATATCCCTGGCCCTAATATCCCTGGCCCTAATATCCCTGGCCCTAATATCCCTGGCCCTAATATCCCTGGCCCTAATATCCCTGGCCCTAATATCCCTGGCCCTAATATCCATCGCCCTAATATCCCTGGCCCTAATATCCCTGGCCCTAATAACCCTGGCCCTAATATCCCTGGCCCTAATATCCCTGGTGCTAATATCCCTGGCCCTAATATCCCTGGCCCTAATATCCCTGGCCCTAATATCCCTGGACCTAATATCCCTGGCCCTAATATCCCTGACCCTAATATCCCTGGCCCTAATATCCCTGGCCCTAATATCCCTGGCCCTAATATCGCTGGCCCTAATATCCCTGGCCCTAATATCCCTGGCCGTAATATCCCTGGCTCTAATATCCCTGGCCCTAATATCCCTGGCCCTAATATCGCTGGCCCTAATATCCCTGGCCATAATATCCCTGGCCCTAATATCCCTGGCCCTAATATCGCTGGCCCTAATATCCCTGGCTCTAATATCCCTGTTCCTAATATCCCTGGCCCTAATATCCCTGGCCCTAATATCCCTGACCCTAATATCCCTTGCCCTAAAATCCCTGGCCCTAATATCCCTGGCCCTAATATCCCTGGCCCTAATATCCCTGGCCCTAATATCCCTGGCCCTAATATCCCTGGCCCCTTATATCCCTGGCCCTAATATCCCTGGCCCTAATATCCATCGCCCTAAAATCCCTGGCCCTAATATCCCTGGCCCTAATAACCCTGGCACTAATATCCCTGGCCCTAATATCCCTGGTGCTAATATCCCTGGCCCTAATATCCCTGGCCCTAATATCCCTGGCCCTAATATCCCTGGCCCTAATATCCCTGGCCCTAATATCCCTTGCCCTAATATCCCTGGCCCTAATATCCCTGGCCATAATATGCCTGGCCCTAATATCCCTGGCCCTAATATTGCTGGCCCTAATATCCCTGGCCATAATATCCCTCACCCTAATATCCCTGGCCCTAATATCCCTGGCCCTAATATCCCTGGCCCTAATATCCCTGGCCCTAATATCCCTGGCCCTAATATCCCTGGCCCTAATATCCCTGGCCCTAATATCCCTGGCCCTAATATCCCTGGCCCTAAAATCCCTGGCCCTAATATCCCTGGCCCTAATATCCCTGGCCCTAATATCCCTGGCCCTAATATCCATTGCCCTAATATCCCTGGCCCTAATATCCCTGGCCCTTATAACCCTGGCCCTAATATCCCTGGCCCTAATATCCCTGGCCCTAATATCCCTGGCCCTAATATCGCTGGCCCTAATATCCCTGGCCCTAATATCCCTGGCCCTAATATCCCTGGCCCTAATATCCCTGGCCCTAATATCCCTGGCCCTAATATCCCTGGCTCTAATTTCCCTGGCCCTAATATCCCTGGCCCTAATATCCATCGCCCTAATATCCCTGGCCCTAATATCCCTGGCCCTAATAACCCTGGCCCTAATATCCCTGGCCCTAATATCCCTGGTGCTAATATCCCTGGCCCTAATATCCCTGGCCCTAATATCCCTGGCCCTAATATCCCTGAACCTAATATCCCTGGCCCTAATATCCCTGACCCTAATATCCCTGGCCCTAATATCCCTGGCCCTAATATCCCTGGCCCTAATATCGCTGGCCCTAATATCCCTGGCCCTAATATCCCTGGCCCTAATATCCCTGGCCCTAATATCCCTAATCTAATATCCCTGGCCCTAATATCCCTGGCGCTAATATCCCTGGCCGTAATATCCCTGGCTCTAATATCCCTGGCCCTAATATCCCTGGCCCTAATATCCCTGGCCCTAATATCGCTGGCCCTAATATCCCTGGCCATAATATCCCTGGCCCTAATATCCCTGGCCCTAATATCCCTGGCCCTAATATCCCTGGCCCTAATATCCCTGTTCTAAAATATCCCTGGCCCTAATATCCCTGGCCCTAATATCCCTGACCCTAATATCCCTTGCCCTAAAATCCCTGGCCCTAAAATCCCTGGCCCTAATATCCCTGGCCCTAATATCCCTGGCCCTAATATCCCTGGCCCTAATATCCCTGGCCCTAATATCCCTGGCCCTAATATCCCTCGCCCTAATATCCATCGCCCTAAAATCCCTGGCCCTAATATCCCTGGCCCTAATATCCCTGGCCCTAATATCGCTGGCCCTAATATCCCTGGCCCTAATATCCCTGGCCCTAATATCCCTGGCCCTAATATCCCTAATCTAATATCCCTGGCCCTAATATCCCTGGCCCTAATATCCCTGGCCGTAATATCCCTGGCTCTAATATCCCTGGCCCTAATATCCCTGGCCCTAATATCCCTGGCCCTAATATCCCTGGCCCTAATATCCCTGGCCCTAATATCCCTGGCCCTAATATCCCTGGCCCTAATATCCATTGCCCTAATATCCCTGGGCCTAATATCCCTGGCCGTAATATCCCTGGCTCTAATATCCCTGGCCCTAATATCCCTGGCCCTAATATCGCTGGCCCTAATATCCCTGGCCATAATATCCCTGGCCCTAATATCCCTGGCCCTAATATCGCTGGCCCTAATATCCCTGGCTCTAATATCCCTGTTCCTAATATCCCTGGCCCTAATATCCCTGGCCCTAATATCCCTGACCCTAATATCCCTTGCCCTAAAATCCCTGGCCCTAATATCCCTGTCCCTAATATCCCTGGCCCTAATATCCCTGGCCCTAATATCCCTGGCCCTAATATCCCTGGCCCCTTATATCCCTGGCCCTAATATCCCTGGCCCTAATATCCATCGCCCTAAAATCCCTGGCCCTAATATCCCTGGCCCTAATAACCCTGGCACTAATATCCCTGGCCCTAATATCCCTGGTGCTAATATCCCTGGCCCTAATATCCCTGGACCTAATATCCCTGGCCCTAATATCCCTGGCCCTAATATCCCTGGCCCTAATATCCCTGGCCCTAATATCCCTTGCCCTAATATCCCTGGCCCTAATATCCCTGGCCATAATATGCCTGGCCCTAATATCCCTGGCCCTAATATTGCTGGCCCTAATATCCCTGGCCAAAATATCCCTCACCCTAATATCCCTGGCCCTAATATCCCTGGCCCTAATATCCCTGGCCCTAATATCCCTGGCCCTAATATCCCTGGCCCTAATATCCCTGGCCCTAATATCCCTGGCCCTAATATCCCTGGCCCTAATATCCCTGGCCCTAATATCCCTGGCCCTAATATCCCTGGCCCTAATATCCCTGGCCCTAATATCCATTGCCCTAATATCCCTGGCCCTAATATCCCTGGCCTTTATAACCCTGGCCCTAATATCCCTGGCCCTAATATCCCTGGCCCTAATATCCCTGGCCCTAATATCCCTGGCCCTAATATCGCTGGCCCTAATATCCCTGGCCGTAATATCCCTGGCTCTAATATCCCTGGCCCTAATATCCCTGGCCCTAATATCGCTGGCCCTAATATCCCTGGCCATAATATCCCTGGCCCTAATATCCCTGGCCCTAATATCGCTGGCCCTAATATCCCTGGCTCTAATATCCCTGTTCCTAATATCCCTGGCCCTAATATCCCTGGCTCTAATATCCCTGACCCTAATATCCCTTGCCCTAAAATCCCTGGCCCTAATATCCCTGGCCCTAATATCCCTGGCCCTAATATCCCTGGCCCTAATATCCCTGGCCCTAATATCCCTGGCCCCTTATATCCCTGGCCCTAATATCCCTGGCCCTAATATCCATCGCCCTAAAATCCCTGGCCCTAATATCCCTGGCCCTAATAACCCTGGCACTAATATCCCTGGCCCTAATATCCCTGGTGCTAATATCCCTGGCCCTAATATCCCTGGCCCTAATATCCCTGGCCCTAATATCCCTGGCCCTAATATCCCTGGCCCTAATATCCCTGGCCCTAATATCCCTTGCCCTAATATCCCTGGCCCTAATATCCCTGGCCATAATATGCCTGGCCCTAATATCCCTGGCCCTAATATTGCTGGCCCTAATATCCCTGGCCATAATATCCCTCACCCTAATATCCCTGGCCCTAATATCCCTGGCCCTAATATCCCTGGCCCTAATATCCCTGGCCCTAATATCCCTGGCCCTAATATCCCTGGCCCTAATATCCCTGGCCCTAATATCCCTGGCCCTAATATCCCTGGCCCTAAAATCCCTGGCCCTAATATCCCTGGCCCTAATATCCCTGGCCCTAATATCCCTGGCCCTAATATCCATTGCCCTAATATCCCTGGCCCTAATATCCCTGGCCCTTATAACCCTGGCCCTAATATCCCTGGCCCTAATATCCCTGGCCCTAATATCCCTGGCCCTAATATCGCTGGCCCTAATATCCCTGGCCCTAATATCCCTGGCGCTAATATCCCTGGCCCTAATATCCCTGGCCCTAATATCCCTGGCCCTAATATCCCTGGCTCTAATATCCCTGGCCCTAATATCCCTGGCCCTAATATCCATCGCCCTAATATCCCTGGCCCTAATATCCCTGGCCCTAATAACCCTGGCCCTAATATCCCTGGCCCTAATATCCCTGGTGCTAATATCCCTGGCCCTAATATCCCTGGCCCTAATATCCCTGGCCCTAATATCCCTGAACCTAATATCCCTGGCCCTAATATCCCTGACCCTATTATCCCTGGCCCTAATATCCCTGGCCCTAATATCCCTGGCCCTAATATCGCTGGCCCTAATATCCCTGGCCCTAATATCCCTGGCCCTAATATCCCTGGCCCTAATATCCCTAATCTAATATCCCTGGCCCTAATATCCCTGGCGCTAATATCCCTGGCCGTAATATCCCTGGCTCTAATATCCCTGGCCCTAATATCCCTGGCCCTAATATCCCTGGCCCTAATATCGCTGGCCCTAATATCCCTGGCCATAATATCCCTGGCCCTAATATCCCTGGCCCTAATATCCCTGGCCCTAATATCCCTGGCCCTAATATCCCTGTTCTAAAATATCCCTGGCCCTAATATCCCTGGCCCTAATATCCCTGACCCTAATATCCCTTGCCCTAAAATCCCTGGCCCTAAAATCCCTGGCCCTAATATCCCTGGCCCTAATATCCCTGGCCCTAATATCCCTGGCCCTAATATCCCTGGCCCTAATATCCCTGGCCCTAATATCCCTCGCCCTAATATCCATCGCCCTAAAATCCCTGGCCCTAATATCCCTGGCCCTAATATCCCTGGCCCTAATATCGCTGGCCCTAATATCCCTGGCCCTAATATCCCTGGCCCTAATATCCCTGGCCCTAATATCCCTAATCTAATATCCCTGGCCCTAATATCCCTGGCCCTAATATCCCTGGCCGTAATATCCCTGGCTCTAATATCCCTGGCCCTAATATCCCTGGCCCTAATATCCCTGGCCCTAATATCCCTGGCCGTAATATCCCTGGCTCTAATATCCCTGGCCCTAATATCCCTGGCCCTAATATCCCTGGCCCTAATATCCCTGGCCCTAATATCCCTGGCCCTAATATCCCTGGCCCTAATATCCCTGGCCCTAATATCCATTGCCCTAATATCCCTGGGCCTAATATCCCTGGCCGTAATATCCCTGGCTCTAATATCCCTGGCCCTAATATCCCTGGCCCTAATATCGCTGGCCCTAATATCCCTGGCCATAATATCCCTGGCCCTAATATCCCTGGCCCTAATATCGCTGGCCCTAATATCCCTGGCTCTAATATCCCTGTTCCTAATATCCCTGGCCCTAATATCCCTGGCCCTAATATCCCTGACCCTAATATCCCTTGCCCTAAAATCCCTGGCCCTAATATCCCTGTCCCTAATATCCCTGGCCCTAATATCCCTGGCCCTAATATCCCTGGCCCTAATATCCCTGGCCCCTTATATCCCTGGCCCTAATATCCATTGCCCTAATATCCCTGGGCCTAATATCCCTGGCCGTAATATCCCTGGCTCTAATATCCCTGGCCCTAATATCCCTGGCCCTAATATCGCTGGCCCTAATATCCCTGGCCATAATATCCCTGGCCCTAATATCCCTGGCCCTAATATCGCTGGCCCTAATATCCCTGGCTCTAATATCCCTGTTCCTAATATCCCTGGCCCTAATATCTCTGGCCCTAATATCCCTGACCCTAATATCCCTTGCCCTAAAATCCCTGGCCCTAATATCCCTGTCCCTAATATCCCTGGCCCTAATATCCCTGGCCCTAATATCCCTGGCCCTAATATCCCTGGCCCCTTATATCCCTGGCCCTAATATCCCTGGCCCTAATATCCATCGCCCTAAAATCCCTGGCCCTAATATCCCTGGCCCTAATAACCCTGGCACTAATATCCCTGGCCCTAATATCCCTGGTGCTAATATCCCTGGCCCTAATATCCCTGGAACTAATATCCCTGGCCCTAATATCCCTGGCCCTAATATCCCTGGCCCTAATATCCCTGGCCCTAATATCCCTTGCCCTAATATCCCTGGCCCTAATATCCCTGGCCATAATATGCCTGGCCCTAATATCCCTGGCCCTAATATTGCTGGCCCTAATATCCCTGGCCAAAATATCCCTCACCCTAATATCCCTGGCCCTAATATCCCTGGCCCTAATATCCCTGGCCCTAATATCCCTGGCCCTAATATCCCTGGCCCTAATATCCCTGGCCCTAATATCCCTGGCCCTAATATCCCTGGCCCTAATATCCCTGGCCCTAATATCCCTGGCCCTAATATCCCTGGCCCTAATATCCATTGCCCTAATATCCCTGGCCCTAATATCCCTGGCCCTTATAACCCTGGCCCTAATATCCCTGGCCCTAATATCCCTGGCCCTAATATCCCTGGCCCTAATATCCCTGGCCCTAATATCGCTGGCCCTAATATCCCTGGCCCTAATATCCCTGGCCCTAATATCCCTGGCCCTAATATTCCTGGCCCTAATATCCCTGGCCCTAATATCCCAGGCTCTAATATCCCTGGCCCTAATATCCCTGGCCCTAATATCCATCGCCCTAATATCCCTGGCCCTAATATCCCTGGCCCTAATAACCCTGGCCCTAATATCCCTGGCCCTAATATCCCTGGTGCTAATATCCCTGGCCCTAATATCCCTGGCCCTAATATCCCTGGCCCTAATATCCCTGAACCTAATATCCCTGGCCCTAATATCCCTGACCCTAATATCCCTGGCCCTAATATCCCTGGCCCTAATATCCCTGGCCCTAATATCGCTGGCCCTAATATCCCTGGCCCTAATATCCCTGGCCCTAATATCCCTGGCCCTAATATCCCTAATCTAATATCCCTGGCCCTAATATCCCTGGACCTAATATCCCTGGCCGTAATATCCCTGGCTCTAATATCCCTGGCCCTAATATCCCTGGCCCTAATATCCCTGGCCCTAATATCGCTGGCCCTAATATCCCTGGCCATAATATCCCTGGCCCTAATATCCCTGGCCCTAATATCCCTGGCCCTAATATCCCTGGCCCTAATATCCCTGTTCCTAATATCCCTGGCCCTAATATCCCTGGCCCTAATATCCCTGACCCTAATATCCCTTGCCCTAAAATCCCTGGCCCTAATATCCCTGGCCCTAATATCCCTGGCCCTAATATCCCTGGCCCTAATATCCCTGGCCCTAATATCCCTGGCCCTAATATCCCTGGCCCTAATATCCCTCGCCCTAATATCCATGGCCTGAAATCCCTGGCCCTAATATCCCTGGCCCTAATAACCCTGGCACTAATATCCCTGGCCCTAATATCCCTGGTGCTAATATCCCTGGCCCTAATATCCCTGGCCCTAATATCCCTGGCCCTAATATCCCTGGCCCTAATATCCCTGGCCCTAATATCCCTGGCCCTAATATCCCTTGCCCTAATATCCCTGGCCCTAATATCCCTGGCCATAATATGCCTGGCCCTAATATCCCTGGCCCTAATATTGCTGGCCCTAATATCCCTGGCCATAATATCCCTCACCCTAATATCCCTTGCCCTAATATCCCTGGCGCTAATATCCCTGGCCCTAATATCCCTGGCCCTAATATCCCTGGCCCTAATATCCCTCGCCCTAATATCCCTGGCCCTAATATCCCTGGCCCTAATATCCCTGGCCCTAATATCCCTGGCCCTAATATCCCTGGCCCTAATATCCCTGGCCCTAATATCCCTGGCCCTAATATCCATTGCCCTAATATCCCTGGCCCTAATATCCCTGGCCCTTATAACCCTGGCCCTAATATCCCTGGCCCTAATATCCCTGGCGCTAATATCCCTGGCCCTAATATCCCTGGCCCTAATATCCCTGGACCTAATATCCCTGGACCTAATATCCCTGGCCCTAATATCCCTGGCCCTAATATCCCTGGCCCTAATATCCCTGGCCCTAATATCCCTGGCCCTAATATCGCTGGCCCTAATATCCCTGGCCCTAATATCCCTGGCCCTAATATCCCTGGCCTTAATATCCCTGGCCCTAATATCCCTGGCCCTCATATCCCTTGCCCTAATATCCCTGGCCCTAATATCCCTGACCCTAATATCCCTTGCCCTAATATCCCTGGCCCTAATATCCCTGGCCCTAAAATCCCTGGCCCTAATATCCATGGCCATAACATCCCTGGCCCTAATATCCCTGGCCCTAATATCCCTGGCCCTAATATCCCTGGCCCTAATATCCCTGGCCCTAATATCCCTCGCCCTAATATCCATCGCCCTAATATCCCTGGCCCTAATAACCCTGGCACTAATATCCCTGGCCCTAATATCCCTGGTGCTAATATCCCTGGCCCTAATATCCCTGGCCCTAATATCCCTGGCCCTAATATCCCTGGCCCTAATATCCCTGGCCCTAATATCCCTGGCCCTAATATCCCTGGCCCTAATATCCCTGGCCCTAATATCCCTCGCCCTAATATCCATCGCCCTAAAATCCCTGGCCCTAATATCCCTGGCCCTAATAACCCTGGCACTAATATCCCTGGCCCTAATATCCCTGGTGCTAATATCCCTGGCCCTAATATCCCTGGCCCTAATATCCCTGGCCCTAATATCCCTGGCCCTAATATCCCTGGCCCTAATATCCCTGGCCCTAATATCCCTTGCCCTAATATCCCTGGCCCTAATATCCCTGGCCATAATATGCCTGGCCCTAATATCCCTGGCCCTAATATTGCTGGCCCTAATATCCCTGGCCATAATATCCCTCACCCTAATATCCCTGGCCCTAATATCCCTGGCGCTAATATCCCTGGCCCTAATATCCCTGGCCCTAATATCCCTGGCCCTAATATCCCTCGCCCTAATATCCCTGGCCCTAATATCCCTGGCCCTAATATCCCTGGCCCTAATATCCCTGGCCCTAATATCCCTGGCCCTAATATCCCTGGCCCTAATATCCCTGGCCCTAATATCCATTGCCCTAATATCCCTGGCCCTAATATCCCTGGCCCTTATAACCCTGGCCCTAATATCCCTGGCCCTAATATCCCTGGCGCTAATATCCCTGGCCCTAATATCCCTGGCCCTAATATCCCTGGCCCTAATATCCCTGGACCTAATATCCCTGGCCCTAATATCCCTGGCCCTAATATCCCTGGCCCTAATATCCCTGGCTCTAATATCCCTGGCCCTAATATCGCTGGCCCTAATATCCCTGGCCCTAATATCCCTGGCCCTAATATCCCTGGCCTTAATATCCCTGGCCCTAATATCCCTGGCCCTGATATCCCTTGCCCTAATATCCCTGGCCCTAATATCCCTGACCCTAATATCCCTTGCCCTAAAATCCCTGGCCCTAATATCCCTGGCCCTAATATCCCTGGCCCTAATATCCCTGGCCCTAATATCCCTGGCCCTAATATCCCTGGCCCTAATATCCCTGGCCCTAATATCCCTGGCCCTAATATCCCTCGCCCTAATATCCATCGCCCTAAAATCCCTGGCCCTAATATCCCTGGCCCTAATAACCCTGGCACTAATATCCCTGGCCCTAATATCCCTGGTGCTAATATCCCTGGCCCTAATATCCCTGGCCCTAATATCCCTGGCCCTAATATCCCTGGCCCTAATATCCCTGGCCCTAATATCCCTGGCCCTAATATCCCTGGCCCTAATATCCCTTGCCCTAATATCCCTGGCCCTAATATTGCTGGCCCTAATATCCCTGGCCATAATATCCCTCACCCTAATATTGCTGGCCCTAATATCCCTGGCCATAATATCCCTCACCCTAATATCCCTGGCCCTAATATCCCTGGCCCTAATATCCCTGGCCCTAATATCCCTGGCCCTAATATCCCTGGCCCTAATATCCCTGGCCCTAATATCCCTGGCCCTAATATCCCTGGCCCTAATATCCCTGGCCCTAATATCCCTGGCCCTAATATCCCTGGCCCTAATATCCCTGGCCCTAATATCCATTGCCCTAATATCCCTGGCCCTAATATCCCTGGCCCTTATAACCCTGGCCCTAATATCCCTGGCCCTAATATCCCTGGCGCTAATATCCCTGGCCTAATATCCCTGGCTCTAATATCCCTGGCCCTAATATCCCTGGCCCTAATATCCCTGGCCCTAATATCCCTGGCCCTAATATCCCTGGCCCTAATATCCCTGGCCCTAATATCCCTGGCCCTAATATCCCTGGCCCTAATATCCCTGGCCTTAATATCCCTGGCCCTAATATCCCTGGCCCTGATATCCCTTGCCCTAATATCCCTGGCCCTAATATCCCTAACCCTAATATCCCTTGCCCTAAAATCCCTGGCCCTAATATCCCTGGCCCTAATATCCCTGGCCCTAATATCCCTGGCCCTAATATCCCTGGCCCTAATATCCCTGGCCCTATTATCCCTGGCCCTAATATCCCTGGCCATAATATCCCTCGCCCTAATATCCATCGCCCTAAAATCCCTGGCCCTAATATCCCTGGCCCTAATAACCCTGGCACTAATATCCCTGGCCCTAATATCCCTGGTGCTAATATCCCTGGCCCTAATATCCCTGGCCCTAATATCCCTGGCCCTAATATCCCTGGCCCTAATATCCCTGGCCCTAATATCCCTTGCCCTAATATCCCTGGCCCTAATATTGCTGGCCCTAATATCCCTGGCCATAATATCCCTCACCCTAATATTGCTGGCCCTAATATCCCTGGCCATAATATCCCTCACCCTAATATCCCTGGCCCTAATATCCCTGGCCCTATTATCCCTGGCCCTAATATCCCTGGCCCTAATATCCCTGGCCCTAATATCCCTGGCCCTAATATCCCTGGCCCTAATATCCCTGGCCCTAATATCCCAGTCCCTAATATCCCTGGCCCTAATATCCCTGGCCCTAATATCCCTGGCCCTAATATCCATCGCCCTAATATCCCAGGCCCTAATATCCCTGGCCCTAATAACCCTGGCCCTAATATCCCTGGCCCTAATATCCCTGGCGCTAATATCCCTGGCCCTAATATCCCTGGCCCTAATATCCCTGGCCCTAATATCCCTGGACCTAATATCCCTGGCCCTATTATCCCTGGCCCTAATATCCCTGGCCCTAATATCCCTGGCCCTAATATCCCTGGCCCTAATATCGCTGGCCCTAATAAAACTGGCCCTAATATCCCTGGCCCTAATATCCCTGGCCTTAATATCCCTGGCCCTAATTTCCCTGGCCCTGATATCCCTTGCCCTATTATCCCTGGCCCTAATATCCCTGGCCATAATATGCCTGGCCCTAATATCCCTGGCCCTTATATCCCTGGCTCTAATATCCCTGGCCCTAATATCCCTGGCCCTAATATCCCTGGCCCTAATATCCCTGGCCCTAATATCCCTGGCCCTAATATCCGTAGCCCTAATATCCCTGGCCCTAATATCCCTGGCCCTAATATCCCTGGCCCTAATATCCCTGGCCCTAATATCCCTGGCCCTAATATCCCTGGCCCTAATATCCCTGGCCCTAATATCCCTGGCCATATTATCCCTGGCCCTAATATCCCTGGCCCTAATAATGCTGGCCCTAATATCCCTGGCCCTAATATCCCTGGCCCTAATATCCCTGGACCTAATATCCCTGGCCCTATTATCCCTGGCCCTAATATCCCTGGCCCTAATATCCCTGGCCCTAATATCCCTGGCCCTAATATCGCTGGCCCTAATAAAACTGGCCCTAATATCCCTGGCCCTAATATCCCTGGCCTTAATATCCCTGGCCCTAATTTCCCTGGCCCTGATATCCCTTGCCCTATTATCCCTGGCCCTAATATCCCTGGCCATAATATGCCTGGCCCTAATATCCCTGGCCCTTATATCCCTGGCTCTAATATCCCTGGCCCTAATATCCCTGGCCCTAATATCCCTGGCCCTAATATCCCTGGCCCTAATATCCCTGGCCCTAATATCCGTAGCCCTAATATCCCTGGCCCTAATATCCCTGGCCCTAATATCCCTGGCCCTAATATCCCTGGCCCTAATATCCCTGGCCCTAATATCCCTGGCCCTAATATCCCTGGCCCTAATATCCCTGGCCATATTATCCCTGGCCCTAATATCCCTGGCCCTAATAATGCTGGCCCTAATCTCCCTGGCCCTAATATCCCTGGCCCTAATATCCCTGGCCCTAATATCCCTGGCCCTAAAATCCCTGGCCCTAATATCCCTGGCCCTAATATCCCTGGCCCTAATATCCCTGGCCCTGATATCCCTGGCCCTAACATTCCTGGCCCTAATATCCCTGGCCCTAATATCCCTGGCCCTAATATCCCTGGCCCTAATTTCCCTGGCCCTAATATCCCTGGCCCTAAGATCCCTGGCCCTAATATCCCTGGCCCTAATATCCCAGGCCCTAATATCCCTGACCCTAATATCCCTGGCCCTAATATCCCTGGCCCTAATATCCCTGGCCCTAATATGCCTGGCTCTAATATCCCTGGCCCTAATATCCCTGGCCCTAATATCCCTGTCCCTAATATCGCTGGCCCTAATATCCCTGGCCTTAATATCCCTGGCCCTAATATCCCTGGCCCTAATATCCCTGGCCCTAATATCCCTGGCCCTAATATCCCTGGCCCTAATAGCCCTGGACCTAATATCCCTGGCCCTAATATCCCTGGCCCTAATATCCCTGCCCCTAATATCCTTGGCCCTAATATCTCTGGCCCTAATATCCCTGGCCCTAATATCCCTTGCCCTAATATCCCTGGCCCTAATATCCCTGGCCATAATATGCCTGGCCCTAATATCCCTGGCCCTTATATCCCTGGCCCTAATATCCCTGGCCCTAATATTGCTGGCCCTTATATCCCTGGCCCTAATATCCCTGGCCCTAATATCCCTGGCCCTCATATCCGTGGCCATAACATCCCTGGCCCTAATATCCCTGGCCCTAATATCCCTGGCCCTAATATCCCTGGCCCTAATATCCCTGGCCCTAATATCCCTGGCCTAATATCCCTGGCCATAATATCCCTGGCCCTAATAACGCTGGCCCTAATAACGCTGGCCCTAATCTCCCTAGCCCTAATATCCCTGGCCCTAATATCCCTGGCCCTAATATCCCTGGCCCTAATATCCCTGGCCCTAATATCCCTGGCCCTGATATCCCTGGCCCTGATATCCCTGGCCCTAATATCCCTGGCCCTAATATCCCTGGCCCTAATATCCCTGGCCCTAATATCCCTGGCCCTAATATCCCTGGCTCTAAAATCCCTGGCCCTAATATCCCTGGCCCGAATATCGCTTGCCCTAAAATCCCTGGCCCTAATATCCCTGGCCCTAATATCCCTGGCCCTAATATCCCTGGCCCTAATATCCCTGGCCCTAACATCCCTGGCCCTAATATCCCTGGCCCTAATATCCCTGGCCATAATATCCCTGGCCCTAATATCCCTGGCCATAATATCCCTGGCCCTAATATCCCTGGCCCTAATATCCCTGGCCCTGATATCCCTGGGCCTAATATCCCTGGCCCTAATATCCCTGGCCCTAATATCCCTGGCCCTAATATCCCTGGCCCTAATATCCCTGGCCCTAATATCCCTGGCCCTAATATCCCTTGCCCTAAAATCCCTGGCCCTAATATCCCTAGCCCTAATATCCCTGGCCCTAATATCCCTGGCCCTAATATCCCTGGCCCTAATATCCCTGGCCCTAATATCCCTGGCCCTAATATCCCTGGCCCTAATATCCCTGGCCCTAATATCCCAGGCGCTAATATCCCTGGCCCTAATATCCCTGGCCCTAATATCCCTGGCCCTAATATCCCTGGCCCTAATATCGCTGGCCCTAATATCCCTGGCCCTAATATCCCTGGCCTAATATCCCTGGCCCTAATATCCCTGGCCCTAATATCCATGGCCCTAATATCCCTGGCCCTAATATCCCTGGACCTAATATCCCTGGCCCTAATATCCCTGGCCCTAATATCCCAGTCCCTAATATCCCTGGCCCTAATATCCCTGGCCCTAATATCCCTGGCCCTAATATCCATCGCCCTAATATCCCAGGCCCTAATATCCCTGGCCCTAATAACCCTGGCCCTAATATCCCTGGCCCTAATATCCCTGGCGCTAATATCCCTGGCCCTAATATCCCTGGCCCTAATATCCCTGGCCCTAATATCCCTGGACCTAATATCCCTGGCCCTATTATCCCTGGCCCTAATATCCCTGGCCCTAATATCCCTGGCCCTAATATCCCTGGCCCTAATATCGCTGGCCCTAATAAAACTGGCCCTAATATCCCTGGCCCTAATATCCCTGGCCTTAATATCCCTGGCCCTAATTTCCCTGGCCCTGATATCCCTTGCCCTATTATCCCTGGCCCTAATATCCCTGGCCATAATATGCCTGGCCCTAATATCCCTGGCCCTTATATCCCTGGCTCTAATATCCCTGGCCCTAATATCCCTGGCCCTAATATCCCTGGCCCTAATATCCCTGGCCCTAATATCCCTGGCCCTAATATCCGTAGCCCTAATATCCCTGGCCCTAATATCCCTGGCCCTAATATCCCTGGCCCTAATATCCCTGGCCCTAATATCCCTGGCCCTAATATCCCTGGCCCTAATATCCCTGGCCCTAATATCCCTGGCCATATTATCCCTGGCCCTAATATCCCTGGCCCTAATAATGCTGGCCCTAATATCCCTGGCCCTAATATCCCTGGCCCTAATATCCCTGGCCCTAATATTCCTGGCCCTGATATCCCTGGCCCTAACATTCCTGGCCCTAATATCCCTGGCCCTAATATCCCTGGCCCTAATATCCCTGGCCCTAATATCCCTGGCTCTAATATCCCTGGCCCTAATATCCCTGGCCCTAATATTCCTTGCCCTAAAATCCCTTGCCCTAATATCCCTGGCCCTAATATCCCTGGCCCTAATATCCCTGGCCCTAATATCCCTGGCCCTAATATTGCTGGCCCTAATATCCCTGGCCATAATATCCCTCACCCTAATATTGCTGGCCCTAATATCCCTGGCCATAATATCCCTCACCCTAATATCCCTGGCCCTAATATCCCTGGCCCTATTATCCCTGGCCCTGATATCCCTGGCCCTAATATCCCTGGCCCTAATATCCCTGGCCCTAATATCCCTGGCCCTAATATCCCTGGCCCTAATATCCCTAGCCCTTATATCCCTGGCCCTAATATCCCTGGCCCTAATATCCCTTGCCCTAAAATCCCTGGCCCTAATATCCCTGGCCCTAATATCCCTGGCCCTAATTTCCCTGGCCCTAATATCCCTGGCCCTAAGATCCCTGGCCCTAATATCCCTGGCCCTAATATCCCAGGCCCTAATATCCCTGACCCTAATATCCCTGGCCCTAATATCCCTGGCCCTAATATCCCTGGCCCTAATATGCCTGGCTGTAATATCCCTGGCCCTAATATTCCTGGCCCTAATATCCCTGTCCCTAATATCGCTGGCCCTAATATCCCTGGCCTTAATATCCCTGGCCCTATTATCCCTGGCCCTAATATCCCTGGCCCTAATATCCCTGGCCCTAATATCCCTGGCCCTAATATCCCTGGCCCTAATAGCCCTGGACCTAATATCCCTGGCCCTAATATCCCTGGCCCTAATATCCCTGGCCCTAATATCCTTGGCCCTAATATCCCTGGCCCTAATATCCCTGGCCCTAATATCCCTTGCCCTAATATCCCTGGCCCTAATATCCCTGGCCATAATATGCCTGGCCCTAATATCCCTGGCCCTTATATCCCTGGCCCTAATATCCCTGGCCCTAATATCCCTGGCCCTTATATCCCTGGCCCTAATATCCCTGGCCCTAATATCCCTGGCCCTAATATCCGTGGCCATAACATCCCTGGCCCTAATATCCCTGGCCCTAATATCCCTGGCCCTAATATCCCTGGCCCTAATATCCCTGGCCCTAATATCCCTGGCCTAATATCCCTGGCCATAATATCCCTGGCCCTAATATCCCTGGCCCTAATAACGCTGGCCCTAATCTCCCTGGCCCTAATATCCCTGGCCCTAATATCCCTGGCCCTAATATCCCTGGCCCTAATATCCCTGGCCCTAATATCCCTGGCCCTAATATCCCTGGCCCTAATATCCCTGGCCCTAATATCCCTGGCCCTGATATCCCTGGCCCTAATATCCCTGGCCATAATATCCCTGGCCCTAATATCCCTGGCCCTAATATCCCTGGCTCTAAAATCCCTGGCCCTAATATCCCTGGCCCGAATATCGCTTGCCCTAAAATCCCTGGCCCTAATATCCCTGGCCCTAATATCCCTGGCCCTAATATCCCTGGCCCTAACATCCCTGGCCCTAATATCCCTGGCCCTAATATCCCTGGCCCTAATATCCCTGGCCCTAATATCCCTGGCCCTAATATCCCTGGCCCTAATATCCCTGGCCCTAATATCCCTGGCCCTGATATCCCTGGGCCTAATATCCCTGGCCCTAATATCCCTGGCCCTAATATCCCTGGCCCTAATATCCCTGGCCCAAATATCCCTGGCCCTAATATCCCTGGCCCTAATATCCCTTGCCCTAAAATCCCTGGCCCTAATATCCCTAGCCCTAATATCCCTGGCCCTAATATCCCTGGCCCTAATATCCGTGGCCCTAATATCCCTGGCCCTAATATCCCTGGCCCTAATATCCCTGGCCCTAATATCCCAGGCCCTAATATCCCTGGCCCTAATATCCCTGGCCTAATATCCCTGGCCCTAATATCCCTGGCCCTAATATCCATGGCCCTAATATCCCTGGCCCTAATATCCATGGCCCTAATATCCCTGGCCCTAATATCCCTTGCCCTAAAATCCCTGGCCCTAATATCCCTGGCCCTAATATCCCTGGCCCTAATATCCCTGGCCCTAATATCCCTGGCCCTAATATCCCTGGCCCTAATATCCCTGGCCCTAATATCCCTGGCCCTAATATCCCTGGCCTTAATAACCCTGGCCCTAATAACCCTGGCCCTAATATCCCTGGCCCTAATATCCCTGGCCCTAATATCTCTGGCCCTAATATCCTTGGCCCTAATATCCCTGGCCGTAATATCCGTGGCCCTAATATCCCTGGCCCTAATATCCCTGGCCCTAATATCCCTGGCCCTAATATCCCTGGCCCTAATATCCCTGGCCCTAATATCCCTGGCCCTATTATCCCTGGCCCTAATATCCCTGGCCCTAATATCCCTGGCCCTAATATCCCTGGCCCTAATATCCCTGGCCCTAATAGCCCTGGACCTAATATCCCTGGCCCTAATATCCCTGGCCCTAATATCCCTGGCCCTAATATCCCTGGCCCTAATATCCCTGGCCCTAATATCCCTGGCCCTAATATCCCTTGCCCTAATATCCCTGGCCCTAATATCCCTGGCCATAATATGCCTGGCCCTAATATCCCTGGCCCTTATATCCCTGGCCCTAATATCCCTGGCCCTAATATCCCTGGCCCTTATATCCCTGGCCCTAATATCCCTGGCCCTAAAATCCCTGGCCCTAATATCCATGGCCATAACATCCCTGGCCCTAATATCCCTGGCCCTAATATCCCTGGCCCTAATATCCCTGGCCCTAATATCCCTGGTCTAATATCCCTGGCCATAATATCCCTGGCCCTAATATCCCTGGCCCTAATAACGCTGGCCCTAATCTCCCTGGCCCTAATATCCCTGGCCCTAATATCCCTGGCCCTAATATCCCTGGCCCTAATATCCCTAGCTCTAATATCCCTGGCCCTAATATCCCTGGCCCTAATATCCCTGGTCCTGATATCCCTGGCCCTGATATCCCTGGCCCTAATATCCCTGGCCCTAATATCCCTGGCCCTAATATCCCTGGCCCTAATATCCCTGGCCCTAATATCCCTGGCTCTAAAATCCCTGGCCCTAATATCCCTGGCCCGAATATCGCTTGCCCTAAAATCCCTGGCCCTAATATCCCTGGCCCTAATATCCCTGGCCCTAATATCCCTGGCCCTAACATCCCTGGCCCTAATATCCCTGGCCCTAATATCCCTGGCCCTAATATCCCTGGCCCTAATATCCCTGGCCCTAATATCCCTGGCCCTAATATCCCTGGCCCTGATATCCCTGGGCCTAATATCCCTGGCCCTAATATCCCTGGCCCTAATATCCCTGGCCCTAATATCCCTGGCCCTAATATCCCTGGCCCTAATATCCATGGCCCTAATATCCCTGGCCCTAATATCCCTGGACCTAATATCCCTGGCCCTAATATCCCTGGCCCTAATATCCCTGGCCCTAATATCCCTGGCCCTAATATCCCTGGCCCTAATATCCCTGGCCTAATATCCCTGGCCCTAATATCCCTGGCCCTAATATCCATGGCCCTAATATCCCTGGCCCTAATATCCCTGGACCTAATATCCCTGGCCCTAATATCCCTGGCCCTAATATCCCTGGCCCTAATATCCCTGGCCCTAATATCCCTGGCCCTAATATCCCTGGCCCTAATATCCCTGGCCATATTATCCCTGGCCCTAATATCCCTGGCCTTAATAATGCTGGCCCTAATCTCCCTGGCCCTAATATCCCTGGCCCTAATATCCCTGGCCCTAATATCCCTGGCCCTAAAATCCCTGGCCCTAATATCCCTGGCCCTA
Organism: Petromyzon marinus; assembly: GCF_048934315.1. NCBI lineage: Eukaryota > Metazoa > Chordata > Hyperoartia > Petromyzontiformes > Petromyzontidae > Petromyzon > Petromyzon marinus. The sequence goes on from NW_027422728.1 coordinate 1,779,775, forward strand.
ATATCCCTGGCCCTAATATCCCTGGCCCTGATATCCCTGGCCCTAACATTCCTGGCCCTAATATCCCTGGCCCTAATATCCCTGGCCCTAATATCCCTGGCCCTAATATCCCTGGCTCTAATATCCCTGGCCCTAATATCCCTGGCCCTAATATTCCTTGCCCTAAAATCCCTTGCCCTAATATCCCTGGCCCTAATATCCCTGGCCCTAATATCCCTGGCCCTAATATCCCTGGCCCTAATATCCCTGGCCCTAATATCCCTGGCCCTAATATCCCTGGCCTTAATATCCCTGGCCCTAATATCCCTGGCCCTAATATCCCTGGCCCTGATATACCCTGGCCCTTATATCCCTGGCCCTGATATCCCTGGCCCTAATATCCCTGGCCCTAATATCCCTGGCCCTAATATCCCTGGCCCTAATATCCCTGGCCCTAATATCCCTGGCCCTTATATCCCTGGCCCTAATATCCCTGGCCCTAATATCCCTTGCCCTAAAATCCCTGGCCCTAATATCCCTGGCCCTAATATCCCTGGCCCTAATTACCCTGGCCCTAATATCCCTGGCCCTAAGATCCCTGGCCCTAATATCCCTGGCCCTAATATCCCAGGCCCTAATATCCCTGACCCTAATATCCCTGGCCCTAATATCCCTGGCCCTAATATCCCTGGCCCTAATATCCCTGGCCCTAATAACGCTGGCCCTAATCTCCCTGGCCCTAATATCCCTGGCCCTAATATCCCTGGCCCTAATATCCCTGGCCCTAATATCCCTAGCTCTAATATCCCTGGCCCTAATATCCCTGGCCCTAATATCCCTGGCCCTGATATCCCTGGCCCTGATATCCCTGGCCCTAATATCCCTGGCCCTAATATCCCTGGCCCTAATATCCCTGGCCCTAATATCCCTGGCCCTAATATCCCTGGCTCTAAAATCCCTGGCCCTAATATCCCTGGCCCGAATATCGCTTGCCCTAAAATCCCTGGCCCTAATATCCCTGGCCCTAATATCCCTGGCCCTAATATCCCTGGCCCTAACATCCCTGGCCCTAATATCCCTGGCCCTAATATCCCTGGCCCTAATATCCCTGGCCCTAATATCCCTGGCCCTAATATCCCTGGCCCTAATATCCCTGGCCCTGATATCCCTGGGCCTAATATCCCTGGCCCTAATATCCCTGGCCCTAATATCCCTGGCCCTAATATCCCTGGCCCTAATATCCCTGGCCCTAATATCCATGGCCCTAATATCCCTGGCCCTAATATCCCTGGACCTAATATCCCTGGCCCTAATATCCCTGGCCCTAATATCCCTGGCCCTAATATCCCTGGCCCTAATATCCCTGGCCCTAATATCCCTGGCCTAATATCCCTGGCCCTAATATCCCTGGCCCTAATATCCATGGCCCTAATATCCCTGGCCCTAATATCCCTGGACCTAATATCCCTGGCCCTAATATCCCTGGCCCTAATATCCCTGGCCCTAATATCCCTGGCCCTAATATCCCTGGCCCTAATATCCCTGGCCCTAATATCCCTGGCCATATTATCCCTGGCCCTAATATCCCTGGCCTTAATAATGCTGGCCCTAATCTCCCTGGCCCTAATATCCCTGGCCCTAATATCCCTGGCCCTAATATCCCTGGCCCTAAAATCCCTGGCCCTAATATCCCTGGCCCTAATATCCCTGGCCCTAATATCCCTGGCCCTGATATCCCTGGCCCTAACATTCCTGGCCCTAATATCCCTGGCCCTAATATCCCTGGCCCTAATATCCCTGGCCCTAATATCCCTGGCTCTAATATCCCTGGCCCTAATATCCCTGGCCCTAATATTCCTTGCCCTAAAATCCCTTGCCCTAATATCCCTGGCCCTAATATCCCTGGCCCTAATATCCCTGGCCCTAATATCCCTGGCCCTAATATCCCTGGCCCTAATATCCCTGGCCCTAATATCCCTGGCCTTAATATCCCTGGCCCTAATATCCCTGGCCCTAATATCCCTGGCCCTGATATACCCTGGCCCTTATATCCCTGGCCCTGATATCCCTGGCCCTAATATCCCTGGCCCTAATATCCCTGGCCCTAATATCCCTGGCCCTAATATCCCTGGCCCTAATATCCCTGGCCCTTATATCCCTGGCCCTAATATCCCTGGCCCTAATATCCCTTGCCCTAAAATCCCTGGCCCTAATATCCCTGGCCCTAATATCCCTGGCCCTAATATCCCTGGCCCTAATATCCCTGGCCCTAATATCCCTGGCCCTAATATCCCTGGCCCTAATATCCCTGGCCCTAATATCCCTGGCCATATTATCCCTGGCCCTAATATCCCTGGCCTTAATAATGCTGGCCCTAATCTCCCTGGCCCTAATATCCCTGGCCCTAATATCCCTGGCCCTAATATCCCTGGCCCTAAAATCCCTGGCCCTAATATCCCTGGCCCTAATATCCCTGGCCCTAATATCCCTGGCCCTGATATCCCTGGCCCTAACATTCCTGGCCCTAATATCCCTGGCCCTAATATCCCTGGCCCTAATATCCCTGGCCCTAATATCCCTGGCTCTAATATCCCTGGCCCTAATATCCCTGGCCCTAATATTCCTTGCCCTAAAATCCCTTGCCCTAATATCCCTGGCCCTAATATCCCTGGCCCTAATATCCCTGGCCCTAATATCCCTGGCCCTAATATCCCTGGCCCTAATATCCCTGGCCCTAATATCCCTGGCCCTAATATCCCTGGCCCTAATATCCCTGGCCCTAATATCCATCGCCCTAATATCCCAGGCCCTAATATCTCTGGCCCTAATAACCCTGGCCCTAATATCCCTGGCCCTAATATCCCTGGCGCTAATATCCCTGGCCCTAATATCCCTGGCCCTAATATCCCTGGCCCTAATATCCCTGGACCTAATATCCCTGGCCCTATTATCCCTGGCCCTAATATCCCTGGCCCTAATATCCCTGGCCCTAATATCCCTGGCCCTAATATCGCTGGCCCTAATAAAACTGGCCCTAATATCCCTGGCCCTAATATCCCTGGCCTTAATATCCCTGGCCCTAATTTCCCTGGCCCTGATATCCCTTGCCCTATTATCCCTGGCCCTAATATCCCTGGCCATAATATGCCTGGCCCTAATATCCCTGGCCCTTATATCCCTGGCTCTAATATCCCTGGCCCTAATATCCCTGGCCCTAATATCCCTGGCCCTAATATCCCTGGCCCTAATATCCCTGGCCCTAATATCCGTAGCCCTAATATCCCTGGCCCTAATATCCCTGGCCCTAATATCCCTGGCCCTAATATCCCTGGCCCTAATATCCCTGGCCCTAATATCCCTGGCCCTAATATCCCTGGCCCTAATATCCCTGGCCATATTATCCCTGGCCCTAATATCCCTGGCCCTAATAATGCTGGCCCTAATATCCCTGGCCCTAATATCCCTGGCCCTAATATCCCTGGCCCTAATATTCCTGGCCCTGATATCCCTGGCCCTAACATTCCTGGCCCTAATATCCCTGGCCCTAATATCCCTGGCCCTAATATCCCTGGCCCTAATATCCCTGGCTCTAATATCCCTGGCCCTAATATCCCTGGCCCTAATATTCCTTGCCCTAAAATCCCTTGCCCTAATATCCCTGGCCCTAATATCCCTGGCCCTAATATCCCTGGCCCTAATATCCCTGGCCCTAATATTGCTGGCCCTAATATCCCTGGCCATAATATCCCTCACCCTAATATTGCTGGCCCTAATATCCCTGGCCATAATATCCCTCACCCTAATATCCCTGGCCCTAATATCCCTGGCCCTATTATCCCTGGCCCTGATATCCCTGGCCCTAATATCCCTGGCCCTAATATCCCTGGCCCTAATATCCCTGGCCCTAATATCCCTGGCCCTAATATCCCTAGCCCTTATATCCCTGGCCCTAATATCCCTGGCCCTAATATCCCTTGCCCTAAAATCCCTGGCCCTAATATCCCTGGCCCTAATATCCCTGGCCCTAATTTCCCTGGCCCTAATATCCCTGGCCCTAAGATCCCTGGCCCTAATATCCCTGGCCCTAATATCCCAGGCCCTAATATCCCTGACCCTAATATCCCTGGCCCTAATATCCCTGGCCCTAATATCCCTGGCCCTAATATGCCTGGCTGTAATATCCCTGGCCCTAATATTCCTGGCCCTAATATCCCTGTCCCTAATATCGCTGGCCCTAATATCCCTGGCCTTAATATCCCTGGCCCTATTATCCCTGGCCCTAATATCCCTGGCCCTAATATCCCTGGCCCTAATATCCCTGGCCCTAATATCCCTGGCCCTAATAGCCCTGGACCTAATATCCCTGGCCCTAATATCCCTGGCCCTAATATCCCTGGCCCTAATATCCTTGGCCCTAATATCCCTGGCCCTAATATCCCTGGCCCTAATATCCCTTGCCCTAATATCCCTGGCCCTAATATCCCTGGCCATAATATGCCTGGCCCTAATATCCCTGGCCCTTATATCCCTGGCCCTAATATCCCTGGCCCTAATATCCCTGGCCCTTATATCCCTGGCCCTAATATCCCTGGCCCTAATATCCCTGGCCCTAATATCCGTGGCCATAACATCCCTGGCCCTAATATCCCTGGCCCTAATATCCCTGGCCCTAATATCCCTGGCCCTAATATCCCTGGCCCTAATATCCCTGGCCTAATATCCCTGGCCATAATATCCCTGGCCCTAATATCCCTGGCCCTAATAACGCTGGCCCTAATCTCCCTGGCCCTAATATCCCTGGCCCTAATATCCCTGGCCCTAATATCCCTGGCCCTAATATCCCTGGCCCTAATATCCCTGGCCCTAATATCCCTGGCCCTAATATCCCTGGCCCTGATATCCCTGGCCCTAATATCCCTGGCCATAATATCCCTGGCCCTAATATCCCTGGCCCTAATATCCCTGGCTCTAAAATCCCTGGCCCTAATATCCCTGGCCCGAATATCGCTTGCCCTAAAATCCCTGGCCCTAATATCCCTGGCCCTAATATCCCTGGCCCTAATATCCCTGGCCCTAACATCCCTGGCCCTAATATCCCTGGCCCTAATATCCCTGGCCCTAATATCCCTGGCCCTAATATCCCTGGCCCTAATATCCCTGGCCCTAATATCCCTGGCCCTAATATCCCTGGCCCTGATATCCCTGGGCCTAATATCCCTGGCCCTAATATCCCTGGCCCTAATATCCCTGGCCCTAATATCCCTGGCCCAAATATCCCTGGCCCTAATATCCCTGGCCCTAATATCCCTTGCCCTAAAATCCCTGGCCCTAATATCCCTAGCCCTAATATCCCTGGCCCTAATATCCCTGGCCCTAATATCCGTGGCCCTAATATCCCTGGCCCTAATATCCCTGGCCCTAATATCCCTGGCCCTAATATCCCAGGCCCTAATATCCCTGGCCCTAATATCCCTGGCCTAATATCCCTGGCCCTAATATCCCTGGCCCTAATATCCATGGCCCTAATATCCCTGGCCCTAATATCCCTTGCCCTAAAATCCCTGGCCCTAATATCCCTGGCCCTAATATCCCTGGCCCTAATATCCCTGGCCCTAATATCCCTGGCCCTAATATCCCTGGCCCTAATATCCCTGGCCCTAATATCCCTGGCCCTAATATCCCTGGCCTTAATAACCCTGGCCCTAATAACCCTGGCCCTAATATCCCTGGCCCTAATATCCCTGGCCCTAATATCTCTGGCCCTAATATCCTTGGCCCTAATATCCCTGGCCGTAATATCCGTGGCCCTAATATCCCTGGCCCTAATATCCCTGGCCCTAATATCCCTGGCCCTAATATCCCTGGCCCTAATATCCCTGGCCCTAATATCCCTGGCCCTATTATCCCTGGCCCTAATATCCCTGGCCCTAATATCCCTGGCCCTAATATCCCTGGCCCTAATATCCCTGGCCCTAATAGCCCTGGACCTAATATCCCTGGCCCTAATATCCCTGGCCCTAATATCCCTGGCCCTAATATCCCTGGCCCTAATATCCCTGGCCCTAATATCCCTGGCCCTAATATCCCTTGCCCTAATATCCCTGGCCCTAATATCCCTGGCCATAATATGCCTGGCCCTAATATCCCTGGCCCTTATATCCCTGGCCCTAATATCCCTGGCCCTAATATCCCTGGCCCTTATATCCCTGGCCCTAATATCCCTGGCCCTAAAATCCCTGGCCCTAATATCCATGGCCATAACATCCCTGGCCCTAATATCCCTGGCCCTAATATCCCTGGCCCTAATATCCCTGGCCCTAATATCCCTGGTCTAATATCCCTGGCCATAATATCCCTGGCCCTAATATCCCTGGCCCTAATAACGCTGGCCCTAATCTCCCTGGCCCTAATATCCCTGGCCCTAATATCCCTGGCCCTAATATCCCTGGCCCTAATATCCCTAGCTCTAATATCCCTGGCCCTAATATCCCTGGCCCTAATATCCCTGGTCCTGATATCCCTGGCCCTGATATCCCTGGCCCTAATATCCCTGGCCCTAATATCCCTGGCCCTAATATCCCTGGCCCTAATATCCCTGGCCCTAATATCCCTGGCTCTAAAATCCCTGGCCCTAATATCCCTGGCCCGAATATCGCTTGCCCTAAAATCCCTGGCCCTAATATCCCTGGCCCTAATATCCCTGGCCCTAATATCCCTGGCCCTAACATCCCTGGCCCTAATATCCCTGGCCCTAATATCCCTGGCCCTAATATCCCTGGCCCTAATATCCCTGGCCCTAATATCCCTGGCCCTAATATCCCTGGCCCTGATATCCCTGGGCCTAATATCCCTGGCCCTAATATCCCTGGCCCTAATATCCCTGGCCCTAATATCCCTGGCCCTAATATCCCTGGCCCTAATATCCATGGCCCTAATATCCCTGGCCCTAATATCCCTGGACCTAATATCCCTGGCCCTAATATCCCTGGCCCTAATATCCCTGGCCCTAATATCCCTGGCCCTAATATCCCTGGCCCTAATATCCCTGGCCTAATATCCCTGGCCCTAATATCCCTGGCCCTAATATCCATGGCCCTAATATCCCTGGCCCTAATATCCCTGGACCTAATATCCCTGGCCCTAATATCCCTGGCCCTAATATCCCTGGCCCTAATATCCCTGGCCCTAATATCCCTGGCCCTAATATCCCTGGCCCTAATATCCCTGGCCATATTATCCCTGGCCCTAATATCCCTGGCCTTAATAATGCTGGCCCTAATCTCCCTGGCCCTAATATCCCTGGCCCTAATATCCCTGGCCCTAATATCCCTGGCCCTAAAATCCCTGGCCCTAATATCCCTGGCCCTAATATCCCTGGCCCTAATATCCCTGGCCCTGATATCCCTGGCCCTAACATTCCTGGCCCTAATATCCCTGGCCCTAATATCCCTGGCCCTAATATCCCTGGCCCTAATATCCCTGGCTCTAATATCCCTGGCCCTAATATCCCTGGCCCTAATATTCCTTGCCCTAAAATCCCTTGCCCTAATATCCCTGGCCCTAATATCCCTGGCCCTAATATCCCTGGCCCTAATATCCCTGGCCCTAATATCCCTGGCCCTAATATCCCTGGCCCTAATATCCCTGGCCTTAATATCCCTGGCCCTAATATCCCTGGCCCTAATATCCCTGGCCCTGATATACCCTGGCCCTTATATCCCTGGCCCTGATATCCCTGGCCCTAATATCCCTGGCCCTAATATCCCTGGCCCTAATATCCCTGGCCCTAATATCCCTGGCCCTAATATCCCTGGCCCTTATATCCCTGGCCCTAATATCCCTGGCCCTAATATCCCTTGCCCTAAAATCCCTGGCCCTAATATCCCTGGCCCTAATATCCCTGGCCCTAATTACCCTGGCCCTAATATCCCTGGCCCTAAGATCCCTGGCCCTAATATCCCTGGCCCTAATATCCCAGGCCCTAATATCCCTGACCCTAATATCCCTGGCCCTAATATCCCTGGCCCTAATATCCCTGGCCCTAATATCCCTGGCCCTAATAACGCTGGCCCTAATCTCCCTGGCCCTAATATCCCTGGCCCTAATATCCCTGGCCCTAATATCCCTGGCCCTAATATCCCTAGCTCTAATATCCCTGGCCCTAATATCCCTGGCCCTAATATCCCTGGCCCTGATATCCCTGGCCCTGATATCCCTGGCCCTAATATCCCTGGCCCTAATATCCCTGGCCCTAATATCCCTGGCCCTAATATCCCTGGCCCTAATATCCCTGGCTCTAAAATCCCTGGCCCTAATATCCCTGGCCCGAATATCGCTTGCCCTAAAATCCCTGGCCCTAATATCCCTGGCCCTAATATCCCTGGCCCTAATATCCCTGGCCCTAACATCCCTGGCCCTAATATCCCTGGCCCTAATATCCCTGGCCCTAATATCCCTGGCCCTAATATCCCTGGCCCTAATATCCCTGGCCCTAATATCCCTGGCCCTGATATCCCTGGGCCTAATATCCCTGGCCCTAATATCCCTGGCCCTAATATCCCTGGCCCTAATATCCCTGGCCCTAATATCCCTGGCCCTAATATCCATGGCCCTAATATCCCTGGCCCTAATATCCCTGGACCTAATATCCCTGGCCCTAATATCCCTGGCCCTAATATCCCTGGCCCTAATATCCCTGGCCCTAATATCCCTGGCCCTAATATCCCTGGCCTAATATCCCTGGCCCTAATATCCCTGGCCCTAATATCCATGGCCCTAATATCCCTGGCCCTAATATCCCTGGACCTAATATCCCTGGCCCTAATATCCCTGGCCCTAATATCCCTGGCCCTAATATCCCTGGCCCTAATATCCCTGGCCCTAATATCCCTGGCCCTAATATCCCTGGCCATATTATCCCTGGCCCTAATATCCCTGGCCTTAATAATGCTGGCCCTAATCTCCCTGGCCCTAATATCCCTGGCCCTAATATCCCTGGCCCTAATATCCCTGGCCCTAAAATCCCTGGCCCTAATATCCCTGGCCCTAATATCCCTGGCCCTAATATCCCTGGCCCTGATATCCCTGGCCCTAACATTCCTGGCCCTAATATCCCTGGCCCTAATATCCCTGGCCCTAATATCCCTGGCCCTAATATCCCTGGCTCTAATATCCCTGGCCCTAATATCCCTGGCCCTAATATTCCTTGCCCTAAAATCCCTTGCCCTAATATCCCTGGCCCTAATATCCCTGGCCCTAATATCCCTGGCCCTAATATCCCTGGCCCTAATATCCCTGGCCCTAATATCCCTGGCCCTAATATCCCTGGCCTTAATATCCCTGGCCCTAATATCCCTGGCCCTAATATCCCTGGCCCTGATATACCCTGGCCCTTATATCCCTGGCCCTGATATCCCTGGCCCTAATATCCCTGGCCCTAATATCCCTGGCCCTAATATCCCTGGCCCTAATATCCCTGGCCCTAATATCCCTGGCCCTTATATCCCTGGCCCTAATATCCCTGGCCCTAATATCCCTTGCCCTAAAATCCCTGGCCCTAATATCCCTGGCCCTAATATCCCTGGCCCTAATATCCCTGGCCCTAATATCCCTGGCCCTAATATCCCTGGCCCTAATATCCCTGGCCCTAATATCCCTGGCCCTAATATCCCTGGCCATATTATCCCTGGCCCTAATATCCCTGGCCTTAATAATGCTGGCCCTAATCTCCCTGGCCCTAATATCCCTGGCCCTAATATCCCTGGCCCTAATATCCCTGGCCCTAAAATCCCTGGCCCTAATATCCCTGGCCCTAATATCCCTGGCCCTAATATCCCTGGCCCTGATATCCCTGGCCCTAACATTCCTGGCCCTAATATCCCTGGCCCTAATATCCCTGGCCCTAATATCCCTGGCCCTAATATCCCTGGCTCTAATATCCCTGGCCCTAATATCCCTGGCCCTAATATTCCTTGCCCTAAAATCCCTTGCCCTAATATCCCTGGCCCTAATATCCCTGGCCCTAATATCCCTGGCCCTAATATCCCTGGCCCTAATATCCCTGGCCCTAATATCCCTGGCCCTAATATCCCTGGCCTTAATATCCCTGGCCCTAATATCCCTGGCCCTAATATCCCTGGCCCTGATATACCCTGGCCCTTATATCCCTGGCCCTGATATCCCTGGCCCTAATATCCCTGGCCCTAATATCCCTGGCCCTAATATCCCTGGCCCTAATATCCCTGGCCCTAATATCCCTGGCCCTTATATCCCTGGCCCTAATATCCCTGGCCCTAATATCCCTTGCCCTAAAATCCCTGGCCCTAATATCCCTGGCCCTAATATCCCTGGCCCTAATTTCCCTGGCCCTAATATCCCTGGCCCTAAGATCCCTGGCCCTAATATCCCTGGCCCTAATATCCCTGGCCCTAATATCCCTGGCCCTGATATCCCTGGCCCTAACATTCCTGGCCCTAATATCCCTGGCCCTAATATCCCTGGCCCTAATATCCCTGGCCCTAATATCCCTGGCTCTAATATCCCTGGCCCTAATATCCCTGGCCCTAATATTCCTTGCCCTAAAATCCCTTGCCCTAATATCCCTGGCCCTAATATCCCTGGCCCTAATATCCCTGGCCCTAATATCCCTGGCCCTAATATCCCTGGCCCTAATATCCCTGGCCCTAATATCCCTGGCCTTAATATCCCTGGCCCTAATATCCCTGGCCCTAATATCCCTGGCCCTGATATACCCTGGCCCTTATATCCCTGGCCCTGATATCCCTGGCCCTAATATCCCTGGCCCTAATATCCCTGGCCCTAATATCCCTGGCCCTAATATCCCTGGCCCTAATATCCCTGGCCCTTATATCCCTGGCCCTAATATCCCTGGCCCTAATATCCCTTGCCCTAAAATCCCTGGCCCTAATATCCCTGGCCCTAATATCCCTGGCCCTAATTTCCCTGGCCCTAATATCCCTGGCCCTAAGATCCCTGGCCCTAATATCCCTGGCCCTAATATCCCAGGCCCTAATATCCCTGACCCTAATATCCCTGGCCCTAATATCCCTGGCCCTAATATCCCTGGCCCTAATATGCCTGGCTCTAATATCCCTGGCCCTAATATTCCTGGCCCTAATATCCCTGTCCCTAATATCGCTGGCCCTAATATCCCTGGCCTTAATATCCCTGGCCCTATTATCCCTGGCCCTAATATCCCTGGCCCTAATATCCCTGGCCCTAATATCCCTGGCCCTAATATCCCTGGCCCTAATAGCCCTGGACCTAATATCCCTGGCCCTAATATCCCTGGCCCTAATATCCCTGGCCCTAATATCCCTGGCCCTAATATCCCTGGCCCTAATATCCCTGGCCCTAATATCCCTTGCCCTAATATCCCTGGCCCTAATATCCCTGGCCATAATATGCCTGGCCCTAATATCCCTGGCCCTTATATCCCTGGCCCTAATATCCCTGGCCCTAATATCCCTGGCCCTTATATCCCTGGCCCTAATATCCCTGGCCCTAATATCCCTGGCCCTAATATCCGTGGCCATAACATCCCTGGCCCTAATATCCCTGGCCCTAATATCCCTGGCCCTAATATCCCTGGCCCTAATATCCCTGGCCCTAATATCCCTGGCCTAATATCCCTGGCCATAATATCCCTGGCCCTAATATCCCTGGCCCTAATAACGCTGGCCCTAATCTCCCTGGCCCTAATATCCCTGGCCCTAATATCCCTGGCCCTAATATCCCTGGCCCTAATATCGCTGGCCCTAATATCCCTGGCCCTAATATCCCTGGCCCTAATATCCCTGGCCCTGATATCCCTGGCCCTGATATCCCTGGCCCTAATATCCCTGGCCCTAATATCCCTGGCCATAATATCCCTGGCCCTAATATCCCTGGCCCTAATATCCCTGGCTCTAAAATCCCTGGCCCTAATATCCCTGGCCCGAATATCGCTTGCCCTAAAATCCCTGGCCCTAATATCCCTGGCCCTAATATCCCTGGCCCTAATATCCCTGGCCCTAATATCCCTGGCCCTAACATCCCTGGCCCTAATATCCCTGGCCCTAATATCCCTGGCCCTAATATCCCTGGCCCTAATATCCCTGGCCCTAATATCCCTGGCCCTAATATCCCTGGCCCTAATATCCCTGGCCCTGATATCCCTGGGCCTAATATCCCTGGCCCTAATATCCCTGGCCCTAATATCCCTGGCCCTAATATCCCTGGCCCTAATATCCCTGGCCCTAATATCCCTGGCCCTAATATCCCTTGCCCTAAAATCCCTGGCCCTAATATCCCTAGCCCTAATATCCCTGGCCCTAATATCCCTGGCCCTAATATCCCTGGCCCTAATATCCCTGGCCCTAATATCCCTGGCCCTAATATCCCTGGCCCTAATATCCCAGGCCCTAATATCCCTGGCCCTATAATCCCTGGCCCTAATATCCCTGGCCCTAATATCCCTGGCCCTAATATCCCTGGCCTAATATCCCTGGCCCTAATATCCCTGGCCCTAATATCCATGGCCCTAATATCCCTGGCCCTAATATCCCTGGACCTAATATCCCTGGCCCTAATATCCCTGGACCTAATATCCCTGGCCCTAATATCCCTGGCACTAATGTCCCTGGCCCTAATATCCCTGGCCCTAATATCCCTTGCCCTAAAATCCTTGGCCCTAATATCCCTGGCCCTAATATCCCTGGCCCTAATATCCCTGGCCCTAATATCCCTGGCCCTAATATCCCTGGCCCTAATATCCCTGGCCCTAATATCCCTGGCCCAAATATCCCTGGCCTTAATAACCCTGGCCCTAATAACCCTGGCCCTAATATCCCTGGCCCTAATATCCCTGGTCCTAATATCTCTGGCCCTAATATCCTTGGCCCTAATATCCCTGGCCGTAATATCCGTGGATCTAATATCCCTGGCCCTAATATCCCTGGCCCTAATATCCCTGGCCCTAATATCCCTGGCCCTAATATCCCTGGCCCTAATATCCCTGGCCCTAATATCCCTGGCCCTATTATCCCTGGCCCTAATATCCCTGGCCCTAATATCCCTGGCCCTAATATCCCTGGCCCTAATATCCCTGGCCCTAATATCCCTGGCCCTAAAATCCCTTGCCCTAATATCCCTGGCCCTAATATCCCTGGCCATAATATGCCTGGCCCTAATATCCCTGGCCCTTATATCCCTGGCCCTAATATCCCTGGCCCTAATATCCCTGGCCCTTATATCCCTGGCCCTAATATCCCTGGCCCTAATATCCCTGGCCCTAATATCCGTGGCCATAACATCCCTGGCCCTAATATCCCTGGCCCTAATATCCCTGGCCCTAATATCCCTGGCCCTAATATCCCTGGCCCTAATATCCCTGGCCTAATATCCCTGGCCATAATATCCCTGGCCCTAATATCCCTGGCCCTAATAACGCTGGCCCTAATCTCCCTGGCCCTAATATCCCTGGCCCTAATATCCCTGGCCCTAATATCCCTGGCCCTAATATCCCTGGCCCTAATATCCCTGGCCCTAATATCCCTGGCCCTGATATCCCTGGCCCTGATATCCCTGGCCCTAATATCCCTGGCCCTAATATCCCTGGCCATAATATCCCTGGCCCTAATATCCCTGGCCCTAATATCCCTGGCTCTAAAATCCCTGGCCCTAATATCCCTGGCCCGAATATCGCTTGCCCTAAAATCCCTGGCCCTAATATCCCTGGCCCTAATATCCCTGGCCCTAATATCCCTGGCCCTAATATCCCTGGCCCTAACATCCCTGGCCCTAATATCCCTGGCCCTAATATCCCTGGCCCTAATATCCCTGGCCCTAATATCCCTGGCCCTAATATCCCTGGCCCTAATATCCCTGGCCCTAATATCCCTGGCCCTGATATCCCTGGGCCTAATATCCCTGGCCCTAATATCCCTGGCCCTAATATCCCTGGCCCTAATATCCCTGGCCCTAATATCCCTGGCCCTAATATCCCTGGCCCTAATATCCCTTGCCCTAAAATCCCTGGCCCTAATATCCCTAGCCCTAATATCCCTGGCCCTAATATCCCTGGCCCTAATATCCCTGGCCCTAATATCCCTGGCCCTAATATCCCTGGCCCTAATATCCCAGGCCCTAATATCCCTGGCCCTAATATCCCAGGCCCTAATATCCCTGACCCTAATATCCCTGGCCCTAATATCCCTGGCCCTAATATCCCTGGCCCTAATATGCCTGGCTCTAATATCCCTGGCCCTAATATTCCTGGCCCTAATATCCCTGTCCCTAATATCGCTGGCCCTAATATCCCTGGCCTTAATATCCCTGGCCCTATTATCCCTGGCCCTAATATCCCTGGCCCTAATATCCCTGGCCCTAATATCCCTGGCCCTAATATCCCTGGCCCTAATAGCCCTGGACCTAATATCCCTGGCCCTAATATCCCTGGCCCTAATATCCCTGGCCCTAATATCCCTGGCCCTAATATCCCTGGCCCTAATATCCCTGGCCCTAATATCCCTTGCCCTAATATCCCTGGCCCTAATATCCCTGGCCATAATATGCCTGGCCCTAATATCCCTGGCCCTTATATCCCTGGCCCTAATATCCCTGGCCCTAATATCCCTGGCCCTTATATCCCTGGCCCTAATATCCCTGGCCCTAATATCCCTGGCCCTAATATCCGTGGCCATAACATCCCTGGCCCTAATATCCCTGGCCCTAATATCCCTGGCCCTAATATCCCTGGCCCTAATATCCCTGGCCCTAATATCCCTGGCCTAATATCCCTGGCCATAATATCCCTGGCCCTAATATCCCTGGCCCTAATAACGCTGGCCCTAATCTCCCTGGCCCTAATATCCCTGGCCCTAATATCCCTGGCCCTAATATCCCTGGCCCTAATATCGCTGGCCCTAATATCCCTGGCCCTAATATCCCTGGCCCTAATATCCCTGGCCCTGATATCCCTGGCCCTGATATCCCTGGCCCTAATATCCCTGGCCCTAATATCCCTGGCCATAATATCCCTGGCCCTAATATCCCTGGCCCTAATATCCCTGGCTCTAAAATCCCTGGCCCTAATATCCCTGGCCCGAATATCGCTTGCCCTAAAATCCCTGGCCCTAATATCCCTGGCCCTAATATCCCTGGCCCTAATATCCCTGGCCCTAATATCCCTGGCCCTAACATCCCTGGCCCTAATATCCCTGGCCCTAATATCCCTGGCCCTAATATCCCTGGCCCTAATATCCCTGGCCCTAATATCCCTGGCCCTAATATCCCTGGCCCTAATATCCCTGGCCCTGATATCCCTGGGCCTAATATCCCTGGCCCTAATATCCCTGGCCCTAATATCCCTGGCCCTAATATCCCTGGCCCTAATATCCCTGGCCCTAATATCCCTGGCCCTAATATCCCTTGCCCTAAAATCCCTGGCCCTAATATCCCTAGCCCTAATATCCCTGGCCCTAATATCCCTGGCCCTAATATCCCTGGCCCTAATATCCCTGGCCCTAATATCCCTGGCCCTAATATTCCTGGCCCTAATATCCCAGGCCCTAATATCCCTGGCCCTATAATCCCTGGCCCTAATATCCCTGGCCCTAATATCCCTGGCCCTAATATCCCTGGCCTAATATCCCTGGCCCTAATATCCCTGGCCCTAATATCCATGGCCCTAATATCCCTGGCCCTAATATCCCTGGACCTAATATCCCTGGCCCTAATATCCCTGGACCTAATATCCCTGGCCCTAATATCCCTGGCACTAATGTCCCTGGCCCTAATATCCCTGGCCCTAATATCCCTTGCCCTAAAATCCCTGGCCCTAATATCCCTGGCCCTAATATCCCTGGCCCTAATATCCCTGGCCCTAATATCCCTGGCCCTAATATCCCTGGCCCTAATATCCCTGGCCCTAATATCCCTGGCCCAAATATCCCTGGCCTTAATAACCCTGGCCCTAATAACCCTGGCCCTAATATCTCTGGCCCTAATATCCCTGGCCCTAATATCTCTGGCCCTAATATCCTTGGCCCTAATATCCCTGGCCGTAATATCCGTGGACCTAATATCCCTGGCCCTAATATCCCTGGCCCTAATATCCCTGGCCCTAATATCCCTGGCCGTAATATCCCTGGCCCTAATATCCCTGGCCCTAATATCCCTGGCCCTATTATCCCTGGCCCTAATATCCCTGGTCCTAATATCCCTGGCCCTAATATCCCTGGCCCTAATATCCCTGGCCCTAATATCCCTGGCCCTAATATCCCTTGCCCTAATATCCCTGGCCCTAATATCCCTGGCCATAATATGCCTGGCCCTAATATCCCTGGCCCTTATATCCCTGGCCCTAATATCCCTGGCCCTAATATCCCTGGCCCTTATATCCCTGGCCCTAATATCCCTGGCCCTAATATCCCTGGCCCTAATATCCGTGGCCATAACATCCCTGGCCCTAATATCCCTGGCCCTAATATCCCTGGCCCTAATATCCCTGGCCCTAATATCCCTGGCCCTAATATCCCTGGCCTAATATCCCTGGCCATAATATCCCTGGCCCTAATATCCCTGGCCCTAATAACGCTGGCCCTAATCTCCCTGGCCCTAATATCCCTGGCCCTAATATCCCTGGCCCTAATATCCCTGGCCCTAATATCGCTGGCCCTAATATCCCTGGCCCTAATATCCCTGGCCCTAATATCCCTGGCCCTGATATCCCTGGCCCTGATATCCCTGGCCCTAATATCCCTGGCCCTAATATCCCTGGCCATAATATCCCTGGCCCTAATATCCCTGGCCCTAATATCCCGGGCTCTAAAATCCCTGGCCCTAATATCCCTGGCCCGAATATCGCTTGCCCTAAAATCCCTGGCCCTAATATCCCTGGCCCTAATATCCCTGGCCCTAATATCCCTGGCCCTAATATCCCTGGCCCTAACATCCCTGGCCCTAATATCCCTGGCCCTAATATCCCTGGCCCTAATATCCCTGGCCCTAATATCCCTGGCCCTAATATCCCTGGCCCTAATATCCCTGGCCCTAATATCCCTGGCCCTGATATCCCTGGGCCTAATATCCCTGGCCCTAATATCCCTGGCCCTAATATCCCTGGCCCTAATATCCCTGGCCCTAATATCCCTGGCCCTAATATCCCTGGCCCTAATATCCCTTGCCCTAAAATCCCTGGCCCTAATATCCCTAGCCCTAATATCCCTGGCCCTAATATCCCTGGCCCTAATATCCCTGGCCCTAATATCCCTGGCCCTAATATCCCTGGCCCTAATATCCCTGGCCCTAATATCCCAGGCCCTAATATCCCTGGCCCTATAATCCCTGGCCCTAATATCCCTGGCCCTAATATCCCTGGCCCTAATATCCCTGGCCTAATATCCCTGGCCCTAATATCCCTGGCCCTAATATCCATGGCCCTAATATCCCTGGCCCTAATATCCCTGGACCTAATATCCCTGGCCCTAATATCCCTGGACCTAATATCCCTGGCCCTAATATCCCTGGCACTAATGTCCCTGGCCCTAATATCCCTGGCCCTAATATCCCTTGCCCTAAAATCCCTGGCCCTAATATCCCTGGCCCTAATATCCCTGGCCCTAATATCCCTGGCCCTAATATCCCTGGCCCTAATATCCCTGGCCCTAATATCCCTGGCCCTAATATCCCTGGCCCAAATATCCCTGGCCTTAATAACCCTGGCCCTAATAACCCTGGCCCTAATATCCCTGGCCCTAATATCCCTGGCCCTAATATCTCTGGCCCTAATATCCTTGGCCCTAATATCCCTGGCCGTAATATCCGTGGACCTAATATCCCTGGCCCTAATATCCCTGGCCCTAATATCCCTGGCCCTAATATCCCTGGCCCTAATATCCCTGGCCCTAATATCCCTGGCCCTAATATCCCTGGCCCTATTATCCCTGGCCCTAATATCCCTGGCCCTAATATCCCTGGCCCTAATATCCCTGGCCCTAATATCCCTGGCCCTAATAGCCCTGGACCTAATATCCCTGGCCTTAATATCCCTGGCCCTAATATCCCTGGCCCTAATATCCCTGGCCCTAATATCCCTGGCCCTAATATCCCTGGCCCTAATATCCCTTGCCCTAATATCCCTGGCCCTAATATCCCTGGCCATAATATGCCTGGCCCTAATATCCCTGGCCCTTATATCCCTGGCCCTAATATCCCTGGCCCTAATATCCCTGGCCCTTATATCCCTGGCCCTAATATCCCTGGCCCTAATATCCCTGGCCCTAATATCCGTGGCCATAACATCCCTGGCCCTAATATCCCTGGCCCTAATATCCCTGGCCCTAATATCCCTGGCGCTAATATCCCTGGCCTAATATCCCTGGCCATAATATCCCTGGCCCTAATATCCATGGCCCTAATAACGCTGGCCCTAATCTCCCTGGCCCTAATATCCCTGGCCCTAATATCCCTGGCCCTAATATCCCTGGCCCTAATATCCCTGGCCCTAATATCCCTGGCCCTAATATCCCTGGCCCTAATAGCCCTGGACCTAATATCCCTGGCCCTAATATCCCTGGCCCTAATATCCCTGGCCCTAATATCCCTGGCCCTAATATCCCTGGCCCTAATATCCCTGGCCCTAATATCCCTGGCCCTAATATCCCTGGCCCTAATATCCCTGGCCCAAATATCCCTGGCCTTAATAACCCTGGCCCTAATATCCCTGGCCCTAATATCCCTTGCCCTAATATCCCTGGCCCTAATATCCCTTGCCCTAATATCCCTGGCCCTAATATCCCTGGCCATAATATGCCTGGCCCTAATATCCCTGGCCCTTATATCCCTGGCCCTAATATCCCTGGCCCTAATATCCCTGGCCCTTATATCCCTGGCCCTAATATCCCTGGCCCTAATATCCCTGGCCCTAATATCCGTGGCCATAACATCCCTGGCCCTAATATCCCTGGCCCTAATATCCCTGGCCCTAATATCCCTGGCCCTAATATCCCTGGCCCTAATATCCCTGGCCTAATATCCCTGGCCATAATATCCCTGGCCCTAATATCCCTGGCCCTAATAACGCTGGCCCTAATCTCCCTGGCCCTAATATCCCTGGCCCTAATATCCCTGGCCCTAATATCTCTGGCCCTAATATCCCTGGCCCTAATATCCCTGGCCCTAATATCCCTTGCCCTAATATCCCTGGCCCTAATATCCCTGGCCATAATATGCCTGGCCCTAATATCCCTTGCCCTAATATCCCTGGCCCTAATATCCCTGGCCATAATATGCCTGGCCCTAATATCCCTGGCCCTTATATCCCTGGCCCTAATATCCCTGGCCCTAATATCCCTGGCCCTTATATCCCTGGCCCTAATATCCCTGGCCCTAATATCCCTGGCCCTAATATCCGTGGCCATAACATCCCTGGCCCTAATATCCCTGGCCCTAATATCCCTGGCCCTAATATCCCTGGCCCTAATATCCCTGGCCCTAATATCCCTGGCCTAATATCCCTGGCCATAATATCCCTGGCCCTAATATCCCTGGCCCTAATAACGCTGGCCCTAATCTCCCTGGCCCTAATATCCCTGGCCCTAATATCCCTGGCCCTAATATCCCTGGCCCTAATATCCCTGGCCCTAATATCCCTGGCCCTAATATCCCTTGCCCTAATATCCCTGGCCCTAATATCCCTGGCCATAATATGCCTGGCCCTAATATCCATGGCCCTAATATCCCTGGCCCTAATATCCCTGGACCTAATATCCCTGGCCCTAATATCCCTGGACCTAATATCCCTGGCCCTAATATCCCTGGCACTAATGTCCCTGGCCCTAATATCCCTGGCCCTAATATCCCTTGCCCTAAAATCCCTGGCCCTAATATCCCTGGCCCTAATATCCCTGGCCCTAATATCCCTGGCCCTAATATCCCTGGCCCTAATATCCCTGGCCCTAATATCCCTGGCCCTAATATCCCTGGCCCAAATATCCCTGGCCTTAATAACCCTGGCCCTAATAACCCTGGCCCTAATATCCCTGGCCCTAATATCCCTGGCCCTAATATCTCTGGCCCTAATATCCTTGGCCCTAATATCCCTGGCCGTAATATCCGTGGACCTAATATCCCTGGCCCTAATATCCCTGGCCCTAATATCCCTGGCCCTAATATCCCTGGCCCTAATATCCCTGGCCCTAATATCCCTGGCCCTAATATCCCTGGCCCTATTATCCCTGGCCCTAATATCCCTGGCCCTAATATCCCTGGCCCTAATATCCCTGGCCCTAATATCCCTGGCCCTAATAGCCCTGGACCTAATATCCCTGGCCCTAATATCCCTGGCCCTAATATCCCTGGCCCTAATATCCCTGGCCCTAATATCCCTGGCCCTAATATCCCTGGCCCTAATATCCCTTGCCCTAATATCCCTGGCCCTAATATCCCTGGCCATAATATGCCTGGCCCTAATATCCCTGGCCCTTATATCCCTGGCCCTAATATCCCTGGCCCTAATATCCCTGGCCCTTATATCCCTGGCCCTAATATCCCTGGCCCTAATATCCCTGGCCCTAATATCCGTGGCCATAACATCCCTGGCCCTAATATCCCTGGCCCTAATATCCCTGGCCCTAATATCCCTGGCGCTAATATCCCTGGCCTAATATCCCTGGCCATAATATCCCTGGCCCTAATATCCATGGCCCTAATAACGCTGGCCCTAATCTCCCTGGCCCTAATATCCCTGGCCCTAATATCCCTGGCCCTAATATCCCTGGCCCTAATATCCCTGGCCCTAATATCCCTGGCCCTAATATCCCTGGCCCTAATAGCCCTGGACCTAATATCCCTGGCCCTAATATCCCTGGCCCTAATATCCCTGGCCCTAATATCCCTGGCCCTAATATCCCTGGCCCTAATATCCCTGGCCCTAATATCCCTGGCCCTAATATCCCTGGCCCTAATATCCCTGGCCCAAATATCCCTGGCCTTAATAACCCTGGCCCTAATATCCCTGGCCCTAATATCCCTTGCCCTAATATCCCTGGCCCTAATATCCCTTGCCCTAATATCCCTGGCCCTAATATCCCTGGCCATAATATGCCTGGCCCTAATATCCCTGGCCCTTATATCCCTGGCCCTAATATCCCTGGCCCTAATATCCCTGGCCCTTATATCCCTGGCCCTAATATCCCTGGCCCTAATATCCCTGGCCCTAATATCCGTGGCCATAACATCCCTGGCCCTAATATCCCTGGCCCTAATATCCCTGGCCCTAATATCCCTGGCCCTAATATCCCTGGCCCTAATATCCCTGGCCTAATATCCCTGGCCATAATATCCCTGGCCCTAATATCCCTGGCCCTAATAACGCTGGCCCTAATCTCCCTGGCCCTAATATCCCTGGCCCTAATATCCCTGGCCCTAATATCTCTGGCCCTAATATCCCTGGCCCTAATATCCCTGGCCCTAATATCCCTTGCCCTAATATCCCTGGCCCTAATATCCCTGGCCATAATATGCCTGGCCCTAATATCCCTTGCCCTAATATCCCTGGCCCTAATATCCCTGGCCATAATATGCCTGGCCCTAATATCCCTGGCCCTTATATCCCTGGCCCTAATATCCCTGGCCCTAATATCCCTGGCCCTTATATCCCTGGCCCTAATATCCCTGGCCCTAATATCCCTGGCCCTAATATCCGTGGCCATAACATCCCTGGCCCTAATATCCCTGGCCCTAATATCCCTGGCCCTAATATCCCTGGCCCTAATATCCCTGGCCCTAATATCCCTGGCCTAATATCCCTGGCCATAATATCCCTGGCCCTAATATCCCTGGCCCTAATAACGCTGGCCCTAATCTCCCTGGCCCTAATATCCCTGGCCCTAATATCCCTGGCCCTAATATCCCTGGCCCTAATATCCCTGGCCCTAATATCCCTGGCCCTAATATCCCTTGCCCTAATATCCCTGGCCCTAATATCCCTGGCCATAATATGCCTGGCCCTAATATCCCTGGCCCTTATATCCCTGGCCCTAATATCCCTGGCCCTAATATCCCTGGCCCTTATATCCCTGGCCCTAATATCCCTGGCCCTAATATCCCTGGCCCTAATATCCCTGGCCCTAATATCCCTGGCTCTAAAATCCCTGGCCCTAATATCCCTGGCCCGAATATCGCTTGCCCTAAAATCCCTGGCCCTAATATCCCTGGCCCTAATATCCCTGGCCCTAATATCCCTGGCCCTAACATCCCTGGCCCTAATATCCCTGGCCCTAATATCCCTGGCCCTAATATCCCTGGCCCTAATATCCCTGGCCCTAATATCCATGGCCCTAATATCCCTGGCCCTAATATCCCTGGCCCTGATATCCCTGGGCCTAATATCCCTGGCCCTAATATCCCTGGCCCTAATATCCCTGGCCCTAATATCCCTGGCCCTAATATCCCTGGCCCTAATATCCATGGCCCTAATATCCCTGGCCCTAATATCCCTGGACCTAATATCCCTGGCCCTAATATCCCTGGCCCTAATATCCCTGGCCCTAATATCCCTGGCCCTAATATCCCTGGCCCTAATATCCCTGGCCTAATATCCCTGGCCCTAATATCCCTGGCCCTAATATCCATGGCCCTAATATCCCTGGCCCTAATATCCCTGGACCTAATATCCCTGGCCCTAATATCCCTGGCCCTAATATCCCTGGCCCTAATATCCCTGGCCCTAATATCCCTGGCCCTAATATCCCTGGCCCTAATATCCCTGGCCATATTATACCTGGCCCTAATATCCCTGGCCTTAATAATGCTGGCCCTAATCTCCCTGGCCCTAATATCCCTGGCCCTAATATCCATGGCCCTAATATCCCTGGCCCTAAAATCCCTGGCCCTAATATCCCTGGCCCTAATATCCCTGGCCCTAATATCCCTGGCCCTGATATCCCTGGCCCTAACATTCCTGGCCCTAATATCCCTGGCCCTAATATCCCTGGCCCTAATATCCCTGGCCCTAATATCCCTGGCTCTAATATCCCTGGCCCTAATATCCCTGGCCCTAATATTCCTTGCCCTAAAATCCCTTGCCCTAATATCCCTGGCCCTAATATCCCTGGCCCTAATATCCCTGGCCCTAATATCCCTGGCCCTAATATCCCTGGCCCTAATATCCCTGGCCCTAATATCCCTGGCCTTAATATCCCTGGCCCTAATATCCCTGGCCCTAATATCCCTGGCCCTGATATACCCTGGCCCTTATATCCCTGGCCCTGATATCCCTGGCCCTAATATCCCTGGCCCTAATATCCCTGGCCCTAATATCCCTGGCCCTAATATCCCTGGCCCTAATATCCCTGGCCCTTATATCCCTGGCCCTAATATCCCTGGCCCTAATATCCCTTGCCCTAAAATCCCTTGCCCTAAAATCCCTGGCCCTAATATCCCTGGCCCTAATATCCCTGGCCCTAATATCCCTGGCCCTAATATCCCTGGCCCTAATATCCCTGGCCCTAATATCCCTGGCCCTATTATCCCTGGCCCTAATATCCCTGGCCCTAATATCCCTGGCCTTAATAACCCTGGCCCTAATAACCCTGGCCCTAATATCCCTGGCCCTAATATCCCTGGCCCTAATATCTCTGGCCCTAATATCCTTGGCCCTAATATCCCTGGCCGTAATATCCGTGGACCTAATATCCCTGGCCCTAATATCCCTGGCCCTAATATCCCTGGCCCTAATATCCCTGGCCCTAATATCCCTGGCCCTAATATCCCTGGCCCTAATATCCCTGGCCTTAATAATGCTGGCCCTAATCTCCCTGGCCCTAATATCCCTGGCCCTAATATCCATGGCCCTAATATCCCTGGCCCTAATATCCCTGGCCCTGATATCCCTGGGCCTAATATCCCTGGCCCTAATATCCCTGGCCCTAATATACCTGGCCCTAATATCCCTGGCCCTAATATCCCTGGCCATAATATCCATGGCCCTAATATCCCTGGCCCTAATATCCCTGGACCTAATATCCCTGGCCCTAATATCCCTGGCCCTAATATCCCTGGCCCTAATATCCCTGGCCCTAATATCCCTGGCCCTAATATCCCTGGCCTAATATCCCTGGCCCTAATATCCCTGGCCCTAATATCCATGGCCCTAATATCCCTGGCCCTAATATCCCTGGACCTAATATCCCTGGCCCTAATATCCCTGGCCCTAATATCCCTGGCCCTAATATCCCTGGCCCTAATATCCCTGGCCCTAATATCCCTGGCCCTAATATCCCTGGCCATATTATCCCTGGCCCTAATATCCCTGGCCTTAATAATGCTGGCCCTAATCTCCCTGGCCCTAATATCCCTGGCCCTAATATCCCTGGCCCTAATATCCCTGGCCCTAAAATCCCTGGCCCTAAAATCCCTGGCCCTAATATCCCTGGCCCTAATATCCCTGGCCCTGATATCCCTGGCCCTAACATTCCTGGCCCTAATATCCCTGGCCCTAATATCCCTGGCCCTAATATCCCTGGCCCTAATATCCCTGGCTCTAATATCCCTGGCCCTAATATCCCTGGCCCTAATATTCCTTGCCCTAAAATCCCTTGCCCTAATATCCCTGGCCCTAATATCCCTGGCCCTAATATCCCTGGCCCTAATATCCCTGGCCCTAATATCCCTGGCCCTAATATCCCTGGCCTTAATATCCCTGGCCCTAATATCCCTGGCCCTAATATCCCTGGCCCTGATATACCCTGGCCCTTATATCCCTGGCCCTGATATCCCTGGCCCTAATATCCCTGGCCCTAATATCCCTGGCCCTAATATCCCTGGCCCTAATATCCCTGGCCCTAATATCCCTGGCCCTTATATCCCTGGCCCTAATATCCCTGGCCCTAATATCCCTTGCCCTAAAATCCCTGGCCCTAATATCCCTGGCCCTAATATCCCTGGCCCTAATTTCCCTGGCCCTAATATCCCTGGCCCTAAGATCCCTGGCCCTAATATCCCTGGCCCTAATATCCCAGGCCCTAATATCCCTGACCCTAATATCGCTGGCCCTAATATCCCTGGCCCTAAGATCCCTGGCCCTAATATCCCTGGCCCTAATATCCCAGGCCCTAATATCCCTGGCCCTTATATCCCTGGCCCTAATATCCCTGGCCCTAATATCCCTTGCCCTAAAATCCCTGGCCCTAATATCCCTGGCCCTAATATCCCTGGCCCTAATATCCCTGGCCCTAATATCCCTGGCCCTAATATGCCTGGCTCTAATATCCCTGGCCCTAATATTCCTGGCCCTAATATCCCTGTCCCTAATATCGCTGGCCCTAATATCCCTGGCCTTAATATCCCTGGCCCTATTATCCCTGGCCCTAATATCCCTGGCCCTAATATCCCTGGCCCTAATATCCCTGGCCCTAATATCCCTGGCCCTAATATCCCTGGCCCTAATATCCCTGGCCCTAATATCCCTGGCCCTAATAGCCCTGGACCTAATATCCCTGGCCCTAATATCCCTGGCCCTAATATCCCTGGCCCTAATATCCCTGGCCCTAATATCCCTGGCCCTAATATCCCTGGCCCTAATATCCCTTGCCCTAATATCCCTGGCCCTAATATCCCTGGCCATAATATGCCTGGCCCTAATATCTCTGGCCCTTATATCCATGGCCCTAATATCCCTGGCCCTAATATCCCTGGCCCTTATATCCCTGGCCCTAATATCCCTGGCCCTAATATCCCTGGCCCTAATATCCGTGGCCATAACATCCCTGGCCCTAATATCCCTGGCCCTAATATCCCTGGCCCTAATATCCCTGGCCCTAATATCCCTGGCCCTAATATCCCTGGCCTAATATCCCTGGCCATAATATCCCTGGCCCTAATATCCCTGGCCCTAATAACGCTGGCCCTAATCTCCCTGGCCCTAATATCCCTGGCCCTAATATCCCGGGCCCTAATATCCCTGGCCCTAATATCCCTGGCCCTAATATCCCTGGCCCTCATATCCCTGGCCCTGATATCCCTGGCCCTGATATCCCTGGCCCTAATATCCCTGGCCCTAATATCCCTGGCCATAATATCCCTGGCCCTAATATCCCTGGCCCTAATATCCCTGGCTCTAAAATCCCTGGCCCTAATATCCCTGGCCCGAATATTGCTTGCCCTAAAATCCCTGGCCCTAATATCCCTGGCCCTAATATCCCTGGCCCTAATATCCCTGGCCCTAATATCCCTGGCCCTAACATCCCTGGCCCTAATATCCCTGGCCCTAATATCCCTGGCCCTAATATCCCTGGCCCTAATATCCCTGGCCCTAATATCCCTGGCCCTAATATCCCTGGCCCTAATATCCCTGGCCCTGATATCCCTGGGCCTAATATCCCTGGCCCTAATATCCCTGGCCCTAATATCCCTGGCCCTAATATCCCTGGCCCTAATATCCCTGGCCCTTATATCCCTGGCCCTAATATCCCTGGTCCTAATATCCCTGGCCCTAATATCCGTGGCTCTAAAATCCCTGGCCCTAATATCCCTGGCCCGAATATCGCTTGCCCTAATATCCCTGGCCCTAATATCCCTGGCCCAAATATCCCTGGCCCTAATATCCCTGGCCCTAATATCCCTGGCCCTAATATCCCTGGCCCTAATATCCCTGGCCCTAATATCCCTGGCCCTAATATCCCTTGCCCTAATATCCCTGGCCCTAATATCCCTGGCCATAATATGCCTGGCCCTAATATCTCTGGCCCTTATATCCATGGCCCTAATATCCCTGGCCCTAATATCCCTGGCCCTTATATCCCTGGCCCTAATATCCCTGGCCCTAATATCCCTGGCCCTAATATCCGTGGCCATAACATCCCTGGCCCTAATATCCCTGGCCCTAATATCCCTGGCCCTAATATCCCTGGCCCTAATATCCCTGGCCCTAATATCCCTGGCCTAATATCCCTGGCCATAATATCCCTGGCCCTAATATCCCTGGCCCTAATAACGCTGGCCCTAATCTCCCTGGCCCTAATATTCCTGGCCCTAATATCCCGGGCCCTAATATCCCTGGCCCTAATATCCCTGGCCCTAATATCCCTGGCCCTAATATCCCTGGCCCTGATATCCCTGGCCCTGATATCCCTGGCCCTAATATCCCTGGCCCTAATATCCCTGGCCATAATATCCCTGGCCCTAATATCCCTGGCCCTAATATCCCTGGCTCTAAAATCCCTGGCCCTAATATCCCTGGCCCGAATATCGCTTGCCCTAAAATCCCTGGCCCTAATATCCCTGGCCCTAATATCCCTGGCCCTAATATCCCTGGCCCTAATATCCCTGGCCCTAACATCCCTGGCCCTAATATCCCTGGCCCTAATATCCCTGGCCCTAATATCCCTGGCCCTAATATCCCTGGCCCTAATATCCCTGGCCCTAATATCCCTGGCCCTAATATCCCTGGCCCTGATATCCCTGGGCCTAATATCCCTGGCCCTAATATCCCTGGCCCTAATATCCCTGGCCCTAATATCCCTGGCCCTAATATCCCTGGCCCTAATATCCCTGGCCTAATATCCCTGGCCATAATATCCCTGGCCCTAATATCCCTGGCCCTAATAACGCTGGCCCTAATCTCCCTGGCCCTAATATTCCTGGCCCTAATATCCCGGGCCCTAATATCCCTGGCCCTAATATCCCTGGCCCTAATATCCCTGGCCCTAATATCCCTGGCCCTAATATCCCTGGCCCTAATATCCCTGGCCCTGATATCCCTGGGCCTAATATCCCTGGCCCTAATATCCCTGGCCCTAATATCCCTGGCCCTAATATCCCTGGCCCTAATATCCCTGGCCCTTATATCCCTGGCCCTAATATCCCTGGTCCTAATATCCCTGGCCCTAATATCCCTGGCTCTAAAATCCCTGGCCCTAATATCCCTGGCCCGAATATCGCTTGCCCTAATATCCCTGGCCCTAATATCCCTGGCCCTAATATCCCTGGCCCTAATATCCCTGGCCCTAATATCCCTGGCCCTAATATCCCTGGCCCTAATATCCCTGGCCCTAATATCCCTGGCCCTAATATCCCTTGCCCTAATATCCCTGGCCCTAATATCCCTGGCCATAATATGCCTGGCCCTAATATCTCTGGCCCTTATATCCATGGCCCTAATATCCCTGGCCCTAACATCCCTGGCCCTAATATCCCTGGCCCTAATATCCCTGGCCCTAATATCCCTGGCCCTAATATCCCTGGCCCTAATATCCCTGGCCCTAATATCCCTGGCCCTAATATCCCTGGCCCTGATATCCCTGGGCCTAATATCCCTGGCCCTAATATCCCTGGCCCTAATATCCCTGGCCCTAATATCCCTGGCCCTAATATCCCTGGCCCTAATATCCCTGGCCTAATATCCCTGGCCATAATATCCCTGGCCCTAATATCCCTGGCCCTAATAACGCTGGCCCTAATCTCCCTGGCCCTAATATTCCTGGCCCTAATATCCCGGGCCCTAATATCCCTGGCCCTAATATCCCTGGCCCTAATATCCCTGGCCCTAATATCCCTGGCCCTGATATCCCTGGCCCTGATATCCCTGGCCCTAATATCCCTGGCCCTAATATCCCTGGCCATAATATCCCTGGCCCTAATATCCCTGGCCCTAATATCCCTGGCTCTAAAATCCCTGGCCCTAATATCCCTGGCCCGAATATCGCTTGCCCTAAAATCCCTGGCCCTAATATCCCTGGCCCTAATATCCCTGGCCCTAATATCCCTGGCCCTAATATCCCTGGCCCTAACATCCCTGGCCCTAATATCCCTGGCCCTAATATCCCTGGCCCTAATATCCCTGGCCCTAATATCCCTGGCCCTAATATCCCTGGCCCTAATATCCCTGGCCCTAATATCCCTGGCCCTGATATCCCTGGGCCTAATATCCCTGGCCCTAATATCCCTGGCCCTAATATCCCTGGCCCTAATATCCCTGGCCCTAATATCCCTGGCCCTAATATCCCTGGCCCTAATATCCCTGGTCCTAATATCCCTGGCCCTAATATCCCTGGCTCTAAAATCCCTGGCCCTAATATCCCTGGCCCGAATATCGCTTGCCCTAAAATCCCTGGCCCTAATATCCCTGGCCCTAATATCCCTGGCCCTAATATCCCTGGCCCTAATATCCCTGGCCCTAACATCCCTGGCCCTAATATCCCTGGCCCTAATATCCCTGGCCCTAATATCCCTGGCCCTAATATCCCTGGCCCTAATATCCCTGGCCCTAATATCCCTGGCCCTAATATCCCTGGCCCTGATATCCCTGGGCCTAATATCCCTGGCCCTAATATCCCTGGCCCTAATATCCCTGGCCCTAATATCCCTTGCCCTTATATCCCTGGCCCTAATATCCCTGGCCCTAATATCCCTGGCCCTAATATCCCTTGCGCTAAAATCCCTGGCCCTAATATCCCTAGCCCTAATATCCCTGGCCCTAAAATCCCTGGCCCTAATATCCCTGGCCCTAATATCCCTGGCCCTAATATCCCTGGCTCTAATATCCCAGGCCCTAATATCCCTGGCCCTAATATCCCTGGCCCTAATATCCCAGGCCCTAATAACCCTGGCCCTAATATCCCTGGCCCTAATATCCCTGGCCCTAATATCCCTGGCCCTAATATCGCTGGCCCTAATAACCCTGGCCCTAATATCCCTGGCCTAATATCCCTGGCCCTAATATCCCTGGCCCTAATATCCATGGCCCTAATATCCCTGGCCCTAATATCCCTGGACCTAATATCCCTGGCCATAATATCCCTGGACCTAATATCCCTGGCCCTAATATCCCTGGCACTAATGTCCCTGGCCCTAATATCCCTGGCCCTAATATCCCTTGCCCTAAAATCCCTGGCCCTAATATCCCTGGCCCTAATATCCCTGGCCCTAATATCCCTGGCCCTAATATCCCTGGCCCTAATATCCCTGGCCCTAATATCCCTGGCCCTAATATCCCTGGCCTTAATAACCCTGGCCCTAATAACCCTGGCCCTAATATCCCTGGCCCTGATATCCCTGGCCCTAATATCTCTGGCCCTAATATCCCTGGCCCTAATATCCCTGGCCGTAATATCCGTGGACCTAATATCCCTGGCCTAATATCCCTGGCCCTAATATCCCTGGCCCTAATATCCCTGGCCCTAATATCCCTGGCCCTAATATCCCAGGCCCTAATATCCCTGGCCCTAATATCCCTGGCCCTAATATACCTGGCCCTAATATCCCTGGCCCTAATATGCCTGGCTCTAATATCCCTGGCCCTAATATCCCTGGCCCTAATATCCCTGGCCCTAATATCGCTGGCCCTAATATCCCTGGCCCTAATATCCCTGGCCCTAATATCCCTGGCCCTAATATCCCTTGCCCTAATATCCATGGCCCTAATATCCCTGGCCCTAATATCCCTGGACCTAATATCCCTGGCCCTAATATCCCTGGACCTAATATCCCTGGCACTAATATCCCTGGCACTAATATCCCTGGCCCTAATATCCCTGGCCCTAATATCCCTTGCCCTAAAATCCCTGGCCCTAATATCCCTGGCCCTAATATCCCTGGCCCTAATATCCCTGGCCCTAATATCCCTGCCCCTAATATCCCTGGCCCTAATATCCCTGGCCCTAATATCCCTGGCCCTAATATCCCTGGCCTTAATAACCCTGGCCCTAATAACCCTGGCCCTAATATCCCTGGCCCTAATATCCCTGGCCCTAATATATTTGGCCCTAATATCCCTGGCCCTAATATCCCTGGCCGTAATATCCGTGGACCTAATATCCCTGGCCCTAATATCCCTGGCCCTAATATCCCTGGCCCTAATATCCCTGGCCCTAATATCCCTGGCCCTAATATCCCTGGCCCTAATATCCCTGGCCCTAATATCGCTGGCCATAATATCCCTGGCCCTAATATCCCTTGCCCTAATATCCCTGGCCTTAATATCCCTGGCCCTAATATCCCTGGCCCTAATATCCCTGGCCCTAATATCCCTGGCCCTAATATCCCTGGCCATAATATGCCTGGCCTAATATCCCTGGCCATTATATCCCTGGCCCTAATATCCCTGACCGTAATATCCCTGGCCCTAATATCCCTGGCCCTAATATCTCTGGCCCTAATATCCCTGGCCCTAATATCCCTGGCCCTAATATCCCTGGCCCTAATATCCCTTGCCCTAAAATCCCTGGCCCTAATATCCCTGCCCCTAATATCCCTGGCCCTAATTTCCCTGGCCCTAATATCCCTGGCCCTAATATCCCTGGCCCTAATATCCCTGGCCCTAATATCCCAGGCCCTAATATCCCTGACCCTAATATCCCTGGCCCTAATATCCCTGGCCCTAATATCCCTGGCCCTAATATGCCTGGCTCTAATATCCCTGGCCCTAATATCCCTGGCCCTAATATCCCTGTCCCTAATATCGCTGGCCCTAATATCCCTGGCCTTAATATCCCTGGCCCTATTATCCCTGGCCCTAATATCCCTGGCCCTAATATCCCTGGCCCTAATATCCCTGGCCCTAATATCCCTGGCCCTAATAGTCCTGGACCTAATATCCCTGGCCCTAATATCCCTGGCCCTAATATCCCTGGCCCTAATATCCCTGGCCCTAATATCCTTGGCCCTAATATCCCTGGCCCTAATATCCCTTGCCCTAATATCCCTGGACCTAATATCCCTGGCCATAATATGCCTGGCCCTAAAATCCCTGGCCCTTATATCCCTGGCCCTAATATCCCTGGCCCAAATATCCCTGGCCCTTATATCCCTGGCCCTAATATCCCTGGCCCTAATATCCCTGGCCCTAATATCCATGGCCATAACATCCCTGGCCCTAATATCCCTGGCCCTAATATCCCTGGCCCTAATATCCCTGGCCCTAATATCCCTGGCCCTAATATCTTTGGCCCTAATATCCCTGGCCCTAATATCCCTGGCCGTAATATTCGTGGACCTAATATCCCTGGCCCTAATATCCCTGGCCCTAATATCCCTGGCCCTAATATCCCTGGCCCTAATATCCCTGGCCCTAATATCCCTGGCCCTAATATCCCTGGCCCTTATATCCCTGGCCCTAATATCCCTGGCCCTAATATCCCTGGCCATAATATCCCTGGCCCTAATATCCCTGGCCCTAATATCCCTGGCCTTAATATCCCTGGCCCTAATATCCCTGGCCCTAATATCCCTGGCCCTAATATCCCTGGCCCAAATATCCCTGGCCCTAATATCCCTGGCCCTAATATCTTTGGCCCTAATATCCCTGGCCCTAATATCCCTGGCCGTAATATTCGTGGACCTAATATCCCTGGCCCTAATATCCCTGGCCCTAATATCCCTGGCCCTAATATCCCTGGCCCTAATATCCCTGGCCCTAATATCCCTGGCCCTAATATCCCTGGCCCTAATATCCCTGGCCCTAATATCCCTGGCCATAATATCCCTGGCCCTAATATCCCTGGCCCTAATATCCCTGGCCTTAATATCCCTGGCCCTAATATCCCTGGCCCTAATATCCCTGGCCCTAATATCCCTGGCCCTAATATCCCTGGCCATAATATGCCTGGCCCTAATATCCCTGGCCATTATATCCCTGGCCCTAATATCCCTGACCGTAATATCCCTGGCCCTAATATCCCTGGCCCTAATATCTCTGGCCCTAATATCCCTGGACCTAATATCCCTGGCCCTAATATCCCTGGCCCTAATATCCCTTGCCCTAAAATCCCTGGCCCTAATATCCCTGGCCCTAATATCCCTGGCCTTAATTTCCCTGGCCCTAATATCCCTGGCCCTAATATCCCTGGCCCTTATATCCCTGGCCCTAATATCCCAGGCCCTAATATCCCTGACCCTAATATCCCTGGCCCTAATATCCCTGGCCCTAATATCCCTGGCCCTAATATGCCTGGCTCTAATATCCCTGGCCCTAATATCCCTGGCCCTAATATCCCTGTCCCTAATATTGCTGGCCCTAATATCCCTGGCCTTAATATCCCTGGACCTATTATCCCTGGCCCTAATATCCCTGGCCCTAATATCCCTGGCCCTAATATCCCTGGCCCTAATATCCCTGGCCCTAATAGTCCTGGACCTAATATCCCTGGCCCTAATATCCCTGGCCCTAATATCCCTGGCCCTAATATCCCTGGCCCTAATATCCCTGGCCCTAATATCCCTGGCCCTAATATCCCTTGCCCTAATATCCTTGGCCCTAATATCCCTGGCCATAATATGCCTGGCCCTAATATCCCTGGCCCTTATATCCCTGGCCCTAATATCCCTGGCCCTAATATCCCTGGCCCTTATATCCCTGGCCCTAATATCCCTGGCCCTAATATCCCTGGCCCTAATATCCATGGCCATAACATCCCTGGCCCTAATATCCCTGGCCCTAATATCCCTGGCCCTAAAATCTCTGGCCCTAATATCCCTGGCCCTAATATCCCTGGCCCTAATATCCCTGGCCATAATATCCCTGGCCCTAATATCCCTGGCCCTAATAACGCTGGCCCTAATCTCCCTGGCCCTAATATCCCTGGCCCTAATATCCCTGGCCCTAATATCCCTGGCCCTAATATCCCTGGCCCTAATATCCCTGGCCCTGATATCCCTGGCCCTGATATCCCTGGCCCTAATATCCCTGGCCCTAATATCCCTGGCCCTAATATCCCTGGCCCTTATATCCCTGGCCCTAATATCCCTGGCTCTTAAATCCCTGGCCATAATATCCCTGGCCCGAATATCGCTTGCCCTAAAATCCCTGGCCCTAATATCCCTGGCCCTAATATCCCTGGCCCTAATATCCCTGGCCCTAATATCCCTGGCCCTAACATCCCTGGCTCTAATATCCCTGGCCCTAATATCCCTGGCCCTAATATCCCTGGCCCTAATATCCCTGCCCCTAATATCCCTGGCCCTAATATCCCTGGCTCTGATATCCCTGGGCCTAATATCCCTGGCCCTAATATCCCTGGCCCTAATATCCCTGGCCCTAATATCCCTGGCCCTAATATCCCTGGCCCTAAATTCCCTGGCCCTAATATCCCTAGCCCTAATATCCCTGGCCCTAATATCCCTGGCCCTAATATCCCTGGCCCTAATATCCCTGGCCCTAATATCCCAGGCCCTAATATCCCTGGCCCTAATATCCCTGGCCCTAATATCCCAGGCCCTAATATCCCTGGCCCTAATATCCCTCGCCCTAATAACCCTGGCCCTAATATCCCTGGCCCTAATATCGCTGGCCCTAATATCCCTGGCCCTAATATCCCTGGCCTAATATCCCTGGCCCTAATATCCCTGGCCCTAATATCCATGGCCCTAATATCCCTGTCCCTAATATTGCTGGCCCTAATATCCCTGGCCTTAATATCCCTGGACCTATTATCCCTGGCCCTAATATCCCTGGCCCTAATATCCCTGGCCCTAATATCCCTGGCCCTAATATCCCTGGCCCTAATAGTCCTGGACCTAATATCCCTGGCCCTAATATCCCTCTCCCTAATATCCCTGGCCCTAATATCCCTGGCCCTAATATCCCTGGCCCTAATATCCCTGGCCCTAATATCCCTGGCCCTAATAGTCCTGGACCTAATATCCCTGGCCCTAATATCCCTCTCCCTAATATCCCTGGCCCTAATATCCCTGGCCATAATATGCCTGGCCCTAATATCCCTGGCCCTTATATCCCTGGCCCTAATATCCCTGGCCCTAATATCCCTGGCCCTTATATCCCTGGCCCTAATATCCCTGGCCCTAATATCCCTGGCCCTAATATCCATGGCCATAACATCCCTGGCCCTAATATCCCTGGCCCTAATATCCCTGGCCCTAAAATCCCTGGCCCTAATATCCCTGGCCCTAATATCCCTGGCCCTAATATCCCTGGCCATAATATCCCTGGCCCTAATATCCCTGGCCCTAATAACGCTGGCCCTAATCTCCCTGGCCCTAATATCCCTGGCCCTAATATCCCTGGCCCTAATATCCCTGGCCCTAATATCCCTGGCCCTAATATCCCTGGCCCTAATATCCCTGGCCCTGATATCCCTGGCCCTGATATCCCTGGCCCTAATATCCCTGGCCCTAATATCCCTGGCCCTAATATCCCTGGCCCTTATATCCCTGGCCCTAATATCCCTGGCTCTTAAATCCCTGGCCATAATATCCCTGGCCCGAATATCGCTTGCCCTAAAATCCCTGGCCCTAATATCCCTGGCCCTAATATCCCTGGCCCTAATATCCCTGGCCCTAATATCCCTGGCCCTAACATCCCTGGCCCTAATATCCCTGGCCCTAATATCCCTGGCCCTAATATCCCTGGCCCTAATATCCCTGCCCCTAATATCCCTGGCCCTAATATCCCTGGCTCTGATATCCCTGGGCCTAATATCCCTGGCCTTAATATCCCTGGCCCTAATATCCCTGGCCCTAATATCCCTGGCCCTAATATCCCTGGCCCTAAATTCCCTGGCCCTAATATCCCTAGCCCTAATATCCCTGGCCCTAATATCCCTGGCCCTAATATCCCTGGCCCTAATATCCCTGGCCCTAATATCCCAGGCCCTAATATCCCTGGCCCTAATATCCCTGGCCCTAATATCCCAGGCCCTAATATCCCTGGCCCTAATATCCCTCGCCCTAATAACCCTGGCCCTAATATCCCTGGCCCTAATATCGCTGGCCCTAATATCCCTGGCCCTAATATCCCTGGCCTAATATCCCTGGCCCTAATATCCCTGGCCCTAATATCCATGGCCCTAATATCCCTGGCCCTAATATCCCTGGACCTAATATCCCTGGCCCTAATATCCCTGGCACTAATGTCCCTGGCCCTAATATCCCTGGCCCTGATATCCCTTGCCCTAAAATCCCTGGCCCTAATATCCCTGGCCCTAATATCCCTGGCCCTAATATCCCTGGCCCTAATATCCCTGGCCCTAATATCCCTGGCCCTAATATCCCTGGCCCTAATATCCCAGGCCCTAATATCCCTGGCCCTAATATCCCTGGCCCTGATATCCCTGGCCCTGATATCCCTGGCCCTAATATCCCTGGCCCTAATATCCCTGGCCCTAATATCCCTGGCCCTTATATCCCTGGCCCTAATATCCCTGGCTCTTAAATCCCTGGCCATAATATCCCTGGCCCGAATATCGCTTGCCCTAAAATCCCTGGCCCTAATATCCCTGGCCCTAATATCCCTGGCCCTAATATCCCTGGCCCTAATATCCCTGGCCCTAACATCCCTGGCCCTAATATCCCTGGCCCTAATATCCCTGGCCCTAATATCCCTGGCCCTAATATCCCTGGCCCTAATATCCCTGGCCCTAATATCCCTGGCCCTAATATCCCTGGCCCTAATATCCCTGGCCCTAATATCCATGGCCCTAATATCCCTGGCCCTAATATCCCTGGACCTAATATCCCTGGCCATAATATCCCTGGACCTAATATCCCTGGCCCTAATATCCCTGGCACTAATGTCCCTGGCCCTAATATCCCTGGCCCTAATATCCCTTGCCCTAAAATCCCTGGCCCTAATATCCCTGGCCCTAATATCCCTGGCCCTAATATCCCTGGCCCTAATATCCCTGGCCCTAATATCCCTGGCCCTAATATCCCTGGCCCTAATATCCCTGGCCTTAATAACCCTGGCCCTAATAACCCTGGCCCTAATATCCCTGGCCCTGATATCCCTGGCCCTAATATCTCTGGCCCTAATATCCCTGGCCCTAATATCCCTGGCCGTAATATCCGTGGACCTAATATCCCTGGCCTAATATCCCTGGCCCTAATATCCCTGGCCCTAATATCCCTGGCCCTAATATCCCTGGCCCTAATATCCCAGGCCCTAATATCCCTGGCCCTAATATCCCTGGCCCTAATATACCTGGCCCTAATATCCCTGGCCCTAATATGCCTGGCTCTAATATCCCTGGCCCTAATATCCCTGGCCCTAATATCCCTGGCCCTAATATCGCTGGCCCTAATATCCCTGGCCCTAATATCCCTGGCCCTAATATCCCTGGCCCTAATATCCCTTGCCCTAATATCCATGGCCCTAATATTCCTGGCCCTAATATCCCTGGACCTAATATCCCTGGCCCTAATATCCCTGGACCTAATATCCCTGGCACTAATATCCCTGGCACTAATATCCCTGGCCCTAATATCCCTGGCCCTAATATCCCTTGCCCTAAAATCCCTGGCCCTAATATCCCTGGCCCTAATATCCCTGGCCCTAATATCCCTGGCCCTAATATCCCTGCCCCTAATATCCCTGGCCCTAATATCCCTGGCCCTAATATCCCTGGCCCTAATATCCCTGGCCTTAATAACCCTGGCCCTAATAACCCTGGCCCTAATATCCCTGGCCCTAATATCCCTGGCCCTAATATATTTGGCCCTAATATCCCTGGCCCTAATATCCCTGGCCGTAATATCCGTGGACCTAATATCCCTGGCCCTAATATCCCTGGCCCTAATATCCCTGGCCCTAATATCCCTGGCCCTAATATCCCTGGCCCTAATATCCCTGGCCCTAATATCCCTGGCCCTAATATCCCTGGCCCTAATATCGCTGGCCATAATATCCCTGGCCCTAATATCCCTTGCCCTAATATCCCTGGCCTTAATATCCCTGGCCCTAATATCCCTGGCCCTAATATCCCTGGCCCTAATATCCCTGGCCCTAATATCCCTGGCCATAATATGCCTGGCCTAATATCCCTGGCCATTATATCCCTGGCCCTAATATCCCTGACCGTAATATCCCTGGCCCTAATATCCCTGGCCCTAATATCTCTGGCCCTAATATCCCTGGCCCTAATATCCCTGGCCCTAATATCCCTGGCCCTAATATCCCTTGCCCTAAAATCCCTGGCCCTAATATCCCTGCCCCTAATATCCCTGGCCCTAATTTCCCTGGCCCTAATATCCCTGGCCCTAATATCCCTGGCCCTAATATCCCTGGCCCTAATATCCCAGGCCCTAATATCCCTGACCCTAATATCCCTGGCCCTAATATCCCTGGCCCTAATATCCCTGGCCCTAATATGCCTGGCTCTAATATCCCTGGCCCTAATATCCCTGGCCCTAATATCCCTGTCCCTAATATCGCTGGCCCTAATATCCCTGGCCTTAATATCCCTGGCCCTATTATCCCTGGCCCTAATATCCCTGGCCCTAATATCCCTGGCCCTAATATCCCTGGCCCTAATATCCCTGGCCCTAATAGTCCTGGACCTAATATCCCTGGCCCTAATATCCCTGGCCCTAATATCCCTGGCCCTAATATCCCTGGCCCTAATATCCTTGGCCCTAATATCCCTGGCCCTAATATCCCTTGCCCTAATATCCCTGGACCTAATATCCCTGGCCATAATATGCCTGGCCCTAAAATCCCTGGCCCTTATATTCCTGGCCCTAATATCCCTGGCCCAAATATCCCTGGCCCTTATATCCCTGGCCCTAATATCCCTGGCCCTAATATCCCTGGCCCTAATATCCATGGCCATAACATCCCTGGCCCTAATATCCCTGGCCCTAATATCCCTGGCCCTAATATCCCTGGCCCTAATATCCCTGGCCCTAATATCTTTGGCCCTAATATCCCTGGCCCTAATATCCCTGGCCGTAATATTCGTGGACCTAATATCCCTGGCCCTAATATCCCTGGCCCTAATATCCCTGGCCCTAATATCCCTGGCCCTAATATCCCTGGCCCTAATATCCCTGGCCCTAATATCCCTGGCCCTTATATCCCTGGCCCTAATATCCCTGGCCCTAATATCCCTGGCCATAATATCCCTGGCCCTAATATCCCTGGCCCTAATATCCCTGGCCTTAATATCCCTGGCCCTAATATCCCTGGCCCTAATATCCCTGGCCCTAATATCCCTGGCCCAAATATCCCTGGCCCTAATATCCCTGGCCCTAATATCTTTGGCCCTAATATCCCTGGCCCTAATATCCCTGGCCGTAATATTCGTGGACCTAATATCCCTGGCCCTAATATCCCTGGCCCTAATATCCCTGGCCCTAATATCCCTGGCCCTAATATCCCTGGCCCTAATATCCCTGGCCCTAATATCCCTGGCCCTAATATCCCTGGCCCTAATATCCCTGGCCATAATATCCCTGGCCCTAATATCCCTGGCCCTAATATCCCTGGCCTTAATATCCCTGGCCCTAATATCCCTGGCCCTAATATCCCTGGCCCTAATATCCCTGGCCCTAATATCCCTGGCCATAATATGCCTGGCCCTAATATCCCTGGCCATTATATCCCTGGCCCTAATATCCCTGACCGTAATATCCCTGGCCCTAATATCCCTGGCCCTAATATCTCTGGCCCTAATATCCCTGGACCTAATATCCCTGGCCCTAATATCCCTGGCCCTAATATCCCTTGCCCTAAAATCCCTGGCCCTAATATCCCTGGCCCTAATATCCCTGGCCTTAATTTCCCTGGCCCTAATATCCCTGGCCCTAATATCCCTGGCCCTTATATCCCTGGCCCTAATATCCCAGGCCCTAATATCCCTGACCCTAATATCCCTGGCCCTAATATCCCTGGCCCTAATATCCCTGGCCCTAATATGCCTGGCTCTAATATCCCTGGCCCTAATATCCCTGGCCCTAATATCCCTGTCCCTAATATTGCTGGCCCTAATATCCCTGGCCTTAATATCCCTGGACCTATTATCCCTGGCCCTAATATCCCTGGCCCTAATATCCCTGGCCCTAATATCCCTGGCCCTAATATCCCTGGCCCTAATAGTCCTGGACCTAATATCCCTGGCCCTAATATCCCTGGCCCTAATATCCCTGGCCCTAATATCCCTGGCCCTAATATCCCTGGCCCTAATATCCCTGGCCCTAATATCCCTTGCCCTAATATCCTTGGCCCTAATATCCCTGGCCATAATATGCCTGGCCCTAATATCCCTGGCCCTTATATCCCTGGCCCTAATATCCCTGGCCCTAATATCCCTGGCCCTTATATCCCTGGCCCTAATATCCCTGGCCCTAATATCCCTGGCCCTAATATCCATGGCCATAACATCCCTGGCCCTAATATCCCTGGCCCTAATATCCCTGGCCCTAAAATCTCTGGCCCTAATATCCCTGGCCCTAATATCCCTGGCCCTAATATCCCTGGCCATAATATCCCTGGCCCTAATATCCCTGGCCCTAATAACGCTGGCCCTAATCTCCCTGGCCCTAATATCCCTGGCCCTAATATCCCTGGCCCTAATATCCCTGGCCCTAATATCCCTGGCCCTAATATCCCTGGCCCTGATATCCCTGGCCCTGATATCCCTGGCCCTAATATCCCTGGCCCTAATATCCCTGGCCCTAATATCCCTGGCCCTTATATCCCTGGCCCTAATATCCCTGGCTCTTAAATCCCTGGCCATAATATCCCTGGCCCGAATATCGCTTGCCCTAAAATCCCTGGCCCTAATATCCCTGGCCCTAATATCCCTGGCCCTAATATCCCTGGCCCTAATATCCCTGGCCCTAACATCCCTGGCCCTAATATCCCTGGCCCTAATATCCCTGGCCCTAATATCCCTGGCCCTAATATCCCTGCCCCTAATATCCCTGGCCCTAATATCCCTGGCTCTGATATCCCTGGGCCTAATATCCCTGGCCCTAATATCCCTGGCCCTAATATCCCTGGCCCTAATATCCCTGGCCCTAATATCCCTGGCCCTAAATTCCCTGGCCCTAATATCCCTAGCCCTAATATCCCTGGCCCTAATATCCCTGGCCCTAATATCCCTGGCCCTAATATCCCTGGCCCTAATATCCCAGGCCCTAATATCCCTGGCCCTAATATCCCTGGCCCTAATATCCCAGGCCCTAATATCCCTGGCCCTAATATCCCTCGCCCTAATAACCCTGGCCCTAATATCCCTGGCCCTAATATCGCTGGCCCTAATATCCCTGGCCCTAATATCCCTGGCCTAATATCCCTGGCCCTAATATCCCTGGCCCTAATATCCATGGCCCTAATATCCCTGTCCCTAATATTGCTGGCCCTAATATCCCTGGCCTTAATATCCCTGGACCTATTATCCCTGGCCCTAATATCCCTGGCCCTAATATCCCTGGCCCTAATATCCCTGGCCCTAATATCCCTGGCCCTAATAGTCCTGGACCTAATATCCCTGGCCCTAATATCCCTCTCCCTAATATCCCTGGCCCTAATATCCCTGGCCCTAATATCCCTGGCCCTAATATCCCTGGCCCTAAT
Organism: Petromyzon marinus; assembly: GCF_048934315.1. Lineage (NCBI taxonomy): Eukaryota > Metazoa > Chordata > Hyperoartia > Petromyzontiformes > Petromyzontidae > Petromyzon > Petromyzon marinus. The sequence goes on from NW_027422728.1 coordinate 1,821,062, forward strand.
ATCCCTGGCCCTAATAGTCCTGGACCTAATATCCCTGGCCCTAATATCCCTCTCCCTAATATCCCTGGCCCTAATATCCCTGGCCATAATATGCCTGGCCCTAATATCCCTGGCCCTTATATCCCTGGCCCTAATATCCCTGGCCCTAATATCCCTGGCCCTTATATCCCTGGCCCTAATATCCCTGGCCCTAATATCCCTGGCCCTAATATCCATGGCCATAACATCCCTGGCCCTAATATCCCTGGCCCTAATATCCCTGGCCCTAAAATCCCTGGCCCTAATATCCCTGGCCCTAATATCCCTGGCCCTAATATCCCTGGCCATAATATCCCTGGCCCTAATATCCCTGGCCCTAATAACGCTGGCCCTAATCTCCCTGGCCCTAATATCCCTGGCCCTAATATCCCTGGCCCTAATATCCCTGGCCCTAATATCCCTGGCCCTAATATCCCTGGCCCTAATATCCCTGGCCCTGATATCCCTGGCCCTGCTATCCCTGGCCCTAATATCCCTGGCCCTAATATCCCTGGCCCTAATATCCCTGGCCCTTATATCCCTGGCCCTAATATCCCTGGCTCTTAAATCCCTGGCCATAATATCCCTGGCCCGAATATCGCTTGCCCTAAAATCCCTGGCCCTAATATCCCTGGCCCTAATATCCCTGGCCCTAATATCCCTGGCCCTAATATCCCTGGCCCTAACATCCCTGGCCCTAATATCCCTGGCCCTAATATCCCTGGCCCTAATATCCCTGGCCCTAATATCCCTGCCCCTAATATCCCTGGCCCTAATATCCCTGGCTCTGATATCCCTGGGCCTAATATCCCTGGCCCTAATATCCCTGGCCCTAATATCCCTGGCCCTAATATCCCTGGCCCTAATATCCCTGGCCCTAAATTCCCTGGCCCTAATATCCCTAGCCCTAATATCCATGGCCCTAATATCCCTGGCCCTAATATCCCTGGCCCTAATATCCCTGGCCCTAATATCCCAGGCCCTAATATCCCTGGCCCTAATATCCCTGGCCCTAATATCCCAGGCCCTAATATCCCTGGCCCTAATATCCCTCGCCCTAATAACCCTGGCCCTAATATCCCTGGCCCTAATATCGCTGGCCCTAATATCCCTGGCCCTAATATCCCTGGCCTAATATCCCTGGCCCTAATATCCCTGGCCCTAATATCCATGGCCCTAATATCCCTGGCCCTAATATCCCTGGACCTAATATCCCTGGCCCTAATATCCCTGGCACTAATGTCCCTGGCCCTAATATCCCTGGCCCTGATATCCCTTGCCCTAAAATCCCTGGCCCTAATATCCCTGGCCCTAATATCCCTGGCCCTAATATCCCTGGCCCTAATATCCCTGGCCCTAATATCCCTGGCCCTAATATCCCTGGCCCTAATATCCCAGGCCCTAATATCCCTGGCCCTAATATCCCTGGCCCTGATATCCCTGGCCCTGATATCCCTGGCCCTAATATCCCTGGCCCTAATATCCCTGGCCCTAATATCCCTGGCCCTTATATCCCTGGCCCTAATATCCCTGGCTCTTAAATCCCTGGCCATAATATCCCTGGCCCGAATATCGCTTGCCCTAAAATCCCTGGCCCTAATATCCCTGGCCCTAATATCCCTGGCCCTAATATCCCTGGCCCTAATATCCCTGGCCCTAACATCCCTGGCCCTAATATCCCTGGCCCTAATATCCCTGGCCCTAATATCCCTGGCCCTAATATCCCTGGCCCTAATATCCCTGGCCCTAATATCCCTGGCCCTAATATCCCTGGCCCTGATATCCCTGGGCCTAATATCCCTGGCCCTAATATCCCTGGCCCTAATATCCCTGGCCCTAATATCCCTGGCCCTAATATCCCTGGCCCTAAATTCCCTGGCCCTAATATCCCTAGCCCTAATATCCCTGGCCCTAATATCCCTGGCCCTAATATCCCTGGCCCTAATATCCCTGGCCCTAATATCCCAGGCCCTAATATCCCTGCCCCTAATATCCCTGGCCCTAATATCCCAGGCCCTAATATCCCTGGCCCTAATATCCCTCGCCCTAATAACCCTGGCCCTAATATCCCTGGCCCTAATATCGCTGGCCCTAATATCCCTGGCCCTAATATCCCTGGCCTAATATCCCTGGCCCTAATATCCCTGGCCCTAATATCCATGGCCCTAATATCCCTGGCCCTAATATCCCTGGACCTAATATCCCTGGCCCTAATATCCCTGGCACTAATGTCCCTGGCCCTAATATCCCTGGCCCTAATATCCCTTGCCCTAAAATCCCTGGCCCTAATATCCCTGGCCCTAATATCCCTGGCCCTAATATCCCTGGCCCTAATATCCCTGGCCCTAATATCCCTGGCCCTAATATCCCTGGCCCTAATATCCCTGGCCCTAATATCCCTGGCCCTAATATCCCTGGCCTTAATAACCCTGGCCCTAATAACCCTGGCCCTAATATCCCTGGCCCTAATATCCCTGGCCCTAATATCTCTGGCCCTAATATCCCTGGCCCTAATATCCCTGGCTGTAATATCCGTGGACCTAATATCCCTGGCCCTAATATCCCTGGCCCTAATATTCCTGGCCCTAATATCCCTGGCCCTAATATCCCTGGCCCTAATATCCCTGGCCCTAATATCCCAGGCCCTAATATCCCTGGCCCTAATATCCCTGGCCCTAATATACCTGGCCCTAATATCCCTGGCCCTAATAGGCCTGGCTCTAATATCCCTGGCCCTAATATCCCTGGCCCTAATATCCCTGGCCCTAATATCGCTGGCCCTAATATCCCTGGCCCTAATATCCCTGGCCCTAATATCCCTGGCCCTAATATCCCTGGCCCTAATATCCATGGCCCTAATATCCCTGGCCCTAATATCGCTGGCCCTAATATCCCTGGCCCTAATATCCCTGGCCCTAATATCCCTGGCCCTAATATCCCTGGCCCTAATATCCCTGGCACTAATGTCCCTGGCCCTAATATCCCTGGCCCTAATATCCCTTGCCCTAAAATCCCTGGCCCTAATATCCCTGGCCCTAATATCCCTGGCCCTAATATCCCTGGCCCTAATATCCCTGGCCCTAATATCCCTGGCCCTAATATCCCTGGCCCTAATATCCCTGGCCCTAATATCCCTGGCCTTAATAACCCTGGCCCTAATAACCCTGGCCCTAATATCCCTGGCCCTAATATCCCTGGCCCTAATATCTCTGGCCCTAATATCCCTGGCCCTAATATCCCTGGCCGTAATATCCGTGGACCTAATATCCCTGGCCCTAATATCCCTGGCCCTAATATCCCTGGCCCTAATATCCCTGGCCCTAATATCCCTGGCCCTAATATCCCAGGCCCTAATATCCCTGGCCCTAATATCCCTGGCCCTAATATACCTGGCCCTAATATCCCTGGCCCTAATATGCCTGGCTCTAATATCCCTGGCCCTAATATCCCTGGCCCTAATATCCCTGGCCCTAATATCGCTGGCCCTAATATCCCTGGCCCTAATATCCCTGGCCCTAATATCCCTGGTCCTAATATCCCTGGCCCTAATATCCATGGCCCTAATATCGCTGGCCATAATATCCCTGGACCTAATATCCCTGGCCCTAATATCCCTGGCATTAATATCCCTGGCCCTAATATCCCTGGCCCTAATATCCCTGGCCCTAATATCCCTGGCCCTAATATCCCTGGCCATAATATGCCTGGCCCTAATATCCCTAGCCATTATATCCCTGGCCCTAATATCCCTGACCGTAATATCCCTGGCCCTAATATCCCTGGCCCTAATATCTCTGGCCCTAATATCCCTGGCACTAATATCCCTGGCCCTAATATCCGTGGCCCTAATATCCCTGGCCCAAATATCCCTGGCCCTAATATCCCTGGCCCTAATATCCCTGGCCCTAATATCCCTGGCCCTAATATCCCTGGCCCTAATATCCCTGGCCCTAATATCCCTGGCCATAATATCCCTGGCCCTAATATCCCTGGCCCTAATAACGCTGGCCCTAATCTCCCTGGCCCTAATATCCCTGGCCCTAATATCCCTGGCCCTAATATCCCTGGCCCTAATATCCCTGGCCCTAATATCCCTGGCCCTAATATCCCTGGCCCTGATATCCCTGGCCCTGATATCCCTGGCCTTAATATCCCTGGCCCTAATATCCCTGGCACTAATATCCCTGGCCCTTATATCCCTGGCCCTAATATCCCTGGCTCTAAAATCCCTGGCCATAATATCCCTGGCCCGAATATCGCTTGCCCTAAAATCCCTGGCCCTAATATCCCTGGCCCAAATATCCCTGGCCCTAATATCCCTGGCCCTAATATCCCTGGCCCTAACATCCCTGGCCCTAATATCCCTGGCCCTAATATCCCTGGCCCTAATATCCCTGGCCCTAATATCCCTGGCCCTAATATCCCTGGCCCTAATATCCCTGGCTCTAATATCCCTGGCCCTGATATCCCTGGGCCTAATATCCCTGGCCCTAATATCCCTGGCCCTAATATCCCTGGCCCTAATATCCCTGGCCCTAATATCCCTGGCCCTAATATCCCTGGCCCTAATATCCCTTGCCCTAAATTCCCTGGCCCTAATATCCCTAGCCCTAATATCCCTGGCCCTAATATCCCTGGCCCTAATATCCCTGGCCCTAATATCCCTGGCCCTAATATCCCTGGCCCTAATATCCCAGGCCCTAATATCCCTGGCCCTAATATCCCTAGCCCTAATATCCCAGGCCCTAATATCCCTGGCCCTAATATCCCTCGCCCTAATAACCCTGGCCCTAATATCCCTGGCCCTAATATCGCTGGCCCTAATATCCCTGGCCCTAATATCCCTGGCCTAATATCCCTGGCCCTAATATCCCTGGCCCTAATATCCATGGCCCTAATATCCCGGGCCCTAATATCCCTGGACCTAATATCCCTGGCCCTAATATCCCTGGCACTAATGTCCCTGGCCCTAATATCCCTGGCCCTAATATCCCTTGCCCTAAAATCCCTGGCCCTAATATCCCTGGCCCTAATATCCCTGGCCCTAATATCCCTGGCCCTAATATCCCTGGCCCTAATATCCCTGACCCTAATATCCCTGGCCCTAATATCCCTGGCCCTAATATCCCTGGCCCTAATATCCCTGGCCTTAATAACCCTGGCCCTAATAACCCTGGCCCTAATATCCCTGGCCCTAATATCCCTGGCCCTAATATCTCTGGCCCTAATATCCCTGGCCCTAATATCCCTGGCCGTAATATCCGTGGACCTAATATCCCTGGCCCTAATATCCCTGGCCCTAATATCCCTGGCCCTAATATCCCTGGCCCTAATATCCCTGGCCCTAATATCCCAGGCCCTAATATCCCTGGCCCTAATATCCCTGGCCCTAATATACCTGGCCCTAATATCCCTGGCCCTAATATGCCTGGCTCTAATATCCCTGGCCCTAATATCCCTGGCCCTAATATCCCTGGCCCTAATATCGCTGGCCCTAATATCCCTGGCCCTAATATCCCTGGCCCTAATATCCCTGGCCCTAATATCCCTGGCCCTAATATCCATGGCCCTAATATCCCTGGCCCTAATATCCCTGGACCTAATATCCCTGGCCCTAATATCCCTGGACCTAATATCCCTGGCCCTAATATCCCTGGCACTAATATCCCTGGCCCTAATATCCCTGGCCCTAATATCCCTTGCCCTAAAATCCCTGGCCCTAATATCCCTGGCTCTAATATCCCTGGCCCTAATATCCCTGGCCCTAATATCCCTGGCCCTAATATCCCTGGCCCTAATATCCCTGGCCCTAATATCCCTGGCCCTAATATCCCTGGCCTTAATAACCCTGGCCCTAATAACCCTGGCCCTAATATCCCTGGCCCTAATATATTTGGCCCTAATATCCCTGGCCCTAATATCCCTGGCCGTAATATCCGTGGACCTAATATCCCTGGCCCTAATATCCCTGGCCCTAATATCCCTGGCCCTAATATCCCTGGCCCTAATATCCCTGGCCCTAATATCCCTGGCCCTAATATCCCTGGCCCTAATATCCCTGGCCCTAATATCGCTGGCCATAATATCCCTGGCCCTAATATCCCTGGCCCTAATATCCCTCGCCTTAATATCCCTGGCCCTAATATCCCTGGCCCTAATATCCCTGGCCCTAATATCCCTGGCCATAATATGCCTGGCCCTAATATCCCTGGCCATTATATCCCTGGCCCTAATATCCCTGACCGTAATATCCCTGGCCCTAATATCCCTGGCCCTAATATCTCTGGCCCTAATATCCCTGGCCCTAATATCCCTGGCCCTAATATCCGTGGCCCTAATATCCCTGGCCCAAATATCCCTGGCCCTAATATCCCTGGCCCTAATATCCCTGACCCTAATATCCCTGGCCCTAATATCCCTGGCCCTAATATCCCTGGCCCTAATATCTCTGGCCGTAATATCCGTGGACCTAATATCCCTGGCCCTAATATCCCTGGCCCTAATATCCCTGGCCCTAATATCCCTGGACCTAATATTCCTGGCCCTAATATCCCTGGCCCTAATATCCCTGGCCCTAATATCCCTGGACCTAATATCCCTGGCCCTAATATCCCTGGACCTAATATCCCTGGCCCTAATATCCCTGGCACTAATATCCCTGGCCCTAATATCCCTGGCCCTAATATCCCTTGCCCTAAAATCCCTGGCCCTAATATCCCTGGCTCTAATATCCCTGGCCCTAATATCCCTGGCCCTAATATCCCTGGCCCTAATATCCCTGGCCCTAATATCCCTGGCCCTAATATCCCTGGCCCTAATATCCCTGGCCTTAATAACCCTGGCCCTAATAACCCTGGCCCTAATATCCCTGGCCCTAATATATTTGGCCCTAATATCCCTGGCCCTAATATCCCTGGCCGTAATATCCGTGGACCTAATATCCCTGGCCCTAATATCCCTGGCCCTAATATCCCTGGCCCTAATATCCCTGGCCCTAATATCCCTGGCCCTAATATCCCTGGCCCTAATATCCCTGGCCCTAATATCCCTGGCCCTAATATCGCTGGCCATAATATCCCTGGCCCTAATATCCCTGGCCCTAATATCCCTCGCCTTAATATCCCTGGCCCTAATATCCCTGGCCCTAATATCCCTGGCCCTAATATCCCTGGCCATAATATGCCTGGCCCTAATATCCCTGGCCATTATATCCCTGGCCCTAATATCCCTGACCGTAATATCCCTGGCCCTAATATCCCTGGCCCTAATATCTCTGGCCCTAATATCCCTGGCCCTAATATCCCTGGCCCTAATATCCGTGGCCCTAATATCCCTGGCCCAAATATCCCTGGCCCTAATATCCCTGGCCCTAATATCCCTGACCCTAATATCCCTGGCCCTAATATCCCTGGCCCTAATATCCATGGCCCTAATATCTCTGGCCGTAATATCCGTGGACCTAATATCCCTGGCCCTAATATCCCTGGCCCTAATATCCCTGGCCCTAATATCCCTGGACCTAATATTCCTGGCCCTAATATCCCTGGCCCTAATATCCCTGGCCCTAATATCCCTGGCCCTAATATCGCTGGCCATAATATCCCTGGCCCTAATATCCCTGGCCCTAATATCCCTGGCATTAATATCCCTGGCCCTAATATCCCTGGCCCTAATATCCCTGGCCCTAATATCCCTGGCCCTAATATCCCTGGCCATAATATGCCTGGCCCTAATATCCCTAGCCATTATATCCCTGGCCCTAATATCCCTGACCGTAATATCCCTGGCCCTAATATCCCTGGCCCTAATATCTCTGGCCCTAATATCCCTGGCCCTAATATCCCTGGCCCTAATATCCGTGGCCCTAATATCCCTGGCCCAAATATCCCTGGCCCTAATATCCCTGGCCCTAATATCCCTGACCCTAATATCCCTGGCCCTAATATCCCTGGCCCTAATATCCCTTGCCCTAATATCCCTGGCCCTAATATCCCTGGCCATAATATCCCTGGCACTAATATCCCTGTCCCTAATAATGCTGGCCCTAATCTCCCTGGTCCTAATATCCCTGGCCCTAATATCCGTGGCCCTAATATCCCTGGCCCTAATATCCCTGGCCCTAATATCCCTTGCCCTAATATCACTGGCCCTAATATCCCTGGCCATAATATTCCTGGCCCTGATATCCCTGGCCCTAATATCCCTGGCCCTAATATCCCTGGCCCTAATATCCCTGGCCCTAATATCCCTGGCCCTAATATCCCTGGCCCTAATATCCCTGGCCCTAATATCCCTTGCCCTAAAATCCCTGGCCCTAATATCCCTGGCCCTAATATCCCTGGCCCAAATATCCCTGGCCCTAAAATCCCTGGCCCTAATATCCCTGGCCCTAATATCTCTGGCCCTAATTTCCCTGGCCCTAATATCCCTGGCCCTAATATCCCTGGCCCAAATAACCCTGGCCCTAATATCCCTGGCCCTAATATCCCTGGCCCTAATATCCCTGGCCCTAATATCCCTGGCCCTAATATCCCTGGACCTAACATCCCTGGCCCTAATATCCCTGGCCCTAATATCCCTGTCCCTAATATCCCTTGCCCTAAAATCCCTGGCCCTAATATCACTGGGCCTAATATCCCTGGCCCTAATATCCCTGGCCCTAATATCCCTGGCCCTAATATCCCTGGCCCTAAGATCCCTGGCCCTAATATCCCTGGCCCTAATAACCCTGGCCTTAATATCCCTGGCCCTAATATCCCTGGCCCTAACATCCCTGGCCCTAATATCCCTGGCCCTAATATCCCTGGACCTAATATCCCTGGCCCTAATATCCCTGGCCCTAATATCCCTGGCCCTAATATCCCCGGCCCTAACATCCCCGGCCCTAATATCCCTAGCCCTAATATCCCTGGCCCTAATATCCCTGGCCCTAATATCCCTGGCCCTAATATCGCTGGACCTAATATCTCTGGCCCTAATATCCCTGGCCCTAATATCCCTGGCCCTAATATCCCTGGCCCTAATATCCCTTGCCCTAATATCCCTGGCCATAATATCCCTGGCCCTAATATCCCTGGCCCTTATATCCCTGGCCCTAATATCCCTGGCCCTAATATCCCTGACCCTAATATCCCTGGCCCTAATATCCCTGGCCCTAATATTCCTGGCCCTAATATCCCTGGCCCTAATATCCCTGGCCCTAATATCCCTGGCCCTAAAATCCCTGGCCCTAATATCCCTGGCCCTAATATCCCTGGCCCTAATATCCCTGGCCCTCATATCCCTAGCCATAATATCCCTGGCCATAATATCCCTGGCCCTAATAGCCCTGGCCCTAATAACGCTGGCTCTAATCTCCCTGGCCCTAATATCCCTGGCCCTAAAATCCCTGGCCCTAATATCCCTGGCCCTAATATCCCTGGCGCTAATATCCCTGGCCCTAATATCCCTGGCCCTGATATCCCTGGCCCTGATATCCCTGGCCCTAATATCCCTGGCCCTAATATCCCTGGCCCTAATATCCCTGGCCTTAATATTCCTGGCCCTAATATCCCTGGCCCTAATATCCCTGGCCCTAATATCCCTGGCCCTAATATCCCTTGCCCTAATATCCCTGGCCCTAATATCCCTGGCCCTAATATCCCGGGCCCTTATATCCCTGGCCCTAATATCCCTGGCCCTAAAATACCTGGCCATAATATCCCAGGCTTAATATCCCTTCCATAATATCCCTGGCCATAATATCCCTGGCCCTAATATCCCTGGCCCTAATATCCCTGGCCCTAATATCCCTGGAAATAATATCCCTGGCCCTAATATCCCTGGCCCTAATATCCCTGGCCCTAATATCCCTGGCCCTAATATCCCTGGCCCTAATATCCCTGGCCCTAATATTGCTGGACCTAATATCTCTGGCCCTAATATCCCTGGCCCTAATATCCCTGGCCCTAATATCCCTGGCCCTAATAACCCTTGCCCTAATATCCCTGGCCATAATATCCCTGGCCCTAATATCCCTGGCCCTTATATCCTTGGCCCTAATATCCCTGGCCCTAATATCCCTGGCCCTAATATCCCTGGCCCTAATATCCCTGGCCCTAATATCCCTGGCCGAAATATCCCTGGCCCTAATATCCCTGGCCCTAAAATCCCTGGGCCTAATATCCCTGGCCCTAATATCCCTGGCCCTAATATTCCTGGCCCTCATATCCCTAGCCATAATATCCCTGGCAATAATATCCGTGGCCCTAATAGCCCTGGCCCTAAAAATGCTGGCCCTAATCTCCCTGGCCCTAATATCCCTGGCCCTAAAATCCCTGGCCCTAATATCCCAGGCTTAATATCCCTTCCATAATATCCCTGGCCATAATATCCCTGGCCCTAATATCCCTGGCCCTAATATCCCTGGCCCTAATATCCCTGGATATAATATCCCTGGCCCTAATATCCCTGGCCCTAATATCCCTGGCCCTAATATCCCTGGCCCTAATATCCCTGGCCCTAATATCCCTGGCCCTAATATCGCTGGACCTAATATCTCTGGCCCTAATATCCCTGGCCCTAATATCCCTGGCCCTAATATCCCTGGCCCTAATATCCCTTGCCCTAATATCCCTGGCCATAATATCCCTGGCCCTAATATCCCTGGCCCTAATATCCCTGGCCCTAATATCCCTGGCCCTAATATCCCTGGCCCTAATATCGCTGGACCTAATATCTCTGGCCCTAATATCCCTGGCCCTAATATCCCTGGCCCTAATATCCCTGGCCCTAATATCCCTTGCCCTAATATCCCTGGCCATAATATCCCTGGCCCTAATATCCCTGGCCCTTATATCCCTGGCCCTAATATCCCCGGCCCTAATATCCCTGGCCCTAATATCCCTGGCCCTAATATCCCTGGCCCTAATATCCCTGGCCCTAATATCCCTGGCCCTAATATCCCTGGCCCTAATATCCCTGGCCCTAAAGTCCCTGGCCCTAATATCCCTGGCCCTAATATCCCTGGCCCTAATATCCCTGGCCCTCATATCCCTAGCCATAATATCCCTGGCCATAATATCCCTGGCCCTAATAGCCCTGGCCCTAATAACGCTGGCCCTTTTCTCCCTGGCCTCAATATCCCTGGCCCTAAAATCCCTGGCCCTAATATCCCTGGCCTCTAATATCCCTGGCGCTAATATCCCTGGCCCTAATATCCCTGGCCCTGATATCCCTGGCCCTGATATCCCTGGCCCTAATATCCCTGGCCCTAATATCCCTGGCCCTAATATCCCTGGCCCTAAAATCCCTGTCCCTAATATCCCTGGCCCTAATATTCCTGGCCCTAATATCCCTGGCCCTAATATCCCTGGCCCTAATATCCCTGGCCCTAATATCCCTGGCCCTAATATCCCTGGCCATAATATCCCTGGCCCTAATATCCCTGTCCCTTATATCCCTGGCCCTAATATCCCTGGCCCTAATATACCTGGCCCTAATATCCCAGGCTTAATATCCCTTCCATAATATCCCTGGCCATAATATCCCTGGCCCTAATATCCCTGGCCCTAATATCCCTGGCCCTAATATCCCTGGATATAATATCCCTGGCCCTAATATCCCTGGCCCTAATATCCCTGGCCATAATATCCCTGGCCCTAATATCCCTGGCCCTAATATCCCTGGCCCTAATATCGCTGGCCCTAATATCCCTGGCCCTAATATCCCTGGCCCTAATATCCCTGGCCCTAATATCCCTGGCCCTAATATCCATGGCCCTAATATCCCTGGCCCTAATATCCCTGGACCTAATATCCCTGGCCCTAATATCCCTGGACCTAATATCCCTGGCCCTAATATCCCTGGCACTAATATCCCTGGCCCTAATATCCCTGGCCCTAATATCCCTTGCCCTAAAATCCCTGGCCCTAATATCCCTGGCCCTAATATCCCTGGCCCTAATATCCCTGGCCCTAATATCCCTGGCCCTAATATCCCTGGCCCTAATATCCCTGGCCCTAATATCCCTGGCCTTAATAACCCTGGCCCTAATAACCCTGGCCCTAATATCCCTGGCCCTAATATCCCTGGCCCTAATATCTATGGCCCTAATATCCCTGGCCATAATATCCCTGGCCGTAATATCCGCGGACCTAATATCCCTGGCCCTAATATCCCTGGCCCTAATATCCCTGGCCCTAATATCCCTGGCCCTAATATCCCTGGCCCTTATATTTCTGGCCCTAATATCCCTGGCCCTAATATCCCTGGCCCTAATATCCCTGGCCCTAATATCGCTGGCCATAATATCCCTGGCCCTAATATCCCTGGCCCTAATATCCCTGACCGTAATATCCCTGGCCCTAATATCCCTGGCCCTAATATCCCTGGCCCTAATATCCCTGGCCCTAATATCCCTGGCCATAATATGCCTGCCCCTAATATCCCTGGCCATTATATCCCTGGCCCTAATATCCCTGACCGTAATATCCCTGGCCCTAATATCCCTGGCCCTAATATCTCTGGCCCTAATATCCCTGGCCCTAATATCCCTGGCCCTAATATCCGTGGCCCTAATATCCCTGGCCCAAATATCCCTGGCCCTAATATCCCTGGCCCTAATATCCCTGACCCTAATATCCCTGGCCCTAATATCCCTGGCCCAAATATCCCTCGCCCTAATATCTCTGGCCATAATATCCGTGGACCTAATATCCCTGGCCCTAATATCCCTGGCCCTAATATCCCTGGCCCTAATATCCCTGGACCTAATATCCCTGGCCCTAATATCCCTGGCCCTAATATCCATGGCCCTAATATCCCTGGCCCTAATATCCCTGGACCTAATATCCCTGGCCCTAATATCCCTGGACCTAATATCCCTGGCCCTAATATCCCTGGCACTAATATCCCTGGCCCTAATATCCCTGGCCCTAATATTCCTTGCCCTAAAATCCCTGGCCCTAATATCCCTGGCCCCAATATCCCTGGCCCTAATATCCCTGGCCCTAATATCCCTGGCCCTAATATCCCTGGCCCTAATATCCCTGGCCCTAATATCCCTGGCCTTAATAACCCTGGCCCTAATAACCGTGGCCCTAATATCCCTGGCCCTAATATCCCTGGCCCTAATATCTCTGGCCCTAATATCCCTGGCCCTAATATCCCTGGCCGTAATATCCGTGGACCTAATATCCCTGGCCCTAATATCCCTGGCCCTAATATCCCTGGCCCTAATATCCCTGGCCCTAATATCCCTGGCCCTAATATTTCTGGCCCTAATATCCCTGGCCCTAATATCCCTGGCCCTAATATCCCTGGCCCTAATATCGCTGGCCATAATATCCCTGGCCCTAATATCCCTGGCCCTAATATCCCTGGCCTTAATATCCCTGGCCCTAATATCCCTGGCCCTAATATCCCTGGCCCTAATATCCCTGGCCCTAATATCCCTGGCCATAATATGCCTGGCCCTAATATCCCTGGCCATTATATCCCTGGCCCTAATATCCCTGACCGTAATATCCCTGGCCCTAATATCCCTGGCCCTAATATCCCTGACCCTAATATCCCTGGCCCTAATATCCCTGGCCCTAATATCCCTCGCCCTAATATCTCTGGCCGTAATATCCGTGGACCTAATATCCCTGGCCCTAATATCCCTGGCCCTAATATCCCTGGCCCTAATATCCCTGGCCCTAATATCCCTGGACCTAATATCCCTGGCCCTAATATCCCTGGCCCTAATATACATGGCCCTAATATCCCTGGCCCTAATATCCCTGGACCTAATATCCCTGGCCCTAATATCCCTGGACCTAATATCCCTGGCCCTAATATCCCTGGCACTAATATCCCTGGCCCTAATATCCCTGGCCCTAATATCCCTTGCCCAAAAATCCCTGGCCATAATATCCCTGGCCCTAATATCCCTGGCCCTTATATCCCTGGCCCTAATATCCCTGGCCCTAATATACCTGGCTCTAATATCCCAGGCGTTATATCCCTTCCATAATATCCCTGGCCATAATATCCCTGGCCCTAATATCCCTGGCCCTAATATCCCTGGCCCTAATATCCCTGGATATAATATCCCTGGCCCTAATATCCCTGGCCCTAATATCGCTGGCGCTAATATCCCTGGCCCTAATATCCCTGGCCCTAATATCGCTGGCCCTAATATCCCTGGCCCTAATATCCCTGGCCCTAATATCCCTGGCCCTAATATCTCTGGCCCTAATATCCCTGGCCCTAATATCCCTGGCCGTAATATCCGTGGACCTAATATCCCTGGCCCTAATATCCCTGGCCCTAATATCCCTGGCCCTAATATCCCTGGCCCTAATATCCCTGGCCCTAATAATTCTGGCCCTAATATCCCTGGCCCTAATATCCCTGGCCCTAATATCCCTGGCCCTAATATCACTGGCCATAATATCCCTGGCCCTAATATCCCTGGTCCTAATATCCCTGGCCTTAATATCCCTGGCCCTAATATCCCTGGCCCTAATATCCCTGGCCCTAATATCCCTGGCCCTAATATCCCTGGCCATAATATGCCTGGCCCTAATATCCCTGGCCATTATATCCCTGGCCCTAATATCCCTGACCGTAATATCCCTGGCCCTAATATCCCTGGCCCTAATATCCCTGGCCCTAATATCCCTGGCCATAATATGCCTGGCCCTAATATCCCTGGCCATTATATCCCTGGCCCTAATATCCCTGACCGTAATATCCCTGGCCCTAATATCCCTGGCCCTAATATCCCTGGCCATAATATGCCTGGCCCTAATATCCCTGGCCATTATATCCCTGGCCCTAATATCCCTGACCGTAATATCCCTGGCCCTAATATCCCTGGCCCTAATATCCCTGGCCCTTATATTTCTGGCCCTAATATCCCTGGCCCTAATATCCCTGGCCCTAATATCCCTGGCCCTAATATCGCTGGCCATAATATCCCTGGCCCTAATATCCCTGGCCCTAATATCCCTGACCGTAATATCCCTGGCCCTAATATCCCTGGCCCTAATATCCCTGGCCCTAATATCCCTGGCCCTAATATCCCTGGCCATAATATGCCTGCCCCTAATATCCCTGGCCATTATATCCCTGGCCCTAATATCCCTGACCGTAATATCCCTGGCCCTAATATCCCTGGCCCTAATATCTCTGGCCCTAATATCCCTGGCCCTAATATCCCTGGCCCTAATATCCGTGGCCCTAATATCCCTGGCCCAAATATCCCTGGCCCTAATATCCCTGGCCCTAATATCCCTGACCCTAATATCCCTGGCCCTAATATCCCTGGCCCAAATATCCCTCGCCCTAATATCTCTGGCCATAATATCCGTGGACCTAATATCCCAGGCCCTAATATCCCTGGCCCTAATATCCCTGGCTCTAATATCCCTGGACCTAATATCCCTGGCCCTAATATCCCTGGCCCTAATATCCATGGCCCTAATATCCCTGGCCCTAATATCCCTGGACCTAATATCCCTGGCCCTAATATCCCTGGACCTAATATCCCTGGCCCTAATATCCCTGGCACTAATATCCCTGGCCCTAATATCCCTGGCCCTAATATTCCTTGCCCTAAAATCCCTGGCCCTAATATCCCTGGCCCCAATATCCCTGGCCCTAATATCCCTGGCCCTAATATCCCTGGCCCTAATATCCCTGGCCCTAATATCGATGGCCCTAATATCCCTGGCCTTAATAACCCTGGCCCTAATAACCGTGGCCCTAATATCCCTGGCCCTAATATCCCTGGCCCTAATATCTCTGGCCCTAATATCCCTGGCCCTAATATCCCTGGCCGTAATATCCGTGGACCTAATATCCCTGGCCCTAATATCCCTGGCCCTAATATCCCTGGCCCTAATATCCCTGGCCCTAATATCCCTGGCCCTAATATTTCTGGCCCTAATATCCCTGGCCCTAATATCCCTGGCCCTAATATCCCTGGCCCTAATATCGCTGGCCATAATATCCCTGGCCCTAATATCCCTGGCCCTAATATCCCTGGCCTTAATATCCCTGGCCCTAATATCCCTGGCCCTAATATCCCTGGCCCTAATATCCCTGGCCCTAATATCCCTGGCCATAATATGCCTGGCCCTAATATCCCTGGCCATTATATCCCTGGCCCTAATATCCCTGACCGTAATATCCCTGGCCCTAAT
Source organism: Petromyzon marinus (assembly GCF_048934315.1). Lineage (NCBI taxonomy): Eukaryota > Metazoa > Chordata > Hyperoartia > Petromyzontiformes > Petromyzontidae > Petromyzon > Petromyzon marinus. The sequence continues at coordinate 1,837,252 of NW_027422728.1, forward strand.
ATCCCTGGCCCTAATATCCCTGACCCTAATATCCCTGGCCCTAATATCCCTGGCCCTAATATCCCTCGCCCTAATATCTCTGGCCGTAATATCCGTGGACCTAATATCCCTGGCCCTAATATCCCTGGCCCTAATATCCCTGGCCCTAATATCCCTGGCCCTAATATCCCTGGACCTAATATCCCTGGCCCTAATATCCCTGGCCCTAATATACATGGCCCTAATATCCCTGGCCCTAATATCCCTGGACCTAATATCCCTGGCCCTAATATCCCTGGACCTAATATCCCTGGCCCTAATATCCCTGGCACTAATATCCCTGGCCCTAATATCCCTGGCCCTAATATCCCTTGCCCAAAAATCCCTGGCCATAATATCCCTGGCCCTAATATCCCTGGCCCTTATATCCCTGGCCCTAATATCCCTGGCCCTAATATACCTGGCTCTAATATCCCAGGCGTTATATCCCTTCCATAATATCCCTGGCCATAATATCCCTGGCCCTAATATCCCTGGCCCTAATATCCCTGGCCCTAATATCCCTGGATATAATATCCCTGGCCCTAATATCCCTGGCCCTAATATCGCTGGCACTAATATCCCTGGCCCTAATATCCCTGGCCCTAATATCGCTGGCCCTAATATCCCTGGCCCTAATATCCCTGGCCCTAATATCCCTGGCCCTAATATCTCTGGCCCTAATATCCCTGGCCCTAATATCCCTGGCCGTAATATCCGTGGACCTAATATCCCTGGCCCTAATATCCCTGGACCTAATATCCCTGGCCCTAATATCCCTGGCCCTAATATCCCTGGCCCTAATATTTCTGGCCCTAATATCCCTGGCCCTAATATCCCTGGCCCTAATATCCCTGGCCCTAATATCACTGGCCATAATATCCCTGGCCCTAATATCCCTGGTCCTAATATCCCTGGCCTTAATATCCCTGGCCCTAATATCCCTGGCCCTAATATCCCTGGCCCTAATATCCCTGGCCCTAATATCCCTGGCCATAATATGCCTGGCCCTAATATCCCTGGCCATTATATCCCTGGCCCTAATATCCCTGACCGTAATATCCCTGGCCCTAATATCCCTGGCCCTAATATCCCTGGCCCTAATATCCCTGGCCATAATATGCCTGGCCCTAATATCCCTGGCCATTATATCCCTGGCCCTAATATCCCTGACCGTAATATCCCTGGCCCTAATATCCCTGGCCCTAATATCCCTGACCGTAATATCCCTGGCCCTAATATCCCTGGCCCTAATATCCCTGACCCTAATATCCCTGGCCCTAATATCCCTGGCCCTAATATCCCTGACCCTAATATCCCTGGCCCTAAAATCCCTGGCCCTAATATCCCTGGCCCCAATATCCCTGGCCCTAATATCCCTGGCCCTAATATCCCTGGCCCTAATATCCCTGGCCCTAATATCCCTGGCCCTAATATCCCTGGCCTTAATAACCCTGGCCCTAATAACCGTGGCCCTAATATCCCTGGCCCTAATATCCCTGGCCCTAATATCCCTGGCCCTAATATTCCTGGCCCTAATATCCCTGACCGTAATATCCCTGGCCCTAATATCCCTGGCCCTAATATCCCTGACCCTAATATCCCTGGCCCTAATATCCCTGGCCCTAATATCCCTGACCCTAATATCCCTGGCCCTAAAATCCCTGGCCCTAATATCCCTGGCACCAATATCCCTGGCCCTAATATCCCTGGCCCTAATATCCCTGGCCCTAATATCCCTGGCCCTAATATCCCTGGCCCTAATATCCCTGGCCTTAATAACCCTGGCCCTAATAACCGTGGCCCTAATATCCCTGGCCCTAATATCCCTGGCCCTAATATCCCTGGCCCTAATATTCCTGGCCCTAATATCCCTGGCCCTAATATCCCTGGCCCTAATATTTCTGGCCCTAATATCCCTGGCCCTAATATCCCTGGCCCTAATATCCCTGGCCCTAATATCGCTGGCCATAATATCCCTGGCCCTAATATCCCTGGCCCTAATATCCCTGGCCTTAATATCCCTGGCCCTAATATCCCTGGCCCTAATATCCCTGGCCCTAATATCCCTGGCCATAATATGCCTGGCCCTAATATCCCTGGCCATTATATCCCTGGCCCTAATATCCCTGACCGTAATATCCCTGGCCCTAATATCCCTGGCCCTAATATCCCTGACCCTAATATCCCTGGCCCTAATATCCCTGGCCCTAATATCCCTCGCCCTAATATCTCTGGCCGTAATATCCGTGGACCTAATATCCCTGGCCCTAATATCCCTGGCCCTAATATCCCTGGCCCTAATATCCCTGGCCCTAATATCCCTGGACCTAATATCCCTGGCCCTAATATCCCTGGCCCTAATATACATGGCCCTAATATCCCTGGCCCTAATATCCCTGGACCTAATATCCCTGGCCCTAATATCCCTGGCCGTAATATCCCTGGCCCTAATATCCCTGGCCCTAATATCCCTGGCCCTAATATCCCTGGCCCTAATATCCCTGGCCTTAATATCCCTGGCCCTAATATCCCTGGCCCTAATATCCCTGGCCCTAATATCCCTGGCCATAATATGCCTGGCCCTAATATCCCTGGCCATTATATCCCTGGCCCTAATATCCCTGACCGTAATATCCCTGGCCCTAATATCCCTGGCCCTAATATCCCTGACCCTAATATCCCTGGCCCTAATATCCCTGGCCCTAATATCCCTCGCCCTAATATCTCTGGCCGTAATATCCGTGGACCTAATATCCCTGGCCCTAATATCCCTGGCCCTAATATCCCTGGCCCTAATATCCCTGGACCTAATATCCCTGGCCCTAATATCCCTGGACCTAATATCCCTGTCCCTAATATCCCTGGCACTAATATCCCTGGCCCTAATATCCCTGGCCCTAATATCCCCTTGCCCAAAAATCCCTGGCCCTAATATCCCTGGCCCTAATATCCCTGGCCCTAATATCCCTGGCCCTAATATCCCTGGCCCTAATATCCCTGGCCATAATATCCCTGGCCCTAATATCCCTGGCCCTTATATCCCTGGCCCTAATATCCCTGGCCCTAATATACCTGGCTCTAATATCCCAGGCGTTATATCCCTTCCATAATATCCATGGCCATAATATCCCTGGCCCTAATATCCCTGGCCCTAATATCCCTGGCCCTAATATCCCTGGATATAATATCCCTGGCCCTAATATCCCTGGCCCTAATATCGCTGGCCCTAATATCCCTGGCCCTAATATCCCTGGCCCTAATATCGCTGGCCCTAATATCCCTGGCCCTAATATCCCTGGCCCTAATATCCCTGGCCCTATAATCTCTGGCCCTAATATCCCTGGCCCTAATATCCCTGGCCGTAATATCCGTGGACCTAATATCCCTGGCCCTAATATCCCTGGCCCTAATATCCCTGGCCCTAATATCCCTGGCCCTAATATCCCTGGCCCTAATATTTCTGGCCCTAATATCCCTGGCCCTAATATCCCTGGCCCTAATATCCCTGGCCCTAATATCGCTGGCCATAATATCCCTGGCCCTAATATCCCTGGCCCTAATATCCCTGGCCTTAATATCCCTGGCCCTAATATCCCTGGCCCTAATATCCCTGGCCCTAATATCCCTGGCCCTAATATCCCTGGCCATAATATGCCTGGCCCTAATATCCCTGGCCATTATATCCCTGGCCCTAATATCCCTGGCCCTAATATCCCTGGCCCTAATATCCCTCGCCCTAATATCTCTGGCCGTAATATCCGTGGACCTAATATCCCTGGCCCTAATATCCCTGGCCCTAATATCCCTGGCCCTAATATCCCTGGCCCTAATATCCCTGGCCCTAATATCCATGGCCCTAATATCCCTGGCCCTAATATCCCTGGACCTAATATCCCTGGCCCTAATATCCCTGGACCTAATATCCCTGGCCCTAATATCCCTGGCACTAATATCCCTGGCCCTAATATCCCTGGCCCTAATATCCCTTGCCCTAAAATCCCTGGCCCTAATATCCCTGGCCCTAATATCCCTGGCCCTAATATCCCTGGCCCTAATATCCCTGGCCATAATATCCCTGGCCCTAATATCCCTGGCCCTTATATCCCTGGCCCTAATATCCCTGGCCCTAATATACCTGGCCCTCATATCCCAGGCTTAATATCCCTTCCATAATATCCCTGGCCATAATATCCCTGGCCCTAATATCCCTGGCCCTAATATCCCTGGCCCTAATATCCCTGGATATAATATCCCTGGCCCTAATATCCCTGGCCCTAATATCCCTGGCCCTAATATCCCTGGCCCTAATATCCCTGGCCCTAATATCGCTGGCCCTAATATCCCTGGCCCTAATATCCCTGGCCCTAATATCCCTGGCCCTAATATCGCTGGCCCTAATATCCCTGGCCCTAATATCCCTGGCCCTAATATCCCTGGCCTAATATCCCTGGCCCTAATATCCATGGCCCTAATATCCCTGGCCCTAATATCAGTGGACCTAATATCCCTGGCCCTAATATCCCTGGACCTAATATCCCTGGCCCTAATATCCCTGGCTCTAATATCCCTGGCCCTAATATCCCTGGCCCTAATATCCCTTACCCTAAAATCCCTGGCCCTAATATCCCTGGCCCTAATATCCCTGGCCCTAATATCCCTGGCCCTAATATCCCTGGCCCTAATATCCCTGGCCCTAATATCCCTGGCCTTAATAACCCTGGCCCTAATAACCCTGGCCCTAATATCCCTGGCCCTAATATCCCTGGCCCTAATATCTCTGGCCCTAATATCCCTGGCCCTAAAATCCCTGGCCGTAATATCCGTGGACCTAAAATCCCTGCCCCTAATATCCCTGGCCCTAATATCACTGGCCCTAATATCCCTGGCCCTAATATTTCTGGCCCTAATATCCCTGGCCCTAATATCCCTGGCCCTAATATCCCTGGCCCTAATATCCCTGGCCTTAATATCCCTGGCCCTAATATCCCTGGCCCTAATATCCCTGGCCCTAATATCCCTGGCCCTAATATCCCTGGCCATAATATTTCTGGCCCTAATATCCCTGGCCATTATATCCCTGGCCCTAATATCCCTAACCATAATATCCCTGGCCCTAATATCCCTGGCCCTAATATCTCTGGCCCTAATATCCCTGGCCCTAATATCCCTGGACCTAATATCCGTGGCCCTAATATCCCTGTCCCAAATATCCCTGGCCCTAATATCCCTGGCCCTAATATCCCTGACCGTAATATCCCTGGCCCTAATATCCCTGGCCCTAATATCCCTCGCCCTAATATCTCTGGCCGTAATATCCGTGGACCTAATATCCCTGGCCCTAATATCCCTGGCCCTAATATCCCTGGCCCTAATATCCCTGGCCCTAATATCCCTGGATCTAATATCCCTGGCCCTAATATCCCTGGCCCTAATATCCATGGCCCAAATATCCCTGGCACTAATATCCCTGGACCTAATATCCCTGGCACTAATATCCTTGGACCTAATATCCCTGGCCCTAATATCCCTGGCACTAATATCCCTGGCCCTAATATCCCTGGCCCTAATATCCCTTGCCCTAAAATCCCTGGCCCTAATATCCCTGGCCCCAATATCCCTGGCCCTAATATCCCTGGCCCTAATATCCCTGGCCCTAATATCCCTGGCCCTAATATCCCTGGCCCTAATATCCCTGGCCCTAATATCCCTGGCCTTAATAACCCTGGCCCTAATAACCCTGGCCCTAATATCCCTGGCCCTAATATCCCTGGCCCTAATATCTCTGGCCCTAATATCCCTGGCCCTAATATCCCTGGCCGTAATATCCATGGACCTAATATCCCTGGCCCTAATATCCCTGGCCCTAATATCCCTGGCCCTAATATCCCTGGCCCTAATATCCCTGGCCCTAATATTTCTGGCCCTAAAATCCCTGGCCCTAATATCCCTGGCCCTAATATCCCTGGCTCTAATATCGCTGGCCATAATATCCCTGGCCCTAATATCCCTGGCCCTAATATCCCTGGCCTTAATATCCCTGGCCCTAATATCCCTGGCCCTAATATCCCTGGCCCTAATATCCCTGGCCCTAATATCCCTGGCCATAATATGCCTGGCCCTAATATCCCTGGCCATTATATCCCTGGCCCTAATATCCCTGACCGTAATATCCCTGGCCCTAATATCCCTGGCCCTAATATCTCTGGCCCTAATATCCCTGGCCCTAATATCCCTGGCCCTAATATCCGTGGCCCTAATATCCCTGGCCCAAATATCCCTGGCCCTAATATCCCTGGCCCTAATATCCCTGACCCTAATATCCCTGGCCCTAATATCCCTGGCCCTAATATCCCTCGCCGTAATATCTCTGGCCGTAATATCCGTGGACCTAATATCCCTGGCCCTAATATCCCTGGCCCTAATATCCCTGGCCCTAATATCCCTGGACCTAATATCCCTGGCCCTAATATCCCTGGCCCTAATATCCATGGCCCTAATATCCCTGGCCCTAATATCCCTGGACCTAATATCCCTGGCCCTAATATCCCTGGACCTAATATCTCTTACCCTAATATCCCTGGCCCTAATATCCCTGGCCCTAATATCCCTGGCCCTAATATCCCTGGCCCTAATATCCCTGGCCCTAATATCCCTGGCCTTAATAACCCTGGCCCTAATAACCCTGGCCCTAATATCCCTGGCCCTAATATCCCTGGCCCTAATATCTCTGGCCCTAAAATCCCTGGCCCTAAAATCCCTGGCCGTAATATCCGTGGACCTAATATCCCTGGCCCTAATATCCCTGGCCCTAATATCACTGGCCCTAATATCCCTGGCCCTAATATTTCTGGCCCTAATATCCCTGGCCCTAATATCCCTGGCCCTAATATCCCTGGCCCTAATATCCCTGGCCTTAATATCCCTGGCCCTAATATCCCTGGCCCTAATATCCCTGGCCCTAATATCCCTGGCCCTAATATCCCTGGCCATAATATTTCTGGCCCTAATATCCCTGGCCATTATATCCCTGGCCCTAATATCCCTGACCGTAATATCCCTGGCCCTAATATCCCTGGCCCTAATATCTCTGGCCCTAATATCCCTGGCCCTAATATCCCTGGACCTAATATCCGTGGCCCTAATATCCCTGTCCCAAATATCCCTGGCCCTAATATCCCTGGCCCTAATATCCCTGACCGTAATATTCCTGGCCCTAATATCCCTGGCGCTAATATCCCTGGACCTAATATCCCTTGCCCTAATATCCCTGGCCCTAATATCCATGGCCCTAATATCCCTGGCTCTAATATCCCTGGACCTAATATCCCTGGCCCTAATATCCCTGGCCCTAATATCCTTTACCCTAATATCCCTGGCCCTAATATCCCTGGCCCTAATATCCCTGGCCCTAATATCCCTGGCCCTAATATCCCTGGCCCTAATATCCCTGGCCTTAATAACCCTGGCCCTAATAACCTTGGCCCTAATATCCCTGGCCCTAATATCCCTGGCCCTAATATCTCTGGCCCTAATATCCCTGGCCCTAAAATCCGTGGCCGTAATATCCGTGGACCTAATATCCCTAGCCCTAATATCCCTGGCCCTAATATCACTGGCCCTAATATCCCTGGCCCTAATATTTCTGGCCCTAATATCCCTGGCCCTAATATCCCTGGCCCTAATATCCCTGGCCCTAATATCCCTGGCCTTAATATCCCTGGCCCTAATATCCCTGGCACTAATATCCCTGGCCCTAATATCCCTGGCCCTAATATCCCTTGCCCTAAAATCCCTGGCCCTAATATCCCTGGCCCCAATATCCCTGGACCTAATATCCCTGGCCCTAATATCCCTGGCCCTAATATCCCTGGCCCTAATATCCCTGGCCCTAATATCCCTGGCCTTAATATCCCTGGCCCTAATATCCCTGGCCCTAATATCCCTGGCCCTAATATCCCTGGCCCTAATATCCCTGGCCATAATATGCCTGGCCCTAATATCCCTGGCCATTATATCCCTGGCCCTAATATCCCTGACCGTAATATCCCTGGCCCTAATATCCCTGGCCCTAATATCTCTGGCCCTAATATCCCTGGCCCTAATATCCCTGGCCCTAATATCCGTGGCCCTAATATCCCTGGCCCAAATATCCCTGGCCCTAATATCCCTGGCCCTAATATCCCTGACCCTAATATCCCTGGCCCTAATATCCCTGGCCCTAATATCCCTGGCACTAATATCCCTGGCCCTAATATCCCTGGCCCTAATATCCCTTGCCCTAAAATCCCTGGCCCTAATATCCCTGGCCCCAATATCCCTGGACCTAATATCCCTGGCCCTAATATCCCTGGCCCTAATATCCCTGGCCCTAATATCCATGGCCCTAATATCCCTGGCCCTAATATCCCTGGACCTAATATCCCTGGCCCTAATATCCCTGGCCCTAATATCCCTGGCCCTAATATCCCTGGCCCTAATATCCCTGGACCTAATATCCCTGGCCCTAATATCCCTGGCACTAATATCCCTGGCCCTAATATCCCTGGCCCTAATATCCCTGGCCCTAAAATCCCTGGCCCTAATATCCCTGGCCCTAATATCCCTGGCCCTAATATCCGTGGCCCTAATATCCCTGGCCCTAATATCCCTGGCCCTAATATCCCTGGCCCTAATATCCCTGGCCTTAATATCCCTGGCCCTAATATCCCTGGCCCTAATATCCCTGGCCCTAATATCCCTGGCCCTAATATCCCTGGCCATAATATGCCTGGCCCTAATATCCCTGGCCATTATATCCCTGGCCCTAATATCCCTGACCGTAATATCCCTGGCCCTAATATCCCTGGCCCTAATATCTCTGGCCCTAATATCCCTGGCCCTAATATCCCTGGCCCTAATATCCGTGGCCCTAATATCCCTGGCCCAAATATCCCTGGCCCTAATATCCCTGGCCCTAATATCCCTGACCCTAATATCCCTGGCCCTAATATCCCTGGCCCTAATATCCCTCGCCCTAATATCTCTGGCCGTAATATCCGTGGACCTAATATCCCTGGCCCTAATATCCCTGGCCCTAATATCCCTGGCCCTAATATCCCTGGCCCTAATATCCCTGGACCTAATATCCCTGGCCCTAATATCCCTGGCCCTAATATCCATGGCCCTAATATCCCTGGCCCTAATATCCCTGGACCTAATATCCCTGGCCCTAACATCCCTGGACCTAATATCCCTGGCCCTAATATCCCTGGCACTAATATCCCTGGCCCTAATATCCCTGGCCCTAATATCCCTTGCCCTAAAATCTCTGGCCCTAATATCCCTGGCCCTAATATCCCTGGCCCTAATATCCCTGGCCCTAATATCCCTGGCCCTAATATTCCTGGCCCTAATATCCCTGGCCCTAATATCCCTGGCCCTAATATCCCTGGCCCTAATATCCCTGGCCTTAATAACCCTGGCCCTAATAACCCTGGCCCTTATATCCCTGGCCCTAATATCCCTGGCCCTAATATCTCTGGCCCTAATATCCCTGGCCCTAATATCCCTGGCTGTAATATCCGTGGACCTGATATCCCTGGCCCTAATATTTCTGGCCCTAATATCCCTGGCCCTAATATCCTTGGCCCTAATATCCCTGGCCCTAATATCCCTGGCCTTAATAACCCTGGCCCTAATAACCCTGGCCCTAATATCCCTGGCCCTAATATCCCTGGCCCTAATATCTCTGGCCCTAATATCCCTGGCCCTAATATCCCTGGCCCTAATATCCCTGGCCCTAATATCCCTGGCCCTAATATTTCTCGCCCTAATATCCCTGGCCCTAATATCCTTGGCCCTAATATCCCTGGCCCTAATATAGCTGGCCATAATATCCCTGGCCCTAATATCCCTGGCCCTAATATCCCTGGCCTTAATATCCCTGGCCCTAATATCCCTGGCCCTAATATCCCTGGCCCTAATATCCCTGGATATATATTATCCCTGGCCCTAATATCAATGGCCCTAATATCCCTGGCCCTAATATCCCTGGCCCTAATATCCCTGGCCCTAATATCCCTGGCCCTAATATCGCTGGCCCTAATATCCCTGGCCCTAATATCCCTGGCCCTAATATCCCTGGCCCTAATATCCCTGGCCCTAATATCCATGGCCCTAATATCCCTGGCCCTAATATCAGTGGACCTAATATCCCTGGCCCTAATATCCCTGGACTTAATATCCCTGGCCCTAATATCCCTGGCACTAATATCCCTGGCCCTAATATCCCTGGCCCTACTATCCCTTACCCTAAAATCCCTGGCCCTAATATCCCTGGCCCTAATATCCCTGGCCCTAATATCCCTGGCCCTAATATCCCTGACCCTAATGTCCCTGGCCCTAATATACATGGCCCTAATATCCCTGGCCCTAATATCCCTGGCCCTAATATCCCTGGCCTTAATAACCCTGGCCCTAATAACCCTGGCCCTAATATCCCTGTCCCTAATATCCCTGGCCCTAATATCTCTGGCCCTAATATCCCTGGCCCTAATATCCCTGGCCGTAATATCCGTGGACCTAATATCCCTGGCCCTAATATCCCTGGCCCTAATATCCCTGGCCCTAATATCCCTGGCCCTAATATTTCTGGCCCTAATATCCCTGGCCCTAATATCGCTGGTTATAATATCCCTGGCCCTAATATCCCTGGCCCTAATATCCCTGGCCTTAATATCCCTGGCCCTAATATCCCTGGCCCTAATATCCCTGGCCCTAATATCCCTGGCCCTAATATCCCTGGCCATAATATGCCTGGCCCTAATATCCCTGGCCATTATATCCCTGGCCCTAATATCCCTGACCGTAATATCCCTGGCCCTAATATCCCTGGCCCTAATATCTCTGGCCCTAATTCCCCTGGCCCTAATATCCCTGGCCCTAATATCCGTGGCCCTAATATCCCTGGCCCAAATATCCCTGGCCCTAATATCCCTGGCCCTAATATCCCTGACCCTAATATCCCTGGCCCTAATATCCCTGGCCCTAATATCCCTCGCCCTAATATCTCTGGTCGTAATATCCGTGGACCTAATATCCCTGGCCCTAATATCCCTGGCCCTAATATCCCTGGCCCTAATATCCCTGGCCCTAATATCCCTGGACCTAATATCCCTGGCCCTAATATCCCTGGCCCTAATATCCATGGCCCTAATATCCCTGGCACTAATATCCCTGGACCTAATATCCCTGGCCCTAATATCCCAGGACCTAATATCCCTGGCCCTAATATCCCTGGCACTAATATCCCTGGCCCTAATTTCCCTGGCCCTAATATCCCTTGCCCTAAAATCCCTGGCCCTAATATCCCTGGCCCCAATATCCCTGGCCCTAATATCCCTGGCCCTAATATCCCTGGCCCTAATATCCCTGGCCCTAATATCCCTGGCCCTAATATCCCTGGCCTTAATAACCCTGTCCCTAATAACCCTGGCCCTAATATCCCTGGCCCTAATATCCCTGGCCCTAATATCTCTGGCCCTAATATCCCTGGCCCTAATATCCCTGGCCGTAATATCCGTGGACCTAATATCCCTGGCCCTAATATCCCTGGCCCTAATATCCCTGGCCCTAATATCCCTGGCCCTAATATCCCTGGCCATAATATCCCTGGCCCTAATATCCCTGGCCCTTATATCCCTGGCCCTAATATCCCTGGCCCTAATATACCTGGCCCTAATATCCCAGGCTTAATATCCCTTCCATAATATCCCTGGCCATAATATCCCTGGCCCTAATATCCCTGGCCCTAATATCCCTGGCCCTAATATCCCTGGATATAATATCCCTGGCCCTAATATCCCTGGCCCTAATATCCCTGGCCCTAATATCCCTGGCCCTAATATCCCTGGCCTTAATATCGCTGGCCCTAATATCCCTGGCCCTAATATCCCTGGCCCTAATATCCCTGGCCCTAATATCCCTGGCCCTAATATCCCTGGCCATAATATCCCTGGCCCTAATATCCCTGGCCCTAATATCCCTGGCCCTAATATCCCTGGCCATAATATCCCTGGCCCTAATATCCCTGGCCCTTATATCCCTGGCCCGAATATCCCTGGCCCTAATATACCTGGCCCTAATATCCCAGGCTTAATATCCCTTCCATAATATCCCTGGCCATAATATCCCTGGCCCTAATATCCCTGGCCCTAATATCCCTGGCCCTAATATCCCTGGATATAATATCCCTGGCCCTAATATCCCTGGCCCTAATATCCCTGGCCCTAATATCCCTGGCCCTAATATCCCTGGCCCTAATATCGCTGGCCCTAATATCCCTGGCCCTAATATCCCTGGCCCTAATATCCCTGGCCTAATATCCCTGGCCCTAATATCCATGGCCCTAATATCCCTGGCCCTAATATCAGTGGACCTAATATCCCTGGCCCTAATATCCCTGGACCTAATATCCCTGGCCCTAATATCCCTGGCACTAATATCCCTGGCCCTAATATCCCTGGCCCTAATATCCCTTACCCTAAAATCCCTGGCCCTAATATCCCTGGCCCTAATATCCCTGGCCCTAATATCCCTGGCCCTAATATCCCTGGCCCTAATATGCCTGGCCCTAATATCCCTGGCCTTAATAACCCTGGCCCTAATAACCCTGGCCCTAATATCCCTGGCCCTAATATCCCTGGCCCTAATATCTCTGGCCCTAATATCCCTGGCCCTAAAATCCCTGGCCGTAATATCCGTGGACCTAATATCCCTGGCCCTAATATCCCTGGCCCTAATATCACTGGCCCTAATATCCCTGGCCCTAATATTTCTGGGCCTAATATCCCTGGCCCTAATATCCCTGGCCCTAATATCCCTGGCCCTAATATCCCTGGCCTTAATATCCCTGGCCCTAATATCCCTGGCCCTAATATCCCTGGCCCTAATATCCCTGGCCCTAATATCCCTGGCCATAATATTTCTGGCCCTAATATCCCTGGCCATTATATCCCTGGCCCTAATATCCCTGACCGTAATATCCCTGGCCCTAATATCCCTGGCCCTAATATCTCTGGCCCTAATATCCCTGGCCCTAATATCCCTGGCCCTAATATCCGTGGCCCTAATATCCCTGGCCCAAATATCCCTGGCCCTAATATCCCTGGCCCTAATATCCCTGACCGTAATATCCCTGGCCCTAATATCCCTGGCCCTAATATCCCTCGCCCTAATATCTCTGGCCGTAATATCCGTGGACCTAATATCCCTGGCCCTAATATCCCTGGCCCTAATATCCCTGGCCCTAATATCCCTGGCCCTAATATCCGTGGATCTAATATCCCTGGCCCTAATATCCCTGGCCCTAATATCCATGGCCCAAATATCCCTGGCACTAATATCCCTGGACCTAATATCCCTGGCATTAATATCCCTGGCCCTAATATCCCTGGCCCTAATATCCCTTGCCCTAAAATCCCTGGCCCTAATATCCCTGGCCCCAATATCCCTGGCCCTAATATCCCTGGCCCTAATATCCCTGGCCCTAATATCCCTGGCCCTAATATCCCTGGCCCTAATATCCCTGGCCCTAATATCCCTGGCCTTAATAACCCTGGCCCTAATAACCCTGGCCCTAATATCCCTGGCCCTAATATCCCTGGCCCTAATATCTCTGGCCCTAATATCCCTGGCCCTAATATCCCTGGCCGTAATATCCATGAACCTAATATCCCTGGCCCTAATATCCCTGGCCCTAATATCCCTGGCCCTAATATCCCTGGCCCTAATATCCCTGGCCCTAACATTTCTGGCCCTAATATCCCTGGCCCTAATATCCCTGGCCCTAATATCCCTGGCTCTAATATCGCTGGCCATAATATCCCTGGCCCTAATATCCCTGGCCCTAATATCCCTGGCCCTAATATCCCTGGCCCTAATATCCCTGGCCATAATATCCCTGGCCCTAATATCCCTGGCCCTAATATCCCTGGCCCTAATATCCCTGGCCATAATATCCCTGGCCCTAATATCCCTGGCCCTTATATCCCTGGCCCGAATATCCCTGGCCCTAATATACCTGGCCCTAATATCCCAGGCTTAATATCCCTTCCATAATATCCCTGGCCATAATATCCCTGGCCCTAATATCCCTGGCCCTAATATCCCTGGCCCTAATATCCCTGGATATAATATCCCTGGCCCTAATATCCCTGGCCCTAATATCCCTGGCCCTAATATCCCTGGCCCTAATATCCCTGGCCCTAATATCGCTGGCCCTAATATCCCTGGCCCTAATATCGCTGGCCCTAATATCCCTGGCCCTAATATCCCTGGCCCTAATATCCCTGGCCTAATATCCCTGGCCCTAATATCCATGGCCCTAATATCCCTGGCCCTAATATCAGTGGACCTAATATCCCTGGCCCTAATATCCCTGGACCTAATATCCCTGGCCCTAATATCCCTGGCACTAATATCCCTGGCCCTAATATCCCTGGCCCTAATATCCCTTACCCTAAAATCCCTGGCCCTAATATCCCTGGCCCTAATATCCCTGGCCCTAATATCCCTGGCCCTAATATCCCTGGCCCTAATATGCCTGGCCCTAATATCCCTGGCCTTAATAACCCTGGCCCTAATAACCCTGGCCCTAATATCCCTGGCCCTAATATCCCTGGCCCTAATATCTCTGGCCCTAATATCCCTGGCCCTAAAATCCCTGGCCGTAATATCCGTGGACCTAATATCCCTGGCCCTAATATCCCTGGCCCTAATATCACTGGCCCTAATATCCCTGGCCCTAATATTTCTGGGCCTAATATCCCTGGCCCTAATATCCCTGGCCCTAATATCCCTGGCCCTAATATCCCTGGCCTTAATATCCCTGGCCCTAATATCCCTGGCCCTAATATCCCTGGCCCTAATATCCCTGGCCCTAATATCCCTGGCCATAATATTTCTGGCCCTAATATCCCTGGCCATTATATCCCTGGCCCTAATATCCCTGACCGTAATATCCCTGGCCCTAATATCCCTGGCCCTAATATCTCTGGCCCTAATATCCCTGGCCCTAATATCCCTGGCCCTAATATCCGTGGCCCTAATATCCCTGGCCCAAATATCCCTGGCCCTAATATCCCTGGCCCTAATATCCCTGACCGTAATATCCCTGGCCCTAATATCCCTGGCCCTAATATCCCTCGCCCTAATATCTCTGGCCGTAATATCCGTGGACCTAATATCCCTGGCCCTAATATCCCTGGCCCTAATATCCCTGGCCCTAATATCCCTGGCCCTAATATCCGTGGATCTAATATCCCTGGCCCTAATATCCCTGGCCCTAATATCCATGGCCCAAATATCCCTGGCACTAATATCCCTGGACCTAATATCCCTGGCATTAATATCCCTGGCCCTAATATCCCTGGCCCTAATATCCCTTGCCCTAAAATCCCTGGCCCTAATATCCCTGGCCCCAATATCCCTGGCCCTAATATCCCTGGCCCTAATATCCCTGGCCCTAATATCCCTGGCCCTAATATCCCTGGCCCTAATATCCCTGGCCCTAATATCCCTGGCCTTAATAACCCTGGCCCTAATAACCCTGGCCCTAATATCCCTGGCCCTAATATCCCTGGCCCTAATATCTCTGGCCCTAATATCCCTGGCCCTAATATCCCTGGCCGTAATATCCATGGACCTAATATCCCTGGCCCTAATATCCCTGGCCCTAATATCCCTGGCCCTAATATCCCTGGCCCTAATATCCCTGGCCCTAACATTTCTGGCCCTAATATCCCTGGCCCTAATATCCCTGGCCCTAATATCCCTGGCTCTAATATCGCTGGCCATAATATCACTGGCCCTAATATCCCTGGCCCTAATATCCCTGGCCTTAATATCCCTGGCCCTAATATCCCTGGCCCTAATATCCCTGGCCCTAATATCCCTGGCCCTAATATCCCTGCCCATAATATGCCTGGCCCTAATATCCCTGGCCATTATATCCCTGGCCCTAATATCCCTGACCGTAATATCCCTGGCCCTAATATCCCTGGCCCTAATATCTCTGGCCCTAATATCCCTGGCCCTAATATCCCTGGCCCTAATATCCGTGGCCCTAATATCCCTGGCCCAAATATACCTGGCCCTAATATCCCTGGCCCTAATATCCCTGGCCCTAATATCCCTGGCCCTAACATTTCTGGCCCTAATATCCCTGGCCCTAATATCCCTGGCCCTAATATCCCTGGCTCTAATATCGCTGGCCATAATATCCCTGGCCCTAATATCCCTGGCCCTAATATCCCTGGCCTTAATATCCCTGGCCCTAATATCCCTGGCCCTAATATCCCTGGCCCTAATATCCCTGGCCCTAATATCCCTGCCCATAATATGCCTGGCCCTAATATCCCTGGCCATTATATCCCTGGCCCTAATATCCCTGACCGTAATATCCCTGGCCCTAATATCCCTGGCCCTAATATCTCTGGCCCTAATATCCCTGGCCCTAATATCCCTGGCCCTAATATCCGTGGCCCTAATATCCCTGGCCCAAATATCCCTGGCCCTAATATCCCTGGCCCTAATATCCCTGACCCTAATATCCCTGGCCCTAATATCCCTGGCCCTAATATCCCTCGCCCTAATATCTCTGGCCGTAATATCCGTGGACCTAATATCCCTGGCCCTAATATCCCTGGCCCTAATATCCCTGGCCCTAATATCCCTGACCCTAATATCCCTGGACCTAATATCCCTGGCCCTAATATCCCTGGCCCTAATATCCATGGCCCTAATATCCCTGGCCCTAATATTCCTGGACCTAATATCCCTGGCCCTAATATCCCTGGACCTAATATCCCTGGCCCTAATATCCCTGGCACTAATATCCCTGGCCCTAATATCCCTGGCCCTAATATCCCTTGCCCTAAAATCTCTGGCCCTAATATCCCTGGCACTAATATCCCTGGCCCTAATATCCCTGGCACTAATATCCCTGGCCCTAATATCCCTGGCCCTAATATCCCTGGCCCTAATATCCCTGGCCCTAATATCCCTGGCCTTAATAACCCTGGCCCTAATAACCCTGGCCCTAATATCCCTGGCCCTAATATCCCTGGCCCTAATATCTCTGGCCCTAATATCCCTGGCCCTAATATCCCTGGCTGTAATATCCGTGGACCTGATATCCCTGGCCCTAATATTTCTGGCCCTAATATCCCTGGCCCTAATATCCTTGGCCCTAATATCCCTGGCCCTAATATCCCTGGCCTTAATAACCCTGGCCCTAATAACCCTGGCCCTAATATCCCTGGCCCTAATATCCCTGGCCCTAATATCTCTGGCCCTAATATCCCTGGCCCTAATATCCCTGGCCCTAATATCCCTGGCCCTAATATCCCTGACCGTAATATCCCTGGCCCTAATATCCCTGGCCCTAATATCCCTCGCCCTAATATCTCTGGCCGTAATATCCGTGGACCTAATATCCCTGGCCCTAATATCCCTGGCCCTAATATCCCTGGCCCTAATATCCCTGGCCCTAATATCCCTGGATCTAATATCCCTGGCCCTAATATCCCTGGCCCTAATATCCATGGCCCAAATATCCCTGGCACTAATATCCCTGGACCTAATATCCCTGGCACTAATATCCCTGGACCTAATATCCCTGGCCCTAATATCCCTGGCACTAATATCCCTGGCCCTAATATCCCTGGCCCTAATATCCCTTGCCCTAAAATCCCTGGCCCTAATATCCCTGGCCCCAATATCCCTGGCCCTAATATCCCTGGCCCTAATATCCCTGGCCCTAATATCCCTGGCCCTAATATCCCTGGCCCTAATATCCCTGGCCCTAATATCCCTGGCCTTAATAACCCTGGCCCTAATAACCCTGGCCCTAATATCCCTGGCCCTAATATCCCTGGCCCTAATATCTCTGGCCCTAATATCCCTGGACCTAATATCCCTGGCCGTAATATCCATGGACCTAATATCCCTGGCCCTAATATCCCTGGCCCTAATATCCCTGGCCCTAATATCCCTGGCCCTAATATCCCTGGCCCTAATATTTCTGGCCCTAAAATCCCTGGCCCTAATATCCCTGGCCCTAATATCCCTGGCTCTAATATCGCTGGCCATAATATCCCTGGCCCTAATATCCCTGGCCCTAATATCCCTGGCCTTAATATCCCTGGCCCTAATATCCCTGGCCCTAATATCCCTGGCCCTAATATCCCTGGCCCTAATATCCCTGGCCATAATATGCCTGGCCCTAATATCCCTGGCCATTATATCCCTGGCCCTAATATCCCTGACCGTAATATCCCTGGCCCTAATATCCCTGGCCCTAATATCTCTGGCCCTAATATCCCTGGCCCTAATATCCCTGGCCCTAATATCCGTGGCCCTAATATCCCTGGCCCAAATATCCCTGGCCCTAATATCCCTGGCCCTAATATCCCTGACCCTAATATCCCTGGCCCTAATATCCCTGGCCCTAATATCCCTCGCCGTAATATCTCTGGCCGTAATATCCGTGGACCTAATATCCCTGGCCCTAATATCCCTGGCCCTAATATCCCTGGCCCTAATATCCCTGGACCTAATATCCCTGGCCCTAATATCCCTGGCCCTAATATCCATGGCCCTAATATCCCTGGCCCTAATATCCCTGGACCTAATATCCCTGGCCCTAATATCCCTGGACCTAATATCTCTTACCCTAATATCCCTGGCCCTAATATCCCTGGCCCTAATATCCCTGGCCCTAATATCCCTGGCCCTAATATCCCTGGCCCTAATATCCCTGGCCTTAATAACCCTGGCCCTAATAACCCTGGCCCTAATATCCCTGGCCCTAATATCCCTGGCCCTAATATCTCTGGCCCTAATATCCCTGGCCCTAAAATCCCTGGCCGTAATATCCGTGGACCTAATATCCCTGGCCCTAATATCCCTGGCCCTAATATCACTGGCCCTAATATCCCTGGCCCTAATATTTCTGGCCCTAATATCCCTGGCCCTAATATCCCTGGCCCTAATATCCCTGGCCCTAATATCCCTGGCCTTAATATCCCTGGCCCTAATATCCCTGGCCCTAATATCCCTGGCCCTAATATCCCTGGCCCTAATATCCCTGGCCATAATATTTCTGGCCCTAATATCCCTGGCCATTATATCCCTGGCCCTAATATCCCTGACCGTAATATCCCTGGCCCTAATATCCCTGGCCCTATTATCTCTGGCCCTAATATCCCTGGCCCTAATATCCCTGGACCTAATATCCGTGGCCCTAATATCCCTGTCCCAAATATCCCTGGCCCTAATATCCCTGGCCCTAATATCCCTGACCGTAATATCCCTGGCCCTAATATCCCTGGCGCTAATATCCCTGGACCTAATATCCCTTGCCCTAATATCCCTGGCCCTAATATCCATGGCCCTAATATCCCTGGCTCTAATATCCCTGGACCTAATATCCCTGGCCCTAATATCCCTGGCCCTAATATCCCTTACCCTAATATCCCTGGCCCTAATATCCCTGGCCCTAATATCCCTGGCCCTAATATCCCTGGCCCTAATATCCCTGGCCCTAATATCCCTGGCCTTAATAACCCTGGCCCTAATAACCCTGGCCCTAATATCCCTGGCCCTAATATCCCTGGCCCTAATATCTCTGGCCCTAATATCCCTGGCCCTAAAATCCCTGGCCGTAATATCCGTGGACCTAATATCCCTAGCCCTAATATCCCTGGCCCTAATATCACTGGCCCTAATATCCCTGGCCCTAATATTTCTGGCCCTAATTTCCCTGGCCCTAATATCCCTGGCCCTAATATCCCTGGCCCTAATATCCCTGGCCTTAATATCCCTGGCCCTAATATCCCTGGCCCTAATATCCCTGGCCCTAATATCCCTGGCCCTAATATTCCTGGCCATAATATTTCTGGCCCTAATATCCCTGGCCATTATATCCCTGGCCCTAATATCCCTGACCGTAATATCCCTGGCCCTAATATCCCTGGCCCTAATATCTCTGGCCCTAATATCCCTGGCCCTAATATCCCTGGACCTAATATCCGTGGCCCTAATATGCCTGTCCCAAATATCCCTGGCCCTAATATCCCTGGCCCTAATATCCCTGACCGTAATATCCCTGGCCCTAATATCCCTGGCCCTAATATCCCTCGCCCTAATATCTCTGGCCGTAATATCCGTGGACCTAATATCCCTGGCCCTAATATCCCTGGCCCTAATATCCCTGGCCCTAATATCCCTGGATCTAATATCCCTGGCCCTAATATCCCTGGCCCTAATATCCATGGCCTAAATATCCCTGGCCCTAATATCCCTGGCCCTAATATCCCTGGCCCTAATATCCCTGGCCCTAATATCCCTGGCCCTAATATCCCTGGCCCTAATATCCCTGGCCTTAATAACCCTGGCCCTAATAACCCTGGCCCTAATATCCCTGGCCCTAATATCCCTGGCCCTAATATCTCTGGCCCTAATATCCCTGGACCTAATATCCCTGGCCGTAATATCCATGGACCTAATATCCCTGGCCCTAATATCCCTGGCCCTAATATCCCTGGCCCTAATATCCCTGGCCCTAATATCCCTGGCCCTAATATTTCTGGCCCTAAAATCCCTGGCCCTAATATCCCTGGCCCTAATATCCCTGGCTCTAATATCGCTGGCCATAATATCCCTGGCCCTAATATCCCTGGCCCTAATATCCCTGGCCTTAATATCCCTGGCCCTAATATCCCTGGCCCTAATATCCCTGGCCCTAATATCCCTGGCCCTAATATCCCTGGCCATAATATGCCTGGCCCTAATATCCCTGGCCATTATATCCCTGGCCCTAATATCCCTGACCGTAATATCCCTGGCCCTAATATCCCTGGCCCTAATATCCCTGGCCCTAATATCCCTGGCCCTAATATCCCTGGCCATAATATGCCTGGCCCTAATATCCCTGGCCATTATATCCCTGGCCCTAATATCCCTGACCGTAATATCCCTGGCCCTAATATCCCTGGCCCTAATATCTCTGGCCCTAATATCCCTGGCCCTAATATCCCTGGCCCTAATATCCGTGGCCCTAATATCCCTGGCCCAAATATCCCTGGCCCTAATATCCCTGGCCCTAATATCCCTGACCCTAATATCCCTGGCCCTAATATCCCTGGCCCTAATATCCCTCGCCGTAATATCTCTGGCCGTAATATCCGTGGACCTAATATCCCTGGCCCTAATATCCCTGGCCCTAATATCCCTGGCCCTAATATCCCTGGACCTAATATCCCTGGCCCTAATATCCCTGGCCCTAATATCCATGGCCCTAATATCCCTGGCCCTAATATCCCTGGACCTAATATCCCTGGCCCTAATATCCCTGGACCTAATATCTCTTACCCTAATATCCCTGGCCCTAATATCCCTGGCCCTAATATCCCTGGCCCTAATATCCCTGGCCCTAATATCCCTGGCCCTAATATCCCTGGCCTTAATAACCCTGGCCCTAATAACCCTGGCCCTAATATCCCTGGCCCTAATATCCCTGGCCCTAATATCTCTGGCCCTAATATCCCTGGCCCTAAAATCCCTGGCCGTAATATCCGTGGACCTAATATCCCTGGCCCTAATATCCCTGGCCCTAATATCACTGGCCCTAATATCCCTGGCCCTAATATTTCTGGCCCTAATATCCCTGGCCCTAATATCCCTGGCCCTAATATCCCTGGCCCTAATATCCCTGGCCTTAATATCCCTGGCCCTAATATCCCTGGCCCTAATATCCCTGGCCCTAATATCCCTGGCCCTAATATCCCTGGCCATAATATTTCTGGCCCTAATATCCCTGGCCATTATATCCCTGGCCCTAATATCCCTGACCGTAATATCCCTGGCCCTAATATCCCTGGCCCTATTATCTCTGGCCCTAATATCCCTGGCCCTAATATCCCTGGACCTAATATCCGTGGCCCTAATATCCCTGTCCCAAATATCCCTGGCCCTAATATCCCTGGCCCTAATATCCCTGACCGTAATATCCCTGGCCCTAATATCCCTGGCGCTAATATCCCTGGACCTAATATCCCTTGCCCTAATATCCCTGGCCCTAATATCCATGGCCCTAATATCCCTGGCTCTAATATCCCTGGACCTAATATCCCTGGCCCTAATATCCCTGGCCCTAATATCCCTTACCCTAATATCCCTGGCCCTAATATCCCTGGCCCTAATATCCCTGGCCCTAATATCCCTGGCCCTAATATCCCTGGCCCTAATATCCCTGGCCTTAATAACCCTGGCCCTAATAACCCTGGCCCTAATATCCCTGGCCCTAATATCCCTGGCCCTAATATCTCTGGCCCTAATATCCCTGGCCCTAAAATCCCTGGCCGTAATATCCGTGGACCTAATATCCCTAGCCCTAATATCCCTGGCCCTAATATCACTGGCCCTAATATCCCTGGCCCTAATATTTCTGGCCCTAATTTCCCTGGCCCTAATATCCCTGGCCCTAATATCCCTGGCCCTAATATCCCTGGCCTTAATATCCCTGGCCCTAATATCCCTGGCCCTAATATCCCTGGCCCTAATATCCCTGGCCCTAATATTCCTGGCCATAATATTTCTGGCCCTAATATCCCTGGCCATTATATCCCTGGCCCTAATATCCCTGACCGTAATATCCCTGGCCCTAATATCCCTGGCCCTAATATCTCTGGCCCTAATATCCCTGGCCCTAATATCCCTGGACCTAATATCCGTGGCCCTAATATGCCTGTCCCAAATATCCCTGGCCCTAATATCCCTGGCCCTAATATCCCTGACCGTAATATCCCTGGCCCTAATATCCCTGGCCCTAATATCCCTCGCCCTAATATCTCTGGCCGTAATATCCGTGGACCTAATATCCCTGGCCCTAATATCCCTGGCCCTAATATCCCTGGCCCTAATATCCCTGGATCTAATATCCCTGGCCCTAATATCCCTGGCCCTAATATCCATGGCCTAAATATCCCTGGCCCTAATATCCCTGGCCCTAATATCCCTGGCCCTAATATCCCTGGCCCTAATATCCCTGGCCCTAATATCCCTGGCCCTAATATCCCTGGCCTTAATAACCCTGGCCCTAATAACCCTGGCCCTAATATCCCTGGCCCTAATATCCCTGGCCCTAATATCTCTGGCCCTAATATCCCTGGACCTAATATCCCTGGCCGTAATATCCATGGACCTAATATCCCTGGCCCTAATATCCCTGGCCCTAATATCCCTGGCCCTAATATCCCTGGCCCTAATATCCCTGGCCCTAATATTTCTGGCCCTAAAATCCCTGGCCCTAATATCCCTGGCCCTAATATCCCTGGCTCTAATATCGCTGGCCATAATATCCCTGGCCCTAATATCCCTGGCCCTAATATCCCTGGCCTTAATATCCCTGGCCCTAATATCCCTGGCCCTAATATCCCTGGCCCTAATATCCCTGGCCCTAATATCCCTGGCCATAATATGCCTGGCCCTAATATCCCTGGCCATTATATCCCTGGCCCTAATATCCCTGACCGTAATATCCCTGGCCCTAATATCCCTGGCCCTAATATCTCTGGCCCTAATATCCCTGGCCCTAATATCCCTGGCCCTAATATCCGTGGCCCTAATATCCCTGGCCCAAATATCCCTGGCCCTAATATCCCTGGCCCTAATATCCCTGACCCTAATATCCCTGGCCCTAATATCCCTGGCCCTAATATCCCTCGCCGTAATATCTCTGGCCGTAATATCCGTGGACCTAATATCCCTGGCCCTAATATCCCTGGCCCTAATATCCCTGGCCCTAATATCCCTGGACCTAATATCCCTGGCCCTAATATCCCTGGCCCTAATATCCATGGCCCTAATATCCCTGGCCCTAATATCCCTGGACCTAATATCCCTGGCCCTAATATCCCTGGACCTAATATCTCTTACCCTAATATCCCTGGCCCTAATATCCCTGGCCCTAATATCCCTGGCCCTAATATCCCTGGCCCTAATATCCCTGGCCCTAATATCCCTGGCCTTAATAACCCTGGCCCTAATAACCCTGGCCCTAATATCCCTGGCCCTAATATCCCTGGCCCTAATATCTCTGGCCCTAATATCCCTGGCCCTAAAATCCCTGGCCGTAATATCCGTGGACCTAATATCCCTGGCCCTAATATCCCTGGCCCTAATATCACTGGCCCTAATATCCCTGGCCCTAATATTTCTGGCCCTAATATCCCTGGCCCTAATATCCCTGGCCCTAATATCCCTGGCCCTAATATCCCTGGCCTTAATATCCCTGGCCCTAATATCCCTGGCCCTAATATCCCTGGCCCTAATATCCCTGGCCCTAATATCCCTGGCCATAATATTTCTGGCCCTAATATCCCTGGCCATTATATCCCTGGCCCTAATATCCCTGACCGTAATATCCCTGGCCCTAATATCCCTGGCCCTATTATCTCTGGCCCTAATATCCCTGGCCCTAATATCCCTGGACCTAATATCCGTGGCCCTAATATCCCTGTCCCAAATATCCCTGGCCCTAATATCCCTGGCCCTAATATCCCTGACCGTAATATCCCTGGCCCTAATATCCCTGGCGCTAATATCCCTGGACCTAATATCCCTTGCCCTAATATCCCTGGCCCTAATATCCATGGCCCTAATATCCCTGGCTCTAATATCCCTGGACCTAATATCCCTGGCCCTAATATCCCTGGCCCTAATATCCCTTACCCTAATATCCCTGGCCCTAATATCCCTGGCCCTAATATCCCTGGCCCTAATATCCCTGGCCCTAATATCCCTGGCCCTAATATCCCTGGCCTTAATAACCCTGGCCCTAATAACCCTGGCCCTAATATCCCTGGCCCTAATATCCCTGGCCCTAATATCTCTGGCCCTAATATCCCTGGCCCTAAAATCCCTGGCCGTAATATCCGTGGACCTAATATCCCTAGCCCTAATATCCCTGGCCCTAATATCACTGGCCCTAATATCCCTGGCCCTAATATTTCTGGCCCTAATTTCCCTGGCCCTAATATCCCTGGCCCTAATATCCCTGGCCCTAATATCCCTGGCCTTAATATCCCTGGCCCTAATATCCCTGGCCCTAATATCCCTGGCCCTAATATCCCTGGCCCTAATATTCCTGGCCATAATATTTCTGGCCCTAATATCCCTGGCCATTATATCCCTGGCCCTAATATCCCTGACCGTAATATCCCTGGCCCTAATATCCCTGGCCCTAATATCTCTGGCCCTAATATCCCTGGCCCTAATATCCCTGGACCTAATATCCGTGGCCCTAATATGCCTGTCCCAAATATCCCTGGCCCTAATATCCCTGGCCCTAATATCCCTGACCGTAATATCCCTGGCCCTAATATCCCTGGCCCTAATGTCCCTCGCCCTAATATCTCTGGCCGTAATATCCGTGGACCTAATATCCCTGGCCCTAATATCCCTGGCCCTAATATCCCTGGCCCTAATATCCCTGGATCTAATATCCCTGGCCCTAATATCCCTGGCCCTAATATCCATGGCCTAAATATCCCTGGCACTAATATCCTTGGACCTAATATCCCTGGCCCTAATATCCCTGGCCCTAATATCCCTGGCCCTAATATCCCTGGCCCTAATATCCCTGGCCCTAATATCCCTGGCCCTAATATCCCTGGCCTTAATAACCCTGGCCCTAATAACCCTGGCCCTAATATCCCTGGCCCTAATATCCCTGGCCCTAATATCTCTGGCCCTAATATCCCTGGACCTAATATCCCTGGCCGTAATATCCATGGACCTAATATCCCTGGCCCTAATATCCCTGGCCCTAATATCCCTGGCCCTAATATCCCTGGCCCTAATATCCCTGGCCCTAATATTTCTGGCCCTAAAATCCCTGGCCCTAATATCCCTGGCCCTAATATCCCTGGCTCTAATATCGCTGGCCATAATATCCCTGGCCCTAATATCCCTGGCCCTAATATCCCTGGCCTTAATATCCCTGGCCCTAATATCCCTGGCCCTAATATCCCTGGCCCTAATATCCCTGGCCCTAATATCCCTGGCCATAATATGCCTGGCCCTAATATCCCTGGCCATTATATCCCTGGCCCTAATATCCCTGACCGTAATATCCCTGGCCCTAATATCCCTGGCCCTAATATCTCTGGCCCTAATATCCCTGGCCCTAATATCCCTGGCCCTAATATCCGTGGCCCTAATATCCCTGGCCCAAATATCCCTGGCCCTAATATCCCTGGCCCTAATATCCCTGACCCTAATATCCCTGGCCCTAATATCCCTGGCCCTAATATCCCTCGCCGTAATATCTCTGGCCGTAATATCCGTGGACCTAATATCCCTGGCCCTAATATCCCTGGCCCTAATATCCCTGGCCCTAATATCCCTGGACCTAATATCCCTGGCCCTAATATCCCTGGCCCTAATATCCATGGCCCTAATATCCCTGGCCCTAATATCCCTGGACCTAATATCCCTGGCCCTAATATCCCTGGACCTAATATCTCTTACCCTAATATCCCTGGCCCTAATATCCCTGGCCCTAATATCCCTGGCCCTAATATCCCTGGCCCTAATATCCCTGGCCCTAATATCCCTGGCCTTAATAACCCTGGCCCTAATAACCCTGGCCCTAATATCCCTGGCCCTAATATCCCTGGCCCTAATATCTCTGGCCCTAATATCCCTGGCCCTAAAATCCCTGGCCGTAATATCCGTGGACCTAATATCCCTGGCCCTAATATCCCTGGCCCTAATATCACTGGCCCTAATATCCCTGGCCCTAATATTTCTGGCCCTAATATCCCTGGCCCTAATATCCCTGGCCCTAATATCCCTGGCCCTAATATCCCTGGCCTTAATATCCCTGGCCCTAATATCCCTGGCCCTAATATCCCTGGCCCTAATATCCCTGGCCCTAATATCCCTGGCCATAATATTTCTGGCCCTAATATCCCTGGCCATTATATCCCTGGCCCTAATATCCCTGACCGTAATATCCCTGGCCCTAATATCCCTGGCCCTATTATCTCTGGCCCTAATATCCCTGGCCCTAATATCCCTGGACCTAATATCCGTGGCCCTAATATCCCTGTCCCAAATATCCCTGGCCCTAATATCCCTGGCCCTAATATCCCTGACCGTAATATCCCTGGCGCTAATATCCCTGGCGCTAATATCCCTGGACCTAATATCCCTTGCCCTAATATCCCTGGCCCTAATATCCATGGCCCTAATATCCCTGGCTCTAATATCCCTGGACCTAATATCCCTGGCCCTAATATCCCTGGCCCTAATATCCCTTACCCTAATATCCCTGGCCCTAATATCCCTGGCCCTAATATCCCTGGCCCTAATATCCCTGGCCCTAATATCCCTGGCCCTAATATCCCTGGCCTTAATAACCCTGGCCCTAATAACCCTGGCCCTAATATCCCTGGCCCTAATATCCCTGGCCCTAATATCTCTGGCCCTAATATCCCTGGCCCTAAAATCCCTGGCCGTAATATCCGTGGACCTAATATCCCTAGCCCTAATATCCCTGGCCCTAATATCACTGGCCCTAATATCCCTGGCCCTAATATTTCTGGCCCTAATTTCCCTGGCCCTAATATCCCTGGCCCTAATATCCCTGGCCCTAATATCCCTGGCCCTAATATTCCTGGCCATAATATTTCTGGCCCTAATATCCCTGGCCATTATATCCCTGGCCCTAATATCCCTGACCGTAATATCCCTGGCCCTAATATCCCTGGCCCTAATATCTCTGGCCCTAATATCCCTGGCCCTAATATCCCTGGACCTAATATCCGTGGCCCTAATATGCCTGTCCCAAATATCCCTGGCCCTAATATCCCTGGCCCTAATATCCCTGACCGTAATATCCCTGGCCCTAATATCCCTGGCCCTAATATCCCTCGCCCTAATATCTCTGGCCGTAATATCCGTGGACCTAATATCCCTGGCCCTAATATCCCTGGCCCTAATATCCCTGGCCCTAATATCCCTGGATCTAATATCCCTGGCCCTAATATCCCTGGCCCTAATATCCATGGCCTAAATATCCCTGGCACTAATATCCTTGGACCTAATATCCCTGGCCCTAATATCCCTGGACCTAATATCCCTGGCCCTAATATCCCTGGCACTAATATCCCTGGCCCTAATATCCCTGGCCCTAATATCCCTTGCCCTAAAATCCCTGGCCCTAATATCCCTGGCCCCAATATCCCTGGACCTAATATCCCTGGACCTAATATCCCTGGCCCTAATATCCCTGGCCCTAATATCCCTGGCCCTAATATCCCTGGCCTTAATATCCCTGGCCCTAATATCCCTGGCCCTAATATCCCTGGCCCTATTATCCCTGGCCCTAATATCCCTGGCCATAATATGCCTGGCCCTAATATCCCTGGCCATTATATCTCTGGCCCTAATATCCCTGACCGTAATATCCCTGGCCCTAATATCCCTGGCCCTAATATCTCTGGCCCTAATATCCCTGGCCCTAATATCCCTGGCCCTAATATCCGTGGCCCTAATATCCCTGGCCCAAATATCCCTGGCCCTAATATCCCTGGCCCTAATATCCCTGACCCTAATATCCCTGGCCCTAATATCCCTGGCCCTAATATCCCTGGCCCTAATATCCCTCGCCCTAATATCTCTGGCCGTAATATCCGTGGACCTAATATCCCTGGCCCTAATATCCCTGGCCCTAATATCCCTGGCCCTAATATCCCTGGCCCTAATATCCCTGGACATAATATCCCTGGCCCTAATATCCCTGGCCCTAATATCCATGGCCCTAATATCCCTGGCCCTAATATCCCTGGACCTAATATCCCTGGCACTAACATCCCTGGACCTAATATCCCTGGCCCTAATATCCCTGGCCCTAATATCCCTGGACCTAATATCCCTGGCCCTAATATCCCTGGCACTAATATCCCTGGCCCTAATATCCCTGGCCCTAATATCCCTTGCCCTAAAATCCCTGGCCCTAATATCCCTGGCCCCAATATCCCTGGACCTAATATCCCTGGCCCTAATATCCCTGGCCCTAATATCCCTGGCCCTAATATCCCTGGCCCTAATATCCCTGGCCTTAATATCCCTGGCCCTAATATCCCTGGCCCTAATATCCCTGGCCCTAATATCCCTGGCCCTAATATCCCTGGCCATAATATGCCTGGCCCTAATATCCCTGGCCATTATATCCCTGGCCCTAATATCCCTGACCGTAATATCCCTGGCCCTAATATCCCTGGCCCTAATATCTCTGGCCCTAATATCCCTGGCCCTAATATCCCTGGCCCTAATATCCGTGGCCCTAATATCCCTGGCCCAAATATCCCTGGCCCTAATATCCCTGGCCCTAATATCCCTGACCCTAATATCCCTGGCCCTAATATCCCTGGCCCTAATATCCCCCGCCCTAATATCTCTGGCCGTAATATCCGTGGACCTAATATCCCTGGCCCTAATATCCCTGGCCCTAATATCCCTGGCCCTAATATCCCTGGCCCTAATATCCCTGGACCTAATATCCCTGGCCCTAATATCCCTGGCCCTAATATCCATGGCCCTAATATCCCTGGCCCTAATATCCCTGGACCTAATATCCCTGGCCCTAACATCCCTGGACCTAATATACCTGGCCCTAATATCCCTGGCACTAATATCCCTGGCCCTAATATCCCTGGCCCTAATATCCCTTGCCCTAAAATCTCTGGCCCTAATATCCCTGGCCCTAATATCCCTGGCCCTAATATCCCTGGCCCTAATATCCCTGGCCCTAATATTCCTGGCCCTAATATCCCTGGCCCTAATATCCCTGGCCCTAATATCCCTGGCCCTAATATCCCTGGCCTTAATAACCCTGGCCCTAATAACCCTGGCCCTAATATCCCTGGCCCTAATATCCCTGGCCCTAATATCTCTGGCCCTAATATCCCTGGCCCTAATATCCCTGGCTGTAATATCCGTGGACCTGATATCCCTGGCCCTAATATTTCTGGCCCTAATATCCCTGGCCCTAATATCCTTGGCCCTAATATCCCTGGCCCTAATATCCCTGGCCCTAATATCCCTGGCCCTAATATCCCTGGCCATAATATGCCTGGCCCTAATATCCCTGGCCATTATATCCCTGGCCCTAATATCCCTGACCGTAATATCCCTGGCCCTAATATCCCTGGCCCTAATATCTCTGGCCCTAATATCCCTGGCCCTAATATCCCTGGCCCTAATATCCGTGGCCCTAATATCCCTGGCCCAAATATCCCTGGCCCTAATATCCCTGGCCCTAATATCCCTGACCCTAATATCCCTGGCCCTAATATCCCTGGCCCTAATATCCCCCGCCCTAATATCTCTGGCCGTAATATCCGTGGACCTAATATCCCTGGCCCTAATATCCCTGGCCCTAATATCCCTGGCCCTAATATCCCTGGCCCTAATATCCCTGGACCTAATATCCCTGGCCCTAATATCCCTGGCCCTAATATCCATGGCCCTAATATCCCTGGCCCTAATATCCCTGGACCTAATATCCCTGGCCCTAACATCCCTGGACCTAATATACCTGGCCCTAATATCCCTGGCACTAATATCCCTGGCCCTAATATCCCTGGCCCTAATATCCCTTGCCCTAAAATCTCTGGCCCTAATATCCCTGGCACTAATATCCCTGGCCCTAATATCCCTGGCCCTAATATCCCTGGCCCTAATATTCCTGGCCCTAATATCCCTGGCCCTAATATCCCTGGCCCTAATATCCCTGGCCCTAATATCCCTGGCCTTAATAACCCTGGCCCTAATAACCCTGGCCCTAATATCCCTGGCCCTAATATCCCTGGCCCTAATATCTCTGGCCCTAATATCCCTGGCCCTAATATCCCTGGCTGTAATATCCGTGGACCTGATATCCCTGGCCCTAATATTTCTGGCCCTAATATCCCTGGCCCTAATATCCTTGGCCCTAATATCCCTGGCCCTAATATCCCTGGCCTTAATAACCCTGGCCCTAATAACCCTGGCCCTAATATCCCTGGCCCTAATATCCCTGGCCCTAATATCTCTGGCCCTAATATCCCTGGCCGTAATATCCCTGGCCCTAATATCCCTGGCCCTAATATCCCTGGCCCTAATATTTCTCGCCCTAATATCCCTGGCCCTAATATCCTTGGCCCTAATATCCCTGGCCCTAATATAGCTGGCCATAATATCCCTGGCCCTAATATCCCTGGCCCTAATATCCCTGGCCTTAATATCCCTGGCCCTAATATCCCTGGCCCTAATATCCCTGGCCCTAATATCCCTGGATATATTATCCCTGGCCCTAATATCAATGGCCCTAATATCCCTGGCCCTAATATCCCTGGCCCTAATATCCCTGGCCCTAATATCCCTGGCCCTAATATCGCTGGCCCTAATATCCCTGGCCCTAATATCCCTGGCCCTAATATCCCTGGCCCTAATATCCCTGGCCCTAATATCCATGGCCCTAATATCCCTGGCCCTAATATCAGTGGACCTAATATCCCTGGCCCTAATATCCCTGGACTTAATATCCCTGGCCCTAATATCCCTGGCACTAATATCCCTGGCCCTAATATCCCTGGCCCTACTATCCCTTACCCTAAAATCCCTGGCCCTAATATCCCTGGCCCTAATATCCCTGGCCCTAATATCCCTGGCCCTAATATCCCTGGCCCTAATGTCCCTGGCCCTAATATACATGGCCCTAATATCCCTGGCCCTAATATCCCTGGCCCTAATATCCCTGGCCTTAATAACCCTGGCCCTAATAACCCTGGCCCTAATATCCCTGTCCCTAATATCCCTGGCCCTAATATCTCTGGCCCTAATATCCCTGGCCCTAATATCCCTGGCCGTAATATCCGTGGACCTAATATCCCTGGCCCTAATATCCCTGGCCCTAATATCCCTGGCCCTAATATCCCTGGCCCTAATATTTCTGGCCCTAATATCCCTGGCCCTAATATCCCTGGCCCTAATATCCCTGGCCCTAATATCCCTGGCCCTAATATTCCTGGCCCTAATATCCCTGGCCCTAATATCCCTGGCCCTAATATCCCTGGCCCTAATATCCCTGGCCTTAATAACCCTGGCCCTAATAACCCTGGCCCTAATATCCCTGGCCCTAATATCCCTGGCCCTAATATCTCTGGCCCTAATATCCCTGGCCCTAATATCCCTGGCTGTAATATTCGTGGACCTGATATCCCTGGCCCTAATATTTCTGGCCCTAATATCCCTGGCCCTAATATCCTTGGCCCTAATATCCCTGGCCCTAATATCCCTGGCCTTAATAACCCTGGCCCTAATAACCCTGGCCCTAATATCCCTGGCCCTAATATCCCTGGCCCTAATATCTCTGGCCCTAATATCCCTGGCCCTAATATCCCTGGCCCTAATATCCCTGGCCCTAATATCCCTGGCCCTAATATTTCTCGCCCTAATATCCCTGGCCCTAATATCCTTGGCCCTAATATCCCTGGCCCTAATATAGCTGGCCATAATATCCCTGGCCCTAATATCCCTGGCCCTAATATCCCTGGCCTTAATATCCCTGGCCCTAATATCCCTGGCCCTAATATCCCTGGCCCTAATATCCCTGGATATATTATCCCTGGCCCTAATATCAATGGCCCTAATATCCCTGGCCCTAATATCCCTGGCCCTAATATCCCTGGCCCTAATATCCCTGGCCCTAATATCGCTGGCCCTAATATCCCTGGCCCTAATATCCCTGGCCCTAATATCCCTGGCCCTAATATCCCTGGCCCTAATATCCATGGCCCTAATATCCCTGGCCCTAATATCAGTGGACCTAATATCCCTGGCCCTAATATCCCTGGACTTAATATCCCTGGCCCTAATATCCCTGGCACTAATATCCCTGGCCCTAATATCCCTGGCCCTACTATCCCTTACCCTAAAATCCCTGGCCCTAATATCCCTGGCCCTAATATCCCTGGCCCTAATATCCCTGGCCCTAATATCCCTGGCCCTAATGTCCCTGGCCCTAATATACATGGCCCTAATATCCCTGGCCCTAATATCCCTGGCCCTAATATCCCTGGCCTTAATAACCCTGGCCCTAATAACCCTGGCCCTAATATCCCTGTCCCTAATATCCCTGGCCCTAATATCTCTGGCCCTAATATCCCTGGCCCTAATATCCCTGGCCGTAATATCCGTGGACCTAATATCCCTGGCCCTAATATCCCTGGCCCTAATATCCCTGGCCCTAATATCCCTGGCCCTAATATTTCTGGCCCTAATATCCCTGGCCCTAATATCCCTGGCCCTAATATCCCTGGCCCTAATATCGCTGGTTATAATATCCCTGGCCCTAATATCCCTGGCCCTAATATCCCTGGCCTTAATATCCCTGGCCCTAATATCCCTGGCCCTAATATCCCTGGCCCTAATATCCCTGGCCCTAATATCCCTGGCCATAATATGCCTGGCCCTAATATCCCTGGCCATTATATCCCTGGCCCTAATATCCCTGACCGTAATATCCCTGGCCCTAATATCCCTGGCCCTAATATCTCTGGCCCTAATTCCCCTGGCCCTAATATCCCTGGCCCTAATATCCGTGGCCCTAATATCCCTGGCCCAAATATCCCTGGCCCTAATATCCCTGGCCCTAATATCCCTGACCCTAATATCCCTGGCCCTAATATCCCTGGCCCTAATATCCCTCGCCCTAATATCTCTGGTCGTAATATCCGTGGACCTAATATCCCTGGCCCTAATATCCCTGGCCCTAATATCCCTGGCCCTAATATCCCTGGCCCTAATATCCCTGGACCTAATATCCCTGGCCCTAATATCCCTGGCCCTAATATCCATGGCCCTAATATCCCTGGCACTAATATCCCTGGACCTAATATCCCTGGCCCTAATATCCCAGGACCTAATATCCCTGGCCCTAATATCCCTGGCACTAATATCCCTGGCCCTAATATCCCTGGCACTAATATCCCTTGCCCTAAAATCCCTGGCCCTAATATCCCTGGCCCCAATATCCCTGGCCCTAATATCCCTGGCCCTAATATCCCTGGCCCTAATATCCCTGGCCCTAATATCCCTGGCCCTAATATCCCTGGCCTTAATAACCCTGTCCCTAATAACCCTGGCCCTAATATCCCTGGCCCTAATATCCCTGGCCCTAATATCTCTGGCCCTAATATCCCTGGCCCTAATATCCCTGGCCGTAATATCCGTGGACCTAATATCCCTGGCCCTAATATCCCTGGCCCTAATATCCCTGGCCCTATTATCCCTGGCACTAATATCCCTGGCCCTAATATCCCTGGCCCTAATATCCCTTGCCCTAAAATCCCTGGCCCTAATATCCCTGGCCCTAATATCCCTGGCCCTAATATCCCTGGCCCTAATATCCCTGGCCATAATATCCCTGGCCCTAATATCCCTGGCCCTTATATCCCTGGCCCTAATATCCCTGGCCCTAATATACCTGGCCCTAATATCCCAGGCTTAATATCCCTTCCATAATATCCCTGGCCATAATATCCCTGGCCCTAATATCCCTGGCCCTAATATCCCTGGCCCTAATATCCCTGGATATAATATCCCTGGCCCTAATATCCCTGGCCCTAATATCCCTGGCCCTAATATCCCTGGCCCTAATATCCCTGGCCTTAATATCGCTGGCCCTAATATCCCTGGCCCTAATATCCCTGGCCCTAATATCCCTGGCCCTAATATCCCTGGCCCTAATATCCCTGGCCATAATATCCCTGTCCCTAATATCCCTGGCCCTAATATCCCTGGCCCTAATATCCCTGGCCATAATATCCCTGGCCCTAATATCCCTGGCCCTTATATCCCTGGCCCGAATATCCCTGGCCCTAATATACCTGGCCCTAATATCCCAGGCTTAATATCCCTTCCATAATATCCCTGGCCATAATATCCCTGGCCCTAATATCCCTGGCCCTAATATCCCTGGCCCTAATATCCCTGGATATAATATCCCTGGCCCTAATATCCCTGGCCCTAATATCCCTGGCCCTAATATCCCTGGCCCTAATATCCCTGGCCCTAATATCGCTGGCCCTAATATCCCTGGCCCTAATATCCCTGGCCCTAATATCCCTGGCCTAATATCCCTGGCCCTAATATCCATGGCCCTAATATCCCTGGCCCTAATATCAGTGGACCTAATATCCCTGGCCCTAATATCCCTGGACCTAATATCCCTGGCCCTAATATCCCTGGCACTAATATCCCTGGCCCTAATATCCCTGGCCCTAATATCCCTTACCCTAAAATCCCTGGCCCTAATATCCCTGGCCCTAATATCCCTGGCCCTAATATCCCTGGCCCTAATATCCCTGGCCCTAATATGCCTGGCCCTAATATCCCTGGCCTTAATAACCCTGGCCCTAATAACCCTGGCCCTAATATCCCTGGCCCTAATATCCCTGGCCCTAATATCTCTGGCCCTAATATCCCTGGCCCTAAAATCCCTGGCCGTAATATCCGTGGACCTAATATCCCTGGCCCTAATATCCCTGGCCCTAATATCACTGGCCCTAATATCCCTGGCCCTAATATTTCTGGGCCTAATATCCCTGGCCCTAATATCCCTGGCCCTAATATCCCTGGCCCTAATATCCCTGGCCTTAATATCCCTGGCCCTAATATCCCTGGCCCTAATATCCCTGGCCCTAATATCCCTGGCCCTAATATCCCTGGCCATAATATTTCTGGCCCTAATATCCCTGGCCATTATATCCCTGGCCCTAATATCCCTGACCGTAATATCCCTGGCCCTAATATCCCTGGCCCTAATATCTCTGGCCCTAATATCCCTGGCCCTAATATCCCTGGCCCTAATATCCGTGGCCCTAATATCCCTGGCCCAAATATCCCTGGCCCTAATATCCCTGGCCCTAATATCCCTGACCGTAATATCCCTGGCCCTAATATCCCTGGCCCTAATATCCCTCGCCCTAATATCTCTGGCCGTAATATCCGTGGACCTAATATCCCTGGCCCTAATATCCCTGGCCCTAATATCCCTGGCCCTAATATCCCTGGCCCTAATATCCGTGGATCTAATATCCCTGGCCCTAATATCCCTGGCCCTAATATCCATGGCCCAAATATCCCTGGCACTAATATCCCTGGACCTAATATCCCTGGCATTAATATCCCTGGCCCTAATATCCCTGGCCCTAATATCCCTTGCCCTAAAATCCCTGGCCCTAATATCCCTGGCCCCAATATCCCTGGCCCTAATATCCCTGGCCCTAATATCCCTGGCCCTAATATCCCTGGCCCTAATATCCCTGGCCCTAATATCCCTGGCCCTAATATCCCTGGCCTTAATAACCCTGGCCCTAATAACCCTGGCCCTAATATCCCTGGCCCTAATATCCCTGGCCCTAATATCTCTGGCCCTAATATCCCTGGCCCTAATATCCCTGGCCGTAATATCCATGGACCTAATATCCCTGGCCCTAATATCCCTGGCCCTAATATCCCTGGCCCTAATATCCCTGGCCCTAATATCCCTGGCCCTAACATTTCTGGCCCTAATATCCCTGGCCCTAATATCCCTGGCCCTAATATCCCTGGCTCTAATATCGCTGGCCATAATATCCCTGGCCCTAATATCCCTGGCCCTAATATCCCTGGCCTTAATATCCCTGGCCCTAATATCCCTGGCCCTAATATCCCTGGCCCTAATATCCCTGGCCCTAATATCCCTGCCCATAATATGCCTGGCCCTAATATCCCTGGCCATTATATCCCTGGCCCTAATATCCCTGACCGTAATATCCCTGGCCCTAATATCCCTGGCCCTAATATCTCTGGCCCTAATATCCCTGGCCCTAATATCCCTGGCCCTAATATCCGTGGCCCTAATATCCCTGGCCCAAATATCCCTGGCCCTAATATCCCTGGCCCTAATATCCCTGGCCCTAATATCCCTGGCCCTAACATTTCTGGCCCTAATATCCCTGGCCCTAATATCCCTGGCCCTAATATCCCTGGCTCTAATATCGCTGGCCATAATATCCCTGGCCCTAATATCCCTGGCCCTAATATCCCTGGCCTTAATATCCCTGGCCCTAATATCCCTGGCCCTAATATCCCTGGCCCTAATATCCCTGGCCCTAATATCCCTGCCCATAATATGCCTGGCCCTAATATCCCTGGCCATTATATCCCTGGCCCTAATATCCCTGACCGTAATATCCCTGGCCCTAATATCCCTGGCCCTAATATCTCTGGCCCTAATATCCCTGGCCCTAATATCCCTGGCCCTAATATCCGTGGCCCTAATATCCCTGGCCCAAATATCCCTGGCCCTAATATCCCTGGCCCTAATATCCCTGACCCTAATATCCCTGGCCCTAATATCCCTGGCCCTAATATCCCTCGCCCTAATATCTCTGGCCGTAATATCCGTGGACCTAATATCCCTGGCCCTAATATCCCTGGCCCTAATATCCCTGGCCCTAATATCCCTGACCCTAATATCCCTGGACCTAATATCCCTGGCCCTAATATCCCTGGCCCTAATATCCATGGCCCTAATATCCCTGGCCCTAATATTCCTGGACCTAATATCCCTGGCCCTAATATCCCTGGACCTAATATCCCTGGCCCTAATATCCCTGGCACTAATATCCCTGGCCCTAATATCCCTGGCCCTAATATCCCTTGCCCTAAAATCTCTGGCCCTAATATCCCTGGCACTAATATCCCTGGCCCTAATATCCCTGGCCCTAATATCCCTGGCCCTAATATCCCTGGCCCTAATATCTCTGGCCCTAATATCCCTGGCCCTAATATCCCTGGCTGTAATATCCGTGGACCTGATATCCCTGGCCCTAATATTTCTGGCCCTAATATCCCTGGCCCTAATATCCTTGGCCCTAATATCCCTGGCCCTAATATCCCTGGCCTTAATAACCCTGGCCCTAATAACCCTGGCCCTAATATCCCTGGCCCTAATATCCCTGGCCCTAATATCTCTGGCCCTAATATCCCTGGCCCTAATATCCCTGGCCCTAATATCCCTGGCCCTAATATCCCTGGCCCTAATATTTCTGGCCCTAATATCCCTGGCCCTAATATCCTTGGCGCTAATATCCCTGGCCCTAATATAGCTGGCCATAATATCCCTGGCCCTAATATCCCTGGCCCTAATATCCCTGGCCTTAATATCCCTGGCCCTAATATCCCTGGCCCTAATATCCCTGGCCCTAATATCCCTGGCCCTAATATCCCTGGCCATAATATGCCTGGCCCTAATATCCCTGGCCATTATATCCCTGGCCCTAATATCCCTGACCGTAATATCCCTGGCCCTAACATCCCTGGCTCTAATATCTCTGGCCCTAATATCCCTGGCCCTAATATCCCTGGCCCTAATATCCGTGGCCCTAATATCCCTGGCCCAAATATCCCTGGCCCTAATATCCATGGCCCTAATATCCCTGACCCTAATATCCCTGGCCCTAATATCCCTGGCCCTAATATCCCTCGCCCTAATATCTCTGGCCGTAATATCGCTGGCCATAATATCCCTGGCCCTAATATCCCTGGCCCTAATATCCCTGGCCTTAATATCCCTGGCCCCTAAAATCCCTGGCCCTAATATCCCTGGCCCTAATATCCCTGGCCCTAAT
Source organism: Petromyzon marinus (assembly GCF_048934315.1). NCBI lineage: Eukaryota > Metazoa > Chordata > Hyperoartia > Petromyzontiformes > Petromyzontidae > Petromyzon > Petromyzon marinus. Next base: position 1,876,041 of record NW_027422728.1, read on the forward strand.
ATCCCTGGCCATAATATGCCTGGCCCTAATATCCCTGGCCATTATATCCCTGGCCCTAATATCCCTGACCGTAATATCCCTGGCCCTAATATCCCTGGCCCTAATATCCCTGACCCTAATATCCCTGTCCCTAATATCCCTGTCCCTAATATCCCTCGCCCTAATATCTCTGGCCGTAATATCCGTGGACCTAATATCCCTTGCCCTAATATCCCTGGCCCTAATATCCCTGGCCCTAATATCCCTGGCCCTAATATCCCTGGACCTAATATCCCTGGCCCTAATATCCCTGGCCCTAATATCCATGGCCCTAATATCCCTGGCCCTAATATCCCTGGACCTAATATCCCTGGCCCTAATATCCCTGGACCTAATATCCCTGGCCCTAATATCCCTGGCACTAATATCCCTGGCCCTAATATCCCTGGCCCTAATATCCCTTGCCCTAAAATCCCTGGCCCTAATATCCCTGGCCCTAATATCCCTGGCCCTAATATCCCTGGCCCTAATATCCCTGGCCCTAATATCCCTGGCCATAATATCCCTGGCCCTAATATCCCTGGCCCTTATATCCCTGGCCCTAATATCCCTGTCCCTAATATACCTGGCCCTAATATCCCAGGCTTAATATCCCTTCCATAAAATCCCTGGCCATAATATCCCTGGCCCTAATATCCCTGGCCCTAATATCCCTGGCCCTAATATCCCTGGATATATATTATCCCTGGCCCTAATATCCCTGGCCCTAATATCCCTGGCACTAATATCCCTGGCCCTAATATCCCTGGCCCTAATATCCCTGGCCTAATATATCGCTGGCCCTAATATCCCTGGCCCTAATATCCCTGGCCCTAATATCCCTGGCCCTAATATCCCTGGCCCTAATATCCATGGCCCTAATATCCCTGGCCCTAATATCAGTGGACCTAATATCCCTGGCCCTAATATCCCTGGACCTAATATCCCTGTCCCTAATATCCCTGGCACTAATATCCCTGGCCCTAATATCCCTGGCCCTAATATCCCTTACCCTAAAATCCCTGGCCCTAATATCCCTGGCCCTAATATCCCTGGCCCTAATATCCCTGGCCCTAATATCTCTGGCCCTAATATCCCTGGCCCTAATATCCCTGGCTGTAATATCCGTGGACCTGATATCCCTGGCCCTAATATTTCTGGCCCTAATATCCCTGGCCCTAATATCCTTGGCCCTAATATCCCTGGCCCTAATATCCCTGGCCTTAATAACCCTGGCCCTAATAACCCTGGCCCTAATATCCCTGGCCCTAATATCCCTGGCCCTAATATCTCTGGCCCTAATATCCCTGGCCCTAATATCCCTGGCCCTAATATCCCTGGCCCTAATATCCCTGGCCCTAATATTTCTGGCCCTAATATCCCTGGCCCTAATATCCTTGGCGCTAATATCCCTGGCCCTAATATAGCTGGCCATAATATCCCTGGCCCTAATATCCCTGGCCCTAATATCCCTGGCCTTAATATCCCTGGCCCTAATATCCCTGGCCCTAATATCCCTGGCCCTAATATCCCTGGCCCTAATATCCCTGGCCATAATATGCCTGGCCCTAATATCCCTGGCCATTATATCCCTGGCCCTAATATCCCTGACCGTAATATCCCTGGCCCTAACATCCCTGGCTCTAATATCTCTGGCCCTAATATCCCTGGCCCTAATATCCCTGGCCCTAATATCCGTGGCCCTAATATCCCTGGCCCAAATATCCCTGGCCCTAATATCCATGGCCCTAATATCCCTGACCCTAATATCCCTGGCCCTAATATCCCTGGCCCTAATATCCCTCGCCCTAATATCTCTGGCCGTAATATCGCTGGCCATAATATCCCTGGCCCTAATATCCCTGGCCCTAATATCCCTGGCCTTAATATCCCTGGCCCCTAAAATCCCTGGCCCTAATATCCCTGGCCCTAATATCCCTGGCCCTAATATCCCTGGCCATAATATGCCTGGCCCTAATATCCCTGGCCATTATATCCCTGGCCCTAATATCCCTGACCGTAATATCCCTGGCCCTAATATCCCTGGCCCTAATATCCCTGACCCTAATATCCCTGTCCCTAATATCCCTGTCCCTAATATCCCTCGCCCTAATATCTCTGGCCGTAATATCCGTGGACCTAATATCCCTTGCCCTAATATCCCTGGCCCTAATATCCCTGGCCCTAATATCCCTGGCCCTAATATCCCTGGACCTAATATCCCTGGCCCTAATATCCCTGGCCCTAATATCCATGGCCCTAATATCCCTGGCCCTAATATCCCTGGACCTAATATCCCTGGCCCTAATATCCCTGGACCTAATATCCCTGGCCCTAATATCCCTGGCACTAATATCCCTGGCCCTAATATCCCTGGCCCTAATATCCCTTGCCCTAAAATCCCTGGCCCTAATATCCCTGGCCCTAATATCCCTGGCCCTAATATCCCTGGCCCTAATATCCCTGGCCCTAATATCCCTGGCCATAATATCCCTGGCCCTAATATCCCTGGCCCTTATATCCCTGGCCCTAATATCCCTGTCCCTAATATACCTGGCCCTAATATCCCAGGCTTAATATCCCTTCCATAAAATCCCTGGCCATAATATCCCTGGCCCTAATATCCCTGGCCCTAATATCCCTGGCCCTAATATCCCTGGATATATATTATCCCTGGCCCTAATATCCCTGGCCCTAATATCCCTGGCACTAATATCCCTGGCCCTAATATCCCTGGCCCTAATATCCCTGGCCTAATATATCGCTGGCCCTAATATCCCTGGCCCTAATATCCCTGGCCCTAATATCCCTGGCCCTAATATCCCTGGCCCTAATATCCATGGCCCTAATATCCCTGGCCCTAATATCAGTGGACCTAATATCCCTGGCCCTAATATCCCTGGACCTAATATCCCTGTCCCTAATATCCCTGGCACTAATATCCCTGGCCCTAATATCCCTGGCCCTAATATCCCTTACCCTAAAATCCCTGGCCCTAATATCCCTGGCCCTAATATCCCTGGCCCTAATATCCCTGGCCCTAATATCTCTGGCCCTAATATCCCTGGCCCTAATATCCCTGGCTGTAATATCCGTGGACCTGATATCCCTGGCCCTAATATTTCTGGCCCTAATATCCCTGGCCCTAATATCCTTGGCCCTAATATCCCTGGCCCTAATATCCCTGGCCTTAATAACCCTGGCCCTAATAACCCTGGCCCTAATATCCCTGGCCCTAATATCCCTGGCCCTAATATCTCTGGCCCTAATATCCCTGGCCCTAATATCCCTGGCCCTAATATCCCTGGCCCTAATATCCCTGGCCCTAATATTTCTGGCCCTAATATCCCTGGCCCTAATATCCTTGGCGCTAATATCCCTGGCCCTAATATAGCTGGCCATAATATCCCTGGCCCTAATATCCCTGGCCCTAATATCCCTGGCCTTAATATCCCTGGCCCTAATATCCCTGGCCCTAATATCCCTGGCCCTAATATCCCTGGCCCTAATATCCCTGGCCATAATATGCCTGGCCCTAATATCCCTGGCCATTATATCCCTGGCCCTAATATCCCTGACCGTAATATCCCTGGCCCTAACATCCCTGGCTCTAATATCTCTGGCCCTAATATCCCTGGCCCTAATATCCCTGGCCCTAATATCCGTGGCCCTAATATCCCTGGCCCAAATATCCCTGGCCCTAATATCCATGGCCCTAATATCCCTGACCCTAATATCCCTGGCCCTAATATCCCTGGCCCTAATATCCCTCGCCCTAATATCTCTGGCCGTAATATCGCTGGCCATAATATCCCTGGCCCTAATATCCCTGGCCCTAATATCCCTGGCCTTAATATCCCTGGCCCCTAAAATCCCTGGCCCTAATATCCCTGGCCCTAATATCCCTGGCCCTAATATCCCTGGCCATAATATGCCTGGCCCTAATATCCCTGGCCATTATATCCCTGGCCCTAATATCCCTGACCGTAATATCCCTGGCCCTAATATCCCTGGCCCTAATATCCCTGACCCTAATATCCCTGTCCCTAATATCCCTGTCCCTAATATCCCTCGCCCTAATATCTCTGGCCGTAATATCCGTGGACCTAATATCCCTTGCCCTAATATCCCTGGCCCTAATATCCCTGGCCCTAATATCCCTGGCCCTAATATCCCTGGACCTAATATCCCTGGCCCTAATATCCCTGGCCCTAATATCCATGGCCCTAATATCCCTGGCCCTAATATCCCTGGACCTAATATCCCTGGCCCTAATATCCCTGGACCTAATATCCCTGGCCCTAATATCCCTGGCACTAATATCCCTGGCCCTAATATCCCTGGCCCTAATATCCCTTGCCCTAAAATCCCTGGCCCTAATATCCCTGGCCCTAATATCCCTGGCCCTAATATCCCTGGCCCTAATATCCCTGGCCCTAATATCCCTGGCCATAATATCCCTGGCCCTAATATCCCTGGCCCTTATATCCCTGGCCCTAATATCCCTGTCCCTAATATACCTGGCCCTAATATCCCAGGCTTAATATCCCTTCCATAAAATCCCTGGCCATAATATCCCTGGCCCTAATATCCCTGGCCCTAATATCCCTGGCCCTAATATCCCTGGATATATATTATCCCTGGCCCTAATATCCCTGGCCCTAATATCCCTGGCCCTAATATCCCTGGCCCTAATATCCCTGGCCTAATATATCGCTGGCCCTAATATCCCTGGCCCTAATATCCCTGGCCCTAATATCCCTGGCCCTAATATCCCTGGCCCTAATATCCATGGCCCTAATATCCCTGGCCCTAATATCAGTGGACCTAATATCCCTGGCCCTAATATCCCTGGACCTAATATCCCTGGCCCTAATATCCCTGGCACTAATATCCCTGGCCCTAATATCCCTGGCCCTAATATCCCTTACCCTAAAATCCCTGGCCCTAATATCCCTGGCCCTAATATCCCTGGCCCTAATATCCCTGGCCCTAATATCCCTGGCCCTAATGTCCCTGGCCCTAATATCCCTGGCCCTAATATCCCTGGCCCTAATATCCCTGGCCCTAATATCCCTGGCCTTAATAACCCTGGCCCTAATAACCCTGGCCCTAATATCCCTGTCCCTAATGTCCCTGGCCCTAATATCTCTGGCCCTAATATCCCTGGCCCTAATATCCCTGGCCGTAATATCCGTGGACCTAATATCCCTGGCCCTAATATCCCTGGCCCTAATATCCCTGGCCCTAATATCCCTGGCCCTAATATTTCTGGCCCTAATATCCCTGGCCCTAATATCCCTGGCCCTAATATCCCTGGCCCTAATATCACTGGCCATAATATCCCTGGCCCTAATATCCCTGGCCCTAATATCCCTGGCCTTAATATCCCTGGCCCTAATATCCCTGGCCCTAATATCCCTGGCCCTAATATCCCTGGCCCTAATATCCCTGGCCATAATATGCCTGGCCCTAATATCCCTGGCCATTATATCCCTGGCCCTAATATCCCTGACCGTAATATCCCTGGCCCTAATATCCCTGGCCCTAATATCTCTGGCCCTAATTCCCCTGGCCCTAATATCCCTGGCCCTAATATCCGTGGCCCTAATATCCCTGGCCCAAATATCCCTGGCCCTAATATCCCTGGCCCTAATATCCCTGACCCTAATATCCCTGGCCCTAATATCCCTGGCCCTAATATCCCTCGCCCTAATATCTCTGGCCGTAAAATCCGTGGACCTAATATCCCTGGCCCTAATATCCCTCGCCCTAATATCCCTGGCCCTAATATCCCTGGCCCTAATATTCCTGGACCTAATATCCCTGGCCCTAATATCCCTGGCCCTAATATCCATGGCCCTAATATCCCTGGCACTAATATCCCTGGACCTAATATCCCTGGCCTTAATATCCCAGGACCTAATATCCCTGGCCCTAATATCCCTGGCACTAATATCCCTGGACCTAATATCCCTGGCCCTAATATCCCTTGCCCTAAAATCCCTGGCCCTAATATCCCTGGCCCCAATATCCCTGGCCCTAATATCCCTGGCCCTAATATCCCTGGCCCTAATATCCCTGGCCTTAATAACCCTGTCCCTAATAACCCTGGCCCTAATATCCCTGGCCCTAATATCCCTGGCCCTAATATCTCTGGCCCTAACATCCCTGGCCCTAATATCCCTGGCCATAATATCGGTGGACCTAATATCCCTGGCCCTAATATCCCTGGCCCTAATATCCCTGGCCCTAATATCCCTGGCCCTAATATCCCTGGCCCTAATATTTCTGGCCCTAATATCCCTGGCCCTAATATCCCTGGCCCTAATATCCCTGGCCCTAATATCGCTGGCCATAAAATCCGTGGCCCTAATATCCCTGGCCCTAATATCCCTGGCCTTAATATCCCTGGCCCTAATATCCCTGGCCCTAATATCCCTGGCCCTAATATCCCTGGCCCTAATATCCCTGGCCATAATATGCCTGGCCCTAATATCCCTGGCCATTATATCCCTGGCCCTAATATCCCTGACCGTAATATCCCTGGCCCTAATATCCCTGGCCCTAATATCTCTGGCCCTAATATCCCTGGCCCTAAAATCCCTGGCCATTATATCCCTGGCCCTAATATCCCTGACCATAATATCCCTGGCCCTAATATCCCTGGCCCTAATATCTCTGGCCCTAATTCCCCTGGCCCTAATATCCCTGGCCCTAATATCCGTGGCCCTAATATCCCTGGCCCAAATATCCCTGGCCCTAATATCCCTGGCCCTAATATCCCTGACCCTAATATCCCTGGCCCTAATATCCCTGGCCCTAATATCCCTCGCCCTAATATCTCTGTCCGTAATATCCGTGGACCTAATATCCCTGGCCCTAATATCCCTGGCCCTAATATCCCTGGCCCTAATATCCCTGGCCCTAATATCCCTGGACCTAATATCCCTGGCCCTAATATCCCTGGCCCTAATATCCATGGCCCTAATATCCCTGGCACTAATATCCCTGGACCTAATATCCCTGGCCCTAATATCCCAGGACCTAATATCCCTGGCCCTAATATCCCTGGCACTAATATCCCTGGCCCTAATATCCCTGGCCCTAATATCCCTTGCCCTAAAATCACTGGCCCTAATATCCCTGGCCCCAATATCCCTGGCCCTAATATCCCTGGCCCTAATATCTCTGGCCCTAATTCCCCTGGCCCTAATATCCCTGGCCCTAATATCCGTGGCCCTAATATCCCTGGCCCAAATATCCCTGGCCATAATATGCCTGGCCCTAATATCCCTGGCCATTATATCCCTGGCCCTAATATCCCTGACCGTAATATCCCTGGCCCTAATATCCCTGGCCCTAATATCTCTGGCCCTAATATCCCTGGCCCTAATATCCCTGGCCCTAATATCCGTGGCCCTAATATCCCTGGCCCAAATATCCCTGGCCCTAATATCCCTGGCCCTAATATCCATGACCCTAATATCCCTGGCCCTAATATCCCTGGCCCTAATATCCCTCGCCCAAATATCTCTGGCGGTAATATCCGTGGACCTAATATCCCTGGCCCTAATATCCCTGGCCCTAATATCCCTGGCCCTAATATCCCTGGCCCTAATATCCCTGGACCTAATATCCCTGGCCCTAATATCCCTGGCCCTAATATCCATGGCCCTAATATCCCTGGCCCTAATATCCCTGGACCTAATATCCCTGGCCCTAATATCCCTGGACCTAATATCCCTGGCCCTAATATCCCTGGCACTAATATCCCTGGCCCTAATATCCCTGGCCCTAATATCCCTTGCCCTAATATCCCTGGCCCTAATATCCCTGGCCCTAATATCCCTGACCCTAATATCCCTGGCCCTAATATCCCTGGCCCTAATATCCCTGGCCCTAATATCCCTGGCCCTAATATCCCTGGCCCTAATATCCCTGGCCTTAATAACCCTGGCCCTAATAACCCTGGCCCTAATATCCCTGGCCCTAATATCCCTGGCCCTAATATCTCTGGCCCTAATATCCCTGGCCCTAATATCCCTGGCCGTAATATCCGTGGACCTGATATCCCTGGCCGTAATATCCCTGGCCCTAATATCCCTGGCCCTAATATCCCTGGCCCTAATATTTCTGGCCCTAATATCCCTGGCCCTAATATCCTAGGCCCTAATATCCCTGGCCCTAATATCGCTGGCCATAATATCCCTGGCCCTAATATCCCTGGCCCTAATATCCCTGGCCTTAATATCCCTGGCCCTAATATCCCTGGCCCTAATATCCCTGGCCCTAATATCCCTGGCCCTAATATCCCTGGCCATAATATGCCTGGCCATAATATCCCTGCCCATTATATCCCTGGCCCTAATATCCCTGACCGTAATATCCCTGGCCCTAATATCCCTGGCCCTAATATCTCTGGCCCTAATATCCCTGGCCCTAATATCCCTGGCCCTAATATCCGTGGTCCTAATATCCCTGGCCCATATATCCCTGGCCCTAATATCCATGGCCCTAATATCCCTGACCCTAATATCCCTGGCCCTAATATCCCTGGCCCTAATATCCCTCGCCCTAATATCTCTGGCCGTAATATCCGTGGACCTAATATCCCTGGCCCTAATATCCCTGGCCCTAATATCCCTGGCCCTAATATCCCTGGCCCTAATATCCCTGGACCTAATATCCCTGGCCCTAATATCCCTGGCCCTAATATCCCTGGCCCTAATATCCCTGGCCCTAATATCACTGGCCATAATATCCCTGGCCCTAATATCCCTGGCCCTAATATCCCTGGCATTAATATCCCTGGCCCTAATATCCCTGGCCCTAATATCCCTGGCCCTAATATCCCTGGCCCTAATATCCCTGGACATAATATGCCTTTCCCTAATATCTCTAGCCATTATATCCCTGGCCCTAATATCCATGACCGTAATATCCATGGCCCTAATATCCCTGGCCCTAATATCTCTGGCCCTAATATCCCTGGCCCTAATATCCCTGGCCCTAATATCCGTGGCCCTAATATCCCTGGCCCAAATATCCCTGGCCCTAATATCCCTGGCCCTAATATCCCTGACCCTAATATCCCTGGCCCTAATATCCCTGGCCCTAATATCCCTTGCCCTAATATCCCTGGCGCCTAATATCCCTGGCCATAATATCCCTGGCACTAATATCCCTGTCCCTAATAATGCTGGCCCTAATCTCCCTGGCCCTAATATCCCTGGCCCTAATATCTCTGGCCCTAATATCCCTGGCCCTAATATCCCTGGCCCTAATATCCCTGGACCTAATATCCCTGGCCCTAATATCCCTGGCCCTAATATCCCTGGCCCTAATATCCCTTGCCCTAAAATCCCTGGCCCTAATATCCCTGGCCCTAATATCCCTGGCCCTAATATCCCTGGCCCTAATATCCCTGGCCCTAATATCCCTGGCCCTAATATCCCTGGCCCTAATATCCCTGGCCCTAATAACCCTGGCCCTAATATCCCTGGCCCTAATATCCATGGCCCTAATATCCCTGGCCCTAATATCCCTGGACCTAATATCCCTGGCCCTAATATCCCTGGACCTAATATCCCTGGCCCTAATATCCCTGGCACTAATATCCCTGGCCCTAATATCCCTGGCCCTAATATCCCTTGCCCTAATATCCCTGGCCCTAATATCCCTGGCCCTAATATCCCTGGCCCTAATATCCCTGGCCCTAATATCCCTGGCCCTAATATCCCTGGCCCTAATATCCCTGGCCCTAATATCCCTGGCCTTAATAACCCTGGCCCTAATAACCCTGGCCCTAATATCCCTGGCCCTAATATCCCTGGCCCTAATATCTCTGGCCCTAATATCCCTGGCCCTAATATCCCTGGCCGTAATATCCGTGGACCTGATATCCCTGGCCGTAATATCCCTGGCCCTAATATCCCTGGCCCTAATATCCCTGGCCCTAATATTTCTGGCCCTAATATCCCTGGCCCTAATATCCTTGGCCCTAATATCCCTGGCCCTAATATCGCTGGCCATAATATCCCTGGCCCTAATATCCCTGGCCCTAATATCCCTGGCCTTAATATCCCTGGCCCTAATATCCCTGGCCCTAATATCCCTGGCCCTAATATCCCTGGCCCTAATATCCCTGGCCATAATATGCCTGGCCCTAATATCCCTGGCCATTATATCCCTGGCCCTAATATCCCTGACCGTAATATCCCTGGCCCTAATATCCCTGGCCCTAATATCTCTGGCCCTAATTCCCCTGGCCCTAATATCCCTGGCCCTAATATCCGTGGCCCTAATATCCCTGGCCCAAATATCCCTGGCCCTAATATCCCTGGCCCTAATATCCCTGGCCCTAATATCCCTGGCCCTAATATCCCTGGACCTAATATCCCTGGCCCTAATATCCCTGGCCCTAATATCCATGGCCCTAATATCCCTGGCCCTAATATCCCTGGACCTAATATCCCTGGCCCTAATATCCCTGGACCTAATATCCCTGGCCCTAATATCCCTGGACCTAATATCCCTGGCCCTAATATCCCTGGCACTAATATCCCTGGCCCTAATATCCCTGGCCCTAATATCCCTTGCCCTAATATCCCTGGCCCTAATATCCCTGGCCCTAATATCCCTGACCCTAATATCCCTGGCCCTAATATCCCTGGCCCTAATATCCCTGGCCCTAATATCCCTGGCCCTAATATCCCTGGCCCTAATATCCCTGGCCTTAATAACCCTGGCCCTAATAACCCTGGCCCTAATATCCCTGGCCCTAATATCCCTGGCCCTAATATCTCTGGCCCTAATATCCCTGGCCCTAATATCCCTGGCCGTAATATCCGTGGACCTGATATCCCTGGCCGTAATATCCCTGGCCCTAATATCCCTGGCCCTAATATCCCTGGCCCTAATATTTCTGGCCCTAATATCCCTGGCCCTAATATCCTAGGCCCTAATATCCCTGGCCCTAATATCGCTGGCCATAATATCCCTGGCCCTAATATCCCTGGCCCTAATATCCCTGGCCTTAATATCCCTGGCCCTAATATCCCTGGCCCTAATATCCCTGGCCCTAATATCCCTGGCCCTAATATCCCTGGCCATAATATGCCTGGCCATAATATCCCTGCCCATTATATCCCTGGCCCTAATATCCCTGACCGTAATATCCCTGGCCCTAATATCCCTGGCCCTAATATCTCTGGCCCTAATATCCCTGGCCCTAATATCCCTGGCCCTAATATCCGTGGTCCTAATATCCCTGGCCCATATATCCCTGGCCCTAATATCCATGGCCCTAATATCCCTGACCCTAATATCCCTGGCCCTAATATCCCTGGCCCTAATATCCCTCGCCCTAATATCTCTGGCCGTAATATCCGTGGACCTAATATCCCTGGCCCTAATATCCCTGGCCCTAATATCCCTGGCCCTAATATCCCTGGCCCTAATATCCCTGGACCTAATATCCCTGGCCCTAATATCCCTGGCCCTAATATCCCTGGCCCTAATATCCCTGGCCCTAATATCACTGGCCATAATATCCCTGGCCCTAATATCCCTGGCCCTAATATCCCTGGCATTAATATCCCTGGCCCTAATATCCCTGGCCCTAATATCCCTGGCCCTAATATCCCTGGCCCTAATATCCCTGGACATAATATGCCTTTCCCTAATATCTCTAGCCATTATATCCCTGGCCCTAATATCCATGACCGTAATATCCATGGCCCTAATATCCCTGGCCCTAATATCTCTGGCCCTAATATCCCTGGCCCTAATATCCCTGGCCCTAATATCCGTGGCCCTAATATCCCTGGCCCAAATATCCCTGGCCCTAATATCCCTGGCCCTAATATCCCTGACCCTAATATCCCTGGCCCTAATATCCCTGGCCCTAATATCCCTTGCCCTAATATCCCTGGCGCCTAATATCCCTGGCCATAATATCCCTGGCACTAATATCCCTGTCCCTAATAATGCTGGCCCTAATCTCCCTGGCCCTAATATCCCTGGCCCTAATATCTCTGGCCCTAATATCCCTGGCCCTAATATCCCTGGCCCTAATATCCCTGGCCCTAATATCCCTGGCCCTAATATCCCTGGCCCTAATATCCCTGGCCCTAATATCCCTGGCCCTCATATTCCTGGCCCTGATATCCCTGGTCCTAATATCCCTGGCCCTAATATCCCTGGCCCTAATATCCCTGGACCTAATATCCCTGGCCCTAATATCCCTGGCCCTAATATCCCTGGCCCTAATATCCCTTGCCCTAAAATCCCTGGCCCTAATATCCCTGGCCCTAATATCCCTGGCCCTAATATCCCTGGCCCTAATATCCCTGGCCCTAATATCCCTGGCCCTAATATCCCTGGCCCTAATATCCCTGGCCCTAATAACCCTGGCCCTAATATCCCTGGCCCTAATATCCATGGCCCTAATATCCCTGGCCCTAATATCCCTGGACCTAATATCCCTGGCCCTAATATCCCTGGACCTAATATCCCTGGCCCTAATATCCCTGGCACTAATATCCCTGGCCCTAATATCCCTGGCCCTAATATCCCTTGCCCTAATATCCCTGGCCCTAATATCCCTGGCCCTAATATCCCTGGCCCTAATATCCCTGGCCCTAATATCCCTGGCCCTAATATCCCTGGCCCTAATATCCCTGGCCCTAATATCCCTGGCCTTAATAACCCTGGCCCTAATAACCCTGGCCCTAATATCCCTGGCCCTAATATCCCTGGCCCTAATATCTCTGGCCCTAATATCCCTGGCCCTAATATCCCTGGCCGTAATATCCGTGGACCTGATATCCCTGGCCGTAATATCCCTGGCCCTAATATCCCTGGCCCTAATATCCCTGGCCCTAATATTTCTGGCCCTAATATCCCTGGCCCTAATATCCTTGGCCCTAATATCCCTGGCCCTAATATCGCTGGCCATAATATCCCTGGCCCTAATATCCCTGGCCCTAATATCCCTGGCCTTAATATCCCTGGCCCTAATATCCCTGGCCCTAATATCCCTGGCCCTAATATCCCTGGCCCTAATATCCCTGGCCATAATATGCCTGGCCCTAATATCCCTGGCCATTATATCCCTGGCCCTAATATCCCTGACCGTAATATCCCTGGCCCTAATATCCCTGGCCCTAATATCTCTGGCCCTAATTCCCCTGGCCCTAATATCCCTGGCCCTAATATCCGTGGCCCTAATATCCCTGGCCCAAATATCCCTGGCCCTAATATCCCTGGCCCTAATATCCCTGACCCTAATATCCCTGGCCCTAATATCCCTGGCCCTAATATCCCTCGCCCTAATATCTCTGGCCGTAATATCCGTGGACCTAATATCCCTGGCCCTAATATCCCTCGCCCTAATATCCCTGGCCCTAATATCCCTGGCCCTAATATTCCTGGACCTAATATCCCTGGCCCTAATATCCCTGGCCCTAATATCCATGGCCCTAATATCCCTGGCACTAATATCCCTGGACCTAATATCCCTGGCCTTAATATCCCAGGACCTAATATCCCTGGCCCTAATATCCCTGGCACTAATATCCCTGGCCCTAATATCCCTGGCCCTAATATCCCTTGCCCTAAAATCCCTGGCCCTAATATCCCTGGCCCCAATATCCCTGGCCCTAATATCCCTGGCCCTAATATCCCTGGCCCTAATATCCCTGGCCCTAATATCCCTGGCCTTAATAACCCTGTCCCTAATAACCCTGGCCCTAATATCCCTGGCCCTAATATCCCTGGCCCTAATATCTCTGGCCCTAATATCCCTGGCCCTAATATCCCTGGCCATAATATCGGTGGACCTAATATCCCTGGCCCTAATATCCCTGGCCCTAATATCCCTGGCCCTAATATCCCTGGCCCTAATATCCCTGGCCCTAATATTTCTGGCCCTAATATCCCTGGCCCTAATATCCCTGGCCCTAATATCCATGGCCCTAATATCGCTGGCCATAAAATCCGTGGCCCTAATATCCCTGGCCCTAATATCCCTGGCCTTAATATCCCTGGCCCTAATATCCCTGGCCCTAATATCCCTGGCCCTAATATCCCTGGCCCTAATATCCCTGGCCATAATATGCCTGGCCCTAATATCCCTGGCCATTATATCCCTGGCCCTAATATCCCTGACCGTAATATCCCTGGCCCTAATATCCCTGGCCCTAATATCTCTGGCCCTAATATCCCTGGCCCTAAAATCCCTGGCCATTATATCCCTGGCCCTAATATCCCTGACCATAATATCCCTGGCCCTAATATCCCTGGCCCTAATATCTCTGGCCCTAATTCCCCTGGCCCTAATATCCCTGGCCCTAATATCCGTGGCCCTAATATCCCTGGCCCAAATATCCCTGGCCCTAATATCCCTGGCCCTAATATCCCTGACCCTAATATCCCTGGCCCTAATATCCCTGGCCCTAATATCCCTCGCCCTAATATCTCTGGCCGTAATATCCGTGGACCTAATATCCCTGGCCCTAATATCCCTGGCCCTAATATCCCTGGCCCTAATATCCCTGGACCTAATATCCCTGGCCCTAATATCCCTGGCCCTAATATCCATGGCCCTAATATCCCTGGCACTAATATCCCTGGACCTAATATCCCTGGCCCTAATATCCCAGGACCTAATATCCCTGGCCCTAATATCCCTGGCACTAATATCCCTGGCCCTAATATCCCTGGCCCTAATATCCCTTGCCCTAAAATCCCTGGCCCTAATATCCCTGGCCCCAATATCCCTGGCCCTAATATCCCTGGCCCTAATATCTCTGGCCCTAATTCCCCTGGCCCTAATATCCCTGGCCCTAATATCCGTGGCCCTAATATCCCTGGCCCAAATATCCCTGGCCATAATATGCCTGGCCCTAATATCCCTGGCCATTATATCCCTGGCCCTAATATCCCTGACCGTAATATCCCTGGCCCTAATATCCCTGGCCCTAATATCTCTGGCCCTAATATCCCTGGCCCTAATATCCCTGGCCCTAATATCCGTGGCCCTAATATCCCTGGCCCAAATATCCCTGGCCCTAATATCCCTGGCCCTAATATCCATGACCCTAATATCCCTGGCCCTAATATCCTTGGCCCTAATATCCCTCGCCCTAATATCTCTGGCGGTAATATCCGTGGACCTAATATCCCTGGCCCTAATATCCCTGGCCCTAATATCCCTGGCCCTAATATCCCTGGCCCTAATATCCCTGGACCTAATATCCCTGGCCCTAATATCCCTTGCCCTAATATCCATGGCCCTAATATCCCTGGCCCTAATATCCCTGGACCTAATATCCCTGGCCCTAATATCCCTGGACCTAATATCCCTGGCCCTAATATCCCTGGCACTAATATCCCTGGCCCTAATATCCCTGGCCCTAATATCCCTTGCCCTAATATCCCTGGCCCTAATATCCCTGGCCCTAATATCCCTGACCCTAATATCCCTGGCCCTAATATCCCTGGCCCTAATATCCCTGGCCCTAATATCCCTGGCCCTAATATCCCTGGCCCTAATATCCCTGGCCTTAATAACCCTGGCCCTAATAACCCTGGCCCTAATATCCCTGGCCCTAATATCCCTGGCCCTAATATCTCTGGCCCTAATATCCCTGGCCCTAATATCCCTGGCCGTAATATCCGTGGACCTGATATCCCTGGCCGTAATATCCCTGGCCCTAATATCCCTGGCCCTAATATCCCTGGCCCTAATATTTCTGGCCCTAATATCCCTGGCCCTAATATCCTAGGCCCTAATATCCCTGGCCCTAATATCGCTGGCCATAATATCCCTGGCCCTAATATCCCTGGCCCTAATATCCCTGGCCTTAATATCCCTGGCCCTAATATCCCTGGCCCTAATATCCCTGGCCCTAATATCCCTGGCCCTAATATCCCTGGCCATAATATGCCTGGCCCTAATATCCCTGGCCATTATATCCCTGGCCCTAATATCCCTGACCGTAATATCCCTGGCCCTAATATCCCTGGCCCTAATATCTCTGGCCCTAATATCCCTGGCCCTAATATCCCTGGCCCTAATATCCGTGGTCCTAATATCCCTGGCCCAAATATCCCTGGCCCTAATATCCATGGCCCTAATATCCCTGACCCTAATATCCCTGGCCCTAATATCCCTGGCCCTAATATCCCTCGCCCTAATATCTCTGGCCGTAATATCCGTGGACCTAATATCCCTGGCCCTAATATCCCTGGCCCTAATATCCCTGGCCCTAATATCCCTGGCCCTAATATCCCTGGACCTAATATCCCTGGCCCTAATATCCCTGGCCCTAATATCCCTGGCCCTAATATCCCTGGCCCTAATATCACTGGCCATAATATCCCTGGCCCTAATATCCCTGGCCCTAATATCCCTGGCATTAATATCCCTGGCCCTAATATCCCTGGCCCTAATATCCCTGGCCCTAATATCCCTGGCCCTAATATCCCTGGCATTAATATCCCTGGCCCTAATATCCCTGGCCCTAATATCCCTTGCCCTAATATCCCTGGCGCCTAATATCCCTGGCCATAATATCCCTGGCACTAATATCCCTGTCCCTAATAATGCTGGCCCTAATCTCCCTGGCCCTAATATCCCTGGCCCTAATATCCCTGGCCCTAATATCCCTGGCCCTAATATCCCTGGCCCTAATATCCCTGGCCCTAATATCCCTGGCCCTAATATCCCTGGCCCTCATATTCCTGGCCCTGATATCCCTGGTCCTAATATCCCTGGCCCTAATATCTCTGGCCCTAATATCCCTGGACCTAATATCCCTGGCCCTAATATCCCTGGCCCTAATATCCATGGCCCTAATATCCCTGGCACTAATATCCCTGGACCTAATATCCCTGGCCCTAATATCCCAGGACCTAATATCCCTGGCCCTAATATCCCTGGCACTAATATCCCTGGCCCTAATATCCCTGGCCCTAATATCCCTTGCCCTAAAATCCCTGGCCCTAATATCCCTGGCCCCAATATCCCTGGCCCTAATATCCCTGGCCCTAATATCTCTGGCCCTAATTCCCCTGGCCCTAATATCCCTGGCCCTAATATCCGTGGCCCTAATATCCCTGGCCCAAATATCCCTGGCCATAATATGCCTGGCCCTAATATCCCTGGCCATTATATCCCTGGCCCTAATATCCCTGACCGTAATATCCCTGGCCCTAATATCCCTGGCCCTAATATCTCTGGCCCTAATATCCCTGGCCCTAATATCCCTGGCCCTAATATCCGTGGCCCTAATATCCCTGGCCCAAATATCCCTGGCCCTAATATCCCTGGCCCTAATATCCATGACCCTAATATCCCTGGCCCTAATATCCCTGGCCCTAATATCCCTCGCCCTAATATCTCTGGCGGTAATATCCGTGGACCTAATATCCCTGGCCCTAATATCCCTGGCCCTAATATCCCTGGCCCTAATATCCCTGGCCCTAATATCCCTGGACCTAATATCCCTGGCCCTAATATCCCTTGCCCTAATATCCATGGCCCTAATATCCCTGGCCCTAATATCCCTGGACCTAATATCCCTGGCCCTAATATCCCTGGACCTAATATCCCTGGCCCTAATATCCCTGGCACTAATATCCCTGGCCCTAATATCCCTTGCCCTAATATCCCTTGCCCTAATATCCCTGGCCCTAATATCCCTGGCCCTAATATCCCTGACCCTAATATCCCTGGCCCTAATATCCCTGGCCCTAATATCCCTGGCCCTAATATCCCTGGCCCTAATATCCCTGGCCCTAATATCCCTGGCCTTAATAACCCTGGCCCTAATAACCCTGGCCCTAATATCCCTGGCCCTAATATCCCTGGCCCTAATATCTCTGGCCCTAATATCCCTGGCCCTAATATCCCTGGCCGTAATATCCGTGGACCTGATATCCCTGGCCGTAATATCCCTGGCCCTAATATCCCTGGCCCTAATATCCCTGGCCCTAATATTTCTGGCCCTAATATCCCTGGCCCTAATATCCTAGGCCCTAATATCCCTGGCCCTAATATCGCTGGCCATAATATCCCTGGCCCTAATATCCCTGGCCCTAATATCCCTGGCCTTAATATCCCTGGCCCTAATATCCCTGGCCCTAATATCCCTGGCCCTAATATCCCTGGCCCTAATATCCCTGGCCATAATATGCCTGGCCCTAATATCCCTGGCCATTATATCCCTGGCCCTAATATCCCTGACCGTAATATCCCTGGCCCTAATATCCCTGGCCCTAATATCTCTGGCCCTAATATCCCTGGCCCTAATATCCCTGGCCCTAATATCCGTGGTCCTAATATCCCTGGCCCAAATATCCCTGGCCCTAATATCCATGGCCCTAATATCCCTGACCCTAATATCCCTGGCCCTAATATCCCTGGCCCTAATATCCCTCGCCCTAATATCTCTGGCCGTAATATCCGTGGACCTAATATCCCTGGCCCTAATATCCCTGGCCCTAATATCCCTGGCCCTAATATCCCTGGACCTAATATCCCTGGCCCTAATATCCCTGGCCCTAATATCCCTGGCCCTAATATCCCTGGCCCTAATATCACTGGCCATAATATCCCTGGCCCTAATATCCCTGGCCCTAATATCCCTGGCATTAATATCCCTGGCCCTAATATCCCTGGCCCTAATATCCCTGGCCCTAATATCCCTGGCCCTAATATCCCTGGCATTAATATCCCTGGCCCTAATATCCCTGGCCCTAATATCCCTTGCCCTAATATCCCTGGCGCCTAATATCCCTGGCCATAATATCCCTGGCACTAATATCCCTGTCCCTAATAATGCTGGCCCTAATCTCCCTGGCCCTAATATCCCTGGCCCTAATATCCCTGGCCCTAATATCCCTGGCCCTAATATCCCTGGCCCTAATATCCCTGGCCCTAATATCCCTGGCCCTAATATCCCTGGCCCTCATATTCCTGGCCCTGATATCCCTGGTCCTAATATCCCTGGCCCTAATATCTCTGGCCCTAATATCCCTGGACCTAATATCCCTGGCCCTAATATCCCTGGCCCTAATATCCCTGGCCCTAATATCCCTTGCCCTAAAATCCCTGGCCCTAATATCCCTGGCCCTAATATCCCTGGCCCTAATATCCCTGGCCCTAATATCCCTGGCCCTAATATCCCTGGCCCTAATATCCCTGGCCCTAATATCCCTGGCCCTAATAACCCTGGCCCTAATATCCCTGGCCCTAATATCCATGGCCCTAATATCCCTGGCCCTAATATCCCTGGACCTAATATCCCTGGCCCTAATATCCCTGGACCTAATATCCCTGGCCCTAATATCCCTGGCACTAATATCCCTGGCCCTAATATCCCTGGCCCTAATATCCCTTGCCCTAATATCCCTGGCCCTAATATCCCTGGCCCTAATATCCCTGGCCCTAATATCCCTGGCCCTAATATCCCTGGCCCTAATATCCCTGGCCCTAATATCCCTGGCCTTAATAACCCTGGCCCTAATAACCCTGGCCCTAATATCCCTGGCCCTAATATCCCTGGCCCTATTATCTCTGGCCCTAATATCCCTGGCCCTAATATCCCTGGCCGTAATATCCGTGGACCTGATATCCCTGGCCGTAATATCCCTGGCCCTAATATCCCTGGCCCTAATATCCCTGGCCCTAATATTTCTGGCCCTAATATCCCTGGCCCTAATATCCTTGGCCCTAATATCCCTGGCCCTAATATCCCTGGCCCTAATATCCCTGGCCCTAATATCCCTGGCCCTAATATCCCTGGCCCTAATATCCCTGGCCCTAATATCCCTGGCCCTAATATCCCTGGCCATAATATGCCTGGCCCTAATATCCCTGGCCATTATATCCCTGGCCCTAATATCCCTGACCGTAATATCCCTGGCCCTAATATCCCTGGCCCTAATATCTCTGGCCCTAATATCCCTGGCCCTAATATCCCTGGCCCTAATATCCGTGGTCCTAATATCCCTGGCCCAAATATCCCTGGCCCTAATATCCATGGCCCTAATATCCCTGACCCTAATATCCCTGGCCCTAATATCCCTGGCCCTAATATCCCTGGCCCTAATATCCCTGGACCTAATATCCCTGGCCCTAATATCCCTGGCCCTAATATCCCTGGCCCTAATATCCCTGGCCCTAATATCACTGGCCATAATATCCCTGGCCCTAATATCCCTGGCCCTAATATCCCTGGCATTAATATCCCTGGCCCTAATATCCCTGGCCCTAATATCCCTGGCCCTAATATCCCTGGCCCTAATATCCCTGGACATAATATGCCTTTCCCTAATATCTCTAGCCATTATATCCCTGGCCCTAATATCCCTAACCGTAATATCCGTTGCCCTAATATCCCTGGCCCTAATATCTCTGGCCCTAATATCCCTGGCCCTAATATCCCTGGCCCTAATATCCGTGGCCCTAATATCCCTGGCCCAAATATCCCTGGCCCTAATATCCCTGGCCCTAATATCCCTGACCCTAATATCCCTGGCCCTAATATCCCTGGCCCTAATATCCCTTGCCCTAATATCCCTGGCGCCTAATATCCCTGGCCATAATATCCCTGGCACTAATATCCCTGTCCCTAATAATGCTGGCCCTAATCTCCCTGGCCCTAATATCCCTGGCCCTAATATCCCTGGCCCTAATATCCCTGGCCCTAATATCCCTGGCCCTAATATCCCTGGCCCTAATATCCCTGGCCCTAATATTCCTGGCCCTGATATCCCTGGTCCTAATATCCCTGGCCCTAATATCCCTGGCCCTAATATCCCTGGACCTAATATCCCTGGCCCTAATATCCCTGGCCCTAATATCCCTGGCCCTAATATCCCTTGCCCTAAAATCCCTGGCCCTAATATCCCTGGCCCTAATATCCATGGCCCTAATATCCCTGGCCCTAATATCCCTGGCCCTAATATCCCTGGCCCTAATATCCCTGGCCCTAATATCCCTGGCCCTAATATCCCTGGCCCTAATAACCCTGGCCCTAATATCCCTGGCCCTAATATCCCTGGTCCTAATATCCCTGGCCATAATATGCCTGGCCCTAATATCCCTGGCCATTATATCCCTGGCCCTAATATCCCTGACCGTAATATCCCTGGCCCTAATATCCCTGGCCCTAATATCTCTGGCCCTAATATCCCTGGCCCTAATATCCGTGGTCCTAATATCCGTGGCCCTAATATCCCTGGCCCAAATATCCCTGGCCCTAATATCCCTGGCCCTAATATCCCTGGCCCTAATATCCCTGGCCCTAATATCCCTGGCCCTAATATCCCTGGCCCTAATATCCCTGGCCCTAATATCCCTGGCCCTAATATACCTGGTCCTAATATCCCTGGCCCTAATATGCCTGGCTCTAATATCCCTGGCCCTAATATCCCTGGCCCTAATATCCCTGGCCCTAATATCGCTGGCCCTAATATCCCTGGCCCTAATATCCCTGGCCCTAATATCCCTGGCCCTAATATCCCTGGCCCTAATATCCATGGCCCTAATATCCCTGGCCCTAATATCCCTGGACCTAATATCCCTGGCCCTACTATCCCTGGACCTAATATCCCTGGCCCTAATAACCCTGGCACTAATATCCCTGGCCCTAATATCCCTGGCCCTAATATCCCTTGCCCTAAAATCCCTGGCCCTAATATCCCTGGCCCTAATATCCCTGGCCCTAATATCCCTGGCCATAATATCCCTGGCCCCAATATCCCTGGCCCTAATATCCCTGGCCCTAATATCCCTGGCCCTAATATCCCTGGCCCTAATATCCCTGGCCTTAATAACCCTGGCCCTAATAACCCTGGCCCTAATATCCCTGGCCCTAATATCCCTGGCCCTAATATCCCTGGCCCTAATATCCCTGGCCCTAATATCCCTGGCCTTAATAACCCTGGCCCTAATAACCCTGGCCCTAATATCCCTGGCCCTAATATCCCTGGCCCTAATATCTCTGGCCCTAATATCCCTGGCCCTAATATCCCTGGCCGTAATATCCGTGGACCTGATATCCCTGGCCGTAATATCCCTGGCCCTAATATCCCTGGCCCTAATATCCCTGGCCCTAATATTTCTGGCCCTAATATCCCTGGCCCTAATATCCTTGGCCCTAATATCCCTGGCCCTAATATCGCTGGCCATAATATCCCTGGCCCTAATATCCCTGGCCCTAATATCCCTGGCCTTAATATCCCTGGCCCTAATATCCCTGGCCCTAATATCCCTGGCCCTAATATCCCTGGCCCTAATATCCCTGGCCATAATATGCCTGGCCCTAATATCCCTGGCCATTATATCCCTGGCCCTAATATCCCTGACCGTAATATCCCTGGCCCTAATATCCCTGGCCCTAATATCTCTGGCCCTAATATCCCTGGCCCTAATATCCCTGGCCCTAATATCCGTGGTCCTAATATCCCTGGCCCAAATATCCCTGGCCCTAATATCCATGGCCCTAATATCCCTGACCCTAATATCCCTGGCCCTAATATCCCTGGCCCTAATATCCCTCGCCCTAATATCTCTGGCCGTAATATCCGTGGACCTAATATCCCTGGCCCTAATATCCCTGGCCCTAATATCCCTGGCCCTAATATCCCTGGCCCTAATATCCCTGGCCCTAATATCCCTGGCCCTAATATCCCTGGCCCTAATATCCCTGGCCCTAATATCCCTGGCCCTAATATACCTGGTCCTAATATCCCTGGCCCTAATATGCCTGGCTCTAATATCCCTGGCCCTAATATCCCTGGCCCTAATATCCCTGGCCCTAATATCGCTGGCCCTAATATCCCTGGCCCTAATATCCCTGGCCCTAATATCCCTGGCCCTAATATCCCTGGCCCTAATATCCATGGCCCTAATATCCCTGGCCCTAATATCCCTGGACCTAATATCCCTGGCCCTACTATCCCTGGACCTAATATCCCTGGCCCTAATAACCCTGGCACTAATATCCCTGGCCCTAATATCCCTGGCCCTAATATCCCTTGCCCTAAAATCCCTGGCCCTAATATCCCTGGCCCTAATATCCCTGGCCCTAATATCCCTGGCCATAATATCCCTGGCCCCAATATCCCTGGCCCTAATATCCCTGGCCCTAATATCCCTGGCCCTAATATCCCTGGCCCTAATATCCCTGGCCTTAATAACCCTGGCCCTAATAACCCTGGCCCTAATATCCCTGGCCCTAATATCCCTGGCCCTAATATCCCTGGCCCTAATATCCCTGGCCCTAATATCCCTGGCCTTAATAACCCTGGCCCTAATAACCCTGGCCCTAATATCCCTGGCCCTAATATCCCTGGCCCTAATATCTCTGGCCCTAATATCCCTGGCCCTAATATCCCTGGCCGTAATATCCGTGGACCTGATATCCCTGGCCGTAATATCCCTGGCCCTAATATCCCTGGCCCTAATATCCCTGGCCCTAATATTTCTGGCCCTAATATCCCTGGCCCTAATATCCTTGGCCCTAATATCCCTGGCCCTAATATCGCTGGCCATAATATCCCTGGCCCTAATATCCCTGGCCCTAATATCCCTGGCCTTAATATCCCTGGCCCTAATATCCCTGGCCCTAATATCCCTGGCCCTAATATCCCTGGCCCTAATATCCCTGGCCATAATATGCCTGGCCCTAATATCCCTGGCCATTATATCCCTGGCCCTAATATCCCTGACCGTAATATCCCTGGCCCTAATATCCCTGGCCCTAATATCTCTGGCCCTAATATCCCTGGCCCTAATATCCCTGGCCCTAATATCCGTGGTCCTAATATCCCTGGCCCAAATATCCCTGGCCCTAATATCCATGGCCCTAATATCCCTGACCCTAATATCCCTGGCCCTAATATCCCTGGCCCTAATATCCCTCGCCCTAATATCTCTGGCCGTAATATCCGTGGACCTAATATCCCTGGCCCTAATATCCCTGGCCCTAATATCCCTGGCCCTAATATCCCTGGACCTAATATCCCTGGCCCTAATATCCCTGGCCCTAATATCCCTGGCCCTAATATCCCTGGCCCTAATATCACTGGCCATAATATCCCTGGCCCTAATATCCCTGGCCCTAATATCCCTGGCATTAATATCCCTGGCCCTAATATCCCTGGCCCTAATATCCCTGGCCCTAATATCCCTGGACCTAATATCCCTGGCCCTAATATCCCTGGCCCTAATATCCCTGGCCCTAATATCCCTGACCCTAATATCCCTGGCCCTAATATCCCTGGCCCTAATATCCCTCGCCCTAATATCTCTGGCCGTAATATCCGTGGACCTAATATCCCTGGCCCTAATATCCCTGGCCCTAATATCCCTGGCCCTAATATCCCTGGACCTAATATCCCTGGCCCTAATATCCCTGGCCCTAATATCCCTGGCCCTAATATCCCTGGCCCTAATATCACTGGCCATAATATCCCTGGCCCTAATATCCCTGGCCCTAATATCCCTGGCCCTAATATCCCTGGACCTAATATCCCTGGCCCTAATATCCCTGGCCCTAATATCCCTGGCCCTAATATCCCTGGCCCTAATATCACTGGCCATAATATCCCTGGCCCTAATATCCCTGGCCCTAATATCCCTGGCATTAATATCCCTGGCCCTAATATCCCTGGCCCTAATATCCCTGGCCCTAATATCCCTGGACCTAATATCCCTGGCCCTAATATCCCTGGCCCTAATATCCCTGGCCCTAATATCCCTGACCCTAATATCCCTGGCCCTAATATCCCTGGCCCTAATATCCCTCGCCCTAATATCTCTGGCCGTAATATCCGTGGACCTAATATCCCTGGCCCTAATATCCCTGGCCCTAATATCCCTGGCCCTAATATCCCTGGACCTAATATCCCTGGCCCTAATATCCCTGGCCCTAATATCCCTGGCCCTAATATCCCTGGCCCTAATATCACTGGCCATAATATCCCTGGCCCTAATATCCCTGGCCCTAATATCCCTGGCATTAATATCCCTGGCCCTAATATCCCTGGCCCTAATATCCCTGGCCCTAATATCCCTGGCCCTAATATCCCTGGACATAATATGCCTTTCCCTAATATCTCTAGCCATTATATCCCTGGCCCTAATATCCCTGACCGTAATATCCGTGGCCCTAATATCCCTGGCCCTAATATCTCTGGCCCTAATATCCCTGGCCCTAATATCCCTGGCCCTAATATCCGTGGCCCTAATATCCCTGGCCCAAATATCCCTGGCCCTAATATCCCTGGCCCTAATATCCCTGACCCTAATATCCCTGGCCCTAATATCCCTGGCCCTAATATCCCTTGCCCTAATATCCCTGGCGCCTAATATCCCTGGCCATAATATCCCTGGCACTAATATCCCTGTCCCTAATAATGCTGGCCCTAATCTCCCTGGCCCTAATATCCCTGGCCCTAATATCCCTGGCCCTAATATCCCTGGCCCTAATATCCCTGGCCCTAATATCCCTGGCCCTAATATCCCTGGCCCTAATATTCCTGGCCCTGATATCCCTGGTCCTAATATCCCTGGCCCTAATATCCCTGGCCCTAATATCCCTGGACCTAATATCCCTGGCCCTAATATCCCTGGCCCTAATATCCCTGGCCCTAATATCCCTTGCCCTAAAATCCATGGCCCTAATATCCCTGGCCCTAATATCCCTGGCCCTAATATCCCTGGCCCTAATATCCCTGGCCCTAATATCCCTGGCCCTAATATCCCTGGCCCTAATATCCCTGGCCCTAATATCCCTGGCCCTAATAACCCTGGCCCTAATATCCCTGGCCCTAATATCCCTGGCCCTAATATCCCTGGCCCTAATATCCCTGGCCCTAATATCCGTGGACCTAACATCCCTGGCCCTAATATCCCTGGCCCTAATATCCCTGTCCCTAATATCCCTTGCCCTAAAATCCCTGGCCCTAATATCACTGGGCCTAATATCCCTGGCCCTAATATCCCTGGCCCTAATATCCCTGGCCCTAATATCCCTGGCCCTAATATCCCTGGCCCTAATATCCCTGGCCCTAATATCCCTGGCCCTAATATCCCTGGCCCTAATATCCCTGGCCCTAATATCCCTGGCCCTAATATCCCTGGCCCTAATATCCCTGGCCCTAATATCCCTGGCCCTAATATCCCTGGCCCTAATATCCCTGGCCCTAAAATCCCTGGCCCTAATATCCCTGGCCCTAATATCCCTGGCCCTCATATCCCTGGCCCTCATATCCCTAGCCATAATATCCCTGGCCATAATATCCCTGGCCCTAATATCCCTGGCCCTAAAATCCCTGGCCCTAATATCCCTGGCGCTAATATCCCTGGCCCTAATATCCCTGGCCCTGATATCCCTGGCCCTGATATCCCTGGCCCTAATATCCCTGGCCCTAATATCCCTGGCCCTAATATCCCTGGCCCTAAAATCCCTGGCCCTAATATCCCTGGCCCTAATATTCCTGGCCCTAATATCCCTGGCCCTAATATCCCTGGCCCTAATATCCCTGGCCCCAATATCCCTGGCCCTAATATCCCTGGCCCTAATATCCCTGGCCATAATATCCCTGGCCCTAATATCCCTGGCCCTTATATCCCTGGTCCTAATATCCCTGGCCCTAATATACCTGGCCCTAATATCCCAGGCTTAATATCCCTTCCATAATATCCCTGGCCCTAATATCCCTGGCATTAATATCCCTGGCCCTAATATCCCTGGCCCTAATATCCCTGGCCCTAATATCCCTGGACCTAATATCCCTGGCCCTAATATCCCTGGCCCTAATATCCCTGGCCCTAATATCCCTGACCCTAATATCCCTGGCCCTAATATCCCTGGCCCTAATATCCCTCGCCCTAATATCTCTGGCCGTAATATCCGTGGACCTAATATCCCTGGCCCTAATATCCCTGGCCCTAATATCCCTGGCCCTAATATCCCTGGACCTAATATCCCTGGCCCTAATATCCCTGGCCCTAATATCCCTGGCCCTAATATCCCTGGCCCTAATATCACTGGCCATAATATCCCTGGCCCTAATATCCCTGGCCCTAATATCCCTGGCCCTAATATCCCTGGACCTAATATCCCTGGCCCTAATATCCCTGGCCCTAATATCCCTGGCCCTAATATCCCTGGCCCTAATATCACTGGCCATAATATCCCTGGCCCTAATATCCCTGGCCCTAATATCCCTGGCATTAATATCCCTGGCCCTAATATCCCTGGCCCTAATATCCCTGGCCCTAATATCCCTGGACCTAATATCCCTGGCCCTAATATCCCTGGCCCTAATATCCCTGGCCCTAATATCCCTGACCCTAATATCCCTGGCCCTAATATCCCTGGCCCTAATATCCCTCGCCCTAATATCTCTGGCCGTAATATCCGTGGACCTAATATCCCTGGCCCTAATATCCCTGGCCCTAATATCCCTGGCCCTAATATCCCTGGCCCTAATATCCCTGGCCCTAATATCCCTGGCCCTAATATCCCTCGCCCTAATATCTCTGGCCGTAATATCCGTGGACCTAATATCCCTGGACCTAATATCCCTGGCCCTAATATCCCTGGCCCTAATATCCCTGGCCCTAATATCCCTGGCCCTAATATCACTGGCCATAATATCCCTGGCCCTAATATCCCTGGCCCTAATATCCCTGGCATTAATATCCCTGGCCCTAATATCCCTGGCCCTAATATCCCTGGCCCTAATATCCCTGGCCCTAATATCCCTGGACATAATATGCCTTTCCCTAATATCTCTAGCCATTATATCCCTGGCCCTAATATCCCTGACCGTAATATCCGTGGCCCTAATATCCCTGGCCCTAATATCTCTGGCCCTAATATCCCTGGCCCTAATATCCCTGGCCCTAATATCCGTGGCCCTAATATCCCTGGCCCAAATATCCCTGGCCCTAATATCCCTGGCCCTAATATCCCTGACCCTAATATCCCTGGCCCTAATATCCCTGGCCCTAATATCCCTTGCCCTAATATCCCTGGCGCCTAATATCCCTGGCCATAATATCCCTGGCACTAATATCCCTGTCCCTAATAATGCTGGCCCTAATCTCCCTGGCCCTAATATCCCTGGCCCTAATATCCCTGGCCCTAATATCCCTGGCCCTAATATCCCTGGCCCTAATATCCCTGGCCCTAATATCCCTGGCCCTAATATTCCTGGCCCTGATATCCCTGGTCCTAATATCCCTGGCCCTAATATCCCTGGCCCTAATATCCCTGGACCTAATATCCCTGGCCCTAATATCCCTGGCCCTAATATCCCTGGCCCTAATATCCCTTGCCCTAAAATCCATGGCCCTAATATCCCTGGCCCTAATATCCCTGGCCCTAATATCCCTGGCCCTAATATCCCTGGCCCTAATATCCCTGGCCCTAATATCCCTGGCCCTAATATCCCTGGCCCTAATATCCCTGGCCCTAATAACCCTGGCCCTAATATCCCTGGCCCTAATATCCCTGGCCCTAATATCCCTGGCCCTAATATCCCTGGCTCTAATATCCGTGGACCTAACATCCCTGGCCCTAATATCCCTGGCCCTAATATCCCTGTCCCTAATATCCCTTGCCCTAAAATCCCTGGCCCTAATATCACTGGGCCTAATATCCCTGGCCCTAATATCCCTGGCCCTAATATCCCTGGCCCTAATATCCCTGGCCCTAATATCCCTGGCCCTAATATCCCTGGCCCTAATATCCCTGGCCCTAATATCCCTGGCCCTAATATCCCTGGCCCTAATATCCCTGGCCCTAATATCCCTGGCCCTAATATCCCTGGCCCTAATATCCCTGGCCCTAATATCCCTGGCCCTAATATCCCTGGCCCTAAAATCCCTGGCCCTAATATCCCTGGCCCTAATATCCCTGGCCCTCATATCCCTGGCCCTCATATCCCAAGCCATAATATCCCTGGCCATAATATCCCTGGCCCTAATATCGCTGGCCCTAAAATCCCTGGCCCTAATATCCCTGGCGCTAATATCCCTGGCCCTAATATCCCTGGCCCTGATATCCCTGGCCCTGATATCCCTGGCCCTAATATCCCTGGCCCTAATATCCCTGGCCCTAATATCCCTGGCCCTAAAATCCCTGGCCCTAATATCCCTGGCCCTAATATTCCTGGCCCTAATATCCCTGGCCCTAATATCCCTGGCCCTAATATCCCTGGCCCCAATATCCCTGGCCCTAATATCCCTGGCCCTAATATCCCTGGCCCTAATATCCCTGGCCCTAATATCCCTGGCCCTAATATCCCTGGCCCTAATATCCCTGGCCCTAATATCCCTGGCCCTAAAATCCCTGGCCCTAATATCCCTGGCCCTAATATCCCTGGCCCTCATATCCCTGGCCCTCATATCCCTAGCCATAATATCCCTGGCCATAATATCCCTGGCCCTAATATCCCTGGCCCTAAAATCCCTGGCCCTAATATCCCTGGCGCTAATATCCCTGGCCCTAATATCCCTGGCCCTGATATCCCTGGCCCTGATATCCCTGGCCCTAATATCCCTGGCCCTAATATCCCTGGCCCTAATATCCCTGGCCCTAAAATCCCTGGCCCTAATATCCCTGGCCCTAATATTCCTGGCCCTAATATCCCTGGCCCTAATATCCCTGGCCCTAATATCCCTGGCCCCAATATCCCTGGCCCTAATATCCCTGGCCCTAATATCCCTGGCCATAATATCCCTGGCCCTAATATCCCTGGCCCTTATATCCCTGGTCCTAATATCCCTGGCCCTAATATACCTGGCCCTAATATCCCAGGCTTAATATCCCTTCCATAATATCCCTGGCCCTAATATCCCTGGCATTAATATCCCTGGCCCTAATATCCCTGGCCCTAATATCCCTGGCCCTAATATCCCTGGACCTAATATCCCTGGCCCTAATATCCCTGGCCCTAATATCCCTGGCCCTAATATCCCTGACCCTAATATCCCTGGCCCTAATATCCCTGGCCCTAATATCCCTCGCCCTAATATCTCTGGCCGTAATATCCGTGGACCTAATATCCCTGGCCCTAATATCCCTGGCCCTAATATCCCTGGCCCTAATATCCCTGGCCCTAATATCCCTGGCCCTAATATTCCTGGCCCTAATATCCCTCGCCCTAATATCTCTGGCCGTAATATCCGTGGACCTAATATCCCTGGACCTAATATCCCTGGCCCTAATATCCCTGGCCCTAATATCCCTGGCCCTAATATCCCTGGCCCTAATATCACTGGCCATAATATCCCTGGCCCTAATATCCCTGGCCCTAATATCCCTGGCATTAATATCCCTGGCCCTAATATCCCTGGCCCTAATATCCCTGGCCCTAATATCCCTGGCCCTAATATCCCTGGACATAATATGCCTTTCCCTAATATCTCTAGCCATTATATCCCTGGCCCTAATATCCCTGACCGTAATATCCGTGGCCCTAATATCCCTGGCCCTAATATCTCTGGCCCTAATATCCCTGGCCCTAATATCCCTGGCCCTAATATCCGTGGCCCTAATATCCCTGGCCCAAATATCCCTGGCCCTAATATCCCTGGCCCTAATATCCCTGACCCTAATATCCCTGGCCCTAATATCCCTGGCCCTAATATCCCTTGCCCTAATATCCCTGGCGCCTAATATCCCTGGCCATAATAACCCTGGCACTAATATCCCTGTCCCTAATAATGCTGGCCCTAATCTCCCTGGCCCTAATATCCCTGGCCCTAATATCCCTGGCCCTAATATCCCTGGCCCTAATATCCCTGGCCCTAATATCCCTGGCCCTAATATCCCTGGCCCTAATATTCCTGGCCCTGATATCCCTGGTCCTAATATCCCTGGCCCTAATATCCCTGGCCCTAATATCCCTGGACCTAATATCCCTGGCCCTAATATCCCTGGCCCTAATATCCCTGGCCCTAATATCCCTTGCCCTAAAATCCATGGCCCTAATATCCCTGGCCCTAATATCCCTGGCCCTAATATCCCTGGCCCTAATATCCCTGGCCCTAATATCCCTGGCCCTAATATCCCTGGCCCTAATATCCCTGGCCCTAATATCCCTGGCCCTAATAACCCTGGCCCTAATATCCCTGGCCCTAATATCCCTGGCCCTAATATCCCTGGCCCTAATATCCCTGGCCCTAATATCCGTGGACCTAACATCCCTGGCCCTAATATCCCTGGCCCTAATATCCCTGTCCCTAATATCCCTTGCCCTAAAATCCCTGGCCCTAATATCACTGGGCCTAATATCCCTGGCCCTAATATCCCTGGCCCTAATATCCCTGGCCCTAATATCCCTGGCCCTAATATCCCTGGCCCTAATATCCCTGGCCCTAATATCCCTGGCCCTAATATCCCTGGCCCTAATATCCCTGGCCCTAATATCCCTGGCCCTAATATCCCTGGCCCTAATATCCCTGGCCCTAATATCCCTGGCCCTAATATCCCTGGCCCTAATATCCCTGGCCCTAAAATCCCTGGCCCTAATATCCCTGGCCCTAATATCCCTGGCCCTCATATCCCTGGCCCTCATATCCCAAGCCATAATATCCCTGGCCATAATATCCCTGGCCCTAATATCCCTGGCCCTAAAATCCCTGGCCCTAATATCCCTGGCGCTAATATCCCTGGCCCTAATATCCCTGGCCCTGATATCCCTGGCCCTGATATCCCTGGCCCTAATATCCCTGGCCCTAATATCCCTGGCCCTAATATCCCTGGCCCTAAAATCCCTGGCCCTAATATCCCTGGCCCTAATATTCCTGGCCCTAATATCCCTGGCCCTAATATCCCTGGCCCTAATATCCCTGGCCCCAATATCCCTGGCCCTAATATCCCTGGCCCTAATATCCCTGGCCATAATATCCCTGGCCCTAATATCCCTGGCCCTTATATCCCTGGTCCTAATATCCCTGGCCCTAATATACCTGGCCCTAATATCCCAGGCTTAATATCCCTTCCATAATATCCCTGGCCATAATATCCCTGGCCCTAATATCCCTGGCCCTAATAACCCTGGCCCTAATATCCCTGGCCCTAATATCCCTGGCCCTAATATCTCTGGCCCTAATATCCCTGGCCCTAATATCCCTGGCCGTAATATCCGTGGACCTGATATCCCTGGCCATAATATCCCTGGCCCTAATATCCCTGGCCCTAATATCCCTGGCCATAATATCCCTGGCCCTAATATCCTTGGCCTTAATATCCCTGGCCCTAATATCCCTGGCCCTAATATCCCTGGCCCTAATATCCCTGGCCCTAATATCCCTGGCCATAATATGCCTGGCCCTAATATCCCTGGCCATTATATCCCTGGCCCTAATATCCCTGACCATAATATCCCTGGCCCTAATATCCCTGGCCCTAATATCTCTGGCCCTAATATCCCTGGCCCTAATATCCCTGGTCCTAATATCCGTGGCCCTAATATCCCTGGCCCAAATATCCCTGGCCCTAATATCCCTGGCCCTAATATCCCTGGCCCTAATATCCCTGGCCCTAATATCCCTGGCCCTAATATCCCTGGCCCTAATATCCCTGGCCCTAATATCCCTGGCCCTAATATACCTGGTCCTAATATCCCTGGCCCTAATATGCCTGGCTCTAATATCCCTGGCCCTAATATCCCTGGCCCTAATATCCCTGGCCCTAATATCGCTGGCCCTAATATCCCTGGCCCTAATATCCCTGGCCCTAATATCCCTGGCCCTAATATCCCTGGCCCTAATATCCATGGCCCTAATATCCCTGGCCCTAATATCCCTGGACCTAATATCCCTGGCCCTAATATCCCTGGCACTAATATCCCTGGCCCTAATATCCCTGGCCCTAATATCCCTTGCCCTAATATCCCTGGCCCTAATATCCCTGGCCCTAATATCCCTGACCCTAATATCCCTGGCCCTAATATCCCTGGCCCTAATATCCCTGGCCCTAATATCCCTGGCCCTAATATCCCTGGCCCTAATATCCCTGGCCTTAATAACCCTGGCCCTAATAACCCTGGCCCTAATATCCCTGGCCCTAATATCCCTGGCCCTAATATCTCTGGCCCTAATATCCCTGGCCCTAATATCCCTGGCCGTAATATCCGTGGACCTGATATCCCTGGCCGTAATATCCCTGGCCCTAATATCCCTGGCCCTAATATCCCTGGCCCTAATATTTCTGGCCCTAATATCCCTGGCCCTAATATCCTAGGCCCTAATATCCCTGGCCCTAATATCGCTGGCCATAATATCCCTGGCCCTAATATCCCTGGCCGTAATATCCCTGGCCTTAATATCCCTGGCCCTAATATCCCTGGCCCTAATATCCCTGGCCCTAATATCCCTGGCCCTAATATCCCTGGCCATAATATGCCTGGCCATAATATCCCTGCCCATTATATCCCTGGCCCTAATATCCCTGACCGTAATATCCCTGGCCATAATATCCCTGGCCCTAATATCTCTGGCCCTAATATCCCTGGCCCTAATATCCCTGGCCCTAATATCCGTGGTCCTAATATCCCTGGCCCATATATCCCTGGCCCTAATATCCATGGCCCTAATATCCCTGACCCTAATATCCCTGGCCCTAATATTCCTGGCCCTAATATCCCTCGCCCTAATATCTCTGGCCGTAATATCCGTGGACCTAATATCCCTGGCCCTAATATCCCTGGCCCTAATATCCCTGGCCCTAATATCCCTGGCCCTAATATCCCTGGACCTAATATCCCTGGCCCTAATATCCCTGGCCCTAATATCCCTGGCCCTAATATCCCTGGCCCTAATATCACTGGCCATAATATCCCTGGCCCTAATATCCCTGGCCCTAATATCCCTGGCATTAATATCCCTGGCCCTAATATCCCTGGCCCTAATATCCCTGGCCCTAATATCCCTGGCCCTAATATCCCTGGACATAATATGCCTTTCCCTAATATCTCTAGCCATTATATCCCTGGCCCTAATATCCATGACCGTAATATCCATGGCCCTAATATCCCTGGCCCTAATATCTCTGGCCCTAATATCCCTGGCCCTAATATCCCTGGCCCTAATATCCGTGGCCCTAATATCCCTGGCCCAAATATCCCTGGCCCTAATATCCCTGGCCCTAATATCCCTGACCCTAATATCCCTGGCCCTAATATCCCTGGCCCTAATATCCCTTGCCCTAATATCCCTGGCGCCTAATATCCCTGGCCATAATATCCCTGGCACTAATATCCCTGTCCCTAATAATGCTGGCCCTAATCTCCCTGGCCCTAATATCCCTGGCCCTAATATCTCTGGCCCTAATATCCCTGGCCCTAATATCCCTGGCCCTAATATCCCTGGCCCTAATATCCCTGGCCCTAATATCCCTGGCCCTCATATTCCTGGCCCTGATATCCCTGGTCCTAATATCCCTGGCCCTAATATCCCTGGCCCTAATATCCCTGGACCTAATATCCCTGGCCCTAATATCCCTGGCCCTAATATCCCTGGCCCTAATATCCCTTGCCCTAAAATCCCTGGCCCTAATATCCCTGGCCCTAATATCCCTGGCCCTAATATCCCTGGCCCTAATATCCCTGGCCCTAATATCCCTGGCCCTAATATCCCTGGCCCTAATATCCCTGGCCCTAATATCCCTGGCCCTAATAACCCTGGCCCTAATATCCCTGGCCCTAATATCCATGGCCCTAATATCCCTGGCCCTAATATCCCTGGACCTAATATCCCTGGCCCTAATATCCCTGGACCTAATATCCCTGGCCCTAATATCCCTGGCACTAATATCCCTGGCCCTAATATCCCTGGCCCTAATATCCCTTGCCCTAATATCCCTGGCCCTAATATCCCTGGCCCTAATATCCCTGGCCCTAATATCCCTGGCCCTAATATCCCTGGCCCTAATATCCCTGGCCCTAATATCCCTGGCCCTAATATCCCTGGCCTTAATAACCCTGGCCCTAATAACCCTGGCCCTAATATCCCTGGCCCTAATATCCCTGGCCCTAATATCCCTGGCCCTAATATCCCTGGCCCTAATATCCCTGGCCTTAATAACCCTGGCCCTAATAACCCTGGCCCTAATATCCCTGGCCCTAATATCCCTGGCCCTAATATCCCTTGCCCTAATATCCCTGGCGCCTAATATCCCTGGCCATAATATCCCTGGCACTAATATCCCTGTCCCTAATAATGCTGGCCCTAATCTCCCTGGCCCTAATATCCCTGGCCCTAATATCTCTGGCCCTAATATCCCTGGCCCTAATATCCCTGGCCCTAATATCCCTGGCCCTAATATCCCTGGCCCTAATATCCCTGGCCCTCATATTCCTGGCCCTGATATCCCTGGTCCTAATATCCCTGGCCCTAATATCCCTGGCCCTAATATCCCTGGACCTAATATCCCTGGCCCTAATATCCCTGGCCCTAATATCCCTGGCCCTAATATCCCTTGCCCTAAAATCCCTGGCCCTAATATCCCTGGCCCTAATATCCCTGGCCCTAATATCCCTGGCCCTAATATCCCTGGCCCTAATATCCCTGGCCCTAATATCCCTGGCCCTAATATCCCTGGCCCTAATAACCCTGGCCCTAATATCCCTGGCCCTAATATCCATGGCCCTAATATCCCTGGCCCTAATATCCCTGGACCTAATATCCCTGGCCCTAATATCCCTGGACCTAATATCCCTGGCCCTAATATCCCTGGCACTAATATCCCTGGCCCTAATATCCCTGGCCCTAATATCCCTTGCCCTAATATCCCTGGCCCTAATATCCCTGGCCCTAATATCCCTGGCCCTAATATCCCTGGCCCTAATATCCCTGGCCCTAATATCCCTGGCCCTAATATCCCTGGCCCTAATATCCCTGGCCTTAATAACCCTGGCCCTAATAACCCTGGCCCTAATATCCCTGGCCCTAATATCCCTGGCCCTAATATCCCTGGCCCTAATATCCCTGGCCCTAATATCCCTGGCCTTAATAACCCTGGCCCTAATAACCCTGGCCCTAATATCCCTGGCCCTAATATCCCTGGCCCTAATATCTCTGCCCCAAATATCCCTGGCCCTAATATCCCTGGCCGTAATATCCGTGGACCTGATATCCCTGGCCGTAATATCCCTGGCCCTAATATCCCTGGCCCTAATATCCCTGGCCCTAATATTTCTGGCCCTAATATCCCTGGCCCTAATATCCTTGGCCCTAATATCCCTGGCCCTAATATCGCTGGCCATAATATCCCTGGCCCTAATATCCCTGGCCCTAATATCCCTGGCCTTAATATCCCTGGCCCTAATATCCCTGGCCCTAATATCCCTGGCCCTAATATCCCTGGCCCTAATATCCCTGGCCATAATATGCCTGGCCCTAATATCCCTGGCCATTATATCCCTGGCCCTAATATCCCTGACCGTAATATCCCTGGCCCTAATATCCCTGGCCCTAATATCTCTGGCCCTAATTCCCCTGGCCCTAATATCCCTGGCCCTAATATCCGTGGCCCTAATATCCCTGGCCCAAATATCCCTGGCCCTAATATCCCTGGCCCTAATATCCCTGACCCTAATATCCCTGGCCCTAATATCCCTGGCCCTAATATCCCTCGCCCTAATATCTCTGGCCGTAATATCCGTGGACCTAATATCCCTGGCCCTAATATCCCTCGCCCTAATATCCCTGGCCCTAATATCCCTGGCCCTAATATTCCTGGACCTAATATCCCTGGCCCTAATATCCCTGGCCCTAATATCCATGGCCCTAATATCCCTGGCACTAATATCCCTGGACCTAATATCCCTGGCCTTAATATCCCAGGACCTAATATCCCTGGCCCTAATATCCCTGGCACTAATATCCCTGGCCCTAATATCCCTGGCCCTAATATCCCTTGCCCTAAAATCCCTGGCCCTAATATCCCTGGCCCCAATATCCCTGGCCCTAATATCCCTGGCCCTAATATCCCTGGCCCTAATATCCCTGGCCCTAATATCCCTGGCCTTAATAACCCTGTCCCTAATAACCCTGGCCCTAATATCCCTGGCCCTAATATCCCTGGCCCTAATATCTCTGGCCCTAATATCCCTGGCCCTAATATCCCTGGCCATAATATCGGTGGACCTAATATCCCTGGCCCTAATATCCCTGGCCCTAATATCCCTGGCCCTAATATCCCTGGCCCTAATATCCCTGGCCCTAATATTTCTGGCCCTAATATCCCTGGCCCTAATATCCCTGGCCCTAATATCCCTGGCCCTAATATCGCTGGCCATAAAATCCGTGGCCCTAATATCCCTGGCCCTAATATCCCTGGCCTTAATATCCCTGGCCCTAATATCCCTGGCCCTAATATCCCTGGCCCTAATATCCCTGGCCCTAATATCCCTGGCCATAATATGCCTGGCCCTAATATCCCTGGCCATTATATCCCTGGCCCTAATATCCCTGACCGTAATATCCCTGGCCCTAATATCCCTGGCCCTAATATCTCTGGCCCTAATATCCCTGGCCCTAAAATCCCTGGCCATTATATCCCTGGCCCTAATATCCCTGACCATAATATCCCTGGCCCTAATATCCCTGGCCCTAATATCTCTGGCCCTAATTCCCCTGGCCCTAATATCCCTGGCCCTAATATCCGTGGCCCTAATATCCCTGGCCCAAATATCCCTGGCCCTAATATCCCTGGCCCTAATATCCCTGGCATTAATATCCCTGGCCCTAATATCCCTGGCCCTAATATCCCTGGCCCTAATATCCCTGGCCCTAATATCCCTGGCATTAATATCCCTGGCCCTAATATCCCTGGCCCTAATATCCCTTGCCCTAATATCCCTGGCGCCTAATATCCCTGGCCCAAATATCCCTGGCCCTAATATCCCTGGCCCTAATATCCCTGACCCTAATATCCCTGGCCCTAATATCCCTGGCCCTAATATCCCTCGCCCTAATATCTCTGGCCGTAATATCCGTGGACCTAATATCCCTGGCCCTAATATCCCTGGCCCTAATATCCCTGGCCCTAATATCCCTGGCCCTAATATCCCTGGACCTAATATCCCTGGCCCTAATATCCCTGGCCCTAATATCCATGGCCCTAATATCCCTGGCACTAATATCCCTGGACCTAATATCCCTGGCCCTAATATCCCAGGACCTAATATCCCTGGCCCTAATATCCCTGGCACTAATATCCCTGGCCCTAATATCCCTGGCCCTAATATCCCTTGCCCTAAAATCCCTGGCCCTAATATCCCTGGCCCCAATATCCCTGGCCCTAATATCCCTGGCCCTAATATCTCTGGCCCTAATTCCCCTGGCCCTAATATCCCTGGCCCTAATATCCGTGGCCCTAATATCCCTGGCCCAAATATCCCTGGCCATAATATGCCTGGCCCTAATATCCCTGGCCATTATATCCCTGGCCCTAATATCCCTGACCGTAATATCCCTGGCCCTAATATCCCTGGCCCTAATATCTCTGGCCCTAATATCCCTGGCCCTAATATCCCTGGCCCTAATATCCGTGGCCCTAATATCCCTGGCCCAAATATCCCTGGCCCTAATATCCCTGGCCCTAATATCCATGACCCTAATATCCCTGGCCCTAATATCCCTGGCCCTAATATCCCTCGCCCTAATATCTCTGGCGGTAATATCCGTGGACCTAATATCCCTGGCCCTAATATCCCTGGCCCTAATATCCCTGGCCCTAATATCCCTGGCCCTAATATCCCTGGACCTAATATCCCTGGCCCTAATATCCCTTGCCCTAATATCCATGGCCCTAATATCCCTGGCCCTAATATCCCTGGACCTAATATCCCTGGCCCTAATATCCCTGGACCTAATATCCCTGGCCCTAATATCCCTGGCACTAATATCCCTGGCCCTAATATCCCTGGCCCTAATATCCCTTGCCCTAATATCCCTGGCCCTAATATCCCTGGCCCTAATATCCCTGACCCTAATATCCCTGGCCCTAATATCCCTGGCCCTAATATCCCTGGCCCTAATATCCCTGGCCCTAATATCCCTGGCCCTAATATCCCTGGCCTTAATAACCCTGGCCCTAATAACCCTGGCCCTAATATCCCTGGCCCTAATATCCCTGGCCCTAATATCTCTGGCCCTAATATCCCTGGCCCTAATATCCCTGGCCGTAATATCCGTGGACCTGATATCCCTGGCCGTAATATCCCTGGCCCTAATATCCCTGGCCCTAATATCCCTGGCCCTAATATTTCTGGCCCTAATATCCCTGGCCCTAATATCCTAGGCCCTAATATCCCTGGCCCTAATATCGCTGGCCATAATATCCCTGGCCCTAATATCCCTGGCCCTAATATCCCTGGCCTTAATATCCCTGGCCCTAATATCCCTGGCCCTAATATCCCTGGCCCTAATATCCCTGGCCCTAATATCCCTGGCCATAATATGCCTGGCCCTAATATCCCTGGCCATTATATCCCTGGCCCTAATATCCCTGACCGTAATATCCCTGGCCCTAATATCCCTGGCCCTAATATCTCTGGCCCTAATATCCCTGGCCCTAATATCCCTGGCCCTAATATCCGTGGTCCTAATATCCCTGGCCCAAATATCCCTGGCCCTAATATCCATGGCCCTAATATCCCTGACCCTAATATCCCTGGCCCTAATATCCCTGGCCCTAATATCCCTCGCCCTAATATCTCTGGCCGTAATATCCGTGGACCTAATATCCCTGGCCCTAATATCCCTGGCCCTAATATCCCTGGCCCTAATATCCCTGGCCCTAATATCCCTGGACCTAATATCCCTGGCCCTAATATCCCTGGCCCTAATATCCCTGGCCCTAATATCCCTGGCCCTAATATCACTGGCCATAATATCCCTGGCCCTAATATCCCTGGCCCTAATATCCCTGGCATTAATATCCCTGGCCCTAATATCCCTGGCCCTAATATCCCTGGCCCTAATATCCCTGGCCCTAATATCCCTGGCATTAATATCCCTGGCCCTAATATCCCTGGCCCTAATATCCCTTGCCCTAATATCCCTGGCGCCTAATATCCCTGGCCATAATATCCCTGGCACTAATATCCCTGTCCCTAATAATGCTGGCCCTAATCTCCCTGGCCCTAATATCCCTGGCCCTAATATCCCTGGCCCTAATATCCCTGGCCCTAATATCCCTGGCCCTAATATCCCTGGCCCTAATATCCCTGGCCCTAATATCCCTGGCCCTCATATTCCTGGCCCTGATATCCCTGGTCCTAATATCCCTGGCCCTAATATCTCTGGCCCTAATATCCCTGGACCTAATATCCCTGGCCCTAATATCCCTGGCCCTAATATCCCTGGCCCTAATATCCCTTGCCCTAAAATCCCTGGCCCTAATATCCCTGGCCCTAATATCCCTGGCCCTAATATCCCTGGCCCTAATATCCCTGGCCCTAATATCCCTGGCCCTAATATCCCTGGCCCTAATATCCCTGGCCCTAATAACCCTGGCCCTAATATCCCTGGCCCTAATATCCATGGCCCTAATATCCCTGGCCCTAATATCTCTGGACCTAATATCCCTGGCCCTAATATCCCTGGACCTAATATCCCTGGCCCTAATATCCCTGGCACTAATATCCCTGGCCCTAATATCCCTGGCCCTAATATCCCTTACCCTAATATCCCTGGCCCTAATATCCCTGGCCCTAATATCCCTGGCCCTAATATCCCTGGCCCTAATATCCCTGGCCCTAATATCCCTGGCCCTAATATCCCTGGCCCTAATATCCCTGGCCCTAATATCCCTGGACCTAATATCCCTGGCCCTAATATCCCTGGCCCTAATATCCCTGGCCCTAATATCCCTCGCCCTAATATCTCTGGCTGTAATATCCGTGGACCTAATATCCCTGGCCCTAATATCCCTGGCCCTAATATCCCTGGCCCTAATATCCCTGGCCCTAATATCCCTGGACCTAATATCCCTGGCCCTAATATCCCTGGCCCTAATATCCCTGGCCCTAATATCCCTGGCCCTAATATCACTGGCCATAATATCCCTGGCCCTAATATCCCTGGCCCTAATATCGCTGGCATTAATATCCCTGGCCCTAATATCCCTGGCCCTAATATCCCTGGCCCTAATATCCCTGGCCCTAATATCCCTGGCATTAATATCCCTGGCCCTAATATCCCTGGCCCTAATATCCCTTGCCCTAATATCCCTGGCGCCTAATATCCCTGGCCATAATATCCCTGGCACTAATATCCCTGTCCCTAATAATGCTGGCCCTAATCTCCCTGGCCCTAATATCCCTGGCCCTAATATCCCTGGCCCTAATATCCCTGGCCCTAATATCCCTGGCCCTAATATCCCTGGCCCTAATATCCCTGGCCCTAATATCCCTGGCCCTCATATTCCTGGCCCTGATATCCCTGGTCCTAATATCCCTGGCCCTAATATCTCTGGCCCTAATATCCCTGGACCTAATATCCCTGGCCCTAATATCCCTGGCCCTAATATCCCTGGCCCTAATATCCCTTGCCCTAAAATCCCTGGCCCTAATATCCCTGGCCCTAATATCCCTGGCCCTAATATCCCTGGCCCTAATATCCCTGGCCCTAATATCCCTGGCCCTAATATCCCTGGCCCTAATATCCCTGGCCCTAATAACCCTGGCCCTAATATCCCTGGCCCTAATATCCATGGCCCTAATATCCCTGGCCCTAATATCCCTGGACCTAATATCCCTGGCCCTAATATCCCTGGACCTAATATCCCTGGCCCTAATATCCCTGGCACTAATATCCCTGGCCCTAATATCCCTGGCCCTAATATCCCTTGCCCTAATATCCCTGGCCCTAATATCCCTGGCCCTAATATCCCTGGCCCTAATATCCCTGGCCCTAATATCCCTGGCCCT
Source organism: Petromyzon marinus (assembly GCF_048934315.1). Taxonomy (NCBI): domain Eukaryota; kingdom Metazoa; phylum Chordata; class Hyperoartia; order Petromyzontiformes; family Petromyzontidae; genus Petromyzon; species Petromyzon marinus. The sequence continues at coordinate 1,918,035 of NW_027422728.1, forward strand.
AATATCCCTGGCCCTAATATCCCTGGCCCTAATATCCCTGGCCTTAATAACCCTGGCCCTAATAACCCTGGCCCTAATATCCCTGGCCCTAATATCCCTGGCCCTATTATCTCTGGCCCTAATATCCCTGGCCCTAATATCCCTGGCCGTAATATCCGTGGACCTGATATCCCTGGCCGTAATATCCCTGGCCCTAATATCCCTGGCCCTAATATCCCTGGCCCTAATATTTCTGGCCCTAATATCCCTGGCCCTAATATCCTTGGCCCTAATATCCCTGGCCCTAATATCGCTGGCCATAATATCCCTGGCCCTAATATCCCTGGCCCTAATATCCCTGGCCTTAATATCCCTGGCCCTAATATCCCTGGCCCTAATATCCCTGGCCCTAATATCCCTGGCCCTAATATCCCTGGCCATAATATGCCTGGCCCTAATATCCCTGGCCATTATATCCCTGGCCCTAATATCCCTGACCGTAATATCCCTGGCCCTAATATCCCTGGCCCTAATATCTCTGGCCCTAATATCCCTGGCCCTAATATCCCTGGCCCTAATATCCGTGGTCCTAATATCCCTGGCCCAAATATCCCTGGCCCTAATATCCATGGCCCTAATATCCCTGACCCTAATATCCCTGGCCCTAATATCCCTGGCCCTAATATCCCTGGCCCTAATATCCCTGGACCTAATATCCCTGGCCCTAATATCCCTGGCCCTAATATCCCTGGCCCTAATATCCCTGGCCCTAATATCACTGGCCATAATATCCCTGGCCCTAATATCCCTGGCCCTAATATCCCTGGCATTAATATCCCTGGCCCTAATATCCCTGGCCCTAATATCCCTGGCCCTAATATCCCTGGCCCTAATATCCCTGGACATAATATGCCTTTCCCTAATATCTCTAGCCATTATATCCCTGGCCCTAATATCCCTGACCGTAATATCCGTGGCCCTAATATCCCTGGCCCTAATATCTCTGGCCCTAATATCCCTGGCCCTAATATCCCTGGCCCTAATATCCGTGGCCCTAATATCCCTGGCCCAAATATCCCTGGCCCTAATATCCCTGGCCCTAATATCCCTGACCCTAATATCCCTGGCCCTAATATCCCTGGCCCTAATATCCCTTGCCCTAATATCCCTGGCGCCTAATATCCCTGGCCATAATATCCCTGGCACTAATATCCCTGTCCCTAATAATGCTGGCCCTAATCTCCCTGGCCCTAATATCCCTGGCCCTAATATCCCTGGCCCTAATATCCCTGGCCCTAATATCCCTGGCCCTAATATCCCTGGCCCTAATATCCCTGGCCCTAATATTCCTGGCCCTGATATCCCTGGTCCTAATATCCCTGGCCCTAATATCCCTGGCCCTAATATCCCTGGACCTAATATCCCTGGCCCTAATATCCCTGGCCCTAATATCCCTGGCCCTAATATCCCTTGCCCTAAAATCCCTGGCCCTAATATCCCTGGCCCTAATATCCCTGGCCCTAATATCCCTGGCCCTAATATCCCTGGCCCTAATATCCCTGGCCCTAATATCCCTGGCCCTAATATCCCTGGCCCTAATATCCCTGGCCCTAATAACCCTGGCCCTAATATCCCTGGCCCTAATATCCCTGGTCCTAATATCCCTGGCCATAATATGCCTGGCCCTAATATCCCTGGCCATTATATCCCTGGCCCTAATATCCCTGACCGTAATATCCCTGGCCCTAATATCCCTGGCCCTAATATCCCTGGCCCTAATATCCATGACCCTAATATCCCTGGCCCTAATATCCCTGGCCCTAATATCCCTCGCCCTAATATCTCTGGCGGTAATATCCGTGGACCTAATATCCCTGGCCCTAATATCCCTGGCCCTAATATCCCTGGCCCTAATATCCCTGGCCCTAATATCCCTGGACCTAATATCCCTGGCCCTAATATCCCTTGCCCTAATATCCATGGCCCTAATATCCCTGGCCCTAATATCCCTGGACCTAATATCCCTGGCCCTAATATCCCTGGACCTAATATCCCTGGCCCTAATATCCCTGGCACTAATATCCCTGGCCCTAATATCCCTGGCCCTAATATCCCTTGCCCTAATATCCCTGGCCCTAATATCCCTGGCCCTAATATCCCTGACCCTAATATCCCTGGCCCTAATATCCCTGGCCCTAATATCCCTGGCCCTAATATCCCTGGCCCTAATATCCCTGGCCCTAATATCCCTGGCCTTAATAACCCTGGCCCTAATAACCCTGGCCCTAATATCCCTGGCCCTAATATCCCTGGCCCTAATATCTCTGGCCCTAATATCCCTGGCCCTAATATCCCTGGCCGTAATATCCGTGGACCTGATATCCCTGGCCGTAATATCCCTGGCCCTAATATCCCTGGCCCTAATATCCCTGGCCCTAATATTTCTGGCCCTAATATCCCTGGCCCTAATATCCTAGGCCCTAATATCCCTGGCCCTAATATCGCTGGCCATAATATCCCTGGCCCTAATATCCCTGGCCCTAATATCCCTGGCCTTAATATCCCTGGCCCTAATATCCCTGGCCCTAATATCCCTGGCCCTAATATCCCTGGCCCTAATATCCCTGGCCATAATATGCCTGGCCCTAATATCCCTGGCCATTATATCCCTGGCCCTAATATCCCTGACCGTAATATCCCTGGCCCTAATATCCCTGGCCCTAATATCTCTGGCCCTAATATCCCTGGCCCTAATATCCCTGGCCCTAATATCCGTGGTCCTAATATCCCTGGCCCAAATATCCCTGGCCCTAATATCCATGGCCCTAATATCCCTGACCCTAATATCCCTGGCCCTAATATCCCTGGCCCTAATATCCCTCGCCCTAATATCTCTGGCCGTAATATCCGTGGACCTAATATCCCTGGCCCTAATATCCCTGGCCCTAATATCCCTGGCCCTAATATCCCTGGCCCTAATATCCCTGGACCTAATATCCCTGGCCCTAATATCCCTGGCCCTAATATCCCTGGCCCTAATATCCCTGGCCCTAATATCACTGGCCATAATATCCCTGGCCCTAATATCCCTGGCCCTAATATCCCTGGCATTAATATCCCTGGCCCTAATATCCCTGGCCCTAATATCCCTGGCCCTAATATCCCTGGCCCTAATATCCCTGGCATTAATATCCCTGGCCCTAATATCCCTGGCCCTAATATCCCTTGCCCTAATATCCCTGGCGCCTAATATCCCTGGCCATAATATCCCTGGCACTAATATCCCTGTCCCTAATAATGCTGGCCCTAATCTCCCTGGCCCTAATATCCCTGGCCCTAATATCCCTGGCCCTAATATCCCTGGCCCTAATATCCCTGGCCCTAATATCCCTGGCCCTAATATCCCTGGCCCTAATATCCCTGGCCCTCATATTCCTGGCCCTGATATCCCTGGTCCTAATATCCCTGGCCCTAATATCTCTGGCCCTAATATCCCTGGACCTAATATCCCTGGCCCTAATATCCCTGGCCCTAATATCCCTGGCCCTAATATCCCTTGCCCTAAAATCCCTGGCCCTAATATCCCTGGCCCTAATATCCCTGGCCCTAATATCCCTGGCCCTAATATCCCTGGCCCTAATATCCCTGGCCCTAATATCCCTGGCCCTAATATCCCTGGCCCTAATAACCCTGGCCCTAATATCCCTGGCCCTAATATCCATGGCCCTAATATCCCTGGCCCTAATATCTCTGGACCTAATATCCCTGGCCCTAATATCCCTGGACCTAATATCCCTGGCCCTAATATCCCTGGCACTAATATCCCTGGCCCTAATATCCCTGGCCCTAATATCCCTTACCCTAATATCCCTGGCCCTAATATCCCTGGCCCTAATATCCCTGGCCCTAATATCCCTGGCCCTAATATCCCTGGCCCTAATATCCCTGGCCCTAATATCCCTGGCCCTAATATCCCTGGCCCTAATATCCCTGGACCTAATATCCCTGGCCCTAATATCCCTGGCCCTAATATCCCTGGCCCTAATATCCCTCGCCCTAATATCTCTGGCTGTAATATCCGTGGACCTAATATCCCTGGCCCTAATATCCCTGGCCCTAATATCCCTGGCCCTAATATCCCTGGCCCTAATATCCCTGGACCTAATATCCCTGGCCCTAATATCCCTGGCCCTAATATCCCTGGCCCTAATATCCCTGGCCCTAATATCACTGGCCATAATATCCCTGGCCCTAATATCCCTGGCCCTAATATCGCTGGCATTAATATCCCTGGCCCTAATATCCCTGGCCCTAATATCCCTGGCCCTAATATCCCTGGCCCTAATATCCCTGGCATTAATATCCCTGGCCCTAATATCCCTGGCCCTAATATCCCTTGCCCTAATATCCCTGGCGCCTAATATCCCTGGCCATAATATCCCTGGCACTAATATCCCTGTCCCTAATAATGCTGGCCCTAATCTCCCTGGCCCTAATATCCCTGGCCCTAATATCCCTGGCCCTAATATCCCTGGCCCTAATATCCCTGGCCCTAATATCCCTGGCCCTAATATCCCTGGCCCTAATATCCCTGGCCCTCATATTCCTGGCCCTGATATCCCTGGTCCTAATATCCCTGGCCCTAATATCTCTGGCCCTAATATCCCTGGACCTAATATCCCTGGCCCTAATATCCCTGGCCCTAATATCCCTGGCCCTAATATCCCTTGCCCTAAAATCCCTGGCCCTAATATCCCTGGCCCTAATATCCCTGGCCCTAATATCCCTGGCCCTAATATCCCTGGCCCTAATATCCCTGGCCCTAATATCCCTGGCCCTAATATCCCTGGCCCTAATAACCCTGGCCCTAATATCCCTGGCCCTAATATCCATGGCCCTAATATCCCTGGCCCTAATATCCCTGGACCTAATATCCCTGGCCCTAATATCCCTGGACCTAATATCCCTGGCCCTAATATCCCTGGCACTAATATCCCTGGCCCTAATATCCCTGGCCCTAATATCCCTTGCCCTAATATCCCTGGCCCTAATATCCCTGGCCCTAATATCCCTGGCCCTAATATCCCTGGCCCTAATATCCCTGGCCCTAATATCCCTGGCCCTAATATCCCTGGCCCTAATATCCCTGGCCTTAATAACCCTGGCCCTAATAACCCTGGCCCTAATATCCCTGGCCCTAATATCCCTGGCCCTATTATCTCTGGCCCTAATATCCCTGGCCCTAATATCCCTGGCCGTAATATCCGTGGACCTGATATCCCTGGCCGTAATATCCCTGGCCCTAATATCCCTGGCCCTAATATCCCTGGCCCTAATATTTCTGGCCCTAATATCCCTGGCCCTAATATCCTTGGCCCTAATATCCCTGGCCCTAATATCGCTGGCCATAATATCCCTGGCCCTAATATCCCTGGCCCTAATATCCCTGGCCTTAATATCCCTGGCCCTAATATCCCTGGCCCTAATATCCCTGGCCCTAATATCCCTGGCCCTAATATCCCTGGCCATAATATGCCTGGCCCTAATATCCCTGGCCATTATATCCCTGGCCCTAATATCCCTGACCGTAATATCCCTGGCCCTAATATCCCTGGCCCTAATATCTCTGGCCCTAATATCCCTGGCCCTAATATCCCTGGCCCTAATATCCGTGGTCCTAATATCCCTGGCCCAAATATCCCTGGCCCTAATATCCATGGCCCTAATATCCCTGACCCTAATATCCCTGGCCCTAATATCCCTGGCCCTAATATCCCTGGCCCTAATATCCCTGGACCTAATATCCCTGGCCCTAATATCCCTGGCCCTAATATCCCTGGCCCTAATATCCCTGGCCCTAATATCACTGGCCATAATATCCCTGGCCCTAATATCCCTGGCCCTAATATCCCTGGCATTAATATCCCTGGCCCTAATATCCCTGGCCCTAATATCCCTGGCCCTAATATCCCTGGCCCTAATATCCCTGGACATAATATGCCTTTCCCTAATATCTCTAGCCATTATATCCCTGGCCCTAATATCCCTGACCGTAATATCCGTGGCCCTAATATCCCTGGCCCTAATATCTCTGGCCCTAATATCCCTGGCCCTAATATCCCTGGCCCTAATATCCGTGGCCCTAATATCCCTGGCCCAAATATCCCTGGCCCTAATATCCCTGGCCCTAATATCCCTGACCCTAATATCCCTGGCCCTAATATCCCTGGCCCTAATATCCCTTGCCCTAATATCCCTGGCGCCTAATATCCCTGGCCATAATATCCCTGGCACTAATATCCCTGTCCCTAATAATGCTGGCCCTAATCTCCCTGGCCCTAATATCCCTGGCCCTAATATCCCTGGCCCTAATATCCCTGGCCCTAATATCCCTGGCCCTAATATCCCTGGCCCTAATATCCCTGGCCCTAATATTCCTGGCCCTGATATCCCTGGTCCTAATATCCCTGGCCCTAATATCCCTGGCCCTAATATCCCTGGACCTAATATCCCTGGCCCTAATATCCCTGGCCCTAATATCCCTGGCCCTAATATCCCTTGCCCTAAAATCCCTGGCCCTAATATCCCTGGCCCTAATATCCCTGGCCCTAATATCCCTGGCCCTAATATCCCTGGCCCTAATATCCCTGGCCCTAATATCCCTGGCCCTAATATCCCTGGCCCTAATATCCCTGGCCCTAATAACCCTGGCCCTAATATCCCTGGCCCTAATATCCCTGGTCCTAATATCCCTGGCCATAATATGCCTGGCCCTAATATCCCTGGCCATTATATCCCTGGCCCTAATATCCCTGACCGTAATATCCCTGGCCCTAATATCCCTGGCCCTAATATCTCTGGCCCTAATATCCCTGGCCCTAATATCCGTGGTCCTAATATCCGTGGCCCTAATATCCCTGGCCCAAATATCCCTGGCCCTAATATCCCTGGCCCTAATATCCCTGGCCCTAATATCCCTGGCCCTAATATCCCTGGCCCTAATATCCCTGGCCCTAATATCCCTGGCCCTAATATCCCTGGCCCTAATATACCTGGTCCTAATATCCCTGGCCCTAATATGCCTGGCTCTAATATCCCTGGCCCTAATATCCCTGGCCCTAATATCCCTGGCCCTAATATCGCTGGCCCTAATATCCCTGGCCCTAATATCCCTGGCCCTAATATCCCTGGCCCTAATATCCCTGGCCCTAATATCCATGGCCCTAATATCCCTGGCCCTAATATCCCTGGACCTAATATCCCTGGCCCTACTATCCCTGGACCTAATATCCCTGGCCCTAATAACCCTGGCACTAATATCCCTGGCCCTAATATCCCTGGCCCTAATATCCCTTGCCCTAAAATCCCTGGCCCTAATATCCCTGGCCCTAATATCCCTGGCCCTAATATCCCTGGCCATAATATCCCTGGCCCCAATATCTCTGGCCCTAATATCCCTGGCCCTAATATCCCTGGCCCTAATATCCCTGGCCCTAATATCCCTGGCCTTAATAACCCTGGCCCTAATAACCCTGGCCCTAATATCCCTGGCCCTAATATCCCTGGCCCTAATATCCCTGGCCCTAATATCCCTGGCCCTAATATCCCTGGCCTTAATAACCCTGGCCCTAATAACCCTGGCCCTAATATCCCTGGCCCTAATATCCCTGGCCCTAATATCTCTGGCCCTAATATCCCTGGCCCTAATATCCCTGGCCGTAATATCCGTGGACCTGATATCCCTGGCCGTAATATCCCTGGCCCTAATATCCCTGGCCCTAATATCCCTGGCCCTAATATTTCTGGCCCTAATATCCCTGGCCCTAATATCCTTGGCCCTAATATCCCTGGCCCTAATATCGCTGGCCATAATATCCCTGGCCCTAATATCCCTGGCCCTAATATCCCTGGCCTTAATATCCCTGGCCCTAATATCCCTGGCCCTAATATCCCTGGCCCTAATATCCCTGGCCCTAATATCCCTGGCCATAATATGCCTGGCCCTAATATCCCTGGCCATTATATCCCTGGCCCTAATATCCCTGACCGTAATATCCCTGGCCCTAATATCCCTGGCCCTAATATCTCTGGCCCTAATATCCCTGGCCCTAATATCCCTGGCCCTAATATCCGTGGTCCTAATATCCCTGGCCCAAATATCCCTGGCCCTAATATCCATGGCCCTAATATCCCTGACCCTAATATCCCTGGCCCTAATATCCCTGGCCCTAATATCCCTCGCCCTAATATCTCTGGCCGTAATATCCGTGGACCTAATATCCCTGGCCCTAATATCCCTGGCCCTAATATCCCTGGCCCTAATATCCCTGGACCTAATATCCCTGGCCCTAATATCCCTGGCCCTAATATCCCTGGCCCTAATATCCCTGGCCCTAATATCACTGGCCATAATATCCCTGGCCCTAATATCCCTGGCCCTAATATCCCTGGCATTAATATCCCTGGCCCTAATATCCCTGGCCCTAATATCCCTGGCCCTAATATCCCTGGCCCTAATATCCCTGGACATAATATGCCTTTCCCTAATATCTCTAGCCATTATATCCCTGGCCCTAATATCCCTGACCGTAATATCCGTGGCCCTAATATCCCTGGCCCTAATATCTCTGGCCCTAATATCCCTGGCCCTAATATCCCTGGCCCTAATATCCGTGGCCCTAATATCCCTGGCCCAAATATCCCTGGCCCTAATATCCCTGGCCCTAATATCCCTGACCCTAATATCCCTGGCCCTAATATCCCTGGCCCTAATATCCCTTGCCCTAATATCCCTGGCGCCTAATATCCCTGGCCATAATATCCCTGGCACTAATATCCCTGTCCCTAATAATGCTGGCCCTAATCTCCCTGGCCCTAATATCCCTGGCCCTAATATCCCTGGCCCTAATATCCCTGGCCCTAATATCCCTGGCCCTAATATCCCTGGCCCTAATATCCCTGGCCCTAATATTCCTGGCCCTGATATCCCTGGTCCTAATATCCCTGGCCCTAATATCCCTGGCCCTAATATCCCTGGACCTAATATCCCTGGCCCTAATATCCCTGGCCCTAATATCCCTGGCCCTAATATCCCTTGCCCTAAAATCCATGGCCCTAATATCCCTGGCCCTAATATCCCTGGCCCTAATATCCCTGGCCCTAATATCCCTGGCCCTAATATCCCTGGCCCTAATATCCCTGGCCCTAATATCCCTGGCCCTAATAACCCTGGCCCTAATATCCCTGGCCCTAATATCCCTGGCCCTAATATCCCTGGCCCTAATATCCCTGGCCCTAATATCCGTGGACCTAACATCCCTGGCCCTAATATCCCTGGCCCTAATATCCCTGTCCCTAATATCCCTTGCCCTAAAATCCCTGGCCCTAATATCACTGGGCCTAATATCCCTGGCCCTAATATCCCTGGCCCTAATATCCCTGGCCCTAATATCCCTGGCCCTAATATCCCTGGCCCTAATATCCCTGGCCCTAATATCCCTGGCCCTAATATCCCTGGCCCTAATATCCCTGGCCCTAATATCCCTGGCCCTAATATCCCTGGCCCTAATATCCCTGGCCCTAATATCCCTGGCCCTAATATCCCTGGCCCTAAAATCCCTGGCCCTAATATCCCTGGCCCTAATATCCCTGGCCCTCATATCCCTGGCCCTCATATCCCTAGCCATAATATCCCTGGCCATAATATCCCTGGCCCTAATATCCCTGGCCCTAAAATCCCTGGCCCTAATATCCCTGGCGCTAATATCCCTGGCCCTAATATCCCTGGCCCTGATATCCCTGGCCCTGATATCCCTGGCCCTAATATCCCTGGCCCTAATATCCCTGGCCCTAATATCCCTGGCCCTAAAATCCCTGGCCCTAATATCCCTGGCCCTAATATTCCTGGCCCTATTATCCCTGGCCCTAATATCCCTGGCCCTAATATCCCTGGCCCCAATATCCCTGGCCCTAATATCCCTGGCCCTAATATCCCTGGCCATAATATCCCTGGCCCTAATATCCCTGGCCCTTATATCCCTGGTCCTAATATCCCTGGCCCTAATATACCTGGCCCTAATATCCCAGGCTTAATATCCCTTCCATAATATCCCTGGCCATAATATCCCTGGCCCTAATATCCCTGGCCCTAATAACCCTGGCCCTAATATCCCTGGCCCTAATATCCCTGGCCCTAATATCTCTGGCCCTAATATCCCTGGCCCTAATATCCCTGGCCGTAATATCCGTGGACCTGATATCCCTGGCCATAATATCCCTGGCCCTAATATCCCTGGCCCTAATATCCCTGGCCATAATATCCCTGGCCCTAATATCCTTGGCCTTAATATCCCTGGCCCTAATATCCCTGGCCCTAATATCCCTGGCCCTAATATCCCTGGCCCTAATATCCCTGGCCATAATATGCCTGGCCCTAATATCCCTGGCCATTATATCCCTGGCCCTAATATCCCTGACCATAATATCCCTGGCCCTAATATCCCTGGCCCTAATATCTCTGGCCCTAATATCCCTGGCCCTAATATCCCTGGTCCTAATATCCGTGGCCCTAATATCCCTGGCCCAAATATCCCTGGCCCTAATATCCCTGGCCCTAATATCCCTGGCCCTAATATCCCTGGCCCTAATATCCCTGGCCCTAATATCCCTGGCCCTAATATCCCTGGCCCTAATATCCCTGGCCCTAATATACCTGGTCCTAATATCCCTGGCCCTAATATGCCTGGCTCTAATATCCCTGGCCCTAATATCCCTGGCCCTAATATCCCTGGCCCTAATATCGCTGGCCCTAATATCCCTGGCCCTAATATACCTGGCCCTAATATCCCTGGCCCTAATATCCCTGGCCCTAATATCCATGGCCCTAATATCCCTGGCCCTAATATCCCTGGACCTAATATCCCTGGCCCTACTATCCCTGGACCTAATATCCCTGGCCCTAATAACCCTGGCACTAATATCCCTGGCCCTAATATCCCTGGCCCTAATATCCCTTGCCCTAAAATCCCTGGCCCTAATATCCCTGGCCCTAATATCCCTGGCCCTAATATCCCTGGCCATAATATCCCTGGCCCCAATATCCCTGGCCCTAATATCCCTGGCCCTAATATCCCTGGCCCTAATATCCCTGGCCCTAATATCCCTGGCCTTAATAACCCTGGCCCTAATAACCCTGGCCCTAATATCCCTGGCCCTAATATCCCTGGCCCTAATATCCCTGGCCCTAATATCCCTGGCCCTAATAACCCTGGCCGTAATATCCATGGACCTAATATCCCTGGCCCTAATATCCCTGGCCCTAATATCCCTGGCCCTAATATCCCTGGCCCTAATATCCCTGGCCCTAATATCCCTGGCCCTAATATCCCTGGCCCTAATATCGCTGGCCATAACATCCCTGGCCCTAATAACCCTGGCCCTAATATCCATGGCCTTAATATCCCTGGCCCTAATATCCCTGGCCCTAATATCCCTGGCCCTAATATCCCTGGCCATAATATGCCTGGCCCTAATATCCCTGGCCATTATATCCCTGGCCCTAATATCCCTGACCGTAATATCCCTGGCCCTAATATCCCCAGCCCTAATATCTCTGGCCCTAATATCCCTGGCCCTAATATCCCTGGCCCTAATATCCGTAGCCCTAATATCCCTGGCCCAAATATCCCTGGCCCTAATATCCCTGGCCCTAATATCCCTGACCCTAATATCCCTGGCCCTAATATCCCTGGCCCTAATATCCCTGGCCCTAATATCCCTGGCCCTAATAACCCTGGCCCTAATATCCCTGGCCCTAATATCCCTGGCCCTAAAATCCCTGGCCCTAATATCCCTGGCCCTAATATCCCTGGACCTAACATCCCTGGCCCTATTATCCCTGGCCCTAATATCCCTGGCCCTAAAATCCCTTGCCCTAAAATCCCTGGCCCTAATATCACTGGGCCTAATATCCCTGGCCCTAATATCCCTCGCCCTAATATCCCTGGCCCTAATATCCCTGGCCCTAATATCCCTGGCCCTAATAACCCTGGCCCTAATATCCCTGGCCCTAATATCCCTGGCCCTAATATCCCTGGCCCTAATATCCCTGGCCGTAATATCCCTGGCCCTAATATCCCTGGACCTAATATCCCTGGCCCTAATATCCCTGGCCCTAATATCCCTGGCCCTAATATCCCTGGCCCTAATATCCCTGGCCCTAATATCCCTGGCCTTAATATCCCTGGCCCTAATATCCCTGGCCCTAATATCGCTGGCCCTAATATCTCTGCCCCTAATATCCCTGGCCCTAATATCCCTGGCCCTAATATCCCTGGCCCTAATATCCCTTGCCCTAATATCCCTGGCCATAATATCCCTGGCCCTAATATCCCTGGCCCTAACATCCCTGGCCCTAACATCCCTGGCCCTAATATCCCTGGCCCTAATATCCCTGGCCCTAATATTCCTGGCCCTAATATCCCTGGCCCTAATATCCCTGGCCCTAATATCCATGACCCTAATATCCCTGGCCCTAATATCCCTGGCCCTAATATCCCTCGCCCTAATATCTCTGGCCGTAATATCCGTGGACCTAATATCCCTGGCCCTAATATCCCTGGCCCTAATATCCCTGGCCCTAATATCCCTGGCCCTAATATCCCTGGACCTAATATCCCTGGCCCTAATATCCCTGGCCCTAATATCGCTGGCCATAATATCCCTGGCCCTAATATCCCTGGCCCTAATATCCCTGGCATTAATATCCCTTGCCCTAATATCCCTGGCCCTAATATCCCTGGCCCTAATATCCCTGGCCCTAATATCCCTGGCCATAATATGCCTGGCCCTAATATCCCTAGCCATTATATCCCTGGCCCTAATATCCCTGACCATAATATCCCTGGCCCTAATATCCCTGGCCCTAATATCTCTGGCCCTAATATCCCTGGCCCTAATATCCCTGGCCCTAATATCCGTGGCCCTAATATCCCTGGCCATTATATCCCTGGCCCTAATACCCCTGACCGTAATATCCCTGGCCCTAATATCCCTGGCCCTAATATCTCTGGCCCTAATATCCCTGGCCCTAATATCCCTGGCCCTAATATCCATAGCCCTAATATCCCTGGCCCAAATATCCCTGGCCCTAATATCCCTGGCCCTAATATCCCTGACCCTAATATCCCTGGCCCTAATATCCCTGGCCCTAATATCCCTGGCCCTAATATCCCTGGCCCTAATAACCCTGGCCCTAATATCCCTGGCCCTAATATCCCTGGCCCTAATATCCCTGGCCCTAATATCCCTGGCCCTAATATCCCTGGACCTAACATCCCTGGCCCTAATATCCCTGGCCCTAATATCCCTGGCCCTAAAATCCCTTGCCCTAAAATCCCTGGCCCTAATATCACTGGGCCTAATATCCCTGGCCCTAATATCCCTGGCCCTAATATCCCTGGCCCTAATATCCCTGGCCCTAATATCCCTGGCCCTAATAACCCTGGCCCTAATATCCCTGGCCCTAATATCCCTGGCCCTAATATCCCTGGCCCTAATATCCCTGGCCGTAATATCCCTGGCCCTAATATCCCTGGACCTAATATCCCTGGCCCTAATATCCCTGGCCCTAATATCCCTGGCCCTAATATCCCTGGCCCTAATATCCCCGGCCCTAATATCCCTGGCCTTAATATCCCTGGCCCTAATATCCCTGGCCCTAATATCGCTGGCCCTAATATCTCTGCCCCTAATATCCCTGGCCCTAATATCCCTGGCCCTAATATCCCTGGCCCTAATATCCCTTGCCCTAATATCCCTGGCCATAATATCCCTGGCCCTAATATCCCTGGCCCTAACATCCCTGGCCCTAACATCCCTGGCCCTAATATCCCTGGCCCTAATATCCCTGGCCCTAATATCCCTGGCCCTAATATCCCTGGCCCTAATATCCCTGGCCCTAATATCCATGACCCTAATATCCCTGGCCCTAATATCCCTGGCCCTAATATCCCTCGCCCTAATATCTCTGGCCGTAATATCCGTGGACCTAATATCCCTGGCCCTAATATCCCTGGCCCTAATATCCCTGGCCCTAATATCCCTGGCCCTAATATCCCTGGACCTAATATCCCTGGCCCTAATATCCCTGGCCCTAATATCGCTGGCCATAATATCCCTGGCCCTAATATCCCTGGCCCTAATATCCCTGGCATTAATATCCCTTGCCCTAATATCCCTGGCCCTAATATCCCTGGCCCTAATATCCCTGGCCCTAATATCCCTGGCCATAATATGCCTGGCCCTAATATCCCTAGCCATTATATCCCTGGCCCTAATATCCCTGACCATAATATCCCTGGCCCTAATATCCCTGGCCCTAATATCTCTGGCCCTAATATCCCTGGCCCTAATATCCCTGGCCCTAATATCCGTGGCCCTAATATCCCTGGCCCAAATATCCCTGGCCCTAATATCCCTGGCCCTAATATCCCTGACACTAATATCCCTGGCCCTAATATCCTTGGCCCTAATATCCCTTGCCCTAATATCCCTGGCCCTAATATCCCTGGCCATAATATCCCTGGCACTAATATCCCTGTCCCTAATAATGCTGGCCCTAATCTCCCTGGCCCTAATATCCCTGGCCCTAATATCCCTGGCCCTAATATCCCTGGCCCTAATATCCCTGGCCCTAATATCCCTGGCCCTAATATCCCTGGCCCTAATATCCCTGACCCTAATATCCCTGGCTCTAATATCCCTGGCCCTAATATCCCTCGCCCTAATATCTCTGGCCGTAATATCCGTGGACCTAATATCCCTGGCCCTAATATCCCTGGCCCTAATATCCCTGGCCCTAATATCCCTGGCCCTAATATCCCTGGACCTAATATCCCTGGCCCTAATATCCCTGGCCCTAATATCCATGGCCCTAATATCCCTGGCCCTAATATCCCTGGACCTAATATCCCTGGCCCTAATATCCCTGGACCTAATATCCCTGGCCCTCATATCCCTGGCACTAATATCCCTGGCCCTAATATCCCTGGCCCTAATATCCCTTGCCCTAAAATCCCTGGCCCTAATATCCCTGGCCCTAATATCCCTGGCCCTAATATCCCTGGCCCTAATATCCCTGGCCCTAATATCCCTGGCCCTAATATCCCTGGCCCTTATATCCCTGGCCCTAATATCCCTGGCCCTAATATACCTGGCCCTAATATCCCAGGCTTATTATCCCTTCCATAATATCCCTGGCCATAATATCCCTGGCCCTAATATCCCTGGCCCTAATATCCCTGGCCCTAATATCCCTGGATATAATATCCCTGGCCCTAATATCCCTGGCCCTAATATCCCTGGCCCTAATATCCCTGGCCCTAATATCCCTGGCCCTAATATCCCTGGCCCTAATATCGCTGGCCCTAATATCCCTGGCCCTAATATCCCTGGCCCTCATATCCCTGGCCCTAATATCCCTGGCCCTAATATCCATGGCCCTAATATCTCTGGCCCTAATATCAGTGGACCTAATATCCCTGGCCCTAATATCCCTGGACCTAATATCCCTGGCCCTAATATCCCTGGCACTAATATCCCTGGCCCTAATATCCCTGGCCCTAATATCCCTTACCCTAAAATCCCTGGCCCTAATATCCCTGGCCCTAATATCCCTGGCACTAATATCCCTGGCCCTAATATCCCTGGCCCTAATATCCCTTACCCTAAAATCCCTGGCCCTAAAATCCCTGGCCCTAATATCCCTGGCCCTAATATCCCTTACCCTAAAATCCCTGGCCCTAATATCCCTGGCCCTAATAACCCTGGCCCTAATATCCCTGGCCTTAATATCCCTGGCCCTAATATCCCTGGCCCTAATATCCCTGGCCCTAATATCCCTGGCCATAATATGCCTGGCCCTAATATCCCTGGCCATTATATCCCTGGCCCTAATATCCCTGACCGAAATATCCCTGGCCCTAATATCCCTGGCCCTAATATCTCTGGCCCTAATATCCCTGGCCCTAATATCCCTGGCCCTAATATCCGTAGCCCTAATATCCCTAGCCCAAATATCCCTGGCCCTAATATCCCTGGCCCTAATATCCCTGACCCTAATATCCCTGGCCCTAATATCCCTGGCCCTAATATCCCTGGCCCTAATATCCCTGGCCCTAATAACCCTGGCCCTAATATCCCTGGCCCTAATATCCCTGGCCCTAATATCCCTGGCCCTAATATCCCTGGCCCTAATATCCCTGGACCTAACATCCCTGGCCCTAATATCCCTGGCCCTAATATCCCTGGCCCTAAAATCCCTTGCCCTAAAATCCCTGGCCCTAATATCACTGGGCCTAATATCCCTGGCCCTAATATCCCTGGCCCTAATATCCCTGGCCCTAATATCCCTGGCCCTAATATCCCTGGCCCTAATAACCCTGGCCCTAATATCCCTGGCCCTAATATCCCTGGCCCTAATATCCCTGGCCCTAATATCCCTGGCCGTAATATCCCTGGCCCTAATATCCCTGGACCTAATATCCCTGGCCCTAATATCCCTGGCTCTAATATCCCTGGCCCTAATATCCCTGGCCCTAATATCCCCGGCCCTAATATCCCTGGCCTTAATATCCCTGGCCCTAATATCCCTGGCCCTAATATCGCTGGCCCTAATATCTCTGCCCCTAATATCCATGACCCTAATATCCCTGGCCCTAATATCCCTGGCCCTAATATCCCTCGCCCTAATATCTCTGGCCGTAATATCCGTGGACCTAATATCCATGGCCCTAATATCCCTGGCCCTAATATCCCTGGCCCTAATATCCCTGGCCCTAATATCCCTGGACCTAATATCCCTGGCCCTAATATCCCTGGCCCTAATATCGCTGGCCATAATATCCCTGGCCCTAATATCCCTGGCCCTAATATCCCTGGCCCTAATATCCCTGGCCCTAATATCCATGGCCCTAATATCTCTGGCCCTAATATCAGTGGACCTAATATCCCTGGCCCTAATATCCCTGGACCTAATATCCCTGGCCCTAATATCCCTGGCACTAATATCCCTGGCCCTAATATCCCTGGCCCTAATATCCCTTACCCTAAAATCCCTGGCCCTAATATCCCTGGCCCTAATATCCCTGGCACTAATATCCCTGGCCCTAATATCCCTGGCCCTAATATCCCTTACCCTAAAATCCCTGGCCCTAAAATCCCTGTCCCTAATAATGCTGGCCCTAATCTCCTTGGCCCTAATATCCCTGGCCCTAATATCCCTTACCCTAAAATCCCTGGCCCTAATATCCCTGGCCCTAATATCCCTGACCCTAATATCCCTGGCCCTAATATCCCTGGCCCTAATATCCCTGGCCCTAATATCCCTGGCCCTAATAACCCTGGCCCTAATATCCCTGGCCCTAATATCCCTGGCCCTAATATCCCTGGCCCTAATATCCCTGGCCCTAATATCCCTGGACCTAACATCCCTGGCCCTAATATCCCTGGCCCTAATATCCCTGGCCCTAAAATCCCTTGCCCTAAAATCCCTGGCCCTAATATCACTGGGCCTAATATCCCTGGCCCTAATATCCCTGGCCCTAATATCCCTGGCCCTAATATCCCTGGCCCTAATATCCCTGGCCCTAATAACCCTGGCCCTAATATCCCTGGCCCTAATATCCCTGGCCCTAATATCCCTGGCCCTAATATCCCTGGCCGTAATATCCCTGGCCCTAATATCCCTGGACCTAATATCCCTGGCCCTAATATCCCTGGCCCTAATATCCCTGGCCCTAATATCCCTGGCCCTAATATCCCCGGCCCTAATATCCCTGGCCTTAATATCCCTGGCCCTAATATCCCTGGCCCTAATATCGCTGGCCCTAATATCTCTGCCCCTAATATCCCTGACCCTAATATCCCTGGCCCTAATATCCCTGGCCCTAATATCCCTTGCCCTAATATCCCTGGCGCCTAATATCCCTGGCCATAATATCCCTGGCACTAATATCCCTGTCCCTAATAATGCTGGCCCTAATCTCCCTGGCCCTAATATCCCTGGCCCTAATATCCCTGGCCCTAATATCCCTGGCCCTAATATCCCTGGCCCTAATATCCCTGGCCCTAATATCCCTGGCCCTAATATCCCTGGCCCTCATATTCCTGGCCCTGATATCCCTGGTCCTAATATCCCTGGACCTAACATCCCTGGCCCTAATATCCCTGGCCTAAAATCCCTTGCCCTAAAATCCCTGGCCCTAATATCACTGGGCCTAATATCCCTGGCCCTAATATCCCTGGCCCTAATATCCCTGGCCCTAATATCCCTGGCCCTAATATCCCTGGCCCTAATAACCCTGGCCCTAATATCCCTGGCCCTAATATCCCTGGCCCTAATATCCCTGGCCCTAATATCCCTGGCCGTAATATCCCTGGCCCTAATATCCCTGGACCTAATATCCCTGGCCCTAATATCCCTGGCCCTAATATCCCTGGCCCTAATATCCCTGGCCCTAATATCCCCGCCCTAATATCCCTGGCCTTAATATCCCTGGCCCTAATATGCCTGGCCCTAATATCGCTGGCCCTAATATCTCTGCCCCTAATATCCCTGACCCTAATATCCCTGGCCCTAATATCCCTGGCCCTAATATCCCTTGCCCTAATATCCCTGGCGCCTAATATCCCTGGCCATAATATCCCTGGCACTAATATCCCTGTCCCTAATAATGCTGGCCCTAATCTCCCTGGCCCTAATATCCCTGGCCCTAATATCCCTGGCCCTAATATCCCTGGCCCTAATATCCCTGGCCCTAATATCCCTGGCCCTAATATCCCTGGCCCTAATATCCCTGGCCCTCATATTCCTGGCCCTGATATCCCTGGTCCTAATATCCCTGGCCCTAATATCCCTGGCCCTAATATCCCTGGACCTAATATCCCTGGCCCTAATATCCCTGGCCCTAATATCCCTGGCCCTAATATCCCTTGCCCTAAAATCCCTGGCCCTAATATCCCTGGCCCTAATATCCCTGGCCCTAATATCCCTGGCCCTAATATCCCTGGCCCTAATATCCCTGGCCCTAATATCCCTGGCCCTAATATCCCTGGCCCTAATAACCCTGGCCCTAATATCCCTGGCCCTAATATCCATGGCCCTAATATCCCTGGCCCTAATATCCCTGGACCTAATATCCCTGGCCCTAATATCCCTGGACCTAATATCCCTGGCCCTAATATCCCTGGCACTAATATCCCTGGCCCTAATATCCCTGGCCCTAATATCCCTTGCCCTAATATCCCTGGCCCTAATATCCCTGGCCCTAATATCCCTGGCCCTAATATCCCTGGCCCTAATATCCCTGGCCCTAATATCCCTGGCCTTAATAACCCTGGCCCTAATAACCCTGGCCCTAATATCCCTGGCCCTAATATCCCTGGCCCTAATATCTCTGGCCCTAATATCCCTGGCCCTAATATCCCTGGCCGTAATATCCGGTGACCTGATATCCCTGGCCGTAATATCCCTGGCCCTAATATCCCTGGCCCTAATATCCCTGGCCCTAATATTTCTGGCCCTAATATCCCTGGCCCTAATATCCCTGGCCCTAATATCCCTGGCCCTAATATCCCTGGCCCTAATATACCTGGTCCTAATATCCCTGGCCCTAATATGCCTGGCTCTAATATCCCTGGCCCTAATATCCCTGGCCCTAATATCCCTGGCCCTAATATCGCTGGCCCTAATATCCCTGGCCCTAATATCCCTGGCCCTAATATCCCTGGCCCTAATATCCCTGGCCCTAATATCCATGGCCCTAATATCCCTGGCCCTAATATCCCTGGACCTAATATCCCTGGCCCTACTATCCCTGGACCTAATATCCCTGGCCCTAATAACCCTGGCACTAATATCCCTGGCCCTAATATCCCTGGCCCTAATATCCCTTGCCCTAAAATCCCTGGCCCTAATATCCCTGGCCCTAATATCCCTGGCCCTAATATCCCTGGCCATAATATCCCTGGCCCCAATATCCCTGGCCCTAATATCCCTGGCCCTAATATCCCTGGCCCTAATATCCCTGGCCCTAATATCCCTGGCCTTAATAACCCTGGCCCTAATAACCCTGGCCCTAATATCCCTGGCCCTAATATCCCTGGCCCTAATATCCCTGGCCCTAATATCCCTGGCCCTAATATCCCTGGCCTTAATAACCCTGGCCCTAATAACCCTGGCCCTAATATCCCTGGCCCTAATATCCCTGGCCCTAATATCTCTGGCCCTAATATCCCTGGCCCTAATATCCCTGGCCGTAATATCCGTGGACCTGATATCCCTGGCCGTAATATCCCTGGCCCTAATATCCCTGGCCCTAATATCCCTGGCCCTAATATTTCTGGCCCTAATATCCCTGGCCCTAATATCCTTGGCCCTAATATCCCTGGCCCTAATATCGCTGGCCATAATATCCCTGGCCCTAATATCCCTGGCCCTAATATCCCTGGCCTTAATATCCCTGGCCCTAATATCCCTGGCCCTAATATCCCTGGCCCTAATATCCCTGGCCCTAATATCCCTGGCCATAATATGCCTGGCCCTAATATCCCTGGCCATTATATCCCTGGCCCTAATATCCCTGACCGTAATATCCCTGGCCCTAATATCCCTGGCCCTAATATCTCTGGCCCTAATATCCCTGGCCCTAATATCCCTGGCCCTAATATCCGTGGTCCTAATATCCCTGGCCCAAATATCCCTGGCCCTAATATCCATGGCCCTAATATCCCTGACCCTAATATCCCTGGCCCTAATATCCCTGGCCCTAATATCCCTCGCCCTAATATCTCTGGCCGTAATATCCGTGGACCTAATATCCCTGGCCCTAATATCCCTGGCCCTAATATCCCTGGCCCTAATATCCCTGGACCTAATATCCCTGGCCCTAATATCCCTGGCCCTAATATCCCTGGCCCTAATATCCCTGGCCCTAATATCACTGGCCATAATATCCCTGGCCCTAATATCCCTGGCCCTAATATCCCTGGCATTAATATCCCTGGCCCTAATATCCCTGGCCCTAATATCCCTGGCCCTAATATCCCTGGCCCTAATATCCCTGGACATAATATGCCTTTCCCTAATATCTCTAGCCATTATATCCCTGGCCCTACTATCCCTGACCGTAATATCCGTGGCCCTAATATCCCTGGCCCTAATATCTCTGGCCCTAATATCCCTGGCCCTAATATCCCTGGCCCTAATATCCGTGGCCCTAATATCCCTGGCCCAAATATCCCTGGCCCTAATATCCCTGGCCCTAATATCCCTGACCCTAATATCCCTGGCCCTAATATCCCTGGCCCTAATATCCCTTGCCCTAATATCCCTGGCGCCTAATATCCCTGGCCATAATATCCCTGGCACTAATATCCCTGTCCCTAATAATGCTGGCCCTAATCTCCCTGGCCCTAATATCCCTGGCCCTAATATCCCTGGCCCTAATATCCCTGGCCCTAATATCCCTGGCCCTAATATCCCTGGCCCTAATATCCCTGGCCCTAATATTCCTGGCCCTGATATCCCTGGTCCTAATATCCCTGGCCCTAATATCCCTGGCCCTAATATCCCTGGACCTAATATCCCTGGCCCTAATATCCCTGGCCCTAATATCCCTGGCCCTAATATCCCTTGCCCTAAAATCCATGGCCCTAATATCCCTGGCCCTAATATCCCTGGCCCTAATATCCCTGGCCCTAATATCCCTGGCCCTAATATCCCTGGCCCTAATATCCCTGGCCCTAATATCCCTGGCCCTAATATCCCTGGCCCTAATAACCCTGGCCCTAATATCCCTGGCCCTAATATCCCTGGCCCTAATATCCCTGGCCCTAATATCCCTGGCCCTAATATCCGTGGACCTAACATCCCTGGCCCTAATATCCCTGGCCCTAATATCCCTGTCCCTAATATCCCTTGCCCTAAAATCCCTGGCCCTAATATCACTGGGCCTAATGTCCCTGGCCCTAATATCCCTGGCCCTAATATCCCTGGCCCTAATATCCCTGGCCCTAATATCCCTGGCCCTAATATCCCTGGCCCTAATATCCCTGGCCCTAATATCCCTGGCCCTAATATCCCTGGCCCTAATATCCCTGGCCCTAATATCCCTGGCCCTAATATCCCTGGCCCTAATATCCCTGGCCCTTATATCCCTGGCCCTAAAATCCCTGGCCCTAATATCCCTGGCCCTAATATCCCTGGCCCTCATATCCCTGGCCCTCATATCCCTAGCCATAATATCCCTGGCCATAATATCCCTGGCCCTAATATCCCTGGCCCTAAAATCCCTGGCCCTAATATCCCTGGCCCTAATATCCCTGGACCTAATATCCCTGGCCCTAATATCCCTGGCCCTAATATCTCTGGCCCTAATATCCCTGGCCCTAATATCCCTGGCCGTAATATCCGTGGACCTGATATCCCTGGCCGTAATATCCCTGGCCCTAATATTCCTGGCCCTAATATCCCTGGCCCTAATATCCCTGGCCCTAATAACCCTGGCCCTAATATCCCTGGCCCTAATATCCCTGGCCCTAATATCTCTGGCCCTAATATCCCTGGCCCTAATATCCCTGGCCGTAATATCCGTGGACCTGATATCCCTGGCCGTAATATCCCTGGCCCTAATATCCCTGGCCCTAATATCCCTGGCCCTAATATTTCTGGCCCTAATATCCCTGGCCCTAATATCCTTGGCCCTAATATCCCTGGCCCTAATATCGCTGGCCATAATATCCCTGGCCCTAATATCCCTGGCCCTAATATCCCTGGCCTTAATATCCCTGGCCCTAATATCCCTGGCCCTAATATCCCTGGCCCTAATATCCCTGGCCCTAATATCCCTGGCCATAATATGCCTGGCCCTAATATCCCTGGCCATTATATCCCTGGCCCTAATATCCCTGACCGTAATATCCCTGGCCCTAATATCCCTGGCCCTAATATCTCTGGCCCTAATATCCCTGGCCCTAATATCCCTGGCCCTAATATCCGTGGTCCTAATATCCCTGGCCCAAATATCCCTGGCCCTAATATCCCTGGCCCTAATATCCCTGGCCCTAATATCCCTCGCCCTAATATCTCTGGCCGTAATATCCGTGGACCTAATATCCCTGGCCCTAATATCCCTGGCCCTAATATCCCTGGCCCTAATATCCCTCGCCCTAATATCTCTGGCCGTAATATCCGTGGACCTAATATCCCTGGCCCTAATATCCCTGGCCCTAATATCCCTGGCCCTAATATCCCTGGACCTAATATCCCTGGCCCTAATATCCCTGGCCCTAATATCCCTGGCCCTAATATCCCTGGCCCTAATATCACTGGCCATAATATCCCTGGCCCTAATATCCCTGGCCCTAATATCCCTGGCATTAATATCCCTGGCCCTAATATCCCTGGCCCTAAAATCCCTGGCCCTAATATCCCTGGCCCTAATATCCCTGGACATAATATGCCTTTCCCTAATATCTCTAGCCATTATATCCCTGGCCCTAATATCCCTGACCGTAATATCCGTGGCCCTAATATCCCTGGCCCTAATATCTCTGGCCCTAATATCCCTGGCCCTAATATCTCTGGCCCTAATATCCGTGGCCCTAATATCCCTGGCCCAAATATCCCTGGCCCTAATATCCCTGGCCCTAATATCCCTGACCCTAATATCCCTGGCCCTAATATCCCTGGCCCTAATATCCCTTGCCCTAATATCCCTGGCACCTAATATCCCTGGCCATAATATCCCTGGCACTAATATCCCTGTCCCTAATAATGCTGGCCCTAATCTCCCTGGCCCTAATATCCCTGGCCCTAATATCCCTGGCCCTAATATCCCTGGCCCTAATATCCCTGGCCCTAATATCCCTGGCCCTAATATCCCTGGCCCTAATATTCCTGGCCCTGATATCCCTGGTCCTAATATCCCTGGCCCTAATATCCCTGGCCCTAATATCCCTGGACCTAATATCCCTGGCCCTAATATCCCTGGCCCTAATATCCCTGGCCCTAATATCCCTTGCCCTAAAATCCATGGCCCTAATATCCCTGGCCCTAATATCCCTGGCCCTAATATCCCTGGCCCTAATATCCCTGGCCCTAATATCCCTGGCCCTAATATCCCTGGCCCTAATATCCCTGGCCCTAATATCCCTGGCCCTAATAACCCTGGCCCTAATATCCCTGGCCCTAATATCCCTGGCCCTAATATCCCTGGCCCTAATATCCCTGGCCCTAATATCCGTGGACCTAACATCCCTGGCCCTAATATCCCTGGCCCTAATATCCCTGTCCCTAATATCCCTTGCCCTAAAATCCCTGGCCCTAATATCACTGGGCCTAATATCCCTGGCCCTAATATCCCTGGCCCTAATATCCCTGGCCCTAATATCCCTGGCCCTAATATCCCTGGCCCTAATATCCCTGGCCCTAATATCCCTGGCCCTAATATCCCTGGCCCTAATATCCCTGGCCCTAATATCCCTGGCCCTAATATCCCTGGCCCTAATATCCCTGGCCCTAATATCCCTGGCCCTAATATCCCTGGCCCTAAAATCCCTGGCCCTAATATCCCTGGCCCTAATATCCCTGGCCCTCATATCCCTGGCCCTCATATCCCTAGCCATAATATCCCTGGCCATAATATCCCTGGCCCTAATATCCCTGGCCCTAAAATCCCTGGCCCTAATATCCCTGGCGCTAATATCCCTGGCCCTAATATCCCTGGCCCTGATATCCCTGGCGCTAATATCCCTGGCCCTAATATCCCTGGCCCTGATATCCCTGGCCCTGATATCCCTGGCCCTAATATCCCTGGCCCTAATATCCCTGGCCCTAATATCCCTGGCCCTAAAATCCCTGGCCCTAATATCCCTGGCCCTAATATTCCTGGCCCTAATATCCCTGGCCCTAATATCCCTGGCCCTAATATCCCTGGCCCCAATATCCCTGGCCCTAATATCCCTGGCCCTAATATCCCTGGCCATAATATCCCTGGCCCTAATATCCCTGGCCCTTATATCCCTGGTCCTAATATCCCTGGCCCTAATATACCTGGCCCTAATATCCCAGGCTTAATATCCCTTCCATAATATCCCTGGCCATAATATCCCTGGCCCTAATATCCCTGGCCCTAATAACCCTGGCCCTAATATCCCTGGCCCTAATATCCCTGGCCCTAATATCTCTGGCCCTAATATCCCTGGCCCTAATATCCCTGGCTGTAATATCCGTGGACCTGATATCCCTGGCCATAATATCCCTGGCCATAATATCCCTGGCCCTAATATCCTTGGCCTTAATATCCCTGGCCCTAATATCCCTGGCCCTAATATCCCTGGCCCTAATATCCCTGGCCCTAATATCCCTGGCCATAATATGCCTGGCCCTAATATCCCTGGCCATTATATCCCTGGCCCTAATATCCCTGACCATAATATCCCTGGCCCTAATATCCCTGGCCCTAATATCTCTGGCCCTAATATCCCTGGCCCTAATATCCCTGGTCCTAATATCCGTGGCCCTAATATCCCTGGCCCAAATATCCCTGGCCCTAATATCCCTGGCCCTAATATCCCTGGCCCTAATATCCCTGGCCCTAATATCCCTGGCCCTAATATCCCTGGCCCTAATATCCCTGGCCCTAATATCCCTGGCCCTAATATACCTGGTCCTAATATACCTGGCCCTAATATGCCTGGCTCTAATATCCCTGGCCCTAATATCCCTGGCCCTAATATCCCTGGCCCTAATATCGCTGGCCCTAATATCCCTGGCCCTAATATCCCTGGCCCTAATATCCCTGGCCCTAATATCCCTGGCCCTAATATCCATGGCCCTAATATCCCTGGCCCTAATATCCCTGGACCTAATATCCCTGGCCCTACTATCCCTGGACCTAATATCCCTGGCCCTAATAACCCTGGCACTAATATCCCTGGCCCTAATATCCCTGGCCCTAATATCCCTTGCCCTAAAATCCCTGGCCCTAATATCCCTGGCCCTAATATCCCTGGCCCTAATATCCCTGGCCATAATATCCCTGGCCCCAATATCCCTGGCCCTAATATCCCTGGCCCTAATATCCCTGGCCCTAATATCCCTGGCCCTAATATCCCTGGCCTTAATAACCCTGGCCCTAATAACCCTGGCCCTAATATCCCTGGCCCTAATATCCCTGGCCCTAATATCCCTGGCCCTAATATCCCTGGCCCTAATAACCCTGGCCGTAATATCCGTGGACCTAATATCCCTGGCCCTAATATCCCTGGCCCTAATATCCCTGGCCCTAATATCCCTGGCCCTAATATCCCTGGCCCTAATATCCCTGGCCCTAATATCCCTGGCCCTAATATCGCTGGCCATAACATCCCTGGCCCTAATAACCCTGGCCCTAATATCCCTGGCCTTAATATCCCTGGCCCTAATATCCCTGGCCCTAATATCCCTGGCCCTAATATCCCTGGCCATAATATGCCTGGCCCTAATATCCCTGGCCATTATATCCCTGGCCCTAATATCCCTGACCGTAATATCCCTGGCCCTAATATCCCTGGCCCTAATATCTCTGGCCCTAATATCCCTGGCCCTAATATCCCTGGCCCTAATATCCGTAGCCCTAATATCCCTGGCCCAAATATCCCTGGCCCTAATATCCCTGGCCCTAATATCCCTGACCCTAATATCCCTGGCCCTAATATCCCTGGCCCTAATATCCCTGGCCCTAATATCCCTGGCCCTAATAACCCTGGCCCTAATATCCCTGGCCCTAATATCCCTGGCCCTAATATCCCTGGCCCTAATATCCCTGGCCCTAATATCCCTGGACCTAACATCCCTGGCCCTATTATCCCTGGCCCTAATATCCCTGGCCCTAAAATCCCTTGCCCTAAAATCCCTGGCCCTAATATCACTGGGCCTAATATCCCTGGCCCTAATATCCCTGGCCCTAATATCCCTGGCCCTAATATCCCTGGCCCTAATATCCCTGGCCCTAATAACCCTGGCCCTAATATCCCTGGCCCTAATATCCCTGGCCCTAATATCCCTGGCCCTAATATCCCTGGCCGTAATATCCCTGGCCCTAATATCCCTGGACCTAATATCCCTGGCCCTAATATCCCTGGCCCTAATATCCCTGGCCCTAATATCCCTGGCCCTAATATCCCTGGCCCTAATATCCCTGGCCTTAATATCCCTGGCCCTAATATCCCTGGCCCTAATATCGCTGGCCCTAATATCTCTGCCCCTAATATCCCTGGCCCTAATATCCCTGGCCCTAATATCCCTGGCCCTAATATCCCTTGCCCTAATATCCCTGGCCATAATATCCCTGGCCCTAATATCCCTGGCCCTAACATCCCTGGCCCTAACATCCCTGGCCCTAATATCCCTGGCCCTAATATCCCTGGCCCTAATATCCCTGGCCCTAATATCCCTGGCCCTAATATCCCTGGCCCTAATATCCATGACCCTAATATCCCTGGCCCTAATATCCCTGGCCCTAATATCCCTCGCCCTAATATCTCTGGCCGTAATATCCGTGGACCTAATATCCCTGGCCCTAATATCCCTGGCCCTAATATCCCTGGCCCTAATATCCCTGGCCCTAATATCCCTGGACCTAATATCCCTGGCCCTAATATCCCTGGCCCTAATATCGCTGGCCATAATATCCCTGGCCCTAATATCCCTGGCCCTAATATCCCTGGCATTAATATCCCTTGCCCTAATATCCCTGGCCCTAATATCCCTGGCCCTAATATCCCTGGCCCTAATATCCCTGGCCATAATATGCCTGGCCCTAATATCCCTAGCCATTATATCCCTGGCCCTAATATCCCTGACCATAATATCCCTGGCCCTAATATCCCTGGCCCTAATATCTCTGGCCCTAATATCCCTGGCCCTAATATCCCTGGCCCTAATATCCGTGGCCCTAATATCCCTGGCCATTATATCCCTGGCCCTAATATCCCTGACCGTAATATCCCTGGCCCTAATATCCCTGGCCCTAATATCTCTGGCCCTAATATCCCTGGCCCTAATATCCCTGGCCCTAATATCCATAGCCCTAATATCCCTGGCCCAAATATCCCTGGCCCTAATATCCCTGGCCCTAATATCCCTGACCCTAATATCCCTGGCCCTAATATCCCTGGCCCTAATATCCCTGGCCCTAATATCCCTGGCCCTAATAACCCTGGCCCTAATATCCCTGGCCCTAATATCCCTGGCCCTAATATCCCTGGCCCTAATATCCCTGGCCCTAATATCCCTGGACCTAACATCCCTGGCCCTAATATCCCTGGCCCTAATATCCCTGGCCCTAAAATCCCTTGCCCTAAAATCCCTGGCCCTAATATCACTGGGCCTAATATCCCTGGCCCTAATATCCCTGGCCCTAATATCCCTGGCCCTAATATCCCTGGCCCTAATATCCCTGGCCCTAATAACCCTGGCCCTAATATCCCTGGCCCTAATATCCCTGGCCCTAATATCCCTGGCCCTAATATCCCTGGCCGTAATATCCCTGGCCCTAATATCCCTGGACCTAATATCCCTGGCCCTAATATCCCTGGCCCTAATATCCCTGGCCCTAATATCCCTGGCCCTAATATCCCCGGCCCTAATATCCCTGGCCTTAATATCCCTGGCCCTAATATCCCTGGCCCTAATATCGCTGGCCCTAATATCTCTGCCCCTAATATCCCTGGCCCTAATATCCCTGGCCCTAATATCCCTGGCCCTAATATCCCTTGCCCTAATATCCCTGGCCATAATATCCCTGGCCCTAACATCCCTGGCCCTAACATCCCTGGCCCTAATATCCCTGGCCCTAATATCCCTGGCCCTAATATCCCTGGCCCTAATATCCCTGGCCCTAATATCCCTGGCCCTAATATCCATGACCCTAATATCCCTGGCCCTAATATCCCTGGCCCTAATATCCCTCGCCCTAATATCTCTGGCCGTAATATCCGTGGACCTAATATCCCTGGCCCTAATATCCCTGGCCCTAATATCCCTGGCCCTAATATCCCTGGCCCTAATATCCCTGGACCTAATATCCCTGGCCCTAATATCCCTGGCCCTAATATCGCTGGCCATAATATCCCTGGCCCTAATATCCCTGGCCCTAATATCCCTGGCATTAATATCCCTTGCCCTAATATCCCTGGCCCTAATATCCCTGGCCCTAATATCCCTGGCCCTAATATCCCTGGCCATAATATGCCTGGCCCTAATATCCCTAGCCATTATATCCCTGGCCCTAATATCCCTGACCATAATATCCCTGGCCCTAATATCCCTGGCCCTAATATCTCTGGCCCTAATATCCCTGGCCCTAATATCCCTGGCCCTAATATCCGTGGCCCTAATATCCCTGGCCCAAATATCCCTGGCCCTAATATCCCTGGCCCTAATATCCCTGACACTAATATCCCTGGCCCTAATATCCTTGGCCCTAATATCCCTTGCCCTAATATCCCTGGCCCTAATATCCCTGGCCATAATATCCCTGGCACTAATATCCCTGTCCCTAATAATGCTGGCCCTAATCTCCCTGGCCCTAATATCCCTGGCCCTAATATCCCTGGCCCTAATATGCCTGGCCCTAATATCCCTGGCCCTAATATCCCTGGCCCTAATATCCCTGGCCCTAATATCCCTGGCCCTAATATCCCTGACCCTAATATCCCTGGCTCTAATATCCCTGGCCCTAATATCCCTCGCCCTAATATCTCTGGCCGTAATATCCGTGGACCTAATATCCCTGGCCCTAATATCCCTGGCCCTAATATCCCTGGCCCTAATATCCCTGGCCCTAATATCCCTGGACCTAATATCCCTGGCCCTAATATCCCTGGCCCTAATATCCATGGCCCTAATATCCCTGGCCCTAATATCCCTGGACCTAATATCCCTGGCCCTAATATCCCTGGACCTAATATCCCTGGCCCTCATATCCCTGGCACTAATATCCCTGGCCCTAATATCCCTGGCCCTAATATCCCTTGCCCTAAAATCCCTGGCCCTAATATCCCTGGCCCTAATATCCCTGGCCCTAATATCCCTGGCCCTAATATCCCTGGCCCTAATATCCCTGGCCCTAATATCCCTGGCCCTTATATCCCTGGCCCTAATATCCCTGGCCCTAATATACCTGGCCCTAATATCCCAGGCTTATTATCCCTTCCATAATATCCCTGGCCATAATATCCCAGGCCCTAATATCCCTGGCCCTAATATCCCTGGCCCTAATATCCCTGGATATAATATCCCTGGCCCTAATATCCCTGGCCCTAATATCCCTGGCCCTAATATCCCTGGCCCTAATATCCCTGGCCCTAATATCCCTGGCCCTAATATCGCTGGCCCTAATATCCCTGGCCCTAATATCCCTGGCCCTCATATCCCTGGCCCTAATATCCCTGGCCCTAATATCCATGGCCCTAATATCTCTGGCCCTAATATCAGTGGACCTAATATCCCTGGCCCTAATATCCCTGGACCTAATATCCCTGGCCCTAATATCCCTGGCACTAATATCCCTGGCCCTAATATCCCTGGCCCTAATATCCCTTACCCTAAAATCCCTGGCCCTAATATCCCTGGCCCTAATATCCCTGGCACTAATATCCCTGGCCCTAATATCCCTGGCCCTAATATCCCTTACCCTAAAATCCCTGGCCCTAAAATCCCTGGCCCTAATATCCCTGGCCCTAATATCCCTTACCCTAAAATCCCTGGCCCTAATATCCCTGGCCCTAATAACCCTGGCCCTAATATCCCTGGCCTTAATATCCCTGGCCCTAATATCCCTGGCCCTAATATCCCTGGCCCTAATATCCCTGGCCATAATATGCCTGGCCCTAATATCCCTGGCCATTATATCCCTGGCCCTAATATCCCTGACCGAAATATCCCTGGCCCTAATATCCCTGGCCCTAATATCTCTGGCCCTAATATCCCTGGCCCTAATATCCCTGGCCCTAATATCCGTAGCCCTAATATCCCTGGCCCAAATATCCCTGGCCCTAATATCCCTGGCCCTAATATCCCTGACCCTAATATCCCTGGCCCTAATATCCCTGGCCCTAATATCCCTGGCCCTAATATCCCTGGCCCTAATAACCCTGGCCCTAATATCCCTGGCCCTAATATCCCTGGCCCTAATATCCCTGGCCCTAATATCCCTGGCCCTAATATCCCTGGACCTAACATCCCTGGCCCTAATATCCCTGGCCCTAATATCCCTGGCCCTAAAATCCCTTGCCCTAAAATCCCTGGCCCTAATATCACTGGGCCTAATATCCCTGGCCCTAATATCCCTGGCCCTAATATCCCTGGCCCTAATATCCCTGGCCCTAATATCCCTGGCCCTAATAACCCTGGCCCTAATATCCCTGGCCCTAATATCCCTGGCCCTAATATCCCTGGCCCTAATATCCCTGGCCGTAATATCCCTGGCCCTAATATCCCTGGACCTAATATCCCTGGCCCTAATATCCCTGGCCTTAATATCCCTGGCCCTAATATCCCTGGCCCTAATATCGCTGGCCCTAATATCTCTGCCCCTAATATCCCTGGCCCTAATATCCCTGGCCCTAATATCCCTGGCCCTAATATCCCTTGCCCTAATATCCCTGGCCATAATATCCCTGGCCCTAATATCCCTGGCCCTAACATCCCTGGCCCTAACATCCCTGGCCCTAATATCCCTGGCCCTAATATCCCTGGCCCTAATATCCCTGGCCCTAATATCCCTGGCCCTAATATCCCTGGCCCTAATATCCATGACCCTAATATCCCTGGCCCTAATATCCCTGGCCCTAATATCCCTCGCCCTAATATCTCTGGCCGTAATATCCGTGGACCTAATATCCCTGGCCCTAATATCCCTGGCCCTAATATCCCTGGCCCTAATATCCCTGGCCCTAATATCCCTGGACCTAATATCCCTGGCCCTAATATCCCTGGCCCTAATATCGCTGGCCATAATATCCCTGGCCCTAATATCCCTGGCCCTAATATCCCTGGCATTAATATCCCTTGCCCTAATATCCCTGGCCCTAATATCCCTGGCCCTAATATCCCTGGCCCTAATATCCCTGGCCATAATATGCCTGGCCCTAATATCCCTAGCCATTATATCCCTGGCCCTAATATCCCTGACCATAATATCCCTGGCCCTAATATCCCTGGCCCTAATATCTCTGGCCCTAATATCCCTGGCCCTAATATCCCTGGCCCTAATATCCGTGGCCCTAATATCCCTGGCCATTATATCCCTGGCCCTAATATCCCTGACCGTAATATCCCTGGCCCTAATATCCCTGGCCCTAATATCTCTGGCCCTAATATCCCTGGCCCTAATATCCCTGGCCCTAATATCCATAGCCCTAATATCCCTGGCCCAAATATCCCTGGCCCTAATATCCCTGGCCCTAATATCCCTGACCCTAATATCCCTGGCCCTAATATCCCTGGCCCTAATATCCCTGGCCCTAATATCCCTGGCCCTAATAACCCTGGCCCTAATATCCCTGGCCCTAATATCCCTGGCCCTAATATCCCTGGCCCTAATATCCCTGGCCCTAATATCCCTGGACCTAACATCCCTGGCCCTAATATCCCTGGCCCTAATATCCCTGGCCCTAAAATCCCTTGCCCTAAAATCCCTGGCCCTAATATCACTGGGCCTAATATCCCTGGCCCTAATATCCCTGGCCCTAATATCCCTGGCCCTAATATCCCTGGCCCTAATATCCCTGGCCCTAATAACCCTGGCCCTAATATCCCTGGCCCTAATATCCCTGGCCCTAATATCCCTGGCCCTAATATCCCTGGCCGTAATATCCCTGGCCCTAATATCCCTGGACCTAATATCCCTGGCCCTAATATCCCTGGCCCTAATATCCCTGGCCCTAATATCCCTGGCCCTAATATCCCCGGCCCTAATATCCCTGGCCTTAATATCCCTGGCCCTAATATCCCTGGCCCTAATATCGCTGGCCCTAATATCTCTGCCCCTAATATCCCTGGCCCTAATATCCCTGGCCCTAATATCCCTGGCCCTAATATCCCTTGCCCTAATATCCCTGGCCATAATATCCCTGGCCCTAACATCCCTGGCCCTAACATCCCTGGCCCTAATATCCCTGGCCCTAATATCCCTGGCCCTAATATCCCTGGCCCTAATATCCCTGGCCCTAATATCCCTGGCCCTAATATCCATGACCCTAATATCCCTGGCCCTAATATCCCTGGCCCTAATATCCCTCGCCCTAATATCTCTGGCCGTAATATCCGTGGACCTAATATCCCTGGCCCTAATATCCCTGGCCCTAATATCCCTGGCCCTAATATCCCTGGCCCTAATATCCCTGGACCTAATATCCCTGGCCCTAATATCCCTGGCCCTAATATCGCTGGCCATAATATCCCTGGCCCTAATATCCCTGGCCCTAATATCCCTGGCATTAATATCCCTTGCCCTAATATCCCTGGCCCTAATATCCCTGGCCCTAATATCCCTGGCCCTAATATCCCTGGCCATAATATGCCTGGCCCTAATATCCCTAGCCATTATATCCCTGGCCCTAATATCCCTGACCATAATATCCCTGGCCCTAATATCCCTGGCCCTAATATCTCTGGCCCTAATATCCCTGGCCCTAATATCCCTGGCCCTAATATCCGTGGCCCTAATATCCCTGGCCCAAATATCCCTGGCCCTAATATCCCTGGCCCTAATATCCCTGACACTAATATCCCTGGCCCTAATATCCTTGGCCCTAATATCCCTTGCCCTAATATCCCTGGCCCTAATATCCCTGGCCATAATATCCCTGGCACTAATATCCCTGTCCCTAATAATGCTGGCCCTAATCTCCCTGGCCCTAATATCCCTGGCCCTAATATCCCTGGCCCTAATATCCCTGGCCCTAATATCCCTGGCCCTAATATCCCTGGCCCTAATATCCCTGGCCCTAATATCCCTGGCCCTAATATCCCTGACCCTAATATCCCTGGCTCTAATATCCCTGGCCCTAATATCCCTCGCCCTAATATCTCTGGCCGTAATATCCGTGGACCTAATATCCCTGGCCCTAATATCCCTGGCCCTAATATCCCTGGCCCTAATATCCCTGGCCCTAATATCCCTGGACCTAATATCCCTGGCCCTAATATCCCTGGCCCTAATATCCATGGCCCTAATATCCCTGGCCCTAATATCCCTGGACCTAATATCCCTGGCCCTAATATCCCTGGACCTAATATCCCTGGCCCTCATATCCCTGGCACTAATATCCCTGGCCCTAATATCCCTGGCCCTAATATCCCTTGCCCTAAAATCCCTGGCCCTAATATCCCTGGCCCTAATATCGCTGGCCCTAATATCCCTGGCCCTAATATCCCTGGCCCTAATATCCCTGGCCCTAATATCCCTGGCCCTTATATCCCTGGCCCTAATATCCCTGGCCCTAATATACCTGGCCCTAATATCCCAGGCTTATTATCCCTTCCATAATATCCCTGGCCATAATATCCCTGGCCCTAATATCCCTGGCCCTAATATCCCTGGCCCTAATATCCCTGGATATAATATCCCTGGCCCTAATATCCCTGGCCCTAATATCCCTGGCCCTAATATCCCTGGCCCTAATATCCCTGGCCCTAATATCCCTGGCCCTAATATCGCTGGCCCTAATATCCCTGGCCCTAATATCCCTGGCCCTCATATCCCTGGCCCTAATATCCCTGGCCCTAATATCCATGGCCCTAATATCTCTGGCCCTAATATCAGTGGACCTAATATCCCTGGCCCTAATATCCCTGGACCTAATATCCCTGGCCCTAATATCCCTGGCACTAATATCCCTGGCCCTAATATCCCTGGCCCTAATATCCCTTACCCTAAAATCCCTGGCCCTAATATCCCTGGCCCTAATATCCCTGGCACTAATATCCCTGGCCCTAATATCCCTGGCCCTAATATCCCTTACCCTAAAATCCCTGGCCCTAAAATCCCTGGCCCTAATATCCCTGGCCCTAATATCCCTTACCCTAAAATCCCTGGCCCTAATATCCCTGGCCCTAATAACCCTGGCCCTAATATCCCTGGCCTTAATATCCCTGGCCCTAATATCCCTGGCCCTAATATCCCTGGCCCTAATATCCCTGGCCATAATATGCCTGGCCCTAATATCCCTGGCCATTATATCCCTGGCCCTAATATCCCTGACCGAAATATCCCTGGCCCTAATATCCCTGGCCCTAATATCTCTGGCCCTAATATCCCTGGCCCTAATATCCCTGGCCCTAATATCCGTAGCCCTAATATCCCTGGCCCAAATATCCCTGGCCCTAATATCCCTGGCCCTAATATCCCTGACCCTAATATCCCTGGCCCTAATATCCCTGGCCCTAATATCCCTGGCCCTAATATCCCTGGCCCTAATAACCCTGGCCCTAATATCCCTGGCCCTAATATCCCTGGCCCTAATATCCCTGGCCCTAATATCCCTGGCCCTAATATCCCTGGACCTAACATCCCTGGCCCTAATATCCCTGGCCCTAATATCCCTGGCCCTAAAATCCCTTGCCCTAAAATCCCTGGCCCTAATATCACTGGGCCTAATATCCCTGGCCCTAATATCCCTGGCCCTAATATCCCTGGCCCTAATATCCCTGGCCCTAATATCCCTGGCCCTAATAACCCTGGCCCTAATATCCCTGGCCCTAATATCCCTGGCCCTAATATCCCTGGCCCTAATATCCCTGGCCGTAATATCCCTGGCCCTAATATCCCTGGACCTAATATCCCTGGCCCTAATATCCCTGGCTCTAATATCCCTGGCCCTAATATCCCTGGCCCTAATATCCCCGGCCCTAATATCCCTGGCCTTAATATCCCTGGCCCTAATATCCCTGGCCCTAATATCGCTGGCCCTAATATCTCTGCCCCTAATATCCATGACCCTAATATCCCTGGCCCTAATATCCCTGGCCCTAATATCCCTCGCCCTAATATCTCTGGCCGTAATATCCGTGGACCTAATATCCCTGGCCCTAATATCCCTGGCCCTAATATCCCTGGCCCTAATATCCCTGGCCCTAATATCCCTGGACCTAATATCCCTGGCCCTAATATCCCTGGCCCTAATATCGCTGGCCATAATATCCCTGGCCCTAATATCCCTGGCCCTAATATCCCTGGCCCTAATATCCCTGGCCCTAATATCCATGGCCCTAATATCTCTGGCCCTAATATCAGTGGACCTAATATCCCTGGCCCTAATATCCCTGGACCTAATATCCCTGGCCCTAATATCCCTGGCACTAATATCCCTGGCCCTAATATCCCTGGCCCTAATATCCCTTACCCTAAAATCCCTGGCCCTAATATCCCTGGCCCTAATATCCCTGGCACTAATATCCCTGGCCCTAATATCCCTGGCCCTAATATCCCTTACCCTAAAATCCCTGGCCCTAAAATCCCTGTCCCTAATAATGCTGGCCCTAATCTCCCTGGCCCTAATATCCCTGGCCCTAATATCCCTTACCCTAAAATCCCTGGCCCTAATATCCCTGGCCCTAATATCCCTGACCCTAATATCCCTGGCCCTAATATCCCTGGCCCTAATATCCCTGGCCCTAATATCCCTGGCCCTAATAACCCTGGCCCTAATATCCCTGGCCCTAATATCCCTGGCCCTAATATCCCTGGCCCTAATATCCCTGGCCCTAATATCCCTGGACCTAACATCCCTGGCCCTAATATCCCTGGCCCTAATATCCCTGGCCCTAAAATCCCTTGCCCTAAAATCCCTGGCCCTAATATCACTGGGCCTAATATCCCTGGCCCTAATATCCCTGGCCCTAATATCCCTGGCCCTAATATCCCTGGCCCTAATATCCCTGGCCCTAATAACCCTGGCCCTAATATCCCTGGCCCTAATATCCCTGGCCCTAATATCCCTGGCCCTAATATCCCTGGCCTTAATATCCCTGGCCCTAATATCCCTGGACCTAATATCCCTGGCCCTAATATCCCTGGCCCTAATATCCCTGGCCCTAATATCCCTGGCCCTAATATCCCCGGCCCTAATATCCCTGGCCTTAATATCCCTGGCCCTAATATCCCTGGCCCTAATATCGCTGGCCCTAATATCTCTGCCCCTAATATCCCTGACCCTAATATCCCTGGCCCTAATATCCCTGGCCCTAATATCCCTTGCCCTAATATCCCTGGCGCCTAATATCCCTGGCCATAATATCCCTGGCACTAATATCCCTGTCCCTAATAATGCTGGCCCTAATCTCCCTGGCCCTAATATCCCTGGCCCTAATATCCCTGGCCCTAATATCCCTGGCCCTAATATCCCTGGCCCTAATATCCCTGGCCCTAATATCCCTGGCCCTAATATCCCTGGCCCTCATATTCCTGGCCCTGATATCCCTGGTCCTAATATCCCTGGACCTAACATCCCTGGCCCTAATATCCCTGGCCTAAAATCCCTTGCCCTAAAATCCCTGGCCCTAATATCACTGGGCCTAATATCCCTGGCCCTAATATCCCTGGCCCTAATATCCCTGGCCCTAATATCCCTGGCCCTAATATCCCTGGCCCTAATAACCCTGGCCCTAATATCCCTGGCCCTAATATCCCTGGCCCTAATATCCCTGGCCCTAATATCCCTGGCCGTAATATCCCTGGCCCTAATATCCCTGGACCTAATATCCCTGGCCCTAATATCCCTGGCCCTAATATCCCTGGCCCTAATATCCCTGGCCCTAATATCCCCGGCCCTAATATCCCTGGCCTTAATATCCCTGGCCCTAATATGCCTGGCCCTAATATCGCTGGCCCTAATATCTCTGCCCCTAATATCCCTGACCCTAATATCCCTGGCCCTAATATCCCTGGCCCTAATATCCCTTGCCCTAATATCCCTGGCGCCTAATATCCCTGGCCATAATATCCCTGGCACTAATATCCCTGTCCCTAATAATGCTGGCCCTAATCTCCCTGGCCCTAATATCCCTGGCCCTAATATCCCTGGCCCTAATATCCCTGGCCCTAATATCCCTGGCCCTAATATCCCTGGCCCTAATATCCCTGGCCCTAATATCCCTGGCCCTCATATTCCTGGCCCTGATATCCCTGGTCCTAATATCCCTGGCCCTAATATCCCTGGCCCTAATATCCCTGGACCTAATATCCCTGGCCCTAATATCCCTGGCCCTAATATCCCTGGCCCTAATATCCCTTGCCCTAAAATCCCTGGCCCTAATATCCCTGGCCCTAATATCCCTGGCCCTAATATCCCTGGCCCTAATATCCCTGGCCCTAATATCCCTGGCCCTAATATCCCTGGCCCTAATATCCCTGGCCCTAATAACCCTGGCCCTAATATCCCTGGCCCTAATATCCATGGCCCTAATATCCCTGGCCCTAATATCCCTGGACCTAATATCCCTGGCCCTAATATCCCTGGACCTAATATCCCTGGCCCTAATATCCCTGGCACTAATATCCCTGGCACTAATATCCCTGGCCCTAATATCCCTTGCCCTAATATCCCTGGCCCTAATATCCCTGGCCCTAATATCCCTGGCCCTAATATCCCTGGCCCTAATATCCCTGGCCCTAATATCCCTGGCCTTAATAACCCTGGCCCTAATAACCCTGGCCCTAATATCCCTGGCCCTAATATCCCTGGCCCTAATATCTCTGGCCCTAATATCCCTGGCCCTAATATCCCTGGCCGTACTATCCGTGGACCTGATATCCCTGGCCGTAATATCCCTGGCCCTAATATCCCTGGCCCTAATATCCCTGGCCCTAATATTTCTGGCCCTAATATCCCTGGCCCTAATATCCTTGGCCCTAATATCCCTGGCCCTAATATCGCTGGCCATAATATCCCTGGCCCTAATTTCCCTGGCCCTAATATCCCTGGCCTTAATATCCCTGGCCCTAATATCCCTGGCCCTAATATCCCTGGCCCTAATATCCCTGGCCCTAATATCCCTGGCCATAATATGCCTGGCCCTAATATCCCTGGCCATTATATCCCTGGCCCTAATATCCCTGACCGTAATATCCCTGGCCCTAATATCCCTGGCCCTAATATCTCTGGCCCTAATATCCCTGGCCCTAATATCCCTGGCCCTAATATCCGTGGTCCTAATATCCCTGGCCCAAATATCCCTGGCCCTAATATCCATGGCCCTAATATCCCTGACCCTAATATCCCTGGCCCTAATATCCCTGGCCCTAATATCCCTGGCCCTAATATCCCTGGACCTAATATCCCTGGCCCTAATATCCCTGGCCCTAATATCCCTGGCCCTAATATCCCTGGCCCTAATATCACTGGCCATAATATCCCTGGCCCTAATATCCCTGGCCCTAATATCCCTGGCATTAATATCCCTGGCCCTAA
Organism: Petromyzon marinus; assembly: GCF_048934315.1. Classification (NCBI taxonomy): domain Eukaryota; kingdom Metazoa; phylum Chordata; class Hyperoartia; order Petromyzontiformes; family Petromyzontidae; genus Petromyzon; species Petromyzon marinus. The sequence continues at coordinate 1,957,530 of NW_027422728.1, forward strand.
TATTCCTGGCCCTAATATCCCTGGCCCTAATATCCCTGGCCCTAATATCCCTGGACATAATATGCCTTTCCCTAATATCTCTAGCCATTATATCCCTGGCCCTAATATCCCTGACCGTAATATCCGTGGCCCTAATATCGCTGGCCCTAATATCTCTGGCCCTAATATCCCTGGCCCTAATATCCCTGGCCCTAATATCCGTGGCCCTAATATTCCTGGCCCAAATATCCCTGGCCCTAATATCCCTGGCCCTAATCTCCCTGACCCTAATATCCCTGGCCCTAATATCCCTGGCCCTAATATCCCTTGCCCTAATATCCCTAGCGCCTAATATCCCTGGCCATAATATCCCTGGCACTAATATCCCTGTCCCTAATAATGCTGGCCCCAATCTCCCTGGCCCTAGTATCCCTGGCCCTAATATCCCTGGCCCTAATATCCCTGGCCCTAATATCCCTGGCCCTAATATCCCTGGCCCTAATATCCCTGGCCCTAATATTCCTGGCCCTGATATCCCTGGTCCTAATATCCCTGGCCCTAATATCCCTGGCCCTAATATCCCTGGACCTAATATCCCTGGCCCTAATATCCCTGGCCCTAATATCCCTGGCCCTAATATCCCTTGCCCTAAAATCCCTGGCCCTAATATCCCTGGCCCTAATATCCCTGGCCCTAATATCCCTGGCCCTAATATCCCTGGCCCTAATATCCCTGGCCCTAATATCCCTGGCCCTAATATCCCTGGCCCTAATATCCCTGGCCCTAATAACCCTGGCCCTAATATCCCTGGCCCTAATATCCCTGGCCCTAATATCCCTGGCCATAATATGCCTGGCCCTAATATCCCTGGCCATTATATCCCTGGCCCTAATATCCCTGACCGTAATATCCCTGGCCCTAATATCCCTGGCCCTAATATCTCTGGCCCTAATATCCCTGGCCCTAATATCCCTGGTCCTAATATCCGTGGCCCTAATATCCCTGGCCCAAATATCCCTGGCCCTAATATCCCTGGCCCTAATATCCCTGGCCCTAATATCCCTGGCCCTAATATCCCTGGCCCTAATATCCCGGGCCCTAATATCCCTGGCCCTAATATACCTGGTCCTAATATCCCTGGCCCTAATATGCCTGGCTCTAATATCCCTGGCCCTAATATCCCTGGCCCTAATATCCCTGGCCCTAATATCGCTGGCCCTAATATCCCTGGCCCTAATATCCCTGGCCCTAATATCCCTGGCCCTAATATCCCTGGCCCTAATATCCATGGCCCTAATATCCCTGGCCCTAATATCCCTGGACCTAATATCCCTGGCCCTACTATCCCTGGACCTAATATCCCTGGCCCTAATAACCCTGGCACTAATATCCCTGGCCCTAATATCCCTGGCCCTAATATCCCTTGCCCTAAAATCCCTGGCCCTAATATCCCTGGCCCTAATATCCCTGGCCCTAATATCCCTGGCCATAATATCCCTGGCCCCAATATCCCTGGCCCTAATATCCCTGGCCCTAATATCCCTGGCCTTAATAACCCTGGCCCTAATAACCCTGGCCCTAATATCCCTGGCCCTAATATCCCTGGCCCTAATATCCCTGGCCCTAATATCCCTAGCCCTAATATCCCTGGCCTTAATAACTCTGGCCCAAATAACCCTGGCCCTAATATCCCTGGCCCTAATATCCCTGGCCCTAATATCTCTGGCCCTAATATCCCTGGCCCTAATATCCCTGGCCGTAATATCCGTGGACCTGATATCCCTGGCCGTAATATCCCTGGCCCTAATATCCCTGGCCCTAATATCCCTGGACCTAATATTTCTGGCCCTAATATCCCTGGCCCTAATATCCTTGGCCCTAATATCCCTGGCCCTAATATCGCTGGCCATAATATCCCTGGCCCTAATATCCCTGGCCCTAATATCCCTGGCCTTAATATCCCTGGCCCTAATATCCCTGGCTCTAATATCCCTGGCCCTAATATCCCTGGCCCTAATATCCCTGGCCATAATATGCCTGGCCCTAATATCCCTGGCCATTATATCCCTGGCCCTAATATCCCTGACTGTAATATCCCTGGCCCTAATATCCCTGGCCCTAATATCTCTGGCCCTAATATCCCTGGCCCTAATATCCCTGGCCCTAATATCCGTGGTCCTAATATCCCTGGCCCAAATATCCCTGGCCCTAATATCCATGGCCCTAATATCCCTGACCCTAATATCCCTGGCCCTAATATCCCTGGCCCTAATATCCCTCGCCCTAATATCTCTGGCCGCAATATCCGTGGACCTAATATCCCTGGCCCTAATATCCCTGGCCCTAATATCCCTGGCCCTAATATCCCTGGACCTAATATCCCTGGCCCTAATATCCCTGGCCCTAATATCCCTGGCCCTAATATCCCTGGCCCTAATATCACTGGCCATAATATCCCTGGCCCTAATATCCCTGGCCCTAATATCCCTGGCATTAATATCCCTGGCCCTAATATCCCTGGCCCTAATATCCCTGGCCCTAATATTCCTGGCCCTAATATCCCTGCACATAATATGCCTTTCCCTAATATCTCTAGCCATTATATCCCTGGCCCTAATATCCCTGACCGTAATATCCGTGGCCCTAATATCCCTGGCCCTAATATCTCTGGCCCTAATATCCCTGGCCCTAATATCCCTGGCCCTAATATCCGTGGCCCTAATATCCCTGGCCCAAATATCCCTGGCCCTAATATCCCTGGCCCTAATATCCCTGACCCTAATATCCCTGGCCCTAATATCCCTGGCCCTAATATCCCTTGCCCTAATATCCCTGGCGCCTAATATCCCTGGCCATAATATCCCTGGCACTAATATCCCTGTCCCTAATAATGCTGGCCCTAATCTCCCTGGCCCTAATATCCCTGGCCCTAATATCCCTGGCCCTAATATCCCTTGCCCTAATATCCCTGGCGCCTAATATCCCTGGCCATAATATCCCTGGCACTAATATCCCTGTCCCTAATAATGCTGGCCCTAATCTCCCTGGCCCTAATATCCCTGGCCCTAATATCCCTGGCCCTAATATCCCTGGCCCTAATATCCCTGGCCCTAATATCCCTGGCCCTAATATCCCTGGCCCTAATATTCCTGGCCCTGATATCCCTGGTCCTAATATCCCTGGCCCTAATATCCCTGGCCCTAATATCCCTGGACCTAATATCCCTGTCCCTAATAATGCTGGCCCTAATCTCCCTGGCCCTAATATCCCTGGCCCTAATATCCCTGGCCCTAATATCCCTGGCCCTAATATCCCTGGCCCTAATATCCCTGGCCCTAATATCCCTGGCCCTAATATTCCTGGCCCTGATATCCCTGGTCCTAATATCCCTGGCCCTAATATCCCTGGCCCTAATATCCCTGGACCTAATATCCCTGGCCCTAATATCCCTGGCCCTAATATCCCTGGCCCTAATATCCCTTGCCCTAAAATCCATGGCCCTAATATCCCTGGCCCTAATATCCCTGGCCCTAATATCCCTGGCCCTAATATCCCTGGCCCTAATATCCCTGGCCCTAATATCCCTGGCCCTAATATCCCTGACCCTAATATCCCTGGCCCTAATAACCCTGGCCCTAATATCCCTGGCCCTAATATCCCTGGCCTTAATATCCCTGGCCCTAATATCCCTGGCCCTAATATCCCTGGCCCTAATAACCCTGGCCCTAATATCCCTGGCCATAATATGCCTGGCCCTAATATCCCTGGCCATTATATCCCTGGCCCTAATATCCCTGACCGTAATATCCCTGGCCCTAATATCCCTGGCCCTAATATCTCTGGCCCTAATATCCCTGGCCCTAATATCCCTGGCCCTAATATCCGTGGTCCTAATATCCCTGGCCCAAATATCCCTGGCCCTAATATCCATGGCCCTAATATCCCTGACCCTAATATCCCTGGCCCTAATATCCCTGGCCCTAATATCCCTGGCCCTAATATCCCTGGACCTAATATCCCTGGCCCTAATATCCCTGGCCCTATAATATCCCTGGCCCTAATATCCATGGCCCTAATATCACTGGCCATAATATCCCTGGCCCTAATATCCCTGGCCCTAATATCCCTGGCATTAATATCCCTGGCCCTAATATCCCTGGCCCTAATATCCCTGGCCCTAATATCCCTGGCCCTAATATCCCTGGACATAATATGCCTTTCCCTAATATCTCTAGCCATTATATCCCTGGCCCTAATATCCCTGACCGTAATATCCGTGGCCCTAATATCCCTGGCCCTAATATCTCTGGCCCTAATATCCCTGGCCCTAATATCCCTGGCCCTAATATCCGTGGCCCTAATATCCCTGGCCCAAATATCCCTGGCCCTAATATCCCTGGCCCTAATCTCCCTGACCCTAATATCCCTGGCCCTAATATCCCTGGCCCTAATATCCCTTGCCCTAATATCCCTAGCGCCTAATATCCCTGGCCATAATATCCCTGGCACTAATATCCCTGTCCCTAATAATGCTGGCCCCAATCTCCCTGGCCCTAGTATCCCTGGCCCTAATATCCCTGGCCCTAATATCCCTGGCCCTAATATCCGTGGTCCTAATATCCCTGGCCCAAATATCCCTGGCCCTAATATCCATGGCCCTAATATCCCTGACCCTAATATCCCTGGCCCTAATATCCCTGGCCCTAATATCCCTCGCCCTAATATCTCTGGCCGCAATATCCGTGGACCTAATATCCCTGGCCCTAATATCCCTGGCCCTAATATCCCTGGCCCTAATATCCCTGGACCTAATATCCCTGGCCCTAATATCCCTGGCCCTAATATCCCTGGCCCTAATATCCCTGGCCCTAATATCACTGGCCATAATATCCCTGGCCCTAATATCCCTGGCCCTAATATCCCTGGCATTAATATCCCTGGCCCTAATATCCCTGGCCCTAATATCCCTGGCCCTAATATCCCTGGCCCTAATATCCCTGGACATAATATGCCTTTCCCTAATATCTCTAGCCATTATATCCCTGGCCCTAATATCCCTGACCGTAATATCCGTGGCCCTAATATCCCTGGCCCTAATATCTCTGGCCCTAATATCCCTGGCCCTAATATCCCTGGCCCTAATATCCGTGGCCCTAATATCCCTGGCCCAAATATCCCTGGCCCTAATATCCCTGGCCCTAATATCCCTGACCCTAATATCCCTGGCCCTAATATCCCTGGCCCTAATATCCCTTGCCCTAATATCCCTGGCGCCTAATATCCCTGGCCATAATATCCCTGGCACTAATATCCCTGTCCCTAATAATGCTGGCCCTAATCTCCCTGGCCCTAATATCCCTGTCCCTAATAATGCTGGCCCTAATCTCCCTGGCCCTAATATCCCTGGCCCTAATATCCCTGGCCCTAATATCCCTGGCCCTAATATTCCTGGCCCTGATATCCCTGGTCCTAATATCCCTGGCCCTAATATCCCTGGCCCTAATATCCCTGGACCTAATATCCCTGGCCCTAATATCCCTGGCCCTAATATCCCTGGCCCTAATATCCCTTGACCTAAAATCCATGGCCCTAATATCCCTGGCCCTAATATCCCTGGCCCTAATATCCCTGGCCCTAATATCCCTGGCCCTAATATCCCTGGCCCTAATATCCCTGGCCCTAATATCCCTGACCCTAATATCCCTGGCCCTAATAACCCTGGCCCTAATATCCCTGGCCCTAATATCCCTGGCCTTAATATCCCTGGCCCTAATATCCCTGGCCCTAATATCCCTGGCCCTAATAACCCTGGCCCTAATATCCCTGGCCATAATATGCCTGGCCCTAATATCCCTGGCCATTATATCCCTGGCCCTAATATCCCTGACCGTAATATCCCTGGCCCTAATATCCCTGGCCCTAATATCTCTGGCCCTAATATCCCTGGCCCTAATATCCCTGGCCCTAATATCCGTGGTCCTAATATCCCTGGCCCAAATATCCCTGGCCCTAATATCCATGGCCCTAATATCCCTGACCCTAATATCCCTGGCCCTAATATCCCTGGCCCTAATATCCCTGGCCCTAATATCCCTGGACCTAATATCCCTGGCCCTAATATCCCTGGCCCTAATATCCCTGGCCCTAATATCCCTGGCCCTAATATCACTGGCCATAATATCCCTGGCCCTAATATCCCTGGCCCTAATATCCCTGGCATTAATATCCCTGGCCCTAATATCCCTGGCCCTAATATCCCTGGCCCTAATATCCCTGGCCCTAATATCCCTGGACATAATATGCCTTTCCCTAATATCTCTAGCCATTATATCCCTGGCCCTAATATCCCTGACCGTAATATCCGTGGCCCTAATATCCCTGGCCCTAATATCTCTGGCCCTAATATCCCTGGCCCTAATATCCCTGGCCCTAATATCCGTGGCCCTAATATCCCTGGCCCAAATATCCCTGGCCCTAATATCCCTGGCCCTAATCTCCCTGACCCTAATATCCCTGGCCCTAATATCCCTGGCCCTAATATCCCTTGCCCTAATATCCCTAGCGCCTAATATCCCTGGCCATAATATCCCTGGCACTAATATCCCTGTCCCTAATAATGCTGGCCCCAATCTCCCTGGCCCTAGTATCCCTGGCCCTAATATCCCTGGCCCTAATATCCCTGGCCCTAATATCCCTGGCCCTAATATCCCTGGCCCTAATATCCCTGGCCCTAATATTCCTGGCCCTGATATCCCTGGTCCTAATATCCCTGGCCCTAATATCCCTGGCCCTAATATCCCTGGACCTAATATCCCTGGCCCTAATATCCCTGGCCCTAATATCCCTGGCCCTAATATCCCTTGCCCTAAAATCCCTGGCCCTAATATCCCTGGCCCTAATATCCCTGGCCCTAATATCCCTGGCCCTAATATCCCTGGCCCTAATATCCCTGGCCCTAATATCCCTGGCCCTAATATCCCTGGCCCTAATATCCCTGGCCCTAATAACCCTGGCCCTAATATCCCTGGCCCTAATATCCCTGGCCCTAATATCCCTGGCCATAATATGCCTGGCCCTAATATCCCTGGCCATTATATCCCTGGCCCTAATATCCCTGACCGTAATATCCCTGGCCCTAATATCCCTGGCCCTAATATCTCTGGCCCTAATATCCCTGGCCCTAATATCCCTGGTCCTAATATCCGTGGCCCTAATATCCCTGGCCCAAATATCCCTGGCCCTAATATCCCTGGCCCTAATATCCCTGGCCCTAATATCCCTGGCCCTAATATCCCTGGCCCTAATATCCCTGGCCCTAATATCCCTGGCCCTAATATACCTGGTCCTAATATCCCTGGCCCTAATATGCCTGGCTCTAATATCCCTGGCCCTAATATCCCTGGCCCTAATATCCCTGGCCCTAATATCGCTGGCCCTAATATCCCTGGCCCTAATATCCCTGGCCCTAATATCCCTGGCCCTAATATCCCTGGCCCTAATATCCATGGCCCTAATATCCCTGGCCCTAATATCCCTGGACCTAATATCCCTGGCCCTACTATCCCTGGACCTAATATCCCTGGCCCTAATAACCCTGGCACTAATATCCCTGGCCCTAATATCCCTGGCCCTAATATCCCTTGCCCTAAAATCCCTGGCCCTAATATCCCTGGCCCTAATATCCCTGGCCCTAATATCCCTGGCCATAATATCCCTGGCCCCAATATCCCTGGCCCTAATATCCCTGGCCCTAATATCCCTGGCCTTAATAACCCTGGCCCTAATAACCCTGGCCCTAATATCCCTGGCCCTAATATCCCTGGCCCTAATATCCCTGGCCCTAATATCCCTGGCCCTAATATCCCTGGCCTTAATAACCCTGGCCCTAATAACCCTGGCCCTAATATCCCTGGCCCTAATATCCCTGGCCCTAATATCTCTGGCCCTAATATCCCTGGCCCTAATATCCCTGGCCGTAATGTCCGTGGACCTGATATCCCTGGCCGTAATATCCCTGGCCCTAATATCCCTGGCCCTAATATCCCTGGACCTAATATTTCTGGCCCTAATATCCCTGGCCCTAATATCCTTGGCCCTAATATCCCTGGCCCTAATATCGCTGGCCATAATATCCCTGGCCCTAATATCCCTGGCCCTAATATCCCTGGCCTTAATATCCCTGGCCCTAATATCCCTGGCTCTAATATCCCTGGCCCTAATATCCCTGGCCCTAATATCCCTGGCCATAATATGCCTGGCCCTAATATCCCTGGCCATTATATCCCTGGCCCTAATATCCCTGACTGTAATATCCCTGGCCCTAATATCCCTGGCCCTAATATCTCTGGCCCTAATATCCCTGGCCCTAATATCCCTGGCCCTAATATCCGTGGTCCTAATATCCCTGGCCCAAATATCCCTGGCCCTAATATCCATGGCCCTAATATCCCTGACCCTAATATCCCTGGCCCTAATATCCCTGGCCCTAATATCCCTCGCCCTAATATCTCTGGCCGCAATATCCGTGGACCTAATATCCCTGGCCCTAATATCCCTGGCCCTAATATCCCTGGCCCTAATATCCCTGGACCTAATATCCCTGGCCCTAATATCCCTGGCCCTAATATCCCTGGCCCTAATATCCCTGGCCCTAATATCACTGGCCATAATATCCCTGGCCCTAATATCCCTGGCCCTAATATCCCTGGCATTAATATCCCTGGCCCTAATATCCCTGGCCCTAATATCCCTGGCCCTAATATCCCTGGCCCTAATATCCCTGGACATAATATGCCTTTCCCTAATATCTCTAGCCATTATATCCCTGGCCCTAATATCCCTGACCGTAATATCCGTGGCCCTAATATCCCTGGCCCTAATATCTCTGGCCCTAATATCCCTGGCCCTAATATCCCTGGCCCTAATATCCGTGGCCCTAATATCCCTGGCCCAAATATCCCTGGCCCTAATATCCCTGGCCCTAATATCCCTGACCCTAATATCCCTGGCCCTAATATCCCTGGCCCTAATATCCCTTGCCCTAATATCCCTGGCGCCTAATATCCCTGGCCATAATATCCCTGGCACTAATATCCCTGTCCCTAATAATGCTGGCCCTAATCTCCCTGGCCCTAATATCCCTGGCCCTAATATCCCTGGCCCTAATATCCCTGGCCCTAATATCCCTGGCCCTAATATCCCTGGCCCTAATATCCCTGGCCCTAATATTCCTGGCCCTGATATCCCTGGTCCTAATATCCCTGGCCCTAATATCCCTGGCCCTAATATCCCTGGACCTAATATCCCTGGCCCTAATATCCCTGGCCCTAATATCCCTGGCCCTAATATCCCTTGCCCTAAAATCCATGGCCCTAATATCCCTGGCCCTAATATCCCTGGCCCTAATATCCCTGGCCCTAATATCCCTGGCCCTAATATCCCTGGCCCTAATATCCCTGGCCCTAATATCCCTGACCCTAATATCCCTGGCCCTAATAACCCTGGCCCTAATATCCCTGGCCCTAATATCCCTGGCCCTAATATCCCTGGTCCTAATATCCCTGGCCCTAATATCCGTGGACCTAACATCCCTGGCCCTAATATCCCTGGCCCTAATATCCCTGTCCCTAATATCCCTTGCCCTAAAATCCCTGGCCCTAATATCACTGGGCCTAATATCCCTGGCCCTAATATCCCTGCCCCTAATATCCCTGGCCCTAATATCCCTGGCCCTAATATCCCTGGCCCTAATATCCCTGGCCCTAATATCCCTGGCCCTAATATCCCTGGCCCTAATATCCCTGGCCCTAATATCCCTGGCCCTAATATCCCTGGCCCTAATATCCCTGGCCCTAATATCCCTGGCCCTAATATCCCTGGCCCTAATATCCCTGGCCCTAAAATCCCTGGCCCTAATATCCCTGGCCCTAATATCCCTGGCCCTCATATCCCTGGCCCTCATATCCCTAGCCATAATATCCCTGGCCATAATATCCCTGGCCCTAATATCCCTGGCCCTAAAATCCCTGGCCCTAATATCCCTGGCGCTAATATCCCTGGCCCTAATATCCCTGGCCCTGATATCCCTGGCCCTGATATCCCTGGCCCTAATATCCCTGGCCCTAATATCCCTGGCCCTAATATCCCTGGCCCTAAAATCCCTGGCCCTAATATCCCTGGCCCTAATATTCCTGGCCCTAATATCCCTGGCCCTAATATCCTTGGCCCTAATATCCCTGGCCCCAATATCCCTGGCCCTAATATCCCTGGCCCTAATATCCCTGGCCATAATATCCCTGGCCCTAATATCCCTGGCCCTTATATCCCTGGTCCTAATATCCCTGGCCCTAATATACCTGGCCCTAATATCCCAGGCTTAATATCCCTTCCATAATATCCCTGGCCATAATATCCCTGGCCCTAATATCCCTGGCCCTAATAACCCTGGCCCTAATATCCCTGGCCCTAATATCCCTGGCCCTAATATCTCTGGCCCTAATATCCCTGGCCCTAATATCCCTGGCCGTAATATCCGTGGACCTGATATCCCTGGCCATAATATCCCTGGCCCTAATATCCCTGGCCCTAATATCCCTGGCCATAATATCTCTGGCCCTAATATCCTTGGCCTTAATATCCCTGGCCCTAATATACCTGGCCCTAATATCCCTGGCCCTAATATCCCTGGCCCTAATATCCCTGGCCATAATATGCCTGGCCCTAATATCCCTGGCCATTATATCCCTGGCCCTAATATCCCTGACCATAATATCCCTGGCCCTAATATCCCTGGCCCTAATATCTCTGGCCCTAATATCCCTGGCCCTAATATCCCTGGTCCTAATATCCGTGGCCCTAATATCCCTGGCCCAAATATCCCTGGCCCTAATATCCCTGGCCCTAATATCCCTGGCCCTAATATCCCTGGCCCTAATATCCCTGGCCCTAATATCCCTGGCCCTAATATCCCTGGCCCTAATATACCTGGTCCTAATATCCCTGGCCCTAATATGCCTGGCTCTAATATCCCTGGCCCTAATATCCCTGGCCCTAATATCCCTGGCCCTAATATCGCTGGCCCTAATATCCCTGGCCCTAATATCCCTGGCCCTAATATCCCTGGCCCTAATATCCCTGGCCCTAATATCCATGGCCCTAATATCCCTGGCCCTAATATCCCTGGACCTAATATCCCTGGCCCTACTATCCCTGGACCTAATATCCCTGGCCCTAATAACCCTGGCACTAATATCCCTGGCCCTAATATCCCTGGCCCTAATATCCCTTGCCCTAAAATCCCTGGCCCTAATATCCCTGGCCCTAATATCCCTGGCCCTAATATCCCTGGCCATAATATCCCTGGCCCCAATATCCCTGGCCCTAATATCCCTGGCCCTAATATCCCTGGCCCTAATATCCCTGGCCCTAATATCCCTGGACTTAATAACCCTGGCCCTAATAACCCTGGCCCTAATATCCCTGGCCCTAATATCCCTGGCCCTAATATCCCTGGCCCTAATATCCCTGGCCCTAATAACCCTGGCCGTAATATCCGTGGACCTAATATCCCTGGCCCTAATATCCCTGGCCCTAATATCCCTGGCCCTAATATCCCTGGCCCTAATATCCCTGGCCCTAATATCCCTGGCCCTAATATCCCTGGCCCTAATATCCCTGGCCCTAATATCGCTGGCCATAACATCCCTGGCCCTAATAACCCTGGCCCTAATATCCCTGGCCTTAATATCCCTGGCCCTAATATCCCTGGCCCTAATATCCCTGGCCCTAATATCCCTGGCCATAATATGCCTGGCCCTAATATCCCTGGCCATTATATCCCTGGCCCTAATATCCCTGACCATAATATCCCTGGCCCTAAAATCCCTTGCCCTAAAATCCCTGGCCCTAATATCACTGGGCCTAATATCCCTGGCCCTAATATCCCTGGCCTTAAAATCCCTGGCCCTAATATCCCTGGCCCTAATATCGCTGGCCCTAATATCTCTGCCCCTAATATCCCTGGCCCTAATATCCCTGGCCCTAATATCCCTGGCCCTAATATCCCTTGCCCTAATATCCCTGGCCATAATATCCCTGGCCCTAATATCCCTGGCCCTAACATCCCTGGCCCTAACATCCCTGGCCCTAATATCCCTGGCCCTAATATCCCTGGCCCTAATATCCCTGGCCCTAATATCCCTGGCCCTAATATCCCTGGCCCTAATATCCATGACCCTAATATCCCTGGCCCTAATATCCCTGGCCCTAATATCCCTCGCCCTAATATCTCTGGCCGTAATATCCGTGGACCTAATATCCCTGGCCCTAATATCCCTGGCCCTAATATCCGTGGCCCTAATATCCCTGGCCCTAATATCCCTGGACCTAATATCCCTGGCCCTAATATCCCTGGCCCTAATATCGCTGGCCATAATATCCCTGGCCCTAATATCCCTGGCCCTAATATCCCTGGCATTAATATCCCTTGCCCTAATATCCCTGGCCCTAATATCCCTGGCCCTAATATCCCTGGCCCTAATATCCCTGGCCATAATATGCCTGGCCCTAATATCCCTAGCCATTATATCCCTGGCCCTAATATCCCTGACCATAATATCCCTGGCCCTAATATCCCTGGCCCTAATATCTCTGGCCCTAATATCCCTGGCCCTAATATCCCTGGCCCTAATATCCGTGGCCCTAATATCCCTGGCCATTATATCCCTGGCCCTAATATCCCTGACCGTAATATCCCTGGCCCTAATATCCCTGGCCCTAATATCTCTGGCCCTAATATCCCTGGCCCTAATATCCCTGGCCCTAATATTCGTAGCCCTAATATCCCTGGCCCAAATATCCCTGGCCCTAATATCCCTGGCCCTAATATCCCTGACCCTAATATCCCTGGCCCTAATATCCCTGGCCCTAATATCCCTGGCCCTAATATCCCTGGCCCTAATAACCCTGGCCCTAATATCCCTGGCCCTAATATCCCTGGCCCTAATATCCCTGGCCCTAATATCCCTGGCCCTAATATCCCTGGACCTAACATCCCTGGCCCTAATATCCCTGGCCCTAATATCCCTGGCCCTAAAATCCCTTGCCCTAAAATCCCTGGCCCTAATATCACTGGGCCTAATATCCCTGGCCCTAATATCCCTGGCCCTAATATCCCTGGCCCTAATATCCATGACCCTAATATCCCTGGCCCTAATATCCCTGGCCCTAATATCCCTCGCCCTAATATTTCTGGCCGTAATATCCGTGGACCTAATATCCCTGGCCCTAATATCCCTGGCCCTAATATCCCTGGCCCTAATATCCCTGGACCTAATATCCCTGGCCCTAATATCCCTGGCCCTAACATCGCTGGCCATAATATCCCTGGCCCTAATATCCCTGGCCCTAATATCCCTGGCCCTAACATCGCTGGCCCTAATATCCCTGGCCCTAACATCGCTGGCCGTAATATCCCTGGCCCTAATATCCCTGGCCATAATATGCCTGGCCCTAATATCCCTAGCCATTATATCCCTGGCCCTAATATCCCTGACCATAATATCCCTGGCCCTAATATCCCTGGCCCTAATATCTCTGGCCCTAATATCCCTGGCCCTAATATCCCTGGCCCTAATATCCGTGGCCCTAATATCCCTGGCCCAAATATCCCTGGCCCTAATATCCCTGGCCCTAATATCCCTGACACTAATATCCCTGGCCCTAATATCCTTGGCCCTAATATCCCTTGCCCTAATATCCCTGGCCCTAATATCCCTGGCCATAATATCCCTGGCACTAATATCCCTGTCCCTAATAATGCTGGCCCTAATCTCCCTGGCCCTAATATCCCTGGCCCTAATATCCCTGGCCCTAATATCCCTGGCCCTAATATCCCTGGCCCTAATATCCCTGGCCCTAATATCCCTGGCCCTAATATCCCTGACCCTAATATCCCTGGCTCTAATATCCCTGGCCCTAATATCCCTCGCCCTAATATCTCTGGCCGTAATATCCGTGGACCTAATATCCCTGGCCCTAATATCCCTGGCCCTAATATCCCTGGCCCTAATATCCCTGGCCCTAATATCCCTGGACCTACTATCCCTGGCCCTAATATCCCTGGCCCTAATATCCATGGCCCTAATATCCCTGGCCCTAATATCCCTGGACCTAATATCCCTGGCCCTAATATCCCTGGACCTAATATCCCTGGCCCTCATATCCCTGGCACTAATATCCCTGGCCCTAATATCCCTGGCCCTAATATCCCTTGCCCTAAAATCCCTGGCCCTAATATCCCTGGCCCTAATATCCCTGGCCCTAATATCCCTGGCCCTAATATCCCTGGCCCTAATATCCCTGGCCCTAATATCCCTGGCCCTTATATCCCTGGCCCTAATATCCCTGGCCCTAATATACCTGGCCCTAATATCCCAGGCTTATTATCCCTTCCATAATATCCCTGGCCATAATATCCCTGGCCCTAATATCCCTGGCCCTAATATCCCTGGCCCTAATATCCCTGGATATAATATCCCTGGCCCTAATATCCCTGGCCCTAATATCCCTGGCCCTAATATCCCTGGCCCTAATATCCCTGGCCCTAATATCCCTGGCCCTAATATCGCTGGCCCTAATATCCCTGGCCCTAATATCCCTGGCCCTAATATCCCTGGCCCTAATATCCCTGGCCCTAATATCCATGGCCCTAATATCTCTGGCCCTAATATCAGTGGACCTAATATCCCTGGCCCTAATATCCCTGGACCTAATATCCCTGGCCCTAATATCCCTGGCACTAATATCCCTGGCCCTAATATCCCTGGCCCTAATATCCCTTACCCTGAAATCCCTGGCCCTAATATCCCTGGCCCTAATATCGCTGGCACTAATATCCCTGGCCCTAATATCCCTGGCCCTAATATCCCTTACCCTAAAATCCCTGGCCCTAAAATCCCTGGCCCTAATATCCCTGGCCCTAATATCCCTTACCCTAAAATCCCTGGCCCTAATATCCCTGGCCCTAATAACCCTGGCCCTAATATCCCTGGCCTTAATATCCCTGGCCCTAATATCCCTGGCCCTAATATCCCTGGCCCTAATATCCCTGGCCATAATATGCCTGGCCCTAATATCCCTGGCCATTATATCCCTGGCCCTAATATCCCTGACCGAAATATCCCTGGCCCTAATATCCCTGGCCCTAATATCTCTGGCCCTAATATCCCTGGCCCTAATATCCCTGGCCCTAATATCCGTAGCCCTAATATCCCTGGCCCAAATATCCCTGGCCCTAATATCCCTGGCCCTAATATCCCTGACCCTAATATCCCTGGCCCTAATATCCCTGGCCCTAATATCCCTGGCCCTAATATCCCTGGCCCTAATAACCCTGGCCCTAATATCCCTGGCCCTAATATCCCTGGCCCTAATATCCCTGGCCCTAATATCCCTGGCCCTAATATCCCTGGACCTAACATCCCTGGCCCTAATATCCCTGGCCCTAATATCCCTGGCCCTAAAATCCCTTGCCCTAAAATCCCTGGCCCTAATATCACTGGGCCTAATATCCCTGGCCCTAATATCCCTGGCCCTAATATCCCTGGCCCTAATATCCCTGGCCCTAATATCCCTGGCCCCAATAACCCTGGCCCTAATATCCCTGGCCCTAATATCCCTGGCCCTAATATCCCTGGCCCTAATATCCCTGGCCATAATATCCCTGGCCCTAATATCCCTGGACCTAATATCCCTGGCCCTAATATCCCTGGCCCTAATATCCCTGGCCCTAATATCCCTGGCCCTAATATCCCCGGCCCTAATATCCCTGGCCTTAATATCCCTGGCCCTAATATCCCTGGCCCTATTATCGCTGGCCCTAATATCTCTGCCCCTAATATCCCTGGCCCTAATGTCCCTTGCCCTAATATCCCTGGCCCTAATATCCCTTGCCCTAATATCCCTGGCCATAATATCCCTGGCCCTAATATCCCTGGCCCTAATATCCCTGGCCCTAACATCCCTGGCCCTAACATCCCTGGCCCTAATATCCCTGGCCCTAATATCCCTGGCCCTAATATCCCTGGCCCTAATATCCCTGGCCCTAATATCCCTGGCCCTAATATCCATGACCCTAATATCCCTGGCCCTAATATCCCTGGCCCTAATATCCCTCGCCCTAATATCTCTGGCCGTAATATCCGTGGACCTAATATCCCTGGCCCTAATATCCCTGGCCCTAATATCCCTGGCCCTAATATCCCTGGCCCTAATATCCCTGGACCTAATATCCCTGGCCCTAATATCCCTGGCCCTAATATCGCTGGCCATAATATCCCTGGCCCTAATATCCCTGGCCCTAATATCCCTGGCCCTAATATCCCTGGCCCTAATATCCATGGCCCTAATATCTCTGGCCCTAATATCAGTGGACCTAATATCCCTGGCCCTAATATCCCTGGACCTAATATCCCTGGCCCTAATATCCCTGGCACTAATATCCCTGGCCCTAATATCCCTGGCCCTAATATCCCTTACCCTAAAATCCCTGGCCCTAATATCCCTGGCCCTAATATCCCTGGCACTAATATCCCTGGCCCTAATATCCCTGGCCCTAATATCCCTTACCCTAAAATCCCTGGCCCTAAAATCCCTGGCCCTAATATCCCTGGCCCTAATATCCCTTACCCTAAAATCCCTGGCCCTAATATCCCTGGCCCTAATAACCCTGGCCCTAATATCCCTGGCCTTAATATCCCTGGCCCTAATATCCCTGGCCCTAATATCCCTGGCCCTAATATCCCTGGCCATAATATGCCTGGCCCTAATATCCCTGGCCATTATATCCCTGGCCCTAATATCCCTGACCGAAATATCCCTGGCCCTAATATCCCTGGCCCTAATATCTCTGGCCCTAATATCCCTGGCCCTAATATCCCTGGCCCTAATATCCGTAGCCCTAATATCCCTGGCCCAAATATCCCTGGCCCTAATATCCCTGGCCCTAATATCCCTGACCCTAATATCCCTGGCCCTAATATCCCTGGCCCTAATATCCCTGGCCCTAATATCCCTGGCCCTAATAACCCTGGCCCTAATATCCCTGGCCCTAATATCCCTGGCCCTAATATCCCTGGCCCTAATATCCCTGGCCCTAATATCCCTGGACCTAACATCCCTGGCCCTAATATCCCTGGCCCTAATATCCCTGGCCCTAAAATCCCTTGCCCTAAAATCCCTGGCCCTAATATCACTGGGCCTAATATCCCTGGCCCTAATATCCCTGGCCCTAATATCCCTGGCCCTAATATCCCTGGCCCTAATATCCCTGGCCCTAATAACCCTGGCCCTAATATCCCTGGCCCTAATATCCCTGGCCCTAATATCCCTGGCCCTAATATCCCTGGCCGTAATATCCCTGGCCCTAATATCCCTGGACCTAATATCCCTGGCCCTAATATCCCTGGCCCTAATATCCCTGGCCCTAATATCCTTGGCCCTAATATCCCCGGCCCTAATATCCCTGGCCTTAATATCCCTGGCCCTAATATCCCTGGCCCTAATATCGCTGGCCCTAATATCTCTGCCCCTAATATCCCTGGACCTAATATCCCTGGCCCTAATATCCCTGGCCCTAATATCCCTTGCCCTAATATCCCTGGCCATAATATCCCTGGCCCTAATATCCCTGGCCCTAATATCCCTGGCCCTAACATCCCTGGCCCTAACATCCCTGGCCCTAATATCCCTGGCCCTAATATCCCTGGCCCTAATATCCCTGGCCCTAATATCCCTGGCCCTAATATCCCTGGCCCTAATATCCATGACCCTAATATCCCTGGCCCTAATATCCCTGGCCCTAATATCCCTCGCCCTAATATCTCTGGCCGTAATATCCGTGGACCTAATATCCCTGGCCCTAATATCCCTGGCCCTAATATCCCTGGCCCTAATATCCCTGGCCCTAATATCCCTGGACCTAATATCCCTGGCCCTAATATCCCTGGCCCTAATATCGCTGGCCATAATATCCCTGGCCCTAATATCCCTGGCCCTAATATCCCTGGCATTAATATCCCTTGCCCTAATATCCCTGGCCCTAATATCCCTGGCCCTAATATCCCTGGCCCTAATATCCCTGGCCATAATATGCCTGGCCCTAATATCCCTAGCCATTATATCCCTGGCCCTAATATCCCTGACCATAATATCCCTGGCCCTAATATCCCTGGCCCTAATATCTCTGGCCCTAATATCCCTGGCCCTAATATCCCTGGCCCTAATATCCGTGGCCCTAATATCCCTGGCCCAAATATCCCTGGCCCTAATATCCCTGGCCCTAATATCCCTGACACTAATATCCCTGGCCCTAATATCCTTGGCCCTAATATCCCTTGCCCTAATATCCCTGGCCCTAATATCCCTGGCCATAATATCCCTGGCACTAATATCCCTGTCCCTAATAATGCTGGCCCTAATCTCCCTGGCCCTAATATCCCTGGCCCTAATATCCCTGACCCTAATATTCCTGGCTCTAATATCCCTGGCCCTAATATCCCTCGCCCTAATATCTCTGGCCGTAATATCCGTGGACCTAATATCCCTGGCCCTAATATCCCTGGCCCTAATATCCCTGGCCCTAATATCCCTGGCCCTACTATCCCTGGACCTAATATCCCTGGCCCTAATATCCCTGGCCCTAATATCCATGGCCCTAATATCCCTGGCCCTAATATCCCTGGACCTAATATCCCTGGCCCTAATATCCCTGGACCTAATATCCCTGGCCCTCATATCCCTGGCACTAATATCCCTGGCCCTAATATCCCTGGCCCTAATATCCCTTGCCCTAAAATCTCTGGCCCTAATATCCCTGGCCCTAATATCCCTGGCCCTAATATCCCTGGCCCTAATATCCCTGGCCCTAATATCCCTGGCCCTAATATCCCTGGCCCTTATATCCCTGGCCCTAATATCCCTGGCCCTAATATACCTGGCCCTAATATCCCAGGCTTATTATCACTTCCATAATATCCCTGGCCATAATATCCCTGGCCCTAATATCCCTGGCCCTAATATCCCTGGCCCTAATATCCCTGGATATAATATCTTTGGCCCTACTATCCCTGGCCCTAATATCCCTGGCCCTAATATCCCTGGCCCTAATATCCCTGGCCCTAATATCCCTGGCCCTAATATCGCTGGCCCTAATATCCCTGGCCCTAATATCCCTGGCCCTAATATCCCTGGCCCTAATATCCATGGCCCTAATATCTCTGGCCCTAATATCAGTGGACCTAATATCCCTGGCCCTAATATCCCTGGACCTAATATCCCTGGCCCTAATATCCCTGGCACTAATATCCCTGGCCCTAATATCCCTGGACCTAATATCCCTTACCCTAAAATCCCTGGCCCTAATATCCCTGGCCCTAATATCCCTGGCACTAATATCCCTGGCCCTAATATCCCTGGCCCTAATATCCCTTACCCTAAAATACCTGGCCCTAAAATCCCTGGCCCTAATATCCCTGGCCCTAATATCCCTTACCCTAAAATCCCTGGCCCTAATATCCCTGGCCCTAATAACCCTGGCCCTAATATCCCTGGCCTTAATATCCCTGGCCCTAATATCCCTGGCCCTAATATCCCTGGCCCTAAAATCCCTGGCCATAATATGCCTGGCCCTAATATCCCTGGCCATTATATCCCTGGCCCTAATATCCCTGACCGAAATATCCCTGGCCCTAATATCCCTGGCCCTAATATCTCTGGCCCTAATATCCCTGGCCCTAATATCCCTGGCCCTAATATCCGTAGCCCTAATATCCCTGGCCCAAATATCCCTGGCCCTAATATCCCTGGCCCTAATATCCCTGACCCTAATATCCCTGGCCCTAATATCCCTGGCCCTAATATCCCTGGCCCTAATATCCCTGGCCCTAATAACCCTGGCCCTAATATCCCTGGCCCTAATATCCCTGGCCCTAATATCCCTGGCCCTAATATCCCTGGCCCTAATATCCCTGGACCTAACATCCCTGGCCCTAATATCCCTGGCCCTAATATCCCTGGCCCTAAAATCCCTTGCCCTAAAATCCCTGGCCCTAATATCACTGGGCCTAATATCCCTGGCCCTAATATCCCTGGCCCTAATATCCCTGGCCCTAATATCCCTGGCCCTAATATCCCTGGCCCTAATAACCCTGGCCCTAATATCCCTGGCCCTAATATCCCTGGCCCTAATATCCCTGGCCCTAATATCCCTGGCCGTAATATCCCTGGCCCTAATATCCCTGGACCTAATATCCCTGGCCCTAATATCCCTGGCCCTAATATCCCTGGCCCTAATATCCCTGGCCCTAATATCCCCGGCCCTAATATCCCTGGCCTTAATATCCCTGGCCCTAATATCCCTGGCCCTAATATTGCTGGCCCTAATATCTCTGCCCCTAATATCCCTGGCCCTAATATCCCTGGCCCTAATATCCCTTGCCCTAATATCCCTGGCCATAATATCCCTGGCCCTAATATCCCTGGCCCTAATATCCCTGGCCCTAACATCCCTGGCCCTAACATCCCTGGCCCTAATATCCCTGGCCCTAATATCCCTGGCCCTAATATCCCTGGCCCTAATATCCCTGGCCCTAATATCCCTGGCCATAATATCCATGACCCTAATATCCCTGGCCCTAATATCCCTGGCCCTAATATCCCTCGCCCTAATATCTCTGGCCGTAATATCCGTGGACCTAATATCCCTGGCCCTAATATCCCTGGCCCTAATATCCCTGGCCCTAATATCCCTGGCCCTAATATCCCTGGCCCTAATATCGCTGGCCCTAATATCCCTGGCCCTAATATCCCTGGCCCTAATATCCCTGGCCCTAATATCCCTGGCCCTAATATCCATGGCCCTAATATCTCTGGCCCTAATATCAGTGGACCTAATATCCCTGGCCCTAATATCCCTGGACCTAATATCCCTGGCCCTAATATCCCTGGCACTAATATCCCTGGCCCTAATATCCCTGGCCCTAATATCCCTTACCCTGAAATCCCTGGCCCTAATATCCCTGGCCCTAATATCGCTGGCACTAATATCCCTGGCCCTAATATCCCTGGCCCTAATATCCCTTACCCTAAAATCCCTGGCCCTAAAATCCCTGGCCCTAATATCCCTGGCCCTAATATCCCTTACCCTAAAATCCCTGGCCCTAATATCCCTGGCCCTAATAACCCTGGCCCTAATATCCCTGGCCTTAATATCCCTGGCCCTAATATCCCTGGCCCTAATATCCCTGGCCCTAATATCCCTGGCCATAATATGCCTGGCCCTAATATCCCTGGCCATTATATCCCTGGCCCTAATATCCCTGACCGAAATATCCCTGGCCCTAATATCCCTGGCCCTAATATCTCTGGCCCTAATATCCCTGGCCCTAATATCCCTGGCCCTAATATCCGTAGCCCTAATATCCCTGGCCCAAATATCCCTGGCCCTAATATCCCTGGCCCTAATATCCCTGACCCTAATATCCCTGGCCCTAATATCCCTGGCCCTAATATCCCTGGCCCTAATATCCCTGGCCCTAATAACCCTGGCCCTAATATCCCTGGCCCTAATATCCCTGGCCCTAATATCCCTGGCCCTAATATCCCTGGCCCTAATATCCCTGGACCTAACATCCCTGGCCCTAATATCCCTGGCCCTAATATCCCTGGCCCTAAAATCCCTTGCCCTAAAATCCCTGGCCCTAATATCCCTGGCCCTAATATCCCTGGCCCTAATATCCCTGGCCCTAATATCCCTGGCCCTAATATCCCTGGCCCTAATAACCCTGGCCCTAATATCCCTGGCCCTAATATCCCTGGCCCTAATATCCCTGGCCCTAATATCCCTGGCCGTAATATCCCTGGCCCTAATATCCCTGGACCTAATATCCCTGGCCCTAATATCCCTGGCCCTAATATCCCTGGCCCTAATATCCCTGGCCCTAATATCCCCGGCCCTAATATCCCTGGCCTTAATATCCCTGGCCCTAATATCCCTGGCCCTATTATCGCTGGCCCTAATATCTCTGCCCCTAATATCCCTGGCCCTAATGTCCCTTGCCCTAATATCCCTGGCCCTAATATCCCTTGCCCTAATATCCCTGGCCATAATATCCCTGGCCCTAATATCCCTGGCCCTAATATCCCTGGCCCTAACATCCCTGGCCCTAACATCCCTGGCCCTAATATCCCTGGCCCTAATATCCCTGGCCCTAATATCCCTGGCCCTAATATCCCTGGCCCTAATATCCCTGGCCCTAATATCCATGACCCTAATATCCCTGGCCCTAATATCCCTGGCCCTAATATCCCTCGCCCTAATATCTCTGGCCGTAATATCCGTGGACCTAATATCCCTGGCCCTAATATCCCTGGCCCTAATATCCCTGGCCCTAATATCCCTGGCCCTAATATCCCTGGACCTAATATCCCTGGCCCTAATATCCCTGGCCCTAATATCGCTGGCCATAATATCCCTGGCCCTAATATCCCTGGCCCTAATATCCCTGGCCCTAATATCCCTGGCCCTAATATCCATGGCCCTAATATCTCTGGCCCTAATATCAGTGGACCTAATATCCCTGGCCCTAATATCCCTGGACCTAATATCCCTGGCCCTAATATCCCTGGCACTAATATCCCTGGCCCTAATATCCCTGGCCCTAATATCCCTTACCCTAAAATCCCTGGCCCTAATATCCCTGGCCCTAATATCCCTGGCACTAATATCCCTGGCCCTAATATCCCTGGCCCTAATATCCCTTACCCTAAAATCCCTGGCCCTAAAATCCCTGGCCCTAATATCCCTGGCCCTAATATCCCTTACCCTAAAATCCCTGGCCCTAATATCCCTGGCCCTAATAACCCTGGCCCTAATATCCCTGGCCTTAATATCCCTGGCCCTAATATCCCTGGCCCTAATATCCCTGGCCCTAATATCCCTGGCCATAATATGCCTGGCCCTAATATCCCTGGCCATTATATCCCTGGCCCTAATATCCCTGACCGAAATATCCCTGGCCCTAATATCCCTGGCCCTAATATCTCTGGCCCTAATATCCCTGGCCCTAATATCCCTGGCCCTAATATCCGTAGCCCTAATATCCCTGGCCCAAATATCCCTGGCCCTAATATCCCTGGCCCTAATATCCCTGACCCTAATATCCCTGGCCCTAATATCCCTGGCCCTAATATCCCTGGCCCTAATATCCCTGGCCCTAATAACCCTGGCCCTAATATCCCTGGCCCTAATATCCCTGGCCCTAATATCCCTGGCCCTAATATCCCTGGCCCTAATATCCCTGGACCTAACATCCCTGGCCCTAATATCCCTGGCCCTAATATCCCTGGCCCTAAAATCCCTTGCCCTAAAATCCCTGGCCCTAATATCACTGGGCCTAATATCCCTGGCCCTAATATCCCTGGCCCTAATATCCCTGGCCCTAATATCCCTGGCCCTAATATCCCTGGCCCTAATAACCCTGGCCCTAATATCCCTGGCCCTAATATCCCTGGCCCTAATATCCCTGGCCCTAATATCCCTGGCCGTAATATCCCTGGCCCTAATATCCCTGGACCTAATATCCCTGGCCCTAATATCCCTGGCCCTAATATCCCTGGCCCTAATATCCTTGGCCCTAATATCCCCGGCCCTAATATCCCTGGCCTTAATATCCCTGGCCCTAATATCCCTGGCCCTAATATCGCTGGCCCTAATATCTCTGCCCCTAATATCCCTGGACCTAATATCCCTGGCCCTAATATCCCTGGCCCTAATATCCCTTGCCCTAATATCCCTGGCCATAATATCCCTGGCCCTAATATCCCTGGCCCTAATATCCCTGGCCCTAACATCCCTGGCCCTAACATCCCTGGCCCTAATATCCCTGGCCCTAATATCCCTGGCCCTAATATCCCTGGCCCTAATATCCCTGGCCCTAATATCCCTGGCCCTAATATCCATGACCCTAATATCCCTGGCCCTAATATCCCTGGCCCTAATATCCCTCGCCCTAATATCTCTGGCCGTAATATCCGTGGACCTAATATCCCTGGCCCTAATATCCCTGGCCCTAATATCCCTGGCCCTAATATCCCTGGCCCTAATATCCCTGGACCTAATATCCCTGGCCCTAATATCCCTGGCCCTAATATCGCTGGCCATAATATCCCTGGCCCTAATATCCCTGGCCCTAATATCCCTGGCATTAATATCCCTTGCCCTAATATCCCTGGCCCTAATATCCCTGGCCCTAATATCCCTGGCCCTAATATCCCTGGCCATAATATGCCTGGCCCTAATATCCCTAGCCATTATATCCCTGGCCCTAATATCCCTGACCATAATATCCCTGGCCCTAATATCCCTGGCCCTAATATCTCTGGCCCTAATATCCCTGGCCCTAATATCCCTGGCCCTAATATCCGTGGCCCTTATATCCCTGGCCCAAATATCCCTGGCCCTAATATCCCTGGCCCTAATATCCCTGACACTAATATCTCTGGCCCTAATATCCTTGGCCCTAATATCCCTTGCCCTAATATCCCTGGCCCTAATATCCCTGGCCATAATATCCCTGGCACTAATATCCCTGTCCCTAATAATGCTGGCCCTAATCTCCCTGGCCCTAATATCCCTGGCCCTAATATCCCTGACCCTAATATTCCTGGCTCTAATATCCCTGGCCCTAATATCCCTCGCCCTAATATCTCTGGCCGTAATATCCGTGGACCTAATATCCCTGGCCCTAATATCCCTGGCCCTAATATCCCTGGCCCTAATATCCCTGGCCCTAATATCCCTGGACCTAATATCCCTGGCCCTAATATCCCTGGCCCTAATATCCATGGCCCTAATATCCCTGGCCCTAATATCCCTGGACCTAATATCCCTGGCCCTAATATCCCTGGACCTAATATCCCTGGCCCTCATATCCCTGGCACTAATATCCCTGGCCCTAATATCCCTGGCCCTAATATCCCTTGCCCTAAAATCTCTGGCCCTAATATCCCTGGACCTAATATCCCTGGCCCTAATATCCCTGGCCCTAATATCCCTGGCCCTAATATCCCTGGCCCTAATATCCCTGGCCCTTATATCCCTGGCCCTAATATCCCTGGCCCTAATATACCTGGCCCTAATATCCCAGGCTTATTATCCCTTCCATAATATCCCTGGCCATAATATCCCTGGCCCTAATATCCCTGGCCCTAATATCCCTGG
Source organism: Petromyzon marinus (assembly GCF_048934315.1). NCBI lineage: Eukaryota > Metazoa > Chordata > Hyperoartia > Petromyzontiformes > Petromyzontidae > Petromyzon > Petromyzon marinus. The sequence goes on from NW_027422728.1 coordinate 1,982,785, forward strand.
CCCTAATATCCCTGGATATAATATCTTTGGCCCTACTATCCCTGGCCCTAATATCCCTGGCCCTAATATCCCTGGCCCTAATATCCCTGGCCCTAATATCCCTGGCCCTAATATCGCTGGCCCTAATATCCCTGGCCCTAATATCCCTGGCCCTAATATCCCTGGCCCTAATATCCCTGGCCCTAATATCCATGGCCCTAATATCTCTGGCCCTAATATCAGTGGACCTAATATCCCTGGCCCTAATATCCCTGGACCTAATATCCCTGGCCCTAATATCCCTGGCACTAATATCCCTGGCCCTAATATCCCTGGACCTAATATCCCTTACCCTAAAATCCCTGGCCCTAATATCCCTGGCCCTAATATCCCTGGCACTAATATCCCTGGCCCTAATATCCCTGGCCCTAATATCCCTTACCCTAAAATCCCTGGCCCTAAAATCCCTGGCCCTAATATCCCTGGCCCTAATATCCCTTACCCTAAAATCCCTGGCCCTAATATCCCTGGCCCTAATAACCCTGGCCCTAATATCCCTGGCCTTAATATCCCTGGCCCTAATATCCCTGGCCCTAATATCCCTGGCCCTAAAATCCCTGGCCATAATATGCCTGGCCCTAATATCCCTGGCCATTATATCCCTGGCCCTAATATCCCTGACCGAAATATCCCTGGCCCTAATATCCCTGGCCCTAATATCTCTGGCCCTAATATCCCTGGCCCTAATATCCCTGGCCCTAATATCCGTAGCACTAATATCCCTGGCCCAAATATCCCTGGCCCTAATATCCCTGGCCCTAATATCCCTGACCCTAATATCCCTGGCCCTAATATCCCTGGCCCTAATATCCCTGGCCCTAATATCCCTGGCCCTAATAACCCTGGCCCTAATATCCCTGGCCCTAATATCCCTGGCCCTAATATCCCTGGCCCTAATATCCCTGGCCCTAATATCCCTGGACCTAACATCCCTGGCCCTAATATCCCTGGCCCTAATATCCCTGGCCCTAAAATCCCTTGCCCTAAAATCCCTGGCCCTAATATCACTGGGCCTAATATCCCTGGCCCTAATATCCCTGGCCCTAATATCCCTGGCCCTAATATCCCTGGCCCTAATATCCCTGGCCCTAATAACCCTGGCCCTAATATCCCTGGCCCTAATATCCCTGGCCCTAATATCCCTGGCCCTAATATCCCTGGCCGTAATATCCCTGGCCCTAATATCCCTGGACCTAATATCCCTGGCCCTAATATCCCTGGCCCTAATATCCCTGGCCCTAATATCCCTGGCCCTAATATCCCCGGCCCTAATATCCCTGGCCTTAATATCCCTGGCCCTAATATCCCTGGCCCTAATATTGCTGGCCCTAATATCTCTGCCCCTAATATCCCTGGCCCTAATATCCCTGGCCCTAATATCCCTGGCCCTAATATCCCTTGCCCTAATATCCCTGGCCATAATATCCCTGGCCCTAATATCCCTGGCCCTAATATCCCTGGCCCTAACATCCCTGGCCCTAACATCCCTGGCCCTAATATCCCTGGCCCTAATATCCCTGGCCCTAATATCCCTGGCCCTAATATCCCTGGCCCTAATATCCCTGGCCATAATATCCATGACCCTAATATCCCTGGCCCTAATATCCCTGGCCCTAATATCCCTCGCCCTAATATCTCTGGCCGTAATATCCGTGGACCTAATATCCCTGGCCCTAATATCCCTGGCCCTAATATCCCTGGCCCTAATATCCCTGGCCATAATATCCCTGGACCTAATATCCCTGGCCCTAATATCCCTGGCCCTAATATCGCTGGCCATAATATCCCTGGCCCTAATATCCCTGGCCCTAATATCCCTGGCATTAATATCCCTTGCCCTAATATCCCTGGCCCTAATATCCCTGGCCCTAATATCCCTGGCCCTAATATCCCTGGCCATAATATGCCTGGCCCTAATATCCCTAGCCATTATATCCCTGTCCCTAATATCCCTGACCATAATATCCCTGGCCCTAATATCCCTGGCCCTAATATCTCTGGCCCTAATATCCCTGGCCCTAATATCCCTGGCCCTAATATCCGTGGCCCTAATATCCCTGGCCCAAATATCCCTGGCCCTAATATCCCTGGCCCTAATATCCCTGACACTAATATCCCTGGCCCTAATATCCTTGGCCCTAATATCCCGTGCCCTAATATCCCTGGCCCTAATATCCGTGGCCATAATATCCCTGGCACTAATATCCCTGTCCCTAATAATGCTGGCCCTAATCTCCCTGGCCCTAATATCCCTGGCCCTAATATCCCTGGCCATAATATCCCTGGCCCTAATATCCCTGGCCCTAATATCCCTGGCCCTAATATCCCTGGCCCTAATATCCCTGACCCTAATATCCCTGGCTCTAATATCCCTGGCCCTAATATCCCTCGCCCTAATATCTCTGGCCGTAATATCCGTGGACCTAATATCCCTGGCCCTAATATCCCTGGCCCTAATATCCCTGGCCCTAATATCCCTGGCCCTAATATCCCTGGACCTAATATCCCTGGCCCTAATATCCCTGGCCCTAATATCCATGGCCCTAATATCCCTGGCCCTAATATCCCTGGACCTAATATCCCTGGCCCTAATATCCCTGGACCTAATATCCCTGGCCCTCATATCCCTGGCACTAATATCCCTGGCCCTAATATCCCTGGCCCTAATATCCCTTGCCCTAAAATCCCTGGCCCTAATATCCCTGGCCCTAATATCCCTGGCCCTAATATCCCTGGCCCTAATATCCCTGGCCCTAATATCCCTGGCCCTAATATCCCTGGCCCTTATATCCCTGGCCCTAATATCCCTGGCCCTAATATACCTGGCCCTAATATCCCAGGCTTTTTATCCCTTCCATAATATCCCTGGCCATAATATCCCTGGCCCTAATATCCCTGGCCCTAATATCCCTGGCCCTAATATCCCTGGATATAATATCCCTGGCCCTAATATTCCTGGCCCTAATATCCCTGGCCCTAATATCCCTGGCCCTAATATCCCTGGCCCTAATATCCCTGGCCCTAATATCGCTGGCCCTAATATCCCTGGCCCTAATATCCCTGGACCTAATATCCCTGGCCCTAATATCCCTGGCCCTAATATCCCTGGCCCTAATATCCCTGGACCTAATATCCCTGGCCCTAATATCCCTGGCCCTAATATCCATGGCCCTAATATCCCTGGCCCTAATATCCCTGGACCTAATATCCCTGGCCCTAATATCCCTGGACCTAATATCCCTGGCCCTCATATCCCTGGCACTAATATCCCTGGCCCTAATATCCCTGGCCCTAATATCCCTTGCCCTAAAATCTCTGGCCCTAATATCCCTGGCCCTAATATCCCTGGCCCTAATATCCCTGGCCCTAATATCCCTGGCCCTAATATCCCTGGCCCTAATATCCCTGGCCCTTATATCCCTGGCCCTAATATCCCTGGCCCTAATATACCTGGCCCTAATATCCCAGGCTTATTATCCCTTCCATAATATCCCTGGCCATAATATCCCTGGCCCTAATATCCCTGGCCCTAATATCCCTGGCCCTAATATCCCTGGATATAATATCTTTGGCCCTACTATCCCTGGCCCTAATATCCCTGGCCCTAATATCCCTGGCCCTAATATCCCTGGCCCTAATATCCCTGGCCCTAATATCGCTGGCCCTAATATCCCTGGCCCTAATATCCCTGGCCCTAATATCCCTGGCCCTAATATCCCTGGCCCTAATATCCATGGCCCTAATATCTCTGGCCCTAATATCAGTGGACCTAATATCCCTGGCCCTAATATCCCTGGACCTAATATCCCTGGCCCTAATATCCCTGGCACTAATATCCCTGGCCCTAATATCCCTGGACCTAATATCCCTTACCCTAAAATCCCTGGCCCTAATATCCCTGGCCCTAATATCCCTGGCACTAATATCCCTGGCCCTAATATCCCTGGCCCTAATATCCCTTACCCTAAAATCCCTGGCCCTAAAATCCCTGGCCCTAATATCCCTGGCCCTAATATCCCTTACCCTAAAATCCCTGGCCCTAATATCCCTGGCCCTAATAACCCTGGCCCTAATATCCCTGGCCTTAATATCCCTGGCCCTAATATCCCTGGCCCTAATATCCCTGGCCCTAAAATCCCTGGCCATAATATGCCTGGCCCTAATATCCCTGGCCATTATATCCCTGGCCCTAATATCCCTGACCGAAATATCCCTGGCCCTAATATCCCTGGCCCTAATATCTCTGGCCCTAATATCCCTGGCCCTAATATCCCTGGCCCTAATATCCGTAGCCCTAATATCCCTGGCCCAAATATCCCTGGCCCTAATATCCCTGGCCCTAATATCCCTGACCCTAATATCCCTGGCCCTAATATCCCTGGCCCTAATATCCCTGGCCCTAATATCCCTGGCCCTAATAACCCTGGCCCTAATATCCCTGGCCCTAATATCCCTGGCCCTAATATCCCTGGCCCTAATATCCCTGGCCCTAATATCCCTGGACCTAACATCCCTGGCCCTAATATCCCTGGCCCTAATATCCCTGGCCCTAAAATCCCTTGCCCTAAAATCCCTGGCCCTAATATCACTGGGCCTAATATCCCTGGCCCTAATATCCCTGGCCCTAATATCCCTGGCCCTAATATCCCTGGCCCTAATATCCCTGGCCCTAATAACCCTGGCCCTAATATCCCTGGCCCTAATATCCCTGGCCCTAATATCCCTGGCCCTAATATCCCTGGCCGTAATATCCCTGGCCCTAATATCCCTGGACCTAATATCCCTGGCCCTAATATCCCTGGCCCTAATATCCCTGGCCCTAATATCCCTGGCCCTAATATCCCCGGCCCTAATATCCCTGGCCTTAATATCCCTGGCCCTAATATCCCTGGCCCTAATATTGCTGGCCCTAATATCTCTGCCCCTAATATCCCTGGCCCTAATATCCCTGGCCCTAATATCCCTGGCCCTAATATCCCTTGCCCTAATATCCCTGGCCATAATATCCCTGGCCCTAATATCCCTGGCCCTAATATCCCTGGCCCTAACATCCCTGGCCCTAACATCCCTGGCCCTAATATCCCTGGCCCTAATATCCCTGGCCCTAATATCCCTGGCCCTAATATCCCTGGCCCTAATATCCCTGGCCATAATATCCATGACCCTAATATCCCTGGCCCTAATATCCCTGGCCCTAATATCCCTCGCCCTAATATCTCTGGCCGTAATATCCGTGGACCTAATATCCCTGGCCCTAATATCCCTGGCCCTAATATCCCTGGCCCTAATATCCCTGGCCATAATATCCCTGGACCTAATATCCCTGGCCCTAATATCCCTGGCCCTAATATCGCTGGCCATAATATCCCTGGCCCTAATATCCCTGGCCCTAATATCCCTGGCATTAATATCCCTTGCCCTAATATCCCTGGCCCTAATATCCCTGGCCCTAATATCCCTGGCCCTAATATCCCTGGCCATAATATGCCTGGCCCTAATATCCCTAGCCATTATATCCCTGTCCCTAATATCCCTGACCATAATATCCCTGGCCCTAATATCCCTGGCCCTAATATCTCTGGCCCTAATATCCCTGGCCCTAATATCCCTGGCCCTAATATCCGTGGCCCTAATATCCCTGGCCCAAATATCCCTGGCCCTAATATCCCTGGCCCTAATATCCCTGACACTAATATCCCTGGCCCTAATATCCTTGGCCCTAATATCCCTTGCCCTAATATCCCTGGCCCTAATATCCGTGGCCATAATATCCCTGGCACTAATATCCCTGTCCCTAATAATGCTGGCCCTAATCTCCCTGGCCCTAATATCCCTGGCCCTAATATCCCTGGCCATAATATCCCTGGCCCTAATATCCCTGGCCCTAATATCCCTGGCCCTAATATCCCTGGCCCTAATATCCCTGACCCTAATATCCCTGGCTCTAATATCCCTGGCCCTAATATCCCTCGCCCTAATATCTCTGGCCGTAATATCCGTGGACCTAATATCCCTGGCCCTAATATCCCTGGCCCTAATATCCCTGGCCCTAATATCCCTGGCCCTAATATCCCTGGACCTAATATCCCTGGCCCTAATATCCCTGGCCCTAATATCCATGGCCCTAATATCCCTGGCCCTAATATCCCTGGACCTAATATCCCTGGCCCTAATATCCCTGGACCTAATATCCCTGGCCCTCATATCCCTGGCACTAATATCCCTGGCCCTAATATCCCTGGCCCTAATATCCCTTGCCCTAAAATCCCTGGCCCTAATATCCCTGGCCCTAATATCCCTGGCCCTAATATCCCTGGCCCTAATATCCCTGGCCCTAATATCCCTGGCCCTAATATCCCTGGCCCTTATATCCCTGGCCCTAATATCCCTGGCCCTAATATACCTGGCCCTAATATCCCAGGCTTTTTATCCCTTCCATAATATCCCTGGCCATAATATCCCTGGCCCTAATATCCCTGGCCCTAATATCCCTGGCCCTAATATCCCTGGATATAATATCCCTGGCCCTAATATTCCTGGCCCTAATATCCCTGGCCCTAATATCCCTGGCCCTAATATCCCTGGCCCTAATATCCCTGGCCCTAATATCGCTGGCCCTAATATCCCTGGCCCTAATATCCCTGGCCCTAATATCCCTGGCCCTAATATCCCTGGCCCTAATATCCATGGCCCTAATATCTCTGGCCCTAATATCAGTGGACCTAATATCCCTGGCCCTAATATCCCTGGACCTAATATCCCTGGCCCTAATATCCCTGGCACTAATATCCCTGGCCCTAATATCCCTGGCCCTAATATCCCTTACCCTAAAATCCCTGGCGCTAATATCCCTGGCCCTAATATCCCTGGCCCAAATATCCCTGGCCCTAATATCCCTGGCCCTAATGTCCCTGGCCCTAATATCCCTGTCCCTAATATCCCTGGCCCTAACATCCCTGGCCCTAATATCCCTGGCCTTAATAACCCTGGCCCTAATAACCCTGGCCCTAATATCCCTGGCCCTAATATCCCTGGCCCTAATATCTCTGGCCCTAATATCCCTGGCCGTAATATCCGTGGACCTAATATCCCTGGCCCTAATATCCCTGGCCCTAATATCCCTGGCCCTAATATCCCTGGCCCTAATATTTCTGGCCCTAATATCCCTGGCCCTAATATCCCTGGCCCTAATATCCCTGGCCCTAATATTGCTGGCCATAATATCCCTGGCCCTAATATCCCTGGCCCTAATATCCCTGGCCTTAATATCCCTGGCCCTAATATCCCTGGCCCTAATATCCCTGGCCCTAATATCCCTGGCCCTAATATCCCTGGCCATAATATTCCTGGCCCTAATATCCCTGGCCATTATATCCTTGGCCCTAATATCCCTGACCGTAATATCCCTGGCCCTAATATCCCTGGCCCTAATATCTCTGGCCCTAATTTTCCTGGCCCTAATATCCCTGGCCCTAATATCCGTGGCCCTAATATCCCTGGCCCAAATATCCCTGGCCCTAATATCCCTGGCCCTAATATCCCTGACCCTAATATCCCTGGCCCTAATATCCCTGGCCCTAATATCCCTCGCCCTAATATCTCTGGCCATAATATCCGTGGACCTAATATCCCTGGCCCTAATATCCCTGGCCCTAATATCCCTGGCCCTAATATCCCTGGCCCTAATATCCCTGGACCTAATATCCCTGGCCCTAATATCCCTGGCCTTAATAACCCTGGCCCTAATAACCCTGGCCCTAATATCCCTGGCCCTAATATCCCTGGCCCTAATATCTCTGGCCCTAATATCCCTGGCCCTAATATCCCTGGCCGTAATATCCGTGGACCTAATATCCCTGGCCCTAATATCCCTGGCCCTAATATCCCTGGCCCTAATATCCCTGGCCCTAATATTTCTGGCCCTAATATCCCTGGCCCTAATATCCCTGGCCCTAATATTGCTGGCCATAATATCCCTGGCCCTAATATCCCTGGCCCTAATATCCCTGGCCTTAATATCCCTGGCCCTAATATCCCTGGCCCTAATATCCCTGGCCCTAATATCCCTGGCCCTAATATCCCTGGCCATAATATGCCTGGCCCTAATATCCCTGGATATTATATCCCTGGCCCTAATATCCCTGACCGTAATATCCCTGGCCCTAATATCCGTGGCCCTAATATCCCTGGCCCAAATATCCCTGGCCCTAATATCCCTGGCCCTAATATCCCTGACCCTAATATCCCTGGCCCTAATATCCCTGGCCCTAATATCCCTCGCCCTAATATCTCTGGCCATAATATCCGTGGACCTAATATCCCTGGCCCTAATATCCCTGGCCCTAATATCCCTGGCCCTAATATCCCTGGCCCTAATATCCCTGGACCTAATATCCCTGGCCCTAATATCCCTGGCCTTAATAACCCTGGCCCTAATAACCCTGGCCCTAATATCCCTGGCCCTAATATCCCTGGCCCTAATATCTCTGGCCCTAATATCCCTGGCCCTAATATCCCTGGCCGTAATATCCGTGGACCTAATATCCCTGGCCCTAATATCCCTGGCCCTAATATCCCTGGCCCTAATATCCCTGGCCCTAATATTTCTGGCCCTAATATCCCTGGCCCTAATATCCCTGGCCCTAATATTGCTGGCCATAATATCCCTGGCCCTAATATCCCTGGCCCTAATATCCCTGGCCTTAATATCCCTGGCCCTAATATCCCTGGCCCTAATATCCCTGGCCCTAATATCCCTGGCCCTAATATCCCTGGCCATAATATGCCTGGCCCTAATATCCCTGGATATTATATCCCTGGCCCTAATATCCCTGACCGTAATATCCCTGGCCCTAATATCCCTGGCCCTAATATCTTTGGCCCTAATTTCCCTGGCCCTAATATCCCTGGCCCTAATATCCGTGGCCCTAATATCCCTGGCCCAAATATCCCTGGCCCTAATATCCCTGGCCCTAATATCCCTGACCCTAATATCCCTGGCCCTAATATCCCTGGCCCTAATATCCCTCACCCTAATATCTCTGGCCGTAATATCCGTGGACCTAATATCCCTGGCCCTAATATCCCTGGCCCTAATATCCCTGGCCCTAATATCCCTGGCCCTAATATCCCTGGACCTAATATCCCTGGCCCTAATATCCCTGGCCCTAATATCCAGGGCCCTAATATCCCTGGCACTAATATCCCTGGACCTAATATCCCTGGCCCTAATATCCCAGGACCTAATATCCCTGGCCCTAATATCCCTGGCACTAATATCCCTGGCCCTAAAATCCCTGGCCCTAATATCCCTTGCCCTAAAATCCCTGGCCCTAATATCCCTGGCCCCAATATCCCTGGCCCTAATATCCCTGGCCCTAATATCCCTGGCCCTAATATCCCTGGCCCTAATATCCCTGGCCCTAATATCCCTGGCCCTAATATCCCTGGCCTTAATAACCCTGGCCCTAATAACCCTGGCCCTAATATCCCTGGCCCTAATATCCCTGGCCCTAATATCTCTGGCCCTAATATCCCTGGCCCTAATATCCCTGGCCGTAATATCCGTGGACGTAATATCCCTGGCCCTAATATCCCTGGCCCTAATATCCCTGGCCCTAATATCTCTGGCCCTAATATTTCTGGCCCTAATATCCCTGGCCCTAATATCCCTGGCCCTAATATCCCTGGCCCTAATATCGCTGGCCATAATATCCCTGGCCCTAATATCCCTGGCCCTAATATCCCTGGCCTTAATATCCCTGGCCCTAATATCCCTGGCCCTAATATCCCTGGCCCTAATATCCCTGGCCCTAATATCCCTGGCCATAATATGCCTGGCCCTAATATCCCTGGCCATTATATCCCTGGCCCTAATATCCCTGACCGTAATATCCCTGGCCCTAATATCCCTGGCCCTAATATCTCTGGCCCTAATATCCCTGGCCCTAATATCCCTGGCCCTAATATCCGTGGCCCTAATATCCCTGGCCCAAATATCCCTGGCCCTAATATCCCTGGCCCTAATATCCATGACCCTAATATCCCTGGCCCTAATATCCCTGGCCCTAATATCCCTCGCCCTAATATCTCTGGCCGTAATATCCGTGGACCTAATATCCCTGGCCCTAATATCCCTGGCCCTAATATCCCTGGCCCTAATATCCCTGGCCCTAATATCCCTGGACCTAATATCCCTGGCCCTAATATCCCTGGCCCTAATATCCATGGCCCTAATATCCCTGGCCCTAATATCCCTGGACCTAATATCCCTGGCCCTAACATCCCTGGACCTAATATCCATGGCCCTAATATCCCTGGCACTAATATCCCTGGCCCTAATATCCCTGGCCCATAATATCCCTTGCCCTAATATCCCTGGCCCTAATATCCCTGGCCCTAATATCCCTGGCCCTAATATCCCTGGCCCTAATATCCCTGGCCTTAATAACCCTGGCCCTAATAACCCTGGCCCTAATATCCCTGGCCCTAATATCCCTGGCCCTAATATCTCTGGCCCTAATATCCCTGGCCCTAATATCCCTGGCCGTAATATCCGTGGAACTGATATCCCTGGCCCTAATATCCCTGGCCCTAATATCCCTGGCCCTAATATCCCTGGCCCTAATATCCCTGGCCCTAATATTTCTGGCCCTAATATCCCTGGCCCTAATATCCTTGGCCCTAATATCCCTGGCCCTAATATCGCTGGCCATAATATCCCTGGCCCTAATATCCCTGGCCCTAATATCCCTGGCCTTAATATCCCTGGCCCTAATATCCCTGGCCCTAATATCCCTGGCCCTAATATCCCTGGCCCTAATATCCTTGGCCAAAATATGCCTGGCCCTAATATCCCTGGCCATTATATCCCTGGCCCTAATATCCCTGACCGTAATATCCCTGGCCCTAATATCCCTGGCCCTAATATCTCTGGCCCTAATATCCCTGGCCCTAATATCCCTGGCCCTAATATCCGTGGCCCTAATATCCCTGGCCCTAATATCCCTGGCCCTAATATCCCTGGCCCTAATATTTCTGGCCCTAATATCCCTGGCCCTAATATCCCTGGCCCTAATATCCCTGGCCCTAATATCGCTGGCCATAATATCCCTGGCCCTAATATCCCTGGCCCTAATATCCCTGGCCTTAATATCCCTGGCCCTAATATCCCTGGCCCTAATATCCCTGGCCCTAATATCCCTGGCCCTAATATCCCTGGCCCTAATATCCCTGGCCCTAATATTTCTGGCCCTAATATCCCTGGCCCTAATATCCCAGGCCCTAATATCCCTGGCCCTAATATCGCTGGCCATAATATCCCTGGCCCTAATATCCCTGGCCCTAATATCCCTGGCCTTAATATCCCTGGCCCTAATATCCCTGGCCCTAATATCCCTGGCCCTAATATCCCTGGCCCTAATTTCCCTGGCCATAATATGCCTGGCCCTAATATCCCTGGCCATTATATCCCTGGCCCTAATATCCCTGACCGTAATATCCCTGGCCCTAATATCCCTGGCCCTAATATCTCTGGCCCTAATATCCCTGGCCCTAATATCCCTGGCCCTAATATCCGTGGCCCTAATATCCCTGGCCCAAATATCCCTGGCCCTAATATCCCTGGCCCTAATATCCATGACCCTAATATCCCTGGCCCTAATATCCCTGGCCCTAATATCCCTCGCCCTAATATCTCTGGCCGTAATATCCGTGGACCTAATATCCCTGGCCCTAATATCCCTGGACCTAATATCCCTGGCCCTAACATCCCTGGACCTAATATCCATGGCCCTAATATCCCTGGCACTAATATCCCTGGCCCTAATATCCCTGGCCCTAATATCCCTTGCCCTAAAATCCCTGGCCCTAATATCCTTGGCCCTAATATCCCTGGCCCATAATATCCCTTGCCCTAATATCCCTGGCCCTAATATCCCTGGCCCTAATATCCCTGGCCCTAATATCCCTGGCCTTAATATCCCTGGCCTTAATAACCCTGGCCCTAATAACCCTGGCCCTAATATCCCTGGCCCTAATATCCCTGGCCCTAATATCTCTGGCCCTAATATCCCTGGCCCTAATATCCCTGGCCGTAATATCCGTGGAACTGATATCCCTGGCCCTAATATCCCTGGCCCTAATATCCCTGGCCCTAATATCCCTGGCCCTAATATCCCTGGCCCTAATATTTCTGGCCCTAATATCCCTGGCCCTAATATCCTTGGCCCTAATATCCCTGGCCCTAATATCGCTGGCCATAATATCCCTGGCCCTAATATCCCTGGCCCTAATATCCCTGGCCTTAATATCCCTGGCCCTAATATCCCTGGCCCTAATATCCCTGGCCCTAATATCCCTGGCCCTAATATCCCTGGCCATAATATGCCTGGCCCTAATATCCCTGGCCATTATATCCCTGGCCCTAATATCCCTGACCGTAATATCCCTGGCCCTAATATCCCTGGCCCTAATATCTCTGGCCCTAATATCCCTGGCCCTAATATCCCTGGCCCTAATATCCGTGGCCCTAATATCCCTGGCCCAAATATCCCTGGCCCTAATATCCATGGCCCTAATATTCCTGACCCTAATATCCCTGGCCCTAATATCCCTGGCCCTAATATCCCTCGCCCTAATATCTCTGGCCGTAATATCCGTGGACCTAATATCCCTGGCCCTAATATCCCTGGCCCTAACATCCCTGGACCTAATATCCATGGCCCTAATATCCCTGGCACTAATATCCCTGGCCCTAATATCCCTGGCCCTAATATCCCTTGCCCTAAAATCCCTGGCCCTAATATCCTTGGCCCTAATATCCCTGGCCCATAATATCCCTTGCCCTAATATCCCTGGCCCTAATATCCCTGGCCCTAATATCCCTGGCCCTAATATCCCTGGCCCTAATATCCCTGGCCTTAATAACCCTGGCCCTAATAACCCTGGCCCTAATATCCCTGGCCCTAATATCCCTGGCCCTAATATCTCTGGCCCTAATATCCCTGGCCCTAATATCCCTGGCCGTAATATCCGTGGAACTGATATCCCTGGCCCTAATATCCCTGGCCCTAATATCCCTGGCCCTAATATCCCTGCCCTAATATCCCTGGCCCTAATATTTCTGGCCCTAATATCCCTGGCCCTAATATCCTTGGCCCTAATATCCCTGGCCCTAATATCGCTGGCCATAATATCCCTGGCCCTAATATCCCTGGCCCTAATATCCCTGGCCTTAATATCCCTGGCCCTAATATCCCTGGCCCTAATATCCCTGGCCCTAATATCCCTGGCCCTAATATCCCTGGCCATAATATGCCTGGCCCTAATATCCCTGGCCATTATATCCCTGGCCCTAATATCCCTGACCGTAATATCCCTGGCCCTAATATCCCTGGCCCTAATATCTCTGGCCCTAATATCCCTGGCCCTAATATCCCTGGCCCTAATATCCGTGGCCCTAATATCCCTGGCCCAAATATCCCTGGCCCTAATATCCATGGCCCTAATATTCCTGACCCTAATATCCCTGGCCCTAATATCCCTGGCCCTAATATCCCTCGCCCTAATATCTCTGGCCGTAATATCCGTGGACCTAATATCCCTGGCCCTAATATCCCTTGCCCTAATATCCCTGGCCCTAAAATCCCTGGCCCTAATATCCCTGGCCCTAATATCCCTGGCCCTAATATCCCTGGCCCTAATATCCCTGGCCCTAATATCCCTGGCCCTAATATCCCTGGCCCTAATATCCCTGGCCCTAATATCCCTGGCCCTAATATCCCTGGCCCTAATATCCATGGCCCTAATATCCCTGGCCCTAATATCCCTGGCCCTAATATCCCTGGCCCTAATATCCGTGGACCTAACATCCCTGGCCCTAATATCCCTGGCCCTAATATCCCTGTCCCTAATATCCCTTGCCCTAATATCCCTGGCCTTAATATCCCTGGCCCTAATATCCGTGGCCCTAATATCCCTGGCGCAAATATCCCTGGCCCTAATATCCCTGGCCCTAATATCCCTGGCCCTAATATCCCTGGCCCTAATATCCCTGGCCCTAATATCCCTTGCCCTAATATCCCTGGCCCTAATATCCCTGGCCCTAATATCCCTGCACTAATATCCCTGTCATTAATAATGCTGGCCCTAATCTCCCTGGCCCTAATATCCCTGGCCCTAATATCCCTGGCCCTAATATCCCTGGCCCTAATATCCCTGGCCCTAATATCCCTGGCCCTAATATTCCTGGCCCTAATATCCCTGGCCCTAATATCCCTGGCCCTAATATCCCTGGCCCTAATATCCCTGGACCTAATATCCCTGGCCCTAATATCCCTGGCCCTAATATCCCTGGCCCTAATATCCCTTGCCCTAAAATCCCTGGCCCTAATATCCCTGGCCCTAATATCCCTGGCCCTAATATCCCTGGCCCTAATATCCCTGGCCCTAATATCCCTGGCCCTAATATCCCTGGCCCTAATATCCCTGGCCCTAATATCCCTGGCCCTAATATCCCTGGCCCTAATATTCCTGGCCCTGATATCCCTGGTCCTAATATCCCTGGCCCTAATATCCCTGGCCCTAATATCCCTGGACCTAATATCCCTGGCCCTAATATCCCTGGCCCTAATATCCCTGGCCCTAATATCCCTTGCCCTAAAATCCCTGGCCCTAATATCCCTGGCCCTAATATCCCTGGCCCTAATATCCCTGGCCCTAATATCCCTGGCCCTAATATCCCTGGCCCTAATATCCCTGGCCCAAATATCCCTGGCCCTAATATCCATGGCCCTAATATCCCTGACCCTAATATCCCTGGCCCTAATATCCCTGGCCCTAATATCCCTCGCCCTAATATCTCTGGCCGTAATATCCGTGGACCTAATATCCCTGGCCCTAATATCCCTGGCCCTAATATCCCTGGCCCTAATATCCCTGGCCCTAATATCCCTGGACCTAATATCCCTGGCCCTAATATCCCTGGCCCTAATATCCCTGGCCCTAATATCCCTGGCCCTAATATCACTGGCCATAATATCCCTGGCCCTAATATCCCTGGCCCTAATATCCCCGGCATTAATATCCCTGGCCCTAATATCCCTGGCCCTAATATCCCTGGCCCTAATATCCCTGGCCCTAATATCCCTGGCCATAATATGCCTTTCCCTAATATCTCTAGCCATTATATCCCTGGCCCTAATATCCCTGACCGTAATATCCGTGGCCCTAATATCCCTGGCCCTAATATCTCTGGCCCTAATATCCCTGGCCCTAATATCCCTGGCCCTAATATCCGTGGCCCTAATATCCCTGGCCCAAATATCCCTGGCCCTAATATCCCTGGCCCTAATATCCCTGACCTTAATATCCCTGGCCCTAATATCCCTGGCCCTAATATCCCTTGCCCTAATATCCCTGGCACCTAATATCCCTGGCCATAATATCCCTGGCACTAATATCCCTGTCCCTAATAATGCTGGCCCTAATCTCCCTGGCCCTAATATCCCTGGCCCTAATATCCCTGGCCCTAATATCCCTGGCCCTAATATCCCTGGCCCTAATATCCCTGGCCCTAATATCCCCGGCCCTAATATTCCTGGCCCTGATATTCCTGGTCCTAATATCCCTGGCCCTAATATCCCTGGCCCTAATATCCCTGGACCTAATATCCCTGGCCCTAATATCCCTGGCCCTAATATCCCTGGCCCTAATATCCCTTGCCCTAATATCCCTGGCCCTAATATCCCTGGCCCTAATATCCCTGGCCCTAATATCCCTGGCCCTAATATCCCTGGCCCTAATATCCCTGGCCCTAATATCCCTGGCCCTAATATCCCTGGCCCTAATATCCCTGGCCCTAATATTCCTGGCCCTGATATCCCTGGTCCTAATATCCCTGGCCCTAATATCCCTGGCCCTAATATCCCTGGACCTAATATCCCTGGCCCTAATATCCCTGGCCCTAATATCCCTGGCCCTAATATCCCTTGCCCTAAAATCCCTGGCCCTAATATCCCTGGCCCTAATATCCCTGGCCCTAATATCCCTGGCCCTAATATCCCTGGCCCTAATATCCCTGGCCCTAATATCCCTGGCCCTAATAACCCTGGCCCTAATATCCCTGGCCCTAATATCCCTGGCCCTAATATCCCTGGCCCTAATATCCCTGGCCCTAATATCCGTGGACCTAACATCCCTGGCCCTAATATCCCTGGCCCTAATATCCCTGTCCCTAATATCCCTTGCCCTAAAATCCCTGGCCCTAATATCACTGGGCCTAATATCCCTGGCCCTAATATCCCTGGCCCTAATATCCCTGGCCCTAATATCCCTGGCCCTAATATCCCTGGCCCTAATATCCCTGGCCCTAATATCCCTGGCCCTAATATCCCTGGCCCTAATATCCCTGGCCCTAATATCCCTGGCCCTAATATCCCTGGCCCTAATATCCCTGGACCTAATATCCATGGCCCTAATATCCCTGACCCTAATATCCCTGGCCCTAATATCCCTGGCCCTAATATCCCTCGCCCTAATATCTCTGGCCGTAATATCCGTGGACCTAATATCCCTGGCCCTAATATCCCTGGCCCTAATATCCCTGGCCCTAATATCCCTGGCCCTAATATCCCTGGCCCTAATATGGCTGGCCCTAATATCCCTGGCCCTAATATCCCTGGCCCTAATATCACTGGCCATAATATCCCTGGCCCTAATATCCCTGGCCCTAATATCCCTGGCATTAATATCCCTGGCCCTAATATCCCTGGCCCTAATATCCCTGGCCCTAATATCCCTGGCCCTAATATCCCTGGCCATAATATGCCTTTCCCTAATATCTCTAGCCATTATATCCCTGGCCCTAATATCCCTGACCGTAATATCCGTGGCCCTAATATCCCTGGCCCTAATATCTCTGGCCCTAATATCCCTGGCCCTAATATCCCTGGCCCTAATATCCGTGGCCCTAATATCCCTGGCCCAAATATCCCTGGCCCTAATATCCCTGGCCCTAATATCCCTGACCTTAATATCCCTGGCCCTAATATCCCTGGCCCTAATATCCCTTGCCCTAATATCCCTGGCGCCTAATATCCCTGGCCATAATATCCCTGGCACTAATATCCCTGTCCCTAATAATGCTGGCCCTAATCTCCCTGGCCCTAATATCCCTGGCCCTAATATCCCTGGCCCTAATATCCCTGGCCCTAATATCCCTGGCCCTAATATCCCTGGCCCTAATATCCCTGGCCCTAATATTCCTGGCCCTGATATCCCTTGCCCTAAAATCCCTGGCCCTAATATCACTGGGCCTAATATCCCTGGCCCTAATATCCCTGGCCCTAATATCCCTGGCCCTAATATCCCTGGCCCTAATATCCCTGGCCCTAATATCCCTGGCCCTAATATCCCTGGCCCTAATATCCCTGGCCCTAATATCCCTGGCCCTAATATCCCTGGCCCTAATATCCCTGGCCCTAATATCCCTGGACCTAATATCCATGGCCCTAATATCCCTGACCCTAATATCCCTGGCCCTAATATCCCTGGCCCTAATATCCCTCGCCCTAATATCTCTGGCCGTAATATCCGTGGACCTAATATCCCTGGCCCTAATATCCCTGGCCCTAATATCCCTGGCCCTAATATCCCTGGCCCTAATATCCCTGGCCCTAATATGGCTGGCCCTAATATCCCTGGCCCTAATATCCCTGGCCCTAATATCACTGGCCATAATATCCCTGGCCCTAATATCCCTGGCCCTAATATCCCTGGCATTAATATCCCTGGCCCTAATATCCCTGGCCCTAATATCCCTGGCCCTAATATCCCTGGCCCTAATATCCCTGGCCATAATATGCCTTTCCCTAATATCTCTAGCCATTATATCCCTGGCCCTAATATCCCTGACCGTAATATCCGTGGCCCTAATATCCCTGGCCCTAATATCTCTGGCCCTAATATCCCTGGCCCTAATATCCCTGGCCCTAATATCCGTGGCCCTAATATCCCTGGCCCAAATATCCCTGGCCCTAATATCCCTGGCCCTAATATCCCTGACCTTAATATCCCTGGCCCTAATATCCCTGGCCCTAATATCCCTTGCCCTAATATCCCTGGTGCCTAATATCCCTGGCCATAATATCCCTGGCACTAATATCCCTGTCCCTAATAATGCTGGCCCTAATCTCCCTGGCCCTAATATCCCTGGCCCTAATATCCCTGGCCCTAATATCCCTGGCCCTAATATCCCTGGCCCTAATATCCCTGGCCCTAATATCCCTGGCCCTAATATTCCTGGCCCTGATATCCCTTGCCCTAAAATCCCTGGCCCTAATATCACTGGGCCTAATATCCCTGGCCCTAATATCCCTGGCCCTAATATCCCTGGCCCTAATATCCCTGGCCCTAATATCTCTGGCCCTAATATCCCTGGCCCTAATATCCCTGGCCCTAATATCCCTGGCCCTAATATCCCTGGCCCTAATATCCCTGGCCCTAATATCCCTGGCCCTAATATCCCTGGACCTAATATCCATGGCCCTAATATCCCTGACCCTAATATCCCTGGCCCTAATATCCCTGGCCCTAATATCCCTCGCCCTAATATCTCTGGCCGTAATATCCGTGGACCTAATATCCCTGGCCCTAATATCCCTGGCCCTAATATCCCTGGCCCTAATATCCCTGTCCCTAATATCCCTGGCCCTAATATGGCTGGCCCTAATATCCCTGGCCCTAATATCCCTGGCCCTAATATCACTGGCCATAATATCCCTGGCCCTAATATCCCTGGCCCTAATATCCCTGGCATTAATATCCCTGGCCCTAATATCCCTGGCCCTAATATCCCTGGCCCTAATATCCCTGGCCCTAATATCCCTGGCCATAATATGCCTTTCCCTAATATCTCTAGCCATTATATCCCTGGCCCTAATATCCCTGACCGTAATATCCGTGGCCCTAATATCCCTGGCCCTAATATCTCTGGCCCTAATATCCCTGGCCCTAATATCCCTGGCCCTAATATCCGTGGCCCTAATATCCCTGGCCCAAATATCCCTGGCCCTAATATCCCTGGCCCTAATATCCCTGACCTTAATATCCCTGGCCCTAATATCCCTGGCCCTAATATCCCTTGCCCTAATATCCCTGGCGCCTAATATCCCTGGCCATAATATCCCTGGCACTAATATCCCTGTCCCTAATAATGCTGGCCCTAATCTCCCTGGCCCTAATATCCCTGGCCCTAATATCCCTGGCCCTAATATCCCTGGCCCTAATATCCCTGGCCCTAATATCCCTGGCCTTAATATCCCTGGCCCTAATATTCCTGGCCCTGATATCCCTGGTCCTAATATCCCTGGCCCTAATATCCCTGGCCCTAATATCCCTGGACCTAATATCCCTGGCCCTAATATCCCTGGCCCTAATATCCCTGGCCCTAATATCCCTTGCCCTAAAATCCCTGGCCCTAATATCCCTGGCCCTAATATCCCTGGCCCTAATATCCCTGGCCCTAATATCCCTGGCCCTAATATCCCTGGCCCTAATATCCCTGGCCCTAATATCCCTGGCCCTAATATCCCTGGCCCTAATATCCCTGGCCCTAATATTCCTGGCCCTGATATCCCTGGTCCTAATATCCCTGGCCCTAATATCCCTGGCCCTAATATCCCTGGACCTAATATCCCTGGCCCTAATATCCCTGGCCCTAATATCCCTGGCCCTAATTTCCCTTGCCCTAAAATCCCTGGCCCTAATATCCCTGGCCCTAATATCCCTGGCCCTAATATCCCTGGCCCTAATATCCCTGGCCCTAATATCCCTGGCCCTAATATCCCTGGCCCTAATATCCCTGGCCCAAATATCCCTGGCCCTAATATCCATGGCCCTAATATCCCTGACCCTAATATCCCTGGCCCTAATATCCCTGGCCCTAATATCCCTGGCCCTAATATCCCTGGCCCTAATATCCCTGGCCCTAATATTCCTGGCCCTGATATCCCTGGTCCTAATATCCCTGGCCCTAATATCCCTGGCCCTAATATCCCTGGCCCTAATATCCCTGGACCTAATATCCCTGGCCCTAATATCCCTGGCCCTAATATCCCTGGCCCTAATATCGCTGGCCCTAATATCCCTGGCCCTAATATCCCTGGCCCTAATATCCCTGGCCCTAATATCCCTGACCCTAATATCCCTGGCCCTAATATTCCTGGCCCTGATATCCCTGGTCCTAATATCCCTGGCCCTAATATCCCTGGCCCTAATATCCCTGGACCTAATATCCCTGGCCCTAATATCCCTGGCCCTAATATCCCTGGCCCTAATATCCCTTGCCCTAAAATCCCTGGCCCTAATATCCCTGGCCCTAATATCCCTGGCCCTAATATCCCTGGCCCTAATATCCCTGGCCCTAATATCCCTGGCCCTAATATCCCTGGCCCTAATATCCCTGGCCCTAATATCCCTGGCCCAAATATCCCTGGCCCTAATATCCATGGCCCTAATATCCCTGACCCTAATGTCCCTGGCCCTAATATCCCTGGCCCTAATATCCCTCGCCCTAATATCTCTGGCCGTAATATCCGTGGACCTAATATCCCTGGCCCTAATATCCCTGGCCCTAATATCCCTGGCCCTAATATCCCTGGCCCTAATATCCCTGGACCTAATATCCCTGGCCCTAATATCCCTGGCCCTAATATCCCTGGCCCTAATATCCCTGGCCCTAATATCCCTGGCCCTAATATCCCTGGCCCAAATATCCCTGGCCCTAATATCCATGGCCCTAATATCCCTGACCCTAATATCCCTGGCCCTAATATCCCTGGCCCTAATATCCCTCGCCCTAATATCTCTGGCCGTAATATCCGTGGACCTAATATCCCTGGCCCTAATATCCCTGGCCCTAATATCCCTGGCCCTAATATCCCTGGACCTAATATCCCTGGCCCTAATATCCCTGGCCCTAATATCCCTGGCCCTAATATCCCTGGCCCTAATATCACTGGCCATAATATCCCTGGCCCTAATATCCCTGGCCCTAATATCCCCGGCATTAATATCCCTGGCCCTAATATCCCTGGCCCTAATATCCCTGGCCCTAATATCCCTGGCCCTAATATCCCTGGCCCTAATATCCCTGGCCCTAATATCCCTGGCCCTAATATTCCTGGCCCTGATATCCCTGGTCCTAATATCCCTGGCCCTAATATCCCTGGCCCTAATATCCCTGGACCTAATATCCCTGGCCCTAATATCCCTGGCCCTAATATCCCTGGCCCTAATATCCCTTGCCCTAATATCCCTGGCCCTAATATCCCTGGCCCTAATATCCCTGGCCCTAATATCCCTGGCCCTAATATCCCTGGCCCTAATATCCCTGGCCCTAATATCCCTGGCCCTAATATCCCTGGCCCTAATATCCCTGGCCCTAATATTCCTGGCCCTGATATCCCTGGTCCTAATATCCCTGGCCCTAATATCCCTGGCCCTAATATCCCTGGACCTAATATCCCTGGCCCTAATATCCCTGGCCCTAATATCCCTGGCCCTAATATCCCTTGCCCTAAAATCCCTGGCCCTAATATCCCTGGCCCTAATATCCCTGGCCCTAATATCCCTGGCCCTAATATCCCTGGCCCTAATATCCCTGGCCCTAATATCCCTGGCCCTAATATCCCTGGCCCTAATATCCCTGGCCCTAATATCCCTGGCCCTAATAACCCTGGCCCTAATATCCCTGGCCCTAATATCCCTGGCCCTAATATCCCTGGCCCTAATATCCCTGGCCCTAATATCCGTGGACCTAACATCCCTGGCCCTAATATCCCTGGCCCTAATATCCCAGTCCCTAATATCCCTTGCCCTAAAATCCCTGGCCCTAATATCACTGGGCCTAATATCCCTGGCCCTAATATCCCTGGCCCTAATATCCCTGGCCCTAATATCCCTGGCCCTAATATCCCTGGCCCTAATATCCCTGGCCCTAATATCCCTGGCCCTAATATCCCTGGCCCTAATATCCCTGGCCCTAATATCCCTGGCCCTAATATCCCTGGCCCTAATATCCCTGGACCTAATATCCATGGCCCTAATATCCCTGACCCTAATATCCCTGGCCCTAAAATCCCTGGCCCTAATATCCCTCGCCCTAATATCTCTGGCCGTAATATCCGTGGACCTAATATCCCTGGCCCTAATATCCCTGGCCCTAATATCCCTGGCCCTAATATCCCTGGCCCTAATATCCCTGGCCCTAATATGGCTGGCCCTAATATCCCTGGCCCTAATATCCCTGGCCCTAATATCACTGGCCATAATATCCCTGGCCCTAATATCCCTGGCCCTAATATCCCTGGCATTAATATCACTGGCCCTAATATCCCTGGCCCTAATATCCCTGGCCCTAATATCCCTGGCCCTAATATCCCTGGCCATAATATGCCTTTCCCTAATATCTCTAGCCATTATATCCCTGGCCCTAATATCCCTGACCGTAATATCCGTGGCCCTAATATCCCTGGCCCTAATATCTCTGGCCCTAATATCCCTGGCCCTAATATCCCTGGCCCTAATATCCGTGGCCCTAATATCCCTGGCCCAAATATCCCTGGCCCTAATATCCCTGGCCCTAATATCCCTGACCTTAATATCCCTGGCCCTAATATCCCTGGCCCTAATATCCCTTGCCCTAATATCCCTGGCGCCTAATATCCCTGGCCATAATATCCCTGGCACTAATATCCCTGTCCCTAATAATGCTGGCCCTAATCTCCCTGGCCCTAATATCCCTGGCCCTAATATCCCTGGCCCTAATATCCCTGGCCCTAATATCCCTGGCCCTAATATCCCTGGCCCTAATATTCCTGGCGCTGATATCCCTGGTCCTAATATCCCTGGCCCTAATATCCCTGGCCCTAATATCCCTGGCCCTAATATCCCTGGCCCTAATATCCCTGGCCCTAATATCCCTGGCCCTAATATCCCTGGCTCTAATATCCCTGGCCCTAATATCCCTGGCCCTAATATTCCTGGCCCTGATATCCCTGGTCCTAATATCCCTGGCCCTAATATCCCTGGCCCTAATATCCCTGGACCTAATATCCCTGGCCCTAATATCCCTGGCCCTAATATCCCTGGCCCTAATATCCCTTGCCCTAAAATCCCTGGCCCTAATATCCCTGGCCCTAATATCCCTGGCCCTAATATCCCTGGCCCTAATATCCCTGGCCCTAATATCCCTGGCCCTAATATCCCTGGCCCTAATATCCCTGGCCCTAATATCCCTGGCCCTAATAACCCTGGCCCTAATATCCCTGGCCCTAATATCCCTGGCCCTAATATCCCTGGCCCTAATATCCCTGGCCCTAATATCCGTGGACCTAACATCCCTGGCCCTAATATCCCTGGCCCTAATATCCCAGTCCCTAATATCCCTTGCCCTAAAATCCCTGGCCCTAATATCACTGGGCCTAATATCCCTGGCCCTAATATCCCTGGCCCTAATATCCCTGGCCCTAATATCCCTGGCCCTAATATCCCTGGCCCTAATATCCCTGGCCCTAATATCCCTGGCCCTAATATCCCTGGCCCTAATATCCCTGGCCCTAATATCCCTGGCCCTAATATCCCTGGCCCTAATATCCCTGGACCTAATATCCATGGCCCTAATATCCCTGACCCTAATATCCCTGGCCCTAATATCCCTGGCCCTAATATCCCTCGCCCTAATATCTCTGGCCGTAATATCCGTGGACCTAATATCCCTGGCCCTAATATCCCTGGCCCTAATATCCCTGGCCCTAATATCCCTGGCCCTAATATCCCTGGCCCTAATATGGCTGGCCCTAATATCCCTGGCCCTAATATCCCTGGCCCTAATATCACTGGCCATAATATCCCTGGCCCTAATATCCCTGGCCCTAATATCCCTGGCATTAATATCACTGGCCCTAATATCCCTGGCCCTAATATCCCTGGCCCTAATATCCCTGGCCCTAATATCCCTGGCCATAATATGCCTTTCCCTAATATCTCTAGCCATTATATCCCTGGCCCTAATATCCCTGACCGTAATATCCGTGGCCCTAATATCCCTGGCCCTAATATCTCTGGCCCTAATATCCCTGGCCCTAATATCCCTGGCCCTAATATCCGTGGCCCTAATATCCCTGGCCCAAATATCCCTGGCCCTAATATCCCTGGCCCTAATATCCCTGACCTTAATATCCCTGGCCCTAATATCCCTGGCCCTAATATCCCTTGCCCTAATATCCCTGGCGCCTAATATCCCTGGCCATAATATCCCTGGCCCTAATATCCCTGGCCCTAATATCCCTGGCCCTAATATCCCTGGCCCTAATATCCCTGGCCCTAATATCCCTGGCCCTAATATTCCTGGCGCTGATATCCCTGGTCCTAATATCCCTGGCCCTAATATCCCTGGCCCTAATATCCCTGGACCTAATATCCCTGGCCCTAATATCCCTGGCCCTAATATCCCTGGCCCTAATATCCCTTGCCCTAAAATCCCTGGCCCTAATATCCCTGGCCCTAATATCCCTGGCCCTAATATCCCTGGCCCTAATATCCCTGGCCCTAATATCCCTGGCCCTAATATCCCTGGCCCTAATATCCCTGGCCCTAATATCCCTGGCCCTAATATCCCTGGCCCTAATATTCCTGGCCCTGATATCCCTGGTCCTAATATCCCTGGCCCTAATATCCCTGGCCCTAATATCCCTGGACCTAATATCCCTGGCCCTAATATCCCTGGCCCTAATATCCCTGGCCCTAATATCCCTTGCCCTAAAATCCCTGGCCCTTATATCCCTGGCCCTAATATCCCTGGCCCTAATATCCCTGGCCCTAATATCCCTGGCCCTAATATCCATGGCCCTAATATCCCTGGCCCTAATATCCCTGGCCCAAATATCCCTGGCCCTAATATCCATGGCCCTAATATCCCTGACCCTAATATCCCTGGCCCTAATATCCCTGGCCTTAATATCCCTGGCCCTAATATCCCTGGCCCTAATATCCCTGGCCCTAATATTCCTGGCCCTGATATTCCTGGTCCTAATATCCCTGGCCCTAATATCCCTGGCCCTAATATCCCTGGCCATAATATCCCTGGACCTAATATCCCTGGCCCTAATATCCCTGGCCCTAATATCCCTGGCCCTAATATCGCTGGCCCTAATATCCCTGGCCCTAATATCCCTGGCCCTAATATCCCTGGCCCTAATATCCCTGGCCCTAATATCCCTGGCCCTAATATTCCTGGCCCTGATATCCCTGGTCCTAATATCCCTGGCCCTAATATCCCTGGCCCTAATATCCCTGGACCTAATATCCCTGGCCCTAATATCCCTGGCCCTAATATCCCTGGCCCTAATATCCCTTGCCCTAAAATCCCTGGCCCTAATATCCCTGGCCCTAATATCCCTGGCCCTAATATCCCTGGCCCTAATATCCCTGGCCCTAATATCCCTGGCCCTAATATCCCTGGCCCTAATATCCCTGGCCCTAATATCCCTGGCCCTAATATCCCTGGCCCAAATATCCCTGGCCCTAATATCCATGGCCCTAATATCCCTGACCCTAATATCCCTGGCCCTAATATCCCTGGCCCTAATATCCCTCGCCCTAATATCTCTGGCCGTAATATCCGTGGACCTAATATCCCTGGCCCTAATATCCCTGGCCCTAATATCCCTGGCCCTAATATCCCTGGCCATAATATCCCTGGACCTAATATCCCTGGCCCTAATATCCCTGGCCCTAATATCCCTGGCCCTAATATCCCTGG
The DNA here is from genome assembly GCF_048934315.1 of Petromyzon marinus. Taxonomy (NCBI): domain Eukaryota; kingdom Metazoa; phylum Chordata; class Hyperoartia; order Petromyzontiformes; family Petromyzontidae; genus Petromyzon; species Petromyzon marinus. The sequence continues at coordinate 2,008,646 of NW_027422728.1, forward strand.
CCCTAATATCACTGGCCATAATATCCCTGGCCCTAATATCCCTGGCCCTAATATCCCCGGCATTAATATCCCTGGCCCTAATATCCCTGGCCCTAATATCCCTGGCCCTAATATCCCTGGCCATAATATGCCTTTCCCTAATATCTCTAGCCATTATATCCCTGGCCCTAATATCCCTGACCGTAATATCCGTGGCCCTAATATCCCTGGCCCTAATATCTCTGGCCCTAATATCCCTGGCCCTAATATCCCTGGCCCTAATATCCGTGGCCCTAATATCCCTGGCCCAAATATCCCTGGCCCTAATATCCCTGGCCCTAATATCCCTGACCTTAATATCCCTGGCCCTAATATCCCTGGCCCTAATATCCCTTGCCCTAATATCCCTGGCGCCTAATATCCCTGGCCATAATATCCCTGGCACTAATATCCCTGTCCCTAATAATGCTGGCCCTAATCTCCCTGGCCCTAATATCCCTGGCCCTAATATCCCTGGCCCTAATATCCCTGGCCCTAATATCCCTGGCCCTAATATCCCTGGCCCTAATATCCCTGGCCCTAATATTCCTGGCCCTGATATCCCTGGTCCTAATATCCCTGGCCCTAATATCCCTGGCCCTAATATCCCTGGACCTAATATCCCTGGCCCTAATATCCCTGGCCCTAATATCCCTGGCCCTAATATCCCTTGCCCTAAAATCCCTGGCCCTAATATCCCTGGCCCTAATATCCCTGGCCCTAATATCCCTGGCCCTAATATCCCTGGCCCTAATATCCCTGGCCCTAATATCCCTGGCCCTAATATCCCTGGCCCTAATATCCCTGGCCCTAATATCCCTGGCCCTAATATTCCTGGCCCTGATATCCCTGGTCCTAATATCCCTGGCCCTAATATCCCTGGCCCTAATATCCCTGGACCTAATATCCCTGGCCCTAATATCCCTGGCCCTAATATCCCTGGCCCTAATATCCCTTGCCCTAAAATCCCTGGCCCTAATATCCCTGGCCCTAATATCCCTGGCCCTAATATCCCTGGCCCTAATATCCCTGGCCCTAATATCCCTGGCCCTAATATCCCTGGCCCTAATATCCCTGGCCCTAATATCCCTGGCCCTAATATCCCTGGCCCTAATAACCCTGGCCCTAATATCCCTGGCCCTAATATCCCTGGCCCTAATATCCCTGGCACTAATATCCCTGGCCCTAATATCCATGGACCTAACATCCCTGGCCCTAATATCCCTGGCCCTAATATCCCTGTCCCTAATATCCCTTGCCCTAAAATCCCTGGCCCTAATATCACTGGGCCTAATATCCCTGGCCCTAATATCCCTGGCCCTAATATCCCTGGCCCTAATATCCCTGGCCCTAATATCCCTGGCCCTAATATCCCTCGCCCTAATATCCCTGGCCCTAATATCCCTGGCCCTAATATCCCTGGCCCTAATATCCCTGGCCCTAATATCCCTGGCCCTAATATCCCTGGACCTAATATCCATGGCCCTAATATCCCTGACCCTAATATCCCTGGCCCTAATATCCCTGGCCCTAATATCCCTCGCCCTAATATCTCTGGCCGTAATATCCGTGGACCTAATATCCCTGGCCCTAATATCCCTGGCCCTAATATCCCTGGCCCTAATATCCCTGGCCCTAATATCCCTGGCCCTAATATCCCTGGCCCTAATATCCCTGGCCCTAATATCCCTGGCCCTAATATCACTGGCCATAATATCCCTGGCCCTAATATCCCTGGCCCTAATATCCCTGGCATTAATATCCCTGGCCCTAATATCCCTGGCCCTAATATCCCTGGCCCTAATATCCCTGGCCCTAATATCCCTGGCCATAATATGCCTTTCCCTAATATCTCTAGCCATTATATCCCTGGCCCTAATATCCCTGACCGTAATATCCGTGGCCCTAATATCCCTGGCCCTAATATCTCTGGCCCTAATATCCCTGGCCCTAATATCCCTGGCCCTAATATCCGTGGCCCTAATATCCCTGGCCCAAATATCCCTGGCCCTAATATCCCTGGCCCTAATATCCCTGACCTTAATATCCCTGGCCCTAATATCCCTGGCCCTAATATCCCTTGCCCTAATATCCCTGGCGCCTAATATCCCTGGCCATAATATCCCTGGCACTAATATCCCTGTCCCTAATAATGCTGGCCCTAATCTCCCTGGCCCTAATATCCCTGGCCCTAATATCCCTGGCCCTAATATCCCTGGCCCTAATATCCCTGGCCCTAATATCCCTGGCCCTAATATCCCTGGCCCTAATATTCCTGGCCCTGATATCCCTGGTCCTAATATCCCTGGCCCTAATATCCCTGGCCCTAATATCCCTGGCCCTAATATCCCTGGCCCTAATATCCCTGGCCATAATATGCCTTTCCCTAATATCTCTAGCCATTATATCCCTGGCCCTAATATCCCTGACCGTAATATCCGTGGCCCTAATATCCCTGGCCCTAATATCTCTGGCCCTAATATCCCTGGCCCTAATATCCCTGGCCCTAATATCCGTGGCCCTAATATCCCTGGCCCAAATATCCCTGGCCCTAATATCCCTGGCCCTAATATCCCTGACCTTAATATCCCTGGCCCTAATATCCCTGGCCCTAATATCCCTTGCCCTAATATCCCTGGCGCCTAATATCCCTGGCCATAATATCCCTGGCACTAATATCCCTGTCCCTAATAATGCTGGCCCTAATCTCCCTGGCCCTAATATCCCTGGCCCTAATATCCCTGGCCCTAATATCCCTGGCCCTAATATCCCTGGCCCTAATATCCCTGGCCCTAATATCCCTGGCCCTAATATCCCTGGCCCTGATATCCCTGGTCGTAATATCCCTGGCCCTAATATCCCTGGCCCTAATATCCCTGGACCTAATATCCCTGGCCCTAATATCCCTGGCCCTAATATCCCTGGCCCTAATATCCCTTGCCCTAAAATCCCTGGCCCTAATATCCCTGGCCCTAATATCCCTGGCCCTAATATCCCTGGCCCTAATATCCCTGGCCCTAATATCCCTGGCCCTAATATCCCTGGCCCTAATATCCCTGGCCCTAATATCCCTGGCCCTAATATCCCTGGCCCTAATATTCCTGGCCCTGATATCCCTGGTCCTAATATCCCTGGCCCTAATATCCCTGGCCCTAATATCCCTGGACCTAATATCCGTGGCCCTAATATCCCTGGCCCTAATATCCCTGGCCCTAATATCCCTTGCCCTAAAATCCCTGGCCCTAATATCCCTGGCCCTACTATCCCTGGCCCTAATATCCCTGGCCCTAATATCCCTGGCCCTAATATCCCTGGCCCTAATATCCCTGGCCCTAATATCCCTGGCCCAAATATCCCTGGCCCTAATATCCATGGCCCTAATATCCCTGACCCTAATATCCCTGGCCCTAATATCCCTGGCCCTAATATCCCTGGCCCTAATATCCCTGGCCCTAATATCCCTGGCCCTAATATCCCTAGCCCTAATATCCCTGGCCCTAATATCCCTGGCCCTAATATCCCTGGCCCTTATATCCCTGGCCCTAATATCCGTGGACCTAACATCCCTGGCCCTAATATCCCTGGCCCTAATATCCCTGGCCCTAATATCCCTTGCCCTAAAATCCCTGGCCCTAATATCACTGGGCCTAATATCCCTGGCCCTAATATCCCTGGCCCTAATATCCCTGGCCCTAATATCCCTGGCCCTAATATCCCTGGCCCTAATATCCCTGGCCCTAATATCCCTGGCCCTAATATCCCTGGCCCTAATATCCCTGGCCCTAATATCCCTGGCCCTAATATCCCTGGCCCTAATATCCCTGGACCTAATATCCATGGCCCTAATATCCCTGACCCTAATATCCCTGGCCCTAATATCCCTGGCCCTAATATCCCTCGCCCTAATATCTCTGGCCGTAATATCCGTGGACCTAATATCCCTGGCCCTAATATCCCTGGCCCTAATATCCCTGGCCCTAATATCCCTGGCCCTAATATCCCTGGCCCTAATATCCCTGGCCCTAATATCCCTGGCCCTAATATCCCTGGCCCTAATATCCCTGGCCCTAATATCACTGGCCATAATATCCCTGGCCCTAATATCCCTGGCCCTAATATCCCTGGCATTAATATCCCTGGCCCTAATATCCCTGGCCCTAATATCCCTGGCCCTAATATCCCTGGCCCTAATATCCCTGGCCATAATATGCCTTTCCCTAATATCTCTAGCCATTATATCCCTGGCCCTAATATCCCTGACCGTAATATCCGTGGCCCTAATATCCCTGGCCCTAATATCTCTGGCCCTAATATCCCTGGCCCTAATATCCCTGGCCCTAATATCCGTGGCCCTAATATCCCTGGCCCAAATATCCCTGGCCCTAATATCCCTGGCCCTAATATCCCTGACCTTAATATCCCTGGCCCTAATATCCCTGGCCCTAATATCCCTTGCCCTAATATCCCTGGCGCCTAATATCCCTGGCCATAATATCCCTGGCACTAATATCCCTGTCCCTAATAATGCTGGCCCTAATATCCCTGGCCCTAATATCCCTGGCCCTAATATCCCTGGCCCTAATATTCCTGGCCCTAATATCCCTGGACCTAATATCCCTGGCCCTAATATTCCTGGCCCTGATATCCCTGGTCCTAATATCCCTGGCCCTAATATCCCTGGCCCTAATATCCCTGGACCTAATATCCCTGGCCCTAATATCCCTGGCCCTAATATCCCTGGCCCTAATATCCCTTGCCCTAAAATCCCTGGCCCTAATATCACTGGCCCTAATATCCCTGGCCCTAATATCCCTGGCCCTAATATCCCTGGCCCTAATATCCCTGGCCCTAATATCCCTGGCCCTAATATCCCTGGCCCTAATATCCCTGGCCCTAATATCCCTGGCCCTAATATTCCTGGCCCTGATATCCCTGGTCCTAATATCCCTGGCCCTAATATCCCTGGCCCTTATATCCCTGGACCTAATATCCCTGGCCCTAATATCCCTGGCCCTAATATCCCTGGCCCTAATATCCCTTGCCCTAAAATCCCTGGCCCTAATATCCCTGGCCCTAATATCCCTGGCCCTAATATCCCTGGCCCTAATATCCTTGGCCCTAATATCCCTGGCCCTAATATCCCTGGCCCAAATATCCCTGGCCCTAATATCCATGGCCCTAATATCCCTGACCCTAATATCCCTGGCCCTAATATCCCTGGCCCTAATATCCCTCGCCCTAATATCTCTGGCCGTAATATCCGTGGACCTAATATCCCTGGCCCTAATATCCTTGGCCCTAATATCCCTGGCCCTAATATCCCTGGCCCTAATATCCCTGGACCTAATATCCCTGGCCCTAATATCCCTGGCCCTAATATCCCTGGCCCTAATATCCCTGGCCCTAATATCACTGGCCATAATATCCCTGGCCCTAATATCCCTGGCCCTAATATCCCTGGCATTAATATCCCTGGCCCTAATATCCCTGGCCCTAATATCCCTGGCCCTAATATCCCTGGCCCTAATATCCCTGGCCATAATATGCCTTTCCCTAATATCTCTAGCCATTATATCCCTGGCCCTAATATCCCTGACCGTAATATCCGTGGCCCTAATATCCCTGGCCCTAATATCTCTGGCCCTAATATCCCTGGCCCTAATATCCCTGGCCCTAATATCCGTGGCCCTAATATCCCTGGCCCAAATATCCCTGGCCCTAATATCCCTGGCCCTAATATCCCTGACCTTAATATCCCTGGCCCTAATATCCCTGGCCATAATATCCCTTGCCCTAATATCCCTGGCGCCTAATATCCCTGGCCATAATATCCCTGGCACTAATATCCCTGTCCCTAATAATGCTGGCCCTAATCTCCCTGGCCCTAATATCCCTGGCCCTAATATCCCTGGCCCTAATATCCCTGGCCCTAATATCCCTGGCCCTAATATCCCTGGCCCTAATATCCCTGGCCCTAATATTCCTGGCCCTGATATCCCTGGTCCTAATATCCCTGGCCCTAATATCCCTGGCCCTAATATCCCTGGACCTAATATCCCTGGCCCTAATATCCCTGGCCCTAATATCCCTTGCCCTAAAATCCCTGGCCCTAATATCCCTGGCCCTAATATCCCTGGCCCTAATATCCCTGGCCCTAATATCCCTGGCCCTAATATCCCTGGCCCTAATATCCCTGGCCCTAATATCCCTGGCCCTAATATCCCTGGCCCTAATATCCCTGGCCCTAATATCCCTGGCCCTAATATTCCTGGCCCTGATATCCCAGGTCCTAATATCCCTGGCCCTAATATCCCTGGCCCTAATATCCCTGGACCTAATATCCCTGGCCCTAATATCCCTGGCCCTAATATCCCTGGCCCTAATATCCCTTGCCCTAAAATCCCTGGCCCTAATATCCCTGGCCCTAATATCCCTGGCCCTAATATCCCTGGCCCTAATATCCCTGGCCCTAATATCCCTGGCCCTAATATCCCTGGCCCTAATATCCCTGGCCCTAATATCCCTGGCCCTAATATCCCTGGCCCTAATAACCCTGGCCCTAATATCCCTGGCCCTAATATCCCTGGCCCTAATATCCCTGGCCCTAATATCCCTGGCCCTAATATCCGTGGACCTAACATCCCTGGCCCTAATATCCCTGGCCCTAATATCCCTGGCCCTAATATCCCTTGCCCTAAAATCCCTGGCACTAATATCACTGGGCCTAATATCCCTGGCCCTAATATCCCTGGCCCTAATATCCCTGGCCCTAATATCCCTGGCCCTAATATCCCTGGCCCTAATATCCCTGGCCCTAATATCCCTGGCCCTAATATCCCTGGCCCTAATATCCCTGGCCCTAATATCCCTGGACCTAATATCCATGGCCCTAATATCCCTGACCCTAATATCCCTGGCCCTAATATCCCTGGCCCTAATATCCCTCGCCCTAATATCTCTGGCCGTAATATCCGTGGACCTAATATCCCTGGACCAAATATCCCTGGCCCTAATATCCCTGGCCCTAATATCCCTGGCCCTAATATCCCTGGACCTAATATCCCTGGCCCTAATATCCCTGGCCCTAATATCCCTGGCCCTAATATCACTGGCCATAATATCCCTGGCCCTAATATCCCTGGCCCTAATATCCCTGGCATTAATATCCCTGGCCCTAATATCCCTGACCCTAATATCCCTGGCCCTAATATCCCTGGCCCTAATATCCCTGGCCATAATATGCCTTTCCCTAATATCTCTAGCCATTATATCCCTGGCCCTAATATCCCTGACCGTAATATCCGTGGCCCTAATATCCCTGGCCCTAATATCTCTGGCCCTAATATCCCTGGCCCTAATATCCCTGGCCCTAATATCCGTGGCCCTAATATCCCTGGCCCAAATATCCCTGGCCCTAATATCCCAGGCCCTAATATCCCTGACCTTAATATCCCTGGCCCTAATATCCCTGGCCCTAATATCCCTTGCCCTAATATCCCTGGCGCCTAATATCCCTGGCCATAATATCCCTGGCACTAATATCCCTGTCCCTAATAATGCTGGCCCTAATCTCCCTGGCCCTAATATCCCTGGCCCTAATATCCCTGGCCCTAATATCCCTGGCCCTAATATCCCTGGCCCTAATATCCCAGGCCCTAATATTCCTGGCCCTAATATTCCTGGCCCTGATATCCCTGGTCCTAATATCCCTGGCCCTAATATCCCTGGCCCTAATATCCCTGGACCTAATATCCCTGGCCCTAATATCCCTGGCCCTAATATCCCTGGCCCTAATATCCCTTGCCCTAAAATCCCTGGCCCTAATATCCCTGGCCCTAATATCCCTGGCCCTAATATCCCTGGCCCTAATATCCCTGGTCCTAATATCCCTGGCCCTAATATCCCTGGCCCTAATATCCCTGGCCCTAATATCCCTGGCCCTAATATCCCTGGCCCTAATATCCCTGGCCCTAATATTCCTGGCCCTGATATCCCTGGTCCTAATATCCCTGGCCCTAATATCCCTGGCCCTAATATCCCTGGACCTAATATCCCTGGCCCTAATATCCCTGGCCCTAATATCCCTGGCCCTAATATCCCTTGCCCTAAAATCCCTGGCCCTAATATCCCTGGCCCTAATATCCCTGGCCCTAATATCCCTGGCCCTAATATCCCTGGCCCTAATATCCCTGGCCCTAATATCCCTGGCCCTAATATCCCTGGCCCTAATATCCCTGGCCCTAATATCCCTGGCCCTAATAACCCTGGCCCTAATATCCCTGGCCCTAATATCCCTGGCCCTAATATCCCTGGCCCTAATATCCCTGGCCCTAATATCCGTGGACCTAACATCCCTGGCCCTAATATCCCTGGCCCTAATATCCCTGTCCCTAATATCCCTTGCCCTAAAATCCCTGGCCCTAATATCACTGGGCCTAATATCCCTGGCCCTAATATCCCTGGCCCTAATATCCCTGGCCCTAATATCCCTGGCCCTAATATCCCTGGCCCTAATATCCCTGGCCCTAATATCCCTGGCCCTAATATCCCTGGCCCTAATATCCCTGGCCCTAATATCCCTGGCCCTAATATCCCTGGACCTAATATCCCTGGCCCTAATATCCCTGGCCCTAATATCCATGGCCCTAATATCCCTGGCCCTAATATCCCTGGCCCTAATATCCCTGGCCCTAATATCCCTGGCCTTAATATCCCTGGCCCTAATATCCCTGGCCCTAATATCCCTGGCCCTAATATCCCTGGCGCTAATATCCCTGGCCATAATATGCCTGGCCCTAATATCCCTGGCCATTATATCCCTGGCCCTAATATCCCTGACCGTAATATCCCTGGCCCTAATATCCCTGGCCCTAATATCTCTGGCCCTAATATCCCTGGCCCTAATATCCCTGGCCCTAATATCCGTGGCCCTAATATCCCTGGCCCAAATATCCCTGGCCCTAATATCCATGGCCCTAATATCCCTGACCCTAATATCCCTGGCCCTAATATCCCTGGCCCTAATATCCCTCGCCCTAATATCTCTGGCCGTAATATCCGTGGACCTAATATCCCTGGCCCTAATATCCCTGGCCCTAATATCCCTGGCCCTAATATCCCTGGCCCTAATATCCCTGGACCTAATATCCCTGGCCCTAATATCCCTGGCCCTAATATCCCTGGCCCTAATATCCATGGCCCTAATATCCCTGGCCCTAATATCAGTGGACCTAATATCCCTGGCCCTAATATCCCTGGACCTAATATCCCTGGCCCTAATATCCCTGGCACTAATATCCCTGGCCCTAATATCCCTGGCCCTAATATCCCTTACCCTAAAATCCCTGGCCCTAATATCCCTGGCCCTAATATCCCTGGCCCAAATATCCCTGGCCCTAATATCCCTGGCCCTAATGTCCCTGGCCCTAATATCCCTGGCCCTAATATCCCTGGCCCTAATATCCCTGGCCCTAATATCCCTGGCCTTAATAACCCTGGCCCTAATAACCCTGGCCCTAATATCCCTGGCCCTAATATCCCTGGCCCTATTATCTCTGGCCCTAATATCCCTGGCCCTAATATCCCTGGCCGTAATATCCGTGGACCTAAAATCCCTGGCCCTAATATCCCTGGCCCTAATATCCCTGGCCCTAATATCCCTGGCCCTAATATTTCTGGCCCTAATATCCCTGGCCCTAATATCCCTGGCCCTAATATCCCTGGCCCTAATATTGCTGGCCATAATATTCCTGGCCCTAATATCCCTGGCCCTAATATCCCTGGCCTTAATATCCCTGGCCCTAATATCCCTGGCCCTAATATCCCTGGCCCTAATATCCCTGGCCCTAATATCCCTGGCCATAATATGCCTGGCCCTAATATCCCTGGCCATTATATCCCTGGCCCTAATATCCCTGACCGTAATATCCCTGGCCCTAATATCCCTGGCCCTAATATCTCTGGCCCTAATTTTCCTGGCCCTAATATCCCTGGCCCTAATATCCGTGGCCCTAATATCCCTGGCCCAAATATCCCTGGCCCTAATATCCCTGGCCCTAATATCCTTGACCCTAATATCCCTGGCCCTAATATCCCTGGACCTAATATCCCTCGCCCTAATATCTCTGGCCGTAATATCCGTGGACCTAATATCCCTGGCCCTAATATCCCTGGCCTTAATATCCCTGGCCCTAATATCCCTGGCCCTAATATCCCTGGACCTAATATCCCTGGCCCTAATATCCCTGGCCTTAATAACCCTGGCCCTAATAACCCTGGCCCTAATATCCCTGGCCCTAATATCCCTGGCCCTAATATCTCTGGCCCTAATATCCCTGGCCCTAATATCCCTGGCCGTAATATCCGTGGACCTAATATCCCTGGCCCTAATATCCCTGGCCCTAATATCCCTGGCCCTAATATCCCTGGCCCTAATATTTCTGGCCCTAATATCCCTGGCCCTAATATCCCTGGCCCTAATATCCCTGGCCCTAATATTGCTGGCCATAATATCTCTGGCCCTCATATCCCTGGCCCTAATATCCCTGGCCTTAATATCCCTGGCCCTAATATCTCTGGCCCTAATATCCCTGGCCCTAATATCCCTGGCCCTAATATCCCTGGCCATAATATGCCTGGCCCTAATATCCCTGGATATTATATCCCTGGCCCTAATATCCCTGACCGTAATATCCCTGGCCCTAATATCCCTGGCCCTAATATCTCTGGCCCTAATTTCCCTGGCCCTAATATCCCTGGCCCTAATATCCGTGGCCCTAATATCCCTGGCCCAAATATCCCTGGCCCTAATATCCCTGGCCCTAATATCCCTGACCCTAATATCCCTGGCCCTAATATCCCTGGCCCTAATATCCCTCGCCCTAATATCTCTGGCCGTAATATCCGTGGACCTAATATCCCTGGCCCTAATATCCCTGGCCCTAATATCCCTGGCCCTAATATCCCTGGCCCTAATATCCCTGGACCTAATATCCCTGGCCCTAATATCCCTGGCCCTAATATCCATGGCCCTAATATCCCTGGCACTAATATCCCTGGACCTAATATCCCTGGCCCTAATATCCCAGGACCTAATATCCCTGGCCCTAATATCCCTGGCACTAATATCCCTGGCCCTAATATCCCTGGCCCTAATATCCCTTGCCCTAAAATCCCTGGCCCTAATATCCCTGGCCCCAATATCCCTGGCCCTAATATCCCTGGCCCTAATATCCCTGGCCCTAATATCCCTGGCCCTAATATCCCTGGCCCTAATATCCTTGGCCTTAATAACCCTGGCCCTAATAACCCTGGCCCTAATATCCCTGGCCCTAATATCCCTGGCCCTAATATCTCTGGCCCTAATATCCCTGGCCCTAATATCCCTGGCCGTAATATCTGTGGACCTAATATCCCTTGCCCTAATATCCCTGGCCCTAATATCCCTGGCCCTAATATTTCTGGCCCTAATATCCCTGGCCCTAATATCCCTGGCCCTAATATCCCTGGCCCTAATATCGCTGGCCATAATATCCCTGGCCCTAATATCCCTGGCCCTAATATCCCTGGCCTTAATATCCTTGGCCCTAATATCCCTGGCCCTAATATCCCTGGCCCTAATATCCCTGGCCCTAATATCTCTGGCCATAATATGCCTGGACCTATTATCCCTGGCCATTATATCCCTGGCCCTAATATCCCTGACCATAATATCCCTGGCCCTAATATCCCTGGCCCTAATATCTCTGGCCCTAATATCCCTGGCCCTAATATCCCTGGCCCTAATATCCCTGGCCCTAATATCCCTGGCCCTAATATCCCTGGACCTAATATCCCTGGCCCTAATATCCCTGGCCCTAATATCCCTGGCCCTAATATCCCTGGCCCTAATATCCATGGCCCTAATATCCCTGGCCCTAATATCAGTGGACCTAATATCCCTGGCCCTAATATCCCTGGACCTAATATCCCTGGCCCTAATATCCCTGGCACTAATATCCCTGGCCCTAATATCCCTGGCCCTAATATTCCTTACCCTAAAATCCCTGGCCCTAATATCCCTGGCCCTAATATCCCTGGCCCAAATATCCCTGGCCCTAATATCCCTGGCCCTAATGTCCCTGGCCCTAATATCCCTGGCCCTAATATCCCTGGCCCTAATATCCCTGGCCCTAATATCCCTGGCCTTAATAACCCTGGCCCTAATAACCCTGGCCCTAATATCCCTGGCCCTAATATCCCTGGCCCTATTATCTCTGGCCCTAATATCCCTGGCCCTAATATCCCTGGCCGTAATATCCGTGGACCTAATATCCCTGGCCCTAATATCCCTGGCCCTAATATCCCTGGCCCTAATATCCCTGGCCCTAATATTTCTGGCCCTAATATCCCTGGCCCTAATATCCCTGGCCCTAATATCCCTGGCCCTAATATTGCTGGCCATAATATCCCTGGCCCTAATATCCCTGGCCCTAATATCCCTGGCCTTAATATCCCTGGCCCTAATATCCCTGGCCCTAATATCCCTGGCCCTAATATCCCTGGCCCTAATATCCCTGGCCATAATATGCCTGGCCCTAATATCCCTGGCCATTATATCCCTGGCCCTAATATCCCTGACCGTAATATCCCTGGCCCTAATATCCCTGGCCCTAATATCTCTGGCCCTAATTTTCCTGGCCCTAATATCCCTGGCCCTAATATCCGTGGCCCTAATATCCCTGGCCCAAATATCCCTGGCCCTAATATCCCTGGCCCTAATATCCCTGACCCTAATATCCCTGGCCCTAATATCCCTGGCCCTAATATCCCTCGCCCTAATATCTCTGGCCGTAATATCCGTGGACCTAATATCCCTGGCCCTAATATCCCTGGCCCTAATATCCCTGGCCCTAATATCCCTGGACCTAATATCCCTGGCCCTAATATCCCTGGCCTTAATAACCCTGGCCCTAATAACCCTGGCCCTAATATCCCTGGCCCTAATATCCCTGGCCCTAATATCTCTGGCCCTAATATCCCTGGCCGTAATATCCCTGGCCGTAATATCCGTGGACCTAATATCCCTGGCCCTAATATCCCTGGCCCTAATATCCCTGGCCCTAATATCCCTGGCCCTAATATTTCTGGCCCTAATATCCCTGGCCCTAATATCCCTGGCCCTAATATCCCTGGCCCTAATATTGCTGGCCATAATATCTCTGGCCCTAATATCCCTGGCCCTAATATCCCTGGCCTTAATATCCCTGGCCCTAATATCCCTGGCCCTAATATCCCTGGCCCTAATATCCCTGGCCCTAATATCCCTGGCCATAATATGCCTGGCCCTAATATCCCTGGATATTATATCCCTGGCCCTAATATCCCTGACCGTAATATCCCTGGCCCTAATATCCCTGGCCCTAATATCTCTGGCCCTAATTTCCCTGGCCCTAATATCCCTGGCCCTAATATCCGTGGCCCTAATATCCCTGGCCCAAATATCCCTGGCCCTAATATCCCTGGCCCTAATATCCCTGACCCTAATATCCCTGGCCCTAATATCCCTGGCCCTAATATCCCTCGCCCTAATATCTCTGGCCATAATATCCGTGGACCTAATATCCCTGGCCCTAATATCCCTGGCCCTAATATCCCTGGCCCTAATATCCCTGGCCCTAATATCCCTGGACCTAATATCCCTGGCCCTAATATCCCTGGCCCTAATATCCATGGCCCTAATATCCCTGGCACTAATATCCCTGGACCTAATATCCCTGGCCCTAATATCCCAGGACCTAATATCCCTGGCCCTAATATCCCTGGCACTAATATCCCTGGCCCTAATATCCCTGGCCCTAATATCCCTTGCCCTAAAATCCCTGGCCCTAATATCCCTGGCCCCAATACCCCTGGCCCTAATATCCCTGGCCCTAATATCCCTGGCCCTAATATCCCTGGCCCTAATATCCCTGGCCCTAATATCCCTGGCCTTAATAACCCTGGCCCTAATAACCCTGGCCCTAATATCCCTGGCCCTAATATCCCTGGCCCTAATATCTCTGGCCCTAATATCCCTGGCCCTAATATCCCTGGCCGTAATATCTGTGGACCTAATATCCCTGGCCCTAATATCCCTGGCCCTAATATCCCTGGCCCTAATATCCCTGGCCCTAATATTTCTGGCCCTAATATCCCTGGCCCTAATAACCCTGGCCCTAATATCCCTGGCCCTAATATCGCTGGCCATAATATCCCTGGCCCTAATATCCCTGGCCCTAATATCCCTGGCCTTAATATCCTTGGCCCTAATATCCCTGGCCCTAATATCCCTGGCCCTAATATCCCTGGCCCTAATATCCCTGGCCATAATATGCCTGGCCCTAATATCCCTGGCCATTATATCCCTGGCCCTAATATCTCTGGCCCTAATATCCCTGGCCCTAATATCCCTGGCCCTAATATCCCTGGCCCTAATATCCCTGGCCCAAATATCCCTGGCCCTAATATTCCTGGCCCTAATATCCATGACCCTAATCTCCCTGGCCCTAATATCCCTGGCCCTAATATCCCTCGCCCTAATATCTCTGGCCATAATATCCGTGGACCTAATATCCCTGGCCCTAATATCCCTGGCCCTAATATCCCTGGCCCTAATATCCCTGGCCCTAATATCCCTGGACCTAATATCCCTGGCCCTAATATCCCTGGCCCTAATATCCATGGCCCTAATATCCCTGGCACTAATATCCCTGGACCTAATATCCCTGGCCCTAATATCCCAGGACCTAATATCCCTGGCCCTAATATCCCTGGCACTAATATCCCTGGCCCTAATATCCCTGGCCCTAATATCCCTTGCCCTAAAATCCCTGGCCCTAATATCCCTGGCCCCAATACCCCTGGCCCTAATATCCCTGGCCCTAATATCCCTGGCCCTAATATCCCTGGCCCTAATATCCCTGGCCCTAATATCCCTGGCCTTAATAACCCTGGCCCTAATAACCCTGGCCCTAATATCCCTGGCCCTAATATCCCTGGCCCTAATATCTCTGGCCCTAATATCCCTGGCCCTAATATCCCTGGCCGTAATATCTGTGGACCTAATATCCCTGGCCCTAATATCCCTGGCCCTAATATCCCTGGCCCTAATATCCCTGGCCCTAATATTTCTGGCCCTAATATCCCTGGCCCTAATAACCCTGGCCCTAATATCCCTGGCCCTAATATCGCTGGCCATAATATCCCTGGCCCTAATATCCCTGGCCCTAATATCCCTGGCCTTAATATCCTTGGCCCTAATATCCCTGGCCCTAATATCCCTGGCCCTAATATCCCTGGCCCTAATATCCCTGGCCATAATATGCCTGGCCCTAATATCCCTGGCCATTATATCCCTGGCCCTAATATCTCTGGCCCTAATATCCCTGGCCCTAATATCCCTGGCCCTAATATCCCTGGCCCTAATATCCCTGGCCCAAATATCCCTGGCCCTAATATTCCTGGCCCTAATATCCATGACCCTAATCTCCCTGGCCCTAATATCCCTGGCCCTAATATCCCTCGCCCTAATATCTCTGGCCGTAATATCTGTGGACCTAATATCCCTGGCCCTAATATCCCTGGCCCTAATATCCCTGGCCCTAATATCCCTGGCCCTAATATCCCTGGACCTAATATCCCTGGCCCTAATATCCCTGGCCCTAATATCCATGGCCCTAATATCCCTGGCCCTAATATCCCTGGCCCTAATATCCCTGGCCCTAATATCCCTGGCCCTAATATCCCTGGCCCTAATATCCCTGGCCCTAATATCCCTGGCCTTAATAACCCTGGCCCTAATAACCCTGGCCCTAATATCCCTGGCCCTAATATCCCTGGCCCTAATATCTCTGGCCCTAATATCCCTGGCCCTAATATCCCTGGCTGTAATATCCGTGGACCTGATATCCCTGGCCCTAATATCCCTGGCCCTAATATCCCTGGCCCTAATATCCCTGGCCCTAATATCCCTGGCCCTAATATTTCTGGCCCTAATATCCCTGGCCCTAATATCCTTGGCCCTAATATCCCTGGCCCTAATATCGCTGGCCATAATATCCCTGGCCCTAATATCCCTGGCCCTAATATCCCTGGCCTTAATATCCCTGGCCCTAATATCCCTGGCCCTAATATCCCTGGCCCTAATATCCCTGGCCCTAATATCCCTGGCCATAATATGCCTGGCCCTAATATCCCTGGCCATTATATCCCTGGCCCTAATATCCCTGACCGTAATATCCCTGGCCCTAATATCCCTGGCCCTATTATCTCTGGCCCTAATATCCCTGGCCCTAATATCCCTGGCCCTAATATCCGTGGCCCTAATATCCCTGGCCCAAATATCCCTGGCCCTAATATCCATAGCCCTAATATCCCTGACCCTAATATCCCTGGCCCTAATATCCCTGGCCCTAATATCCCTCGCCCTAATATCTCTGGCCGTAATATCCGTGGACCTAATATCCCTGGCCCTAATATCCCTGGCCCTAATATCCCTGGCCCTAATATCCCTGGCCCTAATATCCCTGGACCTAATATCCCTGGCCCTAATATCCCTGGCCCTAATATCCCTGGCCCTAATATCCCTGGCCCTAATATCACTGGCCATAATATCCCTGGCCCTAATATCCCTGGCCCTAATATCCCTGGCATTAATATCCCTGGCCCTAATATCCCTGGCCCTAATATCCCTGGCCCTAATATCCCCGGCCCTAATATCCCTGGCCATAATATGCCTTTCCCTAATATCTCTAGCCATTATATCCCTGGCCCTAATATCCCTGACCGTAATATCCGTGGCCCTAATATCCCTGGCCCTAATATCTCTGGCCCTAATATCCCTGGCCCTAATATCCCTGGCCCTAATATCCGTGGCCCTAATATCCCTGGCCCAAATATCCCTGGCCCTAATATCCCTGGCCCTAATATCCCTGACCCTAATATCCCTGGCCCTAATATCCCTGGCCCTAATATCCCTTGCCCTAATATCCCTGGCGCCTAATATCCCTGGCCATAATATCCCTGGCACTAATATCCCTGTCCCTAATAATGCTGGCCCTAATCTCCCTGGCCCTAATATCCCTGGCCCTAATATCCCTGGCCCTAATATCCCTGGCCCTAATATCCCTGGCCCTAATATCCCTGGCCCTAATATCCCTGGCCCTAATATTCCTGGCCCTGATATCCCTGGTCCTAATATCCCTGGCCCTAATATCCCTGGCCCTAATATCCCTGGACCTAATATCCCTGGCCCTAATATCCCTGGCCCTAATATCCCTGGCCCTAATATCCCTTGCCCTAAAATCCCTGGCCCTAATATCCCTGGCCCTAATATCCCTGGCCCTAATATCCCTGGCCCTAATATCCCTGGCCCTAATATCCCTGGCCCTAATATCCCTGGCCCTAATATCCCTGGCCCTAATATCCCTGGCCCTAATATCCCTGGCCCTAATATTCCTGGCCCTGATATCCCTGGTCCTAATATCCCTGGCCCTAATATCCCTGGCCCTAATATCCCTGGACCTAATATCCCTGGCCCTAATATCCCTGGCCCTAATATCCCTGGCCCTAATATCCCTTGCCCTAAAATCCCTGGCCCTAATATCCCTGGCCCTAATATCCCTGGCCCTAATATCCCTGGCCCTAATATCCCTGGCCCTAATATCCCTGGCCCTAATATCCCTGGCCCTAATATCCCTGGCCCTAATATCCCTGGCCCTAATATCCCTGGCCCTAATAAGCCTGGCCCTAATATCCCTGGCCCTAATATCCCTGGCCCTAATATCCCTGGCCCTAATATCCCTGGCCCTAATATCCGTGGACCTAACATCCCTGGCCCTAATATCCCTGGCCCTAATATCCCTGTCCCTAATATCCCTTGCCCTAAAATCCCTGGCCCTAATATCACTGGGCCTAATATCCCTGGCCCTAATATCCCTGGCCCTAATATCCCTGGCCCTAATATCCCTGGCCCTAATATCCCTGGCCCTAATATCCCTGGCCCTAATATCCCTGGCCCTAATATCCCTGGCCCTAATATCCCTGGCCCTAATATCCCTGGCCCTAATATCCCTGGCATTAATATCCCTGGCCCTAATATCCCTGGCCCTAATATCCCTGGCCCTAATATCCCCGGCCCTAATATCCCTGGCCATAATATGCCTTTCCCTAATATCTCTAGCCATTATATCCCTGGCCCTAATATCCCTGACCGTAATATCCGTGGCCCTAATATCCCTGGCCCTAATATCTCTGGCCCTAATATCCCTGGCCCTAATATCCCTGGCCCTAATATCCGTGGCCCTAATATCCCTGGCCCAAATATCCCTGGCCCTAATATCCCTGGCCCTAATATCCCTGACCCTAATATCCCTGGCCCTAATATCCCTGGCCCTAATATCCCTCGCCCTAATATCTCTGGCCGTAATATCTGTGGACCTAATATCCCTGGCCCTAATATCCCTGGCCCTAATATCCCTGGCCCTAATATCCCTGGCCCTAATATCCCTGGACCTAATATCCCTGGCCCTAATATCCCTGGCCCTAATATCCCTGGCCCTAATATCCCTGGACCTAATATCCCTGGCCCTAACATCCCTGGACCTAATATCCCTGGCCCTAATATCCCTGGCACTAATATCCCTGGCCCTAATATCCCTGGCCCTAATATCCCTTGCCCTAAAATCCCTGGCCCTAATATCCCTGGCCCTAATATCCCTGGCCCTAATATCCCTGGCCCTAATATCCCTGGCCCTAATATCCCTGGCCCTAATATCCCTGGCCCTAATATCCCTGGCCCTAATATCCCTGGCCTTAATAACCCTGGCCCTAATAACCCTGGCCCTAATATCCCTGGCCCTAATATCCCTGGCCCTAATATCTCTGGCCCTAATATCCCTGGCCCTAATATCCCTGGCCCTAATATCCCTGACCGTAATATCCCTGGCCCTAATATCCCTGGCCCTAATATCTCTGGCCCTAATATCCCTGGCCCTAGTATCCCTGGCCCTAATATCCGTGGCCCTAATATCCCTGGCCCAAATATCCCTGGCCCTAATATTCATGGCCCTAATATCCCTGACCCTAATATCCCTGGCCCTAATATCCCTGGCCCTAATATCCCTCGCCCTAATATCTCTGGCCGTAATATCCGTGGACCTAATATCCCTGGCCCTAATATCCCTGGCCCTAATATCCCTGGCCCTAATATCCCTGGCCCTAATATCCCTGGACCTAATATCCCTGGCCCTAATATCCCTGGCCCTAATATCCCTGGCCCTAATATCCCTGGCCCTAATATCACTGGCCATAATATCCCTGGCCCTAATATCCCTGGCATTAATATCCCTGGCCCTAATATCCCTGGCCCTAATATCCCTGGCCCTAATATCCCTGGCATTAATATCCCTGGCCCTAATATCCCTGGCCCTAATATCCCTGGCCCTAATATCCCCGGCCCTAATATCCCTGGCCATAATATGCCTTTCCCTAATATCTCTAGCCATTATATCCCTGGCCCTAATATCCCTGACCGTAATATCCGTGGCCCTAATATCCCTGGCCCTAATATCTCTGGCCCTAATATCCCTGGCCCTAATATCCCTGGCCCTAATATCCGTGGCCCTAATATCCCTGGCCCAAATATCCCTGGCCCTAATATCCCTGGCCCTAATATCCCTGACCCTAATATCCCTGGCCCTAATATCCCTGGCCCTAATATCCCTTGCCCTAATATCCCTGGCGCCTAATATCCCTGGCCATAATATCCCTGGCACTAATATCCCTGTCCCTAATAATGCTGGCCCTAATCTCCCTGGCCCTAATATCCCTGGCCCTAATATCCCTGGCCCTAATATCCCTGGCCCTAATATCCCTGGCCCTAATATCCCTGGCCCTAATATCCCTGGCCCTAATATTCCTGGCCCTGATATCCCTGGTCCTAATATCCCTGGCCCTAATATCCCTGGCCCTAATATCCCTGGACCTAATATCCCTGGCCCTAATATCCCTGGCCCTAATATCCCTGGCCCTAATATCCCTTGCCCTAAAATCCCTGGCCCTAATATCCCTGGCCCTAATATCCCTGGCCCTAATATCCCTGGCCCTAATATCCCTGGCCCTAGTATCCCTGGCCCTAATATCCCTGGCCCTAATATCCCTGGCCCTAATATCCCTGGCCCTAATATCCCTGGCCCTAATATTCCTGGCCCTGATATCCCTGGTCCTAATATCCCTGGCCCTAATATCCCTGGCCCTAATATCCCTGGACCTAATATCCCTGGCCCTAATATCCCTGGCCCTAATATCCCTGGCCCTAATATCCCTTGCCCTAAAATCCCTGGCCCTAATATCCCTGGCCCTAATATCCCTGGCCCTAATATCCCTGGCCCTAATATCCCTGGCCCTAATATCCCTGGCCCTAATATCCCTGGCCCTAATATCCCTGGCCCTAATAACCCTGGCCCTAATATCCCTGGCCCTAATATCCCTGGCCCTAATATCCCTGGCCCTAATATCCCTGGCCCTAATATCCGTGGACCTAACATCCCTGGCCCTAATATCCCTGGCCCTAATATCCCTGTCCCTAATATCCCTTGCCCTAAAATCCCTGGCCCTAATATCACTGGGCCTAATATCCCTGGCCCTAATATCCCTGGCCCTAATATCCCTGGCCCTAATATCCCTGGCCCTAATATCCCTGGCCCTAATATCCCTGGCCCTAATATCCCTGGCCCTAATATCCCTGGCCCTAATATCCCTGGCCCTAATATCCCTGGCCCTAATATCCCTGGCCCTAATATCCCTGGACCTAATATCCCTGGCCCTAATATCCCTGGCCCTAATATCCCTGGCCCTAATATCCCTGGCCCTAATATCCCTGGCCCTAATATCCCTGGCCCTAATATCCCTGGCCTTAATATCCCTGGCCCTAATATCCCTGGCCCTAATATCCCTGGCCCTAATATCCCTGGCCCTAATATCCCTGGCCATAATATGCCTGGCCCTAATATCCCTGGCCATTATATCCCTGGCCCTAATATCCCTGACCGTAATATCCCTGGCCCTAATATCCCTGGCCCTAATATCTCTGGCCCTAATATCCCTGGCCCTAATATCCCTGGCCCTAATATCCGTGGCCCTAATATCCCTGGCCCAAATATCCCTGGCCCTAATATCCATGGCCCTAATATCCCTGACCCTAATATCCCTGGCCCTAATATCCCTGGCCCTAATATCCCTCGCCCTAATATCTCTGGCCGTAATATCCGTGGACCTAATATCCCTGGCCCTAATATCCCTGGCCCTAATATCCCTGGCCCTAATATCCCTGGCCCTAATATCCCTGGACCTAATATCCCTGGCCCTAATATCCCTGGCCCTAATATCCCTGGCCCTAATATCCCTGGCCCTAATATCCCTGGCCCTAATATCCCTGGCCATAATATGCCTGGCCCTAATATCCCTGGCCATTATATCCCTGGCCCTAATATCCCTGACCGTAATATCCCTGGCCCTAATATCCCTGGCCCTAATATCTCTGGCCCTAATATCCCTGGCCCTAATATCCCTGGCCCTAATATCCGTGGCCCTAATATCCCTGGCCCAAATATCCCTGGCCCTAATATCCATGGCCCTAATATCCCTGACCCTAATATCCCTGGCCTTAATATCCCTGGCCCTAATATCCCTCGCCCTAATATCTCTGGCCGTAATATCCGTGGACCTAATATCCCTGGCCCTAATATCCCTGGCCCTAATATCCCTGGCCCTAATATCCCTGGCCCTAATATCCCTGGACCTAATATCCCTGGCCCTAATATCCCTGGCCCTAATATCCCTGGCCCTAAAATCCCTGGCCCTAATATCACTGGGCCTAATATCCCTGGCCCTAATATCCCTGGCCCTAATATCCCTGGCCCTAATATCCCTGGCCGTAATATCCCTGGCCCTAATATCCCTGGCCCTAATATCCCTGGCCCTAATATCCCTGGCCCTAATATCCCTGGCCCTAATATCCCTGGCCCTAATATCCCTGGCCCTAATATCCCTGGACCTAATATCCCTGGCCCTAATATCCCTGGCCCTAATATCCCTGGCCCTAATATCCCTGGCCCTAATATCCCTGGCCCTAATATCCCTGGCCCTAATATCCCTGGCCTTAATATCCCTGGCCCTAATATCCCTGGCCCTAATATCCCTGGCCCTAATATCCCTGGCCCTAATATCCCTGGCCATAATATGCCTGGCCCTAATATCCCTGGCCATTATATCCCTGGCCCTAATATCCCTGACTGTAATATCCCTGGCCCTAATATCCCTGGCCCTAATATCTCTGGCCCTAATATCCCTGGCCCTAATATCCCTGGCCCTAATATCCGTGGCCCTAATATCCCTGGCCCAAATATCCCTGGCCCTAATATCCATGGCCCTAATATCCCTGACCCTAATATCCCTGGCCCTAATATCCCTGGCCCTAATATCCCTCGCCCTAATATCTCTGGCCGTAATATCCGTGGACCTAATATCCCTGGCCCTAATATCCCTGGCCCTAATATCCCTGGCCCTAATATCCCTGGCCCTAATATCCCTGGACCTAATATCCCTGGCCCTAATATCCCTGGCCCTAATATCCCTGGCCCTAATATTCCTGGCCCTAATATCACTGGCCATAATATCCCTGGCCCTAATATCCCTGGCCCTAATATCCCTGGCATTAATATCCCTGGCCCTAATATCCCTGGCCCTAATATCCCTGGCCCTAATATCCCCGGCCCTAATATCCCTGGCCATAATATGCCTTTCCCTAATATCTCTAGCCATTATATCCCTGGCCCTAATATCCCTGACCTAATATCCCTGGACCTAATATCCCTGGCCCTAATATCCCTGGCCCTAATATCCCTGGCCCTAATATTCCTGGCCCTAATATCACTGGCCATAATATCCCTGGCCCTAATATCCCTGGCCCTAATATCCCTGGCATTAATATCCCTGGCCCTAATATCCCTGGCCCTAATATCCCTGGCCCTAATATCCCCGGCCCTAATATCCCTGGCCATAATATGCCTTTCCCTAATATCTCTAGCCATTATATCCCTGGCCCTAATATCCCTGACCGTAATATCCGTGGCCCTAATATCCCTGGCCCTAATATCTCTGGCCCTAATATCCCTGGCCCTAATATCCCTGGCCCTAATATCCGTGGCCCTAATATCCCTGGCCCAAATATCCCTGGCCCTAATATCCCTGGCCCTAATATCCCTGACCCTAATATCCCTGGCCCTAATATCCCTGGCCGTAATATCCCTTGCCCTAATATCCCTGGCGCCTAATATCCCTGGCCATAATATCCCTGGCACTAATATCCCTGTCCCTAATAATGCTGGCCCTAATCTCCCTGGCCCTAATATCCCTGGCCCTAATATCCCTGGCCCTAATATCCCTGGCCCTAATATTCCTGGCCCTGATATCCCTGGTCCTAATATCCCTGGCCCTAATATCCCTGGCCCTAATATCCCTGGACGTAATATCCCTGGCCCTAATATCCCTGGCCCTAATATCCCTGGCCCTAATATCCCTTGCCCTAAAATCCCTGGCCCTAATATCCCTGGCCCTAATATCCCTGGCCCTAATATCCCTGGCCCTAATATCCCTGGCCCTAATATCCCTGGCCCTAATATCCCTGGCCCTAATATCCCTGGCCCTAATATCCCTGGCCCTAATATCCCTGGCCCTAATATCCCCGGCCCTAATATCCCTGGCCATAATATGCCTTTCCCTAATATCTCTAGCCATTATATCCCTGGCCCTAATATCCCTGACCGTAATATCCGTGGCCCTAATATCCCTGGCCCTAATATCTCTGGCCCTAATATCCCTGGCCCTAATATCCCTGGCCCTAATATCCGTGGCCCTAATATCCCTGGCCCAAATATCCCTGGCCCTAATATCCCTGGCCCTAATATCCCTGACCCTAATATCCCTGGCCCTAATATCCCTGGCCGTAATATCCCTTGCCCTAATATCCCTGGCGCCTAATATCCCTGGCCATAATATCCCTGGCACTAATATCCCTGTCCCTAATAATGCTGGCCCTAATCTCCCTGGCCCTAATATCCCTGGCCCTAATATCCCTGGCCCTAATATCCCTGGCCCTAATATTCCTGGCCCTGATATCCCTGGTCCTAATATCCCTGGCCCTAATATCCCTGGCCCTAATATCCCTGGACGTAATATCCCTGGCCCTAATATCCCTGGCCCTAATATCCCTGGCCCTAATATCCCTTGCCCTAAAATCCCTGGCCCTAATATCCCTGGCCCTAATATCCCTGGCCCTAATATCCCTGGCCCTAATATCCCTGGCCCTAATATCCCTGGCCCTAATATCCCTGGCCCTAATATCCCTGGCCCTAATATCCCTGGCCCTAATATCCCTGGCCCTAATATTCCTGGCCCTGATATCCCTGGTCCTAATATCCCTGGCCCTAATATCCCTGGCCCTAATATCCCTGGACCTAATATCCCTGGCCCTAATATCCCTGGCCCTAATATCCCTGGCCCTAATATCCCTTGCCCTAATATCCCTGGCCCTAATATCCCTGGCCCTAATATCCCTGGACCTAATATCCCTGGCCCTAATATCCCTGGCCCTAATATCCCTGGCCCTAATATCCCTGGCCCTAATATCCCTGGCCCTAATAACCCTGGCCCTAATATCCCTGGCCCTAATATCCCTTGCCCTAAAATCCCTGGCCCTAATATCACTGGGCCTAATATCCCTGGCCCTAATATCCCTGGCCCTAATATCCCTGGCCCTAATATCCCTGGCCCTAATATCCCTGGCCCTAATATCCCTGGCCCTAATATCCCTGGCCCTAATATCCCTGGCCCTAATCTCCCTGGCCCTAATATCCTTGGCCCTAAAATCCCTGGCCCTAATATCCCTGGTGCTAATATCCCTGGCCCTAATATCCCTGGCACTGATATCCCTGGCCCTGATATCCCTGGCCCTAATATCCCTGGCCCTAATATCCCTGGCCCTAATATCCCTGGCCCTAAAATCCCTGGCCCTAATATCCCTGGCCCTAATATTCCTGGCCCTAATATCCCTGGCCCTAATATCCCTGGCCCTAATATCCCTGGCCCTAATATCTCTGGCCCTAATATCCCTGGCCCTAATATCCCTGGCCATAATATCCCTGGCCCTAATATCCCTGGCCCTTATATCCCTGGCCCTAATATCCCTGGCCCTAATATACCTGGCCCTAATATCCCAGGCTTAATATCCCTTCCATAATATCCCTGGCCCTAATATCCCTGGCCCTAATATCCCTGGCCCTAATATCCCTGGCCCTAATATCCCTGGCCCTAATATCCCTGGCCCTAAAATCCCTGGCCCTAATATCCCTGGCCCTAATATCCCTGGCCCTAATATCCCTGGCCCGAATATCCCTGGCCATAATATCCCTGGCCCTAATATCCCTGGCCCTAATATCCCTGGCCTTAATATCCCTGGCCCTAATATCCCTGGCCCTAATATCCCTGGCCCTAATATCCCTGGCCCTAATATCCCTGGCCATAATATGCCTGGCCCTAATATCCCTGGCCATTATATCCCTGGCCCTAATATCCCTGACCGTAATATCCCTGGCCCTAATATCCCTGGCCCTAATATCTCTGGCCCTAATATCCCTGGCCCTAATATCCCTGGCCCTAATATCCGTGGCCCTAATATCCCTGGCCCAAATATCCCTGGCCCTAATATCCCTGGCCCTAATATCCCTGGCCCTAATATCCCTGGCCCTAATATCCCTGGCCCTAATATCACTGGCCCTAATATCCCAGGCCCTAATATCCCTGGCCCTAATATCCCTGGCCCTAATATACCTGGTCCTAATATCCCTGGCCCTAATATGCCTGGCTCTAATATCCCTGGCCCTAATATCCCTGGCCCTAATATCCCTGGCCCTAATATTCCTGGCCCTGATATCCCTGGTCCTAATATCCCTGGCCCTAATATCCCTGGCCCTAATATCCCTGGACCTAATATCCCTGGCCCTAATATCCCTGGCCCTAATATCCCTGGCCCTAATATCCCTTGCCCTAATATCCCTGGCCCTAATATCCCTGGCCCTAATATCCCTGGACCTAATATCCCTGGCCCTAATATCCCTGGCCCTAATATCCCTGGCCCTAATATCCCTGGCCCTAATATCCCTGGCCCTAATAACCCTGGCCCTAATATCCCTGGCCCTAATATCCCTTGCCCTAAAATCCCTGGCCCTAATATCACTGGGCCTAATATCCCTGGCCCTAATATCCCTGGCCCTAATATCCCTGGCCCTAATATCCCTGGCCCTAATATCCCTGGCCCTAATATCCCTGGCCCTAATATCCCTGGCCCTAATATCCCTGGCCCTAATCTCCCTGGCCCTAATATCCCTGGCCCTAAAATCCCTGGCCCTAATATCCCTGGTGCTAATATCCCTGGCCCTAATATCCCTGGCCCTGATATCCCTGGCCCTGATATCCCTGGCCCTAATATCCCTGGCCCTAATATCCCTGGCCCTAATATCCCTGGCCCTAAAATCCCTGGCCCTAATATCCCTGGCCCTAATATTCCTGGCCCTAATATCCCTGGCCCTAATATCCCTGGCCCTAATATCCCTGGCCCTAATATCTCTGGCCCTAATATCCCTGGCCCTAATATCCCTGGCCATAATATCCCTGGTCCTAATATCCCTGGCCCTTATATCCCTGGCCCTAATATCCCTGGCCCTAATATACCTGGCCCTAATATCCCAGGCTTAATATCCCTTCCATAATATCCCTGGCCCTAATATCCCTGGCCCTAATATCCCTGGCCCTAATATCCCTGGCCCTAATATCCCTGGCCCTAATATCCCTGGCCCTAAAATCCCTGGCCCTAATATCCCTGGCCCTAATATCCCTGGCCCTAATATCCCTGGCCTGAATATCCCTGGCCATAATATCCCTGGCCCTAATATCCCTGGCCCTAATATCCCTGGCCTTAATATCCCTGGCCCTAATATCCCTGGCCCTAATATCCCTGGCCCTAATATCCCTGGCCCTAATATCCCTGGCCATAATATGCCTGGCCCTAATATCCCTGGCCATTATATCCCTGGCCCTAATATCCCTGACCGTAATATCCCTGGCCCTAATATCCCTGGCCCTAATATCTCTGGCCCTAATATCCCTGGCCCTAATATCCCTGGCCCTAATATCCGTGGCGCTAATATCCCTGGCCCAAATATCCCTGGCCCTAATATCCCTGGCCCTAATATCCCTGGCCCTAATATCCCTGGCCCTAATATCCCTGGCCCTAATATCACTGGCCCTAATATCCCAGGCCCTAATATCCCTGGCCCTAATATCCCTGGCCCTAATATACCTGGTCCTAATATCCCTGGCCCTAATATGCCTGGCTCTAATATCCCTGGCCCTAATATCCCTGGCCCTAATATCCCTGGCCCTAATATCGCTGGCCCTAATATCCCTGGCCCTAACATCCCTGGCCCTAATATCCCTGGCCCTAATTTCCCTGGCCCTAATATCCATGGCCCTAACATCCCTGGCCCGAATATCCCTGGCCATAGTATCCCTGGCCCTAATATCCCTGGCCCTAATATCCCTGGCCTTAATATCCCTGGCCCTAATATCCCTGGCCCTAATATCCCTGGCCCTAATATCCCTGGCCCTAATATCCCTGGCCATAATATGCCTGGCCCTAATATCCCTGGCCATTATATCCCTGTCCCTAATATCCCTGACCGTAATATCCCTGGCCCTAATATCCCTGGCCCTAATATCTCTGGCCCTAATATCCCTGGCCCTAATATCCCTGGCCCTAATATCCGTGGCCCTAATATCCCTGGCCCAAATATCCCTGGCCCTAATATCCCTGGCCCTAATATCCCTGGCCCTAATATCCCTGGCCCTAATATCCTTGGCCCTAATATCACTGGCCCTAATATCCCAGGCCCTAATATCCCTGGCCCTAATATCCCTGGCCCTAATATACCTGGTCCTAATATCCCTGGCCCTAATATGCCTGGCTCTAATATCCCTGGCCCTAATATCCCTGGCCCTAATATCCCTGGCCCTAATATCGCTGGCCCTAATATCCCTGGCCCTAATATCCCTGGCCCTAATATCCCTGGCCCTAATTTCCCTGGCCCTAATATCCATGGCCCTAATATCCCTGGCCCTAATATCCCTGGACCTAATATCCCTGGCCCTAATATCCCTGGACCTAATATCCCTGGCCCTAATAACCCTGGCACTAATATCCCTGGCCCTAATATCCCTGGCCCTAATATCCCTTGCCCTAAAATCCCTGGCCCTAATATCCCTGGCCCTAATATCCCTAGCCCTAATATCCCTGGCCATAATATCCCTGGCCCTAATATCCCTGGCCCTAATATCCCTGGCCCTAATATCCCTGGCCCTAATATCCCTGGCCCTATTATATCCCTGGCCTTAATAACCCTGGCCCTAATAACCCTGGCCCTAATATCCCTGGCCCTAATATCCCTGGCCCTAATATCCCTGGCCCTAATAACCCTGGCCGTAATATCCGTGGACCTAATATCCCTGGCCCTAATATCCCGGGCCCTAATATCCCTAGCCCTAATATCCCTGGCCCTAATATCCCTGGCCCTAATATCCCTGGCCCTAATATCCCTGGCCCTAATAACCCTGGCCGTAATATCCGGGGACCTAATATCCCTGGCCCTAATATCCCGGGCCCTAATATCCCTGGCCCTAATATCCCTGGCCCTAATATCCCTGGCCCTAATATCCCTGGCCCTAATATCTCTGGCCCTAATATCCCTGGCCCTAATATCCCTGGCCATAATATCCCTGGCCCTAATATCCCTGGCCCTTATATCCCTGGCCCTAATATCCCTGGCCCTAATATACCTGGCCCTAATATCCCAGGCTTAATATCCCTTCCATAATATCCCTGGCCCTAATATCCCTGGCCCTAATATCCCTGGCCCTAATATCCCTGGCCCTAATATCCCTGGCCCTAATATCCCTGGCCCTAAAATCCCTGGCCCTAATATCCCTGGCCCTAATATCCCTGGCCCTAATATCCCTGGCCCGAATATCCCTGGCCATAATATCCCTGGCCCTAATATCCCTGGCCCTAATATCCCTGGCCTTAATATCCCTGGCCCTAATATCCCTGGCCCTAATATCCCTGGCCCTAATATCCCTGGCCCTAATATCCCTGGCCATAATATGCCTGGCCCTAATATCCCTGGCCATTATATCCCTGGCCCTAATATCCCTGACCGTAATATCCCTGGCCCTAATATCCCTGGCCCTAATATCTCTGGCCCTAATATCCCTGGCCCTAATATCCCTGGCCCTAATATCCGTGGCCCTAATATCCCTGGCCCAAATATCCCTGGCCCTAATATCCCTGGCCCTAATATCCCTGGCCCTAATATCCCTGGCCCTAATATCCCTGGCCCTAATATCACTGGCCCTAATATCCCAGGCCCTAATATCCCTGGCCCTAATATCCCTGGCCCTAATATACCTGGTCCTAATATCCCTGGCCCTAATATGCCTGGCTCTAATATCCCTGGCCCTAATATCCCTGGCCTTAATATCCCTGGCCCTAATATCGCTGGCCCTAAAATCCCTGGCCCTAACATCCCTGGCCCTAATATCCCTGGCCCTAATTTCCCTGGCCCTAATATCCATGGCCCTAATATCCCTGGCCCTAATATCCCTGGACCTAATATCCCTGGCCCTAATATCCCTGGACCTAAGATCCCTGGCCCTAATAACCCTGGCACTAATATCCCTGGCCCTAATATCCCTGGCCCTAATATCCCTGGCCCGAATATCCCTGGCCATAGTATCCCTGGCCCTAATATCCCTGGCCCTAATATCCCTGGCCTTAATATCCCTGGCCCTAATATCCCTGGCCCTAATATCCCTGGCCCTAATATCCCTGGCCCTAATATCCCTGGCCATAATATGCCTGGCCCTAATATCCCTGGCCATTATATCCCTGGCCCTAATATCCCTGACCGTAATATCCCTGGCCCTAATATCCCTGGCCCTAATATCTCTGGCCCTAATATCCCTGGCCCTAATATCCCTGGCCCTAATATCCGTGGCCCTAATATCCCTGGCCCAAATATCCCTGGCCCTAATATCCCTGGCCCTAATATCCCTGGCCCTAATATCCCTGGCCCTAATATCACTGGCCCTAATATCCCAGGCCCTAATATCCCTGGCCCTAATATCCCTGGCCCTAATATACCTGGTCCTAATATCCCTGGCCCTAATATGCCTGGCTCTAATATCCCTGGCCCTAATATCCCTGGCCCTAATATCCCTGGCCCTAATATCGCTGGCCCTAATATCCCTGGCCCTAATATCCCTGGCCCTAATATCCCTGGCCCTAATTTCCCTGGCCCTAATATCCATGGCCCTAATATCCCTGGCCCTAATATCCCTGGACCTAATATCCCTGGCCCTAATATCCCTGGACCTAATATCCCTGGCCCTAATAACCCTGGCACTAATATCCCTGGCCCTAATATCCCTGGCCCTAATATCCCTTGCCCTAAAATCCCTGGCCCTAATATCCCTGGCCCTAATATCCCTAGCCCTAATATCCCTGGCCATAATATCCCTGGCCCTAATATCCCTGGCCCTAATATCCCTGGCCCTAATATCCCTGGCCCTAATATCCCTGGCCCTATTATATCCCTGGCCTTAATAACCCTGGCCCTAATAACCCTGGCCCTAATATCCCTGGCCCTAATATCCCTGGCCCTAATATCCCTGGCCCTAATAACCCTGGCCGTAATATCCGTGGACCTAATATCCCTGGCCCTAATATCCCGGGCCCTAATATCCCTGGCCCTAATATCCCTGGCCCTAATATCCCTGGCCCTAATATCCCTGGCCCTAATATCCCTGGCCCTAATATCCCTGGCCCTAATATCCCTGGCCCTAATATCGCTGGCCATAACATCCCTGGCCCTAATAACCCTGGCCCTAATATCCCTGGCCATAATATGCCTGGCCCTAATATCCCTGGCCATTATATCCCTGGCCCTAATATCCCTGACCGTAATATCCCTGGCCCTAATATCCCTGGCCCTAATATCTCTGGCCCTAATATCCCTGGCCCTAATATCCCTGGCCCTAATATCCGTAGCCCTAATATCCCTGGCCCAAATATCCCTGGCCCTAATATCCCTGGCCCTAATATCCCTGACCCTAATATCCCTGGCCCTAATATCCCTGGCCCTAATATCCCTGGCCCTAATATCCCTGGCCCTAATAACCCTGGCCCTAATATCCCTGGCCCTAATATCCCTGGCCCTAATATCCCTGGCCCTAATATCCCTGGCCCTAATATCCCTGGACCTAACATCCCTGGCCCTAATATCCCTGGCCCTAATATCCCTGGCCCTAAAATCCCTTGCCCTAAAATCCCTGGCCTAATATCACTGGGCCTAATATCCCTGGCCCTAATATCCCTGGCCCTAATATCCCTGGCCCTAAAATTCCTGGCCCTAATATCCCTGGCCCTAATAACCCTGGCCCTAATATCCCTGGCCCTAATATCCCTGGCCCTAATGTCCCTGGCCCTAATATCCCTGGCCCTAATATCCCTGGCGCTAATATCCCTGGACCTAATATCCCTGGCCCTAATATCCCTGGCCCTAATATCCCTGGCCCTAATATCCCTGGCCCTAATATCCCTGGCCCTAATATCCCTGGCCCTAATATCGCTGGCCCTAATATCTCTGCCCCTAATATCCCTGGCCCTAATATCCCTGGCCCTAATATCCCTGGCCCTAATATCCCTTGCCCTAATATCCCTGGCCATAATATCCCTGGCCCTAATATCCCTGGCCCTAATATCCCTGGCCCTAACATCCCTGGCCCTAACATCCCTGGCCCTAATATCCCTGGCCCTAATATCCCTGGCCCTAATATCCCTGGCCCTAATATCCCTGGCCCTAATATCCCTGGCCGTAATATCTCTGGCCGTAATATCCGTGGACCTAATATCCCTGGCCCTAATATCCCTGGCCCTAATATCCCTGGCCCTAATATCCCTGGCCCTAATATCCCTGGACCTAATATCCCTGGCCCTAATATCCCTGGCCCTAATATCCCTGGCCCTAATATCGCTGGCCATAATATCGCTGGCCCTAATATCCCTGGCCCTAATATCCCTGGCATTAATATCCCTTGCCCTAATATCCCTGGCCCTAATATCCCTGGCCCTAATATCCCTGGCCCTAATATCCCTGGCCATAATATGCCTGGCCCTAATATCCCTAGCCATTATATCCCTGGCCCTAATATCCCTGACCATAATATCCCTGGCCCTAATATCCCTGGCCCTAATATCTCTGGCCCTAATATCCCTGGCCCTAATATCCCTGGCCCTAATATCCATGGCCCTAATATCCCTGGCCCAAATATCCCTGGCCCTAATATCCCTGGCCCTAATATCCCTGACACTAATATCCCTGGCCTTAATATCCTTGGCCCTAATATCCCTTGCCCTAATATCCCTGGCCCTAATATCCCTGGCCATAATATCCCTGGCACTAATATCCCTATCCCTAATAATGCTGGCCCTAATCTCCCTGGCCCTAATATCCCTGGCCCTAATATCCCTGGCCCTAATATCCCTGGCCCTAATATCCCTGGCCCTAATATCCCTGGCCCTAATATCCCTGGCCCTAATATCCCTGGCCCTAATATTCCTGGCCCTGATATCCCTGGCACTAATATCCCTGGCCCTAATATCCATGGCCCTAATATCCCTGGCCCTAATATGCCTTGCCCTAAAATCCCTGGCCCTAATATCCTTGGCCCTAATATCCCTGGCCCTAATATCCCTGGCCCTAATATCCCTGGCCCTAATATCCCTGGACCTAATATCCCTGGCCCTAATATCCCTGGCCCTAATATCCCTGGCCCTAATAACCCTGGCCCTAATATCCCTGGCCCTAATATCCCTGGACCTAATATCCCTGGCCCTAATATCCCTGGCCCTAATATCCCTGGACCTAACATCCCTGGCCCTAATATCCCTGGCCCTAATATCCCTGTCCCTAATATCCCTTGCCCTAAAATCCCTGGCCCTAATATCACTGGGCCTAATATCCCTGGCCCTAATATCCCTGGCCCTAATATCCCTGGCCCTAATATCCCTGGCCCTAATATCCCTGGCCCTAATATCCCTGGCCCTAATAACCCTGGCCCTAATATCCCTGGCCCTAATATCCCTGGCCCTAATATCCCTGGCCCTAATATCCCTGGCCCTAATATCCCTGGACCTAATATCCCTGGCCCTAATATCCCTGGCCCTAATATCCCCGGCCCTAATATCCCCGGCCCTAATATCCCTGGCCCTAATATCCCTGGCCCTAATATCACTGGACCTAATATCTCTGGCCCTAATATCCCTGGCCCTAATATCCCTGGCCCTAATATCCCTGGCCCTAATATCCCTTGCCCTAATATCCCTGGCCATAATATCCCTGGCCCTAATATCCCTGGCCCTAATATACCTGGTCCTAATATCCCTGGCCCTAATATGCCTGGCTCTAATATCCCTGGCCCTAATATCCCTGGCCCTAATATCCCTGGCCCTAATATCGCTGGCCCTAATATCCCTGGCCCTAATATCCCTGGCCCTAATATCCCTGGCCCTAATTTCCCTGGCCCTAATATCCATGGCCCTAATATCCCTGGCCCTAATATCCCTGGACCTAATATCCCTGGCCCTAATATCCCTGGACCTAATATCCCTGGCCCTAATAACCCTGGCACTAATATCCCTGGCCCTAATATCCCTGGCCCTAATATCCCTTGCCCTAAAATCCCTGGCCCTAATAACCCTGGCCCTAATGTCCCTAGCCCTAATATCCCTGGCCATAATATCCCTGGCCCTAATATCCCTGGCCCTAATATCCCTGGCCCTAATATCCCTGGCCCTAATATCCCTGGCCCTATTATATCCCTGGCCTTAATAACCCTGGCCCTAATAACCCTGGCCCTAATATCCCTGGCCCTAATATCCCTGGCCCTAATATCCCTGGCCCTAATAACCCTGGCCGTAATATCCGTGGACCTAATATCCCTGGCCCTAATATCCCGGGCCCTAATATCCCTGGCCCTAATATCCCTGGCCCTAATATCCCTGGCCCTAATATCCCTGGCACTAATATCCCTGGCCCTAATATCCCTGGCCCTAATATCCCTGGCCCTAATATCGCTGGCCATAACATCCCTGGCCCTAATAACCCTAGCCCTAATATCCCTGGCCATAATATGCCTGGCCCTAATATCCCTGGCCATTATATCCCTGGCCCTAATATCCCTGACCGTAATATCCCTGGCCCTAATATCCCTGGCCCTAATATCTCTGGCCCTAATATCCCTGGCCCTAATATCCCTGGCCCTAATATCCGTAGCCCTAATATCCCTGGCCCAAATATCCCTGGCCCTAATATCCCTGGCCCTAATATCCCTGACCCTAATATCCCTGGCCCTAATATCCCTGGCCCTAATATCCCTGGCCCTAATATCCCTGGCCCTAATAACCCTGGCCCTAATATCCCTGGCCCTAATATCCCTGGACCTAACATCCCTGGCCCTAAAATCCCTGGCCCTAAAATCCCTTGCCCTAAAATCCCTGGCCTAATATCACTGGGCCTAATATCCCTGGCCCTAATATCCCTGGCCCTAATATCCCTGGCCCTAAAATTCCTGGCCCTAATATCCCTGGCCCTAATAACCCTGGCCCTAATATCCCTGGCCCTAATATCCCTGGCCCTAATGTCCCTGGCCCTAATATCCCTGGCCCTAATATCCCTGGCGCTAATATCCCTGGACCTAATATCCCTGGCCCTAATATCCCTGGCCCTAATATCCCTGGCCCTAATATCCCTGGCCCTAATATCCCTGGCCCTAATATCCCTGGCCCTAATATCGCTGGCCCTAATATCTCTGCCCCTAATATCCCTGGCCCTAATATACCTGGCCCTAATATCCCTGGCCCTAATATCCCTTGCCCTAATATCCCTGGCCATAATATCCCTGGCCCTAATATCCCTGGCCCTAATATCCCTGGCCCTAACATCCCTGGCCCTAACATCCCTGGCCCTAATATCCCTGGCCCTAATATCCCTGGCCCTAATATCCCTGGCCCTAATATCCCTGGCCCTAATATCCCTGGCCCTAATATCTCTGGCCGTAATATCCGTGGACCTAATATCCCTGGCCCTAATATCCCTGGCCCTAATATCCCTGGCCCTAATATCCCTGGCCCTAATATCCCTGGACCTAATATCCCTGGCCCTAATATCCCTGGCCCTAATATCCCTGGCCCTAATATCGCTGGCCATAATATCCCTGGCCCTAATATCCCTGGCCCTAATATCCCTGGCATTAATATCCCTTGCCCTAATATCCCTGGCCCTAATATCCCTGGCCCTAATATCCCTGGCCCTAATATCCCTGGCCATAATATGCCTGGCCCTAATATCCCTAGCCATTATATCCCTGGCCCTAATATCCCTGACCATAATATCCCTGGCCCTAATATCCCTGGCCCTAATATCTCTGGCCCTAATATCCCTGGCCCTAATATCCCTGGCCCTAATATCCATGGCCCTAATATCCCTGGCCCAAATATCCCTGGCCCTAATATCCCTGGCCCTAATATCCCTGACACTAATATCCCTGGCCTTAATATCCTTGGCCCTAATATCCCTTGCCCTAATATCCCTGGCCCTAATTTCCCTGGCCATAATATCCCTGGCACTAATATCCCTATCCCTAATAATGCTGGCCCTAATCTCCCTGGCCCTAATATCCCTGGCCCTAATATCCCTGGCCCTAATATCCCTGGCCCTAATATCCCTGGCCCTAATATCCCTGGCCCTAATATCCCTGGCCCTAATATCCCTGGCCCTAATATTCCTGGCCCTGATATCCCTGGCCCTAATATCCCTGGCCCTAATATCCATGGCCCTAATATCCCTGGCCCTAATATCCCTTGCCCTAAAATCCCTGGCCCTAATATCCTTGGCCCTAATATCCCTGGCCCTAATATCCCTGGCCCTAATATCCCTGGCCCTAATATCCTAGGACCTAATATCCCTGGCCCTAATATCCCTGGCCCTAATATCCCTGGCCCTAATAACCCTGGCCCTAATATCCCTGGCCCTAATATCCCTGGACCTAATATCCCTGGCCCTAATATCCCTGGCCCTAATATCCCTGGACCTAACATCCCTGGCCCTAATATCCCTGGCCCTAATATCCCTGTCCCTAATATCCCTTGCCCTAAAATCCCTGGCCCTAATATCACTGGGCCTAATATCCCTGGCCCTAATATCCCTGGCCCTAATATCCCTGGCCCTAATATCCCTGGCCCTAATATCCCTGGCCCTAATATCCCTGGCCCTAATAACCCTGGCCCTAATATCCCTGGCCCTAATATCCCTGGCCCTAATATCCCTGGCCCTAATATCCCTGGACCTAATATCCCTGGCCCTAATATCCCTGGCCCTAATATCCCCGGCCCTAATATCCCCGGCCCTAATATCCCTGGCCCTAATATCCCTGGCCCTAATATCACTGGACCTAATATCTCTGGCCCTAATATCCCTGGCCCTAATATCCCTGGCCCTAATATCCCTGGCCCTAATATCCCTTGCCCTAATATCCCTGGCCATAATATCCCTGGCCCTAATATCCCTGGTCCTTATATCCCTGGCCCTAATATCCCTGGCCCTAATATCCCTGGCCCTAATATCCCTGGCCCTAATATCCCTGGCTCTAATATCCCTGGCCCTAATATCCCTGGTCCTAATATCCCTGGCCCTAAAATCCCTGGCCCTAATATCCCTGGCCCTAATATCCCTGGCCCTAATATCCCTGGCCCTCATATCCCTGGCATTAATACCCCTTGCCCTAATATCCCTGGCCCTAATATCCCTGGCCCTAATATCCCTGGCCCTAATATCCCTGGCCATAATATGCCTGGCGCTAATATCCCTAGCCATTATATCCCTGGCCCTAATATCCCTGACCGTATTATCCCTGGCCCTAATATCCCTGGCCCTAATATCTCTGGCCCTAATATCCCTGGCCCTATTATCCCTGGCCCGAATATCCGTGGCCCTAATATCCCTGGCCCAAATATCCCTGGCCCTAATATCCCTGGCCCTAATATCCCTGACACTAATATCCCTGACCCTAATATCCCTGGCCCTAATATCCCTTGCCCTAATATCCCTGGCCCTAATATCCCTGGCCATAATATCCCTGGCACTAATATCCCTGTCCCTAATAATGCTGGCCCTAATCTCCCTGGCCCTAATATCCCTGGCCCTAATATCCCTGGCCCTAATATCCCTGGCCCTAATATCCCTGGCCCTAATATCCCTGGCCCTAATATCCCTGGCCATAATATCCCTGGCCCTAATATCCCTGGCCCTAGTATCCCTGGCCCTAAAATCCCTGGCCCTAATATCCCTGGCCCTAATATCCCTGGCCCTCATATCCCTTGCCATAATATCCCTGGCCATAATATCCCTGGCCCTAATAGCCCTGGCCCTAATAACGCTGGCCCTAATCTCCCTGGCCCTAAAATCCCTGGCCCTAAAATCCCTGGCCCTAATATCCCTGGCCCTAATATCCCTGGTGCTAATATCCCTGGCCCTAATATCCCTGGCCCTGATATCCCTGGCCCTGATATCCCTGGCCCTAATATCCCTGACCCTAATATCCCTGGCCCTAATATCCCTGGCACTAAAATCCCTGGCCCTAATATCCCTGGCCCTAGTATTCCTGGCCCTAATATCTCTGGCCCTAATATCCCTGGCCCTAATATCCCTGGCCCTAATATCCCTGGCCCTAATATCCCTGGCTCTAATATCCCTGGCCCTAAAATCCCTGGCCCTAATATCCTTGGCCCTAATATTCCTGCCCCTAATATCCCTAGCCCTAATATCCCTGGCCCGAATATCCCTGGCCCTATTATCCCTGGCCCTAATATACCTGGCCCTAATATCCCTGGCACTAATATCCCTGCCCCTAATATCCCTGGCTCTAATATCCCTGGCCCTAATACACCTGGCCCTAATATCCCTGGCCCTAATATACCTGGCCCTAATATCCCTGGCCCTAATATCCCTGGCCCTATTATCCCTGGCCCTATTATCCTTGGCCTTAATATCCCTGGCCTTAATATCCCTGGCCCTAATATCCCTGGCCCTAATATCCCTGGCCCTAATATCCCTGGCCCTAATATTCCTGGCCTCTAATATCCCTGGCCCTAACATCCTTGGCCATGATATCCCTGGCCCTAATATCCCTGGCCGTAATATCCCTGGCCCTAATATCCCTGGCACTAATATTCCTGGCCTCTAATATCCCTGGCCCTAACATCCCTGGCCATGATATCCCTGGACCTAATATCCATGGCCGTAATATCCCTGTCCCCAATATCCCTGGCCCTAATATCCCTGGCCCTAATATCCCTGGCCCTAATATCCCTGGCCCTAATATCCCTGGCCCTAATATGCCTGGCCTTAATATCCCTGGCCCTAATATCCCTGGCCCTAATATCCCTGGCCGTAATATCCCTGGCCCTAATATCCCTGGCCCTAATATCCCTGGCACTAATATCCCTGGCCCTAATATCCCTGGCCCTAATATACCTGGCCCTAATATCCCTGGCCCTAATATCCCTGGCCCTAATATCCCTGACCCTAATATCCCTGGCCTTAATATCCCTGGCTCTAATATCCCTGGCCCTAATATCTCTTGCCCTAAAATCCCTGGCCCTAATATCGCTGGCCCTAATTTCCCTGGTCCTAATATCCCTGGCCCTAATATCCCTGGCCCTAATATCCCTGGCACTAATATCCCTGGCCCTAATATTCCTGGCCCTAATATCCCTGGCCCTAATATCCTGGGCCCTAATATCCCTGGCCCTAATATCCCTGGCCCTAATATCCCTGGCCCTAATATCCCTGGCCCTAATATCCCTGGCTGTAATATCCCTGGCCCTAATATCCCTGGCCCTAATATCCCTGGCCCTAATATCCCTGGCCCTAATATCCCTGGCCCTAATATACCTGGCCCTAATATCCCTGGCCCTAATATCCCTGGCCCTAATATCCCTGGCCCTAATATCCCTGGCCTTAATATCCCTGGCCTTAATATCCCTGGCCCTAATATCCCTGGCCCTAATATCTCTTGCCCTAAAATCCCTGGCCCTAATATCACTGGCCCTAATATCCCTGGCCCTAATATCCCTGGCCCTAATATCCCTGGCCCTAATATCCCTGGCACTAATATCCCTGGCCTTAATATCCCTGGCCCTAATATCCCTGGCCCTAATATCCCTGGCCCTAATATCCCTGGCCCTAATATCCCTTGCCCTAATATCCGTGGCCCTAATATCCCTGTCCCTAATATTCCTGGCCCTAATATCACTGGCCCTAATATCCCTGGCCCTAAAATCCCTGGCCCTAATATCCCTGGCCCTAATATCCCTGGCCCTAAAATCCCTGGCCATAATATCACTGGCCCTAATATCCCTGGCCCTAATATCCCAGGCCCTAATATCCCTGGCCCTAATATCCCTGGCCCTAATATCCCTGGCCCTAATATCCCTGGCCCTAATATCCCTGGCCCTAATATCCCTGGCTCTAATATCCCTGGCCCTAATATACCTGGCCCTAATATCCTTGGCCCTAATATTGCTGGCCCTAATATCCCTGGCCATAATATCCCTGGCCCTAATATCCCTGGCCCTAATATCCCTGGCCCGAATATCCCTGGCCCTAATATCCCTGGCCCTAATATCCCTGGCCCTAATATCCCTGGCCCTAATATCCCTGGCCCTAAAGCCCTGGCCCTAATATCTCTGGTCCTAATATCCCTTGCCCTAAAATCCCTGGCCCTAATATCCCTGGCCCTAATATCCCTGGCCCTAATATCCCTGGCCCTAATATCCCTGGCACTAATATCCCTGGCCCTAATATCCCTGGCCCTAATATCCCTGGCCCTAATATCCCTCGCCCTAATATCCCTCGCCCTAATATCCCTGGCCCTAATATCCCTGGCCCTAATATCCCTGGCCCTAATATCCCTGGCCCTATCATCCCTGGCCCTAATATACCTGGCCCTAATAACCCTGACACTAATATCCCTTGCCCTAATATCCCTGGCCCTAATATCCCTGGCCCTAATATCCCTGGCCCTAATATCCCTGCCCCTAATATCCCTGGCCCTAATATCCCTGGCCCTAATACACCTGGCCCTAATATCCCTGGCCCTAATATACCTGGCCCTAATATCCCTGTCCTAATATCCCTGGCCCTAATATCCCTGGCCCTATTATCCTTGGCCTTAATATCCCTGGCCTTAATATCCCTGGCCCTAGTATCCCTGGCCCTAATATCCCTGGCCCTAAAATCCCTGGCCCTAATTTCCCTGGCCCTAATATCCCTGGCCTTAATATCCCTGGCACTAATATCCCTGGCCCTAATATCCCTGGCCCTAAAATCCCTGGCCCTAATATCCCTGGCCCTAACATCCCTGGCCCTAATATCCCTGGCCCTAATATCCCTGGCCCTAATATCCCTGGTCCTAATATACCTGGTCCTAATATCCCTGGCCCTAAAATCCCTGGCCCTAATATCCCTGGATCTAATATCCCTGGCCCTAATATCCCAGGCCCTAATATCCATGGCCCTAAGTTCCCTGGCCCTAATATCCCTGGCCCTAATATCCCTGCCCCTAATATCCCTGGTCCTAATATCCCTGGCCCTAATATCCCTGGCCCTAATATCTCTGGACCTAATATCCCTGGCCCTAATATCCAGGGCCCTAATATCCCTGGCCCCAATATCCCTGGCCCTAATATCCCTGGCCCTAATAATCCCTGGCCCTAATATCCCTGGCCCTAATATCCCTGGCCCTAATATCCCTGGCCCTAATATCCCTGGCCCTAATATCCCTGGCCCTAATATCCCTGGCCCTAATATCCCTGGCCCTAATATCCCTGGCCGTAATATCCCTGGCCCTAATATCCCTGGCCCTAATAACCCTGGCCCTAATATCCCTGGCCCTAATATTCCTGGCCCTAATATCCCTGGCACTAATATGCCTGGCCCTAATATCCCTGGCCCTAATACCCCTGGCCCTAATATCCCTGGCCCTAATATCCCTGGCCATAATACCCTTGGCCCTATTACCCCTGGCCCTAATACCCCTGGCCCTAATATCCCTTTCCCTAATATCCCTGGCCGTAATATCCCTGGCCCTAAAATCCCTGGCCCTAATATCCCTGGCCCTAATATCCCTGGCACTAAAATCCCTGGCCCTAATATCCCTGGCCCTAACATCCCTGGCCCTAAAATCCCTGGCCATAATATCACTGGCCCTAATATCCCTGGCCCTAATATCCCTGGCCCTAATATCCCTGGCCCTCATATCCCTGGCCGTAATATCCCTGGCTCTAATATCCCTGGCCCTAATATCCCTGGCCCTAATATCCTTGGCCCTAATATCCCTGGCCCTAATATCCCTGGCCCTAATATCCCTGGCCTTAATATCCCTGGCCCTAATATCCCTGGCCCTAATATCCCTGGCCCTATTATCCCTGGCCCTCATATCCCTGGCCCTAATATCCCTGGCCCTAATATCCCTGGCCCTAATATCCCTGGCCCTAATATCCCTGGCCCTAATATCCCTGGCCCTAATATCTCTGGCCCTAATATTCCTGGCCCTAATATCCCAGGCCCTAATATCCTTGACCCTAATATCCCTGGCCCTAATATCCCTGGCCCTAATATTCCTGGCCCTAATATCCCTGGCACTAATATCCCTGGCCCTAATATCCCTGGCCCTAATATCCCTGGCCGTAATATTCCTGGCCCTAATATCCCTGGCCCTAATATCCCTGGCCCTAATATCCCTGGCCCTAATATTCCTGGCCCTAATATCCCTGGCCCTAATATCCCTGGCCCTAATATCCCTGGCCGTAATATCCCTGGCCCTAATATCCCTGGCCCTAATATCCCTGGCCCTAATATCCCTGGCCCTAATATTCCTGGCCCTAATATGCCTGGCCCTAATATGCCTGGCCCTAATACCCCTGGCCCTAATATCCCTGGCCCTAAATATCCCTGGCTCTAATATCTCTGGCCCTAATATCCCTGGCCCTAATATCCCTGGCCATAATACCCTTGGCCCTATTACCCCTGGCCCTAATACCCCTGGCCCTAATATCCCTGGCCCTAATATCCCTGGCCCTAATATCCCTGGCCCTAATATCCCTGGCCCTAATATCCCTGGCCCTAATATCCCTGGCTCTAATATCCCTGTCCCTAATATCCCTGGCCGTAATATCCCTGGCCCTTAAATCCCTGGCCCTAATATCCCTGGCCCTAATATCCCTGGCCCTAAAATCCCTGGCCCTAATATCCCTGGCCCTAACATCCGTGGCCCTAAAATCCCTTGCCATAATATCACTGGCCCTAATATCCCTGGCCCTAAAATCCCTGGCCCTAATATCCCTGGCCCTAATATCCCTGGCCCTAAAATCCCTGGCCCTAATCTCCCTGGCCCTAATATCCCTGGCCCTAATATCCCTGGCCCTAATATTCCTGGCCCTAATATCCCTGGCCCTAATATCCCTGGCCCTAAAATCCCTGGCCCTAATATCCCTGGCCCTAACATCCCTGGCCCTAATATCCCTGGCCCTAATATCCCTGGCCCTAATATCCCTGGTCCTAATATACCTGGTCCTAATATCCCTGGCCCTAAAATCCCTGGCCCTAATATCCCTGGATCTAATATCCCTGGCCCTAATATCCCAGGCCCTAATATCCATGGCCCTAAGTTCCCTGGCCCTAATATCCCTGGCCCTAATATCCCTGCCCCTAATATCCCTGGTCCTAATATCCCTGGCCCTAATATCCCTGGCCCTAATATCTCTGGACCTAATATCCCTGGCCCTAATATCCAGGGCCCTAATATCCCTGGCCCCAATATCCCTGGCCCTAATATCCCTGGCCCTAATAATCCCTGGCCCTAATATCCCTGGCCCTAATATCCCTGGCCCTAATATCCCTGGCCCTAATATCCCTGGCCCTAATATCCCTGGCCCTAATATCCCTGGCCCTAATATCCCTGGCCCTAATATCCCTGGCCATAATATCCCTGGCCCTAATATCCCTGGCCCTAATAACCCTGGCCCTAATATCCCTGGCCCTAATATTCCTGGCCCTAATATCCCTGGCACTAATATGCCTGGCCCTAATATCCCTGGCCCTAATACCCCTGGCCCTAATATCCCTGGCCCTAATATCCCTGGCCATAATACCCTTGGCCCTATTACCCCTGGCCCTAATACCCCTGGCCCTAATATCCCTTTCCCTAATATCCCTGGCCGTAATATCCCTGGCCCTAAAATCCCTGGCCCTAATATCCCTGGCCCTAATATCCCTGGCACTAAAATCCCTGGCCCTAATATCCCTGGCCCTAACATCCCTGGCCCTAAAATCCCTGGCCATAATATCACTGGCCCTAATATCCCTGGCCCTAATATCCCTGGCCCTAATATCCCTGGCCCTCATATCCCTGGCCGTAATATCCCTGGCTCTAATATCCCTGGCCCTAATATCCCTGGCCCTAATATCCTTGGCCCTAATATCCCTGGCCCTAATATCCCTGGCCCTAATATCCCTGGCCTTAATATCCCTGGCCCTAATATCCCTGGCCCTAATATCCCTGGCCCTATTATCCCTGGCCCTCATATCCCTGGCCCTAATATCCCTGGCCCTAATATCCCTGGCCCTAATATCCCTGGCCCTAATATCCCTGGCCCTAATATCCCTGGCCCTAATATCTCTGGCCCTAATATTCCTGGCCCTAATATCCCAGGCCCTAATATCCTTGACCCTAATATCCCTGGCCCTAATATCCCTGGCCCTAATATTCCTGGCCCTAATATCCCTGGCACTAATATCCCTGGCCCTAATATCCCTGGCCCTAATATCCCTGGCCGTAATATTCCTGGCCCTAATATCCCTGGCCCTAATATCCCTGGCCCTAATATCCCTGGCCCTAATATTCCTGGCCCTAATATCCCTGGCCCTAATATCCCTGGCCCTAATATCCCTGGCCGTAATATCCCTGGCCCTAATATCCCTGGCCCTAATATCCCTGGCCCTAATATCCCTGGCCCTAATATTCCTGGCCCTAATATGCCTGGCCCTA
The DNA here is from genome assembly GCF_048934315.1 of Petromyzon marinus. Taxonomy (NCBI): domain Eukaryota; kingdom Metazoa; phylum Chordata; class Hyperoartia; order Petromyzontiformes; family Petromyzontidae; genus Petromyzon; species Petromyzon marinus. The sequence goes on from NW_027422728.1 coordinate 2,053,016, forward strand.
ATATGCCTGGCCCTAATACCCCTGGCCCTAATATCCCTGGCCCTAAATATCCCTGGCTCTAATATCTCTGGCCCTAATATCCCTGGCCCTAATATCCCTGGCCATAATACCCTTGGCCCTATTACCCCTGGCCCTAATACCCCTGGCCCTAATATCCCTGGCCCTAATATCCCTGGCCCTAATATCCCTGGCCCTAATATCCCTGGCCCTAATATCCCTGGCCCTAATATCCCTGGCTCTAATATCCCTGTCCCTAATATCCCTGGCCGTAATATCCCTGGCCCTTAAATCCCTGGCCCTAATATCCCTGGCCCTAATATCCCTGGCCCTAAAATCCCTGGCCCTAATATCCCTGGCCCTAACATCCGTGGCCCTAAAATCCCTTGCCATAATATCACTGGCCCTAATATCCCTGGCCCTAAAATCCCTGGCCCTAATATCCCTGGCCCTAATATCCCTGGCCCTAAAATCCCTGGCCCTAATCTCCCTGGCCCTAATATCCCTGGCCCTAATATCCCTGGCCCTAATATTCCTGGCCCTAATATCCCTGGCCCTAATATCCCTGGCGCTAATATCCCTGGCCCTAATATCCCTGGCCGTAATATCCCTGGCCCTAATATCCCTGGCCCTAATATCCCTGGCCCTAATATCCCTGGCCCTAATATTCCTGGCCCTAATATCCCTGGCCCTAATATGCCTGGCCCTAATATCCCTGGCCCTAATACCCCTGGCCCTAATATCCCTGGCCTTAATATCCCTGGCTCTAATATCTCTGGCCCTAATATCCCTGGCCCTAATATCCCTGGCCATAATACCCTTGGCCCTATTACCCCTGGCCCTAATACCCCTGGCCCTAATATCCCTGGCCCTAATATCCCTGGCCCTAATATCCCTGGCCCTAATATCGCTGGCCCTAATATCCCTGGCCCTAATATCCCTGGCCCTAATATCCCTGGCTCTAATATCCCTGTCCCTAATATCCCTGGCTGTAATTTCTCTGACCCTAAAATCCCTGGCCCTAATATCCCTGGCCCTAATATCCCTGGCCCTAAAATCCCTGGCCCTAATATCCCTGGCCCTAACATCCCTGGCCCTAAAATCCCTGGCCCTAATATCCCTTGCCCTAATATCCCTGGCCCTAATATCCCTGGCCCTAATATCCCTGGCCCCAATATCCCTGGCCCTAATATTCCTGGCCCTAATATCCCAGGCCCTAATATCCTTGGCCCTAATATCCCTGGCCCTAATATCCCTGGCCCTAATATCCCTGGCCCTAATATCCCTGGCCCTAATATCCCTGGCCCTAATATCCCTGGATCTAATATCCCTGGCCCTAATATCCCTGGCCCTAATATCCCTGGCCCTAATATCGCTGGCCCTAATATCCCTGGCCCTAATATCCCTGGCCCTAATATCCCTGGCCCTAATATCCCTGGCCCTAATATCCCTGGCCCTAATATCCCTGGCCCTAAAATTCCTGGCCCTAATATCCCTGGCCCTAACATCCCTGGCCCTAATATCCCTGGCCCTAATATCCCTGGCCCTAATATCCCTGGCCCTAATATCCCTGGTCCTAATATCCCTGGCCGTAATATCCCTGGCCCTAATATCCCTGGCCCTAATATCCCTGGCCCTAATATCCCTGGCCCTAATATCCCTGGCTCTAATATCCCTGGCCCTAATATCCCTGGCCCTAATATCCCTGGCCCTAATATCACTGGCCCTAATATCCCTGGCCCTAATATCCCTGGCCCTAAAATCCCTGGCCCTAATATCCCTGGCCCTAATATTCCTGGCCCTAAAATCCCTGGCCCTAATATCCCTGGCCCTAATATCCCTGGCCCTAATATCCCTGGCCCTAATATTCCTGGCCCTAATATCCCTGGCCCTAATATCCCTGGCCCTAATATCCCTGGCCCTAATATCCCTGGCCGTAATATCCCTGGCCCTAATATCCCTGGCCCTAATATCCCTGGCCCTAATATTCCTGGCCCTAATATCCCTGGCCCTAATATGCCTGGCCCTAATATCCCTGGCCCTAATACCCCTGGCCCTAATATCCCTGGCCCTAATATCCCTGGTTCTAATATCTCTGGCCCTAATATCCCTGGCCCTAATATCCCTGGCCATAATTCCCTTGGCCCTATTACCCCTGGCCCTAATACCCCTGGCCCTAATATCCCTGGCCCTAATATCCCTGGCCCTAATATCCCTGGCCCTAATATCCCTGGCCCTAATATCCCTGGCCCTAATATCCCTGGCCCTAATATCCCTGGCCCTAATATCCCTGGCCCTAATATCCCTGGCCCTAAAATTCCTGGCCCTAATATCCCTGGCCCTAACATCCCTGGCCCTAATATCCCTGGCCCTAATATCCCTGGCTCTAATATCCCTGTCCTTAATATCCCTGGCCGTAATATCCCTGGCCCTAAAATCCCTGGCCCTAATATCCCTGGCCCTAATATCCCTGGCCCTAAAATCCCTGGCCCTAATATCCCTGGCCCTAACATCCCTGGCCCTAAAATCCCTGGCCATAATATCACTGGCCATAATATCCCTGGCCCTAATATCCCAGGCCCTAATATCCTTGGCCCTAATATTCCTGGCCCTAAAATCCTTGGCCCTAATATCCCTGGCCATAATATCCCTGGCTGTAATATCCCTGGACCTAATATACTTGGCCCTAATATCCTTGGCCCTAATATCCCTGGCCCTAATATCCCTGGCCCTAATATCCCTGGCCTTAATATCCCTGGCCCTAATATCCCTGGCCCTAATATCCCTGGCCCTAATATCCCTGTCCCTAATATCCCTGGCCTTAATATCCCTGGCCCTAATATCCCTGGCCCTAATATCCCTGGCCCTAATATCCCTGGCCCTGATATCCCTTGCCCTAAAATCCCTGGCCCTAATATCCCTTGCCCTAATATCCCTGGCCCTAATATCCCTGGCCCTAATATCCCTGGCCCTAATATCCCTGGCCCTAATATTCCTGGCCCTAATATCCCAGGCCCTAATATCCTTGGCCCTAATATCCCTGGCCCTAATATCCCTGGCCCTAATATACCTGGCCCTAATATCCCTGGCTCTAATATCCCTGGCTCTAATATCCCTGGCCCTAATATCCCTGGCCCTAATATCCCTGGCCCTAATATCCCTGGCCCTAATATTCCTGGCCCTAATATGCCTGGCCCTAATATGCCTGGCCCTAATACCCCTGGCCCTAATATCCCTGGCCCTAAATATCCCTGGCTCTAATATCTCTGGCCCTAATATCCCTGGCCCTAATATCCCTGGCCATAATACCCTTGGCCCTATTACCCCTGGCCCTAATACCCCTGGCCCTAATATCCCTGGCCCTAATATCCCTGGCCCTAATATCCTTGGCCCTAATATCCCTTGCCCTAATATCCCTGGCCCTAATATCCCTGGCTCTAATATCCCTGTCCCTAAAATCCCTGGCCGTAATATCCCTGGCCCTAAAATCCCTGGCCCTAATATCCCTGGCCCTAATATCCCTGGCCCTAAAATCCCTGGCCCTAATATCCCTGGCCCTAACATCCGTGGCCCTAAAATCCCTGGCCATAACATCACTGGCCCTAATATCCCTGGCCCTAAAATCCCTGGCCCTAATATCCCTGGCCCTAATATCCCTGGCCCTAAAATCCCTGGCCCTAATATCCCTGGCCCTAATATCCCTGGCCCTAATATCCCTGGCCCTAATATCCCTGGCCGTATTATCCCTGGCCCTAATATCCCTGGCCCTAATATCCCTGGCCCTAATATCCCTGGCCCTAATATCCCTGGCCCTAATATCCCTGGCCCTAAAATCCCTGGCCCTAATATCCCTGGCCCTAACATCCGTGGCCCTAAAATCCCTGGCCCTAATATCCCTGGCCCTAATATCCCTGGCCCTAATATCCCTGGCCGTAATATCCCTGGCCCTAAAATCCCTGGCCCTAATATCCCTGGCCCTAATATCCCTGGCCCTAAAATCCCTGGCCCTAATATCCCTGGCCCTAACATCCCTGGCCCTAAAATCCCTGGCCATAATATCACTGGCCATAATATCCCTGGCCCTAATATCCCAGGCCCTAATATCCTTGGCCCTAATATTCCTGGCCCTAAAATCCTTGGCCCTAATATCCCTGGCCGTAATATCCCTGGCTCTAATATCCCTGGCCCTAATATCCTTGGCCCTAATATCCTTGGCCCTAATATCCCTGGCCCTAATATCCCTGGCCCTAATATCCCTGGCCTTAATATCCCTGGCCCTAATATCCCTGGCCCTAATATCCCTGGCCCTAATATCCCTGTCCCTAATATCCCTGGCCCTAATATCCCTGGCCCTAATATACCTGGCCCTAATATCCCTGGCCCTAATATCCCTGGCCCTGATATCCCTTGCCCTAAAATCCCTGGCCCTAATATCCCTTGCCCTAATATCCCTGGCCCTAATATCCCTGGCCCTAATATCCCTGGCTCTAATATCCCTGGCCCTAATATTCCTGGCCCTAATATCCCAGGCCCTAATATCCTTGGCCCTAATATCCCTGGCCCTAATATCCCTGGCCCTAATATCCCTGGCTCTAATATCCCTGGCCCTAATATCCCTGGCCCTAATATCCCTGGCCCTAATATCCCTGGCCGTAATATCCCTGGCCCTAATATCCCTGGCCCTAATATCCCTGGCCCTAATATCCCTGGCCCTATTATTCCTGGCCCTAATATGCCTGGCCCTAATATGCCTGGCCCTAATACCCCTGGCCCTAATATCCCTGGCCCTAAATATCCCTGGCTCTAATATCTCTGGCCCTAATATCCCTGGCCCTAATATCCCTGGCCATAATACCCTTGGCCCTATTACCCCTGGCCCTAATACCCCTGGCCCTAATATCCCTGGCCCTAATATCCCTGGCCCTAATATCCCTGGCCCTAATATCCCTGGCCCTAATATCCCTGGCCCTAATATCCCTGGCTCTAATATCCCTGTCCCTAAAATCCCTGGCCGTAATATCCCTGGCCCTAAAATCCCTGGCCCTAATATCCCTGGCCCTAATATCCCTGGCCCTAAAATCCCTGGCCCTAATATCCCTGGCCCTAACATCCGTGGCCCTAAAATCCCTGGCCATAACATCACTGGCCCTAATATCCCTGGCCCTAATATCCCTGGCCCTAATATCCCTGGCCCTAATATCCCTGGCCCTAATATCCCTGGCCCTAATATCCCTGGCCCTAATATCCCTGGCCCTAATATTCCTGGCCCTAATATGCCTGGCCCTAATATGCCTGGCCCTAATACCCCTGGCCCTAATATCCCTGGCCCTAAATATCCCTGGCTCTAATATCTCTGGCCCTAATATCCCTGGCCCTAATATCCCTGGCCATAATACCCTTGGCCCTATTACCCCTGGCCCTAATACCCCTGGCCCTAATATCCCTGGCCCTAATATCCCTGGCCCTAATATCCCTGGCCCTAATATCCCTGGCCCTAATATCACTGGCCCTAATATCCCTGGCTCTAATATCCCTGTCCCTAAAATCCCTGGCCGTAATATCCCTGGCCCTAAAATCCCTGGCCCTAATATCCCTGGCCCTAATATCCCTGGCCCTAAAATCCCTGGCCCTAATATCCCTGGCCCTAACATCCGTGGCCCTAAAATCCCTGGCCATAACATCACTGGCCCTAATATCCCTGGCCCTAAAATCCCTGGCCCTAATATCCCTGGCCCTAATATCCCTGGCCCTAAAATCCCTGGCCCTAATATCCCTGGCCCTAATATCCCTGGCCCTAATATCCCTGGCCCTAATATCCCTGGCCCTAATATTCCTGGCCCTAATATCCCTGGCCCTAATATCCCTGGCCCTAATATCCCTGGCCCTAATATCCCTGGCCGTAATATCCCTGGCCCTAATATCCCTGGCCCTAATATCCCTGGCCCTAATATCCCTGGCCCTAATATTCCTGGCCCTAATATCCCTGGCCCTAATATGCCTGGCCCTAATATCCCTGGCCCTAATACCCCTGGCCCTAATACCCCTGGCCTTAATATCCCTGGCTCTAATATCTCTGGCCCTAATATCCCTGGCCCTAATATCCCTGGCCATAATACCCTTGGCCCTATTACCCCTGGCCCTAATACCCCTGGCCCTAATATCCCTGGCCCTAATATCCCTGGCCCTAATATCCCTGGCCCTAATATCCCTGGCCCTAATATCCCTGGCCCTAATATCCCTGGCCCTAATATCCCTGGCTCTAATATCCCTGTCCCTAATATCCCTGGCTGTAATTTCCCTGGCCCTAAAATCCCTGGCCCTAATATCCCTGGCCCTAATATCCCTGGCCCTAAAATCCTTGGCCCTAATATCCCTGGCCCTAACTTCCCTGGCCCTAAAATCCCTGGCCATAATATCACTGGCCCTAATATCCCTGGCCCTAATATCCCAGGCCCTAATATCCTTGGCCCTAATATCCCTGGCCCTAAAATCCCTGGCTGTAATATCCCTGGCTCTAGTATCCCTGGCCCTAATATCCCTGTCCTAATATCCCTGGCCCTAATATCGCTGGCCCTAATATCCCTGGCCCTAATATCCCTGGCCCTAATATCCCTGGCCCTAATATCCCTGGCCCTAATATCCCTGGCCCTAATATCCCTGGCCCTAAAATTCCTGGCCCTAATATCCCTGGCCCTAACATCCCTGCCCTAATATCCCTGGCCCTAATATCCCTGGCCCTAATATCCCTGGCCCTAATATCCCTGGCCCTAATATCCCTGGTCCTAATATCCCTGGCTGTAATATCCCTGGCCCTAATATCCCTGGCCCTAATATCCCTGGCCCTAATATCCCTGGCCCTAATATCCCTGGCTCTAATATCCCTGGCCCTAATATCCCTGGCCCTAATATCCCTGGCCCTAATATCACTGGCCCTAATATCCCTGGCCCTAATATCCCTGGCCCTAAAATCCCTGGCCCTAATATCCCTGGCCCTAATATCCCTGGCCCTAAAATCCCTGGCCCTAATATCCCTGGCCCTAATATCCCTGGCCCTAATATCCCTGGCCCTTATATTCCTGGCCCTAATATCCCTGGCCCTAATATCCCTGGCCCTAATATCCCTGGCCCTAATATCCCTGGCCGTAATATCCCTGGCCCTAATATCCCTGGCCCTAATATCCCTGGCCCTAATATCCCTGGCCCTAATATTCCTGGCCCTAATATCCCTGGCCCTAATATGCCTGGCCCTAATATCCCTGGCCCTAATACCCCTGGCCCTAATATCCCTGGCCCTAATATCCCTGGCTCTAATATCTCTGGCCCTAATATCCCTGGCCCGAATATCCCTGGCCATAATACCCTTGGCCCTATTACCCCTGGCCCTAATACCCCTGGCCCTAATATCCCTGGCCCTAATATCCCTGGCCCTAATATCCCTGGCCCTAATATCCCTAACCCTAATATCCCTGGCCCTAATATCCCTGGCCCTAATATCCCTGGCTCTAATATCCCTGTCCCTAATATCCCTGGCCGTAATATCCCTGGCCCTAAAATCCCTGGCCTAATATCCCTGGCCCTAATATCCCTGGCCCTAAAATCCCTGGCCCTAATATCCCTGGCCCTAACATCCCTGGCCCTAAAATCCCTGGCCATAATATCACTGGCCATAATATCCCTGGCCCTAATATCCCAGGCCCTAATATCCTTGGCCCTAATATTCCTGGCCCTAAAATCCCTGGCCCTAATATCCCTGGCCGTAATATCCCTGGCTCTAATATCCCTGGCCCTAATATCCTTGGCCCTAATATCCTTGGCCCTAATATCCCTGGCCCTAATATCCCTGGCCCTAAATATCCCTGGCTCTAATATCTCTGGCCCTAATATCCCTGGCCCTAATATCCCTGGCCATAATACCCTTGGCCCTATTACCCCTGGCCCTAATACCCCTGGCCCTAATATCCCTGGCCCTAATATCCTTGGCCCTAATATCCCTGGCCCTAATATCCCTGGCCCTAATATCCCTGGCTCTAATATCCCTGTCCCTAAAATCCCTGGCCGTAATATCCCTGGCCCTAAAATCCCTGGCCCTAATATCCCTGGCCCTAATATCCCTGGCCCTAAAATCCCTGGCCCTAATATCCCTGGCCCTAACATCCGTGGCCCTAAAATCCCTGGCCATAACATCACTGGCCCTAATATCCCTGGCCCTAAAATCCCTGGCCCTAATATCCCTGGCCCTAATATCCCTGGCCCTAAAATCCCTGGCCCTAATATCCCTGGCCCTAATATCCCTGGCCCTAATATCCCTGGCCCTAATATCCCTGGCCGTATTATCCCTGGCCCTAATATCCCTGGCCCTAATATCCCTGGCCCTAATATCCCTGGCCCTAATATCCCTGGCCCTAATATCCCTGGCCCTAAAATCCCTGGCCCTAATATCCCTGGCCCTAACATCCGTGGCCCTAAAATCCCTGGCCCTAATATCCCTGGCCCTAATATCCCTGGCCCTAATATCCCTGGCCGTAATATCCCTGGCCCTAAAATCCCTGGCCCTAATATCCCTGGCCCTAATATCCCTGGCCCTAAAATCCCTGGCCCTAATATCCCTGGCCCTAACATCCCTGGCCCTAAAATCCCTGGCCATAATATCACTGGCCATAATATCCCTGGCCCTAATATCCCAGGCCCTAATATCCTTGGCCCTAATATTCCTGGCCCTAAAATCCTTGGCCCTAATATCCCTGGCCGTAATATCCCTGGCTCTAATATCCCTGGCCCTAATATCCTTGGCCCTAATATCCTTGGCCCTAATATCCCTGGCCCTAATATCCCTGGCCCTAATATCCCTGGCCCTAATATCCCTGTCCCTAATATCCCTGGCCCTAATATCCCTGGCCCTAATATCCCTGGCCCTAATATCCCTGGCCCTAATATCCCTGGCCCTGATATCCCTTGCCCTAAAATCCCTGGCCCTAATATCCCTTGCCCTAATATCCCTGGCCCTAATATCCCTGGCCCTAATATCCCTGGCTCTAATATCCCTGGCCCTAATATTCCTGGCCCTAATATCCCAGGCCCTAATATCCTTGGCCCTAATATCCCTGGCCCTAATATCCCTGGCCCTAATATCCCTGGCCCTAATATCCCTGGCCCTAATATCCCTGGCTCTAATATCCCTGGCCCTAATATCCCTGGCCCTAATATCCCTGGCCCTAATATCCCTGGCCGTAATATCCCTGGCCCTAATATCCCTGGCCCTAATATCCCTGGCCCTAATATCCCTGGCCCTATTATTCCTGGCCCTAATATGCCTGGCCCTAATATGCCTGGCCCTAATACCCCTGGCCCTAATATCCCTGGCCCTAAATATCCCTGGCTCTAATATCTCTGGCCCTAATATCCCTGGCCCTAATATCCCTGGCCATAATACCCTTGGCCCTATTACCCCTGGCCCTAATACCCCTGGCCCTAATATCCCTGGCCCTAATATCCCTGGCCCTAATATCCCTGGCCCTAATATCCCTGGCCCTAATATCCCTGGCCCTAATATCCCTGGCTCTAATATCCCTGTCCCTAAAATCCCTGGCCGTAATATCCCTGGCCCTAAAATCCCTGGCCCTAATATCCCTGGCCCTAATATCCCTGGCCCTAAAATCCCTGGCCCTAATATCCCTGGCCCTAACATCCGTGGCCCTAAAATCCCTGGCCATAACATCACTGGCCCTAATATCCCTGGCCCTAATATCCCTGGCCCTAATATCCCTGGCCCTAATATCCCTGGCCCTAATATCCCTGGCCCTAATATCCCTGGCCCTAATATCCCTGGCCCTAATATTCCTGGCCCTAATATGCCTGGCCCTAATATGCCTGGCCCTAATACCCCTGGCCCTAATATCCCTGGCCCTAAATATCCCTGGCTCTAATATCTCTGGCCCTAATATCCCTGGCCCTAATATCCCTGGCCATAATACCCTTGGCCCTATTACCCCTGGCCCTAATACCCCTGGCCCTAATATCCCTGGCCCTAATATCCCTGGCCCTAATATCCCTGGCCCTAATATCCCTGGCCCTAATATCACTGGCCCTAATATCCCTGGCTCTAATATCCCTGTCCCTAAAATCCCTGGCCGTAATATCCCTGGCCCTAAAATCCCTGGCCCTAATATCCCTGGCCCTAATATCCCTGGCCCTAAAATCCCTGGCCCTAATATCCCTGGCCCTAACATCCGTGGCCCTAAAATCCCTGGCCATAACATCACTGGCCCTAATATCCCTGGCCCTAAAATCCCTGGCCCTAATATCCCTGGCCCTAATATCCCTGGCCCTAAAATCCCTGGCCCTAATATCCCTGGCCCTAATATCCCTGGCCCTAATATCCCTGGCCCTAATATCCCTGGCCCTAATATTCCTGGCCCTAATATCCCTGGCCCTAATATCCCTGGCCCTAATATCCCTGGCCCTAATATCCCTGGCCGTAATATCCCTGGCCCTAATATCCCTGGCCCTAATATCCCTGGCCCTAATATCCCTGGCCCTAATATTCCTGGCCCTAATATCCCTGGCCCTAATATGCCTGGCCCTAATATCCCTGGCCCTAATACCCCTGGCCCTAATACCCCTGGCCTTAATATCCCTGGCTCTAATATCTCTGGCCCTAATATCCCTGGCCCTAATATCCCTGGCCATAATACCCTTGGCCCTATTACCCCTGGCCCTAATACCCCTGGCCCTAATATCACTGGCCCTAATATCCCTGGCCCTAATATCCCTGGCCCTAATATCCCTGGCCCTAATATCCCTGGCCCTAATATCCCTGGCCCTAATATCCCTGGCTCTAATATCCCTGTCCCTAATATCCCTGGCTGTAATTTCCCTGGCCCTAAAATCCCTGGCCCTAATATCCCTGGCCCTAATATCCCTGGCCCTAAAATCCTTGGCCCTAATATCCCTGGCCCTAACATCCCTGGCCCTAAAATCCCTGGCCATAATATCACTGGCCCTAATATCCCTGGCCCTAATATCCCAGGCCCTAATATCCTTGGCCCTAATATCCCTGGCCCTAATATCCCTGGCCGTAATATCCCTGGCTCTAGTATCCCTGGCCCTAATATCCCTGGCCCTAATATCCCTGGCCCTAATATCGCTGGCCCTAATATCCCTGGCCCTAATATCCCTGGCCCTAATATCCCTGGCCCTAATATCCCTGGCCCTAATATCCCTGGCCCTAATATCCCTGGCCCTAAAATTCCTGGCCCTAATATCCCTGGCCCTAACATCCCTGCCCTAATATCCCTGGCCCTAATATCCCTGGCCCTAATATCCCTGGCCCTAATATCCCTGGCCCTAATATCCCTGGTCCTAATATCCCTGGCTGTAATATCCCTGGCCCTAATATCCCTGGCCCTAATATCCCTGGCCCTAATATCCCTGGCCCTAATATCCCTGGCTCTAATATCCCTGGCCCTAATATCCCTGGCCCTAATATCCCTGGCCCTAATATCACTGGCCCTAATATCCCTGGCCCTAATATCCCTGGCCCTAAAATCCCTGGCCCTAATATCCCTGGCCCTAATATCCCTGGCCCTAAAATCCCTGGCCCTAATATCCCTGGCCCTAATATCCCTGGCCCTAATATCCCTGGCCCTTATATTCCTGGCCCTAATATCCCTGGCCCTAATATCCCTGGCCCTAATATCCCTGGCCCTAATATCCCTGGCCGTAATATCCCTGGCCCTAATATCCCTGGCCCTAATATCCCTGGCCCTAATATCCCTGGCCCTAATATTCCTGGCCCTAATATCCCTGGCCCTAATATGCCTGGCCCTAATATCCCTGGCCCTAATACCCCTGGCCCTAATATCCCTGGCCCTAATATCCCTGGCTCTAATATCTCTGGCCCTAATATCCCTGGCCCGAATATCCCTGGCCATAATACCCTTGGCCCTATTACCCCTGGCCCTAATACCCCTGGCCCTAATATCCCTGGCCCTAATATCCCTGGCCCTAATATCCCTGGCCCTAATATCCCTAACCCTAATATCCCTGGCCCTAATATCCCTGGCCCTAATATCCCTGGCTCTAATATCCCTGTCCCTAATATCCCTGGCCGTAATATCCCTGGCCCTAAAATCCCTGGCCTAATATCCCTGGCCCTAATATCCCTGGCCCTAAAATCCCTGGCCCTAATATCCCTGGCCCTAACATCCCTGGCCCTAAAATCCCTGGCCATAATATCACTGGCCATAATATCCCTGGCCCTAATATCCCAGGCCCTAATATCCTTGGCCCTAATATTCCTGGCCCTAAAATCCCTGGCCCTAATATCCCTGGCCGTAATATCCCTGGCTCTAATATCCCTGGCCCTAATATCCTTGGCCCTAATATCCTTGGCCCTAATATCCCTGGCCCTAATATCCCTGGCCCTAATATCCCTGGCCTTAATATCCCTGGCCCTAATATCCCTGGCCCTAATATCCCTGGCCCTAATATCCCTGTCCCTAATATCCCTGGCCCTAATATCCCTGGCCTTAATATCCCTGGCCCTAATATCCCTGGCCCTAATATCCCTGGCCCTGATATCCCTTGCCCTAAAATCCCTGGCCCTGATATCCCTTGCCCTAATATCCCTGGCCCTAATATCCCTGGCCCTAATATCCCTGGCCCTAATATCCCTGGCCCTAATATTCCTGGCCCTAATATCCCAGGCCCTAATATCCTTGGCCCTAATATCCCTGGCCCTAATATCCCTGGCCCTAATATCCCTGGCCCTAATATCCCTGGCCCTAATATCCCTGGCTCTAATATCCCTGGCCCTAATATCCCTGGCCCTAATATCGCTGGCCCTAATATCCCTGGCCCTAATATCCCTGGCCCTAATATCCCTGGCCCTAATATCCCTGGCCCTAATATCCCTGGCCCTAATATCCCTGGCCCTAAAATTCCTGGCCCTAATATCCCTGGCCCTAACATCCCTGGCCCTAATATCCCTGGCCCTAATATCCCTGGCCCTAATATCCCTGGCCCTAATATCCCTGGCCTTAATATCCCTGGTCCTAATATCCCTGGCCGTAATATCCCTGGCCCTAATATCCCTGGCCCTAATATCCCTGGCCCTAATATCCCTGGCCCTAATATCCCTGGCTCTAATATCCCTGGCCCTAATATCCCTGGCCCTAATATCCCTGGCCCTAATATCACTGGCCCTAATATCCCTGGCCCTAATATCCCTGGCCCTAATATCCCTGGCTCTAATATCCCTGTCCCTAATATCCCTGGCCGTAATATCCCTGGCCCTAAAATCCCTGGCCCTAATATCCCTGGCCCTAATATCCCTGGCCCTAAAATCCCTGGCCCTAATATCCCTGGCCCTAACATCCCTGGCCCTAAAATCCCTGGCCATAATATCACTGGCCATAATATCCCTGGCCCTAATATCCCAGGCCCTAATATCCTTGGCCCTAATATTCCTGGCCCTAAAATCCTTGGCCCTAATATCCCTGGCCGTAATATCCCTGGCTCTAATATCCCTGGCCCTAATATCCTTGGCCCTAATATCCTTGGCCCTAATATCCCTGGCCCTAATATCCCTGGCCCTAATATTCCTGGCCCTAATATCCCTGGCCCTAATATGCCTGGCCCTAATATCCCTGGCCCTAATACCCCTGGCCCTAATTATCCCTGGCCCTAATATCCCTGGCTCTAATATCTCTGGCCCTAATATCCCTGGCCCTAATATCCCTGGCCATAATACCCTTGGCCCTATTACCCCTGGCCCTAATACCCCTGGCCCTAATATCCCTGGCCCTAATATCCCTGGCCCTAATATCCCTGGCCCTAATATCCCTAACCCTAATATCCCTGGCCCTAATATCCCTGGCCCTAATTTCCCTGGCTCTAATATCCCTGTCCCTAATATCCCTGGCCGTAATATCCCTGGCCCTAAAATCCCTGGCCCTAATATCCCTGGCCCTAATATCCCTGGCCCTAAAATCCCTGGCCCTAATATCCCTGGCCCTAACATCCCTGGCCCTAAAATCCCTGGCCATAATATCACTGGCCATAATATCCCTGCCCCTAATATCCCAGGCCCTAATATCCTTGGCCCTAATATTCCTGGCCCTAAAATCCCTGGCCCTAATATCCCTGGCCGTAATATCCCTGGCTCTAATATCCCTGGACCTAATATCCTTGGCCCTAATATCCTTGGCCCTAATATCCCTGGCCCTAATATCCCTGGCCCTAATATCCCTGGCCTTAATATCCCTGGCCCTAATATCCCTGGCCCTAATATCCCTGGCCCTAATATCCCTGTCCCTAATATCCCTGGCCCTAATATCCCTGGCCTTAATATCCCTGGCCCTAATATCCCTGGCCCTAATATCCCTGGCCCTGATATCCCTTGCCCTAAAATCCCTGGCCCTGATATCCCTTGCCCTAATATCCCTGGCCCTAATATCCCTGGCCCTAATATCCCTGGCCCTGATATTCCTGGCCCTAATATCCCAGGCCCTAATATCCTTGGCCCTAATATCCCTGGCCCTAATATCCCTGGCCCTAATATCCCTGGCCCTAATATCCCTGGCCCTAATATCCCTGGCTCTAATATCTCTGGCCCTAATATCCCTGGCCCTAATATCGCTGGCCCTAATATCCCTGGCCCTAATATCCCTGGCCCTAATATCCCTGGCCCTAATATCCCTGGCCCTAATATCCCTGGCCCTAATATCCCTGGCCCTAAAATTCCTGGCCCTAATATCCCTGGCCCTAACATCCCTGGCCCTAATATCCCTGGCCCTAATATCCCTGGCCCTAATATCCCTGGCCCTAATATCCCTGGCCTTAATATCCCTGGTCCTAATATCCCTGGCCGTAATATCCCTGGCCCTAATATCCCTGGCCCTAATATCCCTGGCCCTAATATCCCTGGCCCTAATATCCCTGGCTCTAATATCCCTGGCCCTAATATCCCTGGCCCTAATATCCCTGGCCCTAATATCACTGGCCCTAATATCCCTGGCCCTAATATCCTTGGCCCTAATATCCCTGGCCCTAATATCCCTGGCCCTAATATCCCTGGCCCTAACATCCCTGGCCCTAATATCCCAGGCCCTAATATCCCTGGCCCTAATATCCCTGGCCCTAATATCCCTGGCCCTAATATCCCTGGCCCTAATATCCCTGGCTCTAATATCCCTGTCCCTAATATCCCTGGCCGTAATATCCCTGGCCCTAAAATCCCTGGCCCTAATATCCCTGGCCCTAATATCCCTGGCCCTAAAATCCCTGGCCCTAATATCCCTGGCCATAACATCCCTGGCCCTAAAATCCCTGGCCATAATATCACTGGCCATAATATCCCTGGCCCTAATATCCCAGGCCCTAATATCCTTGGCCCTAATATTCCTGGCCCTAAAATCCTTGGCCCTAATATCCCTGGCCGTAATATCCCTGGCTCTAATATCCCTGGCCCTAATATCCTTGGCCCTAATATCCTTGGCCCTAATATCCCTGGCCCTAATATCCCTGGCCCTAATATCCCTGGCCTTAATATCCCTGGCCCTAATATCCCTGGCCCTAATATCCCTGGCCCTAATATCCCTGTCCCTAATATCCCTGGCCCTAATATCCCTGGCCCTAATATCCCTGGCCCTAATATTCCTGGCCCTAATATCCCTGGCCCTGATATCCCTTGCCCTAAAATCCCTGGCCCTAATATCCCTTGCCCTAATATCCCTGGCCCTAATATCCCTGGCCCTAATATCCCTGGCCCTAATATCCCTGGCCCTAATATTCCTAGCCCTAATATCCCAGGCCCTAATATCCTTGGCCCTAATATCCCTGGCCCTAATATCCCTGGCCCTAATATCCCTGGCCCTAATATCCCTGGCCCTAATATCCCTGGCTCTAATATCCCTGGCCCTAATATCCCTGGCCCTAATATCCCTGGCCCTAATATCCCTGGCCGTAATATCCCTGGCCCTAATATCCCTGGCCCTAATATCCCTGGCCCTAATATTCCTGGCCCTAATATGCCTGGCCCTAATATGCCTGGCCCTAATACCCCTGGCCCTAATATCCCTGGCCCTAAATATCCCTGGCTCTAATATCTCTGGCCCTAATATCCCTGGCCCTAATATCCCTGGCCATAATACCCTTGGCCCTATTACCCCTGGCCCTAATACCCCTGGCCCTAATATCCCTGGCCCTAATATCCCTGGCCCTAATATCCCTGGCCCTAATATCCCTGGCCCTAATATCCCTGGCCCTAATATCCCTGGCTCTAATATCCCTGTCCCTAAAATCCCTGGCCGTAATATCCCTGGCCCTAAAATCCCTGGCCCTAATATCCCTGGCCCTAATATCCCTGGCCCTAAAATCCCTGGCCCTAATATCCCTGGCCCTAACATCCATGGCCCTAAAATCCCTGGCCATAACATCACTGGCCTTAATATCCCTGGCCCTAATATCCCTGGCCCTAATATCCCTGGCCCTAATATCCCTGGCCGTAATATCCGTGGCCCTAATATCCCTGGCCCTAATATCCCTGGCCCTAATATCCCTGGCCCTAATATTCCTGGCCCTAATATGCCTGGCCCTAATATGCCTGGCCCTAATACCCCTGGCCCTAATATCCCTGGCCCTAAATATCCCTGGCTCTAATATCTCTGGCCCTAATATCCCTGGCCCTAATATCCCTGGCCATAATACCCTTGGCCCTATTACCCCTGGCCCTAATACCCCTGGCCCTAATATCCCTGGCCCTAATATCCCTGGCCCTAATATCCCTGGCCCTAATATCCCTGGCCCTAATATCCCTGGCCCTAATATCCCTGGCTCTAATATCCCTGTCCCTAAAATCCCTGGCCGTAATATCCCTGGCCCTAAAATCCCTGGCCCTAATATCCCTGGCCCTAATATCCCTGGCCCTAAAATCCCTGGCCCTAATATCCCTGGCCCTAACATCCGTGGCCCTAAAATCCCTGGCCATAACATCACTGGCCCTAATATCCCTGGCCCTAAAATCCCTGGCCCTAATATCCCTGGCCCTAATATCCCTGGCCCTAAAATCCCTGGCCCTAATATCCCTGGCCCTAATATCCCTGGCCCTAATATCCCTGGCCCTAATATCCCTGGCCCTAATATTCCTGGCCCTAATATCCCTGGCCCTAATATCCCTGGCCCTAATATCCCTGGCCCTAATATCCCTGGCCGTAATATCCCTGGCCCTAATATCCCTGGCCCTAATATCCCTGGCCCTAATATCCCTGGCCCTAATATTCCTGGCCCTAATATCCCTGGCCCTAATATGCCTGGCCCTAATATCCCTGGCCCTAATACCCCTGGCCCTAATATCCCTGGCCTTAATATCCCTGGCTCTAATATCTCTGGCCCTAATATCCCTGGCCCTAATATCCCTGGCCATAATACCCTTGGCCCTATTACCCCTGGCCCTAATACCCCTGGCCCTAATATCCCTGGCCCTAATATCCCTGGCCCTAATATCCCTGGCCCTAATATCCCTGGCCCTAATATCCCTGGCCCTAATATCCCTGGCCCTAATATCCCTGGCTCTAATATCCCTGTCCCTAATATCCCTGGCTGTAATTTCCCTGGCCCTAAAATCCCTGGCCCTAATATCCCTGGCCCTAATATCCCTGGCCCTAAAATCCTTGGCCCTAATATCCCTGGCCCTAACATCCCTGGCCCTAAAATCCCTGGCCATAATATCACTGGCCCTAATATCCCTGGCCCTAATATCCCAGGCCCTAATATCCTTGGCCCTAATATCCCTGGCCCTAATATCCCTGGCCCTAATATCCCTGGCCGTAATATCCCTGGCTCTAGTATCCCTGGCCCTAATATCCCTGGCCCTAATATCCCTGGCCCTAATATCGCTGGCCCTAATATCCCTGGCCCTAATATCCCTGGCCCTAATATCCCTGGCCCTAATATCCCTGGCCCTAATATCCCTGGCCCTAATATCCCTGGCCGTAAAATTCCTGGCCCTAATATCCCTGGCCCTAACATCCCTGCCCTAATATCCCTGGCCCTAATATCCCTGGCCCTAATATCCCTGGCCCTAATATCCCTGGCCCTAATATCCCTGGTCCTAATATCCCTGGCTGTAATATCCCTGGCCCTAATATCCCTGGCCCTAATATCCCTGGCCCTAATATCCCTGGCCCTAATATCCCTGGCTCTAATATCCCTGGCCCTAATATCCCTGTCCCTAATATCCCTGTCCCTAATATCACTGGCCCTAATATCCCTGGCCCTAAAATCCCTGGCCCTAAAATCCCTGGCCCTAATATCCCTGGCCCTAAAATCCCTGGCCCTAATATCCCTGGCCCTAATATCCCTGGCCCTAATATCCCTGGCCCTTATATTCCTGGCCCTAATATCCCTGGCCCTAATATCCCTGGCCCTAATATCCCTGGCCCTAATATCCCTGGCCGTAATATCCCTGGCCCTAATATCCCTGGCCCTAATATCCCTGGCCCTAATATCCCTGGCCCTAATATTCCTGGCCCTAATATCCCTGGCCCTAATATGCCTGGCCCTAATATCCCTGGCCCTAATACCCCTGGCCCTAATATCCCTGGCCCTCATATCCCTGGCATTAATACCCCTTGCCCTAATATCCCTGGCCCTAATATCCCTGGCCCTAATATCCCTGGCCCTAATATCCCTGGCCATAATATGCCTGGCGCTAATATCCCTAGCCATTATATCCCTGGCCCTAATATCCCTGACCGTAATATCCCTGGCCCTAATATCCCTGGCCCTAATATCTCTGGCCCTAATATCCCTGGCCCTATTATCCCTGGCCCTAATATCCGTGGCCCTAATATCCCTGGCCCAAATATCCCTGGCCCTAATATCCCTGGCCCTAATATCCCTGACACTAATATCCCTGACCCTAATATCCCTGGCCCTAATATCCCTTGCCCTAATATCCCTGGCCCTAATATCCCTGGCCATAATATCCCTGGCACTAATATCCCTGTCCCTAATAATGCTGGCCCTAATCTCCCTGGCCCTAATATCCCTGGCCCTAATATCCCTGGCCCTAATATCCCTGGCCCTAATATCCCTGGCCCTAATATCCCTGGCCCTAATATCCCTGGCCATAATATCCCTGGCCCTAATATCCCTGGCCCTAGTATCCCTGGCCCTAAAATCCCTGGCCCTAATATCCCTGGCCCTAATATCCCTGGCCCTCATATCCCTAGCCATAATATCCCTGGCCATAATATCCCTGGCCCTAATAGCCCTGGCCCTAATAACGCTGGCCCTAATCTCCCTGGCCCTAAAATCCCTGGCCCTAAAATCCCTGGCCCTAATATCCCTGGCCCTAATATCCCTGGTGCTAATATCCCTGGCCCTAATATCCCTGGCCCTGATATCCCTGGCCCTGATATCCCTGGCCCTAATATCCCTGACCCTAATATCCCTGGCCCTAATATCCCTGGCACTAAAATCCCTGGCCCTAATATCCCTGGCCCTAGTATTCCTGGCCCTAATATCTCTGGCCCTAATATCCCTGGCCCTAATATCCCTGGCCCTAATATCCCTGGCCCTAATATCCCTGGCTCTAATATCCCTGGCCCTAAAATCCCTGGCCCTAATATCCTTGGCCCTAATATTCCTGCCCCTAATATCCCTAGCCCTAATATCCCTGGCCCGAATATCCCTGGCCCTATTATCCCTGGCCCTAATATACCTGGCCCTAATATCCCTGGCACTAATATCCCTGCCCCTAATATCCCTGGCTCTAATATCCCTGGCCCTAATACACCTGGCCCTAATATCCCTGGCCCTAATATACCTGGCCCTAATATCCCTGGCCCTAATATCCCTGGCCCTATTATCCCTGGCCCTATTATCCTTGGCCTTAATATCCCTGGCCTTAATATCCCTGGCCCTAATATCCCTGGCCCTAATATCCCTGGCCCTAATATCCCTGGCCCTAATATTCCTGGCCTCTAATATCCCTGGCCCTAACATCCTTGGCCATGATATCCCTGGCCCTAATATCCCTGGCCGTAATATCCCTGGCCCTAATATCCCTGGCACTAATATTCCTGGCCTCTAATATCCCTGGCCCTAACATCCCTGGCCATGATATCCCTGGACCTAATATCCATGGCCGTAATATCCCTGTCCCCAATATCCCTGGCCCTAATATCCCTGGCCCTAATATCCCTGGCCCTAATATCCCTGGCCCTAATATCCCTGGCCCTAATATGCCTGGCCTTAATATCCCTGGCCCTAATATCCCTGGCCCTAATATCCCTGGCCGTAATATCCCTGGCCCTAATATCCCTGGCCCTAATATCCCTGGCACTAATATCCCTGGCCCTAATATCCCTGGCCCTAATATACCTGGCCCTAATATCCCTGGCCCTAATATCCCTGGCCCTAATATCCCTGACCCTAATATCCCTGGCCTTAATATCCCTGGCTCTAATATCCCTGGCCCTAATATCTCTTGCCCTAAAATCCCTGGCCCTAATATCGCTGGCCCTAATTTCCCTGGTCCTAATATCCCTGGCCCTAATATCCCTGGCCCTAATATCCCTGGCACTAATATCCCTGGCCCTAATATTCCTGGCCCTAATATCCCTGGCCCTAATATCCTGGGCCCTAATATCCCTGGCCCTAATATCCCTGGCCCTAATATCCCTGGCCCTAATATCCCTGGCCCTAATATCCCTGGCTGTAATATCCCTGGCCCTAATATCCCTGGCCCTAATATCCCTGGCCCTAATATCCCTGGCCCTAATATCCCTGGCCCTAATATACCTGGCCCTAATATCCCTGGCCCTAATATCCCTGGCCCTAATATCCCTGGCCCTAATATCCCTGGCCTTAATATCCCTGGCCTTAATATCCCTGGCCCTAATATCCCTGGCCCTAATATCTCTTGCCCTAAAATCCCTGGCCCTAATATCACTGGCCCTAATATCCCTGGCCCTAATATCCCTGGCCCTAATATCCCTGGCCCTAATATCCCTGGCACTAATATCCCTGGCCTTAATATCCCTGGCCCTAATATCCCTGGCCCTAATATCCCTGGCCCTAATATCCCTGGCCCTAATATCCCTTGCCCTAATATCCGTGGCCCTAATATCCCTGTCCCTAATATTCCTGGCCCTAATATCACTGGCCCTAATATCCCTGGCCCTAAAATCCCTGGCCCTAATATCCCTGGCCCTAATATCCCTGGCCCTAAAATCCCTGGCCATAATATCACTGGCCCTAATATCCCTGGCCCTAATATCCCAGGCCCTAATATCCCTGGCCCTAATATCCCTGGCCCTAATATCCCTGGCCCTAATATCCCTGGCCCTAATATCCCTGGCCCTAATATCCCTGGCTCTAATATCCCTGGCCCTAATATACCTGGCCCTAATATCCTTGGCCCTAATATTGCTGGCCCTAATATCCCTGGCCATAATATCCCTGGCCCTAATATCCCTGGCCCTAATATCCCTGGCCCGAATATCCCTGGCCCTAATATCCCTGGCCCTAATATCCCTGGCCCTAATATCCCTGGCCCTAATATCCCTGGCCCTAAAGCCCTGGCCCTAATATCTCTGGTCCTAATATCCCTTGCCCTAAAATCCCTGGCCCTAATATCCCTGGCCCTAATATCCCTGGCCCTAATATCCCTGGCCCTAATATCCCTGGCACTAATATCCCTGGCCCTAATATCCCTGGCCCTAATATCCCTGGCCCTAATATCCCTCGCCCTAATATCCCTCGCCCTAATATCCCTGGCCCTAATATCCCTGGCCCTAATATCCCTGGCCCTAATATCCCTGGCCCTATCATCCCTGGCCCTAATATACCTGGCCCTAATAACCCTGACACTAATATCCCTTGCCCTAATATCCCTGGCCCTAATATCCCTGGCCCTAATATCCCTGGCCCTAATATCCCTGCCCCTAATATCCCTGGCCCTAATATCACTGGCCCTAATACACCTGGCCCTAATATCCCTGGCCCTAATATACCTGGCCCTAATATCCCTGTCCTAATATCCCTGGCCCTAATATCCCTGGCCCTATTATCCTTGGCCTTAATATCCCTGGCCTTAATATCCCTGGCCCTAGTATCCCTGGCCCTAATATCCCTGGCCCTAAAATCCCTGGCCCTAATTTCCCTGGCCCTAATATCCCTGGCCTTAATATCCCTGGCACTAATATCCCTGGCCCTAATATCCCTGGCCCTAAAATCCCTGGCCCTAATATCCCTGGCCCTAACATCCCTGGCCCTAATATCCCTGGCCCTAATATCCCTGGCCCTAATATCCCTGGTCCTAATATACCTGGTCCTAATATCCCTGGCCCTAAAATCCCTGGCCCTAATATCCCTGGATCTAATATCCCTGGCCCTAATATCCCAGGCCCTAATATCCATGGCCCTAAGTTCCCTGGCCCTAATATCCCTGGCCCTAATATCCCTGCCCCTAATATCCCTGGTCCTAATATCCCTGGCCCTAATATCCCTGGCCCTAATATCTCTGGACCTAATATCCCTGGCCCTAATATCCAGGGCCCTAATATCCCTGGCCCCAATATCCCTGGCCCTAATATCCCTGGCCCTAATAATCCCTGGCCCTAATATCCCTGGCCCTAATATCCCTGGCCCTAATATCCCTGGCCCTAATATCCCTGGCCCTAATATCCCTGGCCCTAATATCCCTGGCCCTAATATCCCTGGCCCTAATATCCCTGGCCGTAATATCCCTGGCCCTAATATCCCTGGCCCTAATAACCCTGGCCCTAATATCCCTGGCCCTAATATTCCTGGCCCTAATATCCCTGGCACTAATATGCCTGGCCCTAATATCCCTGGCCCTAATACCCCTGGCCCTAATATCCCTGGCCCTAATATCCCTGGCCATAATACCCTTGGCCCTATTACCCCTGGCCCTAATACCCCTGGCCCTAATATCCCTTTCCCTAATATCCCTGGCCGTAATATCCCTGGCCCTAAAATCCCTGGCCCTAATATCCCTGGCCCTAATATCCCTGGCACTAAAATCCCTGGCCCTAATATCCCTGGCCCTAACATCCCTGGCCCTAAAATCCCTGGCCATAATATCACTGGCCCTAATATCCCTGGCCCTAATATCCCTGGCCCTAATATCCCTGGCCCTCATATCCCTGGCCGTAATATCCCTGGCTCTAATATCCCTGGCCCTAATATCCCTGGCCCTAATATCCTTGGCCCTAATATCCCTGGCCCTAATATCCCTGGCCCTAATATCCCTGGCCTTAATATCCCTGGCCCTAATATCCCTGGCCCTAATATCCCTGGCCCTATTATCCCTGGCCCTCATATCCCTGGCCCTAATATCCCTGGCCCTAATATCCCTGGCCCTAATATCCCTGGCCCTAATATCCCTGGCCCTAATATCCCTGGCCCTAATATCTCTGGCCCTAATATTCCTGGCCCTAATATCCCAGGCCCTAATATCCTTGACCCTAATATCCCTGGCCCTAATATCCCTGGCCCTAATATTCCTGGCCCTAATATCCCTGGCACTAATATCCCTGGCCCTAATATCCCTGGCCCTAATATCCCTGGCCGTAATATTCCTGGCCCTAATATCCCTGGCCCTAATATCCCTGGCCCTAATATCCCTGGCCCTAATATTCCTGGCCCTAATATCCCTGGCCCTAATATCCCTGGCCCTAATATCCCTGGCCGTAATATCCCTGGCCCTAATATCCCTGGCCCTAATATCCCTGGCCCTAATATCCCTGGCCCTAATATTCCTGGCCCTAATATGCCTGGCCCTAATATGCCTGGCCCTAATACCCCTGGCCCTAATATCCCTGGCCCTAAATATCCCTGGCTCTAATATCTCTGGCCCTAATATCCCTGGCCCTAATATCCCTGGCCATAATACCCTTGGCCCTATTACCCCTGGCCCTAATACCCCTGGCCCTAATATCCCTGGCCCTAATATCCCTGGCCCTAATATCCCTGGCCCTAAAATCCCTGGCCCTAATATCCCTGGCCCTAATATCCCTGGCTCTAATATCCCTGTCCCTAAAATCCCTGGCCGTAATATCCCTGGCCCTAAAATCCCTGGCCCTAATATCCCTGGCCCTAATATCCCTGGCCCTAAAATCCCTGGCCCTAATATCCCTGGCCCTAACATCCGTGGCCCTAAAATCCCTGGCCATAACATCACTGGCCCTAATATCCCTGGCCCTAAAATCCCTGGCCCTAATATCCCTGGCCCTAATATCCCTGGCCCTAAAATCCCTGGCCCTAATATCCCTGGCCCTAATATCCCTGGCCCTAATATCCCTGGCCCTAATATCCCTGGCCCTAATATTCCTGGCCCTAATATCCCTGGCCCTAATATCCCTGGCCCTAATATCCCTGGCCCTAATATCCCTGGCCGTAATATCCCTGGCCCTAATATCCCTGGCCCTAATATCCCTGGCCCTAATATCCCTGGCCCTAATATTCCTGGCCCTAATATCCCTGGCCCTAATATGCCTGGCCCTAATATCCCTGGCCCTAATACCCCTGGCCCTAATATCCCTGGCCTTAATATCCCTGGCTCTAATATCTCTGGCCCTAATATCCCTGGCCCTAATATCCCTGGCCATAATACCCTTGGCCCTATTACCCCTGGCCCTAATACCCCTGGCCCTAATATCCCTGGCCCTAATATCCCTGGCCCTAATATCCCTGGCCCTAATATCCCTGGCCCTAATATCCCTGGCCCTAATATCCCTGGCCCTAATATCCCTGGCTCTAATATCCCTGTCCCTAATATCCCTGGCTGTAATTTCCCTGGCCCTAAAATCCCTGGCCCTAATATCCCTGGCCCTAATATCCCTGGCCCTAAAATCCTTGGCCCTAATATCCCTGGCCCTAACATCCCTGGCCCTAAAATCCCTGGCCATAATATCACTGGCCCTAATATCCCTGGCCCTAATATCCCAGGCCCTAATATCCTTGGCCCTAATATCCCTGGCCCTAATATCCCTGGCCGTAATATCCCTGGCTCTAGTATCCCTGGCCCTAATATCCCTGGCCCTAATATCCCTGGCCCTAATATCGCTGGCCCTAATATCCCTGGCCCTAATATCCCTGGCCCTAATATCCCTGGCCTGTAATATCCCTGGCCCTAATATCCCTGGCCCTAATATCCCTGGCCGTAAAATTCCTGGCCCTAATATCCCTGGCCCTAACATCCCTGCCCTAATATCCCTGGCCCTAATATCCCTGGCCCTAATATCCCTGGCCCTAATATCCCTGGCCCTAATATCCCTGGTCCTAATATCCCTGGCTGTAATATCCCTGGCCCTAATATCCCTGGCCCTAATATCCCTGGCCCTAATATCCCTGGCCCTAATATCCCTGGCTCTAATATCCCTGGCCCTAATATCCCTGTCCCTAATATCCCTGTCCCTAATATCACTGGCCCTAATATCCCTGGCCCTAAAATCCCTGGCCCTAAAATCCCTGGCCCTAATATCCCTGGCCCTAAAATCCCTGGCCCTAATATCCCTGGCCCTAATATCCCTGGCCCTAATATCCCTGGCCCTTATATTCCTGGCCCTAATATCCCTGGCCCTAATATCCCTGGCCCTAATATCCCTGGCCCTAATATCCCTGGCCGTAATATCCCTGGCCCTAATATCCCTGGCCCTAATATCCCTGGCCCTAATATCCCTGGCCCTAATATTCCTGGCCCTAATATCCCTGGCCCTAATATGCCTGGCCCTAATATCCCTGGCCCTAATACCCCTGGCCCTAATATCCCTGGCCCTCATATCCCTGGCATTAATACCCCTTGCCCTAATATCCCTGGCCCTAATATCCCTGGCCCTAATATCCCTGGCCCTAATATCCCTGGCCATAATATGCCTGGCGCTAATATCCCTAGCCATTATATCCCTGGCCCTAATATCCCTGACCGTAATATCCCTGGCCCTAATATCCCTGGCCCTAATATCTCTGGCCCTAATATCCCTGGCCCTATTATCCCTGGCCCTAATATCCGTGGCCCTAATATCCCTGGCCCAAATATCCCTGGCCCTAATATCCCTGGCCCTAATATCCCTGACACTAATATCCCTGACCCTAATATCCCTGGCCCTAATATCCCTTGCCCTAATATCCCTGGCCCTAATATCCCTGGCCATAATATCCCTGGCACTAATATCCCTGTCCCTAATAATGCTGGCCCTAATCTCCCTGGCCCTAATATCCCTGGCCCTAATATCCCTGGCCCTAATATCCCTGGCCCTAATATTCCTGGCCCTAATATCCCTGGCCCTAATATCCCTGGCCATAATATCCCTGGCCCTAATATCCCTGGCCCTAGTATCCCTGGCCCTAAAATCCCTGGCCCTAATATCCCTGGCCCTAATATCCCTGGCCCTCATATCCCTAGCCATAATATCCCTGGCCATAATATCCCTGGCCCTAATAGCCCTGGCCCTAATAACGCTGGCCCTAATCTCCCTGGCCCTAAAATCCCTGGCCCTAAAATCCCTGGCCCTAATATCCCTGGCCCTAATATCCCTGGTGCTAATATCCCTGGCCCTAATATCCCTGGCCCTGATATCCCTGGCCCTGATATCCCTGGCCCTAATATCCCTGACCCTAATATCCCTGGCCCTAATATCCCTGGCACTAAAATCCCTGGCCCTAATATCCCTGGCCCTAGTATTCCTGGCCCTAATATCTCTGGCCCTAATATCCCTGGCCCTAATATCCCTGGCCCTAATATCCCTGGCCCTAATATCCCTGGCTCTAATATCCCTGGCCCTAAAATCCCTGGCCCTAATATCCTTGGCCCTAATATTCCTGCCCCTAATATCCCTAGCCCTAATATCCCTGGCCCGAATATCCCTGGCCCTATTATCCCTGGCCCTAATATACCTGGCCCTAATATCCCTGGCACTAATATCCCTGCCCCTAATATCCCTGGCTCTAATATCCCTGGCCCTAATACACCTGGCCCTAATATCCCTGGCCCTAATATACCTGGCCCTAATATCCCTGGCCCTAATATCCCTGGCCCTATTATCCCTGGCCCTATTATCCTTGGCCTTAATATCCCTGGCCTTAATATCCCTGGCCCTAATATCCCTGGCCCTAATATCCCTGGCCCTAATATCCCTGGCCCTAATATTCCTGGCCTCTAATATCCCTGGCCCTAACATCCTTGGCCATGATATCCCTGGCCCTAATATCCCTGGCCGTAATATCCCTGGCCCTAATATCCCTGGCACTAATATTCCTGGCCTCTAATATCCCTGGCCCTAACATCCCTGGCCATGATATCCCTGGACCTAATATCCATGGCCGTAATATCCCTGTCCCCAATATCCCTGGCCCTAATATCCCTGGCCCTAATATCCCTGGCC
Organism: Petromyzon marinus; assembly: GCF_048934315.1. Lineage (NCBI taxonomy): Eukaryota > Metazoa > Chordata > Hyperoartia > Petromyzontiformes > Petromyzontidae > Petromyzon > Petromyzon marinus. The sequence continues at coordinate 2,080,426 of NW_027422728.1, forward strand.
CTAATATCCCTGGCCCTAATATCCCTGGCCCTAATATGCCTGGCCTTAATATCCCTGGCCCTAATATCCCTGGCCCTAATATCCCTGGCCGTAATATCCCTGGCCCTAATATCCCTGGCCCTAATATCCCTGGCACTAATATCCCTGGCCCTAATATCCCTGGCCCTAATATACCTGGCCCTAATATCCCTGGCCCTAATATCCCTGGCCCTAATATCCCTGACCCTAATATCCCTGGCCTTAATATCCCTGGCTCTAATATCCCTGGCCCTAATATCTCTTGCCCTAAAATCCCTGGCCCTAATATCGCTGGCCCTAATTTCCCTGGTCCTAATATCCCTGGCCCTAATATCCCTGGCCCTAATATCCCTGGCACTAATATCCCTGGCCCTAATATTCCTGGCCCTAATATCCCTGGCCCTAATATCCTGGGCCCTAATATCCCTGGCCCTAATATCCCTGGCCCTAATATCCCTGGCCCTAATATCCCTGGCCCTAATATCCCTGGCTGTAATATCCCTGGCCCTAATATCCCTGGCCCTAATATCCCTGGCCCTAATATCCCTGGCCCTAATATCCCTGGCCCTAATATACCTGGCCCTAATATCCCTGGCCCTAATATCCCTGGCCCTAATATCCCTGGCCCTAATATCCCTGGCCTTAATATCCCTGGCCTTAATATCCCTGGCCCTAATATCCCTGGCCCTAATATCTCTTGCCCTAAAATCCCTGGCCCTAATATCACTGGCCCTAATATCCCTGGCCCTAATATCCCTGGCCCTAATATCCCTGGCCCTAATATCCCTGGCACTAATATCCCTGGCCTTAATATCCCTGGCCCTAATATCCCTGGCCCTAATATCCCTGGCCCTAATATCCCTGGCCCTAATATCCCTTGCCCTAATATCCGTGGCCCTAATATCCCTGTCCCTAATATTCCTGGCCCTAATATCACTGGCCCTAATATCCCTGGCCCTAAAATCCCTGGCCCTAATATCCCTGGCCCTAATATCCCTGGCCCTAAAATCCCTGGCCATAATATCACTGGCCCTAATATCCCTGGCCCTAATATCCCAGGCCCTAATATCCCTGGCCCTAATATCCCTGGCCCTAATATCCCTGGCCCTAATATCCCTGGCCCTAATATCCCTGGCCCTAATATCCCTGGCTCTAATATCCCTGGCCCTAATATACCTGGCCCTAATATCCTTGGCCCTAATATTGCTGGCCCTAATATCCCTGGCCATAATATCCCTGGCCCTAATATCCCTGGCCCTAATATCCCTGGCCCGAATATCCCTGGCCCTAATATCCCTGGCCCTAATATCCCTGGCCCTAATATCCCTGGCCCTAATATCCCTGGCCCTAAAGCCCTGGCCCTAATATCTCTGGTCCTAATATCCCTTGCCCTAAAATCCCTGGCCCTAATATCCCTGGCCCTAATATCCCTGGCCCTAATATCCCTGGCCCTAATATCCCTGGCACTAATATCCCTGGCCCTAATATCCCTGGCCCTAATATCCCTGGCCCTAATATCCCTCGCCCTAATATCCCTCGCCCTAATATCCCTGGCCCTAATATCCCTGGCCCTAATATCCCTGGCCCTAATATCCCTGGCCCTATCATCCCTGGCCCTAATATACCTGGCCCTAATAACCCTGACACTAATATCCCTTGCCCTAATATCCCTGGCCCTAATATCCCTGGCCCTAATATCCCTGGCCCTAATATCCCTGCCCCTAATATCCCTGGCCCTAATATCCCTGGCCCTAATACACCTGGCCCTAATATCCCTGGCCCTAATATACCTGGCCCTAATATCCCTGTCCTAATATCCCTGGCCCTAATATCCCTGGCCCTATTATCCTTGGCCTTAATATCCCTGGCCTTAATATCCCTGGCCCTAGTATCCCTGGCCCTAATATCCCTGGCCCTAAAATCCCTGGCCCTAATTTCCCTGGCCCTAATATCCCTGGCCTTAATATCCCTGGCACTAATATCCCTGGCCCTAATATCCCTGGCCCTAAAATCCCTGGCCCTAATATCCCTGGCCCTAACATCCCTGGCCCTAATATCCCTGGCCCTAATATCCCTGGCCCTAATATCCCTGGTCCTAATATACCTGGTCCTAATATCCCTGGCCCTAAAATCCCTGGCCCTAATATCCCTGGATCTAATATCCCTGGCCCTAATATCCCAGGCCCTAATATCCATGGCCCTAAGTTCCCTGGCCCTAATATCCCTGGCCCTAATATCACTGCCCCTAATATCCCTGGTCCTAATATCCCTGGCCCTAATATCCCTGGCCCTAATATCTCTGGACCTAATATCCCTGGCCCTAATATCCAGGGCCCTAATATCCCTGGCCCCAATATCCCTGGCCCTAATATCCCTGGCCCTAATAATCCCTGGCCCTAATATCCCTGGCCCTAATATCCCTGGCCCTAATATCCCTGGCCCTAATATCCCTGGCCCTAATATCCCTGGCCCTAATATCCCTGGCCCTAATATCCCTGGCCCTAATATCCCTGGCCGTAATATCCCTGGCCCTAATATCCCTGGCCCTAATAACCCTGGCCCTAATATCCCTGGCCCTAATATTCCTGGCCCTAATATCCCTGGCACTAATATGCCTGGCCCTAATATCCCTGGCCCTAATACCCCTGGCCCTAATATCCCTGGCCCTAATATCCCTGGCCATAATACCCTTGGCCCTATTACCCCTGGCCCTAATACCCCTGGCCCTAATATCCCTTTCCCTAATATCCCTGGCCGTAATATCCCTGGCCCTAAAATCCCTGGCCCTAATATCCCTGGCCCTAATATCCCTGGCACTAAAATCCCTGGCCCTAATATCCCTGGCCCTAACATCCCTGGCCCTAAAATCCCTGGCCATAATATCACTGGCCCTAATATCCCTGGCCCTAATATCCCTGGCCCTAATATCCCTGGCCCTCATATCCCTGGCCGTAATATCCCTGGCTCTAATATCCCTGGCCCTAATATCCCTGGCCCTAATATCCTTGGCCCTAATATCCCTGGCCCTAATATCCCTGGCCCTAATATCCCTGGCCTTAATATCCCTGGCCCTAATATCCCTGGCCCTAATATCCCTGGCCCTATTATCCCTGGCCCTCATATCCCTGGCCCTAATATCCCTGGCCCTAATATCCCTGGCCCTAATATCCCTGGCCCTAATATCCCTGGCCCTAATATCCCTGGCCCTAATATCTCTGGCCCTAATATTCCTGGCCCTAATATCCCAGGCCCTAATATCCTTGACCCTAATATCCCTGGCCCTAATATCCCTGGCCCTAATATTCCTGGCCCTAATATCCCTGGCACTAATATCCCTGGCCCTAATATCCCTGGCCCTAATATCCCTGGCCGTAATATTCCTGGCCCTAATATCCCTGGCCCTAATATCCCTGGCCCTAATATCCCTGGCCCTAATATTCCTGGCCCTAATATCCCTGGCCCTAATATCCCTGGCCCTAATATCCCTGGCCGTAATATCCCTGGCCCTAATATCCCTGGCCCTAATATCCCTGGCCCTAATATCCCTGGCCCTAATATTCCTGGCCCTAATATGCCTGGCCCTAATATGCCTGGCCCTAATACCCCTGGCCCTAATATCCCTGGCCCTAAATATCCCTGGCTCTAATATCTCTGGCCCTAATATCCCTGGCCCTAATATCCCTGGCCATAATACCCTTGGCCCTATTACCCCTGGCCCTAATACCCCTGGCCCTAATATCCCTGGCCCTAATATCCCTGGCCCTAATATCCCTGGCCCTAATATCCCTGGCCCTAATATCCCTGGCCCTAATATCCCTGGCTCTAATATCCCTGTCCCTAATATCCCTGGCCGTAATATCCCTGGCCCTTAAATCCCTGGCCCTAATATCCCTGGCCCTAATATCCCTGGCCCTAAAATCCCTGGCCCTAATATCCCTGGCCCTAACATCCGTGGCCCTAAAATCCCTTGCCATAATATCACTGGCCCTAATATCCCTGGCCCTAAAATCCCTGGCCCTAATATCCCTGGCCCTAATATCCCTGGCCCTAAAATCCCTGGCCCTAATCTCCCTGGCCCTAATATCCCTGGCCCTAATATCCCTGGCCCTAATATTCCTGGCCCTAATATCCCTGGCCCTAATATCCCTGGCCCTAAAATCCCTGGCCCTAATATCCCTGGCCCTAACATCCCTGGCCCTAATATCCCTGGCCCTAATATCCCTGGCCCTAATATCCCTGGTCCTAATATACCTGGTCCTAATATCCCTGGCCCTAAAATCCCTGGCCCTAATATCCCTGGATCTAATATCCCTGGCCCTAATATCCCAGGCCCTAATATCCATGGCCCTAAGTTCCCTGGCCCTAATATCCCTGGCCCTAATATCCCTGCCCCTAATATCCCTGGTCCTAATATCCCTGGCCCTAATATCCCTGGCCCTAATATCTCTGGACCTAATATCCCTGGCCCTAATATCCAGGGCCCTAATATCCCTGGCCCCAATATCCCTGGCCCTAATATCCCTGGCCCTAATAATCCCTGGCCCTAATATCCCTGGCCCTAATATCCCTGGCCCTAATATCCCTGGCCCTAATATCCCTGGCCCTAATATCCCTGGCCCTAATATCCCTGGCCCTAATATCCCTGGCCCTAATATCCCTGGCCGTAATATCCCTGGCCCTAATATCCCTGGCCCTAATAACCCTGGCCCTAATATCCCTGGCCCTAATATTCCTGGCCCTAATATCCCTGGCACTAATATGCCTGGCCCTAATATCCCTGGCCCTAATACCCCTGGCCCTAATATCCCTGGCCCTAATATCCCTGGCCATAATACCCTTGGCCCTATTACCCCTGGCCCTAATACCCCTGGCCCTAATATCCCTTTCCCTAATATCCCTGGCCGTAATATCCCTGGCCCTAAAATCCCTGGCCCTAATATCCCTGGCCCTAATATCCCTGGCACTAAAATCCCTGGCCCTAATATCCCTGGCCCTAACATCCCTGGCCCTAAAATCCCTGGCCATAATATCACTGGCCCTAATATCCCTGGCCCTAATATCCCTGGCCCTAATATCCCTGGCCCTCATATCCCTGGCCGTAATATCCCTGGCTCTAATATCCCTGGCCCTAATATCCCTGGCCCTAATATCCTTGGCCCTAATATCCCTGGCCCTAATATCCCTGGCCCTAATATCCCTGGCCTTAATATCCCTGGCCCTAATATCCCTGGCCCTAATATCCCTGGCCCTATTATCCCTGGCCCTCATATCCCTGGCCCTAATATCCCTGGCCCTAATATCCCTGGCCCTAATATCCCTGGCCCTAATATCCCTGGCCCTAATATCCCTGGCCCTAATATCTCTGGCCCTAATATTCCTGGCCCTAATATCCCAGGCCCTAATATCCTTGACCCTAATATCCCTGGCCCTAATATCCCTGGCCCTAATATTCCTGGCCCTAATATCCCTGGCACTAATATCCCTGGCCCTAATATCCCTGGCCCTAATATCCCTGGCCGTAATATTCCTGGCCCTAATATCCCTGGCCCTAATATCCCTGGCCCTAATATCCCTGGCCCTAATATTCCTGGCCCTAATATCCCTGGCCCTAATATCCCTGGCCCTAATATCCCTGGCCGTAATATCCCTGGCCCTAATATCCCTGGCCCTAATATCCCTGGCCCTAATATCCCTGGCCCTAATATTCCTGGCCCTAATATGCCTGGCCCTAATATGCCTGGCCCTAATACCCCTGGCCCTAATATCCCTGGCCCTAAATATCCCTGGCTCTAATATCTCTGGCCCTAATATCCCTGGCCCTAATATCCCTGGCCATAATACCCTTGGCCCTATTACCCCTGGCCCTAATACCCCTGGCCCTAATATCCCTGGCCCTAATATCCCTGGCCCTAATATCCCTGGCCCTAATATCCCTGGCCCTAATATCCCTGGCCCTAATATCCCTGGCTCTAATATCCCTGTCCCTAATATCCCTGGCCGTAATATCCCTGGCCCTTAAATCCCTGGCCCTAATATCCCTGGCCCTAATATCCCTGGCCCTAAAATCCCTGGCCCTAATATCCCTGGCCCTAACATCCGTGGCCCTAAAATCCCTTGCCATAATATCACTGGCCCTAATATCCCTGGCCCTAAAATCCCTGGCCCTAATATCCCTGGCCCTAATATCCCTGGCCCTAAAATCCCTGGCCCTAATCTCCCTGGCCCTAATATCCCTGGCCCTAATATCCCTGGCCCTAATATTCCTGGCCCTAATATCCCTGGCCCTAATATCCCTGGCGCTAATATCCCTGGCCCTAATATCCCTGGCCGTAATATCCCTGGCCCTAATATCCCTGGCCCTAATATCCCTGGCCCTAATATCCCTGGCCCTAATATTCCTGGCCCTAATATCCCTGGCCCTAATATGCCTGGCCCTAATATCCCTGGCCCTAATACCCCTGGCCCTAATATCCCTGGCCTTGATATCCCTGGCTCTAATATCTCTGGCCCTAATATCCCTGGCCCTAATATCCCTGGCCATAATACCCTTGGCCCTATTACCCCTGGCCCTAATACCCCTGGCCCTAATATCCCTGGCCCTAATATCCCTGGCCCTAATATCCCTGGCCCTAATATCGCTGGCCCTAATATCCCTGGCCCTAATATCCCTGGCCCTAATATCCCTGGCTCTAATATCCCTGTCCCTAATATCCCTGGCTGTAATTTCTCTGACCCTAAAATCCCTGGCCCTAATATCCCTGGCCCTAATATCCCTGGCCCTAAAATCCCTGGCCCTAATATCCCTGGCCCTAACATCCCTGGCCCTAAAATCCCTGGCCCTAATATCCCTTGCCCTAATATCCCTGGCCCTAATATCCCTGGCCCTAATATCCCTGGCCCCAATATCCCTGGCCCTAATATTCCTGGCCCTAATATCCCAGGCCCTAATATCCTTGGCCCTAATATCCCTGGCCCTAATATCCCTGGCCCTAATATCCCTGGCCCTAATATCCCTGGCCCTAATATCCCTGGCCCTAATATCCCTGGATCTAATATCCCTGGCCCTAATATCCCTGGCCCTAATATCCCTGGCCCTAATATCGCTGGCCCTAATATCCCTGGCCCTAATATCCCTGGCCCTAATATCCCTGGCCCTAATATCCCTGGCCCTAATATCCCTGGCCCTAATATCCCTGGCCCTAAAATTCCTGGCCCTAATATCCCTGGCCCTAACATCCCTGGCCCTAATATCCCTGGCCCTAATATCCCTGGCCCTAATATCCCTGGCCCTAATATCCCTGGTCCTAATATCCCTGGCCGTAATATCCCTGGCCCTAATATCCCTGGCCCTAATATCCCTGGCCCTAATATCCCTGGCCCTAATATCCCTGGCTCTAATATCCCTGGCCCTAATATCCCTGGCCCTAATATCCCTGGCCCTAATATCACTGGCCCTAATATCCCTGGCCCTAATATCCCTGGCCCTAAAATCCCTGGCCCTAATATCCCTGGCCCTAATATTCCTGGCCCTAAAATCCCTGGCCCTAATATCCCTGGCCCTAATATCCCTGGCCCTAATATCCCTGGCCCTAATATTCCTGGCCCTAATATCCCTGGCCCTAATATCCCTGGCCCTAATATCCCTGGCCCTAATATCCCTGGCCGTAATATCCCTGGCCCTAATATCCCTGGCCCTAATATCCCTGGCCCTAATATTCCTGGCCCTAATATCCCTGGCCCTAATATGCCTGGCCCTAATATCCCTGGCCCTAATACCCCTGGCCCTAATATCCCTGGCCCTAATATCCCTGGTTCTAATATCTCTGGCCCTAATATCCCTGGCCCTAATATCCCTGGCCATAATTCCCTTGGCCCTATTACCCCTGGCCCTAATACCCCTGGCCCTAATATCCCTGGCCCTAATATCCCTGGCCCTAATATCCCTGGCCCTAATATCCCTGGCCCTAATATCCCTGGCCCTAATATCCCTGGCCCTAATATCCCTGGCCCTAATATCCCTGGCCCTAATATCCCTGGCCCTAAAATTCCTGGCCCTAATATCCCTGGCCCTAACATCCCTGGCCCTAATATCCCTGGCCCTAATATCCCTGGCTCTAATATCCCTGTCCCTAATATCCCTGGCCGTAATATCCCTGGCCCTAAAATCCCTGGCCCTAATATCCCTGGCCCTAATATCCCTGGCCCTAAAATCCCTGGCCCTAATATCCCTGGCCCTAACATCCCTGGCCCTAAAATCCCTGGCCATAATATCACTGGCCATAATATCCCTGGCCCTAATATCCCAGGCCCTAATATCCTTGGCCCTAATATTCCTGGCCCTAAAATCCTTGGCCCTAATATCCCTGGCCGTAATATCCCTGGCTGTAATATCCCTGGACCTAATATACTTGGCCCTAATATCCTTGGCCCTAATATCCCTGGCCCTAATATCCCTGGCCCTAATATCCCTGGCCTTAATATCCCTGGCCCTAATATCCCTGGCCCTAATATCCCTGGCCCTAATATCCCTGTCCCTAATATCCCTGGCCTTAATATCCCTGGCCCTAATATCCCTGGCCCTAATATCCCTGGCCCTAATATCCCTGGCCCTGATATCCCTTGCCCTAAAATCCCTGGCCCTAATATCCCTTGCCCTAATATCCCTGGCCCTAATATCCCTGGCCCTAATATCCCTGGCCCTAATATCCCTGGCCCTAATATTCCTGGCCCTAATATCCCAGGCCCTAATATCCTTGGCCCTAATATCCCTGGCCCTAATATCCCTGGCCCTAATATACCTGGCCCTAATATCCCTGGCTCTAATATCCCTGGCTCTAATATCCCTGGCCCTAATATCCCTGGCCCTAATATCCCTGGCCCTAATATCCCTGGCCCTAATATTCCTGGCCCTAATATGCCTGGCCCTAATATGCCTGGCCCTAATACCCCTGGCCCTAATATCCCTGGCCCTAAATATCCCTGGCTCTAATATCTCTGGCCCTAATATCCCTGGCCCTAATATCCCTGGCCATAATACCCTTGGCCCTATTACCCCTGGCCCTAATACCCCTGGCCCTAATATCCCTGGCCCTAATATCCCTGGCCCTAATATCCTTGGCCCTAATATCCCTTGCCCTAATATCCCTGGCCCTAATATCCCTGGCTCTAATATCCCTGTCCCTAAAATCCCTGGCCGTAATATCCCTGGCCCTAAAATCCCTGGCCCTAATATCCCTGGCCCTAATATCCCTGGCCCTAAAATCCCTGGCCCTAATATCCCTGGCCCTAACATCCGTGGCCCTAAAATCCCTGGCCATAACATCACTGGCCCTAATATCCCTGGCCCTAAAATCCCTGGCCCTAATATCCCTGGCCCTAATATCCCTGGCCCTAAAATCCCTGGCCCTAATATCCCTGGCCCTAATATCCCTGGCCCTAATATCCCTGGCCCTAATATCCCTGGCCGTATTATCCCTGGCCCTAATATCCCTGGCCCTAATATCCCTGGCCCTAATATCCCTGGCCCTAATATCCCTGGCCCTAATATCCCTGGCCCTAAAATCCCTGGCCCTAATATCCCTGGCCCTAACATCCGTGGCCCTAAAATCCCTGGCCCTAATATCCCTGGCCCTAATATCCCTGGCCCTAATATCCCTGGCCGTAATATCCCTGACCCTAAAATCCCTGGCCCTAATATCCCTGGCCCTAATATCCCTGGCCCTAAAATCCCTGGCCCTAATATCCCTGGCCCTAACATCCCTGGCCCTAAAATCCCTGGCCATAATATCACTGGCCATAATATCCCTGGCCCTAATATCCCTGGCCCTATTATCCCTGGCCCTCATATCCCTGGCCCTAATATCCCTGGCCCTAATATCCCTGGCCCTAATATCCCTGGCCCTAATATCCCTGGCCCTAATATCCCTGGCCCTAATATCTCTGGCCCTAATATTCCTGGCCCTAATATCCCAGGCCCTAATATCCTTGACCCTAATATCCCTGGCCCTAATATCCCTGGCCCTAATATTCCTGGCCCTAATATCCCTGGCACTAATATCCCTGGCCCTAATATCCCTGGCCCTAATATCCCTGGCCGTAATATTCCTGGCCCTAATATCCCTGGCCCTAATATCCCTGGCCCTAATATCCCTGGCCCTAATATTCCTGGCCCTAATATCCCTGGCCCTAATATCCCTGGCCCTAATATCCCTGGCCGTAATATCCCTGGCCCTAATATCCCTGGCCCTAATATCCCTGGCCCTAATATCCCTGGCCCTAATATTCCTGGCCCTAATATGCCTGGCCCTAATATGCCTGGCCCTAATACCCCTGGCCCTAATATCCCTGGCCCTAAATATCCCTGGCTCTAATATCTCTGGCCCTAATATCCCTGGCCCTAATATCCCTGGCCATAATACCCTTGGCCCTATTACCCCTGGCCCTAATACCCCTGGCCCTAATATCCCTGGCCCTAATATCCCTGGCCCTAATATCCCTGGCCCTAATATCCCTGGCCCTAATATCCCTGGCCCTAATATCCCTGGCTCTAATATCCCTGTCCCTAATATCCCTGGCCGTAATATCCCTGGCCCTTAAATCCCTGGCCCTAATATCCCTGGCCCTAATATCCCTGGCCCTAAAATCCCTGGCCCTAATATCCCTGGCCCTAACATCCGTGGCCCTAAAATCCCTTGCCATAATATCACTGGCCCTAATATCCCTGGCCCTAAAATCCCTGGCCCTAATATCCCTGGCCCTAATATCCCTGGCCCTAAAATCCCTGGCCCTAATCTCCCTGGCCCTAATATCCCTGGCCCTAATATCCCTGGCCCTAATATTCCTGGCCCTAATATCCCTGGCCCTAATATCCCTGGCGCTAATATCCCTGGCCCTAATATCCCTGGCCGTAATATCCCTGGCCCTAATATCCCTGGCCCTAATATCCCTGGCCCTAATATCCCTGGCCCTAATATTCCTGGCCCTAATATCCCTGGCCCTAATATGCCTGGCCCTAATATCCCTGGCCCTAATACCCCTGGCCCTAATATCCCTGGCCTTAATATCCCTGGCTCTAATATCTCTGGCCCTAATATCCCTGGCCCTAATATCCCTGGCCATAATACCCTTGGCCCTATTACCCCTGGCCCTAATACCCCTGGCCCTAATATCCCTGGCCCTAATATCCCTGGCCCTAATATCCCTGGCCCTAATATCACTGGCCCTAATATCCCTGGCCCTAATATCCCTGGCCCTAATATCCCTGGCTCTAATATCCCTGTCCCTAATATCCCTGGCTGTAATTTCTCTGACCCTAAAATCCCTGGCCCTAATATCCCTGGCCCTAATATCCCTGGCCCTAAAATCCCTGGCCCTAATATCCCTGGCCCTAACATCCCTGGCCCTAAAATCCCTGGCCCTAATATCCCTTGCCCTAATATCCCTGGCCCTAATATCCCTGGCCCTAATATCCCTGGCCCCAATATCCCTGGCCCTAATATTCCTGGCCCTAATATCCCAGGCCCTAATATCCTTGGCCCTAATATCCCTGGCCCTAATATCCCTGGCCCTAATATCCCTGGCCCTAATATCCCTGGCCCTAATATCCCTGGCCCTAATATCCCTGGATCTAATATCCCTGGCCCTAATATCCCTGGCCCTAATATCCCTGGCCCTAATATCGCTGGCCCTAATATCCCTGGCCCTAATATCCCTGGCCCTAATATCCCTGGCCCTAATATCCCTGGCCCTAATATCCCTGGCCCTAATATCCCTGGCCCTAAAATTCCTGGCCCTAATATCCCTGGCCCTAACATCCCTGGCCCTAATATCCCTGGCCCTAATATCCCTGGCCCTAATATCCCTGGCCCTAATATCCCTGGTCCTAATATTCCTGGCCGTAATATCCCTGGCCCTAATATCCCTGGCCCTAATATCCCTGGCCCTAATATCCCTGGCCCTAATATCCCTGGCTCTAATATCCCTGGCCCTAATATCCCTGGCCCTAATATCCCTGGCCCTAATATCACTGGCCCTAATATCCCTGGCCCTAATATCCCTGGCCCTAAAATCCCTGGCCCTAATATCCCTGGCCCTAATATTCCTGGCCCTAAAATCCCTGGCCCTAATATCCCTGGCCCTAATATCCCTGGCCCTAATATCCCTGGCCCTAATATTCCTGGCCCTAATATCCCTGGCCCTAATATCCCTGGCCCTAATATCCCTGGCCCTAATATCCCTGGCCGTAATATCCCTGGCCCTAATATCCCTGGCCCTAATATCCCTGGCCCTAATATTCCTGGCCCTAATATCCCTGGCCCTAATATGCCTGGCCCTAATATCCCTGGCCCTAATACCCCTGGCCCTAATATCCCTGGCCCTAATATCCCTGGTTCTAATATCTCTGGCCCTAATATCCCTGGCCCTAATATCCCTGGCCATAATTCCCTTGGCCCTATTACCCCTGGCCCTAATACCCCTGGACCTAATATCCCTGGCCCTAATATCCCTGGCCCTAATATCCCTGGCCCTAATATCCCTGGCCCTAATATCCCTGGCCCTAATATCCCTGGCCCTAATATCCCTGGCCCTAATATCCCTGGCCCTAATATCCCTGGCCCTAAAATTCCTGGCCCTAATATCCCTGGCCCTAACATCCCTGGCCCTAATATCCCTGGCCCTAATATCCCTGGCTCTAATATCCCTGTCCCTAATATCCCTGGCCGTAATATCCCTGGCCCTAAAATCCCTGGCCCTAATATCCCTGGCCCTAATATCCCTGGCCCTAAAATCCCTGGCCCTAATATCCCTGGCCCTAACATCCCTGGCCCTAAAATCCCTGGCCATAATATCACTGGCCATAATATCCCTGGCCCTAATATCCCAGGCCCTAATATCCTTGGCCCTAATATTCCTGGCCCTAAAATCCTTGGCCCTAATATCCCTGGCCGTAATATCCCTGGCTGTAATATCCCTGGACCTAATATACTTGGCCCTAATATCCTTGGCCCTAATATCCCTGGCCCTAATATCCCTGGCCCTAATATCCCTGGCCTTAATATCCCTGGCCCTAATATCCCTGGCCCTAATATCCCTGGCCCTAATATCCCTGTCCCTAATATCCCTGGCCTTAATATCCCTGGCCCTAATATCCCTGGCCCTAATATCCCTGGCCCTAATATCCCTGGCCCTGATATCCCTTGCCCTAAAATCCCTGGCCCTAATATCCCTTGCCCTAATATCCCTGGCCCTAATATCCCTGGCCCTAATATCCCTGGCCCTAATATCCCTGGCCCTAATATTCCTGGCCCTAATATCCCAGGCCCTAATATCCTTGGCCCTAATATCCCTGGCCCTAATATCCCTGGCCCTAATATACCTGGCCCTAATATCCCTGGCTCTAATATCCCTGGCTCTAATATCCCTGGCCCTAATATCCCTGGCCCTAATATCCCTGGCCCTAATATCCCTGGCCCTAATATTCCTGGCCCTAATATGCCTGGCCCTAATATGCCTGGCCCTAATACCCCTGGCCCTAATATCCCTGGCCCTAAATATCCCTGGCTCTAATATCTCTGGCCCTAATATCCCTGGCCCTAATATCCCTGGCCATAATACCCTTGGCCCTATTACCCCTGGCCCTAATACCCCTGGCCCTAATATCCCTGGCCCTAATATCCCTGGCCCTAATATCCTTGGCCCTAATATCCCTTGCCCTAATATCCCTGGCCCTAATATCCCTGGCTCTAATATCCCTGTCCCTAAAATCCCTGGCCGTAATATCCCTGGCCCTAAAATCCCTGGCCCTAATATCCCTGGCCCTAATATCCCTGGCCCTAAAATCCCTGGCCCTAATATCCCTGGCCCTAACATCCGTGGCCCTAAAATCCCTGGCCATAACATCACTGGCCCTAATATCCCTGGCCCTAAAATCCCTGGCCCTAATATCCCTGGCCCTAATATCCCTGGCCCTAAAATCCCTGGCCCTAATATCCCTGGCCCTAATATCCCTGGCCCTAATATCCCTGGCCCTAATATCCCTGGCCGTATTATCCCTGGCCCTAATATCCCTGGCCCTAATATCCCTGGCCCTAATATCCCTGGCCCTAATATCCCTGGCCCTAATATCCCTGGCCCTAAAATCCCTGGCCCTAATATCCCTGGCCCTAACATCCGTGGCCCTAAAATCCCTGGCCCTAATATCCCTGGCCCTAATATCCCTGGCCCTAATATCCCTGGCCGTAATATCCCTGGCCCTAAAATCCCTGGCCCTAATATCCCTGGCCCTAATATCCCTGGCCCTAAAATCCCTGGCCCTAATATCCCTGGCCCTAACATCCCTGGCCCTAAAATCCCTGGCCATAATATCACTGGCCATAATATCCCTGGCCCTAATATCCCAGGCCCTAATATCCTTGGCCCTAATATTCCTGGCCCTAAAATCCTTGGCCCTAATATCCCTGGCCGTAATATCCCTGGCTCTAATATCCCTGGCCCTAATATCCTTGGCCCTAATATCCTTGGCCCTAATATCCCTGGCCCTAATATCCCTGGCCCTAATATCCCTGGCCTTAATATCCCTGGCCCTAATATCCCTGGCCCTAATATCCCTGGCCCTAATATCCCTGTCCCTAATATCCCTGGCCCTAATATCCCTGGCCCTAATATACCTGGCCCTAATATCCCTGGCCCTAATATCCCTGGCCCTGATATCCCTTGCCCTAAAATCCCTGGCCCTAATATCCCTTGCCCTAATATCCCTGGCCCTAATATCCCTGGCCCTAATATCCCTGGCTCTAATATCCCTGGCCCTAATATTCCTGGCCCTAATATCCCAGGCCCTAATATCCTTGGCCCTAATATCCCTGGCCCTAATATCCCTGGCCCTAATATCCCTGGCCCTAATATCCCTGGCCCTAATATCCCTGGCTCTAATATCCCTGGCCCTAATATCCCTGGCCCTAATATCCCTGGCCCTAATATCCCTGGCCGTAATATCCCTGGCCCTAATATCCCTGGCCCTAATATCCCTGGCCCTAATATCCCTGGCCCTATTATTCCTGGCCCTAATATGCCTGGCCCTAATATGCCTGGCCCTAATACCCCTGGCCCTAATATCCCTGGCCCTAAATATCCCTGGCTCTAATATCTCTGGCCCTAATATCCCTGGCCCTAATATCCCTGGCCATAATACCCTTGGCCCTATTACCCCTGGCCCTAATACCCCTGGCCCTAATATCCCTGGCCCTAATATCCCTGGCCCTAATATCCCTGGCCCTAATATCCCTGGCCCTAATATCCCTGGCCCTAATATCCCTGGCTCTAATATCCCTGTCCCTAAAATCCCTGGCCGTAATATCCCTGGCCCTAAAATCCCTGGCCCTAATATCCCTGGCCCTAATATCCCTGGCCCTAAAATCCCTGGCCCTAATATCCCTGGCCCTAACATCCGTGGCCCTAAAATCCCTGGCCATAACATCACTGGCCCTAATATCCCTGGCCCTAATATCCCTGGCCCTAATATCCCTGGCCCTAATATCCCTGGCCCTAATATCCCTGGCCCTAATATCCCTGGCCCTAATATCCCTGGCCCTAATATTCCTGGCCCTAATATGCCTGGCCCTAATATGCCTGGCCCTAATACCCCTGGCCCTAATATCCCTGGCCCTAAATATCCCTGGCTCTAATATCTCTGGCCCTAATATCCCTGGCCCTAATATCCCTGGCCATAATACCCTTGGCCCTATTACCCCTGGCCCTAATACCCCTGGCCCTAATATCCCTGGCCCTAATATCCCTGGCCCTAATATCCCTGGCCCTAATATCCCTGGCCCTAATATCACTGGCCCTAATATCCCTGGCTCTAATATCCCTGTCCCTAAAATCCCTGGCCGTAATATCCCTGGCCCTAAAATCCCTGGCCCTAATATCCCTGGCCCTAATATCCCTGGCCCTAAAATCCCTGGCCCTAATATCCCTGGCCCTAACATCCGTGGCCCTAAAATCCCTGGCCATAACATCACTGGCCCTAATATCCCTGGCCCTAAAATCCCTGGCCCTAATATCCCTGGCCCTAATATCCCTGGCCCTAAAATCCCTGGCCCTAATATCCCTGGCCCTAATATCCCTGGCCCTAATATCCCTGGCCCTAATATCCCTGGCCCTAATATTCCTGGCCCTAATATCCCTGGCCCTAATATCCCTGGCCCTAATATCCCTGGCCCTAATATCCCTGGCCGTAATATCCCTGGCCCTAATATCCCTGGCCCTAATATCCCTGGCCCTAATATCCCTGGCCCTAATATTCCTGGCCCTAATATCCCTGGCCCTAATATGCCTGGCCCTAATATCCCTGGCCCTAATACCCCTGGCCCTAATACCCCTGGCCTTAATATCCCTGGCTCTAATATCTCTGGCCCTAATATCCCTGGCCCTAATATCCCTGGCCATAATACCCTTGGCCCTATTACCCCTGGCCCTAATACCCCTGGCCCTAATATCCCTGGCCCTAATATCCCTGGCCCTAATATCCCTGGCCCTAATATCCCTGGCCCTAATATCCCTGGCCCTAATATCCCTGGCCCTAATATCCCTGGCTCTAATATCCCTGTCCCTAATATCCCTGGCTGTAATTTCCCTGGCCCTAAAATCCCTGGCCCTAATATCCCTGGCCCTAATATCCCTGGCCCTAAAATCCTTGGCCCTAATATCCCTGGCCCTAACATCCCTGGCCCTAAAATCCCTGGCCATAATATCACTGGCCCTAATATCCCTGGCCCTAATATCCCAGGCCCTAATATCCTTGGCCCTAATATCCCTGGCCCTAAAATCCCTGGCCGTAATATCCCTGGCTCTAGTATCCCTGGCCCTAATATCCCTGTCCTAATATCCCTGGCCCTAATATCGCTGGCCCTAATATCCCTGGCCCTAATATCCCTGGCCCTAATATCCCTGGCCCTAATATCCCTGGCCCTAATATCCCTGGCCCTAATATCCCTGGCCCTAAAATTCCTGGCCCTAATATCCCTGGCCCTAACATCCCTGCCCTAATATCCCTGGCCCTAATATCCCTGGCCCTAATATCCCTGGCCCTAATATCCCTGGCCCTAATATCCCTGGTCCTAATATCCCTGGCCATAATACCCTTGGCCCTATTACCCCTGGCCCTAATACCCCTGGCCCTAATATCCCTGGCCCTAATATCCCTGGCCCTAATATCCCTGGCCCTAATATCCCTGGCCCTAATATCACTGGCCCTAATATCCCTGGCTCTAATATCCCTGTCCCTAAAATCCCTGGCCGTAATATCCCTGGCCCTAAAATCCCTGGCCCTAATATCCCTGGCCCTAATATCCCTGGCCCTAAAATCCCTGGCCCTAATATCCCTGGCCCTAACATCCGTGGCCCTAAAATCCCTGGCCATAACATCACTGGCCCTAATATCCCTGGCCCTAAAATCCCTGGCCCTAATATCCCTGGCCCTAATATCCCTGGCCCTAAAATCCCTGGCCCTAATATCCCTGGCCCTAATATCCCTGGCCCTAATATCCCTGGCCCTAATATCCCTGGCCCTAATATTCCTGGCCCTAATATCCCTGGCCCTAATATCCCTGGCCCTAATATCCCTGGCCCTAATATCCCTGGCCGTAATATCCCTGGCCCTAATATCCCTGGCCCTAATATCCCTGGCCCTAATATCCCTGGCCCTAATATTCCTGGCCCTAATATCCCTGGCCCTAATATGCCTGGCCCTAATATCCCTGGCCCTAATACCCCTGGCCCTAATACCCCTGGCCTTAATATCCCTGGCTCTAATATCTCTGGCCCTAATATCCCTGGCCCTAATATCCCTGGCCATAATACCCTTGGCCCTATTACCCCTGGCCCTAATACCCCTGGCCCTAATATCCCTGGCCCTAATATCCCTGGCCCTAATATCCCTGGCCCTAATATCCCTGGCCCTAATATCCCTGGCCCTAATATCCCTGGCCCTAATATCCCTGGCTCTAATATCCCTGTCCCTAATATCCCTGGCTGTAATTTCCCTGGCCCTAAAATCCCTGGCCCTAATATCCCTGGCCCTAATATCCCTGGCCCTAAAATCCTTGGCCCTAATATCCCTGGCCCTAACATCCCTGGCCCTAAAATCCCTGGCCATAATATCACTGGCCCTAATATCCCTGGCCCTAATATCCCAGGCCCTAATATCCTTGGCCCTAATATCCCTGGCCCTAAAATCCCTGGCCGTAATATCCCTGGCTCTAGTATCCCTGGCCCTAATATCCCTGTCCTAATATCCCTGGCCCTAATATCGCTGGCCCTAATATCCCTGGCCCTAATATCCCTGGCCCTAATATCCCTGGCCCTAATATCCCTGGCCCTAATATCCCTGGCCCTAATATCCCTGGCCCTAAAATTCCTGGCCCTAATATCCCTGGCCCTAACATCCCTGCCCTAATATCCCTGGCCCTAATATCCCTGGCCCTAATATCCCTGGCCCTAATATCCCTGGCCCTAATATCCCTGGTCCTAATATCCCTGGCTGTAATATCCCTGGCCCTAATATCCCTGGCCCTAATATCCCTGGCCCTAATATCCCTGGCCCTAATATCCCTGGCTCTAATATCCCTGGCCCTAATATCCCTGGCCCTAATATCCCTGGCCCTAATATCACTGGCCCTAATATCCCTGGCCCTAATATCCCTGGCCCTAAAATCCCTGGCCCTAATATCCCTGGCCCTAATATCCCTGGCCCTAAAATCCCTGGCCCTAATATCCCTGGCCCTAATATCCCTGGACCTAATATCCCTGGCCCTTATATTCCTGGCCCTAATATCCCTGGCCCTAATATCCCTGGCCCTAATATCCCTGGCCCTAATATCCCTGGCCGTAATATCCCTGGCCCTAATATCCCTGGCCCTAATATCCCTGGCCCTAATATCCCTGGCCCTAATATTCCTGGCCCTAATATCCCTGGCCCTAATATGCCTGGCCCTAATATCCCTGGCCCTAATACCCCTGGCCCTAATATCCCTGGCCCTAATTTCCCTGGCTCTAATATCTCTGGCCCTAATATCCCTGGCCCGAATATCCCTGGCCATAATACCCTTGGCCCTATTACCCCTGGCCCTAATACCCCTGGCCCTAATATCCCTGGCCCTAATATCCCTGGCCCTAATATCCCTGGCCCTAATATCCCTAACCCTAATATCCCTGGCCCTAATATCCCTGGCCCTAATATCCCTGGCTCTAATATCCCTGTCCCTAATATCCCTGGCCGTAATATCCCTGGCCCTAAAATCCCTGGCCTAATATCCCTGGCCCTAATATCCCTGGCCCTAAAATCCCTGGCCCTAATATCCCTGGCCCTAACATCCCTGGCCCTAAAATCCCTGGCCATAATATCACTGGCCATAATATCCCTGGCCCTAATATCCCAGGCCCTAATATCCTTGGCCCTAATATTCCTGGCCCTAAAATCCCTGGCCCTAATATCCCTGGCCGTAATATCCCTGGCTCTAATATCCCTGGCCCTAATATCCTTGGCCCTAATATCCTTGGCCCTAATATCCCTGGCCCTAATATCCCTGGCCCTAAATATCCCTGGCTCTAATATCTCTGGCCCTAATATCCCTGGCCCTAATATCCCTGGCCATAATACCCTTGGCCCTATTACCCCTGGCCCTAATACCCCTGGCCCTAATATCCCTGGCCCTAATATCCTTGGCCCTAATATCCCTGGCCCTAATATCCCTGGCCCTAATATCCCTGGCTCTAATATCCCTGTCCCTAAAATCCCTGGCCGTAATATCCCTGGCCCTAAAATCCCTGGCCCTAATATCCCTGGCCCTAATATCCCTGGCCCTAAAATCCCTGGCCCTAATATCCCTGGCCCTAACATCCGTGGCCCTAAAATCCCTGGCCATAACATCACTGGCCCTAATATCCCTGGCCCTAAAATCCCTGGCCCTAATATCCCTGGCCCTAATATCCCTGGCCCTAAAATCCCTGGCCCTAATATCCCTGGCCCTAATATCCCTGGCCCTAATATCCCTGGCCCTAATATCCCTGGCCGTATTATCCCTGGCCCTAATATCCCTGGCCCTAATATCCCTGGCCCTAATATCCCTGGCCCTAATATCCCTGGCCCTAATATCCCTGGCCCTAAAATCCCTGGCCCTAATATCCCTGGCCCTAACATCCGTGGCCCTAAAATCCCTGGCCCTAATATCCCTGGCCCTAATATCCCTGGCCCTAATATCCCTGGCCGTAATATCCCTGGCCCTAAAATCCCTGGCCCTAATATCCCTGGCCCTAATATCCCTGGCCCTAAAATCCCTGGCCCTAATATCCCTGGCCCTAACATCCCTGGCCCTAAAATCCCTGGCCATAATATCACTGGCCATAATATCCCTGGCCCTAATATCCCAGGCCCTAATATCCTTGGCCCTAATATTCCTGGCCCTAAAATCCTTGGCCCTAATATCCCTGGCCGTAATATCCCTGGCTCTAATATCCCTGGCCCTAATATCCTTGGCCCTAATATCCTTGGCCCTAATATCCCTGGCCCTAATATCCCTGGCCCTAATATCCCTGGCCTTAATATCCCTGGCCCTAATATCCCTGGCCCTAATATCCCTGGCCCTAATATCCCTGTCCCTAATATCCCTGGCCCTAATATCCCTGGCCCTAATATCCCTGGCCCTAATATCCCTGGCCCTAATATCCCTGGCCCTGATATCCCTTGCCCTAAAATCCCTGGCCCTAATATCCCTTGCCCTAATATCCCTGGCCCTAATATCCCTGGCCCTAATATCCCTGGCTCTAATATCCCTGGCCCTAATATTCCTGGCCCTAATATCCCAGGCCCTAATATCCTTGGCCCTAATATCCCTGGCCCTAATATCCCTGGCCCTAATATCCCTGGCCCTAATATCCCTGGCCCTAATATCCCTGGCTCTAATATCCCTGGCCCTAATATCCCTGGCCCTAATATCCCTGGCCCTAATATCCCTGGCCGTAATATCCCTGGCCCTAATATCCCTGGCCCTAATATCCCTGGCCCTAATATCCCTGGCCCTATTATTCCTGGCCCTAATATGCCTGGCCCTAATATGCCTGGCCCTAATACCCCTGGCCCTAATATCCCTGGCCCTAAATATCCCTGGCTCTAATATCTCTGGCCCTAATATCCCTGGCCCTAATATTCCTGGCCATAATACCCTTGGCCCTATTACCCCTGGCCCTAATACCCCTGGCCCTAATATCCCTGGCCCTAATATCCCTGGCCCTAATATCCCTGGCCCTAATATCCCTGGCCCTAATATCCCTGGCCCTAATATCCCTGGCTCTAATATCCCTGTCCCTAAAATCCCTGGCCGTAATATCCCTGGCCCTAAAATCCCTGGCCCTAATATCCCTGGCCCTAATATCCCTGGCCCTAAAATCCCTGGCCCTAATATCCCTGGCCCTAACATCCGTGGCCCTAAAATCCCTGGCCATAACATCACTGGCCCTAATATCCCTGGCCCTAATATCCCTGGCCGTAATATCCCTGGCCCTAATATCCCTGGCCCTAATATCCCTGGCCCTAATATCCCTGGCCCTAATATCCCTGGCCCTAATATTCCTGGCCCTAATATGCCTGGCCCTAATATGCCTGGCCCTAATACCCCTGGCCCTAATATCCCTGGCCCTAAATATCCCTGGCTCTAATATCTCTGGCCCTAATATCCCTGGCCCTAATATCCCTGGCCATAATACCCTTGGCCCTATTACCCCTGGCCCTAATACCCCTGGCCCTAATATCCCTGGCCCTAATATCCCTGGCCCTAATATCCCTGGCCCTAATATCCCTGGCCCTAATATCACTGGCCCTAATATCCCTGGCTCTAATATCCCTGTCCCTAAAATCCCTGGCCGTAATATCCCTGGCCCTAAAATCCCTGGCCCTAATATCCCTGGCCCTAATATCCCTGGCCCTAAAATCCCTGGCCCTAATATCCCTGGCCCTAACATCCGTGGCCCTAAAATCCCTGGCCATAACATCACTGGCCCTAATATCCCTGGCCCTAAAATCCCTGGCCCTAATATCCCTGGCCCTAATATCCCTGGCCCTAAAATCCCTGGCCCTAATATCCCTGGCCCTAATATCCCTGGCCCTAATATCCCTGGCCCTAATATCCCTGGCCCTAATATTCCTGGCCCTAATATCCCTGGCCCTAATATCCCTGGCCCTAATATCCCTGGCCCTAATATCCCTGGCCGTAATATCCCTGGCCCTAATATCCCTGGCCCTAATATCCCTGGCCCTAATATCCCTGGCCCTAATATTCCTGGCCCTAATATCCCTGGCCCTAATATGCCTGGCCCTAATATCCCTGGCCCTAATACCCCTGGCCCTAATACCCCTGGCCTTAATATCCCTGGCTCTAATATCTCTGGCCCTAATATCCCTGGCCCTAATATCCCTGGCCATAATACCCTTGGCCCTATTACCCCTGGCCCTAATACCCCTGGCCCTAATATCCCTGGCCCTAATATCCCTGGCCCTAATATCCCTGGCCCTAATATCCCTGGCCCTAATATCCCTGGCCCTAATATCCCTGGCCCTAATATCCCTGGCTCTAATATCCCTGTCCCTAATATCCCTGGCTGTAATTTCCCTGGCCCTAAAATCCCTGGCCCTAATATCCCTGGCCCTAATATCCCTGGCCCTAAAATCCTTGGCCCTAATATCCCTGGCCCTAACATCCCTGGCCCTAAAATCCCTGGCCATAATATCACTGGCCCTAATATCCCTGGCCCTAATATCCCAGGCCCTAATATCCTTGGCCCTAATATCCCTGGCCCTAATATCCCTGGCCGTAATATCCCTGGCTCTAGTATCCCTGGCCCTAATATCCCTGGCCCTAATATCCCTGGCCCTAATATCGCTGGCCCTAATATCCCTGGCCCTAATATCCCTGGCCCTAATATCCCTGGCCCTAATATCCCTGGCCCTAATATCCCTGGCCCTAATATCCCTGGCCCTAAAATTCCTGGCCCTAATATCCCTGGCCCTAACATCCCTGCCCTAATATCCCTGGCCCTAATATCCCTGGCCCTAATATCCCTGGCCCTAATATCCCTGGCCCTAATATCCCTGGTCCTAATATCCCTGGCTGTAATATCCCTGGCCCTAATATCCCTGGCCCTAATATCCCTGGCCCTAATATCCCTGGCCCTAATATCCCTGGCTCTAATATCCCTGGCCCTAATATCCCTGGCCCTAATATCCCTGGCCCTAATATCACTGGCCCTAATATCCCTGCCCCTAATATCCCTGGCCCTAAAATCCCTGGCCCTAATATCCCTGGCCCTAATATCCCTGGCCCTAAAATCCCTGGCCCTAATATCCCTGGCCCTAATATCCCTGGCCCTAATATCCCTGGCCCTTATATTCCTGGCCCTAATATCCCTGGCCCTAATATCCCTGGCCCTAATATCCCTGGCCCTAATATCCCTGGCCGTAATATCCCTGGCCCTAATATCCCTGGCCCTAATATCCCTGGCCCTAATATCCCTGGCCCTAATATTCCTGGCCCTAATATCCCTGGCCCTAATATGCCTGGCCCTAATATCCCTGGCCCTAATACCCCTGGCCCTAATATCCCTGGCCCTAATATCCCTGGCTCTAATATCTCTGGCCCTAATATCCCTGGCCCGAATATCCCTGGCCATAATACCCTTGGCCCTATTACCCCTGGCCCTAATACCCCTGGCCCTAATATCCCTGGCCCTAATATCCCTGGCCCTAATATCCCTGGCCCTAATATCCCTAACCCTAATATCCCTGGCCCTAATATCCCTGGCCCTAATATCCCTGGCTCTAATATCCCTGTCCCTAATATCCCTGGCCGTAATATCCCTGGCCCTAAAATCCCTGGCCTAATATCCCTGGCCCTAATATCCCTGGCCCTAATATCCCTGGCCCTAATATCCCTGGCCCTAACATCCCTGGCCCTAAAATCCCTGGCCATAATATCACTGGCCATAATATCCCTGGCCCTAATATCCCAGGCCCTAATATCCTTGGCCCTAATATTCCTGGCCCTAAAATCCCTGGCCCTAATATCCCTGGCCGTAATATCCCTGGCTCTAATATCCCTGGCCCTAATATCCTTGGCCCTAATATCCTTGGCCCTAATATCCCTGGCCCTAATATCCCTGGCCCTAATATCCCTGGCCTTAATATCCCTGGCCCTAATATCCCTGGCCCTAATATCCCTGGCCCTAATATCCCTGTCCCTAATATCCCTGGCCCTAATATCCCTGGCCTTAATATCCCTGGCCCTAATATCCCTGGCCCTAATATCCCTGGCCCTGATATCCCTTGCCCTAAAATCCCTGGCCCTGATATCCCTTGCCCTAATATCCCTGGCCCTAATATCCCTGGCCCTAATATCCCTGGCCCTAATATCCCTGGCCCTAATATTCCTGGCCCTAATATCCCAGGCCCTAATATCCTTGGCCCTAATATCCCTGGCCCTAATATCCCTGGCCCTAATATCCCTGGCCCTAATATCCCTGGCCCTAATATCCCTGGCTCTAATATCCCTGGCCCTAATATCCCTGGCCCTAATATCGCTGGCCCTAATATCCCTGGCCCTAATATCCCTGGCCCTAATATCCCTGGCCCTAATATCCCTGGCCCTAATATCCCTGGCCCTAATATCCCTGGCCCTAAAATTCCTGGCCCTAATATCCCTGGCCCTAACATCCCTGGCCCTAATATCCCTGGCCCTAATATCCCTGGCCCTAATATCCCTGGCCCTAATATCCCTGGCCTTAATATCCCTGGTCCTAATATCCCTGGCCGTAATATCCCTGGCCCTAATATCCCTGGCCCTAATATCCCTGGCCCTAATATCCCTGGCCCTAATATCCCTGGCTCTAATATCCCTGGCCCTAATATCCCTGGCCCTAATATCCCTGGCCCTAATATCACTGGCCCTAATATCCCTGGCCCTAATATCCCTGGCCCTAATATCCCTGGCTCTAATATCCCTGTCCCTAATATCCCTGGCCGTAATATCCCTGGCCCTAAAATCCCTGGCCCTAATATCCCTGGCCCTAATATCCCTGGCCCTAAAATCCCTGGCCCTAATATCCCTGGCCCTAACATCCCTGGCCCTAAAATCCCTGGCCATAATATCACTGGCCATAATATCCCTGGCCCTAATATCCCAGGCCCTAATATCCTTGGCCCTAATATTCCTGGCCCTAAAATCCTTGGCCCTAATATCCCTGGCCGTAATATCCCTGGCTCTAATATCCCTGGCCCTAATATCCTTGGCCCTAATATCCTTGGCCCTAATATCCCTGGCCCTAATATCCCTGGCCCTAATATTCCTGGCCCTAATATCCCTGGCCCTAATATGCCTGGCCCTAATATCCCTGGCCCTAATACCCCTGGCCCTAATATCCCTGGCCCTAATATCCCTGGCTCTAATATCTCTGGCCCTAATATCCCTGGCCCTAATATCCCTGGCCATAATACCCTTGGCCCTATTACCCCTGGCCCTAATACCCCTGGCCCCAATATCCCTGGCCCTAATATCCCTGGCCCTAATATCCCTGGCCCTAATATCCCTAACCCTAATATCCCTGGCCCTAATATCCCTGGCCCTAATTTCCCTGGCTCTAATATCCCTGTCCCTAATATCCCTGGCCGTAATATCCCTGGCCCTAAAATCCCTGGCCCTAATATCCCTGGCCCTAATATCCCTGGCCCTAAAATCCCTGGCCCTAATATCCCTGGCCCTAACATCCCTGGCCCTAAAATCCCTGGCCATAATATCACTGGCCATAATATCCCTGCCCCTAATATCCCAGGCCCTAATATCCTTGGCCCTAATATTCCTGGCCCTAAAATCCCTGGCCCTAATATCCCTGGCCGTAATATCCCTGGCTCTAATATCCCTGGACCTAATATCCTTGGCCCTAATATCCTTGGCCCTAATATCCCTGGCCCTAATATCCCTGGCCCTAATATCCCTGGCCTTAATATCCCTGGCCCTAATATCCCTGGCCCTAATATCCCTGGCCCTAATATCCCTGTCCCTAATATCCCTGGCCCTAATATCCCTGGCCTTAATATCCCTGGCCCTAATATCCCTGGCCCTAATATCCCTGGCCCTGATATCCCTTGCCCTAAAATCCCTGGCCCTGATATCCCTTGCCCTAATATCCCTGGCCCTAATATCCCTGGCCCTAATATCCCTGGCCCTAATATTCCTGGCCCTAATATCCCAGGCCCTAATATCCTTGGCCCTAATATCCCTGGCCCTAATATCCCTGGCCCTAATATCCCTGGCCCTAATATCCCTGGCCCTAATATCCCTGGCTCTAATATCTCTGGCCCTAATATCCCTGGCCCTAATATCGCTGGCCCTAATATCCCTGGCCCTAATATCCCTGGCCCTAATATCCCTGGCCCTAATATCCCTGGCCCTAATATCCCTGGCCCTAATATCCCTGGCCCTAAAATTCCTGGCCCTAATATCCCTGGCCCTAACATCCCTGGCCCTAATATCCCTGGCCCTAATATCCCTGGCCCTAATATCCCTGGCCCTAATATCCCTGGCCTTAATATCCCTGGTCCTAATATCCCTGGCCGTAATATCCCTGGCCCTAATATCCCTGGCCCTAATATCCCTGGCCCTAATATCCCTGGCCCTAATATCCCTGGCTCTAATATCCCTGGCCCTAATATCCCTGGCCCTAATATCCCTGGCCCTAATATCACTGGCCCTAATATCCCTGGCCCTAATATCCTTGGCCCTAATATCCCTGGCCCTAATATCCCTGGCCCTAATATCCCTGGCCCTAATATCCCTGGCCCTAACATCCCTGGCCCTAATATCCCAGGCCCTAATATCCCTGGCCCTAATATCCCTGGCCCTAATATCCCTGGCCCTAATATCCCTGGCCCTAATATCCCTGGCTCTAATATCCCTGTCCCTAATATCCCTGGCCGTAATATCCCTGGCCCTAAAATCCCTGGCCCTAATATCCCTGGCCCTAATATCCCTGGCCCTAAAATCCCTGGCCCTAATATCCCTGGCCATAACATCCCTGGCCCTAAAATCCCTGGCCATAATATCACTGGCCATAATATCCCTGGCCCTAATATCCCAGGCCCTAATATCCTTGGCCCTAATATTCCTGGCCCTAAAATCCTTGGCCCTAATATCCCTGGCCGTAATATCCCTGGCTCTAATATCCCTGGCCCTAATACCCTTGGCCCTAATATCCTTGGCCCTAATATCCCTGGCCCTAATATCCCTGGCCCTAATATCCCTGGCCTTAATATCCCTGGCCCTAATATCCCTGGCCCTAATATCCCTGGCCCTAATATCCCTGTCCCTAATATCCCTGGCCCTAATATCCCTGGCCCTAATATCCCTGGCCCTAATATTCCTGGCCCTAATATCCCTGGCCCTGATATCCCTTGCCCTAAAATCCCTGGCCCTAATATCCCTTGCCCTAATATCCCTGGCCCTAATATCCCTGGCCCTAATATCCCTGGCCCTAATATCCCTGGCCCTAATATTCCTAGCCCTAATATCCCAGGCCCTAATATCCTTGGCCCTAATATCCCTGGCCCTAATATCCCTGGCCCTAATATCCCTGGCCCTAATATCCCTGGCCCTAATATCCCTGGCTCTAATATCCCTGGCCCTAATATCCCTGGCCCTAATATCCCTGGCCCTAATATCCCTGGCCGTAATATCCCTGGCCCTAATATCCCTGGCCCTAATATCCCTGGCCCTAATATTCCTGGCCCTAATATGCCTGGCCCTAATATGCCTGGCCCTAATACCCCTGGCCCTAATATCCCTGGCCCTAAATATCCCTGGCTCTAATATCTCTGGCCCTAATATCCCTGGCCCTAATATCCCTGGCCATAATACCCTTGGCCCTATTACCCCTGGCCCTAATACCCCTGGCCCTAATATCCCTGGCCCTAATATCCCTGGCCCTAATATCCCTGGCCCTAATATCCCTGGCCCTAATATCCCTGGCCCTAATATCCCTGGCTCTAATATCCCTGTCCCTAAAATCCCTGGCCGTAATATCCCTGGCCCTAAAATCCCTGGCCCTAATATCCCTGGCCCTAATATCCCTGGCCCTAAAATCCCTGGCCCTAATATCCCTGGCCCTAACATCCATGGCCCTAAAATCCCTGGCCATAACATCACTGGCCTTAATATCCCTGGCCCTAATATCCCTGGCCCTAATATCCCTGGCCCTAATATCCCTGGCCGTAATATCCGTGGCCCTAATATCCCTGGCCCTAATATCCCTGGCCCTAATATCCCTGGCCCTAATATTCCTGGCCCTAATATGCCTAGCCCTAATATGCCTGGCCCTAATACCCCTGGCCCTAATATCCCTGGCCCTAAATATCCCTGGCTCTAATATCTCTGGCCCTAATATCCCTGGCCCTAATATCCCTGGCCATAATACCCTTGGCCCTATTACCCCTGGCCCTAATACCCCTGGCCCTAATATCCCTGGCCCTAATATCCCTGGCCCTAATATCCCTGGCCCTAATATCCCTGGCCCTAATATCCCTGGCCCTAATATCCCTGGCTCTAATATCCCTGTCCCTAAAATCCCTGGCCGTAATATCCCTGGCCCTAAAATCCCTGGCCCTAATATCCCTGGCCCTAATATCCCTGGCCCTAAAATCCCTGGCCCTAATATCCCTGGCCCTAACATCCGTGGCCCTAAAATCCCTGGCCATAACATCACTGGCCCTAATATCCCTGGCCCTAAAATCCCTGGCCCTAATATCCCTGGCCCTAATATCCCTGGCCCTAAAATCCCTGGCCCTAATATCCCTGGCCCTAATATCCCTGGCCCTAATATCCCTGGCCCTAATATCCCTGGCCCTAATATTCCTGGCCCTAATATCCCTGGCCCTAATATCCCTGGCCCTAATATCCCTGGCCCTAATATCCCTGGCCGTAATATCCCTGGCCCTAATATCCCTGGCCCTAATATCCCTGGCCCTAATATCCCTGGCCCTAATATTCCTGGCCCTAATATCCCTGGCCCTAATATGCCTGGCCCTAATATCCCTGGCCCTAATACCCCTGGCCCTAATATCCCTGGCCTTAATATCCCTGGCTCTAATATCTCTGGCCCTAATATCCCTGGCCCTAATATCCCTGGCCATAATACCCTTGGCCCTATTACCCCTGGCCCTAATACCCCTGGCCCTAATATCCCTGGCCCTAATATCCCTGGCCCTAATATCCCTGGCCCTAATATCCCTGGCCCTAATATCCCTGGCCCTAATATCCCTGGCCCTAATATCCCTGGCTCTAATATCCCTGTCCCTAATATCCCTGGCTGTAATTTCCCTGGCCCTAAAATCCCTGGCCCTAATATCCCTGGCCCTAATATCCCTGGCCCTAAAATCCTTGGCCCTAATATCCCTGGCCCTAACATCCCTGGCCCTAAAATCCCTGGCCATAATATCACTGGCCCTAATATCCCTGGCCCTAATATCCCAGGCCCTAATATCCTTGGCCCTAATATCCCTGGCCCTAATATCCCTGGCCGTAATATCCCTGGCTCTAGTATCCCTGGCCCTAATATCCCTGGCCCTAATATCCCTGGCCCTAATATCGCTGGCCCTAATATCCCTGGCCCTAATATCCCTGGCCCTAATATCCCTGGCCCTAATATCCCTGGCCCTAATATCCCTGGCCCTAATATCCCTGGCCGTAAAATTCCTGGCCCTAATATCCCTGGCCCTAACATCCCTGCCCTAATATCCCTGGCCCTAATATCCCTGGCCCTAATATCCCTGGCCCTAATATCCCTGGCCCTAATATCCCTGGTCCTAATATCCCTGGCTGTAATATCCCTGGCCCTAATATCCCTGGCCCTAATATCCCTGGCCCTAATATCCCTGGCCCTAATATCCCTGGCTCTAATATCCCTGGCCCTAATATCCCTGTCCCTAATATCCCTGTCCCTAATATCACTGGCCCTAATATCCCTGGCCCTAAAATCCCTGGCCCTAAAATCCCTGGCCCTAATATCCCTGGCCCTAAAATCCCTGGCCCTAATATCCCTGGCCCTAATATCCCTGGCCCTAATATCCCTGGCCCTTATATTCCTGGCCCTAATATCCCTGGCCCTAATATCCCTGGCCCTAATATCCCTGGCCCTAATATCCCTGGCCGTAATATCCCTGGCCCTAATATCCCTGGCCCTAATATCCCTGGCCCTAATATCCCTGGCCCTAATATTCCTGGCCCTAATATCCCTGGCCCTAATATGCCTGGCCCTAATATCCCTGGCCCTAATACCCCTGGCCCTAATATCCCTGGCCCTAATATCCCTGGCTCTAATATCTCTGGCCCTAATATCCCTGGCCCTAATATCCCTGGCCATAATACCCTTGGCCCTATTACCCCTGGCCCTAATACCCCTGGCCCTAATATCCCTGGCCCTAATATCCCTGGCCCTAATATCCCTGGCCCTAATTTCCCTAACCCTAATATTTCTGGCCCTAATATCCCTGGCCCTAATATCCCTGGCTCTAATATCCCTGTCCCTAATATCCCTGGCCCTAAAATCCCTGGCCATAATATCACTGGCCATAATATCCCTGGCCCTAATATCCCAGGCCCTAATATCCTTGGCCCTAATATTCCTGGCCCTAAAATCCCTGGCCCTAATATCCCTGGCCGTAATATCCCTGGCTCTAATATCCCTGGCCCTAATATCCTTGGCCCTAATATCCTTGGCCCTAATATCCCTGGCCCTAATATCCCTGGCCCTAATATCCCTGGCCTTAATATCCCTGGCCCTAATATCCCTGGCCCTAATATCCCTGGCCCTAATATCCCTGTCCCTAATATCCCTGGCCCTAATATCCCTGGCCTTAATATCCCTGGTCCTAATATCCCTGGCCCTAATATCCCTGGCCCTGATATCCCTTGCCCTAAAATCCCTGGCCCTGATATCCCTTGCCCTAATATCCCTGGCCCTAATATCCCTGGCCCTAATATCCCTGGCCCTAATATCCCTGGCCCTAATATTCCTGGCCCTAATATCCCAGGCCCTAATATCCTTGGCCCTAATATCCCTGGCCCTAATATCCCTGGCCCTAATATCCCTGGCCCTAATATCCCTGGCCCTAATATCCCTGGCTCTAATATCCCTGGCCCTAATATCCCTGGCCCTAATATCGCTGGCCCTAATATCCCTGGCCCTAATATCCCTGGCCCTAATATCCATGGCCCTAATATCCCTGGCCCTAATATCCCTGGCCCTAATATCCCTGGCCCTAAAATTCCTGGCCCTAATATCCCTGGCCCTAACATCCCTGGCCCTAATATCCCTGGCCCTAATATCCCTGGCCCTAATATCCCTGGCCCTAATATCTCTGGCCTTAATATCCCTGGTCCTAATATCCCTGGCCGTAATATCCCTGGCCCTAATATCCCTGGCCCTAATATCCCTGGCCCTAATATCCCTGGCCCTAATATCCCTGGCTCTAATATCCCTGGCCCTAATATCCCTGGCCCTAATATCCCTGGCCCTAATATCACTGGCCCTAATATCCCTGGCCCTAATATCCTTGGCCCTAATATCCCTGGCCCTAATATCCCTGGCCCTAATATCCCTGGCCCTAACATCCCTGGCCCTAATATCCCAGGCCCTAATATCCCTGGCCTTAATATCCCTGGCCCTAATATCCCTGGCCCTAATATCCCTGGTCCTAATATCCCTGGCCCTAATATCCCTGGCCCTAATATCCCTGGACCTAATATCCCTGGCCATAATATCCCTTGCCCTAAAATCCCTGGCCCTAATATCCCTGGCCCTAATATCCCTGGCCCTAATATCCCTGGCCCTAATATCCCTCGCCCTAATATCCCTGGCCCTAATATCCCTGGCCCTAATAACCCTGGCCTTAATATTCCTGGCCCTAATATCCCTGGCCCTAATATCCCTGGCCCTAATATCCCTGGCCCTAAAATCCCTGGCCCTAATATCCCTGGCCCTAATATCCCTGGCCCTAATATCCCTGGCCCTAATATCCCTGGCCCTAATATCCCTGGCCCTAATATCCCTGGCCCTAATATCCCTGGCACTAATATCCATGGCCCTAATATTCCTGGCCCTAATATCCCTGGCCCTAATATCCCGGGCCCTAATATCCCTGGCCCTAATACCCCTGGCCCTAATATCGCTGGCCCTAATATCCCTGGCCCTAATATCCCTGGCCCTAATATCCCTGGCCCTAAAATCCCTGGCCCTAAAATCCCTGGCCCTAATAACCCTGGCCCTAATATCCCTGGCCCTAACATCCTTGGCCCTAATATCCCTGGCCCTAATATCCCTGGCCCTAAAATCCCTGGCCCTAATATCCCTGGCCCTAACATCCCTGGCCCTAATATCCCTGGCCCTAATATCCCTGGCCCTAATATCCCTGGTCCTAATATCCCTGGCCCTAATATCCCTGGCCCTAATATCCCTGGACCTAATATCCCTGGCCCTAATATCCCAAGCCCTAATATCCCTGGCCCTAATATCCCTGGCCCTAATATCCCTGGCCCTAATATCCCTGGCCCTAATATCCCTGGCCCTAATATCCCTGGCCCTTAAATCCCTGGCCCTAATATCCCTGGCACTAATATCCCTGGCCCTAATATCCCTGGCCCTAATATCCCTGGCCCTAATATCCCTGGCCCTAATATCCCTGGCCCTAATATCCCTGGCCCTAATATCCCTGGCCCTAAAATCCCTGGCCCTAATATCCCTGGCCCTAACATCCCTGGCCCTAATATCCCTGGCCCTAATATCCCTGGCCCTAATATCCCTGGCCCTAATATCCCTGGCCCTAATATCCCTGGCCATGATACCCTTGGCCCTATTACCCCTGGCCCTAATACCCCTGGCCCTAATACCCCTGGCCCTAATATCCTTAGCCCTAATATCCCTGACCCTAATATCCCTGGCCCTAATATCCCTGGCCCTAATATCCCTGGCCCTAATATCCCTGGCTCTAATGTCCCTGTCCCTAATATCCCTGGCCGTAATATCCCTGGCCCTAAAATCCCTGGCCCTAATATCCCTGGCCCTAATATCCCTGGCCCTAAAATCCCTGGCCCTAATATCCCTGGCCCTAACATCCCTGGCCCTAAAATCCCTGGCCATAATATCACTGGCCCTAATACCCCTGGCCCTAATATCCCTGGCCCTAATATCCCTAGCCCTAATATCCCTGGCCCTAATATCCCTGGCCCTAATATCCCTGGCCCTAATATCCCTGGCCCTAATATCCCTGGCTCTAATGTCCCTGTCCCCAATATCCCTGGCCGTAATATCCCTGGCCCTAAAATCCCTGGCCCTAATATCCCTGGCCCTAATATCCCTGGCCCTAAAATCCCTGGCCCTAATATCCCTGGCCCTTACATCCCTGGCCCTAAAATCCCTGGCCATAATATCACTGGCCCTAACATCCCTGGCCCGAATATCCCAGGCCCTAATATCCTTGGCCCTAATATCCCTGGCCCTAATATCCCTGGCCCTCATATCCCTGGCCGTAATATCCCTGGCTCTAATATCCCTGGCCCTAATATCCCTGGCCCTAATATCCTTGGCCCTAATATCCCTGGCCTTAATATCCCTGGCCCTAATATCCCTGGCCTTAATATCCCTGGCCCTAATATCCCTGGCCCTAATATCCCTGGCCCTAATATCCCTGGCCCTGATATCCCTTGCCCTAAAATCCCTGGCCCTAATATCCCTTGCCCTAATATCCCTGGCCCTAATATCCCTGGCCCTGATATCCCTTGCCCTAAAATCCCTGGCCCTAATATCCCTTGCCCTAATATCCCTGGCCCTAATATCCCTGGCCCTAATATCCCTGGCCTTAATATCCCTGGCCCTAATATTCCTGGCCCTAATATCCCAGGCCCTAATATCCTTGGCCCTAATATCCCTGGCCCTAATATCCCTGGCCCTAATATTCCTGGCCCTAATATCCCTGGCCCTAATATCCCTGGCCCTAATATCCCTGGCCCTAATATCCCTGGCCGTAATATCCCTGGCCCTAATATCCCTGGCCCTAATATCTCTGGCCCTAATATCCCTGGCCCTAATATTCCTGGCCCTAATATCCCTGGCCCTAATATGCCTGGCCCTAATATGCCTGGCCCTAATACCCCTGGCCCTAATATCCCTGGCCCTAATATCCCTTGCTCTAATATCTCTGGCCCTAATATCCCTGGCCCTAATATCCCTGGCCATAATACCCTTGGCCCTATTACCCCTGGCCCTAATACCCCTGGCCCTAATATCCCTGGCCCTAATATCCCTGGCCCTAATATCCCTGGCCCTAATATCCCTGGCCCTAATATCCCTGGCTCTACTATCCCTGTCCCTAATATCCCTGGCTGTAATATCCCTGGCCCTAAAATCCCTGGCCCTAATATCCCTGGCCCTAATATCCCTGGCCCTAAAATCCCTGGCCCTAATATCCCTGGCCCTAACATCCCTGGCCCTAAAATCCCTGGCCATAATATCACTGGCCCTAATGTCCCTGGCCCTAAAATCCCTGGCCCTAATATCCCTGGCCCTAATATCCCTGGCCCTAAAATCCCTGGCCCTAAAATCCCTGGCCCTAATATCCCTGGCCCTAATATCCCTGGCCCTAATATCCCTGGCCCTAATATCCCGGGCCCTAATATCCCTGGCCCTAATACCCCTGGCCCTAATATCGCTGGCCCTAATATCCCTGGCCCTAATATCCCTGGCCCTAATATCCCTGGCCCTAAAATCCCTGGCCCTAAAATCCCTGGCCCTAATAACCCTGGCCCTAATATCCCTGGCCCTAACATCCTTGGCCCTAATATCCCTGGCCCTAATATCCCTGGCCCTAAAATCCCTGGCCCTAATATCCCTGGCCCTAACATCCCTGGCCCTAATATCCCTGGCCCTAATATCCCTGGCCCTAATATCCCTGGTCCTAATATCCCTGGCCCTAATATCCCTGGCCCTAATATCCCTGGACCTAATATCCCTGGCCCTAATATCCCAAGCCCTAATATCCCTGGCCCTAATATCCCTGGCCCTAATATCCCTGGCCCTAATATCCCTGGCCCTAATATCCCTGGCCCTAATATCCCTGGCCCTTAAATCCCTGGCCCTAATATCCCTGGCACTAATATCCCTGGCCCTAATATCCCTGGCCCTAATATCCCTGGCCCTAATATCCCTGGCCCTAATATCCCTGGCCCTAATATCCCTGGCCCTAATATCCCTGGCCCTAAAATCCCTGGCCCTAATATCCCTGGCCCTAACATCCCTGGCCCTAATATCCCTAGCCCTAATATCCCTGGCCCTAATATCCCTGGCCCTAATATCCCTGGCCCTAATATCCCTGGCCATGATACCCTTGGCCCTATTACCCCTGGCCCTAATACCCCTGGCCCTAATACCCCTGGCCCTAATATCCCTAGCCCTAATATCCCTGGCCCTAATATCCCTGGCCCTAATATCCCTGGCCCTAATATCCCTGGCCCTAATATCCCTGGCTCTAATGTCCCTGTCCCTAATATCCCTGGCCGTAATATCCCTGGCCCTAAAATCCCTGGCCCTAATATCCCTGGCCCTAATATCCCTGGCCCTAAAATCCCTGGCCCTAATATCCCTGGCCCTAACATCCCTGGCCCTAAAATCCCTGGCCATAATATCACTGGCCCTAATACCCCTGGCCCTAATATCCCTGGCCCTAATATCCCTAGCCCTAATATCCCTGGCCCTAATATCCCTGGCCCTAATATCCCTGGCCCTAATATCCCTGGCCCTAATATCCCTGGCTCTAATGTCCCCTGTCCCCAATATCCCTGGCCGTAATATCCCTGGCCCTAAAATCCCTGGCCCTAATATCCCTGGCCCTAATATCCCTGGCCCTAAAATCCCTGGCCCTAATATCCCTGGCCCTTACATCCCTGGCCCTAAAATCCCTGGCCATAATATCACTGGCCCTAACATCCCTGGCCCGAATATCCCAGGCCCTAATATCCTTGGCCCTAATATCCCTGGCCCTAATATCCCTGGCCCTCATATCCCTGGCCGTAATATCCCTGGCTCTAATATCCCTGGCCCTAATATCCCTGGCCCTAATATCCTTGGCCCTAATATCCCTGGCCTTAATATCCCTGGCCCTAATATCCCTGGCCTTAATATCCCTGGCCCTAATATCCCTGGCCCTAATATCCCTGGCCCTAATATCCCTGGCCCTGATATCCCTTGCCCTAAAATCCCTGGCCCTAATATCCCTTGCCCTAATATCCCTGGCCCTAATATCCCTGGCCCTGATATCCCTTGCCCTAAAATCCCTGGCCCTAATATCCCTTGCCCTAATATCCCTGGCCCTAATATCCCTGGCCCTAATATCCCTGGCCTTAATATCCCTGGCCCTAATATTCCTGGCCCTAATATCCCAGGCCCTAATATCCTTGGCCCTAATATCCCTGGCCCTAATATCCCTGGCCCTAATATTCCTGGCCCTAATATCCCTGGCCCTAATATCCCTGGCCCTAATATCCCTGGCCCTAATATCCCTGGCCGTAATATCCCTGGCCCTAATATCCCTGCCTAATATCCCTGGCCCTAATATCTCTGGCCCTAATATCCCTGGCCCTAATATTCCTGGCCCTAATATCCCTGGCCCTAATATGCCTGGCCCTAATATGCCTGGCCCTAATACCCCTGGCCCTAATATCCCTGGCCCTAATATCCCTTGCTCTAATATCTCTGGCCCTAATATCCCTGGCCCTAATATCCCTGGCCATAATACCCTTGGCCCTATTACCCCTGGCCCTAATACCCCTGGCCCTAATATCCCTGGCCCTAATATCCCTGGCCCTAATATCCCTGGCCCTAATATCCCTGGCCCTAATATCCCTGGCTCTACTATCCCTGTCCCTAATATCCCTGGCTGTAATATCCCTGGCCCTAAAATCCCTGGCCCTAATATCCCTGGCCCTAATATCCCTGGCCCTAAAATCCCTGGCCCTAATATCCCTGGCCCTAACATCCCTGGCCCTAAAATCCCTGGCCATAATATCACTGGCCCTAATGTCCCTGGCCCTAAAATCCCTGGCCCTAATATCCCTGGCCCTAATATCCCTGGCCCTAAAATCCCTGGCCCTAAAATCCCTGGCCCTAATATCCCTGGCCCTAATATCCCTGGCCCTAATATCCCTGGCCCTAATATTCCTGGCCCTAATATCCCTGGCCCTAATATCCCTGGCCCTAATATCCCTGGCCCTAATATCCCTGGCCGTAATATCCCTGGCCCTAATATCCCTGGCCCTAATATCCCTGGCCCTAATATCCCTGGCCCTAATATTCCTGGCCCTAATATCCCTGGCCCTAATATGCCTGGCCCTAATATCCCTGGCCCTAATACCCCTGGCCCTAATATCCCTGGCCCTAATATCCCTGGCTCTAATATCTCTGGCCCTAATATCCCTGGCCCTAATATCCCTGGCCATAATACCCTTGGCCCTATTACCCCTGGCCCTAATACCCCTGGCCCTAATATCCCTGGCCCTAATATCCCTGGCCCTAATATCCCTGGCCCTAATATCCCTGGCCCTAATATCCCTGGCCCTAATATCCCTGGCCCTAATATCCCTGGCTCTAATATCCCTGTCCCTAATATCCCTGGCCGTAATATCCCTGGCCCTAAAATCCCTGGCCCTAATATCCCTGGCCCTAATATCCCTGGCCCTAAAATCCCTGGCCCTAATATTCCTGGCCCTAACATCCCTGGCCCTAAAATCGCTGGCCATAATATCACTGGCCCTAATATCCCTGGCCCTAATATCCCAGGCCCTAATATCCTTGGCCCTAATATCCCTGGCCCTAATATCCCTGGCCGTAATATCCCTGGCTCTAATATCCATGGCCCTAATATCCCTGGCCCTAATATCCTTGGCCCTAATATCCCTGGCCCTAATATCCCTGGCCCTAATATCCCTGGCCCTGATATCCCTTGCCATAAAATCCCTGGCCCTAATATCCCTTGCCCTAATATCCCTGGCCCTAATATCCCTGGCCCTAATATCCCTGACCCTAATATCCCTGGCCCTAATATTCCTGGCCGTAATATCCCAGGCCCTAATATCCTTGGCCCTAATATCCCTCGCCCTACTATCCCTGGCCCTAATATCCCTGGCCCTAATATCCCTGGCCCTAATATCCCTGGCCCTAATATCCCTGGCCCTAATATCCCTGGCCCTAATATCCCTGGCCCTAATATCCCTGGCCCTAAAATTCCTGGCCCTAATATCCCTGGCCCTAACATCCCTGGCCCTAATATCCCTGGCCCTAACATCCCTGGCCCTAATATCCCTGGCCCTAATATCCCTGGCCTTGATATCCCTGGTCCTAATATCCCTGGCCGTAATATCCCTGGCCGTAATATCCCTGGCCCTAATATCCCTGGCCCTAATATCCCTGGCCCTAATATCCCTGGCCCTAATATCACTGGCCCTAATATCCCTGGCCCTAATATCCCTGGCCCTAAAATCCCTGGCCCTAATATCCCTGGCCCTAATATCCCTGGCCCTAAAATCCCTGGCCCTAATATCCCTGGCCCTAATATCCCTGGCCCTAATATCCCTGGCCCTAATATCCCTGGCCCTTATATTCCTGGCCCTAATATCCCTGGCCCTAATATCCCTGGCCCTAATATCCTTGGCCCTAATATCCCTGGCCGTAATATCCCTGGCCCTAATATCCCTGGCCCTAATATCCCTGGCACTAATATCCCTGGCCCTAATATTCCTGGCCCTAATATCCCTGGCCCTAATATGCCTGGCCCTAATATCCCTGGCCCTAATACCCCTGGCCCTAATATCCCTGGCCCTAATATCCCTGGCTCTAATATCTCTGGCCCTAACATCCCTGGCCCTAATATCCCTGGCCATAATACCCTTGGCCCTATTACCCCTGGCCCTAATACCCCTGGCCCTAATATCCCTGGCCCTAATATCCCTGGCCCTAATATCCCTGGCCCTAATATCCCTGGCCATAATATCCCTGGCCCTAATATCCCTGGCCCTAATATCCCTGGCTCTAATATCCCTGTCCCTAATATCCCTGGCTGTAATATCCCTGGCCCTAAAATCCCTGGCCCTAATATCCCTGGCCCTAATATCCCTGGCCCTAAAATCCCTGGCCCTAATATCCCTGGCCCTAACATCCCTGGCCATAAAATCCCTGGCAATAATATCACTGGCCCTAATATCCCTGGCCCTAATATCCCAGGCCCTAATATCCTTGGCCCTAATATTCCTGGCCCTAAAATCCCTGGCCCTAATATCCCTGGCCGTAATATCCCTGGCTCTAATATCCCTGGCCCTAATATCCTTGGCCCTAATATCCTTGGCCCTAATATCCCTGGCCCTAATATTCCTGGCCCTAATATCCCAGGCCCTAATATCCTTGGCCCTAATATCCCTGGCACTAATATCCCTGGCCCTAATATCCCTGGCCCTAATATCCCTGGCCCTAATATCCCTGGCTCTAATAACCCTGGCCCTAATATCCCTGGCCCTAATATCCCTGTCCCTAATATCCATGGCCCTAATATCCCTGGCCTTAATATCCCTGGTCCTAATATCCCTGGCCGTAATATCCCTGGCCCTAATATCCCTGGCCCTAATATCCCTGGCCCTAATATCCCTGGCCCTAATATCCCTGGCTCTAATATCCCTGGCCCTAATATCCCTGGCCGTAATATCCCTGCCCTAATATCACTGGCCCTAATATCCCTGGCCCTAATATCCTTGGCCCTAATATCCCTGGCCCTAATATCCCTGGCCCTAATATCCCTGGCCCTAACATCCCTGGCCCTAATATCCCAGGCCCTAATATCCCTGGCCCTAATATCCCTGGCCCTAATATCCCTGGCCCTAATATCCCTGGTCCTAATATCCCTGGCCCTAATATCCCTGGCCCTAATATCCCTGGACCTAATATCCCTGGCCCTAATATCCCTTGCCCTAAAATCCCTGGCCCTAATATCCCTGGCCCTAATATCCCTGGCCCTAATAACCCTGGCCTTAATATCCCTGGCCCTAATATCCCTGGCCCTAATATCCCTGGCCCTAATATCCCTGGCCCTAAAATCCCTGGCCTAATATCCCTGGCCCTAATATCCCTGGCCCTAATATCCCTGGCCCTAATATCCCTGGCCCTAATATCCCTGGCCCTAATATCCCTGGCACTAATATCCCTGGCCCTAATATTCCTGGCCCTAATATCCCTGGCCCTAATATCCCAGGCCCTAATATCCCTGGCCCTAATATCCCTGGCCCTAATATCCCTGGCCCTAATATCCCTGGCCGTAATATCCCTGGCCCTAATATCCCTGGCCCTAATATCTCTGGCCCTAATATCCCTGGCCCTAATATTCCTGGCCCTAATATCCCTGGCCCTAATATGCCTGGCCCTAATATGCCTGGCCCTAATACCCCTGGCCCTAATATCCCTGGCCCTAATATCCCTTGCTCTAATATCTCTGGCCCTAATATCCCTGGCCCTAATATCCCTGGCCATAATACCCTTGGCCCTATTACCCCTGGCCCTAATACCCCTGGCCCTAATATCCCTGGCCCTAATATCCCTGGCCCTAATATCCCTGGCCCTAATATCCCTGGCCCTAATATCCCTGGCTCTACTATCCCTGTCCCTAATATCCCTGGCCGTAATATCCGTGGCCCTAAAATCCCTGGCCCTAATATCCCTGGCCCTAATATCCCTGGCCCTAAAATCCCTGCCCCTAATATCCCTGGCCCTAACATCCCTGGCCCTAAAATCCCTGGCCATAATATCACTGGCCCTAATATCCCTGGCCCTAAAATCCCTGGCCCTAATATCCCTGGCCCTAATATCCCTGGCCCTAAAATCCCTGGCCCTAATATGCCTGGCCCTAATATCCCTGGCCCTAATATCCCTGGCCCTAATATCCCTGGCCCTAATATTCCTGGCCCTAATATCCCTGGCCCTAATATCCCTGGCCCTAATATCCCTGGCCCTAATATCCCTGGCAGTAATATCCCTGGCCCTAATATCCCTGGCCCTAATATCCCTGGCCCTAATATCCCTGGCCCTAATATTCCTGGCCCTAATATCCCTGGCCCTAATATGCCTGGCCCTAATATCCCTGGCCCTAATACCCCTGGCCCTAATATCCCTGGCCCTAATATCCCTGGTTCTAATATCTCTGGCCCTAATATCCCTGGCCCTAATATCCCTGGCCATAATACCCTTGGCCCTATTACCCCTGGCCCTAATACCCCTGGCCCTAATATCCCTGGCCCTAATATCCCTGGCCCTAATATCCCTGGCCCTAATATCCCTGGCCCTAATATCCCTGGCCCTAATATCCCTGGCCCTAATATCCCTGGCTCTAATATCCCTGTCCCTAATATCCCTGGCCGTATTATCCCTGGCCCTAAAATCCCTGGCCCTAATATCCCTGGCCCTAATATCCCTGGCCCTAAAATCCCTGGCCCTAATATTCCTGGCCCTAACATCCCTGGCCCTAAAATCGCTGGCCATAATATCACTGGCCCTAATATCCCTGGCCCTAATATCCCAGGCCCTAATATCCTTGGCCCTAATATCCCTGGCCCTAATATCCCTGGCCGTAATATCCCTGGCTCTAATATCCATGGCCCTAATATCCCTGGCCCTAATATCCTTGGCCCTAATATCCCTGGCCCTAATATCCCTGGCCCTAATATCCCTGGCCCTGATATCCCTTGCCATAAAATCCCTGGCCCTAATATCCCTTGCCCTAATATCCCTGGCCCTAATATCCCTGGCCCTAATATCCCTGACCCTAATATCCCTGGCCCTAATATTCCTGGCCGTAATATCCCAGGCCCTAATATCCTTGGCCCTAATATCCCTCGCCCTACTATCCCTGGCCCTAATATCCCTGGCCCTAATATCCCTGGCCCTAATATCCCTGGCCCTAATATCCCTGGCCCTAATATCCCTGGCCCTAATATCCCTGGCCCTAATATCCCTGGCCCTAATATCCCTGGCCCTAAAATTCCTGGCCCTAATATCCCTGGCCCTAACATCCCTGGCCCTAATATCCCTGGCCCTAACATCCCTGGCCCTAATATCCCTGGCCCTAATATCCCTGGCCTTAATATCCCTGGTCCTAATATCCCTGGCCTTAATATCCCTGGCCCTAATATCCCTGGCCCTAATATCCCTGGCCCTAATATCCCTGGCCCTAATATCACTGGCCCTAATATCCCTGGCCCTAATATCCCTGGCCCTAAAATCCCTGGCCCTAATATTCCTGGCCCTAATATCCCTGGCCCTAAAATCCCTGGCCCTAATATTCCTGGCCCTAATATCCCTGGCCCTAAAATCCCTGGCCCTAATATCCCTGGCCCTAATATCCCTGGCCCTAATATCCCTGGCCCTAATATCCCTGGCCCTTATATTCCTGGCCCTAATATCCCTGGCCCTAATATCCCTGGCCCTAATATCCTTGGCCCTAATATCCCTGGCCGTAATATCCCTGGCCCTAATATCCCTGGCCCTAATATCCCTGGCACTAATATCCCTGGCCCTAATATTCCTGGCCCTAATATCCCTGGCCCTAATATGCCTGGCCCTAATATCCCTGGCCCTAATACCCCTGGCCCTAATATCCCTGGCCCTAATATCCCTGGCTCTAATATCTCTGGCCCTAACATCCCTGGCCCTAATATCCCTGGCCATAATACCCTTGGCCCTATTACCCCTGGCCCTAATACCCCTGGCCCTAATATCCCTGGCCCTAATATCCCTGGCCCTAATATCCCTGGCCCTAATATCCCTGGCCATAATATCCCTGGCCCTAATATCCCTGGCCCTAATATCCCTGGCTCTAATATCCCTGTCCCTAATATCCCTGGCCGTAATATCCCTGGCCCTAAAATCCCTGGCCCTAATATGCCTGGCCCTAATATCCCTGGCCCTAAAATCCCTGGCCCTAATATCCCTGGCCCTAACATCCCTGGCCATAAAATCCCTGGCCATAATATCACTGGCCCTAATATCCCTGGCCCTAATATCCCAGGCCCTAATATCCTTGGCCCTAATATTCCTGGCCCTAAAATCCCTGGCCCTAATATCCCTGGCCGTAATATCCATGGCTCTAATATCCCTGGCCCTAATATCCTTGGCCCTAATATCCTTGGCCCTAATATCCCTGGCCCTAATATTCCTGGCCCTAATATCCCAGGCCCTAATATCCTTGGCCCTAATATCCCTGGCACTAATATCCCTGGCCCTAATATCCCTGGCCCTAATATCCCTGGCCCTAATATCCCTGGCTCTAATAACCCTGGCCCTAATATCCCTGGCCCTAATATCCCTGTCCCTAATATCCATGGCCCTAATATCCCTGGCCTTAATATCCCTGGTCCTAATATCCCTGGCCGTAATATCCCTGGCCCTAATATCCCTGGCCCTAATATCCCTGGCCCTAATATCCCTGGCCCTAATATCCCTGGCTCTAATATCCCTGGCCCTAATATCCCTGGCCCTAATATCCCTGGCCCTAATATCACTGGCCCTAATATCCCTGGCCCTAATATCCTTGGCCCTAATATCCCTGGCCCTAATATCCCTGGCCCTAATATCCCTGGCCCTAACATCCCTGGCCCTAATATCCCAGGCCCTAATATCCCTGGCCCTAATATCCCTGGCCCTAATATCCCTGGCCCTAATATCCCTGGTCCTAATATCCCTGGCCCTAATATCCCTGGCCCTAATATCCCTGGACCTAATATCCCTGGCCCTAATATCCCTTGCCCTAAAATCCCTGGCCCTAATATCCCTGGCCCTAATATCCCTGGCCCTAATAACCCTGGCCTTAATATCCCTGGCCCTAATATCCCTGGCCCTAATATCCCTGGCCCTAATATCCCTGGCCCTAAAATCCCTGGCCTAATATCCCTGGCCCTAACATCCCTGGCCCTAATATCCCTGGCCCTAATATCCCTGGCCCTTATATCCCTGGCCCTAATATCCCTGGCACTAATGTCCCTGGCCCTAATATTCCTGGCCCTAATATCCCTGGCCCTAATATCCCAGGCCCTAATATCCCTGGTCCTAATACCCCTGGCCCTAATATCGCTGGCCCTAATATCCCTGGCCCTAATATCCCTGGCCCTAATATCCCTGGCCCTAAAATCCCTGGCCCTAAAATCCGTGGCCCTAATAACCCTGGCCTTAATATCCCTGGCCCTAATATCCCTGGCCCT
This sequence comes from Petromyzon marinus, assembly GCF_048934315.1. Classification (NCBI taxonomy): domain Eukaryota; kingdom Metazoa; phylum Chordata; class Hyperoartia; order Petromyzontiformes; family Petromyzontidae; genus Petromyzon; species Petromyzon marinus. Next base: position 2,124,813 of record NW_027422728.1, read on the forward strand.
AATATCCCTGGCCCTAAAATCCCTGGCCCTAATATCCCTGGCCCTAACATCCCTGGCCCTAATATCCCTGGCCCTAATATCCCTGGCCCTAATATCCCTGGCCCTAATATCCTTGCACTAATATCCCTGGCCCTAATATCCCTGGACCTAATATCCCTGGCCCTAATATCCCAGGCCCTAATATCTCTGGCCCTAATATCCCTGGCCCTAATATCCCTGGCCCTAATATCCCTGGCCCTAATATCCATGGCCCTAATATCCCTGGCCCTAAAATCCCTGGCCCTAATATCCCTGGCCCTAATATCCCTGGCCCTAATATCCCTGGCCCTAATATTCCTGGCCCTTATATTCCTGGCCCTAATATCCCTGGCCCTAATATCCCTGGCCCTAATATCCCTGGCCCTAATAACCCTGGCCTTAATATCCCTGGCCCTAATATCCCTGGCCCTAATATCCCTGGCCCTAATATCCCTGGCCCTAAAATCCCTGGCCCTAATATCCCTGGCCCTAATATCCCTGGCGCTAATATCCCTGGCCCTAATATCCCTGGCCCTAATATCCCTGGCCCTAATATCCCTGGCACTAATATCCCTGGCCCTAATATTCCTGGCCCTAATATCCCTGGCCCTAATATCCCGGGCCCTAATATCCCTGGCCCTAATACCCCTGGCCCTAATATCGCTGGCCCTAATATCCCTGGCCCTAATATCCCTGGCCCTAATATCCCTGGCCCTAAAATCCCTGGCCCTAAAATCCCTGGCCCTAATAACCCTGGCCTTAACATCCCTGGCCCTAACATCCCTGGCCCTAATATCCCTGGCCCTAATATCCCTGGCCCTAAAATCCCTGGCCCTAATATCCCTGGCCCTAACATCCCTGGCCCTAATATCCCTGGCCCTAATATCCCTGGCCCTAATATCCCTGGCCCTAATATCCTTGGCACTAATATCCCTGGCCCTAATATCCCTGGACCTAATATCCCTGGCCCTAATATCCCAGGCCCTAATATCCCTGGCCCTAATATCCCTGGCCCTAATATCCCTGGCCCTAATATCCCTGGCCCTAATATCCCTGGCCCTAATATCCATGGCCCTAAAATCCCTGGCCCTAATATCCCTGGCCCTAATATCCCTGGCCCTAATATCCCTGGCCCTAATAACCCTGGCCTTAATATCCCTGGCCCTAATATCCCTGGCCCTAATATCCCTGGCCCTAATATCCCTGGCCCTAAAATCCCTGGCCCTAATATCCCTGGCCCTAATACCCCTGGCCCTAATATCGCTGGCCCTAATATCCCTGGCCCTAATATCCCTGGCCCTAATATCCCTGGCCCTAATATCCCTGGCCCTAATATCCCTGGCACTAATATCCCTGGCCCTAATATTCCTGGCCCTAATATCCCTGGCCCTAATATCCCTGGCCCTAATATCCCTGGCCCTAATATCCCTGGCCCTAATAACCCTGGCCTTAATATCCCTGGCCCTAATATCCCTGGCCCTAATATCCCTGGCCCTAATATCCCTGGCCCTAAAATCCCTGGCCCTAATATCCCTGGCCTTAATATCCCTGGCCCTAATATCCCTGGCCCTAATATCCCTGGCCCCAATATCCCTGGCCCTAAAATCCCTGGCCCTAATATCCCTGGCCCTAATATCCATGGCCCTAATATCCCTGGCCCTAATATCCCTGGCCCTAATATCCCTGGCCCTAATATCCCTGGCACTAATATCCCTGGCCCTAATATTCCTGGCCCTAATATCCCTGGCCCTAATATCCCTGGCCCTAATATCCCTGGCCCTAATATCCCTGGCCCCAATATCCCTGGCCCTAAAATCCCTGGCCCTAATATCCCTGGCCCTAATATCCATGGCCCTAATATCCCTGGCCCTAATATCCCTGGCCCTAATATCCCTGGCCCTAATATCCCTGGCACTAATATCCCTGGCCCTAATATTCCTGGCCCTAATATCCCTGGCCCTAATATCCCAGGCCCTAATATCCCTGGCCCTAATACCCCTGGCCCTAATATCGCTGGCCCTAATATCCCTGGCCCTAATATCCCTGGCCCTAATATCCCTGGCCCTAAAATCCCTGGCCCTAAAATCCCTGGCCCTAATAACCCTGGCCTTAATATCCCTGGCCCTAACATCCCTGGCCCTAATATCCCTGGCCCTAATATCCCTGGCCCGAAAATCCCTGGCCCTAATATCCCTGGCCCTAACATCCCTGGCCCTAATATCCCTGGCCCTAATATCCCTGGCCCTAATATCCCTGGCCCTAATATCCTTGGCACTAATATCCCTGGCCCTAATATCCCTGCACCTAATATCCCTGGCCCTAATATCCCAGGCCCTAATATCCCTGGCCCTAATATCCCTGGCCCTAATATCCCTGGCCCTAATATCCCTGGCCCTAATATCCATGGCCCTAATATCCCTGGCCCTAATATCCCTGGCCCTAAAATCCCTGGCCCTAATATCCCTGGCCCTAATATCCCTGGCCCTAATATCCCTGGCCCTAATATCCCTGGCCGTAATATCCTTGGCACTAATATCCCTGGCCCTAATATCCCTGCACCTAATATCCCTGGCCCTAATATCCCAGGCCCTAATATCCCTGGCCCTAATATCCCTGGCCCTAATATCCCTGGCCCTAATATCCCTGGCCCTAATATCCATGGCCCTAATATCCCTGGCCCTAATATCCCTGGCCCTAAAATCCCTGGCCCTAATATCCCTGGCCCTAATATCCCTGGCCCTAATATCCCTGGCCCTAATACCCCTGGCCCTAATATCCCTGGCCCTAATGTCCATGGCCCTAATATCCCTGGCCATAATATCCCTGGCACTAATATCCCTGGCCCTAATATTCCTGGCCCTAATATCCCTGGCCCTAATATGCCTGGCCCTAATATCCCTGGCCCTAATACCCCTGGCCCTAATATCCCTGGCCCTAATATCCCTGGCTCTAATATCTCTGGCCCTAATATCCCTGGCCCTAATATCCCTGGCCATAATACCCTTGGCCCTATTACCCCTGGCCCTAATACCCCTGGCCCTAATATCCCTGGCCCTAATATCCCTGGCCCTAATATCCCTGGCCCTAATATCCCTGGCCCTAATATCCCTGGCCCTAATATCCCTGGCCCTAATATCCCTGGCCCTAATATCCCTGGCCCTAATATCGCTGGCCCTAATATCCCTGGCCCTAATATCCCTGGCCCTAATATCCCTGGCCCTAATATCCCTGGCCCTAATATCCCTCGCCCTAATATCCCTGGCCCAAATATCCCTGGCCCTAATAACCCTGGCCTTAATATCCCTGGCCCTAATATCCCTGGCCCTAATATCCCTGGCCCCAATATCCCTGGCCCTAAAATCCCTGGCCCTAATATCCCTGGCCCTAATATCCCTGGCCCTAATATCCCTGGCCCTAATATCCCTGGCCCTAATATCCCTGGCCCTAATATCCCTGGCCCTAATATCCCTCACCCTAATATCCCTGGCCCTAATATCCCTGGCCCTAATATCCCGGGCCTTAATATCCCTGGCCCTAATATCCCTGGCCCTAATATCCCTGGCCCCAATATCCCTGGCCCTAAAATCCCTGGCCCTAATATCCCTGGCCCTAAAATCCCTGGCCCTAATATCCCTGGCCCTAATATCCCTGGCCCTAATATCCCTGGCCCTAATATCCCTGGCACTAATATCCCTGGCCCTAATATTCCTGGCCCTAATATCCCTGGCCCTAATATCCCTGGCCCTAATATCCCTGGCCCTAATATCCCTGGCCCCAATATCCCTGGCCCTAAAATCCCTGGCCCGAAAATCCCTGGCCCTAATATCCCTGGCCCTAACATCCCTGGCCCTAATATCCCTGGCCCTAATATCCCTGGCCCTAATATCCCTGGCCCTAATATCCTTGGAACTAATATCCCTGGCCCTAATATCCCTGCACCTAATATCCCTGGCCCTAATATCCCTGGCCCTAATATCCCTGGCCCTAATATCCCTGGCCCTAATATCCCTGGCCCTAATATCCCTGGCCCTAATATCCCTGGCCCTAAAATCCCTGGCCCTAAAATCCCTGGCCCTAATAACCCTGGCCTTAATATCCCTGGCCCTAATATCCCTGGCCCTAATATCCCTGGCCCTAATACCCCTGGCCCTAATATCCCTGGCCCTAATATCCCTGGCTCTAATATCTCTGGCCCTAATATCCATGGCCCTAATATCCCTGGCCCTAATATCCCTGGCACTAATATCCCTGGCCCTAATATTCCTGGCCCTAATATCCCTGGCCCTAATATGCCTGGCCCTAATATCCCTGGCCCTAATACCCCTGGCCCTAATATCCCTGACCCTAATATCCCTGGCTCTAATATCTCTGGCCCTAATATCCCTGGCCCTAATATCCCTGGCCATAATACCCTTGGCCCTAATATCCTTGGCCCTAATATCCCTGGCCCTAATATCCTTGGCCCTAATATCCCTGGCCCTAATATCCCAGGCCCTAATATCCTTGGCCCTAATATCCCTGGCCCTAATATCCCTGGCCCTAATATCCCTGGCCCTAAAATCCCTGGCCCTAATATCCCTGGCCCTAATATCCCTGGCCCTAATATCCCTGGCCCTAATACCCCTGGCCCTAATATCCCTGGCCCTAATATCCCTGGCTCTAATATCTCTGGCCCTAATATCCCTGGCCCTAATATCCCTGGCCATAATATCCCTGGCCCTATTACCCCTGGCCCTAATACCCCTGGCCCTAATATCCCTGGCCCTAATATCCCTGGCCCTAATATCCCTGGCCCTAATATCCCTGGCCCTAATATCCCTGGCCCTAATATCCCTGGCCCTAATATCCCTGGCACTAATATCCCTGGCCCTAATATCCCTGGCCCTAATATCCCTGGCCCTAATATCGCTGGCCCTAATATCCCTGGCCCTAATATCCCTGGCCCTAATATCCCTGGCCCTAAAATCCCTGGCCCTAAAATCCCTGGCCCTAACATCCCTGGCCCTAATATCCCTGGCCCTAAAATCCCTGGCCCTAAAATCCCTGGCCCTAACATCCCTGGCCCTAATATCCCTGGCCCTAATATCCCTGGCCCTAAAATCCCTGGCCCTAATATCCCTGGCCCTAACATCCCTGGCCCTAATATCCCTGGCCCTAATATCCCTGGCCCTAATATCCCTGGCCCTAATATCCTTGGCACTAATATCCCTGGCCCTAATATCCCTGGACCTAATATCCCTGGCCCTAATATCCCAGGCCCTAATATCCCTGGCCCTAATATCCCTGGCCCTGATATCCCTGGCCCTAATATCCCTGGCCCTAATATCCATGGCCCTAATATCCCTGGCCCTAATATCCATGGCCCTAAAATCCCTGGCCCTAATATCCCTGGCCCTAATATCCCTGGCCCTAATATCCCTGGCCCTAATATCCCTGGCCCTAATACCCCTGGCCCTAATATCCCTGGCCCTAATATCCCTGGCTCTAATATCTCTGGCCCTAATATCCATGGCCCTAATATCCCTGGCCATAATATCCCTGGCACTAATATCCCTGGCCCTAATATTCCTGGCCCTAATATCCCTGGCCCTAATATGCCTGGCCCTAATATCCCTGGCCCTAATACCCCTGGCCCTAATATCCCTGGCCCTAAAATCCCTGGCCCTAATATCCCTGGCCCTAATATCCCTCGCCCTAATATCCCTGGCCCTAATATCCCTGGCCCTAATAACCCTGGCCTTAATATCCCTGGCCCTAATATCCCTGGCCCTAATATCCCTGGCCCCAATATCCCTGGCCCTAAAATCCCTGGCCCTAATATCCCTGGCTCTAATATCTCTGGCCCTAATATCTCTGGCCCTAATATCCCTGGCCATAATACCCTTGGCCCTATTACCCCTGGCCCTAATACCCCTGGCCCTAATATCCCTGGCCCTAATATCCCTGGCCCTAATATCCCTGGCCCTAATATCCCTGGCCCTAATATCCCTGGCCCTAATATCCCTGGCCCTAATATCCCTGGCTCTAATATCCCTGTCCCTAATATACCTGGCCGTAATATCCCTGGCCCTAAAATCCCTGGCCCTAATATCCCTGGCCATAATATCCCTGGCCCTAAAATCCCTGGCCCTAATATTCCTGGCCCTAACATCCCTGGCCCTAAAATCGCTGGCCATAATATCACTGGCCCTAATATCCCTGGCCCTAATATCCCTGGCCCTAATATCCCTGGCCCTAATATCCCTGGCTCTAATATCCCTGGCCCTAATATCCCTGGCACTAATATCCCTGGCCCTAATATCGCTGGCCCTAATATCCCTGGCCCTAATATCGCTGGCCCTAATATCCCTGGCCCTAATATCCCTGGCCCTAATATCCCTGGCCCTAAAATCCCTGGCCCTAAAATCCCTGGCCCTAACATCCCTGGCCCTAATATCCCTGGCCCTAATATCCCTGGCCCTAAAATCCCTGGCCCTAATATCCCTGGCCCTAACATCCCTGGCCCTAATATCCCTGGCCCTAATATCCCTGGCCCTAATATCCCTGGCCCTAATATCCTTGGCACTAATATCCCTGGCCCTAATATCCCTTGACCTAATATCCCTGGCCCTAATATCCCAGGCCCTAATATCCCTGGCCCTAATATCCCTGGCCCTAATATCCCTGGCCCTAATATCCCTGGCCCTAATATCCATGGCCCTAATATCCCTGGCCCTAATATCCATGGCCCTAAAATCCCTGGCCCTAATATCCCTGGCCCTAATATCCCTGGCCCTAATATCCCTGGCCCTAATATCCCTGGCCCTAATACACCTGGCCCTAATATCCCTGGCCCTAATATCCCTGGCTCTAATATCTCTGGCCCTAATATCCATGGCCCTAATATCCCTGGCCATAATATCCCTGGCACTAATATCCCTGGCCCTAATATTCCTGGCCCTAATATCCCTGGCCCTAATATGCCTGGCCCTAATATCCCTGGCCCTAATACCCCTGGCCCTAATATCCCTGGCCCTAAAATCCCTGGCCCTAATATCCCTGGCCCTAATATCCCTTGCCCTAATATCCCTGGCCCTAATATCCCTGGCCCTAATAACCCTGGCCTTAATATCCCTGGCCCTAATATCCCTGGCCCTAATATCCCTGGCCCCAATATCCCTGGCCCTAAAATCCCTGGCCCTAATATCCCTGGCTCTAATATCTCTGGCCCTAATATCCCTGGCCCTAATATCCCTGGCCATAATACCCTTGGCCCTATTACCCCTGGCCCTAATACCCCTGGCCCTAATATCCCTGGCCCTAATATCCCTGGCCCTAATATCCCTGGCCCTAATATCCCTGGCCCTAATATCCCTGGCCCTAATATCCCTGGCCCTAATATCCCTGGCTCTAATATCCCTGTCCCTAATATCCCTGGCCGTAATATCCCTGGCCCTAAAATCCCTGGCCCTAATATCCCTGGCCATAATATCCCTGGCCCTAAAATCCCTGGCCCTAATATTCCTGGCCCTAACATCCCTGGCCCTAAAATCGCTGGCCATAATATCACTGGCCCTAATATCCCTGGCCCTAATATCCCAGGCCCTAATATCCTTGGCCCTAATATCCCTGGCCCTAATATCCCTGGCCCTAATATCCCTGGCCCTAAAATCCCTGGCCCTAATATCCCTGGCCCTAATATCCCTGGCCCTAATATCCCTGGCCCTAATACCCCTGGCCCTAATATCCCTGGCCCTAGTATCCCTGGCTCTAATATCTCTGGCCCTAATATCCCTGGCCCTAATATCCCTGGCCATAATATCCCTGGCCCTATTACCCCTGGCCCTAATACCCCTGGCCCTAATATCCCTGGCCCTAATATCCCTGGCCCTAATATCCCTGGCCCTAATATCCCTGGCCCTAATATCCCTGGCCCTAATATCCCTGGCCCTAATATCCCTGGCACTAATATCCCTGGCCCTAATATCCCTGGCCCTAATATCCCTGGCCCTAATATCGCTGGCCCTAATATCCCTGGCCCTAATATCCCTGGCCCTAATATCCCTGGCCCTAAAATCCCTGGCCCTAAAATCCCTGGCCCTAACATCCCTGGCCCTAATATCCCTGGCCCTAATATCCCTGGCCCTAAAATCCCTGGCCCTAATATCCCTGGCCCTAACATCCCTGGCCCTAATATCCCTGGCCCTAATATCCCTGGCCCTAATATCCCTGGCCCTAATATCCTTGGCACTAATATCCCTGGCCCTAATATCCCTGGACCTAATATCCCTGGCCCTAATATCCCAGGCCCTAATATCCCTGGCCCTAATATCCCTGGCCCTAATATCCCTGGCCCTAATATCCCTGGCCCTAATATCCATGGCCCTAATATCCCTGGCCCTAATATCCATGGCCCTAAAATCCCTGGCCCTAATATCCCTGGCCCTAATATCCCTGGCCCTAATATCCCTGGCCCTAATATCCCTGGCCCTAATACCCCTGGCCCTAATATCCCTGGCCCTAATATCCCTGGCTCTAATATCTCTGGCCCTAATATCCATGGCCCTAATATCCCTGGCCATAATATCCCTGGCACTAATATCCCTGGCCCTAATATTCCTGGCCCTAATATCCCTGGCCCTAATATGCCTGGCCCTAATATCCCTGGCCCTAATACCCCTGGCCCTAATATCCCTGGCCCTAAAATCCCTGGCCCTAATATCCCTGGCCCTAATATCCCTCGCCCTAATATCCCTGGCCCTAATATCCCTGGCCCTAATAACCCTGGCCTTAATATCCCTGGCCCTAATATCCCTGGCCCTAATATCCCTGGCCCCAATATCCCTGGCCCTAAAATCCCTGGCCCTAATATCCCTGGCTCTAATATCTCTGGCCCTAATATCTCTGGCCCTAATATCCCTGGCCATAATACCCTTGGCCCTATTACCCCTGGCCCTAATACCCCTGGCCCTAATATCCCTGGCCCTAATATCCCTGGCCCTAATATCCCTGGCCCTAATATCCCTGGCCCTAATATCCCTGGCCCTAATATCCCTGGCCCTAATATCCCTGGCTCTAATATCCCTGACCCTAATATACCTGGCCGTAATATCCCTGGCCCTAAAATCCCTGGCCCTAATATCCCTGGCCATAATATCCCTGGCCCTAAAATCCCTGGCCCTAATATTCCTGGCCCTAACATCCCTGGCCCTAAAATCGCTGGCCATAATATCACTGGCCCTAATATCCCTGGCCCTAATATCCCTGGCCCTAATATCCCTGGCCCTAATATCCCTGGCCCTAATATCCCTGGCCCTAATATCCCTGGCACTAATATCCCTGGCCCTAATATCGCTGGCCCTAATATCCCTGGCCCTAATATCGCTGGCCCTAATATCCCTGGCCCTAATATCCCTGGCCCTAATATCCCTGGCCCTAAAATCCCTGGCCCTAAAATCCCTGGCCCTAACATCCCTGGCCCTAATATCCCTGGCCCTAATATCCCTGGCCCTAAAATCCCTGGCCCTAATATCCCTGGCCCTAACATCCCTGGCCCTAATATCCCTGGCCCTAATATCCCTGGCCCTAATATCCCTGGCCCTAATATCCTTGGCACTAATATCCCTGGCCCTAATATCCCTGGACCTAATATCCCTGGCCCTAATATCCCAGGCCCTAATATCCCTGGCCCTAATATCCCTGGCCCTAATATCCCTGGCCCTAATATCCCTGGCCCTAATATCCATGGCCCTAATATCCCTGGCCCTAATATCCATGGCCCTAAAATCCCTGGCCCTAATATCCCTGGCCCTAATATCCCTGGCCCTAATATCCCTGGCCCTAATATCCCTGGCCCTAATACACCTGGCCCTAATATCCCTGGCCCTCATATCCCTGGCTCTAATATCTCTGGCCCTAATATCCATGGCCCTAATATCCCTGGCCATAATATCCCTGGCACTAATATCCCTGGCCCTAATATTCCTGGCCCTAATATCCCTGGCCCTAATATGCCTGGCCCTAATATCCCTGGCCCTAATACCCCTGGCCCTAATATCCCTGGCCCTAAAATCCCTGGCCCTAATATCCCTGGCCCTAATATCCCTCGCCCTAATATCCCTGGCCCTAATATCCCTGGCCCTAATAACCCTGGCCTTAATATCCCTGGCCCTAATATCCCTGGCCCTAATATCCCTGGCCCCAATATCCCTGGCCCTAAAATCCCTGGCCCTAATATCCCTGGCTCTAATATCTCTGGCCCTAATATCCCTGGCCCTAATATCCCTGGCCATAATACCCTTGGCCCTATTACCCCTGGCCCTAATACCCCTGGCCCTAATATCCCTGGCCCTAATATCCCTGGCCCTAATATCCCTGGCCCTAATATCCCTGGCCCTAATATCCCTGGCCCTAATATCCCTGGCCCTAATATCCCTGGCTCTAATATCCCTGTCCCTAATATCCCTGGCCGTAATATCCCTGGCCCTAAAATCCCTGGCCCTAATATCCCTGGCCATAATATCCCTGTCCCTAAAATCCCTGGCCCTAATATTCCTGGCCCTAACATCCCTGGCCCTAAAATCGCTGGCCATAATATCACTGGCCCTAATATCCCTGGCCCTAATATCCCAGGCCCTAATATCCTTGGCCCTAATATCCCTGGCCCTAATATCCCTGGCCGTAATATCCCTGGCTCTAATATCCATGGCCCTAATATCCCTGGCCCTAATATCCTTGGCCCTAATATCCTTGGCCCTAATATCCCTGGCCCTAATATCCCTGGCCCTGATATCCCTTGCCATAAAATCCCTGGCCCTAATATCCCTTGCCCTAATATCCCTGGCCCTAATATCCCTGGCCCTAATATCCCTGGCCCAAAAATCCCTGGCCCTAATATCCCTGGCCCTAACATCCCTGGCCCTAATATCCCTGGCCCTAATATCCCTGGCCCTAATATCCCTGGCCCTAATATCCTTGGCACTAATATCCCTGGCCCTAATATCCCTGCACCTAATATCCCTGGCCCTAATATCCCAGGCCCTAATATCCCTGGCCCTAATATCCCTGGCCCTAATATCCCTGGCCCTAATATCCCTGGCCCTAATATCCATGGCCCTAATATCCCTGGCCCTAATATCCCTGACCCTAAAATCCCTGGCCCTAATATCCCTGGCCCTAAAATCCCTGGCCCTAATATCCCTGGCCCTAATACCCCTGGCCCTAATATCCCTGGCCCTAATATCCCTGGCTCTAATATCTCTGGCCCTAATATCCCTGGCCCTAATATCCCTGGCCATAATATCCCTGGCCCTATTACCCCTGGCCCTAATACCCCTGGCCCTAATATCCCTGGCCCTAATATCCCTGGCCCTAATATCCCTGGCCCTAATATCCCTGGCCCTAATATCCCTGGCCCTAATATCCCTGGCCCTAATATCCCTGGCACTAATATCCCTGGCCCTAATATCCCTGGCCCTAATATCCCTGGCCCTAATATCGCTGGCCCTAATATCCCTGGCCCTAATATCCCTGGCCCTAATATCCCTGGCCCTAAAATCCCTGGCCCTAAAATCCCTGGCCCTAACATCCCTGGCCCTAATATCCCTGGCCCTAATATCCCTGGCCCTAAAATCCCTGGCCCTAATATCCCTGGCCCTAACATCCCTGGCCCTAATATCCCTGGCCCTAATATCCCTGGCCCTAATATCCCTGGCCCTAATATCCTTGGCACTAATATCCCTGGCCCTAATATCCCTGGACCTAATATCCCTGGCCCTAATATCCCAGGCCCTAATATCCCTGGCCCTAATATCCCTGGCCCTAATATCCCTGGCCCTAATATCCCTGGCCCTAATATCCATGGCCCTAATATCCCTGGCCCTAATATCCATGGCCCTAAAATCCCTGGCCCTAATATCCCTGGCCCTAATATCCCTGGCCCTAATATCCCTGGCCCTAATATCCCTGGCCCTAATACCCCTGGCCCTAATATCCCTGGCCCTAATATCCCTGGCTCTAATATCTCTGGCCCTAATATCCATGGCCCTAATATCCCTGGCCATAATATCCCTGGCACTAATATCCCTGGCCCTAATATTCCTGGCCCTAATATCCCTGGCCCTAATATGCCTGGCCCTAATATCCCTGGCCCTAATACCCCTGGCCCTAATATCCCTGGCCCTAAAATCCCTGGCCCTAATATCCCTGGCCCTAATATCCCTCGCCCTAATATCCCTGGCCCTAATATCCCTGGCCCTAATAACCCTGGCCTTAATATCCCTGGCCCTAATATCCCTGGCCCTAATATCCCTGGCCCCAATATCCCTGGCCCTAAAATCCCTGGCCCTAATATCCCTGGCTCTAATATCTCTGGCCCTAATATCTCTGGCCCTAATATCCCTGGCCATAATACCCTTGGCCCTATTACCCCTGGCCCTAATACCCCTGGCCCTAATATCCCTGGCCCTAATATCCCTGGCCCTAATATCCCTGGCCCTAATATCCCTGGCCCTAATATCCCTGGCCCTAATATCCCTGGCCCTAATATTCCTGGCTCTAATATCCCTGTCCCTAATATACCTGGCCGTAATATCCCTGGCCCTAAAATCCCTGGCCCTAATATCCCTGGCCATAATATCCCTGGCCCTAAAATCCCTGGCCCTAATATTCCTGGCCCTAACATCCCTGGCCCTAAAATCGCTGGCCATAATATCACTGGCCCTAATATCCCTGGCCCTAATATCCCAGGCCCTAATATCCTTGGCCCTAATATCCCTGGCCCTAATATCCCTGGCCGTAATATCCCTGGCTCTAATATCCATGGCCCTAATATCCCTGGCCCTAATATCCTTGGCCCTAATATCCCTGGCCCTAATATCCCTGGCCCTAATATCCCTGGCCCTGATATCCCTTGCCATAAAATCCCTGGCCCTAATATCCCTTGCCCTAATATCCCTGGCCCTAATATCCCTGGCCCTAATATCCCTGGCCCTAATATCCCTGGCCCTAATATTCCTGGCCGTAATATCCCAGGCCCTAATATCCTTGGCCCTAATATCCCTGGCCCTAATATCCCTGGCCCTAATATCCCTGGCCCTAATATCCCTGGCCCTAATATCCCTGGCCCTAATATCCCTGGCCCTAATATCCCTGGCCCTAATATCCCTGGCCCTAAAATTCCTGGCCCTAATATCCCTGGCCCTAACATCCCTGGCCCTAATATCCCTGGCCCTAACATCCCTGGCCCTAATATCCCTGGCCCTAATATCCCTGGCCTTAATATCCCTGGTCCTAATATCCCTGGCCGTAATATCCCTGGCCCTAATATCCCTGGCCCTAATATCCCTGGCCCTAATATCCCTGGCCCTATTATCCCTGGCCCTAATATCACTGGCCCTAATATCCCTGGCCCTAATATCCCTGGCCCTAAAATCCCTGGCCCTAATATCCCTGGCCCTAATATCCCTGGCCCTAAAATCCCTGGCCCTAATATCCCTGGCCCTAATATCCCTGGCCCTAATATCCCTGGCCCTAATATCCCTGGCCCTTATATTCCTGGCCCTAATATCCCTGGCCCTAATATCCCTGGCCCTAATATCCTTGGCCCTAATATCCCTGGCCGTAATATCCCTGGACCTAATATCCCTGGCCCTAATATCCCTGGCACTAATATCCCTGGCCCTAATATTCCTGGCCCTAATATCCCTGGCCCTAATATGCCTGGCCCTAATATCCCTGGCCCTAATACAACTGGCCCTAATATCCCTGGCCCTAATATCCCTGGCTCTAATATCTCTGGCCCTAACATCCCTGGCCCTAATATCCCTGGCCATAATACCCTTGGCCCTATTACCCCTGGCCCTAATACCCCTGGCCCTAATATCCCTGGCCCTAATATCCCTGGCCCTAATATCCCTGGCCCTAATATCCCTGGCCATAATATCCCTGGCCCTAATATCCCTGGCCCTAATATCCCTGGCTCTAATATCCCTGTCCCTAATATCCCTGGCCGTAATATCCCTGGCCCTAAAATCCCTGGCCCTAATATCCCTGGCCCTAATATCCCTGGCCCTAAAATCCCTGGCCCTAATATCCCTGGCCCTAACATCCCTGGCCATAAAATCCCTGGCCATAATATCACTGGCCCTAATATCCCTGGCCCTAATATCCCAGGCCCTAATATCCTTGGCCCTAATATTCCTGGCCCTAAAATCCCTGGCCCTAATATCCCTGGCCGTAATATCCCTGGCTCTAATATCCCTGGCCCTAATATCCTTGGCCCTAATATCCTTGGCCCTAATATCCCTGGCCCTAATATTCCTGGCCCTAATATCCCAGGCCCTAATATCCTTGGCCCTAATATCCCTGGCACTAATATCCCTGGCCCTAATATCCCTGGCCCTAATATCCCTGGCCCTAATATCCCTGGCTCTAATAACCCTGGCCCTAATATCCCTGGCCCTAATATCCCTGTCCCTAATATCCATGGCCCTAATATCCCTGGCCTTAATATCCCTGGTCCTAATATCCCTGGCCGTAATATCCCTGGCCCTAATATCCCTGGCCCTAATATCCCTGGCCCTAATATCCCTGGCCCTAATATCCCTGGCTCTAATATCCCTGGCCCTAATATCCCTGGCCCTAATATCCCTGGCCCTAATATCACTGGCCCTAATATCCCTGGCCCTAATATCCTTGGCCCTAATATCCCTGGCCCTAATATCCCTGGCCCTAATATCCCTGGCCCTAACATCCCTGGCCCTAATATCCCAGGCCCTAATATCCCTGGCCCTAATATCCCTGCCCTAATATCCCTGGCCCTAATATCCCTGGTCCTAATATCCCTGGCCGTAATATCCCTGGCCCTAATATCCCTGGCCCTAATATCCCTGGTCCTAATATCCCTGGCCCTAATATCCCTGGCTCTAATATCCCTGGCCCTAATATCCCTGGCCCTAATATCCCTGGCCCTAATATCACTGGCCCTAATATCCCTGGCCCTAATATCCTTGGCCCTAATATCCCTGGCCCTAATATCCCTGGCCCTAATATCCCTGGCCCTAACATCCCTGGCCCTAATATCCCAGGCCCTAATATCCCTGGCCCTAATATCCCTGGCCCTAATATCCCTGGCCCTAATATCCCTGGCCCTAATATCCCTGGACCTAATATCCCTGGCCCTAATATCCCTGGCCCTAATATCCCTGGTCCTAATATCCCTTGCCCTAAAATCCCTGGCCCTAATATCCCTGGCCCTAATATCCCTGGCCCTAATAACCCTGGCCTTAATATCCCTGGCCCTAATATCCCTGGCCCTAATATCCCTGGCCCTAATATCCCTGGCCCTAAAATCCCTGGCCTAATATCCCTGGCCCTAATATCCCTGGCCCTAATATCCCTGGCCCTAATATCCCTGGCCCTAATATCCCTGGCCCTAATATCCCTGGCACTAATATCCCTGGCCCTAATATTCCTGGCCCTAATATCCCTGGCCCTAATATCCCAGGCCCTAATATCCCTGGCCCTAATACCCCTGGCCCTAATATCGCTGGCCCTAATATCCCTGGCCCTAATATCCCTGGCCCTAATATCCCTGGCCCTAAAATCCCTGGCCCTAAAATCCCTGGCCCTAATAACCCTGGCATTAATATCCCTGGCCCTAATATCCCTGGCCCTAAAATCCCTGGCCCTAAAATCCCTGGCCCTAATATCCCTGGCCCTAACATCCCTGGCCCTAATATCCCTGGCCCTAATATCCCTGGCCCTAATATCCCTGGCCCTAATATCCTTGGCACTAATATCCCTGGCCCTAATATCCCTGGACCTAATATCCCTGGCCCTAATATCCCAGGCCCTAATATCTCTGGCCCTAATATCCCTGGCCCTAATATCCCTGGCCCTAATATCCCTGGCCCTAATATCCATGGCCCTAATATCCCTGGCCCTAATATCCCTGGCCCTAATATCCCTGGCCCTAATATCCCTGGTCCTAATATCCCTGGCCGTAATATCCCTGGCCCTAATATCCCTGGCCCTAATATCCCTGGCCCTAATATCCCTGGCCCTAATATCCCTGGCTCTAATATCCCTGGCCCTAATATCCCTGGCCCTAATATCCCTGGCCCTAATATCACTGGCCCTAATATCCCTGGCCCTAATATCCTTGGCCCTAATATCCCTGGCCCTAATATCCCTGGCCCTAATATCCCTGGCCCTAACATCCCTGGCCCTAATATCCCAGGCCCTAATATCCCTGGCCCTAATATCCCTGGCCCTAATATCCCTGGCTCTAATATCCCTGGCCCTAATATCCCTGGCCCTAATATCCCTGGCCCTAATATCACTGGCCCTAATATCCCTGGCCCTAATATCCTTGGCCCTAATATCCCTGGCCCTAATATCCCTGGCCCTAATATCCCTGGCCCTAACATCCCTGGCCCTAATATCCCAGGCCCTAATATCCCTGGCCCTAATATCCCTGGCCCTAATATCCCTGGCCCTAATATCCCTGGCCCTAATATCCCTGGTCCTAATATCCCTGGCCCTAATATCCCTGGCCCTAATATCCCTGGCCCTAATATCCCTGGCCCTAATATCCCTGGCCCTAATAACCCTGGCCTTAATATCCCTGGCCCTAATATCCCTGGCCCTAATATCCCTGGCCCTAATATCCCTGGCCCTAAAATCCCTGGCCTAATATCCCTGGCCCTAATATCCCTGGCCCTAATATCCCTGGCCCTAATATCCCTGGCCCTAATATCCCTGGCCCTAATATCCCTGGCACTAATATCCCTGGCCCTAATATTCCTGGCCCTAATATCCCTGGCCCTAATATCCCAGGCCCTAATATCCCTGGCCCTAATACCCCTGGCCCTAATATCGCTGGCCCTAATATCCCTGGCCCTAATATCCCTGGCCCTAATATCCCTGGCCCTAAAATCCCTGGCCCTAAAATCCCTGGCCCTAATAACCCTGGCATTAATATCCCTGGCCCTAATATCCCTGGCCCTAATATCCCTGGCCCTAATATCCCTGGCCCTAATATCCTTGGCACTAATATCCCTGGCCCTAATATCCCTGGACCTAATATCCCTGGCCCTAATATCCCAGGCCCTAATATCTCTGGCCCTAATATCCCTGGCCCTAATATCCCTGGCCCTAATATCCCTGGCCCTAATATCCATGGCCCTAATATCCCTGGCCCTAAAATCCCTGGCCCTAATATCCCTGGCCCTAATATCCCTGGCCCTAATATCCCTGGCCCTTATATTCCTGGCCCTAATATCCCTGGCCCTAATATCCCTGGCCCTAATATCCCTGGCCCTAATAACCCTGGCCTTAATATCCCTGGCCCTAATATCCCTGGCCCTAATATCCCTGGCCCTAATATCCCTGGCCCTAAAATCCCTGGCCCTAATATCCCTGGCCCTAATATCCCTGGTGCTAATATCCCTGGCCCTAATATCCCTGGCCCTAATATCCCTGGCCCTAATATCCCTGGCACTAATATCCCTGGCCCTAATATTCCTGGCCCTAATATCCCGGGCCCTAATATCCCTGGCCCTAATATCCCTGGCCCTAAAATCCCTGGCCCTAATAACCCTGGCCTTAATATCCCTGGCCCTAATATCCCTGGCCCTAATATCCCTGGCCCTAAAATCCCTGGCCCTAATATCCCTGGCCCTAACATCCCTGGCCCTAATATCCCTGGCCCTAATATCCCTGGCCCTAATATCCCTGGCCCTAATATCCTTGGCACTAATATCCCTGGCCCTAATATCCCTGGACCTAATATCCCTGGCCCTAATATCCCAGGCCCTAATATCTCTGGCCCTAATATCCCTGGCCCTAATATCCCTGGCCCTAATATCCCTGGCCCTAATATCCATGGCCCTAATATCCCTGGCCCTTAAAATCCCTGGCCCTAATATCCCTGGCCCTAATATCCCTGGCCCTAATATCCCTGGCCCTAATATCCCTGGCCCTTATATTCCTGGCCCTAATATCCCTGGCCCTAATATCCCTGGCCCTAATATCCCTGGCCCTAATAACCCTGTCCTTAATATCCCTGGCCCTAATATCCCTGGCCCTAATATCCCTGGCCCTAATATCCCTGGCCCTAAAATCCCTGGCCCTAATATCCCTGGCCCTAATATCCCTGGCGCTAATATCCCTGGCCCTAATATCCCTGGCCCTAATATCCCTGGCCCTAATATCCCTGGCACTAATATCCCTGGCCCTAATATTCCTGGCCCTAATATCCCTGGCCCTAATATCCCGGGCCCTAATATCCCTGGCCCTAATACCCCTGGCCCTAAAATCGCTGGCCCTAATATCCCTGGCCCTAATATCCCTGGCCCTAATATCCCTGGCCCTAAAATCCCTGGCCCTAAAATCCCTGGCCCTAATAACCCTGGCCTTAATATCCCTGGCCCTAACATCCCTGGCCCTAATATCCCTGGCCCTAATATCCCTGGCCCTAAAATCCCTGGCCCTAATATCCCTGGCCCTAACATCCCTGGCCCTAATATCCCTGGCCCTAATATCCCTGGCCCTAATATCCCTGGCCCTAATATCCTTGGCACTAATATCCCTGGCCCTAATATCCCTGGACCTAATATCCCTGGCCCTAATATCCCAGGCCCTAATATCCCTGGCCCTAATATCCCTGGCCCTAATATCCCTGGCCCTAATATCCCTGGCCCTAATATCCCTGGCCCTAATATCCATGGCCCTAAAATCCCTGGCCCTAATATCCCTGGCCCTAATATCCTTGGCCCTAATAACCCTGGCCTTAATATCCCTGGCCCTAATATCCCTGGCCCTAATATCCCTGGCCCTAATATCCCTGGCCCTAAAATCCCTGGCCCTAATATCCCTGGCCCTAATATCCCTGGCCCTAATATCCCTGGCCCTAATATCCCTGGCCCTAATATCACTGGCCCTAATATCCCTGGCACTAATATCCCTGGCCCTAATATTCCTGGCCCTAATATCCCTGGCCCTAATATCCCGGGCCCTAATATCCCTGGCCCTAATACCCCTGGCCCTAATATCGCTGGCCCTAATATCCCTGGCCCTAATATCCCTGGCCCTAATATCCCAGGCCCTAAAATCCCTGGCCCTAAAATCCCTGGCCCTAATAACCTTGGCCTTAATATCCCTGGCCCTAACATCCCTGGCCCTAATATCCCTGGCCCTAATATCCCTGGCCCTAAAATCCCTGGCGCTAATATCCCTGGCCCTAACAAACCTGGCCCTAATATCCCTGGCCCTAATATCCCTGGCCCTAATATCCCTGGCCCTAATATCCTTGGCACTAATATCCCTGGCCCTAATATCCCTGGACCTAATATCCCTGGCCCTAATATCCCAGGCCCTAATATCCCTGGCCGTAATATCCCTGGCCCTAATATCCCTGGCCCTAATATCCCTGGCCCTAATATCCATGGCCCTAATATCCCTGGCCCTAATATCCATGGCCCTAAAATCCCTGGCCCTAATATCCCTGGCCCTAATATCCCTGGCCCTAATATCCCTGGCCCTAATATCCCTGGCCCTAATACCCCTGGCCCTAATATCCCTGGCCCTAATATCCCTGGCTCTAATATCTCTGGCCCTAATATCCATGGCCCTAATATCCCTGGCCATAATATCCCTGGCACTAATATCCCTGGCCCTAATATTCCTGGCCCTAATATCCCTGGCCCTAATATGCCTGGCCCTAATATCCCTGGCCCTAATACCCCTGGCCCTAATATCCCTGGCCCTAATATCCCTGGCCCTAATATCCCTGGCCCTAATATCCCTCGCCCTAATATCCCTGGCCCTAATATCCCTGGCCCTAATAACCCTGGCCTTAATATCCCTGGCCCTAATATCCCTGGCCCTAATATCCCTTGGCCCTATTACCCCTGGCCCTAATACCCCTGGCCCTAATATCCCTGGCCCTAATATCCCTGGCCCTAATATCCCTGGCCCTAATATCCCTGGCCCTAATATCCCTGGCCCTAATATCCCTGGCCCTAATATCCCTGGCTCTAATATCCCTGTCTCTAATATCCCTGGCCGTAATATCCCTGGCCCTAAAATCCCTGGCCCTAATATCCCTGGCCCTAATATCCCTGGCCCTAAAATCCCTGGCCCTAATATTCCTGGCCCTAACATCCCTGGCCCTAAAATCGCTGGCCATAATATCACTGGCCCTAATATCCCTGGCCCTAATATCCCAGGCGCTAATATCCTTGGCCCTAATATCCCTGGCCCTAATATCCCTGGCCGTAATATCCCTGGCTCTAATATCCATGACCCTAATATCCCTGGCCCTAATATCCTTGGCCCTAATATCCCTGGCCCTAATATCCCTGGCCCTAATATCCCTGGCCCTGATATCCCTTGCCATAAATCCCTGGCCCTAATATCCCTTGCCCTAATATCCCTGGCCCTAATATCCCTGGCCCTAATATCCCTGGCCCTAATATCCCTGGCCCTAATATTCCTGGCCGTAATATCCCAGGCCCTAATATCCTTGGCCCTAATATCCCTCGCCCTACTATCCCTGGCCCTAATATCCCTGGCCCTAATATCCCTGGCCCTAATATCCCTGGCCCTAATATCCCTGGCCCTAATATCCCTGGCCCTAATATCCCTGGCCCTAATATCCCTGGCCCTAATATCCCTGGCCCTAAAATTCCTGGCCCTAATATCCCTGGCCCTAACATCCCTGGCCCTAATATCCCTGGCCCTAAAATCCCTGGCCCTAATATCCCTGGCCCTAATATCCCTGGCCTTAATATCCCTGGTCCTAATATCCCTGGCCGTAATATCCCTGGCCCTAATATCCCTGGCACTAATATCCCTGGCCCTAATATTCCTGGCCCTAATATCCCGGGCCCTAATATCCCTGGCCCTAATATCCCTGGCCCTAAAATCCCTGGCCCTAATAACCCTGGCCTTAATATCCCTGGCCCTAATATCCCTGGCCCTAATATCCCTGGCCCTAAAATCCCTGGCCCTAATATCCCTGGCCCTAACATCCCTGGCCCTAATATCCCTGGCCCTAATATCCCTGGCCCTAATATCCCTGGCCCTAATATCCTTGGCACTAATATCCCTGGCCCTAATATCCCTGGACCTAATATCCCTGGCCCTAATATCCCAGGCCCTAATATCTCTGGCCCTAATATCCCTGGCCCTAATATCCCTGGCCCTAATATCCCTGGCCCTAATATCCATGGCCCTAATATCCCTGGCCCTTAAAATCCCTGGCCCTAATATCCCTGGCCCTAATATCCCTGGCCCTAATATCCCTGGCCCTAATATCCCTGGCCCTTATATTCCTGGCCCTAATATCCCTGGCCCTAATATCCCTGGCCCTAATATCCCTGGCCCTAATAACCCTGTCCTTAATATCCCTGGCCCTAATATCCCTGGCCCTAATATCCCTGGCCCTAATATCCCTGGCCCTAAAATCCCTGGCCCTAATATCCCTGGCCCTAATATCCCTGGCGCTAATATCCCTGGCCCTAATATCCCTGGCCCTAATATCCCTGGCCCTAATATCCCTGGCACTAATATCCCTGGCCCTAATATTCCTGGCCCTAATATCCCTGGCCCTAATATCCCGGGCCCTAATATCCCTGGCCCTAATACCCCTGGCCCTAATATCGCTGGCCCTAATATCCCTGGCCCTAATATCCCTGGCCCTAATATCCCTGGCCCTAAAATCCCTGGCCCTAAAATCCCTGGCCCTAATAACCCTGGCCTTAATATCCCTGGCCCTAACATCCCTGGCCCTAATATCCCTGGCCCTAATATCCCTGGCCCTAAAATCCCTGGCCCTAATATCCCTGGCCCTAACATCCCTGGCCCTAATATCCCTGGCCCTAATATCCCTGGCCCTAATATCCCTGGCCCTAATATCCTTGGCACTAATATCCCTGGCCCTAATATCCCTGGACCTAATATCCCTGGCCCTAATATCCCAGGCCCTAATATCCCTGGCCCTAATATCCCTGGCCCTAATATCCCTGGCCCTAATATCCCTGGCCCTAATATCCCTGGCCCTAATATCCATGGCCCTAAAATCCCTGGCCCTAATATCCCTGGCCCTAATATCCTTGGCCCTAATAACCCTGGCCTTAATATCCCTGGCCCTAATATCCCTGGCCCTAATATCCCTGGCCCTAATATCCCTGGCCCTAAAATCCCTTGCCCTAATATCCCTGGCCCTAATATCCCTGGCCCTAATATCCCTGGCCCTAATATCCCTGGCCCTAATATCACTGGCCCTAATATCCCTGGCACTAATATCCCTGGCCCTAATATTCCTGGCCCTAATATCCCTGGCCCTAATATCCCGGGCCCTAATATCCCTGGCCCTAATACCCCTGGCCCTAATATCGCTGGCCCTAATATCCCTGGCCCTAATATCCCTGGCCCTAATATCCCAGGCCCTAAAATCCCTGGCCCTAAAATCCCTGGCCCTAATAACCTTGGCTTTAATATCCCTGGCCCTAACATCCCTGGCCCTAATATCCCTGGCCCTAATATCCCTGGCCCTAAAATCCCTGGCGCTAATATCCCTGGCCCTAACAAACCTGGCCCTAATATCCCTGGCCCTAATATCCCTGGCCCTAATATCCCTGGCCCTAATATCCTTGGCACTAATATCCCTGGCCCTAATATCCCTGGACCTAATATCCCTGGCCCTAATATCCCAGGCCCTAATATCCCTGGCCCTAATATCCCTGGCCCTAATATCCCTGGCCCTAATATCCCTGGCCCTAATATCCATGGCCCTAATATCCCTGGCCCTAATATCCATGGCCCTAAAATCCCTGGCCCTAATATCCCTGGCCC
Organism: Petromyzon marinus; assembly: GCF_048934315.1. Taxonomy (NCBI): domain Eukaryota; kingdom Metazoa; phylum Chordata; class Hyperoartia; order Petromyzontiformes; family Petromyzontidae; genus Petromyzon; species Petromyzon marinus. The sequence continues at coordinate 2,147,670 of NW_027422728.1, forward strand.
TAATATCCCTGGCCCTAATATCCCTGGCCCTAATATCCCTGGCCCTAATACCCCTGGCCCTAATATCCCTGGCCCTAATATCCCTGGCTCTAATATCTCTGGCCCTAATATCCATGGCCCTAATATCCCTGGCCATACTATCCCTGGCACTAATATCCCTGGCCCTAATATTCCTGGCCCTAATATCCCTGGCCCTAATATGCCTGGCCCTAATATCCCTGGCCCTAATACCCCTGGCCCTAATATCCCTGGCCCTAATATCCCTGGCCCTAATATCCCTGGCCCTAATATCCCTCGCCCTAATATCCCTGGCCCTAATATCCCTGGCCCTAATAACCCTGGCCTTAATATCCCTGGCCCTAATATCCCTGGCCCTAATATCCCTTGGCCCTATTACCCCTGGCCCTAATACCCCTGGCCCTAATATCCCTGGCCCTAATATCCCTGGCCCTAATATCCCTGGCCCTAATATCCCTGGCCCTAATATCCCTGGCCCTAATATCCCTGGCCCTAATATCCCTGGCTCTAATATCCCTGTCCCTAATATCCCTGGCCGTAATATCCCTGGCCCTAAAATCCCTGGCCCTAATATCCCTGGCCCTAATATCCCTGGCCCTAAAATCCCTGGCCCTAATATTCCTGGCCCTAACATCCCTGGCCCTAAAATCGCTGGCCATAATATCACTGGCCCTAATATCCCTGGCCCTAATATCCCAGGCGCTAATATCCTTGGCCCTAATATCCCTGGCCCTAATATCCCTGGCCGTAATATCCCTGGCTCTAATATCCATGACCCTAATATCCCTGGCCCTAATATCCTTGGCCCTAATATCCCTGGCCCTAATATCCCTGGCCCTAATATCCCTGGCCCTGATATCCCTTGCCATAAAATCCCTGGCCCTAATATCCCTTGCCCTAATATCCCTGGCCCTAATATCCCTGGCCCTAATATCCCTGGCCCTAATATCCCTGGCCCTAATATTCCTGGCCGTAATATCCCAGGCCCTAATATCCTTGGCCCTAATATCCCTCGCCCTACTATCCCTGGCCCTAATATCCCTGGCCCTAATATCCCTGGCCCTAATATCCCTGGCCCTAATATCCCTGGCCCTAATATCCCTGGCCCTAATATCCCTGGCCCTAATATCCCTGGCCCTAATATCCCTGGCCCTAAAATTCCTGGCCCTAATATCCCTGGCCCTAACATCCCTGGCCCTAATATCCCTGGCCCTAACATCCCTGGCCCTAATATCCCTGGCCCTAATATCCCTGGCCTTAATATCCCTGGTCCTAATATCCCTGGCCGTAATATCCCTGGCCCTAATATCCCTGGCCCTAATATCCCTGGCCCTAATATCCCTGGCCCTATTATCCCTGGCCCTAATATCACTGGCCCTAATATCCCTGGCCCTAATATCCCTGGCCCTAAAATCCCTGGCCCTAATATCCCTGGCCCTAATATCCCTGGACCTAAAATCCCTGGCCCTAATATCCCTGGCCCTAATATCCCTGGCCCTAATATCCCTGGCCCTAATATCCTTGGCCCTTATATTCCTGGCCCTAATATCCCTGGCCCTAATATCCCTGGCCCTAATATCCTTGGCCCTAATATCCCTGGCCGTAATATCCCTGGCCCTAATATCCCTAGCCCTAATATCCCTGGCACTAATATCCCTGGCCCTAATATTCCTGGCCCTAATATCCCTGGCCCTAATATGCCTGGCCCTAATATCCCTGGCCCTAATACCCCTGGCCCTAATATCCCTGGCCCTAATATCCCTGGCTCTAATATCTCTGGCCCTAACATCCCTGGCCCTAATATCCCTGGCCATAATACCCTTGGCCCTATTACCCCTGGCCCTAATACCCCTGGCCCTAATATCCCTGGCCCTAATATCCCTGGCCCTAATATCCCTGGCCCTAATATCCCTGGCCATAATATCTCTGGCCCTAATATCCCTGGCCCTAATATCCCTGGCTCTAATATCCCTGTCCCTAATATCCCTGGCCGTAATATCCCTGGCCCTAAAATCCCTGGCCCTAATATCCCTGGCCCTAATATCCCTGGCCCTAAAATCCCTGGCCCTAATATCCCTGGCCCTAACATCCCTGGCCATAAAATCCCTGGCCATAATATCACTGGCCCTAATATCCCTGGCCCTAATATCCCAGGCCCTAATATCCTTGGCCCTAATATTCCTGGCCCTAAAATCCCTGGCCCTAATATCCCTGGCCGTAATATCCCTGGCTCTAATATCCCTGGCCCTAATATCCTTGGCCCTAATATCCTTGGCCCTAATATCCCTGGCCCTAATATTCCTGGCCATAATATCCCAGGCCCTAATATCCTTGGCCCTAATATCCCTGGCACTAATATCCCTGGCCCTAATATCCCTGGCCCTAATATCCCTGGCCCTAATATCCCTGGCTCTAATAACCCTGGCCCTAATATCCCTGGCCCTAATATCCCTGTCCCTAATATCCATGGCCCTAATATCCCTGGCCTTAATATCCCTGGTCCTAATATCCCTGGCCCTAATATCCCTGGCTCTAATATCCCTGGCCCTAATATCCCTGGCCCTAATATCCCTGGCCCTAATATCACTGGCCCTAATATCCCTGGCCCTAATATCCTTGGCCCTAATATCCCTGGCCCTAATATCCCTGGCCCTAATATCCCTGGCCCTAACATCCCTGGCCCTAATATCCCAGGCCCTAATATCCCTGGCCCTAATATCCCTGGCCCTAATATCCCTGGCCCGAGGTCAGAATACCAAGAGAGCAGACACCAGACGCCAACAGGGTAAATCGTATACATATTCTTTTCCTTATTTTCCAGTAAAACAACAACAAAAAAATTAAAAGGCAACAACAAGAATAAGATAAAAGTAGCGAGCCTAACGCTCACTCCAATTAAGAACAGGCCACCAGACACATCAGTGAATTATTATCCAATGATTAATTCGCTATCAAATGATTTTCACCTTTAATACTTTTACTGTTAAAACAAAGCTGGGAGCAAGAAAACCGAGTCACATCAAAGGTTATCGAGAAGGAATGAGACAACGAGCAAACTTGCGAAAGAGTTTAAACAATATTCCAAGCAACCCCGACCACATTTGTCTCTCTCACAGCGCGGAGAAGCAGGAATTACACCTTATCACAAGGGGCCATCTGGAAAAGCCAGCCGGGTTTGATGAGGAGACACACCCACCCCACACACGGCAACCAGGCAAAGAAAGTTTTAAAGAAAATTGCAAAATAATATTAATAATAACAACGTGTTAACCTTACACGACATTCCATTATAGAACCTTACAGAACCAAGGGATATGGATTCCAACAATCAAGAAATGGACCTCTTAAACTCAGGATGATAATTATTTTTCTTTTTAATAATTCCATCATAACAATTCGAACCTCGGTAAAACCGAGAGGTGTCGGGAGGACGTAGTTACAAACACGAGTCTTGGCGAACATGGGACCAAATGGTATTTGAGAAATATAAGTCAAAAGTATAAAGAGGTGCTCCCGGCCACCTTTGTCTTTCCCTGCAGCACGTGATAAAATGCATACGCTCGGAAGAGCATCTTCACTTGGAAATAAATCAAATACTATGAATCACAAGCAGGATCATAACTGTGTATGATAAGATACCAACTGTGATGTGAAATGTTAAACTTAAAAAAAAATCTTAACCATTTCTTTGTGCGTCGGAACGCGTACGGAAAAGGGGGGGGGGAACCCGCCCCTCTCTCTGGGTGGAGGGATTAGACAACCAGACGCCACCAAGATGAATCGAGGTGTCTGTTGTCTTGATGTTTATGGCTTGAGGAAAGACCCGAACAGAGCCATGTCATAAATGACACACACACAAACATACACACTGACACACGAACCCCCCCCCACCACCGACACACGAACCCCCCCCACCGACATACGATCAGATCAAAGATAGCTCCACCTCGTGAGGGGGAGCCGAGAAGGGGAGAGATTTTTGGCATAAAAAGGAGCCGTTTCAGCATTGAAATCAACTCATCAGCCCTCGGGGGCAGCTCAACAGAAGAAGACTCATCTCAACTCAGCTCAACAGAAGAAGACTCATCTCAACTCAACTCAGCAGAAGAAAAACTTGACCTGTCGCTCGCGAGCGCAGCGTCAGATACTACAGCAGCGTCAGATACTACAGCAGCGGAAAGAGCGCGCGCCGGCGTAGCTCATCCAGCAGTGGAGGAAACTGCTGTCAGCGAACCAGCACGGGCGCTTTCGCGCATCTTCAAGGAGAAAGAGCGCGGCCAGCAACGCCAAGCAAGAGCGTGCAGCAGCTCAGCCAGCAGTGGAGAGAAACTGCTATCAGCGAACCAGCACGGGCGCGTTCGCGCATCTTCAAGGAGAGGGAGCGCGCGCCACCAGCGTGCCATCAGCACCAGCATCAGCACCAGAGCGTGCCAACAGCGCGCCACCAGCGTGCCACCAGAACCAGCACCAGCGCCACCACGAGCGAATCGTGAGCCTGCAATCTACAACCGCCGACGACGGAGCACCAGCGTGCCGCTGCGGGCGTGCTTCTAACGCCGTCTACCAGACGGTCATCTCAGCTACAACAACGCATCTACTCGTTCACCAACGTCCGTCGAGTCCGAACCAACTACTGAAAGAAGAATCAACTGATACGTATGATACACTGCCCCCCACTACACACAAACCAGACGTCTGCTTGACGCAAAGAATCGATTCCGAACATTGGCCTACTCTTTCACCACTCACACCATTCAACACACACACACACGGGTCATTAACAAAGCCTAAAAACCTCAAGCCATTGAACCATCCGTGATTGTGGAAACATCGCAACGACCGAGTGAATAATCTATCGTTTTTAAGAGTGTTCATAATTTTCTCTGTAATGTTGTGCTGGGGCTGTACTTCTAACCGCATAAATTACCAACTGACCCATTAACAAGGATTCGTTCTTGGCACCTCACCACGGAGCGCCGCTCGCGGGGTTGAAGAGCGGGTTCAACCGGTTCCCTGCCAGGGGTCTGGCCACAATCAATTAAAAGATTGGCCCGAGATAAGGATCTCAAAAGGAAACATCGCCACCCATTGAGTCGCGTTGAGAAGTTGATTAGGAATACTTGAGTCGTTCGTTAATATTTGTCTTTCTGCATAATCTTGCCGGTATCCACGAATGAAATAACGAATTCAAACGCATATTTGTGCCTCCAAGAATAATACTGGTTGGAGTGCCCTGTCAACGAGTAGCGTTGCATAATAATCAGTCATCCTATTGTTAACAACGTGACAATAATTGCATTAAGGGCCGCGCATGATCAATGACCGAATGCTGTTTTGTCTGACAATTCAAGTAACGAAGCATTGTGGCCAACGAGTGGTGTTGATAAGGCAATTCGAAGTATTTCAGTCGAACGCTTTAAATGCATAATCATTATGAATCAATGAACGAACATCAACGTGGTACTGTGCTGACGATTTCAAGCATAATAGCTTCGCATATCAGGATGTATTAAGGATTGGATACGAATCAAAGACCAAGTGCCGTGTTGTGTAACAATTCAAGCATACGAGTTTGCATATTATAAAGTTAAGGTTTGATAGAATAGTTCGCATGTTTTTAATCTCTCTCTCAACAACCGATCAATTGCGTTACGCGTCGGGAATTAACCACAGGTGCCGCTATCGAGGTGAAACAACGCAATCGTGATGGTATCATGTTCACGCTGTGTTGAAATTCCAAAATCCCGAGATTGAGTTTTCATATTATCCAAAAATTAAAGTTAGCTAGAAATAAAATTGATTAAAGCAGAAGGTTTGTGTGTGATTCTTCCTGAAATTCTGCATAATATTGTTCTGCGTATGAGATCTGAATCCTGGGGACCTATCATAAGCACACTATCACCACATGATCCATAACACACATAATCCGTAATGTTCAATCGAGAGTAATCGTATTCTTATCGATAATACGGAATTAAAGAGCAGAGTCGAATCGACTCTCTCTCATTCACGCTCACAACGCATGCGTCACTGCATACGATTAATTGCGTTATTCCAATTCATAACACAATCCTCGTCACTGAGGCTCGACCTGATAATCCATAACGACCTGCATTATCCTAACCACGCCCACTCGCATAAATTAATACGATTATCTCTTGAATCCGCATAATTTATGCACATAATTACACTAATTAACATAATTTCGGATAAATTATGCTAATTTCAAATTTCATTTAATTTTCATTATTTTCATCAATTTTCATAACACCTACATATACAACAGTATACATATGGTAGAACATATATGATATTAGACGAGGACCAATTCAGTGCTAACATCGGTAACACGGACCCAGATCGTCATCAGCGACCAACATCGTCAACAGGGATGCTCGCCGCGTCAATAGAGACCCACATCAAAAGGGACGCTCACCTCTTTAATCCGGACCCATATCTTCAATCAGGACCCACATCGTCAACAGTGACCCACAACATGAATATGGACACTCACCTCGTCAGTAGGGACCCACATCGTCAACAGTGACCCACAACATGAATATGCACACTCACCTCGTCAGTAGGGACCCAGATCGTCAACAGTGACCCACAACATGAATATGGACACTCACCTCGTCAGAAGGGACCCACATCGTCAACAGTGACCCACAACATGAGTATGTTCACGCTTTTGTTTGTTGCGGTTGCACCCGAGTCAAGGGCCGCACGGCTCACAGGACTCTACACCTGACACGTGAAACAAATTAAACTGAAGACGACGTCTCGCCAGCATGCGTCTATCCTCCACTCGTGGCTTCTGTCACGCGGCTTCCACGATTTCGCCTGAGAGTCTCCCGCCGCGTGCCCCCATAGGTCTTCTCCATCGGTCGCTCGACTCGCGTAGACCATTCATCCGCGTGGTCCACGTGGTCAAAGAAGAAGTTGGTACCGGCCAAGGCAGCACAACGCCAGTAACACAGACTTATGTTAATGGTCGATAAGAGTGAAGTACAGTACGTCATAACCCACTCATTTCAAATGCTTGCCACATAATTCGTTGCTATTGGTCACATAAAGAACTTGGAATTGCTAATGCTGTGCCACCTCAGGTTCTAAGGCAAAGTGAAATGTCTGCTCTGGGCCGGTCAAGGGCACCATTTCTGGGATGAAACTATCACATTCACGACACGTGATAAAGCATATAAGCAGTATGCACTGCTGTAACCTTAGCAGATACCCACCACAGTCAGTATGCACTGCTGTAGTGAAATCAGGTACCACCACAGCATGCACTGATGTAATTATAGCAGGTACCACTAGTCAGTATGCCTGCTGTTATCATAGCAGGTACCACCACAGTATGCACTGCTGTAACCTTAGCAGGTACCCACCACAGTCAGTATGCACTGCTGTAGTGAAATCAGGTACCACCACAGTATGCACTGATGTAATTATAGCAGGTACCACTAGTCAGTATGCCTGCTGTTATCATAGCAGGTACCACCACAGTATGCACTGCTGTAACCTTAGCAGGTACCACCACAGTCAGTATGCCTGCTGTAATCATAGCAGGTACCACCACAGTCAGTATGCACTGATGTAATTATAGCAGGTACCACTAGTCAGTATGCCTGCTATCATAGCAGGTACCACCACAGTCACTATACCTGCTGTAATCATATCAGGTACCACCACAGTCAGTATACCTGCTGTAATCATAGCATGTACCACTACGGTTAGTATGTACTGCTGTAATCATAGCATAAAAAAATATAACGATACTATCATAGAATGTTAACTAAACGAGCATAAATTTTTAACTAATTTAGGATAAACATTAAACTTAATGAGTATTAATAAATATACTGTATTAGCATACATATTAAAATTAATTAGCATACCAAAATTAGCATAGGACAACCGTTGACCAATCGCTGCGCACCATCGCCGGAGACGCGCCCAGGTTTGCCTCTCGACCAATCGGATCGCTGGCCCTCCCCCCTCCCCACTTTGGCACACGGCGACCAATAAGATCGCGGGAGGACGCTACCGTTTTTAATGCCCTACACGCTGAACGCCGCGCGCCCATGTGCGTGTGAATGTTTAGTTTTTGTTTTAATTATTTTAATCATTAAAGTTCGCGAGTGTCAAGGTAAGCTACGTTGACTTTTTTAAAGCATTTTCTCAAGAGAACCGTTGTTGCTGCGGCTGCGGTTGTTGTGAAAGGCCCGGTACACCCTGAGGCCTTGCCTAGACTAAGACTAGGACAGCCTTGATGTCACGTGGGTCCACACTCTTTGCGTCTTTCGGTAAAGTCACGGAGGTAGAAAATAAAATGTATTTATTATTTAATTTAATTACATTTTATTTTATACCTACGTTAAATTTAATTTAAAATTTTAATGAAGTAAATTAAAATTCATTTTATACCTATGTATTTTTTTATGAATGAATATTTTTTATAATTTAAATTAAATTTATTTTGTTATATCTACGTTTAATTTAATTTTGTAATAAATTAAAATTTTTAATTTATTTTATTTCATACCTACGTAAAATTTAATTGAAAATTTGTATTAATTACATTTATTTCAATGAATTTTATTTTATACCTACGTTAAATCAATTTTTTATAAATTAAATTTATTTTAATTACATTTATTTTATACCTACGTAATTTTTTTTTATAAATTATTCTTTTTACATTTATTTTATCTTATACCTACGTTAAATTAAATGTTTTAATAAATTAAATTTATTTTATTTAAATTACATTTATTTCATTTAATACCTACGTTTAATTTAATTTTTAAAATAAATTACATTATTTTATTTAAATTAATTTTATACCTACGTTAAATTACATTTTTAATAAATTATCTTATTTTATTTAAATACATTTTTTAAAATAAATTACATTTATTTTATTTAAATTACATTTATTTTATACCTACGTTAAGTTAAATGTTTTAATAACTAAAATTTATTTTCTTTTAATTAAATTTATTTTATTTCATACCTACACATGTACAGTCATTTTAACTGCTCTGACTGCTACAAGCTAAGTGCGGCCTGGAAGCGTATTAAGTAATACATTTTACAATTCCTTATAGAAGAACCCCATACTAATGAACTGACTACGTATCTATATAATTATAAGACCGCACGCAGATACCGCAAAAGCGGACCCCGTTGTCAATGATATAATTCGATGTACGTACAGCAGTTGCAGCAGTTGCTGTACGTACATCATTAAAATTACACCGATTGCAATACGTCACCAAAGACACAATTTTAATTTGACCCCCGGGTCTGATCGCGTTAACTGTGCAGGTGGCGGGTCGAGAGGTTACTTGCACGTGTGTGCAGCTTGTTGAATATTGACGTGCGATGACTTGTGGAGAGGAAGAATGATGCTGATGATGGCGATGCAAGTCTTGAAGTCTGACGTTGTTCTCCGAGTCGTGTAGCCTACCGCGTGCCACTTTGGGGATTGCGTAATGTCATTTTAGTTTCCTCTGTGGAACTTTTTATTTTGTTGATTCTAACGATTGAATTAACGTAGGGCGGGCTTGGGAGCGGCGTTGACGATGTGTTTTGGCGTTACACCAACCAGCACCTTTGCATTCAGAAGTTGGAGGTGCTTTGATTGTTACAGCGAGAGGTGGAATCATCACCGCCATCGTCATGGGTTTAAGTGGGCACGGAGCCCGTCAAGGGAATGGGTAGGTAGAGGAATGGGGTTGGAGAGTATACACAACTTGCATTTCTAGTCATTTCAACAATTTATGGGCATGCGCATTATTAACAGTATCCTGATTGATGAGCTAAACAAAATCGCAATTTAATCGTGAATCTATTGTCATAAATGAGTCCGAAATATCAATAGTCATGCTCAAAACCGCATTCCTATTGTTATAAAAAATCATTGTACCCCCATTCATGATGACAATTCCAATATGGTCATTATGATGCTCAGAATTAGTTATATTCTCAGAATCATGAACATTTATTAAAACAGCAGTGTGCTCAAAATGCTCATTTAACAATTTCAACATGTACACAATCAATTCCAAGATTCTAATCAAAGTAAGTCCTATGTATCGTGGTGTTTTCATGCATATCCATTATTGCGTGCCCCCCCCCAAAAATATACAAAAGTCTATTTTTATAATGTTTGCACGGTGTACAGTCTGGAAATTACCCACATGGCAAATTTAAAGCTTGGTGCGTGTCGGGAAGTACGCTAAACATTTTGAACAGACGCACACATTCACAACTTTGCCTTTGATATATATGGAGATTGGTAATAAATTGTTAATTTAACTACTTTCAAGCTGACTGATTGGAAATAGGAATAGCACTGGCTCACCACGGGGCTTGTCGCATGGTATCTGGGCACTTTATTTGAAACGTAAACCCCACAGTGTGTGAGTTAAATTCCTCGCAAGTTGCGTCCACAGAGACAGACAGACAGACAATGACGTTTCTAGGTAAGAGTAAGAAATTAATCTACGTGTCGAGGCGAGACGAGAGAGCCAAGAGGTCACCTCGTTAGATGGGGCGGCGCGTCAACCTTAGTCACGTGACTGAAGGAGTGTGGGCGTGCCGTGCGTGTGTGTCGTGTACTGTGTGTGTGTGTGTACCGTGTGTGTTTGTACTGTGCGTGTGTGTGTACTGTGCGTGTGTACTGTGTGTGTGTACCGTGCATGTACCGTGCGTGTGTGTGTACTGTGCGTGTGTACTGTGCGTGTGTACTGTGCGTGTGTGTGTACTGTGCGTGTGCGTGTGTACCGTGTGTGTGTACTGTGCGTGTGTATACTGTGCGTGTGTACTGTGCATGTGTGTGTACCGTGCGTGTGTGTGTGTACTGTGCGTGTGCGTGTGTACTGTGCATGTGTGTGTACCATGCGTGTGTGTGTGTACCATGCGTGTGTGTGTGTACTGTGTGTGTGTGTGTACACTGTGTGTGTGTGTACCGTGTGTAACGTGTGTGGCAGTAGTCTAGCGGTTAGTGCGCTGCTCTACAAACATGACGACCCGAGTTTGATTCTCGCTCACAGCCAACACCCAGTGACGATTCTTTAGGATATGTTTTTCAAACGAACGGTTGTTTGGGTTGCGTTGTGTTCTTTAAAGTTACTTGCAATTCAAATACAGGTGTGTTGCTGGTGGTTGTGATGCCAGACGATAACATTGTGAGGAGCAATGCCTGAATCCTTACCCTTGGGGTTCCTCATGAGGGTGCAGAGTCCTCCACTCGGGGCAGGAGACTGCCAAACAACAAGGAGTGGCTCTTATTCTGAATAAAAGAATGAAGGCGGCGTGGGAAGGTGGCGGCGAGGTGTGGGAAGCTGTAAGCCCCAGGCTACTTTGGGCTCGCCTCCCCATCAACAGGAGGCAGAGAATGGTGGTGGTGGTGGCTGCTTACGCCCCCACCGAAGATGAACATCAGTGGAGGGATGCAGGCAAGCCCGTGGATTCAGATTCCTTCTATAACCTCCTGTGACAGGTGTTAGCTAAAAGTGGCCCCTCGGGATAGAGTCATCCTGTTGGGTGACTTCAATGCCCGAGTTGGTCATGATGCTGGCACCTGGTCTGGAGCGATTGGAAGGCATGGGCCAGATCAACTCAATAACAATGGTAGGAGGCTGTTAGACTTCTGTGCAGCCTGTGGGCTTGTCATTGCCAACACGCTGTTCTGGCATCTGTGCATCCAGACAACATCATGGATTCACGCCGGGTCCAAGCAAGAACATCCGCTGGACTATATAGCAGTGGACCAGCGAATGCAGGCCCATGTCTACAGTGCTGCTGACCTCACTGACCATTAGCTTTTCATATGTAAGATCTGTGGGCTGGGTAAATCTGTGAGCAGGAGCGAGAGACAATTAAGCTCCCAAGCATTCACTACGTTATACACAACATATTTACACTCATAAGTCACTTGCCTAATTGCCTCAGCAACTTGGTGTTTCGTATCGAATCTCATCTCAAACAATCGAAGGGCGCCCCTAAGTGGCAGCTGCCCCTGTGTGGCACAAGGTGGCCCTCCACCGGCCTGCACGTGGCATGAGTCTGTCGGTAGGGGGCGATCATTGACACGTCATCTACGTTGTGGAGTTTCCGGATAATGTTTTGGAATTACCACAATTTTGACCGTGACACCAACATGCAATGATCTGTGCGTTGTGAGTGACACAATACTCTGTTTTACATCCGCCGTGAAGCAGAACAGCGCATAATGTGGTGAATGTTACTGGGGTTGCCAGGTGTGCCTGTCGGATTTGAACTTTGAATCTCTGCAACAAATAAAGAATGCGCTACCATATTCCTGGTTCTTTCGGCAAAGTCACGTAGATAGAAAACAAAAAATAAACAAAATAAAAGATAAAAAAATGAAAAAATACAAATAACAAATAAAAATAATACATTAAAAAAAATAATTGATTATAAGATGCCATGGGTCGACTGACTCAGATGACTGGCCGATGCATCGCCTTTGCCCCCCACTACACACACACAGTGTGTGTACATGTACACACACTGTGTACATGTACACACACTGTGTGTGCACGTGTACGCACACAGAGTGTGTACACACACACACTGTGTGTTTGTATACAGTGTGTGTGTACACACAGTGTACACACACACTGCATACGCAATAATGTCCACGTTGTTGCTGAGTTCACACACCCAAGGGAGGGGGCAATGGAAAATGAAGCTAAATCAACTTAGACTCCATCCCCGCTCTGTGACGTCACCACTCAGCATGACCTCATCGGCATAAAGTGCCAGCGGGAGGTGTATCTCGCTAGTGACGTCATGTCACCAAGGTATTCACACTCCCCCAACCCCGTCCACAGTGCTCTTGATCGTGACGTCACCTCCGCTTGGGTCACTGCCGATATCAATCCAGTGGCAATCCTTATTTGGGCAAAGGTACGCCCAGTGACTGGCGGTTCATTAACATAATGTATCCGTTGAAGCCGTCGAGTGTTTATTGCGACAGGTTCAGCAGCCACACCCCATTCCTCGACGTATGGCCCGGGCTCATTAACATAATTTATTCAGTTACAGAGCCGCTCTTTGTGGGAGGGGCGTGTCTCTTATCCCGGCAGTGACGTCATGTTACCTGCTTACCCGTGTGACGTCGCGAGGTAACAGGAGGCTGCCGATCCGCGCTTGCACTGAAATCCGAGGTGAGAAATTCTCATCGTTGTGGTGGTTGTTGTTGTTTACCAAGGTAGAGCCTCTCTCTCGTAGGGATGTCAGTTGAGTAGCAGCGAGCATGGGAATCGATGTCCAGGTTGGAACTTTACAACGCGGGGCCTAGCCACGCGGGGCCTTGCCTCCTGCCCTCACCTGATTGCGTTCGCTTTAATTATCTCGCTTAAGTTTAATTTGTCTTCACCCGGCTCGCCACTTTGTAACTTTGTTTTATTGTAAATATTCACGCAGTTTTTATTTTCGTTTTTTTGTTAGCAGGCCAAGCCCGCTTGAGCTGCTATACCGCTCTTGTTATCAGAAGCGACCTGCCCACAACAACACAAGGTGAGGCTTTGTCAACGTGTGTGAATGTTTTGACTTAAAACTTTGGTGACTGCAGGAATTATTATTCTTGGTTTTTTCGGTAAAGTCATGTAGATAGAAAATTAATAAAAATAACAATGAAAATAAATAAAAAATAAATTGTAACTAAAGCAAAACAACTCACGTCGTTTTGATCGCAACACAAGTGGCCTTTATTTAATGTAATTGTATTATCTGTTATTGTTATTTTTTATCTACGTAACTTTACCGAAAGAAACAAGAATACGTGTGTCAATGTCTATCGGTCAAAGACGCTATACGGAGAGACGCGCAAACTCCAAATATACAGCAGGCGTCACGGTTGGGATCGAACCCATGACTTCCTGTATACCAGGTGAGGTAGTTAACATCTCACCACGGAGAGAGACACGCAAACTCCAGTTAGCCACGGCTATGTTCGTTGATCCTCAATTAATTACTTGGTGGAGTGAGAAAGCATTCATGCCGAGCAGATGAAGGTGGCCAGGCATGATTCTAGACACGTCACCGCCTGTTTACTCAGTGACAGTGTACAGTTTGTGTTTGCAGTAACATCTATTAACTCTGTTGAACACGGAGGTTATATCATGACAATTGTTTACTTTTGTTTTCCTCTGGAACTCTTTATATGAATGTAAACAGGAAGTTAACACAGCACACACATGCAGCTGAAGTCGGAACTGTTCATCCCAGCATTTAAGGACATCTGAGCCTGGATTCACACCTCTAAGTTGCGATTGAACGTTAATTTATGCATTTCTGCCTAACACAAATAGTATTGTTTTCAACACCCTTTGCTATGTCAGCTGAATTTAGCTCTCATAAATATTCCTTTTGTAGCCAGACAGCCGAAATTGTGTGCTCGGAGTTTTGGGTGAACATTCATTTTGAAGATTCGAGGGCTTCCAGGCATGTTTATGACCATTTGCCCTCTCAGTGTGTGCCATAACAGCCCGTGTGATGAATTTGGGACACTTTTCCACTATATCATGAATATATGAATAAGTATAGACGTGTAAGTCACGTGCTACTGTGTATATATGCTTTCCTCTGTGCATCGATACTGACGTGTAGATGGTGTGGATATTATTTTTTTCTGTCTGCAGCTGACACTTCCTCTGACGCTTCCTCCGCAGAATTGGTCTGATGGAGCAAATGCACTCAGCGCAGCTCGGTAGGACAAGTCAACAATGCGACCAGCGTGCATACAGCACAGATCGGACTGGAAATTTGACACGCCATGAGAGAACTCACACGGGAGAGAAACCCTTCAGGTGCAGTGTGTGTGGGAAGGCGTTTGCACATTCATCTACTCTTGTAGCACACCAGAGAACACACACGGGAGAGAAACCCTTCAAGTGCAGTGTGTGTGGGAAGGCGTTTGCACATTCATCTACTCTTGTAGCACACCAGAGAACACACACGGGAGATAAACCCTTCAGGTGCAGTGTGTGTGGGAAGGCGTTTGCACGTTCATCAAATCTTGAAGTACACCAGAGAACACACACGGGAGAGAAACCCTTCAAGTGCAGTGTGTGTGGAAAGGCGTTTGCACAGTCATCTACTCTTGTAATACACCAGAGGACACACACAGGAGAGAAACCCTTCAGGTGCAGTGTGTGCGCGAAGGCGTTTGCACGTTCATCTAATCTTGTAGAACACCAGAGAACACACACGGGAGATAAACCCTTCAGGTGCAGTGTGTGTGGGAAGGCGTTTGCACGTTCATCAAATCTTGTAGCACACCACAGAACACACACGGGAGAGAAACCCTTCAAGTGCAGTGTGTGTGGGAGGGCGTTTGCACATTCATGTACTTTTGTAATACACCAGAGAACACACACGGGAGAGAAACCCTTCAAGTGCAGTGTGTGTGGAAAGGCGTTTGCACAGTCATCTGCTCTTGTAATACACCAGAGGACACACATGGGAGAGAAACCCTTCAAGTGCAGTGTGTGTGGGAAGGCATTTGCAAATTCATCAAATCTTCAAGTACACCAGAGAACACACAAGCATCAGAAGATCCACAAGGAGTGCAGTCTGAAATCAGCTTGTGAAAGTCAAAGTGCCGCAATGAGCCCATCCCTCATGAAACACGAACCGGAGGAAAATCCCAGCTTGGACACTTTTAAAGGTATCGAGGTGAAATATGAAGAGGTGATGGTGAAATGTGAAGAAGTGACGGTGAAATGTGAAGAAGTGATGGTGAAGAGGGAAGAAGTGAAGGTGAAATGTGAAGATGAAGATTCAACTCCAAAATGGGACCTTCACATCGATGGAGGCAACGTGAAGCAGGAGGAGAATTCTGACTGAGGCAGAGCGAGGCAACTCCCAGCAGTTTGTGGAAGTGGAGGTGTGGGTGGACTTCCTAGACAATACAAAGTCAAATGGAGACCCGGTAGATGTGTAAACTTTGCGTTTAATAATTGTGTTTTTTTATTTTATTTTGGGCACCTTTATAATACATGCCACAGGACCCGCACGAGCTTAATCCGGCACTGTCCGGGATACCGTTCCAGTGGCCAACCAGGCTGTTGAAACCACCGCGGGTGGAGTTGAGGGTGACGGTGGAGGGCGCGAAGGGGGCGAGTGATGCCGATGGGCGGCGAGGGGGTCATCCGAGAGGATGCCCAGTGGGGAGACGAAACAATGAAATCGCTCCACGTGTCAGGTTATGTTGATATCGAAAACTGACACATAACTGACATGCCATAAATAGGAAATTAACTCTGCTTATTCGAATCAATGTATTCATATATGTTGATAAACTGTTTTCAAGCAGATTGTCTCTAATGGTGACAACAGGGACCACGTGATTGTTTAAAAATGTCTTTGATTATAACTATAATTGCCTACAATTCGTCATGTGTAGCTTATTTAGACTATAATTTATTCACTACCCAAACTGTATTTACTTGAAAACATAGAGCTGATATTTGTAAGCAGTCTTTTTTATTTATACGTTAAGTGGAATTGGTAAAAAAATATTTGTACACGTACAGGCGTTGTGGTCCATAAGTCTGGTGACACAGAGGCGTTGTGGTCCATAAGTCTGGTGACACAGAGGCGTTGTGGTCCATAAGTCTGGTGACAGAGGCATTGTGGTCAATAAGTCTGGTGACACAGGCGTTGTGGTCCATAAGTCTGGTGACAGAGGCGTTGTGGTCCATAAGTCTGGTGACACAGAGGCGTTGTGGTCCATAAGTCTGGTGACAAAGGCGTTGTGGTCCATAAGTCTATGGGCAGTGTTGAGTCTATGGCAGTGTTGAATCTATGGAAGTGTTGAGTCTATGGGTAGTGCTGAGTGTGTAGACAGTGTTGAGTCTATGGGTAGTGTTGAGTCTATGGGCAGTGTTGAGTCTATGGCAGTGTTGAGTCTATGGGCAGTGCTGCGTGTATGGGCAGTGTTGAGTCTATAGTAGTGTTGAGTCTATGGGTGGTAGTGTTGAGTCCATGGGTAGTGCTGAGTCTATGGGCAGTGCTGATTATATGTGCAGTGTTGAGTCTATAATAGTGTTGTGTCTATAGTAGTGTTGAGTCTATGGGTGGTAGTGTTGAGTCTATGGTAGTGTTGAGTCTATAGTAGTGTTGAGTCTATGGTAGTGTTGAGTCTATGGGTGGTAGTGTTGTGTCTATGGTAGTGTTGTGTCTATGGTAGTGTTGAGTCTATGGTAGTGTTGAGTCTATGGGTGGTAGTGTTGTGTCTATGGTAGTGTTGTGTCTATGGTAGTGTTGAGTCTATGGGTGGTAGTGTTGAGTCTATGGGCGGTAGTGTTGAGTCTATGGTAGTGTTGAGTCTGTGGTAGTGTTGAGTCTATGGTAGTGTTGAGTCTATGGTAGTGTTGAGTCTATGGTAGTGTTGTGTCTATGGTAGTGTTGAGTCTACAGTGAGGGAAAAAAGTATTTGATCCCCTGCTGGTTTTGTACGTTAGCCCCATGACAAAGAAATGATCAGTCTATAATTTTAATGATACGTTTATTTGAACAGTGAGAGACAGAACAACAACAACAAAATCCATAAAAACGCTTCGCTACGTGGCCACGAGTGACGGTGAAATATGAAGAAGGGGCGACCTTGAAGCGTGAAGGTCAGGAATCTTCTCCGGGTGCTCCTCCTCCCACGTTTGCAGGTGCCTATCAACGTCATCACAGCATCCCAATGGCAGTATTCTCGACACGAATATCTCGAGACTCAAGAAGGCTATTCTGGATAAAAATCATTTGCGTTATTCTCATGATTATTGTAATTCTCATGTGTGTATGTTGAACTCCTTTCGCACAGTACGTAGCCAACCTTGCTATACATCCTAAAAAGACTAGAATAGTCATCCTATGCAGAGACCGGTGCCTGCCAATAAATGTGTAACTTCCACCCTCGAGCTCAGATAAGAGCCGTCAAATGTATATTTGACAATGGTGACACTTTGCTTTGTGTTTCTGGATAAGGTTAACATATAGGTTGCATTTTGCATTCAAACAGATGACTATACAGGAATACAGCTTCTGACCTTCAAGTGTGCATAACGTTCATTTTATTTAAGCCGAGATGCCATTCATTAATGTGAATGGAAATAAGCTCAAATATACGTTTTATGAAAGTATACCACATTGATGAAATTTATGGTGTGCATTATTGAAGGTCTGTGAACTTTATAACAGTCTTCCCAGCAAGTGAAGAAACTTGTCAAGCATTTCTAAAACACTTTATATAAACAAGGTTAATGTTTTAATGGTATCTGTGAAAGCAGAGGATGGAGCTCTTTTTTCATCAGCGGAGTACGGTGCCACACTCCTCTTACACAGCAACTCTTTGAGTTTATGGATCACGCAGAGATCGTAAAACTCTGCACGCCCGACTTGCAGGGCAGCACTGTGGTGTCTGTAATGAAATATGGATGATGAATGTTAGCAACTGCTCAGTCTGCTGTGTGTGTATATATATTTACATTTCTGCTCTAATTTGATGCGTGAGAAGGGGAGATCCATTTTTCACTTAATGGGAACCAGTCTTTCCAAAAAAAGACTGCAGTATAGTGGCTGTACAAATATACTTACAGCTTTGTTGAACAGCACCGCTCACCTTCATTACAGTGGAGATAACCCATGTATATCGGTTCACCAACATTGATCTGTTGTTCACACGTTACTAAGGTTGTGGTTATGGTGGTGGAGACAGAAAAACACATTCTCATCCCCACAGTCCACAATTGTAATGCGAGCTTGTGATCTTTGCAGGTCTTTCTCCGGGTCAGACCACCTTGCCTTGCACATGAAGAGTGTTGTACGTGTAGAGGTGTTACGGGAGGGTGACACGCGGTTGTGTAACGGTGGCCACAAACACGTGTAGAGGCGTTACGGGAGGGTGACACGCGGTTGTGTAACGGTGGCCACAAACATGTGTAGAGGTGTTACGGGAGGGTGACACGCGGTTGTGTAACGGTGGCCACACAAACACTTGTAGAGGTGTTACGGGAGGGTGACACGCGGTTGTGTAACGGTGGCCACAAACACGTGTAGAGGTATTACGGGAGGGTGACACGCGGTTGTATAACGGTGGCCACAAACACATCCGCTACGGCCACCACCCTGGGGGACTGTGGGGGACGCTGTGATCACTCCCAGCCCCGCCCCTCAGTGAGGGACACTATAAATGGTGGGACCCGGGGAGCTGAGAGGCAGTTCGACTCAAGCAAGATGAAGAGCCAGTGAAGAATGAAGATCGACTAGCCAGACCCTGGAACTCCTTTGGCCCGCTGCCCTTCTGAGTGCCGGGCAAGGCAAGCCAGGGTGTGACACCAGAGCCAAGAGGGCCGATGTCCTTCGGAGGGCCGGACTCGTGTGGCTGGTGATCGGGACCTGCGCCCAAGCTGGGCCAGGTCAGACAGCCTCCTGAGAGAGGACCAGGATAGAGGGAACCAGGGAGCTAGCATGGGCTAAGGCTCGGGAAACGTTTCCCTCTGTAGAGTACGGGCGAAGAGGCCGTTACCTCTTCAAGTATCAGATTAGCCACTGTGGAGTGAAGTGTTTGTAATGAATACGTGTTGCCTCTGAAGAATAAGTCTCCGTCGTCAATAAGGCCACTACACTTGCACAGCTGCTTCTGAAGTTGCTTGAAAGAGCCATTCTTACCCAATAGACAGTTATTCACCATGACACAGGGGGTTATTTTGGGGGGTTATATATAAATGTTGTGTCGTTAAATCTGCCACCACCCGGAGCAGCCAACTAGTAAGGTGTTTCACTTAAACAGAAGACGCCAATTCGTCACTAGTACAACTCACGCCGGTGTGTTGGGGAGCGAAGCCACAACATTAACAATCTGAGTACGACTTGGCATGTTCTGTTTGTGACGAACCTTACAAATTGGCTGTGTCGGATGGTGGCAGGTTTCACGACACAGTTACGTATTCACGCGATCTAACCCAATAAAACCTACGAGGATGATATTTTGATTTATAGCTTTCGTGACTGCAGGGATTCATATTCTTGGCTCTTTCGGTAAAGTCACCACCACATAGAAGCGAAACAATAAAACCAAGAATAAGGATGATATTGGTCGCAAAAGCCGACGTGTTAAACAGTTCTTCACCACATTTCAATAATTCAGCAATGTATTTTGATCGCTCAAAGGTAAACTACCATATATGTAAATGCAGAAATAAATGTTTTACAAGACTGTTTGTTTGAGCTCTTGTTGGTGATTTGGCTAAGATCTTCAACTTGGCTACACTTGAGAATCTGGTTTAATTTTGCACGCTCGCCTGGGTTTGAATCCAGGATCGGCGGTGCTGGGCTCAGTCATTTGACGCAGCATTACACCTCCAAACCACCTGTCGACTTTCTCATTTATTTTTCTTTATTTTTCACCTACGTGACTTTACCGAACAAAACCAAAAAGTATGAATCCTTGCAGTCACGAAAGCTTAAAATCTAGAAGGAAAAATATGTCTATATTTGTGCCTTCAAGAATAATACTGGTTGGAGTGCCCTTTCAACGAGTAGCGTTGCATAATAATCAGTCATCCTATTGTTAGCAACGTGACAATAATTGCATTAAGGGCCGCGCATGATCAATGACCGAATGCTGTGTTGTGTGACAATTCAAGTAACGAAACATTGCGGCCATTGAGTGGTATTGATAAGGCAATTAGAAGTATTTCAGTCGAACGCTTTAATTTCATAATCGTTATGAATCAATGAACGAACATCGACGTGGTACTGTGCTAAAGATTTCAAGCATAATAACTTCGCATATCAGAATGTGTTAAGGATTGGATACGAATCAAAGACCGAGTGCCGTGTTGTGTAACAATTCAAGTATACGAGTTTGCATATTATAAAGTTAAGGTTTGATAGAATAGTTCGCATGTTTTTAATCTCTCTCTCAACAACCGATCGATTGCGTTACGCGTCGGGAATTAACCACAGGTGCAGCTATCGAGGTGAAACAACGCAATCGTGATGGTATCATGTTAACGCTGTGTTGAAATTCCAAAATCCCGAGATTGAGTTTTCATATTATCCAAAAATTAAAGTTAGCTAGAAATAAAATTGATTAAAGCAGAAGGTTTGTGTGTGATTCTTCCTGAAATTCTGCATAATATTGTTCTGCGTATGAGATCTGAATCCTGGGGACCTATCATAAGCACACTATCACCAAACATAATCCATAACACACATAATTCATAATGTTCAATCAAGAGTAATCGTATCCTTATCGATAATACGGAATTAAAGAGCAGAGTCGAATCGACTCTCTCTCATTCACGCTCACAACGCCCGCGTCACTGCATACGATTAATTGCGTTATTTCAATTCATAACACAATCCTCGTCACCGACCTGATAATCCATAACTACCTACATTATCATAACCACGCCCACTCGCATAAGTTAATAAGATTATCTCTCGAATCAGCATAATTTATGCGCATAATTACACCAATTAACATACATTCGGATAAATTATGCAAATTTCAAATTTCCTTTAATTTTCATTATTTTCATCAGTTTTTATAAGACCTATATATACAACAGTGTACACAGACATTGTACACACACACACTGTACACACACACAGTGTACACACACACAGTGTACACACAGTGTAAACACACAGTATAAACACACACAGAGTGTACACACACACACAGTGTAAACACACAGAGTGTACACACACAGTGTAAACACACAGTAAACACACAGTCTAAACACAGTGTAAACACACACACAGTGTACACACACAGTGTACACACACGCATTGTGTACACACACAAACAGTGTACACACACAGTGTACACACACACATTATGTACACACACACATTGTGTACACACACAGTGTACACACACACAGTGTACACACTGTGCACACAGTTTACACACACACACAGTGTACACACACACAGTGTACACACAGACACATTGCGTACACACACAGTGTACACACAGACACATTGCGTACACACACAGTGTACACACACAGTGTACACACACACAGTGTACACACACATTGTGTACACACACAGTGTACACACACTGTGTACACACACAGTGTGTACGTGTACACACACAGTGTACACACACACAGTGTACACACAGTGTACACACACACAGTGTACACACAGTGTACACACACATACAGTGTACACACAGTGTACACACACAGTGTACACACACACAGTGTACACACAGTGTACACACACACAGTGTACACACACAGTGTACACACACATACAGTGTACACACAGTGTACACACACACTGTACATACACAGTGCACACACACACAGTGTACACAAACACTGTACACACACAGTGTACACACACATATTGTGTACATACACACAGTGTACACACACACAGTGTACACACACACACACGGTGTACACACAAACAGTGTATACACACAGTGTACACACACACAATGTACACACACACAGTATATACACACAGTGTGCACACACACAGTATATATATACAGACACACAGTGTACACACACACAGTGTACACACAGTGTACACACAATGTACACACACACAGTGTACACACACACACTGTCCACACACACAGTGTACACACACACAGTGTACACACACACACTGTACACACACAGTGTACACACACACACAGTGTACACACACACATACACACAGTGTACACACACAGTGTATACACACAGTGTACACACACACAGTGTACACACACAGTGTACACACACACAGTGTACACACACACACTGTACACACACAGTGTACACACACACACAGTGTACACACACACATACACACAGTGTACACACACAGTGTATACACACAGTGTACGCACACACACACACAGTGTACACACACAGTGTATACACACAGTGTATACACTGTGTGTGTACACTGTGTGTGTACACTGTGTGTACACTGTGTGTGTACACTGTGTGTACACTGTATGTGTGTGTATACAGTGTATACACACAGTGTATACACACACACAGTGTACACACACACAGTGTACACACACACAGTGTATACACACAGTGTACACACACACAGTGTACACACACACACGGTGTATACACAATAATGTCCACGTTGTTGTAGCTGAGCCCACGCACCCAAGGTAGGGAGCGATGAAAATTAATCTAAATCAAATTAAACTCCAATCCCGCTCTGTGACGTCACCACTCAGCATTGCTTCATCGGCGTGAAACGCCAGGGGGAGGTGTTCATCGCAAGTGACGTCATGTCACCATGATATTCCTCTGCGCTCTTGAGCGTGACGTCGCCTCCGCTTGGGTCACTGCCGATTGAGTTCCAGTGCCAATCCTTATTTGAGCAAAGCTACGCCCAGTGACGGCAACTCATTAACATAATTTATTCGTTAAAGCGGACGAGTTCATTGCCCACGACACATGGGACAAGTAACATTAACATAATTTATTTATTCTCTATTTAGTTGTGGGAGGAGCGTGTATCGTTCCCCGGATGTGACGTCATGTCACCTGCTGCCGCGTGACGTCACGAGGTAACACTGCACTGAAATCCGAGGTGAGAAATTCTCATTGCGATTGTGGTTGTGGTGGTGGTGGTTGTTGTGGTTGTTGTTTACCAAGGTAGAGCCTCGCTCTCTCTCGTAGGGATGTCAGTTGAGTAGCAGCGAGCATGGGAATCGATGTCCAGGTTGGAACTTTACAACGCGGGGCCTAGCCACGCGGGGCCTTGCCTCCTGCCCTCGCCTGATTGCGTTTACTTTAATTATCTCGCTTAAGTTTAATTTGTCTTCACCCGGCTCGCCACTTTGTAACTTTGTTTTATTGTAAATATTCACGCAGTTTTTATTTTCTTTTGTTAGCAGGCCAAGCCCGCTTGAGCTGCTATTCCGCTCTTGTTATCAGAAGCGACCTGCCCACAACAACACAGGGTGAGGCTTTGTCAACGTGTGTGAATGTTTTGACTTAAAACTTTGGTGACTGCAGGAATTAATATTCTTGGTTCTTTCGGTAAAGTCACGTAGATAGAAAATAAAATAACAGATAATAATTTTTCTTTTTTACAATGAAGCAAAAACCCCACAACGTTTCTATGGCAACATTAATGTTGAAGATGCGAGGGCTTGCAGGAATATTTATGACATTTGCCTTCTCATTGCGTGCCATGACAGTGCTGTTTGCACAGTCACACTTAGCCACTGTAAGATGTGTTTCTTGGTCGTGTTTTTGTTTTGTTGCTTGTTGTGGTTGCACTCCGATTCAAGAGCAGAATGGCTCATGGGACTATAACCAAAATAAATCAAACTGAAAATCAAAAACTGAAACCGCGTGATGAATTTGGTGAAGTTTTTCACTGCATCTCCAAATATATATAAAAGGCAAAGTTGTGATTGTGTGTTGTCTGTTCAAAATGTTTAGCGTACTTCCCGACATGCAACAAACTGGAAATTTGCCATGTGGGTACTTTCCAGACTGTACACCGTACTAACATTATACAAATACACTTTTGGTTTTTTTGGGGGGGGGAGGGGAGCTCAATAATGTATAGATTTTTTGCACGGCAAGTGAGCTGTGACGTCAAATTTGTCACGTGACCCTCGCACGTGGAAGCGAAACTCATTGTAGTGTACTGGTTAGCGTTGTCTGTGTGTGTCTGTGTGTGTCTGTGTGTCTGTGTGCGTGTGTCTGTCTGTGTGTTTGTGTCTGTGTGTGTGTCTGTGTGTGTGTGTGTGTCTGTGTGTGTGTCTGTGTGTGTCTGTGTGTGTGTGGAAGAGTAACGCATTGTAGTGTAGCGGTTAGCGCTACGCTACGCTACAAACCCGGCGACCCGGGTTCGATTCCCGCTCACGGCCAACACCAGTGACGATTATCTGAACCGGTCCCAGGCCTCCCCTAGGTCGACTCAGCCTCAAATTAGTACCTGGTGCGGTGTGTAAACATTGCCACTAGGGAGACAAAGGCGGTCGGGCGTGGTGCTGGCCACCCACCCCCTCGTGTACCGTTCCGGCCTTCATAGGTGCTGCTCGCTAACAGCACTTGCCCCAACAGTCTGTCAAGGCTATACGGGGGATATTTGTCTTTGTGTCTGTGTGTGTCTGTGTGTGTATCTGTGTGTGTCTGTGTGTCTGTGTGCGTGTGTCTGTGTGTGTCTGTGTGTTTGTGTCTGTGTGTTTGTGTGTGTGTGTGTCTGTGTGTGTGTGTCCATGTGTGTGTGTCTGTGTGTGTGTACGTGTGTGTACGTGTGTGTGTACGTGTGTGTGTACGTGTGTCTGTGTGCGTGTGTCTGTGTGTTTGTGTCTGTGTGTTTGTGTCTGTGTGTGTGTGTCTGTGTGTGTCTGTCTGTGTGTCTGTGTGTGTGTGGAAGAGTAACGCATTGTAGTGTAGCGGTTAGCGCTACGCTACGCTACAAATCGGCGACCCGAGTTCGATTCCCGCTCACGGCCACCACCGGTGACGATTATTTGAATCGCTTCTGGGCCTCCCCTAGGTCGACTCAGCTTCAAACGAGTAACTGTTGTGGTGTGAACATCGCCACTGGGGAGACAAAGGCAGCCGGACGTGGTAGATCCAAGTCCCGGGCGAAGCCGGGTAGTACAGCTAGTCATGAATACGTAAATGAATATAGACGTGTAAGTCACTTGTGACTGTATATATTCATTCCTCCATGGCTCGATACTGACGTGTAGATGGTGTGGATATTCTTATTTTCTGTCTGCAGCTGACGCTGGTCTGATGGAGCAAAGGCAGTCAGCACAGCAGCTGGGTACGACAAGTCAACAATGCGACCAGCGTGCATACAGCACGGATCGGACTGGACATTTGACACAGCACCAGAGAACTCGCACAGGAGAGAAACCCTTCAAGTGCACTGTGTGTGACAAGGCATTTTCAGATTCATCGACTCTTAAAAAACACCAGAGAACACACACAGGAGAGAAACCCTTCAAGTGCACTGTGTTTGGGAAGGCATTTTCACAGTCATCTGCTCTTAAAATTCACCAGAGAACACACACGGGAGAGAAACCCTTCAAGTGCAGTGTGTGGGGGAAGGCATTTTCAGATTCATCTGCTCTTAAAACACACCAGAGAACACACACGGGAGAGACACCTTTCAAGTGCAGTGTGTGTGGGAAGGCATTTTCAGATTCATCTACTCTTAAAAAACACCAGAGAACACACACGGGAGAGAAACCCTTCGAGTACAGTGTGTGGGGGAAGGCATTTTCAGATTCATTTGCTCTTAAAACACACCAGAGAACACACACGGGAGAGAAACCCTTCAAGTGCAGTGTGTGTGGGAAGGCATTTTTAGATTCATCTCATCTTCAAAGACACCAGAGAACACACACGAGAGAGAAACCCTTCAGGTGCAGTGTGTGTCGGAAGACATTTTCAGGTTCATTTGCTCTTAAAACACACCAGGGAACACACACGGGAGAGAAACCCTTCAAGTGCAGTGTGTGTGGGAAGACATTTTCAGATTCATCTCATCTTCAAAGACACCAGAGAACACACACGGGAGAGAAACCCTTCAAGTGCAGTGTGTGTGGGAAGACATTTTCAGATTCATTTGCTCTTAAAACACACCAGAGAACACACACGGGAGAGAAACCCTTCAAGTGCAGTGTGTGTGGAAAGGCATTTTCACAGTCATTTGCTCTTCAAAGACACCAGAGAACACACACGGGAGAGAAACCCTTCAAATGCACCGTGTGTGGGAAGGCATTTTCACAGTCATTTGCTCTTCAAAGACACCTGAGAACACACACGGGAGAGAAACCCTTCAAATGCACTGTGTGTGGGAAGACTTTTTCAGTTTCATCTGCTTTTAAAACACACCAGAGAACACACACGGGAGAGAAACCCTTCAAGTGCAGTGTGTGTGGGAAGGCATTTTCACGGTCATCTGCTCTTAAAACACACCAGAGAACACACACGGGAGAGAAACCCTTCAAGTGCAGTGTGTGTGGGAAGGCATTTTCAGATTCATCTCATCTTCAAAGACACCAGAGAACACACACGGGAGAGAAACCCTTCAAGTGCAGTGTGTGTGGGAAGACATTTTCAGATTCATTTGCTCTAAAAACACACCAGAGAACACACACGGGAGAGAAACCCTTCAAGTGCAGTGTGTGTGGAAAGGCATTTTCACAGTCATTTGCTCTTAAAACACACCAGAGAACACACGGGAGAGAAACCCTTCAGGTGCGGTGTGTGTGGGAGGACATTTTCAGATTCATCTACTCTTAAAAAACACCAGAGAACACACACGGGAGAGAAACCCTTCAAGTGCAGTGTGTGTGGAAAGACATTTTCAGATTCATCTCATCTTCAAAGACACCAGAGAACACACACGGGAGAGAAACCCTTCAAGTGCAGTGTGTGTGGGAAGACATTTTCAGATTCATCTACTCTTAAAAAACACCAGAGAACACACACGGGAGAGAAACCCTTCAAGTGCAGTGTGTGTGGAAAGACATTTTCAGATTCATCTCATCTTCAAAGACACCAGAGAACACACACGGGAGAGAAACCCTTCAGGTGCAGTGTGTGTGGGAAGACATTTTCATATTCATCTACTCTTAAAAAACACCAGAGAACACACACGGGAGAGAAACCCTTCAGGTGCAGTGTGTGTCGGAAGACATTTTCAGGTTCATTTGCTCTTAAAACGCACCAGAGAACACACATGGGAGAGAAACCCTTCAAGTGCAGTGTGTGTGGGAAGGCATTTTCAGATTCATTTGCTCTGAAAACACACCAGAGAACAC
Source organism: Petromyzon marinus (assembly GCF_048934315.1). Taxonomy (NCBI): domain Eukaryota; kingdom Metazoa; phylum Chordata; class Hyperoartia; order Petromyzontiformes; family Petromyzontidae; genus Petromyzon; species Petromyzon marinus. The sequence continues at coordinate 2,175,511 of NW_027422728.1, forward strand.
ACATGGGAGAGAAACCCTTCAAGTGCAGTGTGTGTGGGAAGACATTTTCAGATTCATCTCATCTTCAAAGACACCAGAGAACACACACGGGAGAGAAACCCTTCAAGTGCAGTGTGTGTGGGAAGACATTTTCAGATTCATCTACTCTTAAAAAACACCAGAGAACACACACGGGAGAGAAACCCTTCAGGTGCAGTGTGTGTCGGAAGACATTTTCAGGTTCATTTGCTCTTAAAACACACCAGAGAACACACACGGGAGAGAAACCCTTCAAGTGCAGTGTGTGTGGGAAGATATTTTCATATTCATCTCATCTTCAAAGACACCAGAGAACACACATGGGAAAGAAACCCTTCAAGTGCAGTGTGTGTGGGAAGACATTTTCAGAATCATTTGCTCTTAAAACATACCAGAGAACACACGGGAGAGAAACCCTTCAGGTGCAGTGTGTGTGGGAAGACATTTTCAGATTCATCTACTCTTAAAACACACCAGAGAACACACACAGGAGAGAAACCCTTCAGGTGCAGTGTGTGTCGGAAGACATTTTCAGGTTCATTTGCTCTTAAAACACACCAGAGAACACACACGGGAGAGAAACCCTTCAAGTGCAGTGTGTGTGGGAAGGCATTTTCAGATTCATCTCATCTTCAAAGACACCAGAGAACACACACGGGAGAGAAACCCTTCAAGTGCAGTGTGTGTGGGAAGACATTTTCAGATTCATTTGCTCTTAAAACACACCAGAGAACACACACGGGAGAGAAACCCTTCAAGTGCAGTGTGTGTGGGAAGGCATTTTCAGATTCATCTACTCTTAAAAAACACCAGAGAACACACGGGAGAGAAATCCTTCAGGTGCAGTGTGTGTGGGAAGACATTTTCATGGTCATCTGCTCTTAAAACACACCAGAGAACACACACGGGAGAGAAACCCTTCAAGTGCAGTGTGTGTGGGAAGACATTTTCAGATTCATCTACTCTTAAAAAACACCAGAGAACACACACGGGAGAGAAACCCTTCAGGTGCAGTGTGTGTGGGAAGACATTTTCACAGTCATTTGCTCTTAAAACACACCAGAGAACACACACGGGAGAGAAACACTTCAGGTGCAGTGTGTGTGGGAAGACATTTTCAGATTCATCTACTCTTAAAAAACACCAGAGAACACACACAGAAGAGAAACCCTTCAAGTGCACTGTGTGTGGGAAGACATTTTCACAGTCATCTACTCTTAAAACACACCAGAGAACACACACGGGAGAGAAACCCTTCAGGTGCACTCTATGCGGGAAGGCGTTTGCAGTTTCATCAAATCTTCATGTACACCAGAGAACACAGAAGCATCAGAAGATCCACAAGGAGTGCAGTCTGAAATCAGCTTGTGAAAGTCAAAGTGCCGCACGCAATGAGCCCATCCCTCATTAAACACGAACCGGAAGAAAATCCCAGCTTGGACACTTAAAGGTATCGAGGTGAAATGTGAAGAGGTGAAGGTGAAATGTGAAGAGGTGATGGTGAAGAGCGAAGAAGTGAAGGTAAAATCTGAAGATGAAGATTCAACTCCAAAATGGGACCTTCACATCGTGAAGCAGGAGGAGAATTCTGACTGTGAGGCAGAGCGAGGCAACTCCCAGCAGTTGGTGGAAGTGGAGGTGTGGGTGGACTTCCTAGACAATACAAAGTCAAGTGGAGACCCGGTAGATGTGTAAGCCAGAGACGATGTCGCTACAATAGATGCACCTTTGTCACAGGCCTTTAATGACAAGAATGTGAAGTTGAACACTTTGTGGGCCCGTGGGTTGGGTCGATCTCTAACCAGGAACAAGAGCCAATAAGCTCCCAAGCATTCACTATGTTATCATAATAATTGCTTTTACACGGTGCTTGCTTAATCGCCTCAGCAACTCGGAGTTTTGTGTCGTACCTCGTCTGAAGCACTCGAAGAGCATCCCCAAGTAGCAGCTGCCCCTGTGTGGCACAAGGTGGTGGCCCTGCACCGGCCTGCATGTGGACAAGAGCCTGTCAGTAGGGGGCGATGATTGATGTGTCATCTCAGTTGTGTAGTTTGTAGGTAATGTTTAGAATTTGCTACATTTTCACTCAGCCGCCAGCATGCAATGGCCTACTCGTTTTGAATGACACAATAGTATGTTTTACATAAACTGTCAAGCAGAATGTGCAACTTTTTTTTAAAGCTTCTTGTTAATACGATGTAACGTGATGCAGTATATTTCACTGCAGTAATCCAATTTTGTTAATATGCCTGTCAATAATTTATAATGTTTCCTTGTCTGGTTTTGAGCATTCTTGTAACATTTGATCTGTAAGGGTCAAACATTGAATAAGTGATGTTAGGACAAAGTGTGTGTGTGTGTTTGAAAGTAACCTGTACAGAGAACTCAGGTGAGACCCGTTGTTCTTGTGATACAGGTCAAACGGTGTTTTTGTGTTTCACGAAGTGTCTGGAGCAACTCATTGTCTTTGAAATAGGGAGCACGCTCGGATCATTCATCAGTTATAAGGCATACCACTTAAAAGGTACACGTATAGGAGGAGGTACATTCTCTACAACACGAATTGTAGTTTTGTCTTATGTGTTGACGTATATTTTGTCTAACTGGGACTAGAAATGCTCCTTGTTGATTCACGTCTGGATGTTCGTAACCATCGGTTGAAGCAAACCCCACTGCTGTTGTTGAGACGCTGTGCACCAATGAGGGTCCAACACATTGACGGCCTTCAGGCCAGGAAAGTCACAAGATTTACGGCACACGAAGGACGCATTCACGCAAGTACCCCATGCTCCGTTTTGAAGTTTTAAAATGAAACATCGTTGAATTGTGTTGTGTTTTGAATTAGATGATTTTACTTCTTCATTAAAAGCTTGTATCAATTTACATGTGGAAGACTTAATTTAAAAGGACATTTCGTGTGAATATTCTCTCGTCATTAAGTAGATGGCCTTGCCGGGGGTTCGGTTCAATGCGGACACAAACAGTGTACACACACAGTGTACACACACTGTATAGACACAGTGTACACACACAGGGTACACACACAGTGTATATACACGCAGTGTACACAGTGACACACACAGTGACACAACAACAACCGCCATTCGCCACTAAGTGGCGATGACGTCACCACGACGCTTGTGCCAGGCACAGTGACACACAGTGGCACAGTGACACACACAGTGTATACACATAGTGCACATACACACACAGTGTACACACACACACAGTGTATACACAATAATGTCCACGTTGTTGCTAAGCTCACACACCCACGGGAGGGAGCAATGGAAAATGAATCTAAATCAACTTAAACTTCAACTCTGTGACGTCACCACTCTGCATACCTCATCGGCGTGAAACGCCAGGGGGAGGTGTACCTCGCTAGTGACATCATGTCACCAAGGTATTCCCCCTTCCACCGCGCTCTTGAGCGTGACGTCACCTCCACTTGGGTCAATGCCGATATCGTTCCAGTGGCAATCCTTATTTGGGCAAAGCTACGCCCAGTGACTGGTGGCTCGTTAACATAATGTGTCCGTTAAAGCCGTAGCGAGTATATTGCGACGGATTCAGCAGCCACGCCCCCATACCTCGACATATGGGCCGGCCTCATTAACATAATTTAATCAATCATAGAGCTGCTCGTGGGAGGGAAGTGACGTCATACTACCTGCTGTCGAGAGGTAACAGGAAGCTGCCGTGTGCGCGCTTGCACTGAAATCCGAGGTGAGAAATTCTCATCGTTGTGGTGGTGGTTGTGGTTGTTGTTGTTTACCAAGGTAGAGCCTCTCTCTCTCTCAGGGATGTCAATTGAGTAGCAGCGAGCATGGGAATCGATGTCCAGGTTGGAACTTTACAACGCGGGGCCTAGCCACGTGGGGCCTTGCCTCCTGCCCTCGCCTGATTGCATTCACTTTAATTATCTCGCTTAAGTTTAATTTGTCTTCACCCGGCTCACCACTTTGTAACTTTGTTTTATTGTAAATATTCACGCAGTTTTTGTTTTTTTCACCAGGCCAAGCCCGCTTGAGCTGCTATACCGCTCTTGTTATCAGAAGCGACCTGCCCACAACAACACAAGGTGAGGCTTTGTCAACGTGTGTAAATGTTTTGACTTAAAACTTTGGTGACTGCAGGAATTAATATTCTTGGTTCTTTCAGTGAAGTCGCGTAGATAAAAAATGAAAAAAAATAACAGATAATAATTTATTTCTTTTAAATGAGGCAAAAAACCCCACAACGTTTCTATGGCAACATTAATGTTGAAGATGCGAGGGCTTACAGAAATATTTATGACATTTGCCCTCGCATTGCGTGCCATGACAGTGCTGTTTGCACAGTCACACATAGTCACTGTAAGATGTTTTTCTTGGGCGTGTTTTTGTTTTGTTGCTTGTTGTGGTTGCACCCGATTCAAGAGCCAAATGGTTCACGGGACTATAACCAAAATAAATCAAACTGAAAATCAAAAAACTGAAACCGCGTGATGTATTTTGGGAAAGTTTTTCACTGCATCTCCAAATATATAAAAGGCAAAGTTGTGATTGTGTGTGTTGTCTGTTCAAAATGTTTAGCGTACTTCCCGACATGCAAAAAACTGGAAATTTGCCATGTGGGTACTTTCCAGACTGTACACCGTACAAACATTATACAAATACACTTTTGTGTTTTTGTTGGGGGGGGGGGGGGAGCTCAATAATGTATAGATTTTTTGCACGGCAAGTGAGCTGTGACGTCAAATCTGTCACGTGATCCTCGCACGTGGAAGCGAAACTAGCATTGTCAGTGTGTGTGTGTCTGTGTGTGTGTGTCTGTGTGTGTCTTTGTGTGTGTCTGTGTGTGTCTGTGTGTGTGTCTGTGTCTGTGTGCGTGTGTCTGTGTGTGTCTGTGTGTTTGTGTCTGTGTGTGTGTGTCTGTGTGTGTCTGTGTGTGTGTGTGTCTGTGTGTGTGTGGAAGAGTAACGCATTGTAGTGTAGCGGTTAGCGCTACGCTACGCTACAAACCTGGCGACCCGAGTTCGATTCCCGCTCACGGCCACCACCGGCGACGATTATTTAAACCGCTTCTGGGCCTCCCCTAGGTCGACTCAGCCTCAAACGAGTAACTGCTGTGGTGTGAACATCGCCACTGGGGAGACAAAGGCGGCCGGACGTGGTGGATCCAAGTCCCGGGCAAAGCCGGGTAGTACAGCTAGTCATGAATACGTAAATGAATATAGACGTGTAAGTCACGTGTGACTGTATATATTCATTCCTCCATGGCTCGATACTGACGTGTAGATGGTGTGGATATTCTTATTTTCTGTCTGCAGCTGACGCTGGTCTGATGGAGCAAAGGCAGTCAGCACAGCATCTCGGTACGACAAGTCAACAATGCAACCAGCGTGCATACAGCACGGATCGGACTAGAAATTTGACACGGCACCAGAGAAGTCACACAGGAGAGAAACCCTTCAAATGTACTGTGTGTAATAAGGCATTTGCATGGCCATCAGTTTTTCAGAACCACCAGAGAACACACACGGGAGAGAAACCCTTCAGGTGCACGATGTGCGGGATGGCGTTTACACAGTCATGTAATCTTGTAACACACCAGAGAACACACACGGGAGAGAAACCCTTCAAGTGCAGTGTTTGTGGGAAGACATTTTCAGGTTCATTTGTTCTTAAAACACACCAGAGAACACACACGGGAGAGAAACCCTACAGGTGCACGATGTGCGGGATGGCGTTTGCACAGTCATATCATCTTGTAAAACACCAGAGAACACACACGGGAGAGAAACCCTTCAAGTGCAGTGTTTGTGGGAAGGCATTTTCACAGTCATCTGCTCTTAAAAAACACCAGAGAACACACACAGGAGAGAAACCCTTCAAGTGTACTCTGTGCGGCAAGGCGTTTTCAGATTCATGTCATCTTGTAACACACCAGAGAACACACACGGGAGAGAAACCCTTCAAGTGCAGTGTGTGCGTGAAGGCATTTGCAGATTCATCAAATCTTTGAAGACACCAGAGAACACAAAAGCATCACAAGGAGCGGAGTTGGAGTCTGAAATCAGCTTGTAAAAGTCAAAGTGCCGCAATGAGCCCATCCCTCATGAAACACGAACCAGAAGAAAATCCCAGCTTGGACACTTTTAAAGGTATAAAGGTGAAATGTGAAGATGAAGATTCATTTCCAGAATGGGACCTTCACATTGATGAAGGCAACGTGAAGCAGGAGGAGAATTCTGACTGAGGCAGAGCGAGGCAACTCCCAGCAGTTTGTGGAAGTGGAGGTGTGGGTGGACGTGCTCCCAGACAACACAAAGACAAGTGGAGACCCGGTAGATGTGTAAGCCAGAGACGATGTCGCTACAATAGATGCACCTTTGTCACAGGCCTTTAATGACAAGAATGTGAAGTTGAACACTTTGTGGGCCCGTGGGTTGGGTCGATCTCTAACCAGGAACAAGAGCCAATAAGCTCCCAAGCATTCACTATGTTATCATAATAATTGCTTTTACATGGTGCTTGCTTAATCGCCTCAGCAACTCAGAGTTTGGTGTCGTACCTCGTCTGAAACACTCGAAGAGCATCCCCAAGTAGCAGCTGCCCCTGTGTGGCACAAGGTGGTGGCCCTGCACCGGCCTGCATGTGGACAAGAGCCTGTCAGTAGGGGGCGATGATTGATGTGTCATCTCAGTTGTGTAGTTTGTAGGTAATGTTTAGAATTTGCTACATTTTCACTCAGACGCCAGCATGCAATGGCCTACTCGTTTTGAATGACAATAGTATGTTTTACATACACTGTGAAGCAGACTGCAACTTTTTGGTAAAAGCTTCTTGTTAATACGATGTAACGTGATGCAGTATATTTCACTGCAGTAATCCAATTTTTTTTTATTTAAAGCTTTCGTGACTGCAGTAATTTATGTTCTTAGCTCTTACTTGTCTGGTTTTGTGCATTCTTGTAACATTTGATCTATAAGGGTCAAACATTGAATAAGTGATGTTAGGACAAAGTGTGTGTGTTTGAAAGTAACCTGTACAGAGGACTCAGGTGAGACCCGTTGTTCTTGTGATACAGGTCAAAGGGTACTTTTGTGTTTCATGAAGCATCTGGAGCAACTCATTGTCTTTGAAATAGGTAGCACGCTCGGATCATTCATCAGTTACAAGGCATACCACTTGAAAGTTACACGTATAGGAGGAGGTACATTCTCTACAACACGAATTGTAGTTTTGTCTTACGTGTTGACGTAGATTTTGTCTAACTGGGACGAGAAATGCTCCTTGCTGATTCATGTCTGGATGTTCGTGACCATCGGTTGAAGCAAACCCCACTGCTGTTGTTGAGACGCTGTGCACCATTTAATGGTCCAACACGTTGACGGCCTTCAGGCCAGGAAAGTCACAACATTTGCACACGAAGGACGCATTCACGCAAGTACCCCATGCTCCGTTTTGAAGTTTTAAAATGAAACATCTTTGAATTGTGTTGTGTTTTGAATTAGATGATTTTATTTCTTCATTAAAAGCTTGTATCAATTTACATGTGGAAGACTTCATTGAAAAGGACATTTCGTGTGAATTTTCTCTCAACGTTAAGTAGATGGCCTTGCGGGGGGTTTCGGTTCGATGCTGACTTTCACTTGTTTGGGATTGCGGGATCGAGATAAGGCGACACGGAGCTAGCCGTGCGAGAAGACCGCCGTCTGCAGATCGATTCCAACGTAATCGAATGTCTGTCCCTGCGCCTCCGTCGTCCATGCAGGGGGTGCGTAGGTTTGCAGCGCCCCCTGCATGAAAACAATGGAAAGTGCAGCGTTCATCACATAGATAAAGTTGTGCGCTTATATTTAAAATGTTATTCTTTTATAAGGTGATGTTGAAATCGGAAAGTGTTTAGCCAGTTGATGATTTCAATCAGATTGATTCATTTATTATGCACCACATATCCGAGCTTTTGTGGTCCTGTTGACCTAAAGTTGGAAAAAGTCCGTGACTATAACTTCGCTCAATATTGTAAACGTGTTTCCGTTATTTAGTTATTGTTGTTTAATACAAACTACTTCAGATAATGGGTTTCAAGATGTACTTGAATGGCACGTTCGTTGTTCCGGTGTTTAATGGCTTGGTCGTCATGGCAAATTGCTTCCATCGATGTGGAAGTCAATGGTGGATGATGATTTGACGTTTCGGTGTTGATTTGGAGTAGATTGTTCAACTGTTGCATACCGGGTGGTGAAATGCTTTGCCGAGTACCTGAACTGTTTGACCAAGTGAATTCATGAAGAGTTCGATACGAGTTTGAGCGTTAATATTCTTGCGGAACAGCAAAGGTCTAATATTTTAAAGATTCCTGATCGTACGTTTATTGCGACAATGTTCAAGGGGAACACGTGTGGAGGAGAGTTCCGGGTGAAGTCTCCCCTTACCTGGCAACCATGGTGGCTGTCCGCTGATCACTCTCACTCCGTCACAGCTACGAGCTGTAGGGACAGGATTCTCCACCTTGGCGCTGTTTTAATTCACATCACCAAGAGCGGAGAGCCTCATCCCTGCAGTTCCCTCCTGTTGTGCCGCAGCATTTACCGCGTAACGAGGCAACGTTTTCATGAGCAGTGCGTTCCACTACACACCCACACGAGCGAACCACGTGCAACAGTGTGCGTACATACAGACACGAACAAACACGCGGGTGCACATACACACACGAGCGCTTACTTGCAAGCACGAACGAGTGGAGATGCACGAGTGTGGTCACCACCTCGCTAGCTGCACTAGTCACGTGATAACTAGTATACTAAACTATACACTATACACTACTATACACTACACTATACACTACACTATACACTACACTTCTATACACTACACTATACACTACAATATGCACTACTATACACTACACACTACTATACACTACACTATACACTACTATACACTACACTATACACTACACTATACACTAAGCTATACACTACACCATACACTACTATACACTACACTACTATACACTACACACTACACTATACACTACTATACACTACACTATACACTACACTACTATACACTACACTATACACTACTACACACTAGTGCTGCACTAGTCCCCAAACTGCAAAGACAGGCTCCCCAATGTAGACTGACGCATCCACAGACCCACACATGGACCCACGGACTCGCACAGAAACCCACGGACTCATCGACTCCCACTGGGCGTGCGCTGTTAGCGAGCACCGGTGAGGGTCGCAGTGGAACAACACCAGGGGCTGGTGTGGACAGAACCACGGCTGGCCGCTCGTCTCTCAAATTCTGATGTTAGCACCCTCACCCACCTCACCACCTCCTTAATTATGGCTGAGTCCACCTAAGTGACGCTCAGGACTGCTTCAGGTAAGGGGCCGACCTTAAATGGCGTCACGCGATTTTAGAGGATTTTTGACCCCCCCATCGTCGCACGACGTCACAAAAAGTCAGACCCCCCTCAAATATGACGTCACAAAGCTCGTTAATTTGGCGCTGCACTCTGATGTTGTAGGTAGAAAACATCACAAAGTCTAATTAAGTAGAACGTGTTTATTTTTATTTCAAGTTGTGCAATTTGATGTGACGTCACTTTTCTCAAACCCCCCCCCCCTTGTCACACATCGTCACGAACGTCTGACCCCGCCCCCCCCCCCCCCCCCCCCCCATAGGTGCGTGACGTCATTCACGGACGGCCAATAATTGTCGCTGGTATTGGCCGTGAGCGAGAATGGCGCAGCGCCGCTAACCGCTACGCCGTGATGGTGCCCTTACCTGCATGAACGGAGACACGGTCAGACGATGGGTGAGCCGTTGGTGCTGGCAGGACGAGTGATCTTGGGCGTACCTCCTGACGTGGAAGGCGAGGGAGGTCGAAGTGCGCGTGTGAAGAGAGACGGCAAGGGGCGGGAGGAGAGGGGGGCGATCGGACTGAGCAGAAGCAGGAGGACGAGGGCAGGAGAGGCAGCGGAGCCGTGGAGGAGTCTGGGCACGCTTGATGGTGAAAGTTGACGTGGACGCACGCCGCAGAAGAGAAGAAAATCTTCACGCTCGGCGCCACACACAGCCAGACGTAGCTCACCTCATCCGTCTTGCTGACGATGTGAAGGACGACTAGACTCTGATTGTCTTGTAGCTCTGTGGAAAGATGGAGAGGTGTCTTGGGTCAAACAAGGCCCTCTGCCACCGGTGTGGGCGGGGGGGTACCCTAGTGGAGGGCTGAGCGTGGGAGTGAGTCGAGGGGAGGGTGAGTGGTGGTTGACATGAATTTGAATTCTTATACATGCTATGTATTGTAACATTTCTTGTCATATGGGTATTGTTGTATACGGCCCTTTTTCCACAATTAATATCCGTAAGAATATTTACGGATGCATACACCTAGATTTCTTTTTCCTTTCTTTCGTGATAAACAATATATATATTTTTAATAATGAATCAAACCCGTAAGCCAGAAACACGAAAAACCAGATGTCGGTCATAAACAGACCATTAAGAAATAAAGAAATAATAAAACTCTCGAGGCGAGGATGTAACAGCTATCGGCGAAAATCTCCAGATGAACAAGAGTTTGATGGGCCCCTTAGGAAAGGTCCCCCCGAGGTCAGAACACCAAGAGAGCAGACACCAGACGCCAACAGGGTAAATCGTATACATATTCTTTTCCTTATTTTCCAGTAAAACAACAACAACAAAATTAAAAGGCAACAACAAGAATAAGATAAAAGTAGCGAGCCTAACGCTCACTCCAATTAAGAACAGGCCACCAGATACATCAGTGAATTATTATCCAATGATTAATTCGCTATCAAATGATTTTCACCTTTAATACTTTTACTGTTAAAACAAAGCTGGGAGCAAGAATACCGAGTCACATCAAAGGTTATCGAGAAGGAATGAGACAACGAGCAAACTTGCGAAAGAGTTTAAACAATATTCCAAGCAACCCCGACCACATTTGTCTCTCTCACAGCGCGGAGAAGCAGGAATTACACCTTATCACAAGGGGCCATCTGGAAAAGCCAGCCGGGTTTGATGAGGAGACACACCCACCCCACACACGGCAACCAGGCAAAGAAAGTTTTAAAGAAAATTGCAAAATAATATTAATAATAACAACGTGTTAACCTTACACGACATTCCATTATAGAACCTTACAGAACCAAGGGATATGGATTCCAACAATCAAGAAATGGACCTCTTAAACTCAGGATGATAATTATTTTTCTTTTTAATAATTCCATCATAACAATTCGAACCTCGGTAAAACCGAGAGGTGTCGGGAGGACGTAGTTACAAACACGAGTCTTGGCGAACATGGGACCAAATGGTATTTGAGAAATATAAGTCAAAAGTATAAAGAGGTGCTCCCGGCCACCTTTGTCTTTCCCTGCAGCACGTGATAAAATGCATACGCTCGGAAGAGCATCTTCACTTGGAAATAAATCAAATACTATGAATCACAAGCAGGATCATAACTGTGTATGATAAGATACCAACTGTGATGTGAAATGTTAAACTTAAAAAAAAATCTTAACCATTTCTTTGTGCGTCGGAACGCGTACGGAAAAGGGGGGGGGAACCCGCCCCTCTCTCTGGGTGGAGGGATTAGACAACCAGACGCCACCAAGATGAATCGAGGTGTCTGTTGTCTTGATATTTATGGCTTGAGGAAAGACCCGAACAGGGCCATGTCATAAATGACACACACACAAACATACACACTGACACACGAACCCCCCCCACCACCGACACACGAACCCCCCCCCACCGACATACGATCAGATCAAAGATAGCTCCACCTCGTGAGGGGGAGCCGAGAAGGGGAGAGATTTTTGGCATAAAAAGGAGCCGTTTCAGCATTGAAATCAACTCATCAGCCCTCGGGGGCAGCTCAACAGAAGAAGACTCATCTCAACTCAGCTCAACAGAAGAAGACTCATCTCAACTCAACTCAGCAGAAGAAAAACTTGACCTGTCGCTCGCGAGCGCAGCGTCAGATACTACAGCAGCGTCAGATACTACAGCAGCGGAAAGAGCGCGCGCCGGCGTAGCTCATCCAGCAGTGGAGGAAACTGCTGTCAGCGAACCAGCACGGGCGCTTTCGCGCATCTTCAAGGAGAAAGAGCGCGGCCAGCAACGCCAAGCAAGAGCGTGCAGCAGCTCAGCCAGCAGTGGAGAGAAACTGCTATCAGCGAACCAGCACGGGCGCGTTCGCGCATCTTCAAGGAGAGGGAGCGCGCACCACCAGCGTGCCATCAGCACCAGCATCAGCACCAGAGCGTGCCAACAGCGCGCCACCAGCGTGCCACCAGAACCAGCACCAGCGCCACCACGAGCGAATCGTGAGCCTGCAATCTACAACCGCCGACGACGGAGCACCAGCGTGCCGCTGCGGGCGTGCTTCTAACGCCGTCTACCAGACGGTCATCTCAGCTACAACAACGCATCTACTCGCTCACCAACGTCCGTCGAGTCCGAACCAACTACTGAAAGAAGAATCAACTGATACGTATGATACACTGCCCCCCACTACACACAAACCAGACGTCTGCTTGACGCAAAGAATCGATTCCGAACATTGGCCTACTCTTTCACCACTCACACCATTCAACACACACACACGGGTCATTAACAAAGCCTAAAAACCTCAAGCCATTGAACCATCCGTGATTGTGGAAACATCGCAACGACCGAGTGAATAATCTATCGTTTTTAAGAGTGTTCATAATTTTCTCTGTAATGTTGTGCTGGGGCTGTACTTCTAACCGCATAAATTACCAACTGACCCATTAACAAGGATTCGTTCTTGGCACCTCACCACGGAGCGCCGCTCGCGGGGTTGAAGAGCGGGTTCAACCGGTTCCCTGCCAGGGGTCTGGCCACAATCAATTAAAAGATTGGCCCGAGATAAGGATCTCAAAAGGAAACATCGCCACCCATTGAGTCGCGTTGAGAAGTTGATTAGGAATACTTGAGTCGTTCGTTAATATTTGTCTTTCTGCATAATCTTGCCGGTATCCACGAATGAAATAACGAATTCAAACGCATATTTGTGCCTCCAAGAATAATACTGGTTGGAGTGCCCTGTCAACGAGTAGCGTTGCATAATAATCAGTCATCCTATTGTTAACAACGTGACAATAATTGCATTAAGGGCCGCGCATGATCAATGACCGAATGCTGTTTTGTCTGACAATTCAAGTAACGAAGCATTGTGGCCAACGAGTGGTGTTGATAAGGCAATTCGAAGTATTTCAGTCGAACGCTTTAAATGCATAATCATTATGAATCAATGAACGAACATCAACGTGGTACTGTGCTGACGATTTCAAGCATAATAGCTTCGCATATCAGGATGTATTAAGGATTGGATACGAATCAAAGACCAAGTGCCGTGTTGTGTAACAATTCAAGCATACGAGTTTGCATATTATAAAGTTAAGGTTTGATAGAATAGTTCGCATGTTTTTAATCTCTCTCTCAACAACCGATCAATTGCGTTACACGTCGGGAATTAACCACAGGTGCCGCTATCGAGGTGAAACAACGCAATCGTGATGGTATCATGTTCATGCTGTGTTGAAATTCCAAAATCCCGAGATTGAGTTTTCATATTATCCAAAAATTAAAGTTAGCTAGAAATAAAATTGATTAAAGCAGAAGGTTTGTGTGTGATTCTTCCTGAAATTCTGCATAATATTGTTCTGCGTATGAGATCTGAATCCTGGGGACCTATCATAAGCACACTATCACCACATGATCCATAACACACATAATCCGTAATGTTCAATCGAGAGTAATCGTATTCTTATCGATAATACGGAATTAAAGAGCAGAGTCGAATCGACTCTCTCTCATTCACGCTCACAACGCATGCGTCACTGCATACGATTAATTGCGTTATTCCAATTCATAACACAATCCTCGTCACTGAGGCTCGACCTGATAATCCATAACGACCTGCATTATCCTAACCACGCCCACTCGCATAAATTAATACGATTATCTCTCGAATCAGCATAATTTATGCACATAATTACACTAATTAACATAATTTCGGATAAATTATGCTAATTTCAAATTTCATTTAATTTTCATTATTTTCATCAATTTTCATAACACCTACATATACAACATATTGGGCGCGTCGTCCGGGATCTCTCGCAGACAGTTTATGCTTGAATTAAGGAACAAATCACTGTTGTATTAACCAAGGTTTTATGATCTAACGTTACCCTGTGACTGTAACGGGTGTAAAGCAAACAAAAAAACGCACTCTGAAGGGAAATTCCAGAGTAGCAGGGTATAACAAAGACAATTGAAGTAAGATTATTTGCTCGAGTCAAACTGACCATATCCTGTGATACAATTGTTTATACGTGCTCCAAAGGGAATTTCCAGAGTAACTCACACCACAAATGAAATGTCAGAATTAAGATACACTCTTAAGTCTATCAAGTACACCACATAAGATAGATGGAACTGGATCTGCAACATTCGGAGGCTGACACCCCAACGCATACCACTGACTCAGAGGGGACCTCCCCGGAGGAGATGGAATCTATGGAAAAACAATATCGTGAACTTGTGTTAAAACGTACTGGCCGGACTGCTAAAGAGCAGGCAGAACAGAGAGACATATGGAGGGGACACATATCGAGGACATTAAGGAACATCGGAAAAAACTTCTTAAGGACGTGATAAAATGTAACAAATCCGAACGTGATGTAAAAATTGCGGAAATAGCAAGGTTAGACTCACACCTCCTCATACAGACAGACAGGGAAAGGGCATGGAATGCGGAAAATTTTGAAAGGGAAAGAGAGGATAAACTGTCCCTGATGGGGGAGGTAGAACGTCTGCGCGCCCTCGTGGGAGAGAAAGGATCAGAGCTAGCTGCACCAGTGAAACCCCCAGACGTTGATACACATAACCCATACGGGAGTAGCAGTTTACCATACTCCGAGCCACGCATACGTAGCCCAGGGCCAAAATCCCCAAAAAGTATGACCACCAAAGAAAGCAATTTTGACAGAGAGACCCCCTTGCAATTCGAGAGGAAGGAAGGAGAAACAGTGATAAAAGTGGAAAAACATGCGGATGACAACCTCGAAATTAGAGAGACACAAAAACCCAAAATAAAATTGCCAGGATACGCAGTACGAATAGCACCAAAAGGGGCGGAACCAGGGCGGAATGAGTGGCACAGAGACAATTCGCCAGAAAGACGCACGCTACGCAAAAATGACCGATATGATGCAGAGGACAGAGACAGCTCACTAGGAAGACACATTCCACACAAGCCCGACCGACGTAGAACCCACAGCTCTCCAGAGAGGCGCACAGCACGCAAAAGTGACCAGTCAGACACAGACGGCTCACCAGAGGAACGCACCTCACGTAAACATGACCGACATGACACGGGTACCAGGGACAGCTCCCCAGAGAGACGCGCAACACATAAAACTCACCAACGCAAAACAACCCGCACCACAGAAGACAGACACAGGAATCCTGACAGTCACAAAATACGAGACCAACGTAAACGCAGCATATCACCCAGCAGACACCACGCACGTGATAGACGGTATGAAGGTCAAGGACAAAGACACTCACCACATAGACACAGCTCAAGGAGATCACACACACCAACCCACAAGCACGATTCACCAGACCCACATAGGAAAAACAAAGGACACAAGCCACGGGACAGATACAAATCCTCGGACAGAGGGAGACCACGGCACAGGCAAGGGAAACATGACAGCAGTGATAGCGAAGACAGGGACAGCTCGAGTGAGCACTCCTCAGGAACAGACACCACTGACGACGAACAACACACTTTTAACAGTAAAACCCTCAAACGAATGGATAAAGCGCTCGTGAGAATTCCCTACTTCGATCCACACAACAAGAACAGGGATATCCACACTCACATAGCCACAGTAGGACAGGAGGCTAAGATCCGGGGTCTGTGTAAATCAGCAGAAAAAGCATGTCTATTATCAAGAAGCTTGCATGAGTCAGCCAGACCATGGGTAACCTCCCTGCCCAACAGGGTCAGGAGCGATTTCAAGCAATTAAGCCGAGTAGTAGTTAAGAGATTCGGGGAATACTCCACACTGTCTGAAGGATTGAATGCGGCAAAATTGATGACTCAGCGTGCAGACGAGGACCCACGAGATTATCTCCTACGCCTCAAGAGAGCGTATTACGCAGGCGACGTGGATAACGCCCAAGAAGAAGGGAAAATATTAAAAGTTATGTTCTTCCAATCCCTAAGACCTGAAATAATGAAGATAGTAGGAATGATGTTGGATCCCGAGACTGCCTCCCTGCGCCAGATTGAAAGCAAGGCTCACACGGCCTGGGTGAACGGCCGAAGAACCACAAACATAGCCAAAACACACATCATCACCAAAGATAAAGAACGACTTGATCTGGAGGGAAGCGAATGTCCCAGAAATAATAACAACACCATACGGGATGGACATGAAACCCCCCTGGAGAGGGCGCCTAATCTACTACAATCAACACCCATCAACGGCATGCTGAATAACACTCCACGTGGGGAGAGGAGCGAGGCAAGAGGGACTTGGCATCCACGGACAACACAGCCATGGAATACCGAAGGAGGCGGATCCTGGAACTATGGAGGAGGAAGAGCGAGTGATGAATCATACCTACACCACGGGGGCCGACGCCCACCGAATCAAACACCATATCGTCTTCCACTGCCGCCTCCACTAGCAATCGAGCATAGACCACAGTCAGCCAACAGGAGTCGATACGCCCACCACATTCGGATGGAAAGAGGACACCAAGAGAGTATGAAGACTCCGATACCAACACCAAAGACAAGAAGACCAACAGAACACACCCAGGAAGAGGGCACACCCAACGCCAGAGTAGACCAAGTAAACATAGGAAACTCAAGAAACACCAAAGCAGTCGCCGAGGTGATACCAGAGGGCAAAGGGTACCATCTGGGAGAATTAATTCCCGCAGGACCGGTCGGGCGAGTCCACATGGAAGTAACACTGCAAGACACACTGACCAGCCAGGGCCTTTGTGATACTGGAGCAGAAATATCAATGATATCCAGGGACCTATTTAACGAACTCCAGACTGCCCTCCAGAGGAAGAATGAAGCACTGCAGATGATGCCAAGCAAGCTTACCTACTCTGGATGCGAAGGGACCCACATGCGACCATTGGGCAAGGTCACGATGAAGCTCAAGTTCAACGAAGTCAACATGAGCCATCCATTATATGTCATACAGAACCCAGGAAAAGAGCTGATCATTGGGATCGAACTACTGAATCGCCTTAAACCCATTATGAACCTTGAATCCCGACAAATATGGGCACAGTCAATGCCGGAGCAGCATAGGGATCCAGAAGAGGAAGAAGTCGCAGAAGACTCTATGGGAATTCAAGTAACCACACCAGAACTCAACGACCTATCACAGACAACCAAGAACAGAACCAAGCGTCCAGCAGGAATACGAACCACTCAACTGCTGACAAATAAACCGGGAAAGGACCTTGAGGAAGCAGACCTACGACCAGCAGTTCCCAAGGACTGTCCCCTCGTGGGGTATATACCGCCTACTAGTGGTCAAACAGGTGAACAGGGGACTTTTGAAGGACAACACAAGATCAAGAGCATATTCCACTCCAGTGAAGCAAAGGCAATTCAACCGATAATAACGCAAGGGAAACAACCCACTGAGCTACCAGGAATCACAGAAGCCTTAGACCCAGACCAAGGAAAAAGAGTCCCTACAATAGAAGAACAAATTGAACAACAAATTGAAGCGGCAGACGCCCTTGAAAATGACACTCAACGAAACGAGCTCCGACAACTGCTCCAGAAATACCACTTCCTGTTCTCAGAAGACTCCTATGACTGCGGCAAAACCGACCTACATGTGGTATCTATTCCCACCCTGGAGGGAGCACCAGCGGTATACGTGAAACAATACAAGATTCCACTAGCCGCCTACGAATCAATCCAAGAAACCTTGGGAAACCTACTCAAGAAGAATATAATTCGGGAATGCAATTCAACCTACAACTCACCAATTTGGCCTGTGCTAAAACCCACTGGCAAGTGGCGACTCACCATCGACTATAGGCAACTCAACAAAACGGTTCCCCTATCTCGATGGCCCATGGCGGAAATCGACCAAAGTCTCAACCAAATAAAAGGCGCAAAAATACTCACCACAATGGACCTATCAAATGGTTTCTGGACCATGCCCGTGAAAGAAGCAGATCAATACAAGTTGGCCTTCACATTCAACGGGATACAGTATACTTGGAACCGATGCCCATTTGGATACTCAAATTCACCTGCAGACTTCAACATATTCCTACACAAGGCAATGGGTGACGCAAAAGAGCGAGGCACCATCGTCTATGTCGACGACATTCTGGTCAAGGACTCCTCATGGGAAGAACACCTCGAGAACTTCCAGCATACCCTCGAGCAGTTAAAAGAAGCAGGTGCAAAGATATCAATACAAAAGGGACAGTGGGCACGTAAAAGGGTGGACTACCTCGGGTTCCAGATCGGCACTGAAGGAATGTTACCCCAAACGAAAAGACTTGAAGCCCTCCACGCGCTCAAACCGCCCACCACAGTCACGACCCTTCGGAGCTTCTTAGGGATCTGCAACTACCTTCGACAGTTCGTGGACGACTACGCAGGGATCGCTCGACCCCTAGTCAAACTACTTCAAAAAGACGAACCATGGGAATGGGGACAAGAACAGGAATCTGCAGTGGAGGAATTAAAACGACAGATCACAGGGGCATCCTGCCTGGCATACCCAGAGAAAGGAAAAGAATACTACCTAGAGACCGCATACTCAGATCATAGTATCAGCTCGGTACTATACCAGATACAGGAAGCAGGGAAACGAATTATTGCCTATGCCAGCAAGGCCCTCCGTGGGGTAGAGACAAAGTTCTCTGAGTGCGAGAAGGCAATATTCGGAAACATCTGGGCTATACAACATTTTCGGAACTTGTTGAACGGAGAGAAAATCATCCTAGAAACGAATCATGAATCCTTGGCGTACCTCAATAGTAAGAAGATTCGAGAGGGCCGTGTAACCAGCAGCCGGATAGCCAATTGGGCACTGACACTCCAAGGCCTACCAATCACAGTAAAATACGCAAAAAACAAGAAAAGTCCAATGGCCAAAGGTCTGGCTGACTTACATGATTGCACGCTAGACAGCATAGAAGCATGTGCCGCAAAGGTACCTCCGGAGGACAACAGGCACCTGCCCTTCAAAAAGGAAACATGCGCCGACCTACCAATGGTGTACATCGATGGATGCTCCAAAATGAAGGAAAACAAACTCCACGCCGGATCAGGAATCGTTTGGGAAACTGGCCCACTCACAGGGATTCAAGCGGGATTTCAACTGGGACCAAAGTCCAACCAGTATGCAGAATTGGCCGGGGTACACATCGCCGTCCAAATGGCATCCAATAACCAAATACAGACCATGGTGGTGTGTACTGATTCCAACTACGTACAGCACAGCTTCCTACACCACTTGCCCATATGGAAAAAGAATGGTATGAAGAACCATAGAAATAAACCAATTCACCATCAAGAACTGTTCAAGGCCATAGATACGATGGTTCAGAACAAAGATATGAAGATATTTTGGAAGAAGGTCAAAGGGCACTCCAAGATACCTGGCCAAGAGAAAACTGGAAATGACCAGGCAGACGCCCTCGCAAAAGCGGGAAGCCTGGAAGGCACACCGTGGAAGCTAGAAAGCCAAACCGAAAGAGACGGACAACAAGAGTCGACGAACCAAGACCCTGCCGTAATAAGACTGATCACCAGGAGTGGGAAGAACCCTGCAGAAGCTGGAGTCAGAGCCCAATTGAACAGTGCACAGCCTTCCGAAGATCTAGTCAGAATGCAACAAGAGGACGAAACCCTAAAAACACTGGCTGATCATATCCAGGATCCAACAGGAAAACCAATCACTACCGACAACCTGAACGACAACAAAGAGCTCGAGATCATGCATAACCAAATCAAAAGGTTCTCAATACGAAAAGGGCTACTGGTATATACGAACGAAAAAGACGGTAAAACTAGATGGGTAGTCCCCTCACAATACCGAGAGATAATGTTACAACATGCCCACGACGAACCATGCAGCGGCCACCGATGCGAGATGAACACAGGACAGATGCTGCGGCAGGTGGCCTACTGGCCTAAAATGAGTCAAGACATACACGAACATGTGTCCAACTGCCTCGTGTGTTGCAAGTACCAGCCAACGACCTCACAGCATAGGGCACCCCTACAGAAGAGGGGAACAGACTATCCATGGTCCAACCTACAAATCGACTGGATAGGACCTGTCAACCGATCAACCAAAGGAAATAAATACATGCTGACTGTGACCTGTGCATTCTCCAAATGGATAGAGTGTTTACCAGCACCCAACAACACCGCGGAAACGACAGCTATCCTACTGATCAACCAAATATTCAGTAGGTGGGGCCTACCGTCAACAATCGATTCAGACAAAGGAAGCCACTTCACAGCCGAAGTCATCACAGAAGTGTGGAAGATGTTGGGAGTAAGAAGACAACTACACATCGCCTACCATCCACAATCCTCAGGACAGGTGGAAAGAGCCAACAGGACCATCGTGAGCCTCCTAAAGAAATATGTGTCCACCACGGGACGCGACTGGGATACGAAACTACCCCTAGTATTGATGGCCATGCGAGCCACACCCAACCGAGCTACAGGCAGGACACCATTCGAGATCATGACAGGGAGATTAATGACCCTCCCAGTGCACCTGCTGTATGTCCCACTGGAGGACGAGACCCCGACGGCAATGACGCCCACTGAATACCTAGCGGGACTGAACAGTCACCTACAGAGCACATTCGCTATGGTCAGAGACCAGTTGCAAGCAGAGGCTCAGGGGAGCAAAGCATACTATGACCAAAAAGCCAGCCACGCAGAATACCAGCTCGGAGACCAGGTGTTGTACCTCAATTACGAAAAAAGAAAGCAGAAGTGCAGGAAATTCCTCCCTTCCTGGACAGGACCACACGAGATTGTTGACAAAATGTCCCCAGTTGTATATCAGCTAAAAATCACAAAGACAGGAAGAGAGCAGCAGTACAAGTGGGTACACATCAATCAAATCAAACCGTACCCTGTGCTGGGAGAACAAGAGGAAGAATAAAGAGACAAAAAGGGGGGGGGCTAAACTAAATTGGGCATGTGACACTAAGATAATGTATAAATGTTTTCCAGGGAATGGCAGCCCTCCTGCTCGCGCTCCTGCTGACTTGCTTTGCCAAGCTAGAGGGCAGCCAAGATCTACTCAAGCCAGGACCAGAATCCGGGGTGATGCTGAGAGACTTTTCCGGCTTCCTAGTGACCGAAACGAAAATAATAACCCAACAAGTCTATGTTTCCTTGGAACCTGCCGTAGTAATAGAGAAACACTTCGGGAAGATACCACCCTCAGCTACCAGAGCAACCCTAATCTGGTACCACGACTTCCTAAGATACAGTGAACTGAATATCGGAACGATCCTGAAGCAATTACAAAGAACCATGATACTTCCCCCCACCACTCCCAACACCACACGCCCCAAGAGATCGATCGGCATGGGAGGGGCCTTCGGAATACTCTCCGGCCTTAGCTCCTTAATCACACTAGGAGTATCCATATCCAACGCCGTGAAGATTGGACACCTCACACAAGGCGTCGAGAATTTACAGCTCGATATGCGTCAAATCCGTCGGCAAATCCAACACCAACAAAATAATCTGATCGAAATGGGATCTACCCTCAGAGACACCGTAGTTCTTGTTAACCTGCATTCCGCCATGATTAACTTAACAATTCAAGAATTGGGTTTCGCAATCCAAGACCTATACGAAGAAGAGAGTACTCGACAGCCAGTTCAATGGTTGATCCAAGACTGGTTGCGTAGCACCAGCGGCAGCATCAGTGATCTTATCCAAGGACAAATCCCTTCATATCTGGTAACTCCAACACTGATAAAGAATGTGCTGCAAGCAGCATCCCCAGAAACGATCAGTCCAACACAAGTACAAATTGCCTTTAACATGGGTACAGCCACACCCATACATGTAGACCCCCAAACCAGACAGCTGGCATTCCTGTTAAATTTACCACTGGTTAAACCCGGAAATGTATTTCGATTGCGGACAGTATTGAACGTGGGTACATGGAATAATGACATTTACTCCAAGATGGAAACCCCCTTAGTGGTGGCCTACCAGGAAGAGGGTCCCCTTAAGTACCTAGTGCCTGACATAAACATGTGCCAAATAATGAAAGAAGTTCACTGGCTCTGCCCAGGGGAGCCATTCCTAATCAATACAGCAGAAATAATGTGCGGTCTGTCAAACCTAAGCTCTAGGGAAACGTGCAAGTTCAAGTTAAGTAAACCCAAAGAAAAAACCGAAACAGTAGCCATGATAGCCGATGCTCAGTGGTTAGTAAGCACCCCTCTAGATACGGCAACCGTTTCCACGGACCAACACTCCGTAACCATGAAAGTGCCGATTCCAAGCCACGTCGCACTGGTCACAGTACCAAGAGGAACATTCGTACACATAGGGGACAAGGTATTATATAATTTAGACAAAAGCCTACATCAAGCAGAAGTAGAAGTAGTAAACACACTCCGAAGCCACAAGTTTGAAATAAGCAGCACTCTGTCTAACCTGTTGAACAGCAAGGAATTTCATACAGTGAAATTAGCCATCAGCGAGTCAGAGATCAACGTACCAGACCTAACTTGGGCAACCGAAGAAGCCGGATATCAGAGGAATAAACAGATGGGACTGGGAATCACAGGGGCAACAGGAATGATCGTATTAACCATGGCTATCCTAACCCTAGCATACCATATGGCCAAAATGAATGCCGAACTTAAGAGACTAATCGCGGGTACAAGCCACATACCATTCGAGCCCAGGAACAAAGGTAGAGTCAAGGCCTGACAACCCCCCCCCCAAAAAAAAAAAAAATTCAATCAACAACTTCCCCTATAACATGTAGTCAGTAGAATACTTCCTTATCTTATGACAAAAAAAAATCCCTTATTAATTCAAATATAATCATGCTAAGTTGTGACACGTACGCGCGCGTTGTAAGGAAAAATCACAAACTTGATGGTTCATGGTGGAAAAAGGCATTTTTCTTTAATATTAAAAATAACCGGTGGCAGACCACCGATCATTTTTAAAAGGGCGGAATGTTGTATACGGCCCTTTTTCCACAATTAATATCCGTAAGAATATTTACGGATGCATACACCTAGATTTCTTTTTCCTTTCTTTCGTGACAAACAATATATATATTTTTAATAATGAATCAAACCCGTAAGCCAGAAACACGAAAAACCAGATGTCGGTCATAAACAGACCATTAAGAAATAAAGAAATAATAAAACTCTCGAGGCGAGGATGTAACAGCTAACGGCGAAAATCTCCAGATGAACAAGAGTTTGATGGGCCCCTTAGGAAAGGTCCCCCCGAGGTCAGAATACCAAGAGAGCAGACACCAGATGCCAACAGGGTAAATCGTATACATATTCTTTTCCTTATTTTCCAGTAAAACAACAACAAAAAAATTAAAAGGCAACAACAAGAATAAGATAAAAGTAGCGAGCCTAACGCTCACTCCAATTAAGAACAGGCCACCAGACACATCAGTGAATTATTATCCAATGATTAATTCGCTATCAAATGATTTTCACCTTTAATACTTTTACTGTTAAAACAAAGCTGGGAGCAAGAATACCGAGTCACATCAAAGGTTATCGAGAAGGAATGAGACAACGAGCAAACTTGCGAAAGAGTTTAAACAATATTCCAAGCAACCCCGACCACATTTGTCTCTCTCACAGCGCGGAGAAGCAGGAATTACACCTTATCACAAGGGGCCATCTGGAAAAGCCAGCCGGGTTTGATGAGGAGACACACCCACCCCACACACGGCAACCAGGCAAAGAAAGTTTTAAAGAAAATTGCAAAATAATATTAATAATAACAACGTGTTAACCTTACACGACATTCCATTATAGAACCTTACAGAACCAAGGGATATGGATTCCAACAATTAAGAAATGGACCTCTTAAACTCAGGATGATAATTATTTTTCTTTTTAATAATTCCATCATAACAATTCGAACCTCGGTAAAACCGAGAGGTGTCGGGAGGACGTAGTTACAAACACGAGTCTTGGCGAACATGGGACCAAATGGTATTTGAGAAATATAAGTCAAAAGTATAAAGAGGTGCTCCCGGCCACCTTTGTCTTTCCCTGCAGCACGTGATAAAATGCATACGCTCGGAAGAGCATCTTCACTTGGAAATAAATCAAATACTATGAATCACAAGCAGGATCATAACTGTGTATGATAAGATACCAACTGTGATGTGAAATGTTAAACTTAAAAAAAAATCTTAACCATTTCTTTGTGCGTCGGAACGCGTACGGAAAAGGGGGGGGGGAACCCGCCCCTCTCTCTGGGTGGAGGGATTAGACAACCAGATGCCACCAAGATGAATCGAGGTGTCTGTTGTCTTGATGTTTATGGCTTGAGGAAAGACCCGAACAGGGCCATGTCATAAATGACACACACACAAACATACACACTGACACACGAACCCCCCCCCACCACCGACACACGAACCCCCCCCACCGACATACGATCAGATCAAAGATAGCTCCACCTCGTGAGGGGGAGCCGAGAAGGGGAGAGATTTTTGGCATAAAAAGGAGCCGTTTCAGCATTGAAATCAACTCATCAGCCCTCGGGGGCAGCTCAACAGAAGAAGACTCATCTCAACTCAGCTCAACAGAAGAAGACTCATCTCAACTCAACTCAGCAGAAGAAAAACTTGACCTGTCGCTCGCGAGCGCAGCGTCAGATACTACAGCAGCGTCAGATACTACAGCAGCGGAAAGAGCGCGCGCCGGCGTAGCTCATCCAGCAGTGGAGGAAACTGCTGTCAGCGAACCAGCACGGGCGCTTTCGCGCATCTTCAAGGAGAAAGAGCGCGGCCAGCAACGCCAAGCAAGAGCGTGCAGCAGCTCAGCCAGCAGTGGAGAGAAACTGCTATCAGCGAACCAGCACGGGCGCGTTCGCGCATCTTCAAGGAGAGGGAGCGCGCGCCACCAGCGTGCCATCAGCACCAGCATCAGCACCAGAGCGTGCCAACAGCGCGCCACCAGCGTGCCACCAGAACCAGCACCAGCGCCACCACGAGCGAATCGTGAGCCTGCAATCTACAACCGCCGACGACGGAGCACCAGCGTGCCGCTGCGGGCGTGCTTCTAACGCCGTCTACCAGACGGTCATCTCAGCTACAACAACGCATCTACTCGCTCACCAACGTCCGTCGAGTCCGAACCAACTACTGAAAGAAGAATCAACTGATACGTATGATACACTGCCCCCCACTACACACAAACCAGACGTCTGCTTGACGCAAAGAATCGATTCCGAACATTGGCCTACTCTTTCACCACTCACACCATTCAACACACACACACACGGGTCATTAACAAAGCCTAAAAACCTCAAGCCATTGAACCATCCGTGATTGTGGAAACATCGCAACGACCGAGTGAATAATCTATCGTTTTTAAGAGTGTTCATAATTTTCTCTGTAATGTTGTGCTGGGGCTGTACTTCTAACCGCATAAATTACCAACTGACCCATTAACAAGGATTCGTTCTTGGCACCTCACCACGGAGCGCCGCTCGCGGGGTTGAAGAGCGGGTTCAACCGGTTCCCTGCCAGGGGTCTGGCCACAATCAATTAAAAGATTGGCCCGAGATAAGGATCTCAAAAGGAAACATCGCCACCCATTGAGTCGCGTTGAGAAGTTGATTAGGAATACTTGAGTCGTTCGTTAATATTTGTCTTTCTGCATAATCTTGCCGGTATCCACGAATGAAATAACGAATTCAAACGCATATTTGTGCCTCCAAGAATAATACTGGTTGGAGTGCCCTGTCAACGAGTAGCGTTGCATAATAATCAGTCATCCTATTGTTAACAACGTGACAATAATTGCATTAAGGGCCGCGCATGATCAATGACCGAATGCTGTTTTGTCTGACAATTCAAGTAACGAAGCATTGTGGCCAACGAGTGGTGTTGATAAGGCAATTCGAAGTATTTCAGTCGAACGCTTTAAATGCATAATCATTATGAATCAATGAACGAACATCAACGTGGTACTGTGCTGACGATTTCAAGCATAATAGCTTCGCATATCAGGATGTATTAAGGATTGGATACGAATCAAAGACCAAGTGCCGTGTTGTGTAACAATTCAAGCATACGAGTTTGCATATTATAAAGTTAAGGTTTGATAGAATAGTTCGCATGTTTTTAATCTCTCTCTCAACAACCGATCAATTGCGTTACGCGTCGGGAATTAACCACAGGTGCCGCTATCGAGGTGAAACAACGCAATCGTGATGGTATCATGTTCACGCTGTGTTGAAATTCCAAAATCCCGAGATTGAGTTTTCATATTATCCAAAAATTAAAGTTAGCTAGAAATAAAATTGATTAAAGCAGAAGGTTTGTGTGTGATTCTTCCTGAAATTCTGCATAATATTGTTCTGCGTATGAGATCTGAATCCTGGGGACCTATCATAAGCACACTATCACCACATGATCCATAACACACATAATCCGTAATGTTCAATCGAGAGTAATCGTATTCTTATCGATAATACGGAATTAAAGAGCAGAGTCGAATCGACTCTCTCTCATTCACGCTCACAACGCATGCGTCACTGCATACGATTAATTGCGTTATTCCAATTCATAACACAATCCTCGTCACTGAGGCTCGACCTGATAATCCATAACGACCTGCATTATCCTAACCACGCCCACTCGCATAAATTAATACGATTATCTCTTGAATCCGCATAATTTATGCACATAATTACACTAATTAACATAATTTCGGATAAATTATGCTAATTTCAAATTTCATTTAATTTTCATTATTTTCATCAATTTTCATAACACCTACATATACAACAGTATACATATGGTAGAACATATATGATATTAGACGAGGACCAATTCAGTGCTAACATCGGTAACACGGACCCAGATCGTCATCAGCGACCAACATCGTCAACAGGGATGCTCGCCGCGTCAATAGAGACCCACATCAAAAGGGACGCTCACCTCTTTAATCCGGACCCATATCTTCAATCAGGACCCACATCGTCAACAGTGACCCACAACATGAATATGGACACTCACCTCGTCAGTAGGGACCCACATCGTCAACAGTGACCCACAACATGAATATGCACACTCACCTCGTCAGTAGGGACCCAGATCGTCAACAGTGACCCACAACATGAATATGGACACTCACCTCGTCAGAAGGGACCCACATCGTCAACAGTGACCCACAACATGAGTATGTTCACGTTTTTGTTTGTTGCGGTTGCACCCGAGTCAAGGGCCGCACGGCTCACAGGACTCTACACCTGACACGTGAAACAAATTAAACTGAAGACGACGTCTCGCCAGCATGCGTCTATCCTCCACTCGTGGCTTCTGTCACGCGGCTTCCACGATTTCGCCTGAGAGTCTCCCGCCGCGTGCCCCCATAGGTCTTCTCCATCGGTCGCTCGACTCGCGTAGACCATTCATCCGCGTGGTCCACGTGGTCAAAGAAGAAGTTGGTACCGGCCAAGGCAGCACAACGCCAGTAACACAGACTTATGTTAATGGTCGATAAGAGTGAAGTACAGTACGTCATAACCCACTCATTTCAAATGCTTGCCACATAATTCGTTGCTATTGGTCACATAAAGAACTTGGAATTGCTAATGCTGTGCCACCTCAGGTTCTAAGGCAAAGTGAAATGTCTGCTCTGGGCCGGTCAAGGGCACCATTTCTGGGATGAAACTATCACATTCACGACACGTGATAAAGCATATAAGCAGTATGCACTGCTGTAACCTTAGCAGGTACCCACCACAGTCAGTATGCACTGCTGTAGTGAAATCAGGTACCACCACAGCATGCACTGATGTAATTATAGCAGGTACCACTAGTCAGTATGCCTGCTGTTATCATAGCAGGTACCACCACAGTATGCACTGCTGTAACCTTAGCAGGTACCCACCACAGTCAGTATGCACTGCTGTAGTGAAATCAGGTACCACCACAGTATGCACTGATGTAATTATAGCAGGTACCACTAGTCAGTATGCCTGCTGTTATCATAGCAGGTACCACCACAGTATGCACTGCTGTAACCTTAGCAGGTACCACCACAGTCAGTATGCCTGCTGTAATCATAGCAGGTACCACCACAGTCAGTATGCACTGATGTAATTATAGCAGGTACCACTAGTCAGTATGCCTGCTATCATAGCAGGTACCACCACAGTCACTATACCTGCTGTAATCATATCAGGTACCACCACAGTCAGTATACCTGCTGTAATCATAGCATGTACCACTACGGTTAGTATGTACTGCTGTAATCATAGCATAAAAAAATATAACGATACTATCATAGAATGTTAACTAAACGAGCATAAATTTTTAACTAATTTAGGATAAACATTAAACTTAATGAGTATTAATAAATATACTGTATTAGCATACATATTAAAATTAATTAGCATACCAAAATTAGCATAGGACAACCGTTGACCAATCGCTGCGCACCATCGCCGGAGACGCGCCCAGGTTTGCCTCTCGACCAATCGGATCGCTGGCCCTCCCCCCTCCCCACTTTGGCACGCGGCGACCAATAAGATCGCGGGAGGACGCTACCGTTTTTAATGCCCTACACGCTGAACGCCGCGCGCCCATGTGCGTGTGAATGTTTAGTTTTTGTTTTAATTATTTTAATCATTAAAGTTCGCGAGTGTCAAGGTAAGCTACGTTGACTTTTTTAAAGCATTTTCTCAAGAGAACCATTGTTGCTGCGGCTGCGGTTGTTGTGAAAGGCCCGGTACACCCTGAGGCCTTGCCTAGACTAAGACTAGGACAGCCTTGATGTCACGTGGGTCCACACTCTTTGCGTCTTTCGGTAAAGTCACGGAGGTAGAAAATAAAATGTATTTATTATTTAATTTAATTACATTTTATTTTATACCTACGTTAAATTTAATTTAAAATTTTAATGAAGTAAATTAAAATTCATTTTATACCTATGTATTTTTTTATGAATGAATATTTTTTATAATTTAAATTAAATTTATTTTGTTATATCTACGTTTAATTTAATTTTGTAATAAATTAAAAATTTTAATTTATTTTATTTCATACCTACGTAAAATTTAATTGAAAATTTGTATTAATTACATTTATTTCAATGAATTTTATTTTATACCTACGTTAAATCAATTTTTTATAAATTAAATTTATTTTAATTACATTTATTTTATACCTACGTAATTTTTTTTTATAAATTATTCTTTTTACATTTATTTTATCTTATACCTACGTTAAATTAAATGTTTTAATAAATTAAATTTATTTTATTTAAATTACATTTATTTCATTTAATACCTACGTTTAATTTATTTTTTAAAATAAATTACATTATTTTATTTAAATTAATTTTATACCTACGTTAAATTACATTTTTTATAAATTATCTTATTTTATTTAAATACATTTTTTAAAATAAATTACATTTATTTTATTTAAATTACATTTATTTTATACCTACGTTAAGTTAAATGTTTTAATAACTAAAATTTATTTTCTTTTAATTAAATTTATTTTATTTCATACCTACACATGTACAGTCATTTTAACTGCTCTGACTGCTACAAGCTAAGTGCGGCCTGGAAGCGTATTAAGTAATACATTTTACAATTCCTTATAGAGGAACCCCATACTAATGAACTGACTACGTATCTATATAATTATAAGACCGCACGCAGATACCGCAAAAGCGGACCCCGTTGTCAATGATATAATTCGATGTACGTACAGCAGTTGCAGCAGTTGCTGTACGTACATCATTAAAATTACACCGATTGCAATACGTCACCAAAGACACAATTTTAATTTGACCCCCGGGTCTGATCGCGTTAACTGTGCAGGTGGCGGGTCGAGAGGTTACTTGCACGTGTGTGCAGCTTGTTGAATATTGACGTGCGATGACTTGTGGAGAGGAAGAATGATGCTGATGATGGCGATGCAAGTCTTGAAGTCTGACGTTGTTCTCCGAGTCGTGTAGCCTACCGCGTGCCACTTTGGGGATTGCGTAATGTCATTTTAGTTTCCTCTGTGGAACTTTTTATTTTGTTGATTCTAACGATTGAATTAACGTAGGGCGGGCTTGGGAGCGGCGTTGACGATGTGTTTTGGCGTTACACCAACCAGCACCTTTGCATTCAGAAGTTGGAGGTGCTTTGATTGTTACAGCGAGAGGTGGAATCATCACCGCCATCGTCATGGGTTTAAGTGGGCACGGAGCCCGTCAAGGGAATGGGTAGGTAGAGGAATGGGGTTGGAGAGTATACACAACTTGCATTTCTAGTCATTTCAACAATTTATGGGCATGCGCATTATTAACAGTATCCTGATTGATGAGCTAAACAAAATCGCAATTTAATCGTGAATCTATTGTCATAAATGAGTCCGAAATATCAATAGTCATGCTCAAAACCGCATTCCTATTGTTATAAAAAATCATTGTACCCCCATTCATGATGACAATTCCAATATGGTCATTATGATGCTCAGAATTAGTTATATTCTCAGAATCATGAACATTTATTAAAACAGCAGTGTGCTCAAAATGCTCATTTAACAATTTCAACATGTACACAATCAATTCCAAGATTCTAATCAAAGTAAGTCCTATGTATCGTGGTGTTTTCATGCGTATCCATTATTGCGTGCCCCCCCCAAAAAATATACAAAAGTCTATTTTTATAATGTTTGCACGGTGTACAGTCTGGAAATTACCCACATGGCAAATTTAAAGCTTGGTGCGTGTCGGGAAGTACGCTAAACATTTTGAACAGACGCACACATTCACAACTTTGCCTTTGATATATATGGAGATTGGTAATAAATTGTTGATTTAACTACTTTCAAGCTGACTGATTGGAAATAGGAATAGCACTGGCTCACCACGGGGCTTGTCGCATGGTATCTGGGCACTTTATTTGAAACGTAAACCCCACAGTGTGTGAGTTAAATTCCTCGCAAGTTGCGTCCACAGAGACAGACAGACAGACAATGACGTTTCTAGGTAAGAGTAAGAAATTAATCTACGTGTCGAGGCGAGACGAGAGAGCCAAGAGGTCACCTCGTTAGATGGGGCGGCGCGTCAACCTTAGTCACGTGACTGAAGGAGTGTGGGCGTGCCGTGCGTGTGTGTCGTGTACTGTGTGTGTGTGTGTACCGTGTGTGTTTGTACTGTGCGTGTGTGTGTACTGTGCGTGTGTACTGTGTGTGTGTACCGTGCATGTACCGTGCGTGTGTGTGTACTGTGCGTGTGTACTGTGCGTGTGTACTGTGCGTGTGTGTGTGTGTACTGTGCGTGTGCGTGTGTACCGTGTGTGTGTACTGTGCGTGTGTATACTGTGCGTGTGTACTGTGCATGTGTGTGTACCGTGCGTGTGTGTGTGTACTGTGCGTGTGCGTGTGTACTGTGCATGTGTGTGTACCATGCGTGTGTGTGTGTACCATGCGTGTGTGTGTGTACTGTGTGTGTGTGTGTACACTGTGTGTGTGTGTACCGTGTGTAACGTGTGTGGCGGTAGTCTAGCGGTTAGTGCGCTGCTCTACAAACATGACGACCCGAGTTTGATTCTCGCTCACAGCCAACACCCAGTGACGATTCTTTAGGATATGTTTTTCAAACGAACGGTTGTTTGGGTTGCGTTGTGTTCTTTAAAGTTACTTGCAATTCAAATACAGGTGTGTTGCTGGTGGTTGTGATGCCAGACGATAACATTGTGAGGAGCAATGCCTGAATCCTTACCCTTGGGGTTCCTCATGAGGGTGCAGAGTCCTCCACTCGGGGCAGGAGACTGCCAAACAACAAGGAGTGGCTCTTATTCTGAATAAAAGAATGAAGGCGGCGTGGGAAGGTGGCGGCGAGGTGTGGGAAGCTGTAAGCCCCAGGCTACTTTGGGCTCGCCTCCCCATCAACAGGAGGCAGAGAATGGTGGTGGTGGTGGCTGCTTACGCCCCCACCGAAGATGAACATCAGTGGAGGGATGCAGGCAAGCCCGTGGATTCAGATTCCTTCTATAACCTCCTGTGACAGGTGTTAGCTAAAAGTGGCCCCTCGGGATAGAGTCATCCTGTTGGGTGACTTCAATGCCCGAGTTGGTCATGATGCTGGCACCTGGTCTGGAGCGATTGGAAGGCATGGGCCAGATCAACTCAATAACAATGGTAGGAGGCTGTTAGACTTCTGTGCAGCCTGTGGGCTTGTCATTGCCAACACGCTGTTCTGGCATCTGTGCATCCAGACAACATCATGGATTCACGCCGGGTCCAAGCAAGAACATCCGCTGGACTATATAGCAGTGGACCAGCGAATGCAGGCCCATGTCCTTGACACCAGAACCTACAGTGCTGCTGACCTCACTGACCATTAGCTTTTCATATGTAAGATCTGTGGGCTGGGTAAATCTGTGAGCAGGAGCGAGAGACAATTAAGCTCCCAAGCATTCACTACGTTATACACAACATATTTGCACTCATAAGTCACTTGCCTAATTGCCTCAGCAACTTGGTGTTTCGTATCGAATCTCATCTCAAACAATCGAAGGGCGCCCCTAAGTGGCAGCTGCCCCTGTGTGGCACAAGGTGGCCCTCCACCGGCCTGCACGTGGCATGAGTCTGTCGGTAGGGGGCGATCATTGACACGTCATCTACGTTGTGGAGTTTCCGGATAATGTTTTGGAATTACCACAATTTTGACCGTGACACCAACATGCAATGATCTGTGCATTGTGAGTGACACAATACTCTGTTTTACATCCGCCGTGAAGCAGAACAGCGCATAATGTGGTGAATGTTACTGGGGTTGCCAGGTGTGCCTGTCGGATTTGAACTTTGAATCTCTGCAACAAATAAAGAATGCGCTACCATATTCCTGGTTCTTTCGGCAAAGTCACGTAGATAGAAAACAAAAAATAAACAAAATAAAAGATAAAAAAATGAAAAAATACAAATAACAAATAAAAATAATACATTTAAAAAAATAATTGATTATAAGATGCCATGGGTCGACTGACTCAGATGACTGGCCGATGCATCGCCTTTGCCCCCCACTACACACACACAGTGTGTGTACATGTACACACACTGTGTACATGTACACACACTGTGTGTGCACGTGTACGCACACAGAGTGTGTACACACACACACTGTGTGTTTGTATACAGTGTGTGTGTACACACAGTGTGTGTGTACACACAGTGTACACACACACTGCATACGCAATAATGTCCACGTTGTTGCTGAGTTCACACACCCAAGGGAGGGGGCAATGGAAAATGAAGCTAAATCAACTTAGACTCCATCCCCGCTCTGTGACGTCACCACTCAGCATGACCTCATCGGCATAAAGTGCCAGCGGGAGGTGTATCTCGCTAGTGACGTCATGTCACCAAGGTATTCACACTCCCCCAACCCCGTCCACAGTGCTCTTGATCGTGACGTCACCTCCGCTTGGGTCACTGCCGATATCAATCCAGTGGCAATCCTTATTTGGGCAAAGGTACGCCCAGTGACTGGCGGTTCATTAACATAATGTATCCGTTGAAGCCGTCGAGTGTTTATTGCGACAGGTTCAGCAGCCACACCCCATTCCTCGACGTATGGCCCGGGCTCATTAACATAATTTATTCAGTTACAGAGCCGCTCTTTGTGGGAGGGGCGTGTCTCTTATCCCGGCAGTGACGTCATGTTACCTGCTTACCCGTGTGACGTCGCGAGGTAACAGGAGGCTGCCGATCCGCGCTTGCACTGAAATCCGAGGTGAGAAATTCTCATCGTTGTGGTGGTTGTTGTTGTTTACCAAGGTAGAGCCTCTCTCTCGTAGGGATGTCAGTTGAGTAGCAGCGAGCATGGGAATCGATGTCCAGGTTGGAACTTTACAACGCGGGGCCTAGCCACGCGGGGCCTTGCCTCCTGCCCTCACCTGATTGCGTTCGCTTTAATTATCTCGCTTAAGTTTAATTTGTCTTCACCCGGCTCGCCACTTTGTAACTTTGTTTTATTGTAAATATTCACGCAGTTTTTATTTTCGTTTTTTTGTTAGCAGGCCAAGCCCGCTTGAGCTGCTATACCGCTCTTGTTATCAGAAGCGACCTGCCCACAACAACACAAGGTGAGGCTTTGTCAACGTGTGTGAATGTTTTGACTTAAAACTTTGGTGACTGCAGGAATTATTATTCTTGGTTTTTTCGGTAAAGTCATGTAGATAGAAAATTAATAAAAATAACAATGAAAATAAATAAAAAATAAATTGTAACTAAAGCAAAACAACTCACGTCGTTTTGATCGCAACACAAGTGGCCTTTATTTAATGTAATTGTATTATCTGTTATTGTTATTTTTTATCTACGTAACTTTACCGAAAGAAACAAGAATACGTGTGTCAATGTCTATCGGTCAAAGACGCTATACGGAGAGACGCGCAAACTCCAAATATACAGCAGGCGTCACGGTTGGGATCGAACCCATGACTTCCTGTATACCAGGTGAGGTAGTTAACATCTCACCACGGAGAGAGACACGCAAACTCCAGTTAGCCACGGCTATGTTCGTTGATCCTCAATTAATTACTTGGTGGAGTGAGAAAGCATTCATGCCGAGCAGATGAAGGTGGCCAGGCATGATTCTAGACACGTCACCGCCTGTTTACTCAGTGACAGTGTACAGTTTGTGTTTGCAGTAACGTCTATTAACTCTGTTGAACACGGAGGTTATATCATGACAATTGTTTACTTTTGTTTTCCTCTGGAACTCTTTATATGAATGTAAACAGGAAGTTAACACAGCACACACATGCAGCTGAAGTCGGAACTGTTCATCCCAGCATTTAAGGACATCTGAGCCTGGATTCACACCTCTAAGTTGCGATTGAACGTTAATTTATGAATTTCTGCACTACAGAAATAGTATTGTTTTCAACACCCTCTGCTATGTCAGCTGAATTTAGCTCTCATAAATATTCATTTTGTAGCCAGACAGCTGAAATTGTGTGCTCGGAGTTTTGGGTGAACATTCATTTTGAAGATACGAGGGCTTCCAGGCATGTTTATAACCATTTGCCCTCTCATTGTGTGCCATAACAGCCCTGTGATGAATTTGGGAAACGTTTTTACTACATCCTGAATATATGAATAAGTATAGACGTGTAAGTCACATGTGACTATATGCATTCCTCTGTGCCTCGATACTGACGTGTAAATGGTGTGGATATTATTTTTTTCTGTCTGCAGCTGACGCTTCCTCTGACGCTTCCTCCGCAGAATTGGTCTGATGGAGCAAATGCACTCAGCGCAGCTCGGTAGGACAAGTCAACAATGCGACCAGCATGCATACAGCACGGATCGGACTGGAAATTTGACACGGCACCAGAGAACTCGCACAGGAGAGAAACCCTTCAAGTGCACTGTGTGTGACAAGGCATTTTCAGATTCATCGACTCTTAAAAAACACCAGAGAACACACACGGGAGAGAAACCCTTCAAGTGCAGTATGTGTGTGAAGACATTTTCAGATTCATTTGCTCTTAAAACACACCAGAGAACACACACGGGAGAGAAACCCTTCATGTGCAGTGTGTGTGGGAAGGCATTTCCAGATTTATCTATTCTTAAAACACACCAGAGAACACACATGGGAGAGAAACCCTTCAAGTGCAGTGTGTGTGGGAAGGCATTTTCACGGTCATCTGCTCTTAAAACACACCAGAGAACACACACGGGAGAGAAATCCTTCTTGTGCAGTGTGTGTGGGAAGACATTTTCTGATTCATCTGCTCTTAAAAAACACCAGAGAACACACACGGGAGAGAAACCCTTCAGGTGCAGTGTGTGTGGGAAGACATTTTCAGATTCATCTACTCTTAAAAAACACCACAGAACACACATGGGAGAGAAACCCTTCAAGTGCAGTGTATGTGGGAAGGCATTTTCAGATTCATTTGCTCTTAAAACACACCAGAGAACACACACGGGAGAGAAACCCTTCAAGTGCAGTGTGTGTGGGAAGGCATTTTCACAGTCATCTGGTCTTAAATCACACCAGAGAACACACACGGGAGAGAAACCCTTCATGTGCAGTGTGTGTGGGAAGGCATTTTCACAGTCATCTGCTCTTAAAACACACCAGAGTACACACGGGAGAGAAACCCTTCAAGTGCAGTGTGTGCGGGAAGGTATTTGCACATTCATCAAATCTTCAAGTACACCAGAGAACACAGAAGCATCAGAAGATCCACAAGGAGTGGAGTCTGAAATCAGCTTGTGAAAGTCAAAGTGCCGCAATGTGCCCACCCCTCATGAAACACGAACCGGAAGAAAATCCCAGCTTGGACACTTTTAAAGGTATCGAGGTGAAATGTGAAGAGGTGATGGTGAAATCTGAAGAAGTGATGGTGAAGAGCAAAGAAGTGAAGGTAAAATGTGAAGATGAAGATTCAACTCCAAAATGGGACCTTCACATCGATGGAGGCAACGTAAAGCAGGAGGAGAATTCTGACTGTGAGGCAGAGCGAGGCAACTCCCAGCAGTTTGTGGAAGTGGAGGTGTGGGTGGACTTCCTCCGAGACAATACAAAGTCAAGTGGAGACCCGGTAGATGTGTAAGCTTGACATGATGTCGCTCCAATACATGCACCTTTGTCACAGGCCTTTAATGACAAGAACGTGAAGTTGGACACTCAGCTCCTAGGTTCAACCTGCAGAGTAAGAGCGGCCAGTCTTTGTGGACCTGTCTGTTGGGTAGATCTTTAACCAGGAGCGAGAGACAATAAGCCCCCAAGCATTCACTATGTTATTATTGCATTTACACGGTGCTTGCTTTATCGCCTCGGCAACTCGGAGTTTTGTGTCGTACCTCGTCTGAAACACTCGAAGAGCATCCCCAAGTAGCAGCTGCCCCTGTGTGGCACAAGGTGGTGGCCCTGCACCGTCCTGCATGTGGACAAGAGCCTGTCAGTAGGGGGCGATGATTGATGCGTCATCTCAGTTGTGTAGTTTGTAGGTAATCTTGATTCGAAGCTTTCGTGACCGCAGGATTCCACACTCTTGAGTTCTTTCGGTAAAGTCACCTCGTGGGTAGAAACATAACAGGTCACGGCGTTGAGATCACAACACAAGCAATCGTCATCAGGTGGGACAACCACAGCAAGAGAAACTGCTGAAGTAGTAGGCGCCTACTCCAGCAGATTCCTCTTATTGCAGCTGTGCTTGTCCCACCTGATGACGATTGCTTGTGTTGCCATCGAAACTCCGTGATCTATTATTTGTAGCGTAATGTTTAGAATTTGCTCAATGATTTAGAATGAATAGTTCATAATAAAGGTTTTTGGGTTAGATCGCGTTATTTATAAATGTGTCGTAACCCTCCACCACCCGACACGGCCAATCAGCAAAAAAAGTCACGTTGACAAAAGACAAATAATTCACTACTTTAGCCCACCGGTGTGTTGAAGAGTGAATCCACAACATTTACAGTTTGAGTAGTACTGTGACGTTTCGCTGGTAAATACATCCAGCATCATCGGGCAATTCGCCAGAATGGTAAAGCCCTCGCTTGCTCCCGGTTTTATATAGAGCAGCAGGGTGACGTCATCACTTAACTCATATCAGGTGCAGTGATTAGAGGCGGAGGGGGGTATTGTAATTATATAATCGATTAGTAATCAGTCATTGGTAATGATTAGTAATAAGTGGTAGATTAGTAATTAGTTGTAATGTGTGTTAGTGATTATATGCTATGTTAGTAATCCGTTAATTAGTTTGTGTTTCCCCTATAAGGAATTGTAATGTGCATTCATGTTCTTAGCTTCCTCGGCAAAGTGACGCTGAAGGGAAACAACAAAACAACAAACATAGATATTCTATTATTTTATTGCTTCCCCCCCAACGTGACTCCACCGAAAGAGCCAAGAACATGAATCACTGCAGTCACGAAAGCTTTAAATCAAAATGTAATGTGTATTATTTAATAATACGCTTCCAGGCCGCACTAAGCCTGTAGCTGTCAGAGTGATTAAAGTTATTCTTATTCCTCTCAATTTCAATGGATTCTCTAATTAGTCTTTGCCAGTAATAATTAGTTTTACACAACACTGCAACATTGTCAAAATCAATTAAGTGTCCTTGTTTACAAGCATGTTCTGCCACTGCCGACAGTTGTGTTTGAGATAATTTATATCTCTCTGATGTTTTTTTAGTCTTACACTGATGTTACGTCCCGTCTGTCCAATATAGCATCTGCCACATAAACAATTAATCCGATATACACCTTCTGTTGATAATTTAGGTAATGCGTCTTTAGTGCAAGATACTAGTTTTTGAATTTTGTGTACTGTACCAAATCTTACTGTAATGTTTTGCTTTTGCAAAACACGGGCTAATCTGTCAGTTACTCCTGAGATATATGGAATTTTTATTGTTTTAACAATCTGATCGCTTTCAGCAGTATTGCTTTGCGACCGTGATTTGGCATTCAGTGCTCTGTTAATTTGAGCATTATTGTAGCCATTCTGTCGTAGTGCGTCTTTAACGTGTTTGATCTCTCTCACTAGACTCTCACCATCTGACACTGTTTTAGCCCGATGTATGAGCATCTTGATAAGAGAGGATTTCTGAGCTGGATGATGATGCGAATCTGCATTCAGATAGGCATCAGTGTGCGTTTGCTTTCTGTAAACGCTGTGTGTTATTTTACCGTTTAGGCCATGTCCAAGCAAAATATCTAGGAATGGGAGTGTGTTATTCACCTCCATTTCCATGGTGAACTGGATGGCCGGGGTTTGTGCATTGAGATGATTTAGAAAATCATTAAGCGTATCTTTACCATGTGGCCAGACAACCAAAGTGTCATCCACATATCTAAACCAAAAAGATGGTTTTAACGTGAATTATTTGTCTTTTGTCAACGTGACACTTTTTTTTGCTGATTGGCCGTGTCGGGTGGTGAAGGGTTACGACACATTTATAAATAACGCGATCTAACCCAAAAACCTTTATTATGAGTTTATATAGGTAGCTCTGCTTAAACGCGTCTCTCTCTCTCCATCCATCTCTGTCTCCACTCTCTCCCTCTCCCTCTCTTCCTATCCCCTGTAGGTTCGGGCCCGAGCGAGTTCCTGCCGGGGATTTGGCTCTTCAGGAGTTGATTCCCCCTGTGGCTTTGTCGGCACGAGGCGACCGCGCGAAGCGTCAAGGGCTCCACCGGGCCCCAAGCTGCCGCCCCAGCACCACCGTAGCAGCCAAACCACCGGTGCTCGGCATGGCCTGTATGAAGGTCTTGCTGGACCGCATGTTGCGCACGGGGTACAGCGTCGTCCAGGAGAACGGACAGAGGAAGTTCGGACCGCCGCCCGACTGGCAGGGGCCCCCTCCCGCCCGTGGCTGCGAGGTGTTTCTGGGGAGGATCCCGCGCGACCTCTACGAGGACGAGCTGGTGCCCGTGCTGGAGACGGTGGGGAAGCTCTACCAGCTCCGCCTCGTGACGGGGCACGGCGGAGAGACCCGCGGCTACGCGTTCGCTACCTACGCGACGCTCGCCCAAGCCACGGATGCCGTCAAGAAACTCGACAAATTAGCGATCCGTCCCGGACGCCGCATTGCAGTCTGCATCAGCGTGGACAATCGCCGCCTCTTCATTGGGGGGCTGCCAAAGAACAAGAAGCGAGCGGAGGTGATGATGGCGATGAGCGGTGCCACGGAGGGCGTGGTGGACGTCAAGATGAGCGTCTGTCGCCGAATCAACTTCCAGCTATGGGGCCGGACCATCAAGGTGGACTGGGCCATCCCGGAGTGGGACACGGTGGCTGCGGCTGCGACAACGGAACACGAGGAGGAGAAGGAGGCGGCGGTGCCAGACCTGCCGGAGCCGGAGTGCACGGGCACCGGCAAAGCCGCACACAGCCTGTTTGAGGGCTGGGGGGCACGGACGCGGCTGTGGTGGGTACCTCTCCACCTGCGGCCCATGCCCATTGCTCTCGAGGCGCTGCCGGAGGCGGCCATGCTGTCGTGGGAGGTGCGGCTGTGGATGCTGTGCCGGACCGCCGGTATCAGCTACCCAATCTTCGAGCTGCACGCTTACTCGGAGCCCGGGATACCCGTAGGCCTCCTCTATAAGGTCTCGGTTCCCGGGATGGGAGAAGGCGCCGGCATCTTCCCTGCATTTCTGAGCTCCAGCGAGGAGGGAGCACGGGAGGTGGCGTGTCAGCTCGCCTACAACATCCTCAGCGATGCGAATCCTCTGAGAATGTGCCCAGCCTCTGCCGCGACACCGCCTCCCAGCCGCCTTTTCCAGGACCTCTCGGCGTAACCCGGCTCCTTCCCCATGACCCGGCAGGTGGTCGCCATGTACTGTACCTGCCCAAAAGCGACATGTACCCGTAGCGCATGTGTCCATTGCAGCGGCGTTCGTCAGACCACTGACGATGTTCTACCCACGAGCCCTCACTTAGCGTTCACTCTGAACCTCACGTCCATTGCGGCGTTCAAACAGCAAATTGTCCGGCCACTCACTCTCCACGTTCACGTTACCGCACGCTCTCCACTCAGCCATCCGCCCCCTTTCCTTTTTCCCTCGTGGGGGGGGGGGGACCACCCCTGACTTCACGTCGCGCCTCTCTCATTTGACTCATCGCTCCGCACGTGTCCTCGTTCGCTCCTTCTCACCAGACCACGCGCCGCTACCTCGCTCGCTACGCACGTCTCACGAAATGACTTTCCACGTTAACGTCTCGTCACTGTGCCGGCTCTTCTTGGCCGCGATTCCGGCTGGCGGCGTGACGGCGACGGAGAGAGATGTCGGCGAACGGCGACACGCCAGGACCCGGGACCCCACGCACGAGCCCCGAGCTCCGGGTCTGCTCCCCCATATATACCCCTAGGCGTGACCTTCCAGCAGGTTACACGAGAGGGCGCGGCCGAAGGCGTGGCTAGGCCCCGCCTCCGGCCACGCCCTCTCGTGGAACCTTCCAGCAGGTTACACAAGAGGGCGTGGCCAGAGGCATGGCTAGGCCCCGCCTCCAGCCATGCCCTCTCGTGGAACCTTGGAGCAGGTGACCGGAGTAACTCGGCTAGCCCCACCTGTTGCCTTTGCCCCAGATGCGCCTCCTTCCCTGATTGGTTCTTACCTCTGTGGCTGTACCCGTGAAGCCCTTGCCAGGCCAGCGGGTGTCACCCTGTCATGTCAGCAGGTGTCACCCTGTGATGTCAGCAGGTGTCACCCTGTGATGTCAGCAGGTGTCACCCTGTCATGTCAGCAGGTGTCACCCTGTCATGTCAGCGGGTGTCACCCTGTGATGTCACCAGGTGTCACCCTGTCATGTCAGCAGGTGTCACCCTGTCATGTCAGCAGGTGTCACCCTGTCATGTCAGCAGGTGTCACCCTGTGATGTCACCAGGTGTCACCCTGTGATGTCAGCAGGTGTCACCCTGTCATGTCAGCAGGTGTCACCCTGTCATGTCAACAGGTGTCACCCTGTGATGTCAGCAGGTGTCACCCTGTGATGTCAGCAGGTGTCACCCTGTCAGCAGGTGGCACCCTGTGATGTCAGCAGGTGTCACCCTGTGATGTCAGCAGGTGTCACCCTGTCATTACACTTTAATGTAAATCGACAACAGAATCCTTGAAGAAAAAAAAAACTCATTCAGGTTTTTTGACATGTCGACGCCATTTCGTTTTTGAAAATGCACGGGAGAAAAATATATTTTGTTCACATCGCATTCTGATGTCAGAACATTTGATTGTTTATCAAATTGAAAAACCCTTGAACAACTTTGCTGCACACGGAGATGTTCGTGCACCGCCTCGTTTCCACGGCCTCTATCCCGGTGCCATTTGTATTTCAGTTCTGTTCCTTCGCCTGAAGAAGGCTACTTGTGTTGTGGCCGAAAACGTCGTGATTTTTGTTGTTTTATTTTTTACCTACGTGGTGACTTTACCGAATAGAACCAAAGAGTACACATACAGCTGTTAAGAGTTTGATGTTTTATTGATTTTCAGTTTAGGTGTTTTTTCCGGTAATGTTTCTGTTAATGTTTCAGTGGAAATAAAGTCCTGAAAAGTCTCTCTCCACTCTCTCTCTCTCCACTCTCACACTCTCCACTCTCTCTCCACTCTCTCTCCACTCTCTCTCCACTCTCTCTCTCCACTCTCTCTCTCCACTCTCTCTCTCTCCACTCTCTCTCCACTCTCTCTCTCCACTCTCTCTCTCCACTCTCTCTCTCTCTCCACTCTCTCTCTCTCCACTCTCTCTCTCCACTCTCTCTCTCCCCACTCTCTTTCTCCACTCTCTCTCCACTCTCTCTCTCCACTCTCTCTCTCCACTGTCTCTCTCCACTCTCTCTCTCCACTCTCTCTCTCCACTCTCTCTCTCTCTCCACTCTCTCTCTCTCCACTCTCTCTCTCTCCACTCTCTCTCTCCCCACTCTCTTTCTCCACTCTCTCTCCACTCTCTCTCTCCACTCTCTCTCTCCACTGTCTCTCTCCACTCTCTCTCTCCACTCTCTCTCTCTCCACTCTCTCCACTCTCTCTCTCCACTCTCTCGGCCGAGCCTCTGCCACTTGTGGTTCTGAGTGTCGCACGCTTCGGATCCTTCTTGCCCTCCTCTGCGGTTGTGTGTGTGACCGACGACGTGTGTGGAGAGCTGAAGGGTAGCGGTTAGCGCTACGCTGCACCACGATCCTGGCGACCCAAGTTCGATTCCCACTCACATCCAACACCGGTGACGATTCTCTGAACCGGTCCAGGGCCTCCCCTAGGTCGACTCCGCCTCAAATGAATACCTGGTGCGGCATGTAAACATCGCCACTAGGGAGACAAAGGCCGCCGGGCGTGGTGCTGGCTACCCACCCCCTCGTGTACCATGCCGGCCTTATAGGAGCTCGTTAACAGCACTTGCCCCTACAGTCTGTTAAGGCTACACGGGGGATCTTTGTCTGTGTGCGGCACGGTGAGTGTGTGCAGCGAGGTTCTCTGCTGGGCGTATCAGAAGGCAACAAAAATAAGGACAACTTGGCAGTCACACAGACACAGACACACACGTGCGCAGAGACAGACACACACATGCAGAGACACAGACATACACACGCAGAGACAGACACACACACAGAGACACATAGACACACACTCGCAGAGACAGACACACACGCAGAGACACATAGACATACACACGCAGAGACAGACACACATACGCAGAGACAGACACACGCAGACACACACGCAGAGACGCAGACACCCGCAGACACATAAACACACACGCAGACACATAGACACACACACGCAGACACATAGACACACACAGAGACACATAGACACACACGTAGAGACATAGACACACACGCAACCACATAGACACACACGCAGAGACAGACACACAGACACACACAGAGACACATAGACACACACGTAGAGACAGACACACATAGACACGCACGCAGAGACACAAAAACACGCAGAGGCACATAGACACACACGCACACACCGATACAGACACACACACAGATACATGCAGAGACACAGACACACACCGATACAGACACACACACACAGTCACACACAACAACAACCGCCATTCGCCACTAAGTGGCGGTGACGTCACCATGACCCTTGTGCCAGGCCATGTGCACCTTGAGGCCAAGTGAAGTGTCGAACGCCCGCGGGCAGGAGGTCACGGGGCAGACCCAGGTACCACGGGTCGACTGACTGAGATGACTGGCTGGTGCACCACCTGTGCCCCCTACTGTGCTAACTTGCTGTGCTTTAGCCACCCGGCGCTCCGCTCGAGACAGACACACACAGACACACAATCACGCAGAGACACATAGACACACACGCACACACCAATAGACACACAGACCCACGCAGAGACACAGACACATACCGATACAGACACACACCGAAACAGACACAGACAGACACATAGACACACGCAGAGACACAGACACACACAGACACACGCAGAGACAGACACACACCGATACAGACAGACACACACACAGAGA
Organism: Petromyzon marinus; assembly: GCF_048934315.1. Lineage (NCBI taxonomy): Eukaryota > Metazoa > Chordata > Hyperoartia > Petromyzontiformes > Petromyzontidae > Petromyzon > Petromyzon marinus. The sequence goes on from NW_027422728.1 coordinate 2,219,858, forward strand.
CAGGCGTGTGTGTGTTGGGATGAGTAAAACAAAACCCATAAAAAGCGTTGTTGTTGTGAGGGAGTTTTTGGTGTTTTCACTTTGGGAGCTCATTGATGAGAGATGTAAACATCTCCAATAAATACATGTCAGTGGGTTCATAATGGCCGTGTCAGAGACACTGACACCCTGGGTTCAAGCCCTGGGTCTGGGTGTCTCTCTCTCTCTCAGTGGGTTCATAATGGCCGTGTCAGAGACACTGACACCCTGGGTTCAAGCCCTGGGTCTGGGTGTCTCTCTCTCAGTGGGTTCAAAATGGCCGTGTCAGAGACACTGACAACCTGGGTTCAAGCCCTGGGTCTGGGTGTCTCTCTCTCAGTGAGTTCATAATGGCCGTGTCAGAGACACTGAGACCCTGGGTTCAAGCCTTGGGTCTGGGTGTCTCTCTCTCTCAGTGGGTTCATAATGGCCGTATCAGAGACACTGAGACCCTGGCACCCTGGGTTCAAGCCCTGGGTCTGGGTGTCTCTCTCTCTCAGTGGATTCATAATGGCCGTGTCAGAGACACTGGGACCCTGGGTTCAAGCCCTGGGTGTCTCTCTCTCTCAGTGGGTTCATAATGGCCGTGTCAGAGACACTGAGTCCCTGGGTTCAAGCCCTGGGTCTGGGTGTCTCTCTCTCTCAGTGGGTTCATAATGGCCGTGTCAGAGACACTGAGACCCTGGGTTCAAGCCCTGGGTCTGGGTGTCTCTCTCAGTGGGTTCATAATGGCCGTGTCAGAGACACTGACACCCTGGGTTCAAGCCCTGGGTCTGGGTGTCTCACAGTGGGTTAATAATGGACGTGTCAGAGACACTGACACCCTGGGTTCAAGCCCTGGGTCTGGGTGTCTCTCTCTCTCAGTGGGTTCATAATGGCCGTGTCAGAGACACTGACACCCTGGGTTCAAGCCCTAGGTCTGGGTGTCTCTCTCTCAGGGGGTTCACAGTGGCCGTGTCAGAGACACTGAGACCCTGGATTCAAGCCCTGGGTCTGGGTGTCTCTCTCTCAGGGGGTTCACAGTGGCCGTGTCAGAGACACTGAGACCCTGGGTTCAAGCCCTGGGTCTGGGTGTCTCTCTCAGTGGGTTCATAATGCCCGTGTCAGAGACACTGACACCCTAGGTTCAAGTCCTGGGTCTGGGTGTCTCTCTCTCTCTCAGTGGGTTCATAATGGCCGTGTCAGAGACATGTGGGGGCTACCGTCCCCCGCCATCACTGAATTGTCGGGGCCGGTGCCCACCGACTCCCCCGTTCCACTCACACCGCTACCCCCCGGCTGCTCTGTCAGGTCCAGACTAACGACCCCTAACCTCTCGCCCCCCTGTACCTCTGCCTGGGATGTCGACCGCGTTTGCGTAGTTTAATTAGCGGCTCGTACGCTTCGTGCTTGCGATGCGCTACACTGTGCAACGGCGGGGTGGGGCTGTAAGTGCGCTCGCCAGTAAATCTCCGTACCGCCCGTAAACAAACAGGCGCGGCGCGTGTTTCCCTCCCACCCGCGCTCCACGTGTGCCGACAATAACAACCACGCCCCTACCCTCCGCCCGTAAACAAACCAATCGCACGCGAGGGGGTTGGAGCTGGGGGACGGGCGGGCGGGGTTTCTGCCGTGCGTGCGCCGCTGATTGGGGACGCTCGCTTGGCTCTGAGTTAAAGGTCCCGCTCAAACAGTCGCGCGAATACACGCGCGCTCGGCGCTTTAATTAGCTACCTCGCGATCAGACATTTGTGCGGGTGCGTGACCGCGGCCCAGCCACCCAGGTACGCGATCGCTAAGCACTATTGTGAGCAATCGTGCGGGCACGTAAGCACCCCATGCTTCGTCTCGAGGTGCACAGCCGCGCATACACGTAGACACCCAGCGCACACTGCCCTCCACTTCACACTGCCAAAAGACCACGCAACACAGTTTTATCCCCCCACTAGCGAATTTTATTTACCTGTGATGGTATGGTCAGTGGACGCTAATCTATCCCTCGGAGGTCTTCGAGTCGATTTCCCCTACCGATCGCCCCGCTCTCTATCCTGGATTTAAAACGCCTAAACTTACTCCTCTCTCGCTCGTACTTACTTCTCCCCGATGTACTGACCGCTGTAAGGGAATGAGGCGGCGAGCCTGCTGATGCTGGAGTACGTCTCACGGACGTCTCGGATGGCTGACTCTCCTGCTCCCGGGACCGCGATGATCTTGAACAAGAAGAACCCCCCTGCTACCCCAACCCCCCTCCTTTTATCCTACCTACAACAAAGGAATTTTTTGCTCTTTCCGACCCTTGGCCTCCCGTCCAATCAGGGGCTCGGATTCTCCCGCCCTTTCGATGCCCGGATCCCAGCTCAGGTGACGTCGCCGCAGTGATCTCACCGACGTCCGCTCTCTGTTCTCCCGCTACCAGTCCACTGACCCGTGCGTGTGTGTGTGAGGCTCCACTCGCGGTGGTTCGATGGCCCTTGCCGCGACCATGCAACTTTAATATCAGGTCGCGGCGCCGCAGTGCATGTCAGTTACAGGGGGAAGATCGCCCAATTTCCCGCCCGCAGGAAACCATGAAGTTCGATCCCACTAGGGACTTCTGGACAAAAACCTATCAGCCGGGTGACCTCCCTTCCTGGCTCTACGTGGGGCGTGTGTACGTTCGTGTGGGGGGGGGGGGTGGTGAGGGTGCGCAGCGTCGGCGTCGACATCCCCCGGTGGCGGCTTTGCGGCGGTGGGCACGACCTCGGCAGAGCGGCCCTGCTGCAGCGGCCTCACGACTGTGCAGGGGCCAAAACGCGGACGTCTGAGAAGGCACCGGCTCCGGGAGAGTGGCGGGAAATCCGCGGCATAGGTGATGGCGCCGCGGCAGTGGGCGCGGTTCCGCTGGAGCGGCTCCGCTGCGGCGGCACCACAAAGTGTCGATCCACACACACCCACAGACACCCACACACACACATACACCTACCCACACACCCACACACACACACCCACACACACACACCCACACAGACAGACACACCCACCCACACACCCACACACAGAGAAAAAGACAAAGATCCCCCATATAGCCTTAACAGACTGTAGGGGCAAGTGCTGCTAGCGAGTAGCACCTGTAAAGGCTGGAACAGTACACGAGGGGGTGGGTGTCCAGCACCACGCCCGACCACCTTTGTCTCCCCCGTGGCGATGTTTACACACCGCACCAGTTACTCATTTGAGGCTGAGTCGACCTAGGGGAGGCCCGGGACCGGTTCAGATAATCGTCACTGGTGTTGGCCGTGAGCGGGATTCGAACTCGGGTCGCCGGGTTCGTAGCGCAGCGTAGCGCTAACCACTACACCACCGCTCCCTACTTTGACACACACACACACAGATAGACACACATGGACACACACAGACACGGACACACACACAGACACACACACAGACACACACACGGACACACAGACACACACACAGACACACACACAGACACACACACGGACACACACACAGACACACACACAGACACACACACACAGATAGACACACACGGACACACACACACACACAGACACACACACAGACACACACACGGATACACACACATGGATACACACACACAGACACACACAGAGACACACACACAGACACAAACACAGACACACACACGGACACAATGTATAAACCTCCACCCACTCGTGCGAGTGATGAATATAATAGTTAAGTGCCAATATGGCCTTGTAAACACGCGTCCACGTCACGTGCTCTCGCAATTAACTCATTAACCCGATTGGCAATCATTGACATCCACGCGCGTGGCTTCCCAGCGTCACGTGGCCGTCAAGGCATCGGCCAATCAATTATGCAAATTAGTGTCGCAATCCCACTGATTGATGAATCAAGGCGGGCAGGCTGAAGGAGGAGTGAGCCTAGTGAATAGTGAATTGTTCACTCGGTGCGTGTGTGGAGCGGTGGCTACCACCGGCGCTGTGGAGGGCTTGTTAATGATCGTTCACTGGACTCGACATTGGTGGTGGTGGTGATCTTGTAAGGAGTTGGGGCACAAAGTGAAGCTTCACCTGGCCAGGAGCACGGTCTGTTGTCTCGAGTTTACGACGTTTGTTATTCGAGCTACAAATAGCCGAGTGGGGGGTGGGGTGTGGACGCGTGGCAGACCCCCAACTCTGTGCGTTCTCTACCGTAGTCTCCAGATTCATAGACGCACTTTCTGGAGAATGTGACCATTCTTAATTTCAACAACAACAGCAACAACAAACACCGCGTTAAGCAGTAGTGGTAGTAATAATACTGTAGCTCTTGGGTTACGTTATGCATTTCGTACAATGCCGAGCCGTTAGGATGTTTTGCGATGACCATAATATTAATGACTTAAAACTGTCATGACTGCAAGAATCACTTTTATGTTTCCTGCCTCAGCAGCTCTCCCGCTATATGATATTGTTATTATTTTTATATTTTTTTTCTATCTACGTGGCTTTACCGAAAGACCCAAAGAATATAATAATCATGTTTGTCAATCATCATCATCATCATCAGCTGCGATAGCATTAAGTGGCATCATCAGTTGAATCATCATCATCAGCAGCATCATCATCACTGCCCTTGTCGCTATCTGACAGCATCATCATCACTGCCCTTGTCGCTATCTGACAGCAGCATCATCACTGCCCTTGTCGCTATCTGACAGCATCATCATCACTGCCCTTGTCGCTATCTGACAGCAGCATCATCACTGCCCTTGTCGCTATCTGACAGCATCATCATCACTGCCCTTGTCGCTATCTGACAGCATCATCATCACTGCCCTTGTCGCTATCTGACAGCATCATCATCACTGCCCTTGTCGCTATCTGACAGCATCATCATCGGCAACAGAGGCAGCAGCAGCAGCAGCGTCATGACCGCCATGCAGTGCAGCGCTGCCAGCGAGACTCTTCCCAACTCGAACTCCTTAGCAGGAGGAGGAGGAGAGGCCGCAGCCGCAAGCACCACGTGGCCACTCGCAGGCGCTGCGTCACGTGGTGTCGGCACCGGGCTAGTCTCACTATCGCAGGGTTACCTGCACGTACCTCCAGGTGTGTATCAGACAGGTGTGTCTGTGTATCAGCCAGGTGTGTCTGTGTACCAGCCAGGTGTGACTGAGTGACAGCCAGGTGTGCCTGTGTACCAGCCAGGTGTGTCTGTGTATCAGCCAGGTGTGTCTGTGTACCAGCCAGGTGTGGGTGAGTGCCAGCCAGGTGTGTCTGTGTACCAGCCAGGTGTGTCTGTGTACCAGCCAGGTGTGTCTGTGTACCAGCCAGGTGTGGGTGAGTACCAGCCAGGTGTGTCTGTGTATCGGCCAGGCGTGGCTGAGTGCCAGCCAGGTGTGTCTGTGTACCAGCCAGGTGTGTCTGTGTACCAGCCAGGTGTGGGTGAATACCAGCCAGGTGTGTCTGTGTATCAGCCAGGTGTGTCTGTGTACCAGCCAGGTGTGTCTGTGTACCAGCCAGGTGTGTCTGTGTACCAGCCAGGTGTGGGTGAATACCAGCCAGGTGTGTCTGTGTATCAGCCAGGTGTGTCTGTGTACCAGCCAGGTGTGTCTGTGTACCAGCCAGGTGTGTCTGTGTACCAGCCAGGTGTGGGTGAATACCAGCCAGGTGTGTCTGTGTATCAGCCAGGTGTGTCTGTGTACCAGCCAGGTGTGTCTGTGTACCAGCCAGGTGTGTCTGTGTATCGGCCAGGTGTGGCTGAGTGCCAGCCAGGTGTGTCTGTGTATCAGCCAGGTGTGTCTGTGTACCAGCCAGGTGTGTCTGTGTACCAGCCAGGTGTGTCTGTGTACCAGCCAGGTGTGTCTGTGTATCAGCCAGGTGTGTCTGTGTACCAGTCAGGTGTGTCTGTGTACCAGCCAGGTGTGTCTGTGTACCAGCCAGGTGTGTCTGTGTACCAGCCAGGTGTGTCTGTGTATCAGCCAGGCGTGGCTGAGTGCCAGCCAGGCTCTCAGAAGGGCCACGCTCGTTGGGGGTTCGCGACGGGCGTGCGGCCGGTGTCGACGCCGGCGTGGGCGGCGGGCGAGCGCCCCGCCCGAAGCCGGAGTCGCGTTCGCCCGGTTGGCAAGCCGGGCGGGCGGGCGGCGAGCTCGCGGGTCGCGGTGCGGGCGACGGCGAAGACGCCGCCGGGACTCGTGCGGGCGCGAGGAGCGGAGGCGACGCGGAGGCGCGGTCTGGCGTGCCACGGTCGGACGCCAATCTGCGGGGTGCCTCTCACACAAGTGTCGGCAGCCCAGGTGCGAGTCGCCGCACGGGTAGACCCGAGTCCTCCAGGTGAGACTCGGTCCGGTGAGCCCCAGCCAGGCGCTGCGAGTCGTGCGGGCGTGCCGCAGGTAGGGCGGCTTATTCCACGTGCCGGCGGCGGTGATGGCAGTGGTGGTATTGATTACGGTGGCAGTGGTGGTTATGACATTGGTGGTGATGGTAGTGGTTGTATTGATGATGGTGGTGGTGGTAGTGGTGGTGTTGGTAGTGCTGGTTGTAATATTGATGGTGGCAATGGTAGTGGTATTGACGGTGGTGTTGGTAGTGATAGTGCTGGTTGTAATATTGATGGTGGCAATGGTGGTGATGATAGTGGTGGTATTGACGGTGGTGTTGGTAGTGGTAGTGCTGGTTGTAATATTGATGGTGGCAATGGTGGTGATGGTAGTAGTGGTAGTGACGGTGGTGCTGGTAGTGGTAGTGCTGGTTGTAATATTGACGGTGGCGATGGTGGTGATGGTAGTAGTGGTAGTGACGGTGGTGTTGGTAGTGGTAGTGCTGGATGTAATATTGATGGTGGCAATGGTGACGATGGTAGTAGTGGTATTGACGGTGGTGTTGGTAGTGATAGTGCTGGTTGTAATATTGATGGTGGCGATGGTGGCGATGGTAGTAGCGGTAGTGACGGTGGTGGTGGTGGTAGCAGTGGGGTGTTGTGGCATGGCGTGAAAGCCCTTGGCGCTGCTGCTGCTGCCGCTGTGAGCCAGGCAGGCACCAGGCGCGCCCCGCCGGCACCCCCGGCCGGGGTGATCTGCTGCGTGGCGGCGCGCAACGCCTCGCACGGCCGTGCCATCCCACAATGCTCACAGGTAACGGAGCTCCCTCGCCACCCCCCCTCCCTCCCCCCCCCCGCGATGTCGCGAACGTCAACACACATTGCACAGTAGGTCCTCATTAAGACCGCACATTTATTTCACCGATCTGTAGTGCAAACGAATGAATGCACGTGTGTGTGTGTATGCATCTTCATTCGCGTGCGCCTATCTCCGACATTTCAGGAGATTAATTCCCGCCGCCTTTCCAGTCCTGCCAGGGTCGATAAAATAACGACCACTTTGTTAGGGGGGGGGGGGGGGGGAGTTGAAAGGGATCGCCCCCGCCAGAGGAATATGGAATTTCCACCATCGGCTCAGGGCTGTGAAACCGGACATGAGCACCGCCGCTCACCTGAGCGGCAAATCACTTTGACCTCGAGTTGACCTTCAGCAGAAACAAAATCACGTGACGTGCCTTGTGAACGCCTCTGATGCACCACAGTGCCTTGTGAACGCCTCTGATGCGCCACGTGCCCTGTGAACGCCTCTGATGCACCACAGTGCCTTGTGAACGCCTCTGATGCACGTGACGTGCCCTGTGAACGCCTCTGATGCACCACGGTGCCTTGTGAACGCCTCTGATGCACCACAGTGCCTTGTGAACGCCTCTGATGCACCACAGTGCCTTGTGAACGCCTCTGATGCACCACAGTGCTTTGTGAACGCCTCTGATGCACCACAGAGCCTTGTGAACGCCTCTGATGCACCACGTGCCCTGTGAACGCCTCTGATGCACGTGCCGTGCCTTGTGAACGCCTCTGATGCACCACAGTACCTTGTGAACGCCTCTAATGCACCACGGTGCCTTGTGAACGCCTCTGATGCACCACAGTGCCTTGTGAACGCCTCTGATGCACCACGTGCCTTGTGAACGCCTCTGATGCGCCACTGTGCCTTGTGAACGCGTCTGATGCACGTGACGTGCCTTGTGAACGTCTCTGATGCACCACGGTGCCTTGTGAACGCCTCTGATGCACGTGACGTGCATTGTGAACGCCTCTGATGCACCACGGTGCCTTGTGAACGCCTCTGATGCACCACAGTGCCTTGTGAACGCCTCTGATGCACGTGACGTGCCTTGTGAACGCCTCTGATGCGCCACGGTGCCTTGTGAACGCCTCTGATGTACTACAGTGCCTTGTGAACGCCTCTGATGCACCAAAGTGCCTTGTGAACGCCTCTGATGCACCACAGTGCCTTGTGAACGCCTCTGATGCACCACAGTGCCTTGTGAACGTCTCTGATGCACCACAGAGCCCCGTCGCCCCCTGCGCCACGGAGCGGCTGCACGCCGGCTCCCAGGGGTCACGTGACCCATGGGGCCCCGTGACCACTCCGGGACCCGTGGCCTCCGCGGACCCGGCGAGACTCCGGCAGTGGCCTCCGGGACCCGCGGGGCCTTTGGAGCCGGGTCGACCCCCGGGGCACCCCTGGCCTGGCCAGCCGGTGAGGGGCGGTGTTGGCTGTGCTGTGTTCGCTGTGTTGTGTTGGCTGTGCTGTGTTCGCTGTGTTGTGTTGGCTGTGCTGTGTTCGCTGTGTTGTGTTCGCTGTGTTGTGTTCGCTGTGTTGTGTTGGCTGTGTTGTGTTGGCTGTGTTGTGTTGGCTGTGTTGTGTTGGCTGTGCTGTTTTGGCTGTGTTGTGTTGGCTGTGTTGTGTTCGCTGTGTTGTGTTGGCTGTGTTGTGTTGGCTGTGTTGTGTTCGCTGTGTTCGCTGTGTTGTGTTGGCTGTGTTGTGTTGGCTGTGTTGTGTTCGCTGTGTTCGCTGTGTTGTGTTGGCTGTGTTGTGTTGGCTGTGCTGTGTACGCTGTGCTGTGTTCGCTGTGTTGTGTTGGCTGTGTTGTGTTCGCTGTGTTGTGTTGGCTGTGCTGTGTTCGCTGTGTTGTGTTCGCTGTGTTGTGTTGGCTGTGTTGTGTTCACTGTGTTTGCTGTGTTGTGTTCGCTGTGTTGTGTTCACTGTGTTGTGTTCGCTGTGCTGTGTTCGCTGTGTTGTGTTGGCTGTGCTGTGTTCGCTGTGTTGTGTTGGCTGTGTTGTGTTGGCTGTGCTGTGTTGGCTGTGTTGTGTTCGCTGTGCTGTGTTGTGTTGGCTGTGTTGTGTTCGCTGTGTTATGTTGGCTGTGTTGTGTTCGCTGTGCTGTGTTGGCTGTGTTGTGTTCGCTGTGTTGTGTTGGCTGTGTTGTGTTCGCTGTGCTGTGTTGTGTTGGCTGTGTTGTATTCGCTGTGTTGTGTTGGCTGTGTTGTGTTCGCTGTGCTGTGTTGGCTGTGTTGTGTTCGCTGTGCTGTGTTCGCTGTGTTGTGTTGGCTGTGTTGTGTTCGCTGTGCTGTGTTCGCTGTGTTGTGTTGGCTGTGTTGTGTTCGCTGTGCTGTGTTGGCTGTGTTGTGTTGGCTGTGTTGTGTTGGCTGTGTTGTGTTCGCTGTGTTGTGTTCGCTGTGCTGTGTTGTGTGGGCTGTGTTGTATTTGCTGTGTTGTGTTGGCTGTGCTGTGTTCGCTGTGTTGTGTTGGTTGTGCTGTGTTCGCTGTGTTGTGTTGGCTGTGTTGTGTTCGCTGTGTTGTGTTGTGTTGGCTGTGTTGTGTTCGCTGTGTTGTGTTGGCTGTGTTGTGTTCGCTGTGTTGTGTTGGCTGTGTTGTGTTCGCTGTGCTGTGTTGGCTGTGCTGTGTTGGCTGTGTTGTGTTCGCTGTGCTGTGTTCGCTGTGTTGTGTTGGCTGTGCTGTGTTCGCTGTGTTGTGTTCGCTGTGTTGTGTTGGCTGTGTTGTGTTCGCTGTGCTGTGTTGGCTGTGTTGTGTTCGCTGTGTTGTGTTCACTGTGCTGTGTTCGCTGTGCTGTTCGCTGTGCTGTGTTGGCTGTGTTGTGTTCGCTGTGTTGTGTTGGCTGTGTTGTGTTCGCTGTGTTGTGTTGGCTGTGTTGTGTTCGCTGTGTTGTGTTGGCTGTGTTGTGTTCGCTGTGCTGTGTTGGCTGTGTTGTGTTCGCTGTGTTGTGTTCGCTGTGTTGTGTTCGCTGTGCTGTGTTGGCTGTGCTGTGTTCGCTGTGCTGTGTTCGCTGTGTTGGCTGTGCTGTGTTCGCTGTGTTGTGTTCGCTGTGTTGTGTTGGCTGTGTTGTGTTCGCTGTGCTGTGTTGGCTGTGTTGTGTTCGCTGTGTTGTGTTCACTGTGCTGTGTTCGCTGTGCTGTGTTCGCTGTGTTGTGTTCGCTGTGCTGTGTTGGCTGTGTTGTGTTCGCTGTGTTGTGTTCACTGTGCTGTGTTCGCTGTGCTGTGTTCACTGTGCTGTGTTCGCTGTGCTGTGATCGCTGTGTTGTGTTCGCTGTGCTGTGTTCGCTGTGTTGGCTGTGTTGTGTTCGCTGTGTTGTGTTGGCTGTGTTGTGTTCGCTGTGCTGTGTTGTGTGGGCTGTGTTGTATTTGCTGTGTTGTGTTGGCTGTGCTGTGTTCGCTGTGTTGTGTTGGTTGTGCTGTGTTCGCTGTGTTGTGTTGGCTGTGTTGTGTTCGCTGTGTTGTGTTGTGTTGGCTGTGTTGTGTTCGCTGTGTTGTGTTGGCTGTGTTGTGTTCGCTGTGTTGTGTTGGCTGTGTTGTGTTCGCTGTGCTGTGTTGGCTGTGCTGTGTTGGCTGTGTTGTGTTCGCTGTGCTGTGTTCGCTGTGTTGTGTTGGCTGTGCTGTGTTCGCTGTGTTGTGTTCGCTGTGTTGTGTTGGCTGTATTGTGTTCGCTGTGCTGTGTTGGCTGTGTTGTGTTCGCTGTGTTGTGTTCACTGTGCTGTGTTCGCTGTGCTGTTCGCTGTGCTGTGTTGGCTGTGTTGTGTTCGCTGTGTTGTGTTGGCTGTGTTGTGTTCGCTGTGTTGTGTTGGCTGTGTTGTGTTCGCTGTGTTGTGTTGGCTGTGTTGTGTTCGCTGTGCTGTGTTGGCTGTGTTGTGTTCGCTGTGTTGTGTTCGCTGTGTTGTGTTCGCTGTGCTGTGTTGGCTGTGCTGTGTTCGCTGTGCTGTGTTCGCTGTGTTGGCTGTGCTGTGTTCGCTGTGTTGTGTTCGCTGTATTGTGTTGGCTGTGTTGTGTTCGCTGTGCTGTGTTGGCTGTGTTGTGTTCGCTGTGTTGTGTTCACTGTGCTGTGTTCGCTGTGCTGTGTTCGCTGTGTTGTGTTCGCTGTGCTGTGTTGGCTGTGTTGTGTTCGCTGTGTTGTGTTCACTGTGCTGTGTTCGCTGTGCTGTGTTCACTGTGCTGTGTTCGCTGTGCTGTGATCGCTGTGTTGTGTTCGCTGTGCTGTGTTCGCTGTGTTGGCTGTGTTGTGTTGGCTGTGCTGTGTTCGCTGTGTTGTGTTGGCTGTGCTGTGTTCGCTGTGTTGTGTTCGCTGTGTTGTGTTGGCTGTGTTCGCTGTGTTGTGCTGTTTTGGCTGTGTTGTGTTCGCTGTGTTCGCTGTGCTATGTTGGCTGTGTTGTGTTCGCTGTGTTGGCTGTGTTGTGCTGTGTTGGCTGTGTTGTGTTCGCTGTGTTTGCTGTGTTTGCTGTGTTGGCTGTGCTGTGTTCGCTGTGCTGTGTTGGCTGTGCTGTGTTCGCTGTGTTGTGTTCACTGTGTTCGCTGTGTTTGCTGTGTTGGCTGTGTTGTGTTCGCTGTGCTGTGTTCACTGTGTTGGCTGTGTTCGCTGTGTTGTGTTCGCTGTGTTCGCTGTGCTGTGTTCATTGTGTTGGCTGTGTTGTATTTGCTGTTTGCCACGAGACTCGCGGTCTCTGTGGCGGTCTCTGTGGTGCGGCAGTCGAAGCCCAACGGGGCAGGTCGCGTGCGGCGGGCCGAGGCGTGGGGGTGGCCGCCGCCTCTCCCCGAGTCGTCTTGGCCAGCGTGGAAGAGCAGGCCAACGAATTTACCCCCCCCCCCCCCATCGAGAGGGGGTCGCTCGCTCTCGCCCTGCGCTTCTCCTTCCGCAGCGCCGAGCACCGGGCCACCGGGGGGGCACCCCGGCGCCGCCACCCCGGTTGTTCCGCACCCCGGCACCGGAGCTCTTCTCTGCCGTGCAGCGCGGCGAGCTGCGAGACAACTCCCAGCCAAGTCTCGTCGATATCGTCCTCCTGCAGCACCACTACCACCAGCAGCAGCAGGTCCACTACCACCAGCAGCAGCAGGTCCTCCTCCACCAGCAGCAGCAGCAGCAGGTCGACTACCACCACCAGCAGCAGCAGCAGGTCCACCACCACCACCACCAGCAGCAGCAGGTCCACTACCCCCAACAGCAGCAGCAGCAGCAGGTCCACCACCACCACCAGCAGCAGCAGCAGCAGCAGGTCCACCACCACCAGCAGCAGCAGGTCCACCACCACCACCAGCAGCAGGTCCACCACCACCAGCAGCAGCAGGTCCACCAGCAGCAGCAGGTCCACCACCAGCAGCAGGTCCACCACCACCAGCAGCCACAGCAGCAGCGGATGCTGCAAGGGGGGTCGTCCAGCGTGGTTCTCAAGGGGTCTCAGATTCCAGCTGGGCTCTGCAGGACTCTCACGGGTCCCTCCAGCACCTCCAGCACCTCCACCACCTCCACCGCCGTCTGCTCCACCACCTCCACCGCCGTCTGCTCCACCACCTCCACCGCCGTCTGCTCCACCACCTCCACCGTCGTCTGCTCCACCACCTCCACCGCCGTCTGCTCCACCACCGCCGTCTGCTCCACCACCTCCACCGCCGTCTGCTCCACCACCTCCACCGCCGTCTGCTCCACCACCTCCACCGCCGTCTGCTCCACCTCCTCCACCGCCGTCTGCTCCACCTCCTCGCGCTCCTCCCGCTGGAGCTCCTCCGCCTCCCCGAGGACAGCGGCTGCTGCCGCGTTAGCTCGGAAGAGCAAAGCGAACGTGCGCGAAAGGATCCGGGTGAGAAGCCACGATCCCCTTAGGTTGACTCAGACTAAAACAAAACTTGGGGGGGGAGGGGAGGGGGGGTGATATGGCCCAGTGGTGGCACGTTCCAGATTCAGTTCGGATCTCGAAGGCCACACCAGCGATTACGTGAATAGAGTAGCCCATCGTGGTCCATGTGAGTGACGTTTTAAACATTGACACTGCACCTACATCAGTTGGGACCACACGTAGCAGCAACAGTCTCCTCCCGACTGGCCCCCACTTGCAGGCCGGGCGTCACGTGGTGCAGCACGAGGATAGCTGCCACTGGGAGAGCTGGCGGGTGCCCTTTCAAACGTCTGAGGTGTAAAACGTAAAGTCGCTCATCGTCGCGCGAAGAGATGGCCCGCGACGAGGACGCCGCGTAAAACAAATAATTTTTTAACTTAAAACTCGGATCCGTCCGTCCGTATGCCCATCCTCCCATGCGTCCGTTTCTCTCCCCGTGCTTTTGAGTGACTTCGCGTTTACATTATGAGACCTCCTATGCCAGTAACAAGATATAGTAATAGGTTTTACCCTTGTACGCCTTTTGGCGTCATCTGGTCCAACACCAGTGGAGACTAGGCTCTAAGAAAAGCCGTCTCGCGTGTGGACCAATCAAATTCAAGGACAGTGCATAATATTATTATCAGAGTTGTCTCTTTTGTTTGCATTTTGACTGCTTGTGTTGTGGTTATTGCAAACATGATGCCTTGAATAAAGGTGTCAGTTTTTGTGCCAGTTAAAAGGGTAAAACCTATTACTATGACTTTGCGTTATCGTGGCCTGCCATGCGGTTGTTGGAACGCGGCACGGGGTGACGCGAGACGGTTGAAGTCTGGTCGAACCGAGTCCTCGCCCACGGGTGGCGGAGCGAGTTAAATTCGACGCCGCTTGGCCCTCGAGCGCCGCCGCTCAAGGGCCAAGCGGCGTCCATCCCCGGCACTGACGGCGTGTCCGCGCGCGTCCGTCCGTCTGCGTGTCCGTGCCCTCAGGTGCGAAACCTGAACCGCGCGTTCCTGCTCCTGCATCGCCTGCTGCCGCCGGACCGCCTCCGGCCGTCGCGGGCGGCGACACTGCGTGCGACGGTTCGCTACATCGGCCTGCTGCAGGCCGTGCTGGCGGAGACCGCCGCGGCACGCGGCTCCTCCCCGCGTGGCGTGTGACAGCGCGGGGAGGGAGGGGGGAGCGGCGGTCAACCCACCTCGGAATGCAGCAGTGTGTGTTTGGTGAAGGGTGTCCCACCGACTCGGCCAGGTGCGTACACGTAGGTGCGCGTGAGCACGATGCCAACCGTGCGCTAGTCGGAGATGCGGGAGCGGGGGGGGGGGAAGGACAAAAACAGTTCTAAGTAATATTATATTCTTAGCTCTTTCAGTCAAGTCACGTTGAAGGGAAACAATAAAATAATAAAATATATAACAATAATATATTTATTATTTTATTGTTTCCTTTCAACGTGACTTTACCGAAAGAGCTAAGAATATGAATTACTGCAGTCACGAAAGCTTTAAATCAGTTGTAAGTGAATTAGTTTTCATCATCAGACGATCATTTCAGAAATGCATTGCAAACATGATGCCTTGAATAAAGGTGTCAGTTTTTGTGCCAGTTAAAAGGGTAAAACCTATTCCTATATCTTGTTTCTGGCAAAGGAGGTCTCATAATGTTAATGCTCACCCCGAGCCCTCAATACTCTGATAGTGCGCTGTTTTTGAGTTGTACGCCTTTTGGCGTCTTCTGGTCCAACACCAATGGAGACTAGGCTCTAAGAAAAGCTGTCTCGGGTGTGGACCAATCAAATTCAAGGACAGTGCATATTATTATCAGAGTTGTCTTTTTTGTTTGCATTTTGACTGCTTGTGTTGTGGTCATTGCAAACATGATGCCTTGAATAAAGGTGTCAGTTTTTGTGCCAGTTAAAAGGGTAAAACCTATTCCTATATCTTGTTTTTGGCAAAGGAGGTCTCATAATGTTAATGATTATCGACTTATTTCCACGTCAGCTAAAGTTTCCACAGCCGCGTAATTTGCAACGTTCCGCACGTACGAGCTTGTCGCCCCGGTCGCACGTTTGCCGCCGAAACGCTAAAATAAACAACCGCCGGATGAACCGATAGCGCTTACATCACTCACTCGTCCTCACTCACACTCCCCTCTCTCTCTCTCTCACTCACTCGTCCTCACTCGCTCACTCATCCACCAACATCCAACATCGGGGCCAGATTCGGGCGTGGGGGCAGGGGGCTTCAGGGGCTGCAGCCCAGGGGCCTCGTCCAGCTGAAGCGCCTCCAGAGACGAAGTGAAAAGTGATTTCAGTTGCGCATGCCGAATTTTATTCGTTGTTAGCCTTGTAAAAAAAAAACATTTTATTTTTCTTTAACTTTGTTTTCCTTTTCAACAGTTTTTACCAGGGGGCCTCACGGTACCTGTAGCCCAGGGGGCTTACACAATCTTAATCCGGCTCTGTCTCCAGTGGATTCCTATTAGTATTTGCCCTAACATGCTGTTAAGGCTGGGGGGGGGGGCTACTGGGGGATGTGGGTTCTGTTCTTTTAAGCGCACGGGAAGGGTGCGGGGTGCTCGCGTAGCCTTAGGAATGCGGATTCAGTCGTGCGGGTCAAGAGGTCACGTGGTGAGGCGCAGCCACGTGTCTACCCCAACTGGCGATCTTCCCATCAGCATCGGGGCCCCTGACTTGTCGCGGTGAACTTTCGGGGGCCCACCACAACTCTACGCACACTGCCTCCTCTCTCTCTCTCGCTCTGGTAGAGTTGGCTTCAGGACGACCGTAACTCCTCTCAGGACAATATAATATTACCGTGGAGGCCTTCTGTTGAGTTTGTTCAGGGCGGCACGGCGATAAGGGGGCGATAACCGATGAACGCAGACGGGGCGGTAAGATCACAGCTCACGGGCAGAAAAAGCTCGGTGGCTTTTTTGCCACCGCAGCCACGATTGAAGGGAGGCATTCAGCCGGCAAACGACAGATCGTAGCTGACGACGTATTTGCGGATTTCGGATCCGCTCCGAATTGGCGAGGAATTTTGAACGCGCGGACATTTCGTGCAACTTTTATTCATAGGTTTCAACAGTCGACACGTAACCATCCGTGACAATTACAAAAACACATTGAACATTCCAAAAAAGTCATGCGTGCACACGTCATGTGACGCGCGTGCACACGCAACTATAAAAATACTGTGCTGTCAACAAACATGTGGAGGAACTGCGTTAACCAGTCCCCCAGTACTTAGAGGTACATTACGCTCTGCTCCAGAAATGTTTCTCTAGAAATCTCACCAACGAAATCTTTTTTTGTTATTTTTGTTCACATCAACACTCTTCTGGGAACTTTGACAAATCATATCCTCGTGTATCCTTATTGTTCTTGTATAAAGCTCTCATTGGATTGATTGTAAGGATACTTGGAGCAATAAACATAGCGATGGAATAATACAAAAAGGAGGATTTACCCTTACTGGCAATAAGGCGGCAGGTGTTAAGATGTTCAAACACGAAACGGACCCCTGTTACAAGGCATCCAGTCTGCATTAACCACACATACTTGCGGTAAACTGTTCAAACAAATATCCTTCGGTAATGCATTGCCCTTTAAACTAATTGGCCTACACAACAACATGGACTCTTACGATGGGTGTATCTCACACTCTCTGGGTGCAGTGCCTTCTGCTAATAATTCCTAACTCCAAGCCAGCACGCATTCTAGGGAAACGTTGAGAGCCCTGCTTGTAGGAGAGATTGTGAATACTGCTGAAATATATTTCCATTCTCTCTTCACGTGAAAAACACATGCTTGTACTGGCAGGAACCTCCTGGTTATTACACCACCAGCCCACAGGGGATTATTGTTGTGTCCGTCCGTCGTGCATCCAAAAATGGGAGGGGAGGGGCTGGGTGGGGAGGGTGAGGAGGGGAGGGTGGGGAGGGGCTGGGTGGGGGGTGGGAGGGGTGGGGCTGGGTGGGGAGGGACTGGTCACCCCGTGGTGCCCTTATAAAACTCAACGTTTAACCTACTCACGCCGGCTTGTGCCCGCCCTCACAGTCGGACCTATTTGTGGAATACACCACACTGCCGTTGAC
Organism: Petromyzon marinus; assembly: GCF_048934315.1. Classification (NCBI taxonomy): domain Eukaryota; kingdom Metazoa; phylum Chordata; class Hyperoartia; order Petromyzontiformes; family Petromyzontidae; genus Petromyzon; species Petromyzon marinus. The sequence goes on from NW_027422728.1 coordinate 2,236,904, forward strand.
CCTGGCCATTGACCGAGCAACCCAACGTTCCTACCAGCTCCCTCCGCAGGAGAATGTGTTTATCGATGAACCTTCTTCAAATCGGAGATTTTTGTAACATTTTAGCTGTCACGGTGGTCGCTGTTCGTAACTACGCCGTACTCTTCTGCACCTTATAACAGGGCAAATTGTCTGAAATGTTCAGCGATTAAAGGTTTCAGTCGTGAGGAAGCGTTTGTTAATAATGTGGGCTTATTAAAGTTAGTCACTGTTATGTTGCCCCCAAAGCAGTTTGTGGCATGCGATAACCTTAATGTGTGTCCTCTGTTACAAGCTATGGAATGTAATTTAATTAATCATACCTCATCATCACCACTCATCGTGTAATTATTTAACCCTCTACAGTCGATTTCATTAATGCGATGAGTGTTCTATATTGGATAATTTAGAGGGCTTCAATCGACGGGCTTGAAAGACTCCGGCTACAGCTTATATAAAACTGTCATCTCTTTCCCAAAAATGTTTCTGCAGTTTGCCCAACGGCCCACAGCAGCATGTCACGCGGAACTACCACCAGGAGCCACGGCTTCCCTATGCGCATGGCGATCAAACCAACATTTTAAATTCTGAAACCCAGAATTATTCGAACAAATCACCTTTTAAGATGGCAATTTTGCGCGGTCAACTCGCCGAACTTAACCCAATATAATCACGGCTGGGCAGCTGAAACATTGATTTAAATGGTTGCTATATCAATGTTTCTGAGCCCTCACGCTCGGTTCGTGACTACTACAACACGACCATTTAAAAGGCCCTTCCCCCCCCCACCCCCGTCTTGTTCGACCACGTCTTTCTCCGCAACGGCGAACCGTGCATCCTCACCGACCCTCCTCCCGGCGGGGCGGTCTCCTCGCGCAAACCCGGAGCAGCAGCAGCAGCTTCACGTGCTTCTCCAGCCTCCTCCCCCCCTGCTTCCCGCGCCCGCGCCCGCGCCGCCGCCCCGCGTCGCCCATGGCGCCGAGCAGCAGCTCCCGGACGTGGGCGGCCTTCCCTGCGCCGCGGTGGGCCAGGCACGACAGAGGCAGGCGGCGGACGCCGCCCGCGAACCGCAGGGTCGCGGCGTCGCACGGGCCCTCTGGCCGGGGCGGCGGACGAGGCGGCGGCGGCGACGGAGGCTCTGCAGCGGAAGGAAGGGAAGGAGATGTAAAGCGCGTTGTTCCGGGATCACCTTTCGCAAGGTGGACTTTTCACCGTACTTATTTCGCACTGCACGTAGCCAGCTCGTTCGCTAATTGGGAGGCGCGGGCGTCGTGCCAGCTTGCAGTCAGGCAACCGAGATCCGTTCCGGGTTGGCGACTCAGAACATTCTAGATTTAAAGCTTTCGTGACTGCAAGGATCCATACTCAGCTTAAAGGTCCGCGGTCTGAGCGTGGCTGTGTTTCACTCCAGCGCTGTCCTCGAGACAGCCCGGTCCCTTCACCTGATGAAGGCCGCTTGTGTTGTGGCCGAAACGTCGTGATTTTTGTTGTTTTATTTTTACCTACGTGACTTTACCGAATAGAACCAAAGAGTATGGACTCAGAAAATGCTTCTGTAGCCAGCGAGACCGCGTCAGCGTACCTCTCGCTGTGCTACCGGTCGGTCACGCGCCATCGCGTGGAATTTAGCGTCTCGTTCAAGTGGCGAACATTCCTATCGTTTTCTATTCCTGCAACGTGGAGAATGCACCGGCGACCTCTTCACAATTACGTTACAATTTCTCAAAGACGTACACGCACACACACATCCAAAATGTACTGCGGTTGTAGTAGTCTTTTTAAACGGATAAATACGTGACCGTGGACCAGATTGCGAACGCGTGTCCAGCCCGGAGCACTCTCCCCAGTGGGCACGTGCGGCATCCGCACCGGCTGCCCTCCGAGGCCAGTAGCGCGGTCCTCCGACGATGCCGTTGATATTGTTGGTTCTTTCGGTAAAGTCACCACGTTGAAGGGAAACAATAAAGTAATAAAATATATATAAAACAATACAATTCTCACGACCGTTGGTTTTTTCACACCTGATGATGACCGCTTGCGTTACGGTCGAAACGTCGTGAGAATTTTATTGTTTAATATATATTTTATTATTTTATTGTTTCCCTTCTACGTGGTGACTTTACCGAAAGAATCAAGAATATGAATCCACTGCCGTCACGAAAGCTTTAAATCAACATTTGACGCCGTCGATCTACGGTTGCCGCTAAAACGACGCGTCACCTGCCGGCCCCGCGTCCCCACGCTTGCGACTCCACGCGGGCGCCCGACCAGCAGAGCGCGTCGTGCGTGGAGGCCCCGGGCAGCAGCTCCATGGAGCCCGGGCCGGAGCAGTTTGTGTGTGGGCGGCACGGGGCGTCCGCCGACGCCTCGGGGGAGAAGAATCCCCGAGGGCATGGGGCGCAGCGCGTGTCTTCGCGCGGGGATCCTGCGGAACAACGGAGACGCGAGACGGGGGGGGGGGGCGCACGGGCGGGCAGAGACGCGGGACAAAATGTAGAGATGCGTAGAGAGAGAGAAAGATGAGAAGAGAATAGGCATAGATTTCGATTTAAAGCTTTCGTGACTGCAAGGATTCATCTTCTTTGGTTCTTTCGGTAAAGTCACCACGTAGAATGAGAATAAAATAATAAAATAACACAATAAAATTCTCACGACGCTTCGGCCACTACACAAGTGGCCTTCTTCATTGTAGCTCTGTCGTCCCGACAGGTTTGTTCCTTTCACCTGAAGGCCACTTGCGTTGTGGCCGAAACGTTGTGAGAATTTTATTGTGTTATTTTATCATTTTATTCTCTTTCTACGTGACTTTACCGAAAGAACGAAAGAAGAAGAATAGGCATAAATTGGTGCTGGGAGATAACTGGGAGATAGGAGAGTGGAGATAAGATTCCCCCCGACTTGACGAGCACTGGCCGGCGGGGCACAGTAAATACGTTTACAAATGAATGATCATCAAAGGAGTGAAAGTAGGAACCAATTGATTTCTGAGTGGGGTAGAAATCTCGCGCTGCGCGCGAAGGAGCTCTGTCCCGATGGGCGCTGGAGATTGGAACAATCTCCAGCGCCAAACAGGAATAATGCGCGAACGATTTAACCTCTAGCCAATGAATGAAGAATGCATGAACGGGGAGTTTGGGCGTTCATGCGTTTTTCGCCGCAGGGATCTGTTGACGGGGGAGGCCACGCGGAACGAACCCTTATCGATTCAACTAATTAAATCGGACGCAACGATTGAGCGGCGTCTTTGGTCACGGGCGAATCGATCGCCGGACGAATGGCAACGACACACGTGGTGTAGCCCAGCCCCTCCCCGCCCACCCCGCCCCGCCCCCCACCCCGCGCGTGCCTTTGGTGACGACGCCGTGCCCGGCGGCACAGCCGCTGTGCCGCTCGCAGAACTCCTGCGGCAGCATCAGGAAGGTGCCCGGCTCGCACTCGCACACGCGGTCGTGCGTGGGGCTGCACTCCTTTGCGAGCCGCTGGCCCTCCTTGCACGGCGGGCCGCAGTAGAGACACCGGTCCAGGGAGTTCCAGAACTGCGTGTAGTGGCGCGGCGGGCACGGCGTGCAACGCGCCTCCACGTCGGACGCGTCCTCCAGGAGGAGCTGTTGCTGCTGCTGCTCGCTGGCCTTGGTGGAACACGGCAGCGAGACGTGGTGGCCCGGGGGACACAGCCCGCACGGCGGCTGGGACGGTGAAGGCATCGGCGAGACGTCTGCCGACGCCGCCGCCCCCGTCATCACCACCAGCAGCAGCAGCAACATCGTCGTCGTCATCGTCGTCATCATTGTCATCGCTAGCGTAGCCCCGATGCGATCTGCGAGGGGGGGGGGGGTGCGGGAGGAGCGCGCACGTTTTGTGTTTAAGCACAGGCGGGCGGGAGATGCCGTGCGTCGCGTTACATCGCTGGTGCGTCGTCACCAGCGACCGGTGAGAGACGGCCGTGGGTTGGCGGGAGGGTCTTCATCTCCGCCAAGGATCGAGCGTGGCTGACGACAACGATGACCGCGTGGCTGACGACAACGATGACCGCCGCATCGAGATCAGCAAGGCGGGGGGGGCGGTATCATCGCCGACCATTCGATGGGCACCGATGCGATCACCACAATTGTTGTTCGGCAAAGAGACGGACCGCGCGGGGGCGCAACGAGACGAAGGGAAAACCGCAGAGTTCAAACGCGAGTTCACAGACAACGGGGATAAAACAATGAGACAAATTATACATTACTCATTGTGTTTTTTCGGTAAAGTCAAGTGTGTAGGAATACCATAACATTATATTAAAACAAATCAATCACGTTTCAACCGCAACACAAGCGATCCTCATCAGGCGTAAGAAACGAATCACGGAGGCAAATACAACAAGGAGAGACGAGAATTCAACAAACCTAAGGAAAATTACGTGATACACAACCAGTCAGGTCAACAACACAGACACTTACCTGGCGGACCACGAATTTCAGAAGAGTGTTAAATTTCGTGTTCAACCTCTGGATTGAACATACCAGCATAGACAGAGTGAACAAATACGAGGTACAAGTCAGAAATAGAGAGACACCAAGAGGCAAGGACGGACAGAGAAGTGAGGTCGGATGAAACGGAAGCCTTAAATAAGAAGTGAAGGTGGGGGGAGGGGCCAGAGAGAAAGGACGGGGCAGGAGGAAACGTCGTGATTTATTTGTTTTAATATAACGTTATGGTATTCCTACATACGTGACTTTACCGAAAAAACCAATGAGTAATTTATGCAGTCACAGAAGCTTTAATTCTTTATTAACACACTTCTACAGGGAAGTTACCTTTACGTCGTGATTGATTTATTTTAATATAACGTTATGGTATTCCTACATACGTGACTTTACCGAAAAAAACAGCAACTAATTTATGCAGTCACGAAAGCTTTAATTCTTTATTAAATAATCCATTCTTCTGGAATCTTCTCGACACAATCGGATCGTGGTGGTGGTGGTGGGGGGGGTGGATGAGAGGACGGGGATCTTGGGACATCGAGGTGGGGGGAGGGATACGGGGAATGTTTGGTGGGGAGTGCGAGGTTGTATGCCGAGTGGATCGCCACATCCTGCCGCACAGAGAGACATCAGCAGGGGACTCAAGCCCCAAGCCTGGGGCAGTGTCGCGAGCGACTTTGGCATTTCGCCTTGGCGAAACGCTACAATCACGTATTCCAATCACGGCTCCAACTCTTTATCAATCGCACGATTTGTAATAATAATAGGGTTTTTCCCCTTTTTTTCTGGCAACAAAACTGAAACCTTTTAACAAGGAATCATGTCTACTGCATTAACCACAATACCTGCAGCCAAAATGCAAACAAAAAACATACTATGATAATATATGTGGCATTGTCCCTTAGAAAGAAAGCCGTCCCTTGGTGTGGACCAACCAGTTTCAAGGTCAATGCATTATATATTATCATAGTATGTTTTTTGTTTACATTTTGACTGGAGGTATTGTGTAAAGTCACCACGTAGAATGAGAATAAAATAATAAATTGATAAAATAAAATAACACAATAAAATTCTCACGACGTTTTGGCCACAACACAAGTGGCCTTCATCAGGTGAAGGGACGAGACTGTCTGGAGGACAGCGCTGGAGTGAACAAAGCCAAGCTCAGACCGCGACCTTTAAGCTGTGTGAGAAGAAACAGAGCGCCTTGACAAAGGAATTAGCATAGGATTTAGCATTGAAACGGCTTGTGTTGTGGCCGAAACGTCGTGAGAATTTTATTGTGTTATTTTATTTAATCAATTTATTATTTTTATTCTCATTCTACGTGTTGGTGACTTTACCGAAAGAACCAAAGAAGATGAATCCTTGCAGTCACGAAAGCTTTAAATCGAAATTCCGACTGGTGCTTTTTAAATTTTGATTTAAAGCTTTCGTGACTGCAGTAATTCATATTCTTAGTTTTTTCGGTAAAGTCACGTTGAAGAGAAAATATATATATTTTGTTATTTTATTTTGTTGTTTCTCTTCAACGTGACTTTACCGAAAAAACTAAGAATATGGTGCTTTTTAATCGATTTGTGTACACGCCACGAGGCTCTCTCCGCTCGTCGCGTTCACCGCGGCAGGGAGTCAAACTTCGGCCCCCACTGTCTCAGGTCACGCTCGATGTACCCAAAGACAAAGATCCCACGGGTAGCCTCCGGCAAGACCGCCGGGGGCAAAGCGCTGCCGGCGAGCAGGGCCGCGAAGGCCGGGGAAAGGTTGCACGAGGTGGGAGGGCGGACCAAGCGCCAGGGCCGCACCCGACGAGGAGCTCACTCGAGGCCGAGTCGACCACCGGGGGGCACGGCCAGGAACGGCGCGGGCGTCCCCACCGCTCCATCCTCGCCGCGTCCCGTCTCTTACCTCGGGGGGCGTGGAGGCGGTGCGGAGCCCCGGGCGACTGTGAGTGGAGTCGCCCTTCGGATGTGCCGCTCGCCACTCGCTCGCTTCTCGTCGACTTGTGGGAAACTCCCCACCACCACCCGCACCCCACCCACGTGCTCAGCCACCGAACAGCAGAGCCAAGGGGCGTGGGCGGAAGTGACGGGCGTGGGCAGGAAGTGAGGCGTGGGCAGGAAGTGAGGCGTGGGCAGGAAGTGAGGTGTGGGCGGAAGTGAGGCGTGGGCAGGAAGTGAGGTGTGGGCAGGAAGTGAAAGTGACGGGCGTGGGCGGAAGTGACGTAAATGGGCGGAAGTGAGGCGTGGGCAGAAAGTGACGGGCGTGGGCAGGAAGTGAAAGTGAGGGGCGTGGGCGGAAGTGACGTATATGAGCGGAAGTGTGTGTGGGGTGGGGGGGACAGGGGGGGTGATGCTCATTGCTGTGGCTTGTCACGTGTTCCGTAATGTAAGGACCAAGTCAGTCCTTACGCTTTGGTTCTTTCGGAAAAGCCACGTGACTTTACCGAAAGAACATTTTATTTTATACGTAGGTATAAAATAAAATATATTTTTTTATTTTATACCTACTACGTGACTTTACGGAATGAACATTTTATTTTATACGTAGGTATATACCTTATACGTAGGTATAAAATAAAATATTTTTTTTTTATTTTCTACCTACTACATATGGATTCCTGCAGTCACGAAATCTTTAAATAAAGATTGAAGTCAGTCCTTGATTGACCCACTGCTGGATGATGGTCACGGTCACTTCACCCCTTCCGCACGCCGTTGTTGTCGGTCGTGATGGTGGTGATGGTGGTGGTGGGGGGGTGATTCACCATATTTGACCACTCTGGCCAGTGGGGGCTGGTGAAGTGTGGGGAGGGAGGGGTGGGTGGGCAGGTCCAGGACCGGTTCGAATATTACCACTGATGCGCGCCGCCGTGAGCGGGGAATCGAACCCGGGCGGTGTGCTAACCACTGCGCCACCGCTCCACTCGGCTCATGCGGCAATAAACATTTAAAATGTCAAACTCGCAACCTGATGACGGTTATAATTACCCACAACAGCAAAACGTTTAACAACACCGTGGCCTTAAGAATGTTTAAACATTTATATTCTTAGCTCTTTCGGTAAAGTCACGTTGAAGGGAAACAAAATAATAAAATATATGGCAATTTTATTGTATTATTAAATTTTATAAATTTATTATTTTATTCTCGTACTACGTGACTTTACCGAAATAACCAAAGAAGATATATTATTTTATATATATTTTATTATTTTATTGTTTCCCTTCTACGTGACTTTACCGAAAGAGCTAAGAATATGAATCACTGCAGTCACGAAAGCTTTAAATCAAAATGTTTAAACGTGTATGCAGTCGGCGGCGTTTCGGGCAATGACTCTTTAATTGTGCGTAAAAATAAAAGACGCGAGCGATGGGAGTTGGGGTACGAAGGGAAACGCCAGCGGTGTTGACAATCCCTCTGCTGCTCGTGTTGAGGGAAGTTCGTCTGGCTGCTTTGACATTTACTGATGACGTCCGGCTGCATCAGAGTCTCAAATGGCATACATTGTCCGTGGCAACAACAAAAATCAATTTCAACTTACACGTAATTATATAAATATACGCCCTTGCAGGTTTGCACTCATTTTATTAAGAGACGTGTATACACACACACGTACGTGTGGGGTGAAACGTTCCCCGGGGGAATACAGGAATGCCTTCAGATGCGTCAGCTGTGATTTCACTCCATTCCGGTGTTCCACATTAAAGAGAGAGACGTCCCTGTAGGAACTTGGTGTGTGGACCAATCTTAGCATGCAAACTCGACAACAAAATAACACAATAAAATTCTCACGACGTTTCGGCCACAACGCAAGCGGCCGTCTTCAGGTGAAAGGTACAGAACTGTCGGGACGACAGACATTGAAGCTCTGTTGTCCCGACAGGTCTGTACCTTTCACCTGAAGACGGCCGCTTGCGTTGTGGCCGAAACGTCGTGAGAATTTTTTGTGTTATTTTATTATTTTATTCTCATTCTACGTGACTTTACCGAAAGAACCAAAGAAGATGAATCCTTGCAGTCACGAAAGCTTTAAATCGAAATTTAAACTCGACGTTTTAATTTAGGCAGGGATTCTGGAAAGGCTGCAACAACCGGGGGGGGGGGGAGAGTAAACCACCTGTTGTATACGGCCCTTTTTCCACAATTAATATCCATAAGAATATTTACGGATGCATACACCTAGATTTCTTTTTCCTTTCTTTCGTGACAAACAATATATATTTTTTAATGAATCAAACCCGTAAGCCAGAAACACGAAAAACCAGATGTCGGTCATAAACAGGCCATATATATAAAGAAATAATAAAACTCTCAAGGCGAGGATGTAACAGCTATCGGCAAAAATCTCCAGATGAACAAGAGTTTGATGGGCCCCTTAGGAAAGGTCCCTCCGAGGTCAGAACACCAAGAGACTAGACACGGAGATGCCAACAGGGTAAATCGTATACATATTCTTTTCCTTATTTGCCAGTAAAACAACAAAAAAATTAAGAGGCAACAACAAGAATAAGATAAAATTAGCGATCCTAACGCTCACTCCAATTAAGAACAGGCCACCAGACACATCAGTGAATTATTATCCAATGATTAATTCGCTATCAAATGATTTTCACCTTTAATACTTTTACTGAAAGCTTGGAGCAGGAATACCGAGTCACATCAAAGGTTATCGAGAAGGAATGAGACAACGGGCAAACTTGCGAAAGAGTTTAAACAATATCCCAAGCAACCCCGACCACCTTTGTCTCTCTCACAGCGCGGAGAAGCAGGAATTACACCTTATCACAAGGGGCCATCTGGAAAAGCCAGCCGGGTTTGATGAGGAGACACACCCCACCCCACACACGGCAACCAGGCAAAGAAAGTTTTAAAGAAAATTGCAATATAATATTAATAATAACGTGTTAACCTTACACGACATTCCATTATAGAACCTTACAGAACCAAGGGATATGGATTCCAACAATCAAGAAACGGACCTCTTAAACTTAGGATGATAATTATTTTTCTTTTTAATAATTCCATCATAACAATTCGAACCTCGGTAAAACCGAGAGGTGTCGGGAGGACGTAGTTACAAACACGAGTCTTGGCAAACATGGGACCAAATGGTATTTGAGAAATATAAGTCGAAAGTATAAAGAGGTGCTCCCGACCACCTTTGTCTCTCTCGAAGAGCGCGAGAGAGGAATTTCACGCTAGGGCAAACAGATCGTTATCGCGGGGACCATCTGCCACACACGGAACTTAGTAGTAGCCCCCACCCCACCCTGCACACGGGCAGCAAAAGAGTGAGCGAGCTTTAAGTTAAACTGTCACACATTTATAAACACACAAAGTGACGAAAATTAATAAACTAAGTAAGAGCCAAGGTAACGGGGTGGATTAGGCTGGTAGAATGTGGAGTCGAAATGATATTTGCAAAGTATAGAGAGATGGGAAGATCCCGGCCACCTTTGTCTTTCCCTGCAGCACGTGATAAAATGCATACGCTCAGAAGAGCATCTTCACTTGAAAAGAAATCAAATACTATGAATCACAAGCAGGATCATAACTGTGTATGATAAGATATCAACTGTGATGTGAAATGTTAAACTTAAAAAAAATCTTAACCATTTCTTTGTGCGTCGAAAACGTGTACGAAAAAGGGGGGGGGGGGAACCCGCCCCTCTCTCTGGGTGGATGGAGTAGACAACCAGACGCCACCAAGATGAATCGAGGCGTCTGTTGTCTTGATGTTTATGGCTTGAGGAAAGACCCGAACAGAACCGTGTCATAAATGACACACACACAAACATACACACTGACACACGAACCCCCCCCACCACCGACACACGAACCCCCCTACCGACATACGATCAGATCAAAGATAGCTCCGCCTCGTGAGGGGGAGCCGAGAAGGAGAGAGATTTTTGGCATAAAAAGGAGCCGTTTCAGCATTGAAATCAACTCATCAGCCCTCGGGGGCAGCTCAACAGAAGAAGACTCATCTCAACTCAGCTCAACAGAAGAAGACTCATCTCAACTCAGCTCAACAGAAGAAGACTCATCTCTACTCATCTCAGCAGAAGACCCGCTCAACTCATCTCAGCAGAAGACCAGCCATCACCGACGCCGGAGACGCCTCTACAACTCGCCGAATCGGCGAGTGTCGCCGATTGGCAACCCGCTGCCGCTGTTAGCGGCCAGCGCCACCACGAGCGAATCGTGAGCCTGCAATCTACAACCGCCGACGACGGAGCACCAGCGTGCCTGCTGCTCGCAGACGCACTGCGCGCATTACCTACCGTCCGCGTACAACCGCGCCGCTGCGGGCGTGCTTCTAACGCCGTCTACCAGACGGTCATCTCAGCTACAACAACGTATCTACTCGTTCACCAACGTCCGTCGAGTCCGAACCAACTACTGAAAGAAGAATCAACTGATACGTATGATACACTGCCCCCCACTACACGACAAACCAGACGTCTGCTTGACGCAAAGAATCGATTCCGAACATTGGCCTACTCTTTCACCACTCATACCATTCAACACACACACGGGTCATTAACAAAGCCTAAAACCTCAAGCCATTGAATTATCCGTGATTGTGGAAACATCGCAACGACCGAGTGAATAATTTATCGTTTTTAAGAGTGTTCATAATTTTCCTCTGTAATATTGTGCTGGGGCTGTACTTCTAACCGCAAAAATTACCAACTGACCCATTAACAAGGATTAATTCTTGGCACCTCACCACGGAGCGCCGCTCGCGGGGGTGAAGAGCGGGTTCAACCGGTTCCCTGTCAAGGGTCTGGCCACAATTAATTAAAAGATTTGCCCGAGATAAGGATCTCAAAAGGAAACATCGCCACCCATTGAGTTGCGTTGAGAAGTCGATTAGAAATACTTGAGTCGTTCGTTAATATTTTTCTTTCTACATAATCTTGCTGGTATCCACGAATGAAATAACGAATTCAAATGCATATTTGTAACTCCAAGAATAATACTGGTTGGAGTGCCCTTTTAACGAGTAGCGTTGCATAATAATCAGTCATCCTATTGTTAACAACGTGACAATAATTGCATTAAGGGCCGCGCATGATCAATGACCGAATGCTGTGTTGTGTGACAATTCAAGTAACGAAGCATTGCGGCCATCGAGTGGTGTTGATAAGGCAATTAGAAGTATTTCAGTCGAACGCTTTAAATTCATAATCGTTATGAATCAATGAACGAACATCAACGTGGTACTTTGCTGACGATTTCAAGCATAATAACTTCGCATATCAGAATGTATTAAGGATTGGATACGAATCAAAGACCAAGTGCCGTGTTGTGTAACAATTCAAGCATACAAGTTTGCATATTATAAAGTTAAGGTTTGATAGAATAGTTCGCATGTTTTTGATCTCTCTCTCAACAACCGATCGATTGCGTTACGCGTCGGGAATTAACCACAGGTGCCGCTATCGAGGTGAAACAACGCAATCGTGATGGTATCATGTTCACGCTGTGTTGAAATTCCAAAATCCCGAGATTGAGTTTTTATATTATCCAAAAATTAAAGTTAGCTAGAAATAAAATTGATTAAAGCAGAAGGTTTGTGTGTGATTCTTCCTGAAATTCTGCATAATATTGTTCTGCGTATGAGATCTGAATCCTGGGGACCTATCATAAGCACACTATCACCACACATAATCCCTAACACACATAATTCATAATGTTCAATCGAGAGTAATCATATCCTTATCGATAATACGGAATTAAAGAGCAGAGTCGAATCGACTCTCTCTCATTCACGTTCACAACGCCTGCGTCACTGCATACGATTAATTGCGTTATTCCAATTCATAACACAATCCTCGTCACCGAGGCTCGACCTGATAATCCATAACGACTTGCATTATCATAACCACGCCCACTCGCATAAATTAATACGATTATCTCTCGAATCAGCATAATTTATGCGCATAATTACACCGATTAACATAATTTCGGATAAATTATGCAAATATCAAATTTCATTTAATTTTCATTATTTTCATCAATTTTCATAACACCTATATATACAACACACCCCAGGTGGCTGTGGTTGCAGGCTGGTTTGATCGCCTACGCTCAACATTACGAGAGAGAGAGATATAAAACAAAGCGTTGAACATTAATTCACCCGAATCCAATCGCACGCACGAGAACCCAAATTCAAACGGCCGCGGTGAACGTCGCGCGCTAGCGGCACCTGGGCCCTGCGGCACGATGAGACAGATTATTTGTGGGGAGACAGCCGTCGTGTGAAACCGATCTTAGAAAACCTCGCAAAGAGGGCGCCGCCACAACGCGCCCCGCCGAGGCATTCACGAGCGTTGTTGTTGATTGTGCGGTTGTTGTTGTGCGGTTGTTGTTGATTGTGCGGCTGTGGTTGGGGGGGGGCAGTGACGTCGCCGTGCTCCTGGCGAAGGGGAGCGGTGGTGTAGCCGTCAGCGCGCTGCGCTACGAACCTGCCAACCCGAGTTCGATTCCCGCTCGCGGCCAATGCCAGTGAATATTATAATTTTTTTATTCTAGATTTGAAGCTTTCGTGACTGCAAGGATCCATACTCTTTGGTTATATTCGGTAAAGTCACGTAGGTAAAAAATAAAATAACATAAAATAAAACATTATTATTATCCGAACCGGGAACCTGTGCATTCCCCAGGTCCCGGTTCGGATAAAAAAAAAGAGCTTAAGGCCATCCTCTTAAAACGCCTAACTTGGCGATCGTGGTATTGTGGACATCTGGAGGTGAGTTGCCCTGAACCGCCCATGTGCACGGCGAAGGCTTGTTATTATTATGTAACACATTTTCTGCATTTAGCAAGGCAGGATACTGCTGTTGTACGACGGGTAAATTCTTCAACAGGACACCTGTCAGGTGAATTTTTTCTTTTTTTAGGCCGGCATACATACGGGCACAAGCACAACGCTATTTAAAACGGGCAGTTCAGGGCGAATCACCTCCCGATATCCACAATACCAAGATCGCCAAGTTAGGCGTTTTAAGAGGATGGCCTTAAGCCCTTTTTACAAACAGAAAATGTTTCCATAAATTACAGGCACCACACTGTGAATATGCAAAGCGCGGCTTATACCACACGTACAATTGACATACTTTCCAGTTGCTTAGTGATTTAAAATATAATCAGTTGAGCGTAGCGGCGTATACGCAGCTTCCCCAGAGTGATGCCAGAGTTTCATGATAAATTCTCTGCGGTCTTCGCCGAAGGTGGAGGCAGTTCACGACTTACACCGGCCGCAGCTGAAAGGCTCCAACGGGGGTGACCCCGTTACGCGTAAGATTGGCCTGCGATTAAATTTAAACATCATAAATAAATCAACGATCAAATTCACTGCTGGATGAAGGCCTCAAGCCACCGCCACCGCCGCCACTTCTCACGATTGTGCCGATGCAACGATCAACCCACAGCACGTGAGCTGATTTCATCACCTTCTTTGGTTCTTTCGGTAAAGTCACGTAGAATGAGAATAAAATAATAAAATTCTCACGACGTTTCGGCCACAACACAAGTGGCCTTCTTCAGGTGAAAGGAACAAACCTGTCTGGACGACAGAGCTACAATGAACACTGCTGAGATTCGCAGCGTCTTTGAAGCCGGTTGAGAGAAGTGAGGCACCTTGACAAAGGGGTTTACTTATCAAACAGGAGAATTTAGCATTGAAACAGTTGAGGGATTAGCTTGTGACTGGTCACAGAAGTAGCTATGTTAAAGTGATTTCATCACCTTTATTACGAATGATTTCATCACTTCGGCTCCACTCGGAGGCATCTCGTTTCTTGGCTTCCACTCCATCGAGTGTCCTTGAATGTTGGTCATGAAACCCTTCCAGTGATGTGTCCTGCCCAAGCCCGCTCACTTTTGAATGTTTTCATCAACCTGCTTGTTTTCTGATCCACGTGTTCTTCTTCCTGTCTCTCGGCGCAATTTCCAAATGTGCGTCTCGACAAGCCTATTTACGTTATTTCCAGTTTTCGTTCAGTTTTATTGTCGGTTGATGGCTGTGTCTCTAAACCGTATATCACAGCAGGCAGTACGCACCAATTCAACATTTTAGTCTTCAGGCCACGTTGCTATGTTACCTTTATTTATCAGCCATGAGGTTTTTTTTTTGGGTTAGCTCACGTAAATGTGTCGTTACATCCACCACCACCTCGCAACACAGCCAATCAGCAAGGTTTGTCATGTAAACAAAGCATGCCAATTCATACTCTTTGGTTCTATTCGGTAAAGTCACGTAGGTAAAACATTAAACAAAAATCACGACGTTTTATTTTTTTACCTACGTGACTTTACCGAATAGAACCAAAGAGTATGGATCCTTGCAGTCACGAAAGCTTCAAATCTAGAATTCATGCCAATTCAGCACACCGGTTGGTTGTGTGTTGGATAATAAACCCCCACACAACATTTACAATTCGAGTACTGTGATGTTTTGCCAGTAATTACAGCCAGCCTCATCAGGCAGCAGCAGCCAGAGCTATGGAGAAATCCTCCTGTTTCCGTATATATAAAAAAAACTTATGGATATTGGTCACGAAAGCCTAAGTGTTGAATTTTCAAGTTCAGCGTTCTAAACTCCAACTTGCTCACATCTACCTTTTTACGTAAATATTTTTATTCTGGTCCATCTAAAAAAGCTGTCCCAGGTGAGCATTAATCTGCTGTTTCCAGTTGTGTTTTAATGTAAAATGAGCACAGTACTTCCCCATGTGTTTGCACAATTACCCTGTGCATGAACGTACGGCCGACACTAAACACGTAACACCAGAGTGAAACTCAGTCATCTGAAATGTAAGCAAGTGTCCCCCTGCTCGACATTGACATTGGGTTGCTGATATTCTTGGTTCTTTCGGTAAAGCCACGTTGAAGGGAAACAATAAAATAATAAAATATATAAAACAATTCTCACGACGTTTCAACTGTAACACAGTCCATACTCTTTGGTTCTATTGGGTAAAGTCACGTAGGTGAAAATAAAATAACAAAAAATCACGACGTTTCGGCCACAACACAAGCGGCCTTCATCAGGTGAAGGGACGAGCCTGTCTGGAGGACAGCGCTGGAGTGGAAGAAGCCACGCTTAGATCACGACCTTTAAGCTGTGTGAGAAGATAAAGAAGACCAAGCACCTTGACAAAGGAATTAGCATCGAATTTAGCATTGAAATAGCTGAGTGATTAGCTAGTAACTGGTCACAGAAATAGCTATGTTAAAGTTAGAGTATATACATTCACCGAGGCACCTAGTACTCATCAAACAGGAGAATTTAGCGAAACACAACCACGCTCAGACATCGGACCTGTGTGCGAGCAAACAAGGTGTTCTGACAAAGAAATTAGCATAAAAATTAGCATTTGATTGGTTGATTTTAGGAAAGAGGTGGTGTACGTGCCAGTGGACTTGCAGTTTGGCGTGGGGGGGGAAAGGGGGGAGGGGGAGTTTACCTATTGATGGTGTGAAAATGGGAATTTATAAGAGCTGCGAAAGTTTGGGGTACCACTACTCGAAAAATATACTGTACCATTGAAATTAGTTTAATGTTTAGTTCGATTTGGAACATCTTTCCAATGGTTGCTTAATTTGAAACCATCCTCTCGGTTGAAATTGTGTCTGTGTTTGTAAATCATCATCTTGCCGTTGATTTTTTCACACCTGATGATGACTGTTTGTGTTACAGTCGAAACGTCATGATAATTTTATTGTTTATATATATTTTATTATTTTATTGTTTCCCTTCAACGTGACTTTACCGAAAGAACCAAGAATATGAATCACTGCAGTCACGAAAGCTTTAAATCAAAATTGGGTTGGTGCTCAACTTTGTTGGTGGATCTGAGTTACAGGTGGACATTCCACATTCATATGGCCAGGATTGGATTATATGGAGCATAACCGCGAGTGACCTGGCTAAGAAAGTGACGCGTTATCAATCACCAGAGAGACCATGAGCTGACTTCATTCCTGACCAAGGATTTTAACTTTTAACCCACCCAAATGCGAGTTGTGCTGTCTAACAACAGCACTGCGTAAGCTAGAAACCGTCGGCATATTATCCGCAAATCTTCCAATGTCCGCAAATCTTCCAATGTCCGCTGCTGGCAGCGGATTTACAATTGCTGTTGTCGCTATCTTCAGACCACTGATATATTTTAATTTCAGTTGATTTGTCGATTACCCACAAAAAAATTACATCTACCCTGATAAAGACCTTGCTGGAGTGGCCATCGTGCAGCGTGTCCACGTGTCACGTGCTTGTTCTTGCCGCACGGCTGCTGATGTAGACGCAGGGCAACGGCCACAATGTCACACTCGGGTGGTCAAGTCGGACAACGGCGTCAGGAGCGGCGAAGCGCGTCTCCGCTGTGACGATGTCACCTTCGTATATATTTGTAAACTTTTTAGGCATAAGCGATTAGGCAGTAACACCGACGATCCAGGAAACAAGAAAGATTGTGTTACGTAGCGCAATCAACGGCTGGCGAACGTTCCAACGCAACCGTACGTGACTCGCGAGAATGAAGGAACGGAAACGCTGAGAAATTAAAAACGTAAATGACACAACGGTGTCTGAAAAGACGTGGACTACTTCACCTGGTTATAGAGGAGGTCGTGAGTTTGTTCCAAAACGCCTGCTGCACATTCGGAGTTCGCCTGTCTCTCTCCCCGTCATTGCGTGGATTTTTATCTGGGTTCTCTGTTTTTCCTCCCTCCGAATTCTAGATCAACGTCACGCTTTCAGACTATCTGGCTGCCATAAAGTTTCACGTTACGATGGGTCACTTCGTTAAGCTGTCATTTGTGGCCAGGTTGCTTCTGATCAAAAGCTTTACTTCAGAAAATTTTAATAATACGGTAACAAAGACAAAGACCCCCCCCCCCCCCACCACGGAACCTACACAGACTGTCGGGGCAAGCGCTGTCAGCGAGCACCTATGAAGGCCGGCACTGTGGCACACGAGGGGGTGGGTGGCCAACACCACGCCCGTCCGCCTTTGTCTCCCCAGTGATGATGTTTAAACATTGCACCAGGTACTCATTTGAGGCTGAATCGACATAGGGGAGACCCAGGACAGGTTCAGATAATCATTTCTCTTCCATCCTGCTCCCCACGCCCCCACGCTACTCTCCCACTACTTACTGTCTCCCTTCCCCCCTCTCTCTTCACCCACTTGGGGTAAACTCTCCCTCAAGGGTCGTAGATCGAAGCCCCCCTCCACACCTCGCTCTCTCCCTCCCTGCCCCCCCATCTCTCTCCCTCCCTGCCCCCCATCTCTCTCCCTCCCTGCCCCCCCGTCTCTCTCCCTCCCTGTCCCCCCGTCTCTCTCCCTCCTTCCCAACTGAACCCCCCTAACCTCTCGCTTACAAGTCGCTGAAGGTGAGGCGCCCTCTGATGTCTCTCTCTCTCTTCCTGCTGTGCCCTCGCCTCCCCATCTCTTTGCCTCTCTCTCGCCACGTCTTTGCCCCTCGACTCTTCCAGCCCCATCGTCTCTCTCGCTCCTTCCGAACTGTGCGCCCCTAACCTCTCCCTTAAAAATCGTTGCATGAAATTCCTCTGATGGCGATCTCTCTCTCTCTCTCTCTCGCTGCGTCCCCCACGCCGTCAGGTCTCGCTGCCTCCCGCTCGCCACGTCTCCGCCCCTCGACTCCTGCCGCCCCGTCTCTCTCTCCCCTCTTCCCCTCCCGCTCCCCGGTTCCGCCAAGTTCCTGTGCCCCTCGAAGCGAGCCCCGGTCCCTCGCTGCCGTTCGTCCGCCCCCCTTCGATGCTCTCCCTCAGGCCTCCCTCGCCCCGTTCCTTGGCCCCCTCTCTCTCTCGCCCCGCTCCCGCCTCTCTCCATGGAAGCTCTCCGCGGGTCGCGTCTCCTCGCTCCTCCGGACGCCGTTCGGCCTCCTGCGCGCACCTCCTGCGCCGTCGCCGCCAAAGACAAAGATCCCCCGTGTAGCCTCGAACAGGCTGTCGGGGGCAAGCGCTGTTAGTGGCGAGCAGCAGCACCTGCGAAGGTTACCGGCACTGTGGCACACGAGGGGGGTGGGTGGCCAGAAACCACGCCCGGCACCCCTTTGTCTCCCCAGCAGTGATGTTTTACAGGTCACACAAGGTACTACTTTTAGGCGGAGTCGATCTCGGGGAGGCCCACGACCGGTTCAGATAATTGTCACACTTCTAGATTTTTTGTTGTTTTTCTTTTTTTACCTACGTGACTTTTACCGAATAGAACCAAAGAGTATAATTGTCACACCGGTTTTTGGGCCGTGAGCAAGGAAATCCAACTCGGGGTCTCTGCAGAGTTCGCTCGAGTTTGCAAACGAAAAAACTAAAACGTGTAGCACTAAACGACCAAATCGGTGATGACAATTCCTGCTGAACGCCGCAGAAGACCAGGCCCACGACGTGGATAGCAGAGCCACGCCCCACCGGCATCAAACTCTGCCCACACATTGTAAACAAATGCAACTCGTGTAACGCGTAGGCTTTTCGCGAGCAGCATTATTCGTTAATGTTTTTGGGGGTTAGTTCGCGTTATTGTTAATGTGTCGTAACCCTCCACCACCACCACCACCGCCCGACACGGACAATCAGTAAAACAAATGCAATTGCTCCACTGTAGGGGCGGCCACGTGGATTTTCAAGAACGCCAATGTTGGTTTCACTGTTGT
Source organism: Petromyzon marinus (assembly GCF_048934315.1). Lineage (NCBI taxonomy): Eukaryota > Metazoa > Chordata > Hyperoartia > Petromyzontiformes > Petromyzontidae > Petromyzon > Petromyzon marinus. Next base: position 2,256,087 of record NW_027422728.1, read on the forward strand.
TAGATTTACACATTTTGGCCGAGGAGGCGAAAATCCACGAGTTGCTAATTCACGTCAAAATCTGAGAATTCGCGGTGAATCCACAAATTTGGCCGAGTCTGCTGTATCCATCAGTCACTTTCCGAATCAGATATTAACCAACATATCCATGATGCAACATAACTATTGCAGTCTAACTGCATTCTAAATGGATTAAATAAGCATGGACTGAATGACCATTCATTATGAGTATCCCGAGGTAACACCAAAACACACTTTACGCACATTCAACAATCTACCAACAACAATTCTACACTATGTGCCTGTGTTCAACCAAGTTAGCGATCTTAAAACCATTCAAACTCACCACCACCACAACCAAAACACCAGAATCGTCTAATCGAAATCCCAACGAAGCGAACGGCGGTCCACAGAAGTACGTCCTGGCACGAGAAAACATTCCCCGCTCAAACACAAAGAACACCACCACCCATACACTGCACACCACCACCACCACACCACCACCACCACACCCCACACCACCACCACCACACCCCACACCACCACCACACCCCACACCACCACCACCACCACACCCCACACCACCACACCACCACTACCACACCCCACACCACCACCACACCACCATACCCCACACCACCACCACCACCACACCCCACACCACCACCACCACACCACCACCACCACTACCACACCCCACACCCCACCACACCACCACCACCACCACACCCCACACCACTACCACCACCACCACACCCCACACCACCACCACCACCACACCCCACCACACCATCACCACCACACCACCACCACATCCCACACCACCACACCCCACACCACCACCACTACCACACCACCACACCCCACCACACCACCTCCCCTACACCCCACACCACCACACCACACCACCTCCCCTACACCCCACACCCCAAACCACCACACCCCACACCACCACTACCACACACCACCACCACACTCACCACACACACGCTCACCACACTCACCACGCTCACCACGCTCACCACACACACCACACTCACCACACACACACCACACACCACACTCACCACACACACACACCACATTCATCACAAACACACACCACACACACCACACTCTCACGACAAACGCTCACCACACACTCACCACACACACACCACACTCACAAACACCACACTACACTCACCACACACTCACCACACCACACACTCACCACACTCACCACAAACGCTCACCACTCTGTTCACACACACTGTTCACACACACTGCTCACCACACTGTTCACACACACTGTTCACACACACTGCTCACCACACTGTGCCCCGGAGAGGCCTACCCACCTGCCGCTGGGAGGCCTACCCACCTGCTGGAGAGGCCTACCCACCTGCCGCTGGGAGGCCTACCCACCTGCCGCTGGGAGGCCTACCTACCTGCCGCTGGGAGACCTACCCACCTGCTGGGAGGCCTACCCACCTACCGCTGGGAGGCCTACCCACCTGCTGGGAGGCCTACCCACCTACCGCTGGGAGACCTACCCACCTGCCGCTGGGAGGCCTACCCACCTGCCGCTGGAGAGCCCTACCCACCTGCTGGGAGGTCTACCTACCTGCTGGGAGACCTACCCACCTGCCGCTGGGAGGCCTACCCACCTGCTGGGAGGCCTACCCACCTGCCGCTGACAGTGGTACCTGGAGCGTGCTGACGCTCAGCTGATGTGTCACACCGTGGCAAACCCCGCAGCTAACTCATTCACGTGGAGCAGGCCAAGAAACGACATTGCAGTCGTGGGCTGAGCTCAAGAAGGGCTAGCTCGAGTACCATCCTGCGGCGGGGAAAGGAGGCGGTGCAAGCGGTTCAGCCGAGCCCACAACAGCCAAGAATCTGCTGTCTGGGAGAGGGGGGTGGGCGCTGTTAAACCCTAGCACATGGGCGAGAAGCCGTGCATGTGTGACGAGTGCGGCAAGACGTTTTTCTCACGCGCGGCCTACAAGTATATATATTTTTCTATTCCACTTGTGTGTAAATCTGTGTATACCCCGGATATTTTAGAGATGGCAATTCTCCTGCTGTGTGTCCTACTGCTGTCCATCCCGGCCATATCTAGTGCCACACTCAACTCTACAAACGGCTACCCTCGTTATTTTGCGTCAATACTTGTTGCTCGATTTGCCACTACACCTGCAAATGAAACAGCTCATAAACACTTCTACACTCCATCATTGTATCCTTTTAAACCCTATCTTTGTCCCATTACTTCACCAGCACTCCTTCCAAACTTCATTCTGCTCTTAAAAATAACACCATCTGCGAGCTGCTGCTATTCGTCCAAGGTTCGCCGCTCTTCATCCTTTCACAGAAAATACTTATGCAAACTGTTAATTCTACTTTTCTTATTCCTGGGTGGTATTGAGCTTCATCCTGGCCCAAATGAAAAGAGCCCGTATAATTCTGTAGATTTTTCTGGCAGGAAAGGTGTTGGTGTTCTACATGTCAACATCAGAGGGCTTGTGATTAAATTAAGTCAACTAAAACTAGTTGCTGAAATAAGCCTATTTAATAAGCCTAAGTTACTAAAATAAGTCTATTTAATAAGGCTATTTGATAAGCCTAAGTTGCTGAATAAGCCTATTTAATAAGTCTAAGTTGCTGAAATAAGGCTATTTAATAAGCCTAAGTTGCTGAAATGAGCTTTTTTAATAAGCCTAAGTTGCTGAAATAAGGCTATTTAATAAGTCTAAGTTGCTGAAATAAGCCTATTTAATAAGCCTAAGTTGCTAAAATAAGTCTATTTAATGAGGCTATTTAATAAGTCTATTTAATAAGCCTATTTAATAAGCCTATTTAATAAGTCTAAGTTGCTGAAATAAACCTATTTAATAAGCCTAAGTTGCTAAAATAAGCCTATTTAATGAGGCTATTTAATAAGTCCATTTAATAAGCCTATTTAATAAGCCTATTTAATACGCCTATTTAATAAGCCTATTTAATACGCCTATTTAATAAACCTATTTAATAAGTATTTAATGAGCCTATTTATTAATTCTATTTAATAAGCCTTATTAATAAGCCTATTTAATAACGTCTATTTAATAAGCCTATTTAATAAGTCTATTTAATAAGTCTATTTAATAAGCCTATTTAATAAGTATTCAATGAGCCTATTTAATAAGCCTATTTATTGAGCCTATTTAATAAGCCTATTTATTGAACCTATTTAATAAGCCTATTTATTGAGCCTATTTAGTAAGCCTATTTATTGAGCCTATTTAATAAGCCTATTTAATAAGCCTATTTAATAAGCCTATTTAATAAGCCTATTTAATAAGCCTATTTAATAAGTATTTAATCAGCCTATTTAATAAGTCTATTTAATAAGCCTATTTAATAGGCCTATTTAATAAGTCTAAGTTGCTGAAATAAGCTTATTTAATAAGCCTAAGTTGCTGAAATAAGCCTATATAATAAGGCTATTTAATAAGCATAAGTTGCTGAATTAAGCCTATTTAATAAGCCTAAGTTGCTAAAATAAGCCTATTTAATGAGGCTATTTAATAAGTTTATTTAATAAGCCTATTTAATAAGCCTATTTTATAATCCTATTTAATGAGCCTATTTAATACGCCTATTTAATAAACCTATTTAATAAGTATTTAATGAGCCTATTTAATAAGTCTATTTAATAAGCCTTTTTAATAAGCCTATTTAATAAGTCTATTTAATAAGCCTATTTAATAAGTCTATTTAATAAGTCTAATTAATAAGCCTATTTAATAAGTATTTAATGCGCCTATTTAATAAGCCTATTTATTGAGCCTATTTAATGAGCCTATTTATTGAGCCTATTTAATAAGCCTATTTATTGAGCCTATTTAATAAGCCTATTTATTGAGCCCATTTCATACGCCTATTTAATAAGTCTATTTAATAAGCCTATTTAAAAAGCCTATTTAATAAGTCTACGTTGCTGAAATAAGCCTATTTATTAAGCCCAAGTTGCTGAAATAAGCCTATTTAATAAGGCTGTTTAATAAGCCTAAGTTGCTGAAATAAGCCTATTTCATAAGACTAAGTTGCTGAAATAAGGCTTTTTAATAAGTCTAAGTTGCTGAAATAAGCCTATTTAATAAGCCTAAGTTACTAAAATAAGTCTATTTAATAAGGCTATTTGATAAGCCTAAGTTGCTGAATAAGCCTATTTAATAAGTCTAAGTTGCTGAAATAAGGCTATTTAATAAGCCTAAGTTGCTGAAATGAGCTTTTTTAATAAGCCTAAGTTGCTGAAATAAGGCTATTTAATAAGTCTAAGTTGCTGAAATAAGCCTATTTAATAAGCCTAAGTTGCTAAAATAAGTCTAATTAATGAGGCTATTTAATAAGTCTATTTAATAAGCCTATTTAATAAGCCTATTTAATAAGCCTATTTAATATGCCTATTTAATAAGTCTATTTAATAAGTCTATTTAATACGCCTATTTAATAAGTATTTAATGAGCCTATTTAATAAGCCTATTTATTGAGCCTATTTAATAAGCCTATTTATTAAGCCTATTTAATAAGCCTATTTAATAAGCCTATTTAATAAGTCTATTTAATAAGCCTATTTAATGAGCCTATTTAATGAGCCTAGTTGATAAGCCTATTTATTAAGCATATTTAATGAGCCTATTTAATAAGCCTATTTATTGAGCCTATTTAATAAGTCTATTTAATAAGCCTGTTTAATGAGCCTATTTAATAAGTATTTAATGAGCCTATTTAATAAGCCTAAGTTGCTGAATAAGCCTATTTAATAAGCCTAAGTTGCTGAAATAAGCCTATTTAATAAGCCTATTTAATAAGTCTAAGTTGCTGAAATGAGCCTATTTAATCAGCGTAAGTTGCTGAAATAAGCCTATTTAATAAGTCTAAGTTGCTGAAATAACGCTATTTAATAAGCCTAAGTTGCTGAGATAAGCCTATCTAATAAGCCTAAGTTGCTGAAATAAGGCTATTTAATAAGTCTAAGTTGCTGAAATAAGCCTATTTAATAAGCCTAAGTTGCTGAAATAAGTATATTTAATAAGCATAAGTTGCTGAAATAAGCCTATTTAATAAGTCTAATTTGCTGAAATAAGGCTATTTAATAAGTCTAAGTTGCTGAAATGAGCCTATTTAATCAGCGTAAGTTGCTGAAATAAGCCTATTTAATAAGTCTAAGTTGCTAAAATAAGGCTATTTAATAAGCTTAAGTTGCTGAAATGAGCATATTTAATAAGCCTAAGTTGCTGAAATAAGGCTATTTAATAAGTCTAAGTTGCTGAAATAAGCCTATTTAATAAGCCTAAGTTGCTAAAATAAGCCTATTCAATGAGGCTATTTAATAAGTCTATTTAATAAGCCTATTTAATAAGCCTATTTAATAAGCCTATTTAATAAGCCTATTTAATAAGTCTATTTAATAAGTCTAAGTTGCAGAAATAAACCTATTTAATAATGCTATTTAATACGCCTAAGTTGCTGAAATAAGCATATTTAATAAGCCTAAGTTGCTGAAATAAGGCTTTTTAATAAGTCTAATTTGCTGAAATAAGCCTATTTAATAAGCCTAAGTTGCTAAAATATGCCTATTTAATAAGGCTATTTAATATGCCTAAGTTGCTGAATAAGCCTATTTAATAAGTCTACGTTGCTGAAATAAGGCTATTTAATAAGCCTAAGTTGCTGAAATGAGCCTTTTTAATAAGCCTAAGTTGATGAAATAAGGCTATTTAATAAGTCTAAGTTGCTGAAAGAAGCCTTTTTAATAAGCCTAAGTTGCTAAAATAAGCCTATTTAATGAGGCTATTTAATAAGTCTATTTAATAAGCCTATTTAATAAGCCTATTTAATAAGCCTATTTAATATGCCTATTTAATAAGTCTATTTAATAAGTTTATTGAGCCTATTTAATAAGCCTATTTATTAAGCCTATTTAATAAGCCTATTTAATAAGCCTATTTAATAAGCCTATTTAATAAGTATTTAATGAGCCTATTTAATAAGTCTATTTAATAAGCCTATTTAATAGGCCTATTTAATAAGTCTAAGTTGCTGAAATAAGCCTATTTAATAAGCCCAAGTTGCTGAAATAAGCCTATTTAATAAGGCTGTTTAATAAGCCTAAGTTGCTGAAATAAGCCTATTTCATAAGACTAAGTTGCTGAAATAAGGCTTTTTAATAAGTCTAAGTTGCTGAAATAAGCCTATTTAATAAGCCTAAGTTACTAAAATAAGTCTATTTAATAAGGCTATTTGATAAGCCTAAGTTGCTGAATAAGCCTATTTAATAAGTCTAAGTTGCTGAAATAAGGCTATTTAATAAGCCTAAGTTGCTGAAATGAGCTTTTTTAATAAGCCTAAGTTGCTGAAATAAGGCTATTTAATAAGTCTAAGTTGCTGAAATAAGCCTATTTAATAAGCCTAAGTTGCTAAAATAAGTCTATTTAAAGAGGCTATTTAATAAGTCTATTTAATAAGCCTATTTCATAAGCCTATTTAATAAGCCTATTTAATATGCCTATTTAATAAGTCTATTTAATAAGTCTATTTAAGACGCCTATTTAATAAGTATTTAATGAGCCTATTTAATAAGCCTATTTATTGAGCCTATTTAATAAGCCTATTTATTAAGCCTATTTAATAAGCCTATTTAATAAGCCTATTTAATAAGTCTATTTAATAAGCCTATTTAATGAGCCTATTTAATGAGCCTAGTTGATAAGCCTATTTATTAAGCATATTTAATGAGCCTATTTAATAAGCCTATTTATTGAGCCTATTTAATAAGTCTATTTAATAAGCCTGTTTAATGAACCTATTTAATAAGTATTTAATGAGCCTATTTAATAAGCCTAAGTTGCTGAATAAGCCTATTTAATAAGCCTAAGTTGCTGAAATAAGCCTATTTAATAAGCCTATTTAAAAAGCCTAAGTTCCTGAATAAGCCTATTTAATAAGCCTAAGTTGCTGAAATAAGCCTATTTAATAAGTCTAAGTTGCTGAAAAAACGCTATTTAATAAGCCTAAGTTGCTGAGATAAGCCTATCTAATAAGCCTAAGTTGCTGAAATAAGGCTATTTAATAAGTCTAAGTTGCTGAAATAAGCCTATTTAATAAGCCTAAGTTGCTGAAATAAGTATATTTAATAAGCATAAGTTGCTGAAATAAGCCTATTTAATAAGTCTAATTTGCTGGAATAAGGCTATTTAATAAGTCTAAGTTGCTGAAATGAGCCTATTTAATCAGCGTAAGTTGCTGAAATAAGCCTATTTAATAAGTCTAAGTTGCTAAAATAAGGCTATTTAATAAGCTTAAGTTGCTGAAATGAGCCTATTTAATAAGCCTAAGTTGCTGAAATAAGGCTATTTAATAAGTCTAAGTTGCTGAAATAAGCCTATTTAATAAGCCTAAGTTGCTAAAATAAGCCTATTTAATGAGGCTATTTAATAAGTCTATTTAATAAGCCTATTTAATAAGCCTATTTAATAAGCCTATTTAATAAGCCTATTTAATAAGTCTATTTAATAAGTCTAAGTTGCAGAAATAAACCTATTTAATAATGCTATTTAATACGCCTAAGTTGCTGAAATAAGCATATTTAATAAGCCTAAGTTGCTGAAATAAGGCTTTTTAATAAGTCTAATTTGCTGAAATAAGCCTATTTAATAAGCCTAAGTTGCTAAAATATGCCTATTTAATAAGGCTATTTAATAAGCCTAAGTTGCTGAATAAGCCTATTTAATAAGTCTACGTTGGTGAAATAAGGCTATTTAATAAGCCTAAGTTGCTGAAATGAGCCTTTTTAATAAGTCTAAGTTGCTGAAATAAGGATATTTAATAAGTCTAAGTTGCTGAAAGAAGCCTTTTTAATAAGCCTAAGTTGCTAAAATAAGCCTATTTAATGAGGCTATTTAATAAGTCTATTTAATAAGCCTATTTAATAAGCCTATTTAATGAGCCTATTTAATATGCCTATTTAATAAGTCTATTTAATAAGTTTATTGAGCCTATTTAATAAGCCTATTTATTAAGCCTATTTAATAAGCCTATTTAATAAGCCTATTTAATAAGTCTATTTAATAAGCCTATTTAATACACATATTTAATAAGCCTATTTAATAAGCCTATTTATTAAGCATATTTAATGAGCCTATTTAATAAGCCTATTTATTGAGCCTATTTAATAAGTCTATTTATTAAGCCTGTTTAATAAGCCTATTTAATAAGTATTTAATGAGCCTATTTAATAAGCCTGAGTTGCTGAAATAAGCCTATTTAATAAGCCTATTTAATAAGCCTAAGTTGCTGAATAAGCCTATTTAATAAGCCTAAGTTGCTGAAATAAGCCTATTTAATAAGTCTAAGTTGCTGAAATAACGCTATTTAATAAGCCTAAGTTGCTGAAATAAGCCTATTTAATAAGCCTAAGTTGCTGAAATAAGGCTATTTAATAAGTCTAAGTTGCTGAAAGAAGCCTTTTTAATAAGCCTAAGTTGCTAAAATAAGCCTATTTAATGAGGCTATTTAATAAGTCTATTTAATAAGCCTATTTAATAAGCCTATTTAATGAGCCTATTTAATATGCCTATTTAATAAGTCTATTTAATAAGTCTATTTAATAAGCCTATTTAATACACATATTTAATAAGCCTATTTAATAAGCCTATTTATTAAGCATATTTAATGAGCCTATTTAATAAGCCTATTTATTGAGCCTATTTAATAAGTCTATTTAATAAGCCTGTTTAATAAGCCTATTTAATAAGTATTTAATGAGCCTATTTAATAAGCCTGAGTTGCTGAAATAAGCCTATTTAATAAGCCTATTTAATAAGCCTAAGTTGCTGAATAAGCCTATTTAATAAGCCTAAGTTGCTGAAATAAGCCTATTTAATAAGTCTAAGTTGCTGAAATAACGCTATTTAATAAGCCTAAGTTGCTGAAATAAGCCTATTTAATAAGCCTAAGTTGCTGAAATAAGGCTATTTAATAAGTCTAATTTGCTGAAATAAGCCTATTTAATAAGCCTAAGTTGCTAAAATAAGCCTATTTAATGAGGCTATTTAATAAGTCTATTTAATAAGCCTATTTAATAAGCCTATTTAATAAGCCTATTTAATAAGCCTATTTAATAAGTCTATTTAATAAGTCTAAGTTGCAGAAATAAACCTATTTAATAATGCTATTTAATACGCCTAAGTTGCTGAAATAAGCATATTTAATAAGCCTTAGTTGCTGAAATATGCCTATTTAATAAGGCTATTTAATAAGCCTAAGTTGCTGAATAAGCCTATTTAATAAGTCTACGTTGCTGAAATAAGGCTATTTAATAAGCCTAAGTTGCTGAAATGAGCCTTTTTAATAAGCCTAAGTTGCTGAAATAAGGCTATTTAATAAGTCTAAGTTGCTGAAATAAGCCTATTTAATAAGCCTAAGTTTGCTAAAATAAGCCTATTTAATGAGGCTATTTAATAAGTCTATTTAATAAGCCTATTTAATAAGCCTATTTAATAAGCCTATTTAATATGCCTATTTATTAAGCATATTTAATGAGCCTATTTAATAAGCCTATTTATTGAGCCTATTTAGTAAGTCTATTTAATAAGCCTGTTTAATAAGCCTATTTAATAAGTATTTAATGAGCCTATTTAATAAGCCTGAGTTGCTGAAATAAGCCTATTTAATAAGCCTATTTAATAAGCCTAAGTTGCTGAATAAGCCTATTTAATAAGCCTAAGTTGCTGAAATAAGCCTATTTAATAAGTCTAAGTTGCTGAAATAACGCTATTTAATAAGCCTAAGTTGCTGAAATAAGCCTATTTAATAAGCCTAAGTTGCTGAAATAAGGCTATTTAATAAGTCTAAGTTGCTGAAATAAGCCTATTTAATAAGCCTAAGTTGCTAAAATAAGCCTATTTAATGAGGCTATTTAATAAGTCTATTTAATAAGCCTATTTAATAAGCCTATTTAATAAGCCTATTTAATAAGCCTATTTAATAAGTCTATTTAATAAGTCTAAGTTGCAGAAATAAGCCTATTTAATAATGCTATTTAATACGCCTAAGTTGCTGAAATAAGCATATTTAATAAGCCTAAGTTGCTGAAATAAGGCTTTTTAATAAGTCTAATTTGCTGAAATAAGCCTATTTAATAAGCCTAAGTTGCTAAAATATGCCTATTTAATAAGGCTATTTAATAAGCCTAAGTTGCTGAATAAGCCTATTTAATAAGTCTACGTTGCTGAAATAAGGCTATTTAATAAGCCTAAGTTGCTGAAATGAGCCTTTTTAACAAGCCTTAGTTGCTGAAATAAGGCTATTTAATAAGTCTAAGTTGCTGAAATAAGCCTATTTAATAAGCTTAAGTTGCTAAAATAAGCCTATTTAATGAGGATATTTAATAAGTCTATTTAATAAGCCTATTTAATAAGCCTATTTAATAAGCCTATTTAATATGCCTATTTAATAAGTCTATTTAATAATTTTATTGAGCCTATTTAATAAGCCTATTTATTAAGCCTATTTAATAAGCCTATTTAATAACCCTATTTAATAAGTCTATTTAATAAGCCTATTTAATAAGCCTATTTAATAAGCCTATTTAATAAGCCTATTTATTAAGCATATTTAATGTGCCTATTTAATAAGCCTATTTATTGAGCCTATTTAATAAGTCTTTTTAATAAGCCTGTTTAATAAGCCTATTTAATAAGTATTTAACGAGCCTATTTAATAAGCCTAAGTTGCTGAATAAGCCTATTTAATAAGCCTGAGTTGCTGAAATAAGCCTATTTAATAAGCCTATTTAATAAGCCTAAGTTGCTGAAATGAGCCTATTTAATAAGCCTAAGTTGCTGAAATAATGCTATTTAATAAGTCTAAGTTGCTGAAATAAGCCTATTTAATAACCCTAAGTTGCTAAAATAAGCCTATTTAATTAGGCTATTTAATAAGTCTATTTAATACGCCTATTTAATAAGCCTATTTAAAAGCCTATTTAATAAGCCTATTTAATAAGTCTATTTAATAAGTCTATTTAATAAGCCTATTTAAAGAGTATTCAATGAGCCTATTTATTAAGCCTATTTATTAAGCCTATTTAATAAGCCTATTTAATAAGCCTATTTAATAAGTCTATTTAATAAGCCTATTTAATAAGCCTATTTAATAAGCCTATTTTATAAGCCTATTTATTAAGCATATTTAATGAGCCTATTTAATAAGCCTATTTATTTAGCCTATTTAATAAGTCTATTTAATAAGCCTGTTTAATAAGCCTATTTAATAAGTATTTAACGAGCCTATTTAATAAGCCTAAGTTGCTGAATAAGCCTATTTAATAAGCCTGAGTTGCTGAAATAAGCCTATTTAATAAGCCTATTTAATAAGTCTAAGTTGCTGAAATAACGCTATTTAATAAGCCTAAGTTGCTGAAATAAGCCTATTTAATAAGCCTAAGTTGCTGAAATAAGGCTATTTAATAAGTCTAAGTTGCTGAAATAAGCCTATTTAATAAGCCTATGTTGCTGAAATAAGTATATTTAATGAGCCTAAGTTGCTGAAATAAGCCTATTTAATAAGTCTAAGTTGCTGAAATAAGGCCATTTAATAAGTCTAAGTTGCTGAAATGAGCTATTTAATCAGCGTAAGTTGCTGAAATAAGGCTATTTAATAAGCTTAAGTTGCTGAAATGAGCCTATTTAATAAGCCTAAGTTGCTGAAATAAGGCTATTTAATAAGTCTAAGTTGCTGAAATAAGCCTATTTAATAACCCTAAGTTGCTCAAATAAGCCTATTTAATTAGGCTATTTAATAAGTCTATTTAATAAGCCTATTTAATAAGCCTATTTAAAAAACCTATTTATTAAGCCTATTTAATAAGTCTATTTAATAAGTCTATTTAATAAGCCTATTTAAAGAGTATTCAATGAGCCTATTTATTAAGCCTATTTATTGAGCCTATTTAATAAGCCTATTTAATAAGCCAATTTAATAAACCTATTTAATTAGCCTATTTATTATGCCGATTTAATGAGCCTATTTAATAAGCCTATTTATTGAGCCTATTTAATAAGTCTATTTAATAAGCCTATTTATTAAGTATTTAATGAGCCTATTTAATAAGCCTAAGTTGCTGAAATAAGTCTATTTAATTAGCCTATTTAATAAGCCTAAGTTGCTGAATAAGCCTATTTTTATTAAGCCTAAGTTGCTGAAATAAGCCTATTTAATAAGCCCAAGTTGCTGAAATAAGCCTATTTAATAAGGCTATTTAATAAGCCTAAGTTGCTGAAATAACGCTATTTAATAAGCCTAAGTTGCTGAGATAAGCCTATCTAATAAGCCTAAGTTGCTGAAATAAGGCTATTTAATAAGTCTAAGTTGCTGAAATAAGCCTATTTAATAAGCCTAAGTTGCTGAAAAAAGTATATTTAATAAGCATAAGTTGCTGAAATAAGCCTATTTAATAAGTCTAAGTTGCTGAAATAAGGCTATTTAATAAGTCTAAGTTGCTGAAATGAGCCTATTTAATCAGCATAAGTTGCTGAAATAAGCCTATTTAATAAGTCTAAGTTGCTGAAATAAGGCTATTTAATAAGCTTAAGTTGCTGAAATAAGCCTATTTAATAAGCCTAAGTTGCTAAAATAAGCCTATTTAATGAGGCTATTTAATAAGTCTATTTAATAAGCCTATTTAATAAGCCTATTTAATAAGCCTATTTAATAAGCCTATTTAATAAGTATTTAATGAGCCTATTTATTAAGCCTATTTAATAAGCCTATTTAATAAGCCTAAGTTGCTGAAATAAGCCTATTTAATAAGGCTATTTAATAAGTCTAAGTTGCTGAAATAAACCTATTTAAAAAGCCTACGTTGCTAAAATAAGCCTATTTAATTAGGCTATTTAATAAGTCTATTTAATAAGCCTATTTAATACGCCTATTTAATAAGCCTATTTAATAGGCCTATTTAATAAGTATTTAATGAGCCTATTTATTGAGCCTATTTAATAAGCCTATTTAATAAGCCTATTTAATAAGCCTATTGATTGATCCTATTTAATAAGTCTATGTAATAAGCCTATTTAATAAGCCTATTTAATAAGTATTTATTGAGCCTATTTAATCAGTCTATTTAATAAGCCTATTTAATAGGCCTATTTAATAAGTCTACGTTGCTGAAATAAGCCTATTTATTAAGCCTAAGTTGCTGAAATATGCCTATTTCATAAGACTAAGTTGCTGAAATAAGGCGTTTTAATAAGTCTAAGTTGCTGAAATAAGCCTATTTAATAAGCCTAAGTTGCTAAAATAAGCCTATTTAATGAGGCTATTTAATAAGTCTATTTAATAAGCCTATTTAATAAGCCTATTTAATAAGCCTATTTAATAAGCCTATTTAATAAGTATTTAATGAGCCTATTTATTAAGCCTATTTAATAAGCCTATTTAATAAGCCTAAGTTGCTGAAATAAGCCTATTTAATAAGGCTATTTAATAAGTCTAAGTTGCTGAAATAAACCTATTTAAAAAGCCTACGTTGCTAAAATAAGCCTATTTAATATGCCTATTTAATAAGTCTATTTAATAAGTCTATTTAATACGCCTATTTAATAAGTATTTAATGAGCCTATTTAATAAGCCTATTTATTGAGCCTATTTAATAAGCCTATTTATTAAGCCTATTTAATAAGCCTATTTAATAAGCCTATTTAATAAGTATATTTAATAAGCCTATTTAATGAGCCTATTTAATAAGCCAAGTTGATAAGCCTATTTATTAAGCATATTTAATGAGCCTATTTAATAAGCCTATTTATTGAGCCTATTTAATAAGTCTATTTAATAAGCCTGTTTAATGAGCCTATTTAATAAGTATTTAATGAGCCTATTTAATAAGCCTAAGTTGCTGAATAAGCCTATTTAATAAGCCTACGTTGCTGAAATAAGCCTATTTAATAAGCCTATTTAATAAGCCTAAGTTGCTGAAATAACGCTATTTAATAAGCCTAAGTTGCTGAGATAAGCCTATCTAATAAACCTAAGTTGCTGAAATAAGGCTATTTAATAAGTCTAAGTTGCTGAAATAAGCCTATTTAATAAGCCTAAGTTGCTGAAATAAGTATATTTAATAAGCATAAGTTGCTGAAATAAGCCTATTTAATAAGTCTAAGTTGCTGAAATAAGGCTATTTAATAAGTCTAAGTTGCTGAAATTAGCCTATTTAATCAGCATAAGTTGCTGAAATAAGCCAATTTAATAAGTCTAAGTTGCTGAAATAAGTCTATTTAATAAGCTTAAGTTGCTGAAATGAGCCTATTTAATAAGCCTAAATTTCTGAAATAAGGCTATTTAATAAGTCTAAGTTGCTGAAATAAGCCTATTTAATAAGCCTAAGTTGCTAAAATAAGCCTATTTAATGAGGCTATTTAATAAGTCTATTTAATAAGCCTATTTAATAAGCCTATTTAATAAGCCTATTTAATAAGCCTATTTAATAAGTATTTAATGAGTCTATTTATTAAGCCTATTTAATAAGCCTATTTAATGAGCCTAAGTTGCTGAAATAAGCCTATTTAATAAGGCTATTTAATAAGTCTAAGTTGCTGAAATAAACCTATTTAAAAAGCCTACGTTGCTAAAATAAGCCAATTTAATAAGGCTATTTAATAAGTCTAAGTTGCTGAAATAAACCTATTTAAAAGCCTACGTTGCTAAAATAAGCCTATTTAATATGCCTATTTAATAAGTCTATTTAATAAGTCTATTTAATACGCCTATTTAATAAGTATTTAATGAGCCTATTTAATAAGCCTATTTATTGAGCCTATTTAATAAGCCTATTTATTAAGCCTATTTAATAAGCCTATTTAATAAGCCTATTTAATAAGTATATTTAATAAGCCTATTTAATGAGCCTATTTAATAAGCCAAGTTGATAAGCCTATTTATTAAGCATATTTAATGAGCCTATTTAATAAGCCTATTTATTGAGCCTATTTAATAAGTCTATTTAATAAGCCTGTTTAATGAGCCTATTTAATAAGTATTTAATGAGCCTATTTAATAAGCCTAAGTTGCTGAATAAGCCTATTTAATAAGCCTACGTTGCTGAAATAAGCCTATTTAATAAGCCTATTTAATAAGCCTAAGTTGCTGAAATAACGCTATTTAATAAGCCTAAGTTGCTGAGATAAGCCTATCTAATAAGCCTAAGTTGCTGAAATAAGGCTATTTAATAAGTCTAAGTTGCTGAAATAAGCCTATTTAATAAGCCTAAGTTGCTGAAAAAAGTATATTTAATAAGCATAAGTTGCTGAAATAAGCCTATTTAATAAGTCTAAGTTGCTGAAATAAGGCTATTTAATAAGTCTAAGTTGCTGAAATGAGCCTATTTAATCAGCATAAGTTGCTGAAATAAGCCTATTTAATAAGTCTAAGTTGCTGAAATAAGCCTATTTAATAAGCCTAAGTTGCTAAAATAAGCCTATTTAATGAGGCTATTTAATAAGTCTATTTAATAAGCCTATTTAATAAGCCTATTTAATAAGCCTATTTAATAAGCCTATTTAATAAGTATTTAATGAGCCTATTTATTAAGCCTATTTAATAAGCCTATTTAATGAGCCTAAGTTGCTGAAATAAGCCTATTTAATAAGGCTATTTAATAAGTCTAAGTTGCTGAAATAAACCTATTTAAAAAGCCTACGTTGCTAAAATAAGCCTATTTAATTAGGCTATTTAATAAGTCTACTTAATAAGCCTATTTAATACGCCTATTTAATAAGCCTATTTAATACGCCTATTTAATAAGTATTTAATGAGCCTATTTATTGAGCCTATTTAATAAGCCTATTTAATAAGCCTATTTAATAAGCCTATTGATTGATCCTATTTAATAAGTCTATGTAATAAGCCTATTTAATAAGCCTATTTAATAAGTATTTATTGAGCCTATTTAATCAGTCTATTTAATAAGCCTATTTAATAGGCCTATTTAATATGTCTACGTTGCTGAAATAAGCCTATTTAATAAGCCTAAGTTGCTGAAATATGCCTATTTCATAAGACTAAGTTGCTGAAATAAGGCTTTTTAATAAGTCTAAGTTGCTGAAATAAGCCTATTTAATAAGCCTAAGTTGCTGAAAAAAGTATATTTAATAAGCATAAGTTGCTGAAATAAGCCTATTTAATAAGTCTAAGTTGCTGAAATAAGGCTATTTAATAAGTCTAAGTTGCTGAAATGAGCCTATTTAATCAGCATAAGTTGCTGAAATAAGCCTATTTAATAAGTCTAAGTTGCTGAAATAAGCCTATTTAATAAGCCTAAGTTGCTAAAATAAGCCTATTTAATGAGGCTATTTAATAAGTCTATTTAATAAGCCTATTTAATAAGCCTATTTAATAAGCCTATTTAATAAGCCTATTTAATAAGTATTTAATGAGCCTATTTATTAAGCCTATTTAATAAGCCTATTTAATGAGCCTAAGTTGCTGAAATAAGCCTATTTAATAAGGCTATTTAATAAGTCTAAGTTGCTGAAATAAACCTATTTAAAAAGCCTACGTTGCTAAAATAAGCCTATTTAATTAGGCTATTTAATAAGTCTACTTAATAAGCCTATTTAATACGCCTATTTAATAAGCCTATTTAATACGCCTATTTAATAAGTATTTAATGAGCCTATTTATTGAGCCTATTTAATAAGCCTATTTAATAAGCCTATTTAATAAGCCTATTGATTGATCCTATTTAATAAGTCTATGTAATAAGCCTATTTAATAAGCCTATTTAATAAGTATTTATTGAGCCTATTTAATCAGTCTATTTAATAAGCCTATTTAATAGGCCTATTTAATATGTCTACGTTGCTGAAATAAGCCTATTTAATAAGCCTAAGTTGCTGAAATATGCCTATTTCATAAGACTAAGTTGCTGAAATAAGGCTTTTTAATAAGTCTAAGTTGCTGAAATAAGCCTATTTAATAAGCCTAAGTTGCTAAAATAAGTCTATTTAATAAGGCTATTTGATAAGCCTAAGTTGCTGAATAAGCCTATTTAATAAGTCTAAGTTGCTGAAATAAGGCTATTTAATAAGCCTAAGTTGCTGAAATGAGCCTTTTTAATAAGCCTACGTTGCTGAAATAAGGCTATTTAATAAGTCTAAGTTGCTGAAATAAGCCTATTTAATAAGCCTAAGTTGCTAAAATAAGCCTATTTAATGAGGCTATTTAATAAGTCTATTTAATAAGCCTATTTAATAAGCCTATTTAATAAGCCTATTTAATATGCCTATTTAATAAGTCTATTTAATAAGTCTATTTAATACGCCTATTTAATAAGTATTTAATGAGCCTATTTAATAAGCCTATTTATTGAGCCTATTTAATAAGCCTATTTAATAAGTCTATTTAATAAGCCTATTTAATGAGCCTATTTAATAAGCCTAGTTGATAAGCCTATTTATTAAGCATATTTAATGAGCCTATTTAATAAGCCTATTTATTGAGCCTATTTAATAAGTCTATTTAATAAGCCTGTTTAATGAGCCTATTTAATAAGTATTTAATGCGCCTATTTAATAAGCCTAAGTTGCTGAATAAGCCTATTTAATAAGCCTACATTGCTGAAATAAGCCTATTTAATAAGCCTATTTAATAAGCCTAAGTTGCTGAATAAGCCTATTTAATAAGCCTAAGTTGCTGAAATAAGCCTATTTAATAATTCTAAGTTGCTGAAATAACGCTATTTAATAAGCCTAAGTTGCTGAGATAAGCCTATCTAATAAGCCTAAGTTGCTGAAATAAGGCTATTTAATAAGTCTAAGTTGCTGAAATAAGCCTATTTAATAAGCCTAAGTTCCTGAAATAAGTATATTTAATAAGCATACGTTGCTGAAATAAGCCTATTTAATAAGACTAAGTTGCTGAAATAAGGCTATTTAATAAGTCTAAGTTGCTGAAATGAGCCTATTTAATCAGCGTAAGTTGCTGAAATAAGCCTATTTAATAAGTCGAAGTTGCTGAAATAAGGCTATTTAATAAGTCTAAGTTGCTGAAATAAGCCTATTTAATAAGCCTAAGTTGCTAAAATAAGCCTATTTAATGAGGCTATTTAATAAGTCTATTTAATAAGCCTATTTAATAAGCCTATTTAATAAGCCTATTTAATAAGCCTATTTAATAAGTATTTAATGAGCTTATTTATTAAGCCTATTTAATAAGCCTATTTAATAAGCCTAAGTTGCTGAAATAAGCCTATTTAATAAGGCTATTTAATAAGTCTAAGTTGCTGAAATAAACCTATTTAAAAAGCCTACGTTGCTAAAATAAGCCTATTTAATTAGGCTATTTAATAAGTCTATTTAATAAGCCTATTTAATACGCCTATTTAATAAGCCTATTTAATAGGCCTATTTAATAAGTATTTAATGAGCCTATTTATTGAGCCTATTTAATAAGCCTATTTAATAAGCCTATTTAATAAGCCTATTGATTGATCCTATTTAATAAGTCTATGTAATAAGCCTATTTAATAAGCCTATTTAATAAGTATTTATTGAGCCTATTTAATCAGTCTATTTAATAAGCCTATTTAATAGGCCTATTTAATAAGTCTACGTTGCTGAAATAAGCCTATTTATTAAGCCTAAGTTGCTGAAATATGCCTATTTCATAAGTCTAAGTTGCTGAAATAAGCCTATTTAATAAGCCTAAGTTGCTAAAATAAGCCTATTTAATGAGGCTATTTAATAAGTCTATTTAATAAGCCTATTTAATAAGCCTATTTAATAAGCCTATTTAATAAGCCTATTTAATTAGTATTTAATGAGCCTATTTATTAAGCCTATTTAATAAGCCTATTTAATAAGCCTAAGTTGCTGAAATAAGCCTATTTAATAAGGCTATTTAATAAGTCTAAGTTGCTGAAATAAACCTATTTAAAAAGCCTACGTTGCTAAAATAAGCCTATTTAATATGCCTATTTAATAAGTCTATTTAATAAGTCTATTTAATACGCCTATTTAATAAGTATTTAATGAGCCTATTTAATAAGCCTATTTATTGAGCCTATTTAATAAGCCTATTTATTAAGCCTATTTAATAAGCCTATTTAATAAGCCTATTTAATAAGTATATTTAATAAGCCTATTTAATGAGCCTATTTAATAAGCCAAGTTGATAAGCCTATTTATTAAGCATATTTAATAAGTCTATTTAATAAGTCTATTTAATACGCCTATTTAATAAGTATTTAATGAGCCTATTTAATAAGCCTATTTATTGAGCCTATTTAATAAGCCTATTTATTAAGCCTATTTAATAAGCCTATTTAATAAGCCTATTTAATAAGTATATTTAATAAGCCTATTTAATGAGCCTATTTAATAAGCCAAGTTGATAAGCCTATTTATTAAGCATATTTAATGAGCCTATTTAATAAGCCTATTTATTGAGCCTATTTAATAAGTCTATTTAATAAGCCTGTTTAATGAGCCTATTTAATAAGTATTTAATGAGCCTATTTAATAAGCCTAAGTTGCTGAATAAGCCTATTTAATAAGCCTACGTTGCTGAAATAAGCCTATTTAATAAGCCTATTTAATAAGCCTAAGTTGCTGAAATAACGCTATTTAATAAGCCTAAGTTGCTGAGATAAGCCTATCTAATAAGCCTAAGTTGCTGAAATAAGGCTATTTAATAAGTCTAAGTTGCTGAAATAAGCCTATTTAATAAGCCTAAGTTGCTGAAAAAAGTATATTTAATAAGCATAAGTTGCTGAAATAAGCCTATTTAATAAGTCTAAGTTGCTGAAATAAGGCTATTTAATAAGTCTAAGTTGCTGAAATGAGCCTATTTAATCAGCATAAGTTGCTGAAATAAGCCTATTTAATAAGTCTAAGTTGCTGAAATAAGGCTATTTAATAAGCTTAAGTTGCTGAAATGAGCCTATTTAATAAGCCTAAGTTTCTGAAATAAGGCTATTTAATAAGTCTAAGTTGCTGAAATAAGCCTATTTAATAAGCCTAAGTTGCTAAAATAAGCCTATTTAATGAGGCTATTTAATAAGTCTATTTAATAAGCCTATTTAATAAGCCTATTTAATAAGCCTATTTAATAAGCCTATTTAATAAGTATTTAATGAGCCTCTTTATTAAGCCTATTTAATAAGCCTATTTAATGAGCCTAAGTTGCTGAAATAAGCCTATTTAATAAGGCTATTTAATAAGTCTAAGTTGCTGAAATAAACCTATTTAAAAAGCCTACGTTGCTAAAATAAGCCTATTTAATTAGGCTATTTAATAAGTCTACTTAATAAGCCTATTTAATACGCCTATTTAATAAGCCTATTTAATACGCCTATTTAATAAGTATTTAATGAGCCTATTTATTGAGCCTATTTAATAAGCCTATTTAATAAGCCTATTTAATAAGCCTATTGATTGATCCTATTTAATAAGTCTATGTAATAAGCCTATTTAATAAGCCTATTTAATAAGTATTTATTGAGCCTATTTAATCAGTCTATTTAATAAGCCTATTTAATAGGCCTATTTAATAAGTCTACGTTGCTGAAATAAGCCTATTTAATAAGCCTAAGTTGCTGAAATATGCCTATTTCATAAGACTAAGTTGCTGAAATAAGGCTTTTTAATAAGTCTAAGTTGCTGAAATAAGCCTATTTAATAAGCCTAAGTTGCTAAAATAAGTCTATTTAATAAGGCTATTTGATAAGCCTAAGTTGCTGAATAAGCCTATTTAATAAGTCTAAGTTGCTGAAATAAGGCTATTTAATAAGCCTAAGTTGCTGAAATGAGCCTTTTTAATAAGCCTACGTTGCTGAAATAAGGCTATTTAATAAGTCTAAGTTGCTGAAATAAGCCTATTTAATAAGCCTAAGTTGCTAAAATAAGCCTATTTAATGAGGCTATTTAATAAGTCTATTTAATAAGCCTATTTAATAAGCCTATTTAATAAGCCTATTTAATATGCCTATTTAATAAGTCTATTTAATAAGTCTATTTAATACGCCTATTTAATAAGTATTTAATGAGCCTATTTAAAAAGCCTATTTATTGAGCCTATTTAATAAGCCTATTTAATAAGTCTATTTAATAAGCCTATTTAATGAGCCTATTTAATAAGCCTAGTTGATAAGCCTATTTATTAAGCATATTTAATGAGCCTATTTAATAAGCCTATTTATTGAGCCTATTTAATAAGTCTATTTAATAAGCCTGTTTAATGAGCCTATTTAATAAGTATTTAATGCGCCTATTTAATAAGCCTAAGTTGCTGAATAAGCCTATTTAATAAGCCTACATTGCTGAAATAAGCCTATTTAATAAGCCTATTTAATAAGCCTAAGTTGCTGAATAAGCCTATTTAATAAGCCTAAGTTGCTGAAATAAGCCTATTTAATAATTCTAAGTTGCTGAAATAACGCTATTTAATAAGCCTAAGTTGCTGAGATAAGCCTATCTAATAAGCCTAAGTTGCTGAAATAAGGCTATTTAATAAGTCTAAGTTGCTGAAATAAGCCTATTTAATAAGCCTAAGTTCCTGAAATAAGTATATTTAATAAGCATACGTTGCTGAAATAAGCCTATTTAATAAGACTAAGTTGCTGAAATAAGGCTATTTAATAAGTCTAAGTTGCTGAAATGAGCCTATTTAATCAGCGTAAGTTGCTGAAATAAGCCTATTTAATAAGTCTAAGTTGCTGAAATAAGGCTATTTAATAAGCTTAAGTTGCTGAAATAAGCCTATTTAATAAGTCTAAGTTGCTGAAATAAGGCTATTTAATAAGCTTAAGTTGCTGAAATTAGCCTATTTAATAAGCCTCAGTTGCTGAAATAAGGTTATTTAATAAGTCTAAGTTGCTGAAATAAGCCTATTTAATAAGCCTAAGTTGCTAAAATAAGCCTATTTAATGAGGCTATTTAATAAGTCTATTTAATAAGCCTATTTAATAAGCCTATTTAATAAGCCTATTTAATAAGCCTATTTAATAAGTCTATTTAATAAGTCTATTTAATAAGCCTATTTAAAGAGTATTCAATGAGCCTATTTATTAAGCCTTTTTATTGAGCCTATTTAATAAGCCTATTTATTAAGCCTATTTATTAAGCCTATTTAATAAGCCTAAGTTGCTGAAATAAGCCTATTTAATAAGTCTAAGTTGCTGAAATAAGGCTATTTAATAAGCTTAAGTTGCTGAAATGAGCCTATTTAATAAGCCTAAGTTTCTGAAATAAGGCTATTTAATAAGTCTAAGTTGCTGAAATAAGCCTATTTAATAAGCCTAAGTTGCTAAAATAAGCCTATTTAATGAGGCTATTTAATAAGTCTATTTAATAAGCCTATTTAATAAGCCTATTTAATAAGCCTATTTAATAAGCCTATTTAATAAGTATTTAATGAGCCTATTTATTAAGCGTATTTAATAAGCCTATTTAATGAGCCTAAGTTGCTGAAATAAGCCTATTTAATAAGGCTATTTAATAAGTCTAAGTTGCTGAAATAAACCTATTTAAAAAGCCTACGTTGCTAAAATAAGCCTATTTAATTAGGCTATTTAATAAGTCTACTTAATAAGCCTATTTAATACGCCTATTTAATACGCCTATTTAATACGCCTATTTAATAAGTATTTAATGAGCCTATTTATTGAGCCTATTTATTGAGCCTATTTAATAAGCCTATTTAATAAGCCTATTGATTGATCCTATTTAATAAGTCTATGTAATAAGCCTATTTAATAAGCCTATTTAATAAGTATTTATTGAGCCTATTTAATCAGTCTATTTAATAAGCCTATTTAATAGGCCTATTTAATAAGTCTACGTTGCTGAAATAAGCCTATTTAATAAGCCTAAGTTGCTGAAATATGCCTATTTCATAAGACTAAGTTGCTGAAATAAGGCTTTTTAATAAGTCTAAGTTGCTGAAATAAGCCTATTTAATAAGCCTAAGTTGCTAAAATAAGTCTATTTAATAAGGCTATTTGATAAGCCTAAGTTGCTGAATAAGCCTATTTAATAAGTCTAAGTTGCTGAAATAAGGCTATTTAATAAGCCTAAGTTGCTGAAATGAGCCTTTTTAATAAGCCTACGTTGCTGAAATAAGGCTATTTAATAAGTCTAAGTTGCTGAAATAAGCCTATTTAATAAGCCTAAGTTGCTAAAATAAGCCTATTTAATGAGGCTATTTAATAAGTCTATT
Organism: Petromyzon marinus; assembly: GCF_048934315.1. Classification (NCBI taxonomy): domain Eukaryota; kingdom Metazoa; phylum Chordata; class Hyperoartia; order Petromyzontiformes; family Petromyzontidae; genus Petromyzon; species Petromyzon marinus. Next base: position 2,279,331 of record NW_027422728.1, read on the forward strand.
TAATAAGCCTATTTAATAAGCCTATTTAATAAGCCTATTTAATATGCCTATTTAATAAGTCTATTTAATAAGTCTATTTAATACGCCTATTTAATAAGTATTTAATGAGCCTATTTAATAAGCCTATTTATTGAGCCTATTTAATAAGCCTATTTAATAAGTCTATTTAATAAGCCTATTTAATGAGCCTATTTAATAAGCCTAGTTGATAAGCCTATTTATTAAGCATATTTAATGAGCCTATTTAATAAGCCTATTTATTGAGCCTATTTAATAAGTCTATTTAATAAGCCTGTTTAATGAGCCTATTTAATAAGCATTTAATGCGCCTATTTAATAAGCCTAAGTTGCTGAATAAGCCTATTTAATAAGCCTACATTGCTGAAATAAGCCTATTTAATAAGCCTATTTAATAAGCCTAAGTTGCTGAATAAGCCTATTTAATAAGCCTAAGTTGCTGAAATAAGCCTATTTAATAATTCTAAGTTGCTGAAATAACGCTATTTAATAAGCCTAAGTTGCTGAGATAAGCCTATCTAATAAGCCTAAGTTGCTGAAATAAGGCTATTTAATAAGTCTAAGTTGCTGAAATAAGCCTATTTAATAAGCCTAAGTTCCTGAAATAAGTATATTTAATAAGCATACGTTGCTGAAATAAGCCTATTTAATAAGACTAAGTTGCTGAAATAAGGCTATTTAATAAGTCTAAGTTGCTGAAATGAGCCTATTTAATCAGCGTAAGTTGCTGAAATAAGCCTATTTAATAAGTCTAAGTTGCTGAAATAAGGCTATTTAATAAGCTTAAGTTGCTGAAATAAGCCTATTTAATAAGTCTAAGTTGCTGAAATAAGGCTATTTAATAAGCTTAAGTTGCTGAAATTAGCCTATTTAATAAGCCTCAGTTGCTGAAATAAGGTTATTTAATAAGTCTAAGTTGCTGAAATAAGCCTATTTAATAAGCCTAAGTTGCTAAAATAAGCCTATTTAATGAGGCTATTTAATAAGTCTATTTAATAAGCCTATTTAATAAGCCTATTTAATAAGCCTATTTAATAAGCCTATTTAATAAGTCTATTTAATAAGTCTATTTAATAAGCCTATTTAAAGAGTATTCAATGAGCCTATTTATTAAGCCTTTTTATTGAGCCTATTTAATAAGCCTATTTATTAAGCCTATTTATTAAGCCTATTTAATAAGCCTAAGTTGCTGAAATAAGCCTATTTAATAAGGCTATTTAATAAGTCTAAGTTGCTGAAATAAACCTATTTAAAAAGCCTATATTGCTAAAATAAGCCTATTTAATTAGGCCATTTAATAAGTCTATTTAATAAGCCTATTTAATACGCCTATTTAATAAGCCTATTTAATAAGCCTATTTAAAAGCCTATTTAATGAACCTATTTATTGAGCCTATTTAATAAGCCTATTTAATAAGCCTATTTAATAAGCCTATTTAATAAGCCTATTGATTGATCCTATTTAATAAGTCTATTTAATACGCCTATTTAATACGCCTATTTAATAAGCCTATTTAATAAGTCTATTTAATAAGTCTAATTAATAAGCCTATTTAATAAGTATTTAATGCGCCTATTTAATACGACTATTTATTGAGCCTATTTACTGAGCCTATTTATTGAGCCTATTTAATAAGCCTATTTATTGAGCCTATTTAATAAGCCAATTTATTGAGCCCATTTCATACGCCTTTTTAATAAGTCTATTTAATAAGCCTATTTAATAATCCTATTTAATAAGTCTAAGTTGCTGAAATAAGCCTATTTAATAAGCCCAAGTTGCTGAAATAAGCCTATTTAATAAGGCTGTTTAATAAGCCTAAGTTGCTGAAATAAGCCTATTTCATAAGACTAAGTTGCTGAAATAAGGCTTTGTAATAAGTCTAAGTTGCTGAAATAAGCCTATTTAATAAGCCTAAGTTGCTAAAATAAGTCTATTTAATAAGGCTATTTGATAAGCCTAAATTGCTGAATAAGCCTATTTAATAAGTCTAAGTTGCTGAAATAAGACTATTTAATGAGGCTATTTAATAAGCCTATTTAATAAGCCTATTTAATAAGCCTATTTAATATGCCTATTTAATAAGTCTATTTAATAAGTCTATTTAATACGCCTATTTAATAAGTATTTAATGAGCCTATTTAATAAGCCTATTTATTGAGCCTATTTAATAAGCCTATTTATTAAGCCTATTTAATAAGCCTATTTAATAAGCCTATTTAATAAGTCTATTTAATAAGCCTATTTAATGAGCTTATTTAATAAGCCTAGTTGATAAGCCTATTTATTAAGCATATTTAATGAGCCTATTTAATAAGCCTATTTATTGAGCCTATTTAATAAGTCTATTTAATAAGCCTGTTTAATGAGCCTATTTAATAAGTCTATTTAATAAGCCTGTTTAATGAGCCTATTTAATAAGTATTTAATGAGCCTATTTAATAAGCCTAAGTTGCTGAATAAGCCTATTTAATAATCCTACGTTGCTGAAATAAGCCTATTTAATAAGCCTATTTAATAAGCCTAAGTTGCTGAAATAACGCTATTTAATAAGCCTAAGTCGCTGAGATAAGCCTATCTAATAAGCCTAAGTTGCTGAAATAAGGCTATTTAATAAGTCTAAGTTGCTGAAATAAGCCTATTTAATAAGCCTAAGTTGCTGAAATAAGTATATTTAATAAGCATAAGTTGCTGAAATAAGCCTATTTAATAAGTCTAAGTTGCTGAAATAAGGCTATTTAATAAGTCTAAGTTGCTGAATTGAGCCTATTTAATCAGCGTAAGTTGCTGAAATAAGCCTATTTAATAAGTCTAAGTTGCTGAAATAAGGCTATTTAATAAGCTTAAGTTGCTGAAATGAGCCTATTTAATAAGTCTAAGTTGCTGAAATAAGCCTATTTAATAAGCCTAAGTTGCTAAAATAAGCCTATTTAATGAGGCTATTTAATAAGTCTATTTAATAAGCCTATTTAATAAGCCTATTTAATAAGCCTATTTAATAAGCCTATTTAATAAGTATTTAATGAGCCTATTTATTAAGCCTATTTAATAAGCCTATTTAATAAGCCTAAGTTGCTGAAATAAGCCTATTTAATAAGGCTATTTAATAAGACTAAGTTGCTGAAATAAACCTATTTAAAAAGCCTACGTTGCTAAAATAAGCCTATTTAATTAGGCTATTTAATAAGTCTATTTAATAAGCCTATTTAATACGCCTATTTAATAAGCCTATTTAATATGCCTATTTAATAAGTATTTAATGAGCCTATTTATTGAGCCTATTTAATAAGCCTATTTAATAAGCCTATTTAATAAGCCTATTGATTGATCCTATTTAATAAGTCTATGTAATAAGCCTATTTAATAAGCCTATTTAATAAGTATTTATTGAGCCTATTTAATCAGTCTATTTAATAAGCCTATTTAATAGGCCTATTTAATAAGTCTACGTTGCTGAAATAAGCCTATTTAATAAGCCTAAGTTGCTGAATAAGCCTATTTCATAAGTCTAAGTTGCTGAAATAAGCCTATTTAATAAGCCTAAGTTGCTGAAATAAGCCTATTTAATAAGGCTATTTAATAAGCCTAAGTTGCTGAATAAGCATATTTAATAAGTCTAAGTTGCTGAAATAAGGCTATTTAATAAGCCCAAGTTGCTGAAATGAGCCTATTTAATGAGGCTATTTAATAAGTCTATTTAATAAGCCTATTTAATAAGCCTATTTAATAAGCCTATTTAATAAGCCTATTTAATAAGCCTATTTAATAAGTCTATTTAATAAGTCTATTTAATCAGCCTATTTAATAAGTATTTAATGAGCCTATTTAATAAGCCTATTTATTGAGCCTATTTAATAAGCCTATTTATTAAGCCTATTTAATAAGCCTATTTAATAAGCCTATTTAATAAGTCTATTTAATAAGCCTATTTAATAAGCCTATTTAATAAGCCTATTTATTAAGCCTATTTAATGAGCCTATTTAATAAGCCTATTTATTGAGCCTATTTAATCAGTCTATTTAATAAGCCTATTTAATAAGTATTTAATGAGCCTAATTAATAAGCCTAAGTTGCTGAATAAGCCTATTTAATAAGCCTAAGTTGCTGAAATAAGCCTATTTAATAAGCCTATTTAATAAGCCTAAGTTGCTGAATAAGCCTATTTAATAAGCCTAAGTTGCTGAATAAGCCTATTTAATAAGTCTAAGTTGCTTAAATAAGGCTATTTAATAAGCCTAAGTTGCTGAAATAAGCCTATTTAATAAGCCTAAGTTGCTGAAATAAGCCTATTTAATAAGTCTAAGTTGCTGAAATAAGCCTATTTAATAAGCCTAAGTTGCTGAAATAAGTATATTTAATGAGCATAAGTTGCTGAAATAAGCCTATTTAATAAGTCTAAGTTGCTGAGATAAGCCTATTTAATAAGTCTAAGTTGCTGAAATAAGGCTATTTAATAAGCCTAAGTTGCTGAAATAAGCCTATTTAATAAGCCCAAGTTGCTGAAATAAGCCTACTTAATTAGGCTATTTAATAAGCCTAAGTTGCTAAAAAAGTCTATTTAAAAATGCTATTTAATAAGCGTAAGTTGCTGAAATAAGCCTATTTAATAAGCCCAAGTTGTTGAAATAAGCCTATTTAATAAGGCTATTTAATAAGCCTAAGTTGCTGAAATAAGCCTATTTAATAAGCGTAATTTGCTGAAATAAGGCTATTTAATAAGTCTATGTTGCTGAAATAAGCCTATTTAATAAGCCTAAGTTGCTGAAATAAGCCTATTGAATAAGCCTAAGTTGCTGAAATAAGCCTATTTAATCGGCCTATCTAATAAGTCTAAGTTGCAGAAATGAGCATATTTCACAAGCCTATTTAATGAGCCTAAGTTGCTGAAATGTCTATTTAATAAGTCGTTTTAATAAGTCTAAGTTGCTAAAATAAGCCTATTTAATAAGGCTATTTAATAAGTCTAAGTTGCTGAAATAAACCTATTTAAAATGATATTTAATACGCCTAAGTAGCTGAAATAAACCTGATTAATAAGGCTATTTAATAAGCATAAGTTGCTGAAATAAGCCTATTTAATAAGCCTACGTTGCTGAAATAAGCCTATATAAAAAGGTATATTTAATAAGTCTAAGTTGCTGAAATAAACCTATTTAAAAATGCTATTTAATAAGCCTAAATTGCTGAAATAAACCTGTTTAATAAGGCTATTTAATAAGCATAAGTTGCTGAAATAAGCCTATTTAATAAGCCTAAGTTGCTGAAATAAGCCTATTTAATAAGGCTATTTAATAAGTCTAAGTTGCAGAAATAAACCTATTTAATAATGCTATTTAATACGCCTAAGTTGCTGAAATAAGCATATTTAATAAGCCTAAGTTGCTAAAATAAGCCTATTTAATAGGCCTATCTAATAAGTCTAAGTTGCAGAAATAAGCATATTTCATAAGCCTATTTAATGAGCCTAAGTTGCTGAAATGTCTATTTAATGTCGATTTAATAAGTCTAAGTTGCTAAAATAAGCCTATTTAATAAGGCTATTTAATAAGCCTAAGTTGCTGAAATAAGCCTATTTAATAAGGCTATTTAATGAGCCTAAGTTGCTGAAATAAGCCTATTTAATAAGCCGAAGTTTCTGAACTAAGCCTATTTAAAAAGGTATATTTAATAAGTCTAAGTTGCTGAAATAAACCTATTTAAAAATGCTACTTAATAAGCCCAAGTTGCTGAAATAAACCTGTTTAATAAGGCTATTTAATAAGCAAAAGTTGCTGAAATAAGCCTATTTAATAAGCCTAAGTTGCTGAAATAAGCCTATTTAATAAGGCTATTTAATAAGTCTAAGTTGCTGAAATAAACCTATTTAAAAATGCTATTTAATAAGCCTTAATTGCTGAAATAAACCTGTTTAATAAGGCTATTTAAAATTCATAAGTTGCTGAAATAAGCCTATTTAATAAGCCTAAGTTGCTGAAATAAGCCTATTTAATAAGGCTATTTAATAAGTCTAAGTTGCAGAAATAAACCTATTTAATAATGCTATTTAATACGCCTAAGTTGCTGAAATAAGCATATTTAATAAGCCTAAGTTGCTGAAATAAGCCTATTTAATAGGCCTATCTAATAAGTCTAAGTTGCAGAAATAAGCATATTTCATAAGCATATTTAATGAGCCTAAGTTGCTGAAATGTCTATTTAATAAATCGATTTAATAAGTCTAAGTTGCTAAAATAAGCCTATTTAATAAGGCTATTTAATAAGCCTAAGTTGCTGAAATAAGCCTATTTAATAAGGCTGTTTAATAAGCCTAAGTTGCTGAAATAAGCCTATTTCATAAGACTAAGTTGCTGAAATAAGGCTTTTTAATAAGTCTAAGTTGCTGAAATAAGCCTATTTAATAAGCCTAAGCTGCTAAAATAAGTCTATTTAATAAGGCTATTTGATAAGCCTAAGTTGCTGAATAAGCCTATTTAATAAGTCTAAGTTGCTGAAATAAGGCTATTTAATAAGCCTAAGTTGCTGAAATGAGCCTTTTTAATAAGCCTAAATTGCTGAAATAAGGCTATTTAATAAGTCTAAGTTGCTAAAATAAGCCTATTTAATAAGCCTATGTTGCTAAAATAAGACTATTTAATGAGGCTATTTAATACGTCTATTTAATAAGCCTATTTAATAAGCCTATTTAATAAGCCTATTTAATAAGCCTATTTAATATGCCTATTTAATATTTCTATTTAATAAGTCTATTTAATACGCCTATTTAATAAGTATTTAATGAGCCTATTTAATAAGCCTATTTATTGAGCCTATTTAATAAGCCTATTTATTAAGCCTATTTAATAAGCCTATTTAATAAGCCTATTTAATAAGTCTATTTAATAAACCTATTTAATGAGCCTATTTAATAAGCCTAGTTGATAAGCCTATTTATTAAGCATATTTAATGAGCCTATTTAATAAGCCTATTTATTGAGCCTATTTAATAAGCCTAAGTTGCTGAATAAGCCTATTTAATAAGCCTACGTTGCTGAAATAAGCCTATTTAATAAGGCTATTTAATAAGCCTAAGTTGCTGAATAAGCATATTTAATAAGTCTAAGTTGCTGAAATAAGGCTATTTAATAAGCCCAAGTTGCTGAAATGAGCCTATTTAATGAGGCTATTTAATAAGTCTATTTAATAAGCCTATTTAATAAGCCTATTTAATAAGCCTATTTAATAAGCCTATTTAATAAGCCTATTTAATAAGTCTATTTAATCAGCCTATTTAATAAGTATTTAATGAGCCTATTTAATAAATCCTATTGATTGAGCCTATTTAATAAGCCTATTTATTTAGCCTATTTAATAAGCCTATTTAATACGCCTATTTAATAAGTCTATTTAATAAGCCTATTTAATAAGCCTATTTAATAAGCCTATTTATTAAGCCTATTTAATGAGCCTATTTAATAAGCCTATTTATTGAGCCTATTTAATAAGTCTATTTAATAAGCCTGTTTAATAAGCCTATTTAATAAGTATTTAATGAGCCTAATTAATAAGCCTAAGTTGCTGAATAAGCCTATTTAATAAGCCTAAGTTGCTGAAATAAGCCTATTTAATAAGCCTATTTAATAAGCCTAAGTTGCTGAATAAGCCTATTTAATAAGCCTAAGTTGCTGAATAAGCCTATTTAATAAGTCTAAGTTGCTTAAATAAGGCTATTTAATAAGCCTAAGTTGCTGAAATAAGCCTATTTAATAAGCCTAAGTTGCTGAAATAAGCCTATTTAATAAGTCTAAGTTGCTGAAATAAGCCTATTTAATAAGCCTAAGTTGCTGAAATAAGTATATTTAATGAGCATAAGTTGCTGAAATAAGCCTATTTAATAAGTCTAAGTTGCTGAGATAAGCCTATTTAATAAGTCTAAGTTGCTGAAATAAGGCTATTTAATAAGCCTAAGTTGCTGAAATAAGCCTATTTAATAAGCCCAAGTTGCTGAAATAAGCCTACTTAATTAGGCTATTTAATAAGCCTAAGTTGCTAAAATAAGTCTATTTAAAAATGCTATTTAATAAGCGTAAGTTGCTGAAATAAGCCTATTTAATAAGCCCAAGTTGTTGAAATAAGCCTATTTAATAAGGCTATTTAATAAGCCTAAGTTGCTGAAATAAGCCTATTTAATAAGCGTAATTTGCTGAAATAAGGCTATTTAATAAGTCTATGTTGCTGAAATAAGCCTATTTAATAAGCCTAAGTTGCTGAAATAAGCCTATTTAATAAGCCTAAGTTGCTGAAATAAGCCTATTTAATCGGCCTATCTAATAAGTCTAAGTTGCAGAAATGAGCATATTTCACAAGCCTATTTAATGAGCCTAAGTTGCTGAAATGTCTATTTAATAAGTCGTTTTAATAAGTCTAAGTTGCTAAAATAAGCCTATTTAATAAGGCTATTTAATAAGTCTAAGTTGCTGAAATAAACCTATTTAAAATGATATTTAATACGCCTAAGTAGCTGAAATAAACCTGATTAATAAGGCTATTTAATAAGAATAAGTTGCTGAAATAAGCCTATTTAATAAGCCTACGTTGCTGAAATAAGCCTATATAAAAAGGTATATTTAATAAGTCTAAGTTGCTGAAATAAACCTATTTAAAAATGCTATTTAATAAGCCTAAATTGCTGAAATAAACCTGTTTAATAAGGCTATTTAATAAGCATAAGTTGCTGAAATAAGCCTATTTAATAAGCCTAAGTTGCTGAAATAAGCCTATTTAATAAGGCTATTTAATAAGCCTAAGTTGCTGAAATAAGCCTATTTAATAAGGCTATTTAATGAGCCTAAGTTGCTGAAATAAGCCTATTTAATAGGCCTATCTAATAAGTCTAAGTTGCAGAAATAAGCATATTTCATAAGCCTATTTAATGAGCCTAAGTTGCTGAAATGTCTATTTAATGTCGATTTAATAAGTCTAAGTTGCTAAAATAAGCCTATTTAATAAGGCTATTTAATAAGCCTAAGTTGCTGAAATAAGCCTATTTAATAAGGCTATTTAATGAGCCTAAGTTGCTGAAATAAGCCTATTTAATAAGCCGAAGTTTCTGAACTAAGCCTATTTAAAAAGGTATATTTAATAAGTCTAAGTTGCTGAAATAAACCTATTTAAAAATGCTACTTAATAAGCCCAAGTTGCTGAAATAAACCTGTTTAATAAGGCTATTTAATAAGCAAAAGTTGCTGAAATAAGCCTATTTAATAAGCCTAAGTTGCTGAAATAAGCCTATTTAATAAGGCTATTTAATAAGTCTAAGTTGCTGAAATAAACCTATTTAAAAATGCTATTTAATAAGCCTTAATTGCTGAAATAAACCTGTTTAATAAGGCTATTTAAAATTCATAAGTTGCTGAAATAAGCCTATTTAATAAGCCTAAGTTGCTGAAATAAGCCTATTTAATAAGGCTATTTAATAAGTCTAAGTTGCAGAAATAAACCTATTTAATAATGCTATTTAATACGCCTAAGTTGCTGAAATAAGCATATTTAATAAGCCTAAGTTGCTGAAATAAGCCTATTTAATAGGCCTATCTAATAAGTCTAAGTTGCAGAAATAAGCATATTTCATAAGCATATTTAATGAGCCTAAGTTGCTGAAATGTCTATTTAATAAATCGATTTAATAAGTCTAAGTTGCTAAAATAAGCCTATTTAATAAGGCTATTTAATAAGCCTAAGTTGCTGAAATAAGCCTATTTAATAAGGCTGTTTAATAAGCCTAAGTTGCTGAAATAAGCCTATTTCATAAGACTAAGTTGCTGAAATAAGGCTTTTTAATAAGTCTAAGTTGCTGAAATAAGCCTATTTAATAAGCCTAAGCTGCTAAAATAAGTCTATTTAATAAGGCTATTTGATAAGCCTAAGTTGCTGAATAAGCCTATTTAATAAGTCTAAGTTGCTGAAATAAGGCTATTTAATAAGCCTAAGTTGCTGAAATGAGCCTTTTTAATAAGCCTAAATTGCTGAAATAAGGCTATTTAATAAGTCTAAGTTGCTAAAATAAGCCTATTTAATAAGCCTATGTTGCTAAAATAAGACTATTTAATGAGGCTATTTAATACGTCTATTTAATAAGCCTATTTAATAAGCCTATTTAATAAGCCTATTTAATAAGCCTATTTAATATGCCTATTTAATATTTCTATTTAATAAGTCTATTTAATACGCCTATTTAATAAGTATTTAATGAGCCTATTTAATAAGCCTATTTATTGAGCCTATTTAATAAGCCTATTTATTAAGCCTATTTAATAAGCCTATTTAATAAGCCTATTTAATAAGTCTATTTAATAAACCTATTTAATGAGCCTATTTAATAAGCCTAGTTGATAAGCCTATTTATTAAGCATATTTAATGAGCCTATTTAATAAGCCTATTTATTGAGCCTATTTAATAAGCCTAAGTTGCTGAATAAGCCTATTTAATAAGCCTACGTTGCTGAAATAAGCCTATTTAATAAGGCTATTTAATAAGCCTAAGTTGCTGAATAAGCATATTTAATAAGTCTAAGTTGCTGAAATAAGGCTATTTAATAAGCCCAAGTTGCTGAAATGAGCCTATTTAATGAGGCTATTTAATAAGTCTATTTAATAAGCCTATTTAATAAGCCTATTTAATAAGCCTATTTAATAAGCCTATTTAATAAGCCTATTTAATAAGTCTATTTAATCAGCCCATTTAATAAGTATTTAATGAGCCTATTTAATAAATCCTATTGATTGAGCCTATTTAATAAGCCTATTTATTTAGCCTATTTAATAAGCCTATTTAATACGCCTATTTAATAAGTCTATTTAATAAGCCTATTTAATAAGCCTATTTAATAAGCCTATTTATTAAGCCTATTTAATGAGCCTATTTAATAAGCCTATTTATTGAGCCTATTTAATAAGTCTATTTAATAAGCCTGTTTAATAAGCCTATTTAATAAGTATTTAATGAGCCTAATTAATAAGCCTAAGTTGCTGAATAAGCCTATTTAATAAGCCTAAGTTTGCTGAAATAAGCCTATTTAATAAGCCTATTTAATAAGCCTAAGTTGCTGAATAAGCCTATTTAATAAGCCTAAGTTGCTGAATAAGCCTATTTAATAAGTCTAAGTTGCTTAAATAAGGCTATTTAATAAGCCTAAGTTGCTGAAATAAGCCTATTTAATAAGCCTAAGTTGCTGAAATAAGCCTATTTAATAAGTCTAAGTTGCTGAAATAAGCCTATTTAATAAGCCTAAGTTGCTGAAATAAGTATATTTAATGAGCATAAGTTGCTGAAATAAGCCTATTTAATAAGTCTAAGTTGCTGAGATAAGCCTATTTAATAAGTCTAAGTTGCTGAAATAAGGCTATTTAATAAGCCTAAGTTGCTGAAATAAGCCTATTTAATAAGCCCAAGTTGCTGAAATAAGCCTACTTAATTAGGCTATTTAATAAGCCTAAGTTGCTAAAATAAGTCTATTTAAAAATGCTATTTAATAAGCGTAAGTTGCTGAAATAAGCCTATTTAATAAGCCCAAGTTGTTGAAATAAGCCTATTTAATAAGGCTATTTAATAAGCCTAAGTTGCTGAAATAAGCCTATTTAATAAGCGTAATTTGCTGAAATAAGGCTATTTAATAAGTCTATGTTGCTGAAATAAGCCTATTTAATAAGCCTAAGTTGCTGAAATAAGCCTATTGAATAAGCCTAAGTTGCTGAAATAAGCCTATTTAATCGGCCTATCTAATAAGTCTAAGTTGCAGAAATGAGCATATTTCACAAGCCTATTTAATGAGCCTAAGTTGCTGAAATGTCTATTTAATAAGTCGTTTTAATAAGTCTAAGTTGCTAAAATAAGCCTATTTAATAAGGCTATTTAATAAGTCTAAGTTGCTGAAATAAACCTATTTAAAATGATATTTAATACGCCTAAGTAGCTGAAATAAACCTGATTAATAAGGCTATTTAATAAGCATAAGTTGCTGAAATAAGCCTATTTAATAAGCCTACGTTGCTGAAATAAGCCTATATAAAAAGGTATATTTAATAAGTCTAAGTTGCTGAAATAAACCTATTTAAAAATGCTATTTAATAAGCCTAAATTGCTGAAATAAACCTGTTTAATAAGGCTATTTAATAAGCATAAGTTGCTGAAATAAGCCTATTTAATAAGCCTAAGTTGCTGAAATAAGCCTATTTAATAAGGCTATTTAATAAGTCTAAGTTGCAGAAATAAACCTATTTAATAATGCTATTTAATACGCCTAAGTTGCTGAAATAAGCATATTTAATAAGCCGAAGTTTCTGAACTAAGCCTATTTAAAAAGGTATATTTAATAAGTCTAAGTTGCTGAAATAAACCTATTTAAAAATGCTACTTAATAAGCCCAAGTTGCTGAAATAAACCTGTTTAATAAGGCTATTTAATAAGCAAAAGTTGCTGAAATAAGCCTATTTAATAAGCCTAAGTTGCTGAAATAAGCCTATTTAATAAGGCTATTTAATAAGTCTAAGTTGCTGAAATAAACCTATTTAAAAATGCTATTTAATAAGCCTTAATTGCTGAAATAAACCTGTTTAATAAGGCTATTTAAAATTCATAAGTTGCTGAAATAAGCCTATTTAATAAGCCTAAGTTGCTGAAATAAGCCTATTTAATAAGGCTATTTAATAAGTCTAAGTTGCAGAAATAAACCTATTTAATAATGCTATTTAATACGCCTAAGTTGCTGAAATAAGCATATTTAATAAGCCTAAGTTGCTGAAATAAGCCTATTTAATAGGCCTATCTAATAAGTCTAAGTTGCAGAAATAAGCATATTTCATAAGCATATTTAATGAGCCTAAGTTGCTGAAATGTCTATTTAATAAATCGATTTAATAAGTCTAAGTTGCTAAAATAAGCCTATTTAATAAGGCTATTTAATAAGCCTAAGTTGCTGAAATAAGCCTATTTAATAAGGCTGTTTAATAAGCCTAAGTTGCTGAAATAAGCCTATTTCATAAGACTAAGTTGCTGAAATAAGGCTTTTTAATAAGTCTAAGTTGCTGAAATAAGCCTATTTAATAAGCCTAAGCTGCTAAAATAAGTCTATTTAATAAGGCTATTTGATAAGCCTAAGTTGCTGAATAAGCCTATTTAATAAGTCTAAGTTGCTGAAATAAGGCTATTTAATAAGCCTAAGTTGCTGAAATGAGCCTTTTTAATAAGCCTAAGTTGCTGAAATAAGGCTATTTAATAAGTCTAAGTTGCTGAAATAAGCCTATTTAATAAGCCTATGTTGCTAAAATAAGACTATTTAATGAGGCTATTTAATACGTCTATTTAATAAGCCTATTTAATAAGCCTATTTAATAAGCCTATTTAATATGCCTATTTAATAAGTCTATTTAATAAGTCTATTTAATACGCCTATTTAATAAGTATTTAATTAGCCTATTTAATAAGCCTATTTATTGAGCCTATTTAATAAGCCTATTTATTAAGCCTATTTAATAAGCCTATTTAATAAGCCTATTTAATAAGTCTATTTAATAAACCTATTTAATGAGCCTATTTAATAAGCCTAGTTGATAAGCCTATTTATTAAGCATATTTAATGAGCCTATTTAATAAGCCTATTTATTGAGCCTATTTAATAAGCCTAAGTTGCTGAATAAGCCTATTTAATAAGCCTACGTTGCTGAAATAAGCCTATTTAATAAGCCTATTTAATAAGCCTAAGTTGCTGAATAAGCCTAATTAATAAGCCTAAGTTGCTGAAATAAGCCTATTTAATAAGTCTAAGTTGCTGAAATAACGCTATTTAATAAACCTAAGTTGCTGAGATAAGCCTATCTAATACGCCTAAGTTGCTGAAATAAGGCTATTTAATAAGTCTAAGTTGCTGAAATAAGCCTATATAATAAGCCTAAGTTGTTTAAATAAGTATATTTAATAAGCATAAGTTGCTGAAATAAGGCTATTTAATAAGTCTAAGTTGCTGAAATGAGCCTATTTAATTAGCGTAAGTTGCTGAAATAAGCCTATTTAATAAGTCTAAGTTGCTGAAATAAGGCTATTTAATAAGTCTAAGTTGCTGAAATAAGCCTATTTAATGAGGCTATTTAATAAGTCTATTTAATAAGCCTATTTAATAAGCCTATTTAATAAGCCTATTTAATAAGCCTATTTAATAGGTCTATTTAATAAGTCTGTTTAATAAGCCTATTTAAAGAGTATTCAATGAGCCTATTTATTAAGCCTTTTTATTGAGCCTATTTAATAAGCCTATTTATTAAGCCTATTTAATAAGCCTATTTAATAAGCCTAAGTTGCTGAAATAAGCCTATTTAATAAGGCTATTTAATAAGTCTAAGTTGCTGAAATAAACCTATTTAAAAAGCCTAAATTGCTAAAATAAGCCTATTTAATTAGGATTTTTAATAAGTCTATTTAATAAGCCTATTTAATACGCCTATTTAATAAGCCTATTTAATAAGCCTATTTAATAAGCCTATTTAATGAGCCTATTTATTGAGCCTATTTAATAAGCCTATTTAATAAGCCTATTTAATAAGCCTATTGATTGATCCTATTTAATAAGTCTATTTAATAAGCCTATTTAATAAGCCTATTTAATACGCCTATTTAATAAGCCTATTTAATAAGCCTATTTAATAAGCCTATTTAATGAGCCTATTTATTGAGCCTATTTAATAAGCCTATTTAATAAGCCTATTTAATAAGCCTATTGATTGATCCTGTTTAATAAGTCTATTTAATACGCCTATTTAATAAGCCTATTTAATAAGTATTTATTGAGCCTATTTAATCAGTCTATTTAATAAGCCTATTTAATAGGATATATTTAATAAGTCTACGTTGCTGAAATAAGCCTATTTAATAAGCCTAAGTTGCTGAATAAGCCTATTTCATAAGTCTAAGTTGCTGAAATAAGCCTATTTAATAAACCTAAGTTGCTGAAATAAGCCTATTTAATAAGGCTATTTAATAAGTCTAAGTTGCAGAAATAAACCTATTTAATAATGCTATTTAATACGCCTAAGTTGCTGAAATAAGCATATTTAATAAGCCTAAGTTGCTAAAATAAGCCTATTTAATAGGCCTATCTAATAAGTCTAAGTTGCAGAAATAAGCATATTTCATAAGCCTATTTAATGAGCCTAAGTTGCTGAAATGTCTATTTAATGTCGATTTAATAAGTCTAAGTTGCTAAAATAAGCCTATTTAATAAGGCTATTTAATAAGCCTAAGTTGCTGAAATAAGCCTATTTAATAAGGCTATTTAATGAGCCTAAGTTGCTGAAATAAGCCTATTTAATAAGCCGAAGTTTCTGAACTAAGCCTATTTAAAAAGGTATATTTAATAAGTCTAAGTTGCTGAAATAAACCTATTTAAAAATGCTACTTAATAAGCCTAAGTTTACTGAAATAAACCTGTTTAATAAGGCTATTTAATAAGCATAAGTTGCTGAAATAAGCCTATTTAATAAGCCTAAGTTGCTGAAATAAACCTATTTAATAAGGCTATTTAATAAGTCTAAGTTGCTGAAATAAACCTATTTAAAAAGCCTAAGTTGCTCAAATAAGCCTATTTAATGGGGCTATTTAATAAGTCTATTTAATAAGCCTATTTAATACGCCTATTTAATAAGTCTATTTAATAAGCCTATTTAATAAGCCTATTTAATAAGGCTATTTAATAAACCTAAGTTGCTGAAATAAACCTATTTAATAAGCCTAAGTTGCTGAAATAAGCCTATTTAATAAGGCTATTTAATAAGCCTAAGTTGCTGAATAAGCCTATTTAATAAGTCTAAGTTGCTGAACTAAGGCTATTTAATAAGCCTAAGTTGCTGAAATAAGCCTATTTCATAAGTCTAAGTTGCTGAAATAAGGCCTTTTAATAAGCCTAAGCTGCTAAAATAAGTCTATTTAATAAGGCTATTTGATAAGCCTAAGTTGCTGAATAAGCCTATTTAATAAGTCTAAGTTGCTGAAATAAGGCTATTTAATAAGCCTAAGTTGCTGAAATGAGCCTTTTTAATAAGCCTAAGTTGCTGAAATAAGGCTATTTAATAAGTCTAAGTTGCTGAAATAAGCCTATTTAATAAGCCTATGTTGCTAAAATAAGACTATTTAATGAGGCTATTTAATACGTCTATTTAATAAGCCTATTTAATAAGCCTAATTAATAAGCCTATTTAATATGCCTATTTAATAAGTCTATTTAATAAGTCTATTTAATTCGCCTATTTAATAAGTATTTAATGAGCCTATTTAATAAGCCTATTTATTGAGCCTATTTAATGAGCCTATTTATTAAGCCTATTTAATAAGCCTATTTAATAAGCCTATTTAATAAGTCTATTTAATAAGCCTATTTAATAAGCCTATTTAATAAGCCTATTTAATAAGCCTATTTAATAAGTATTTAATGAGCCTATTTATTAAGCCTATTTAATAAGCCTATTTAATAAGCCTAAGTTGCTGAAATAAGCCTATTTAATAAGGCTATTTAATAAGTCTAAGTTGCTGAAATAAACCTATTTAAAAAGCCTACGTTGCTAAAATAAGCCTATTTAATTAGGCTATTTAATAAGTCTGTTTAATAAGCCTATTTAATACGCCTATTTAATAAGCCTATTTAATACGCCTATTTAATAAGTATTTAATGAGCCTATTTATTGAGCCTATTTAATAAGCCTATTTAATAAACCTATTTAATAAGCCTATTGATTGATCCTATTTAATAAGTCTATGTAATAAGCCTATTTAATAAGCCTATTTAATAAGTATTTATTGAGCCTATTTAATCAGTCTATTTAATAAGCCTATTTAATAGGCCTATTTAATAAGTCTACGTTGCTGAAATAAGCCTATTTAATAAGCCTAAGTTGCTGAAATATGCCTATTTCATAAGACTAAGTTGCTGAAATAAGGCTTTTTAATAAGTCTAAGTTGCTGAAATAAGCCTATTTAATAAGCCTAAGTTGCTAAAATAAGTCTATTTAATAAGGCTATTTGATAAGCCTAAGTTGCTGAATAAGCCTATTTAATAAGTCTAAGTTGCTGAAATAAGGCTATTTAATAAGCCTAAGTTGCTGAAATGAGCCTTTTTAATAAGCCTACGTTGCTGAAATAAGGCTATTTAATAAGTCTAAGTTGCTGAAATAAGCCTATTTAATAAGCCTAAGTTGCTAAAATAAGCCTATTTAATGAGGCTATTTAATAAGTCTATTTAATAAGCCTATTTAATAAGCCTATTTAATAAGCCTATTTAATATGCCTATTTAATAAGTCTATTTAATAAGTCTATTTAATGCACCTATTTAATAAGTATTTAATGAGCCTATTTAATAAGCCTATTTATTGAGCCTATTTAATAAGCCTATTTAATAAGTCTATTTAATAAGCCTATTTAATGAGCCTATTTAATAAGCCTAGTTGATAAGCCTATTTATTAAGCATATTTAATGAGCCTATTTAATAAGCCTATTTATTGAGCCTATTTAATAAGCCTATTTAATAAGCCTATTTAATAAGCCTATTGATTGATCCTGTTTAATAAGTCTATTTAATAAGCCTATTTAATAAGCCTATTTAATAAGTATTTATTGAGCCTATTTAATCAGTCTATTTAATAAGCCTATTTAATAGGATATATTTAATAAGTCTACGTTGCTGAAATAAGCCTATTTAATAAGCCTAAGTTGCTGAATAAGCCTATTTCATAAGTCTAAGTTGCTGAAATAAGCCTATTTAATAAACCTAAGTTGCTGAAATAAGCCTATTTAATAAGGCTATTTAATAAGTCTAAGTTGCAGAAATAAACCTATTTAATAATGCTATTTAATACGCCTAAGTTGCTGAAATAAGCATATTTAATAAGCCTAAGTTGCTAAAATAAGCCTATTTAATAGGCCTATCTAATAAGTCTAAGTTGCAGAA
Organism: Petromyzon marinus; assembly: GCF_048934315.1. Classification (NCBI taxonomy): domain Eukaryota; kingdom Metazoa; phylum Chordata; class Hyperoartia; order Petromyzontiformes; family Petromyzontidae; genus Petromyzon; species Petromyzon marinus. The sequence continues at coordinate 2,297,316 of NW_027422728.1, forward strand.
ATAAGCATATTTCATAAGCCTATTTAATGAGCCTAAGTTGCTGAAATGTCTATTTAATGTCGATTTAATAAGTCTAAGTTGCTAAAATAAGCCTATTTAATAAGGCTATTTAATAAGCCTAAGTTGCTGAAATAAGCCTATTTAATAAGGCTATTTAATGAGCCTAAGTTGCTGAAATAAGCCTATTTAATAAGCCGAAGTTTCTGAACTAAGCCTATTTAAAAAGGTATATTTAATAAGTCTAAGTTGCTGAAATAAACCTATTTAAAAATGCTACTTAATAAGCCTAAGTTTACTGAAATAAACCTGTTTAATAAGGCTATTTAATAAGCATAAGTTGCTGAAATAAGCCTATTTAATAAGCCTAAGTTGCTGAAATAAACCTATTTAATAAGGCTATTTAATAAGTCTAAGTTGCTGAAATAAACCTATTTAAAAAGCCTAAGTTGCTCAAATAAGCCTATTTAATGGGGCTATTTAATAAGTCTATTTAATAAGCCTATTTAATACGCCTATTTAATAAGTCTATTTAATAAGCCTATTTAATAAGCCTATTTAATAAGGCTATTTAATAAACCTAAGTTGCTGAAATAAACCTATTTAATAAGCCTAAGTTGCTGAAATAAGCCTATTTAATAAGGCTATTTAATAAGCCTAAGTTGCTGAATAAGCCTATTTAATAAGTCTAAGTTGCTGAACTAAGGCTATTTAATAAGCCTAAGTTGCTGAAATAAGCCTATTTCATAAGACTAAGTTGCTGAAATAAGGCCTTTTAATAAGTCTAAGTTGCTGAAATAAGCCTATTTAATAAGCCTAAGCTGCTAAAATAAGTCTATTTAATAAGGCTATTTGATAAGCCTAAGTTGCTGAATAAGCCTATTTAATAAGTCTAAGTTGCTGAAATAAGGCTATTTAATAAGCCTAAGTTGCTGAAATGAGCCTTTTTAATAAGCCTAAGTTGCTGAAATAAGGCTATTTAATAAATCTAAGTTGCTGAAATAAGCCTATTTAATAAGCCTATGTTGCTAAAATAAGACTATTTAATGAGGCTATTTAATACGTCTATTTAATAAGCCTATTTAATAAGCCTAATTAATAAGCCTATTTAATATGCCTATTTAATAAGTCTATTTAATAAGTCTATTTAATTCGCCTATTTAATAAGTATTTAATGAGCCTATTTAATAAGCCTATTTATTGAGCCTATTTAATGAGCCTATTTATTAAGCCTATTTAATAAGCCTATTTAATAAGCCTATTTAATAAGTCTATTTAATAAGCCTATTTAATAAGCCTATTTAATAAGCCTATTTAATAAGCCTATTTAATAAGTATTTAATGAGCCTATTTATTAAGCCTATTTAATAAGCCTATTTAATAAGCCTAAGTTGCTGAAATAAGCCTATTTAATAAGGCTATTTAATAAGTCTAAGTTGCTGAAATAAACCTATTTAAAAAGCCTACGTTGCTAAAATAAGCCTATTTAATTAGGCTATTTAATAAGTCTGTTTAATAAGCCTATTTAATACGCCTATTTAATAAGCCTATTTAATACGCCTATTTAATAAGTATTTAATGAGCCTATTTATTGAGCCTATTTAATAAGCCTATTTAATAAACCTATTTAATAAGCCTATTGATTGATCCTATTTAATAAGTCTATGTAATAAGCCTATTTAATAAGCCTATTTAATAAGTATTTATTGAGCCTATTTAATCAGTCTATTTAATAAGCCTATTTAATAGGCCTATTTAATAAGTCTACGTTGCTGAAATAAGCCTATTTAATAAGCCTAAGTTGCTGAAATATGCCTATTTCATAAGACTAAGTTGCTGAAATAAGGCTTTTTAATAAGTCTAAGTTGCTGAAATAAGCCTATTTAATAAGCCTAAGTTGCTAAAATAAGTCTATTTAATAAGGCTATTTGATAAGCCTAAGTTGCTGAATAAGCCTATTTAATAAGTCTAAGTTGCTGAAATAAGGCTATTTAATAAGCCTAAGTTGCTGAAATGAGCCTTTTTAATAAGCCTACGTTGCTGAAATAAGGCTATTTAATAAGTCTAAGTTGCTGAAATAAGCCTATTTAATAAGCCTAAGTTGCTAAAATAAGCCTATTTAATGAGGCTATTTAATAAGTCTATTTAATAAGCCTATTTAATAAGCCTATTTAATAAGCCTATTTAATATGCCTATTTAATAAGTCTATTTAATAAGTCTATTTAATGCGCCTATTTAATAAGTATTTAATGAGCCTATTTAATAAGCCTATTTATTGAGCCTATTTAATAAGCCTATTTAATAAGTCTATTTAATAAGCCTATTTAATGAGCCTATTTAATAAGCCTAGTTGATAAGCCTATTTATTAAGCATATTTAATTAGCCTATTTAATAAGCCTATTTATTGAGCCTATTTAATAAGTCTATTTAATAAGCCTGTTTAATGAGCCTACTTAATAAGTATTTAATGTGCCTATTTAATAAGCCTAAGTTGCTGAATAAGCCTATTTAATAAGCCTACGTTGCTGAAATAAGCCTATTTAATAAGCCTATTTAATAAGCCTAAGTTGCTGAATAAGCCTATTTAATAAGCCTAAGTTGCTGAAAAAAGCCTATTTAATAATTCTAAGTTGCTGAAATAACGCTATTTAATAAGCCTAAGTTGCTGAGATAAGCCTATCTAATAAGCCTAAGTTGCTGAAATAAGGCTATTTAATAAGTCTAAGTTGCTGAAATAAGCCTATTTAATAAGCCTAAGTTCCTGAAATAAGTATATTTAATAAGCATAAGTTGCTGAAATAAGCCTATTTAATAAGTCTAAGTTGCTGAAATAAGGCTATTTAATAAGTCTAAGTTGCTGAAATGAGCCTATTTAATCAGCGTAAGTTGCTGAAATAAGCCTTTTTAATAAGTCTAAGTTGCTGAAATAAGGCTATTTAATAAGCTTAAGTTGCTGAAATAAGCCTATTTAATAAGTCTAAGTTGCTGAAATAAGGCTATTTAATAAGCTTAAGTTGCTGAAATTAGCCTATTTAATAAGCCTCAGTTGCTGAAATAAGGTTATTTAATAAGTCTAAGTTGCTGAAATAAGCCTATTTAATAAGCCTAAGTTGCTAAAATAAGCCTATTTAATGAGGCTATTTAATAAGTCTATTTAATAAGCCTATTTAATAAGCCTATTTAATAAGCCTATTTAATAAGTCTATTTAATAAGTCTATTTAATAAGCCTATTTAAAGAGTATTCAATGAGCCTATTTATTAAGCCTTTTTATTGAGCCTATTTAATAAGCCTATTTATTAAGCCTATTTAATAAGCCTATTTAATAAGCCTAAGTTGCTGAAATAAGCCTATTTAATAAGGCTATTTAATAAGTCTAAGTTGCTGAAATAAACCTATTTAAAAAGCCTATATTGCTAAAATAAGCCTATTTAATTAGGCCATTTAATAAGTCTATTTAATAAGCCTATTTAATACGCCTATTTAATAAGCCTATTTAATAAGCCTATTTAATAAGCCTATTTAATGAACCTATTTATTGAGCCTATTTAATAAGCCTATTTAATAAGCCTATTTAATAAGCCTATTTAATAATCCTATTTAATAAGTCTAAGTTGCTGAAATAAGCCTATTTAATAAGCCCAAGTTGCTGAAATAAGCCTATTTAATAAGGCTGTTTAATAAGCCTAAGCTGCTGAAATAAGCCTATTTCATAAGACTAAGTTGCTGAAATAAGGCTTTTTAATAAGTCTAAGTTGCTGAAATAAGCCTATTTAATAAGCCTAAGTTGCTAAAATAAGTCTATTTAATGAGGCTATTTGATAAGCCTAAATTGCTGAATAAGCCTATTTAGTAAGTCTAAGTTGCTGAAATAAGACTATTTAATGAGGCTATTTAATAAGTCTATTTAATAAGCCTATTTAATAAGCCTATTTAATAAGCCTATTTAATATGCCTATTTAATAAGTCTATTTAATAAGTCTATTTAATACGCCTATTTAATAAGTATTTAATGAGCCTATTTAATAAGCCTATTTATTGAGCCTATTTAATAAGCCTATTTATTAAGCCTATTTAATAAGCCTATTTAATAAGCCTATTTAATAAGTCTATTTAATAAGCCTATTTAATGAGCTTATTTAATAAGCCTAGTTGATAAGCCTATTTATTAAGCATATTTAATGAGCCTATTTAATAAGCCTATTTATTGAGCCTATTTAATAAGTCTATTTAATAAGCCTGTTTAATGAGCATATTTAATAAGTATTTAATGAGCCTATTTAATAAGCCTAAGTTGCTGAATAAGCCTATTTAATAAGCCTACGTTGCTGAAATAAGCATATTTAATAAGCGTATTTAATAAGCCTAAGTTGCTGAAATAACGCTATTTAATAAGCCTAAGTTGCTGAGATAAGCCTATCTAATAAGCCTAAGTTGCTGAAATAAGGCTATTTAATAAGTCTAAGTTGCTGAAATAAGCCTATTTAATAAACCTAAGTTGCTGAAATAAGTATATTTAATAAGCATAAGTTGCTGAAATAAGCCTATTTAATCATTCTAAGTTGCTGAAATAACGCTATTTAATAAGCCTAAGTTGCTGAGATAAGCCTATCTAATAAGCCTAAGTTGCTGAAATAAGGCTATTTAATAAGTCTAAGTTGCTGAAATAAGCCTATTTAATAAGCCTAAGTTCCTGAAATAAGTATATTTAATAAGCATAAGTTGCTGAAATAAGCCTATTTAATAAGTCTAAGTTGCTGAAATAAGGCTATTTAATAAGTCTAAGTTGCTGAAATGAGCCTATTTAATCAGCGTAAGTTGCTGAAATAAGCCTATTTAATAAGTCTAAGTTGCTGAAATAAGGCTATTTAATAAGCTTAAGTTGCTGAAATAAGCCTATTTAATAAGTCTAAGTTGCTGAAATAAGGCTATTTAATAAGCTTAAGTTGCTGAAATTAGCCTATTTAATAAGCCTCAGTTGCTGAAATAAGGTTATTTAATAAGTCTAAGTTGCTGAAATAAGCCTATTTAATGAGGCTATTTAATAAGTCTATTTAATAAGCCTATTTAATAAACCTATTTAATAAGCCTATTTAATAAGCCTATTTAATAAGTATTTAATGAGCCTATTTATTAAGCCTATTTAATAAGTCTAAGTTGCTGAAATAAACCTATTTAAAAAGCCTACGTTGCTAAAATAAGCCTATTTAATTAGGCTATTTAATAAGCCTATTTAATCAGCCTATTTAATAAGCCTATTGATTGATCCTATTTAATAAGTCTATGTAATAAGCCTATTTAATAAGCCTATTTAATAAGTATTTATTGAGCCTATTTAATCAGTCTATTTAATAAGCCTATTTAATAGGCCTATTTAATAAGTCTACGTTGCTGAAATAAGCCTATTTAATAAGCCTAAGTTGCTGAATAAGCCTATTTCATAAGTCTAAGTTGCTGAAATAAGCCTATTTAATAAGCCAAAGTTGCTGAAATAAGCCTATTTAATAAGGCTATTTAATAAGCCTAAGTTGCTGAATAAGCATATTTAATAAGTCTAAGTTGCTGAAATAAGGCTATTTAATAAGCCCAAGTTGCTGAAATGAGCCTATTTAATGAGGCTATTTAATAAGTCTATTTAATAAGCCTATTTAATAAGCCTATTTAATAAGCCTATTTAATAAACCTATTTAATAAGTCTATTTAATAAGTCTATTTAATCAGCCTATTTAATAAGTATTTAATGAGCCTATTTAATAAGCCTATTTATTGAGCCTATTTAATAAGCCTATTTATTAAGCCTATTTAATAAGCCTATTTAATAAGCCTATTTAATAAGTCTATTTAATAAGACTATTTAATAAGCCTATTTAATAAGCCTATTTATTAAGCCTATTTAATGAGCCTATTTAATAAGCCTATTTATTGAGCCTATTTAATAAGTCTATTTAATAAGCCTGTTTAATAAGCCTATTTAATAAGTATTTAATGAGCCTAATTAATAAGCCTAAGTTGCTGAATAAACCTATTTAATAAGCCTAAGTTGCTGAAATAAGCCTATTTAATAAGCCTATTTAATAAGCCTAAGTTGCTGAATAAGCCTATTTAATAAGCCTAAGTTGCTGAATAAGCCTATTTAATAAGTCTAAGTTGCTTAAATAAGGCTATTTAATAAGCCTAAGTTGCTGAAATAAGCCTATTTAATAAGCCTAAGTTGCTGAAATAAGGCTATTTAATAAGTCTAAGTTGCTGAAATAAGCCTATTTAATAAGCCTAAGTTGCTGAAATAAGTATATTTAATGAGCATAAGTTGCTGAAATAAGTCTATTTAATAAGTCTAAGTTGCTGAGATAAGCCTATTTAATAAGTCTAAGTTGCTGAAATAAGGCTATTTAATAAGCCTAAGTTGCTGAAATTAGCCTATTTAATAAGCCCAAGTTGCTGAAATAAGCCTACTTAATTAGGCTATTTAATAAGCCTAAGTTGCTAAAATAAGTCTATTTATAAATGCTATTTAATAAGCGTAAGTTGCTGAAATAAGCCTATTTAATAAGCCCAAGTTGTTGAAATAAGCCTATTTAATAAAGCTATTTAATAAGCCTAAGTTGCTGAAATAAGCCTATTTAATAAGCGTAATTTGCTGAAATAAGGCTATTTAATAAGTCTATGTTGCTGAAATAAGCCTATTTAATAAGCCTAAGTTGCTGAAATAAGCCTATTTAATAAGCCTAAGTTGCTGAAATAAGCCTATTTAATAGGCCTATCTAATAAGTCTAAGTTGCAGAAATGAGCATATTTCACAAGCCTATTTAATGAGCCTAAGTTGCTGAAATGTCTATTTAATAAGTCGATTTAATAAGTCTAAGTTGCTAAAATAAGCCTATTTAATAAGGCTATTTAATAAGTCTAAGTTGCTGAAATAAACCTATTTAAAATGATATTTAATACGCCTAAGTAGCTGAAATAAACTTGATTAATAAGGCTATTTAATAAGCATAAGTTGCTGAAATAAGCCTATTTAATAAGCCTACGTTGCTGAAATGAGCCTATATAAAAAGGTATATTTAATAAGTCTAAGTTGCTGAAATAAACCTATTTAAAAATGCTATTTAATAAGCCTAAATTGCTGAAATAAACCTGTTTAATAAGGCTATTTAATAAGCATAAGTTGCTGAAATGAGCCTATTTAATAAGCCTAAGTTGCTGAAATAAGCCTATTTAATAAGGCTATTTAATAAGTCTAAGTTGCAGAAATAAACCTATTTAATAATGCTATTTAATACGCCTAAGTTGCTGAAATAAGCATATTTAATAAGCCTAAGTTGCTAAAATAAGCCTATTTAATAGGCCTATCTAATAAGTCTAATTTGCAGAAATAAGCATATTTCATAAGCCTATTTAATGAGCCTAAGTTGCTGAAATGTCTATTTAATGTCGATTTAATAAGTCTAAGTTGCTAAAATAAGCCTATTTAATAAGGCTATTTAATAAGCCTAAGTTGCTGAAATAAGCCTATTTAATAAGGCTATTTAATGAGCCTAAGTTGCTGAAATAAGCCTATTTAATAAGCCGAAGTTTCTGAACTAAGCCTATTTAAAAAGGTATATTTAATAAGTCTAAGTTGCTGAAATAAACCTATTTAAAAATGCTACTTAATAAGGCCAAGTTGCTGAAATAAACCTGTTTAATAAGGCTATTTAATAAGCAAAAGTTGCTGAAATACGCCTATTTAATAAGCCTAAGTTGCTGAAATAAGCCTATTTAATAAGGCTATTTAATAAGTCTAAGTTGCTGAAATAAACCTATTTAAAAATGCTATTTAATAAGCCTTAATTGCTGAAATAAACCTGTTTAATAAGGCTATTTAATAAGCATAAGTTGCTGAAATAAGCCTATTTAATAAGCCTAAGTTGCTGAAATAAGCCTATTTAATAAGGCTATTTAATAAGTCTAAGTTGCAGAAATAAACCTATTTAATAATGCTATTTAATACGCCTAAGTTGCTGAAATAAGCATATTTAATAAGCCTAAGTTGCTGAAATAAGCCTATTTAATAGGCCTATCTAATAAGTCTAAGTTGCAGAAATAAGCATATTTCATAAGCATATTTAATGAGCCTAAGTTGCTGAAATGTCTATTTAATAAATCGATTTAATAAGTCTAAGTTGCTAAAATAAGCCTATTTAATAAGGCTATTTAATAAGCCTAAGTTGCTGAAATAAGCCTATTTAATAAGGCTGTTTAATACGCCTAAGTTGCTGAAATAAGCCTATTTCATAAGACTAAGTTGCTGAAATAAGGCTTTTTAATAAGTCTAAGTTGCTGAAATAAGCCTATTTAATAAGCCTAAGCTGCTAAAATAAGTCTATTTAATAAGGCTATTTGATAAGCCTAAGTTGCTGAATAAGCCTATTTAATAAGTCTAAGTTGCTGAAATAAGGCTATTTAATAAGCCTAAGTTGCTGAAATGAGCCTTTTTAATAAGCCTAAGTTGCTGAAATAAGGCTATTTAATAAGTCTAAGTTGCTGAAATAAGCCTATTTAATAAGCCTATGTTGCTAAAATAAGACTATTTAATGAGGCTATTTAATACGTCTATTTAATAAGCCTATTTAATAAGCCTATTTAATAAGCCTATTTAATATGCCTATTTAATAAGTCTATTTAATAAGTCTATTTAATACGCCTATTTAATAAGTATTTAATGAGCCTATTTAATAAGCCTATTTATTGAGCCTATTTAATAACCCTATTCATTAAGCCTATTTAATAAGCCTATTTAATAAGCCTATTTAATAAGTCTATTTAATAAACTTATTTAATGAGCCTATTTAATAAGCCTAGTTGATAAGCCTATTTATTAAGCATATTTAATGAGCCTATTTAATAAGCCTATTTATTGAGCCTATTTAATAAGCCTAAGTTGCTGAATAAGCCTATTTAATAAGCCTACGTTGCTGAAATAAGCCTATTTAATAAGCCTATTTAATAAGCCTAAGTTGCTGAATAAGCCTAATTAATAAGCCTAAGTTGCTGAAATAAGCCTATTTAATAAGTCTAAGTTGCTGAAATAACGCTATTTAATAAACCTAAGTTGCTGAGATAAGCCTATCTAATACGCCTAAGTTGCTGAAATAAGGCTATTTAATAAGTCTAAGTTGCTGAAATAAGCCTATTTAATAAGCCTAAGTTGTTTAAATAAGTATATTTAATAAGCATAAGTTGCTGAAATAAGGCTATTTAATAAGTCTAAGTTGCTGAAATGAGCCTATTTAATCAGCGTAAGTTGCTGAAATAAGCCTATTTAATAAGTCTAAGTTGCTGAAATAAGGCTATTTAATAAGCTTAAGTTGCTGAAATGAGCCTATTTAATAAGCCTAAGTTGCTGAAATAAGGCTATTTAATAAGTCTAAGTTGCTGAAATAAGCCTATTTAATGAGGCTATTTAATAAGTCTATTTAATAAGCCTATTTAATAAGCCTATTTAATAAGCCTATTTAATAAGCCTATTTAATAAGTCTATTTAATAAGTCTATTTAATAAGCCTATTTAAAGAGTATTCAATGAGCCTATTTATTAAGCCTTTTTATTGAGCCTATTTAATAAGCCTATTTATTAAGCCTATTTAATAAGCCTATTTAATAAGCCTAAGTTGCTGAAATAAGCCTATTTAATAAGGCTATTTAATAAGTCTAAGTTGCTGAAATAAACCTATTTAAAAAGCCTAAATTGCTAAAATAAGCCTATTTAATTAGGCTTTTAATAAGCCTATTTAATAAGCCTATTTAATACACCTATTTAATAAGCCTATTTAATAAGCCTATTTAATAAGCCTATTTAATGAGCCTATTTATTGAGCCTATTTAATAAGCCTATTTAATAAGCCTATTTAATAAGCCTATTGATTGATCCTATTTAATAAGTCTATTTAATAAGCCTATTTAATAAGCCTATTTAATAAGTATTTATTGAGCCTATTTAATCAGTCTATTTAATAAGCCTATTTAATAGGATATATTTAATAAGTCTACGTTGCTGAAATAAGCCTATTTAATAAGCCTAAGTTGCTGAATAAGCCTATTTCATAAGTCTAAGTTGCTGAAATAAGCCTATTTAATAAACCTAAGTTGCTGAAATAAGCCTATTTAATAAGGCTATTTAATAAGTCTAAGTTGCAGAAATAAACCTATTTAATAATGCTATTTAATACGCCTAAGTTGCTGAAATAAGCCTATTTAATAAGCCTAAGTTGCTGAAATAAGCCTATTTAATAAGGCTATTTAATAAGTCTAAGTTGCTGAAATAAACCTATTTAAAAATGCTATTTAATAAGCCTTAATTGCTGAAATAAACCTGTTTAATAAGGCTATTTAATAAGCATAAGTTGCTGAAATAAGCCTATTTAATAAGCCTAAGTTGCTGAAATAAGCCTATTTAATAAGGCTATTTAATAAGTCTAAGTTGCAGAAATAAACCTATTTAATAATGCTATTTAATACGCCTAAGTTGCTGAAATAAGCATATTTAATAAGCCTAAGTTGCTAAAATAAGCCTATTTAATAGGCCTAAGTTGCTGAAATAAGCCTATTTAATAGGCCTATCTAATAAGTCTAAGTTGCAGAAATAAGCATATTTCATAAGCATATTTAATGAGCCTAAGTTGCTGAAATGTCTATTTAATAAATCGATTTAATAAGTCTAAGTTGCTAAAATAAGCCTATTTAATAAGGCTATTTAATAAGCCTAAGTTGCTGAAATAAGCCTATTTAATAAGGCTGTTTAATAAGCCTAAGTTGCTGAAATAAGCCTATTTCATAAGACTAAGTTGCTGAAATAAGGCTTTTTAATAAGTCTAAGTTGCTGAAATAAGCCTATTTAATAAGCCTAAGCTGCTAAAATAAGTCTATTTAATAAAGCTATTTGATAAGCCTAAGTTGCTGAATAAGCCTATTTAATAAGTCTAAGTTGCTGAAATAAGGCTATTTAATAAGCCTAAGTTGCTGAAATGAGCCTTTTTAATAAGCCTAAGTTGCTGAAATAAGGCTATTTAATAAGTCTAAGTTGCTGAAATAAGCCTATTTAATGAGCCTATGTTGCTAAAATAAGACTATTTAATGAGGCTATTTAATACGTCTATTTAATAAGCCTATTTAATAAGCCTATTTAATGAGCCTATTTAATAAGCCTATTTATTGAGCCTATTTAATGAGCCTATTTATTAAGCCTATTTAATAAGCCTATTTAATAAGCCTATTTAATAAGTCTATTTAATAAGCCTATTTAATGAGCCTATTTAATAAGCCTAGTTGATAAGCCTATTTATTAAGCATATTTAATAAGTCTATTTAATAAGCCTATTTAATGAGCCTATTTAATAAGCCTAGTTGATAAGCCTATTTATTAAGCATATTTAATGAGCCTATTTAATAAGCCTATTTATTGAGCCTATTTAATAAGCCTAAGTTGCTGAATAAGCCTATTTAATAAGCCTACGTTGCTGAAATAAGCCTATTTAATAAGCCTATTTAATAAGCCTAATTTGCTGAATAAGCCTAATTAATAAGCCTAAGTTGCTGAAATAAGCTTATTTAATAAGTCTAAGTTGCTGAAATAACGCTATTTAATAAACCTAAGTTGCTGAGATAAGCCTATCTAATACGCCTAAGTTGCTGAAATAAGGCTATTTAATAAGTCTAAGTTGCTGAAATAAGCCTATTTAATAAGCCTAAGTTGTTTAAATAAGTATATTTAATAAGCATAAGTTGCTGAAATAAGGCTATTTAATAAGTCTAAGTTGCTGAAATGAGCCTATTTAATCAGCGTAAGTTGCTGAAATAAGCCTATTTAATAAGTCTAAGTTGCTGAAATAAGGCTATTTAATAAGCTTAAGTTGCTGAAATGAGCCTATTTAATAAGCCTAAGTTGCTGAAATAAGGCTATTTAATAAGTCTAAGTTGCTGAAATAAGCCTATTTAATGAGGCTATTTAATAAGTCTATTTAATAAGCCTATTTAATAAGCCTATTTAATAAGCCTATTTAATAAGCCCATTTAATAAGTCTATTTAATAAGTCTATTTAATAAGCCTATTTAAAGAGTATTCAATGAGCCTATTTATTAAGCCTTTTTATTGAGCCTATTTAATAAGCCTATTTATTAAGCCTATTTAATAAGCCTATTTAATAAGCCTAAGTTGCTGAAATAAGCCTATTTAATAAGGCTATTTAATAAGTCTAAGTTGCTGAAATAAACCTATTTAAAAAGCCTAAATTGCGAAAATAAGCCTATTTAATTAGGCTTTTTAATAAGTCTATTTAATAAGCCTATTTAATACGCCTATTTAATAAGCCTATTTAATAAGCCTATTTAATAAGCCTATTTAATGAGCCTATTTATTGAGCCTATTTAATAAGCCTATTTAATAAGTCTATTTAATAAGCCTATTGATTGATCCTATTTAATAAGTCTATTTAATAAGCCTATTTAATAAGCCTATTTAATAAGTATTTATTGAGCCTATTTAATCAGTCTATTTAATAAGCCTATTTAATAGGATATATTTAATAAGTCTACGTTGCTGAAATAAGCCTATTTAATAAGCCTAAGTTGCTGAATAAGCCTATTTCATAAGTCTAAGTTGCTGAAATAAGCCTATTTAATAAACCTAAGTTGCTGAAATAAGCCTATTTAATAAGGCTATTTAATAAGTCTAAGTTGCAGAAATAAACCTATTTAATAATGCTATTTAATACGCCTAAGTTGCTGAAATAAGCATATTTAATAAGCCTAAGTTGCTAAAATAAGCCTATTTAATAGGCCTATCTAATAAGTCTAAGTTGCAGAAATAAGCATATTTCATAAGCCTATTTAATGAGCCTAAGTTGCTGAAATGTCTATTTAATGTCGATTTAATAAGTCTAAGTTGCTAAAATAAGCCTATTTAATAAGGCTATTTAATAAGCCTAAGTTGCTGAAATAAGCCTATTTAATAAGGCTATTTAATGAGCCTAAGTTGCTGAAATAAGCCTATTTAATAAGCCGAAGTTTCTGAACTAAGCCTATTTAAAAAGGTATATTTAATAAGTCTAAGTTGCTGAAATAAACCTATTTAAAAATGCTACTTAATAAGCCTAAGTTTACTGAAATAAACCTGTTTAATAAGGCTATTTAATAAGCATAAGTTGCTGAAATAAGCCTATTTAATAAGGCTAAGTTGCTGAAATAAACCTATTTAATAAGGCTATTTAATAAGTCTAAGTTGCTGAAATAAACCTATTTAAAAAGCCTAAGTTGCTCAAATAAGCCTATTTAATGGGGCTATTTAATAAGTCTATTTAATAAGCCTATTTAATACGCCTATTTAATAAGTCTATTTAATAAGCCTATTTAATAAGCCTATTTAATAAGCCTATTTAATAAGCCTATTTATTGAGCCTGTTTAATAAGCCTATTTAATAAGCCTATTTATTGAGCCTATTTAATAAGTCTATTTAATAAGCCTATTTAATAAGCCTATTTAATGAGTATTTGATGAGCCTATTTAATCAGTCTATTTAATAAACCTATTTAATAGGCCTTTTTAATAAGTCTAAGTTGCTGAAATAAACCTATTTAATAAGCCTAAGTTGCTGAAATAAGCCTATTTAATAAGGCTATTTAATAAGCCTAAGTTGCTGAATAAGCCTATTTAATAAGTCTAAGTTGCTGAACTAAGGCTATTTAATAAGCCTAAGTTGCTGAAATGAGCCTATTTAATAAGCCTAAGTTGCTGAAATAAGGCTATTTAATAAGTCTAAGTTGCTGAAATAAACCTATTTAATAAGCCTAAGTTGCTGAAATAAGCCTATTTAATAGGCCTATCTAATAAGTCTAAGTTGCAGAAATAAGCATATTTCATAAGCCTATTTAATGAGCCTAAGTTGCTGAAATGTCTATTTAATAAGTCGATTTAATAAGTCTAAGTTGCTAAAATAAGCCTATTTAATAAGGCTATTAATAAGCCTAAGTTGCTGAAATAAGCCTATTTAATGAGGCTATTTAATGAGCCTAAGTTGCTGAAATAAGCCTATTTAATAAGCCGAAGTTTCTGAACTAAGCCTATTTAAAAAGGTCTATTTAATAAGTCTAAGTTGCTGAAATAAACCTATTTAAAAATGTTATTTAATACGCCTAAGTTGCTGAAATAAACCTGATTAATAAGGCTATTTAATAAGCATAAGTTGCTGAAATAAGCCTATTTAATAAGCCTACGTTGCTGAACTAAGCCTATATAAAAAGGTATATTTAATAAGTCTAAGTTGCTGAAATAAACCTATTTAAAAATGCTATTTAATAAGCCTTAATTGCTGAAATAAACCTGTTTAATAAGGCTATTTAATAAGCATAAGTTGCTTAAATAAGCCTATTTAATAAGCCTAAGTTGCTGAAATAAGCCTATTTAATAAGGCTATTTAATAAGTCTAAGTTGCAGAAATAAACCTATTTAATAATGCTATTTAATACGCCTAAGTTGCTGAAATAAGCCTATTTAATAAGCCTAAGTTGCTGAAATAAGCCTATTTAATAGGCCTATCTAATAAGTCTAAGTTGCATAAATAAGCATATTTCATAAGCCTATTTAATGAGCCTAAGTTGCTGAAATGTCTATTTAATAAGTCAATTTAATAAGTCTAAGTTGCTAAAATAAGCCTATTTAATAAGTCTATTTAATGAGGCTAAGTTGCTGAAATAAGCCTATTTAATGAGGCTATTTAATGAACCTAAGTTGCTGAAATAAGCCTATTTAATAAGCCTAAGTTTCTGAACTAAGCCTATTTAAAAAGGTCTATTTAATAAGTCTAAGTTGCTGAAATAAACCTATTTAAAAATGCTATTTAATACGCCTAAGTTGCTGAAATAAACCTGATTAATAAGGCTATTTAATAAGCATAAGTTGCTGAAATAAGCCTGTTTAATAAGCCTACATTGCTGAACTAAGCCTATATAAAAAGGTCTATTTAATAAGTCTAAGTTGCTGAAATAAACCTATTTAAAATGCTATTTAATAAGCCTAAATTGCTCAAATAAAACCTGTTTAATAAGGCTATTTAATAAGCATAAGTTGCTGAAATAAGCCTATTTAATAAGCCTAAGTTGCTGAAATAAGCCTATTTAATAAGGCTATTTAATAAGTCTAAGTTGCAGAAATAAACCTATTTAATAATGCTATTTAATACGCCTAAGTTGCTGAAATAAGCATATTTAATAAGCCTAAGTTGCTAAAATATGCCTATTTAATAGGCCTATCTAATAAATCTAAGTTGCAGAAATAAGCATATTTCATAAGCATATTTAATGAGCCTAAGTTGCTTTAATGTCTATTTAATAAGTCGATTTAATAAGTCTAAGTTGATAAAATAAGCCTATTTAATAAGGCTATTTAATGAGCCTAAGTTGCTGAAATAAACCTGTTTAATAAGGCTATTTAATAAGCGTAAGTTGCTGAAATAAGCTTATTTATTAAGCCTAAGTTGCTGAAATAAGCCTATTTAATAAGGCTATTTAATACGCCTATTTAATAAGCCTATTTAATACGCCTATTTAATAAACCTATTTAATAAGTATTTAATGAGCCTATTTATTAAGTCTATTTAATAAGCCTTTTTAATAAGCCTATTTAATCTAGTCTATTTTTTTAGCCTATTTAATAAGTCTATTTAATAAGTCTTTTTAATACGCCTATTTAATAAGTATTTAATGAGCCTATTTCATAAGCCTATTTATTGAGCCTATTTAGTAAGCCTATTTATTGAGCCCATTTCATACGCCTATTTAATCAGTCTATTTAATAAGCCTACTTAATAAGCCTATTTAATAAGTCTAAGTTGCTGAAATAAGCCTATTTAATAAGCCCAAGTTGCTGAAATAAGCCTATTTAATAAGGCTGTTTAATAAGCCTAATTTGCTGAAATAAGCCTATTTCATAAGCCTAAGTTGCTGAAATAAGGCTTTTTAATAAGTATAAGTTGCTGAAATAAGCCTATTTAATAAGACTAAGTTGCTGAAATAAGCCTATTTAATAGGCCTATCTAATAAGTCTAAGTTGCAGAAATAAGCATATTTCATAAGCCTATTTAATGAGCCTAAGTTGCTGAAATGTCTATTTAATAAGTCGATTTAATAAGTCTAAGTTGCTAAAATAAGCCTATTTAATAAGGCTATTTAATGAGCCTAAGTTGCTGAAATAAGCCTATTTAATGAGGCTATTTAATGAACCTAAGTTGCTGAAATAAGCCTATTTAATAAGCCTAAGTTTCTGAACTAAGCATATTTAAAAAGGTCTATTTAATAATTCTAAGTTGCTGAAATGAACCTATTTAAAAATGATATTTAATACGCCTAAGTTGCTGAAATAAACCTGATTAATAAGGCTATTTAATAAGCATAAGTTGCTGAAATAAGCCTATTTAATAAGCCTACGTTGCTGAACTAAGCCTATATAAAAAGGTCTATTTAATAAGTCTAAGTTGCTGAAATAAACCTATTTAAAATGCTATTTAATAAGCCTAAATTGCTGAAATAAACCTGTTTAAAAAGGCTATTTAATAAGTCTAAGTTGCAGAAATAAACCTATTTAATAATGCTATTTAATACACCTAAGTTGCTGAAATAAGCATATTTAATAAGCCTAAGTTGCTAAAATAAGCCTATTTAATAGGCCTATCTAATAAGTCTAAGTTGCAGAAATAAGCATATTTCATAAGCATATTTAATGAGCCTAAGTTGCTGAAATGTCTATTTAATAAGTCGATTTAATAAGTCTAAGTTGATAAAATAAGCCTATTTAATAAGGCTTTTTAATAAGCCTAAGTTGCTGAAATAAGCCTATTTAATAAGGCTATTTAATGAGCCTAAGTTGCTGAAATAAGCCTATTTAAAAAGCCTAAGTTTCTGAACTAAGCCTATTTAAAAAGGTATATTTAATAAGTCTAAGTTGCTGAAATAAACCTATTTAAAAATGCTATTTAATAAGCCTAAGTTGCTGAAATAAACCTGTTTAATAAGGCTATTTAATAAGCGCAAGTTGCTGGAATAAGCCTATTTAATAAGCCTAAGTTGCTGAAATAAGCCCATTTAATAAGGCTATTTAATAAGTCTAAGTTGCTGAAATAAACCTATTTAATAAGCCTAAGTTGCTAAAATAAGTCTATTTAATGAGGCTATTTAATAAGTCCATTTAATAAGCCTATTTAATAAGCCTATTTAATACGCCTATTTAATAAGCCTATTTAATACGCCTATTTAATAAGCCTATTTATTGAGCCTATTTAATAAGCCTATTTAATAAGCCTATTTAATAAGCCTATTTATTGAGCCTATTTAATAAGTCTATTTAATAAGCCTATTTAATAAGCCTATTTAATGAGTATTTAATGAGCCTATTTAATCAGTCTATTTAATAAGCCTATTTAATAGACCTATTTAATAAGTCTAAGTTGCTGAAATAAGCCTATTTAATAAGCCTAAGTTGCTGAAAAGCCTATTTCATAAGCATAAGTTGCTGAAATAAGCCTTTTTAATAAGTCTAAGTTGCTGAAATAAGTCTATTTAATAAGCCTAAGTTGCTGAAATAAGCCTATTTAATAAGGCTATTTAATACGCCTAATTTGCTGAATAAGCCTATTTAATAAGTCTAAGTTGCTGAACTAAGGCTATTTAATAAGCCTAAGTTGCTGAAATGAGCCTATTAAATAAGCCTAAGTTGCTGAAATAAGGCTATTTAATAAGTCTAAGTTGCTGAAATAAGCCTATTTAATAAGCCTAAGTTGCTGAAATAAGCCTATTTAATAGGCCTATCTAATAAGTCTAAGTTGCAGAAATAAGCATATTTCATAAGCCTATTTAATGAGCCTAAGTTGCTGAAATGTCTATTTAATAAGTCAATTTAATAAGTCTAAGTTGCTAAAATAAGCCTATTTAATAAGTCTATTTAATGAGGCTAAGTTGCTGAAATAAGCCTATTTAATGAGGCTATTTAATGAACCTAAGTTGCTGAAATAAGCCTATTTAATAAGCCCAAGTTTCTGAACTAAGCCTATTTAAAAAGGTCTATTTAATAAGTCTAAGTTGCTGAAATAAACCTATTTAAAAATGCTATTTAATACGCCTAAGTTGCTGAAATAAACCTGATTAATAAGGCTATTTAATAAGCATAAGTTGCTGAAATAAGCCTGTTTAATAAGCCTACATTGCTGAACTAAGCCTATATAAAAAGGTCTATTTAATAAGTCTAAGTTGCTGAAATAAACCTATTTAAAATGCTATTTAATAAGCCTAAATTGCTGAAATAAAACGTGTTTAATAAGGCTATTTAATAAGCATAAGTTGCTGAAATAAGCCTATTTAATAAGCCTAAGTTGCTGAAATAAGCCTATTTAATAAGGCTATTTAATAAGTCTAAGTTGCAGAAATAAACCTATTTAATAATGCTATTTAATACGCCTAAGTTGCTGAAATAAGCATATTTAATAAGCCTAAGTTGCTAAAATATGCCTATTTAATAGGCCTATCTAATAAATCTAAGTTGCAGAAATAAGCATATTTCATAAGCATATTTAATCAGCCTAAGTTGCTTTAATGTCTATTTAATAAGTCGATTTAATAAGTCTAAGTTGATAAAATAAGCCTATTTAATAAGGCTATTTAATGAGCCTAAGTTGCTGAAATAAACCTGTTTAATAAGGCTATTTAATAAGCGTAAGTTGCTGAAATAAGCTTATTTATTAAGCCTAAGTTGCTGAAATAAGCCTATTTAATAAGGCTATTTAATACGCCTATTTAATAAGCCTATTTAATACGCCTATTTAATAAACCTATTTAATAAGTATTTAATGAGCCTATTTATTAAGTCTATTTAATAAGCCTTTTTAATAAGCCTATTTAATCTAGTCTATTTTTTTAGCCTATTTAATAAGTCTATTTAATAAGTCTATTTAATACGCCTATTTAATAAGTATTTAATGAGCCTATTTCATAAGCCTATTTATTGAGCCTATTTAGTAAGCCTATTTATTGAGCCCATTTCATACGCCTATTTAATAAGTCTATTTAATAAGCCTACTTAATAAGCCTATTTAATAAGTCTAAGTTGCTGAAATAAGCCTATTTAATAAGCCCAAGTTGCTGAAATAAGCCTATTTAATAAGGCTGTTTAATAAGCCTAATTTGCTGAAATAAGCCTATTTCATAAGCCTAAGTTGCTGAAATAAGGCTTTTTAATAAATATAAGTTGCTGAAATAAGCCTATTTAATAAGACTAAGTTGCTGAAATAAGCCTATTTAATAGGCCTATCTAATAAGTCTAAGTTGCAGAAATAAGCATATTTCATAAGCCTATTTAATGAGCCTAAGTTGCTGAAATGTCTATTTAATAAGTCGATTTAATAAGTCTAAGTTGCTAAAATAAGCCTATTTAATAAGGCTATTTAATGAGCCTAAGTTGCTGAAATAAGCCTATTTAATGAGGCTATTTAATGAACCTAAGTTGCTGAAATAAGCCTATTTAATAAGCCTAAGTTTCTGAACTAAGCATATTTAAAAAGGTCTATTTAATAAGTCTAAGTTGCTGAAATAAACCTATTTAAAAATGCTATTTAATACGCCTAAGTTGCTGAAATAAACCTGATTAATAAGGCTATTTAATAAGCATAAGTTGCTGAAATAAGCCTATTTAATAAGCCTACGTTGCTGAACTAAGCCTATATAAAAAGGTCTATTTAATAAGTCTAAGTTGCTGAAATAAACCTATTTAAAATGCTATTTAATAAGCCTAAATTGCTGAAATAAACCTGTTTAATAAGGCTATTTAATAAGCCTAAGTTGCTGAAATAAACCTGTTTAATAAGGCTATTTAATAAGCGCAAGTTGCTGGAATAAGCCTATTTAATAAGCCTAAGTTGCTGAAATAAGCCCATTTAATAAGGCTATTTAATAAGTCTAAGTTGCTGAAATAAACCTATTTAATAAGCCTAAGTTGCTAAAATAAGTCTATTTAATGAGGCTATTTAATAAGTCCATTTAATAAGCCTATTTAATAAGCCTATTTAATACGCCTATTTAATACGCCTATTTAATACGCCTATTTAATAAGCCTATTTATTGAGCCTATTTAATAAGCCTATTTAATAAGCCTATTTAATAAGCCTATTTATTGAGCCTATTTAATAAGTCTATTTAATAAGCCTATTTAATAAGCCTATTTAATGAGTATTTAATGAGCCTATTTAATCAGTCTATTTAATAAGCCTATTTAATAGACCTATTTAATAAGTCTAAGTTGCTGAAATAAGCCTATTTAATAAGCCTAAGTTGCTGAAAAGCCTATTTCATAAGCATAAGTTGCTGAAATAAGCCTTTTTAATAAGTCTAAGTTGCTGAAATAAGTCTATTTAATAAGCCTAAGTTGCTGAAATAAGCCTATTTAATAAGGCTATTTAATACGCCTAATTTGCTGAATAAGCCTATTTAATAAGTCTAAGTTGCTGAACTAAGGCTATTTAATAAGCCTAAGTTGCTGAAATGAGCCTATTAAATAAGCCTAAGTTGCTGAAATAAGGCTATTTAATAAGTCTAAGTTGCTGAAATAAGCCTATTTAATAAGCCTAAGTTGCTGAAATAAGCCTATTTAATAGGCCTATCTAATAAGTCTAAGTTGCAGAAATAAGCATATTTCATAAGCCTATTTAATGAGCCTAAGTTGCTGAAATGTCTATTTAATAAGTCAATTTAATAAGTCTAAGTTGCTAAAATAAGCCTATTTAATAAGTCTATTTAATGAGGCTAAGTTGCTGAAATAAGCCTATTTAATGAGGCTATTTAATGAACCTAAGTTGCTGAAATAAGCCTATTTAATAAGCCCAAGTTTCTGAACTAAGCCTATTTAAAAAGGTCTATTTAATAAGTCTAAGTTGCTGAAATAAACCTATTTAAAAATGCTATTTAATACGCCTAAGTTGCTGAAATAAACCTGATTAATAAGGCTATTTAATAAGCATAAGTTGCTGAAATAAGCCTGTTTAATAAGCCTACATTGCTGAACTAAGCCTATATAAAAAGGTCTATTTAATAAGTCTAAGTTGCTGAAATAAACCTATTTAAAATGCTATTTAATAAGCCTAAATTGCTGAAATAAAACGTGTTTAATAAGGCTATTTAATAAGCATAAGTTGCTGAAATAAGCCTATTTAATAAGCCTAAGTTGCTGAAATAAGCCTATTTAATAAGGCTATTTAATAAGTCTAAGTTGCAGAAATAAACCTATTTAATAATGCTATTTAATACGCCTAAGTTGCTGAAATAAGCATATTTAATAAGCCTAAGTTGCTAAAATATGCCTATTTAATAGGCCTATCTAATAAATCTAAGTTGCAGAAATAAGCATATTTCATAAGCATATTTAATGAGCCTAAGTTGCTTTAATGTCTATTTAATAAGTCGATTTAATAAGTCTAAGTTGATAAAATAAGCCTATTTAATAAGGCTATTTAATGAGCCTAAGTTGCTGAAATAAACCTGTTTAATAAGGCTATTTAATAAGCGTAAGTTGCTGAAATAAGCTTATTTATTAAGCCTAAGTTGCTGAAATAAGCCTATTTAATAAGGCTATTTAATACGCCTATTTAATAAGCCTATTTAATACGCCTATTTAATAAACCTATTTAATAAGTATTTAATGAGCCTATTTATTAAGTCTATTTAATAAGCCTTTTTAATAAGCCTATTTAATCTAGTCTATTTTTTTAGCCTATTTAATAAGTCTATTTAATAAGTCTATTTAATACGCCTATTTAATAAGTATTTAATGAGCCTATTTCATAAGCCTATTTATTGAGCCTATTTAGTAAGCCTATTTATTGAGCCCATTTCATACGCCTATTTAATAAGTCTATTTAATAAGCCTACTTAATAAGCCTATTTAATAAGTCTAAGTTGCTGAAATAAGCCTATTTAATAAGCCCAAGTTGCTGAAATAAGCCTATTTAATAAGGCTGTTTAATAAGCCTAATTTGCTGAAATAAGCCTATTTCATAAGCCTAAGTTGCTGAAATAAGGCTTTTTAATAAATATAAGTTGCTGAAATAAGCCTATTTAATAAGACTAAGTTGCTGAAATAAGCCTATTTAATAGGCCTATCTAATAAGTCTAAGTTGCAGAAATAAGCATATTTCATAAGCCTATTTAATGAGCCTAAGTTGCTGAAATGTCTATTTAATAAGTCGATTTAATAAGTCTAAGTTGCTAAAATAAGCCTATTTAATAAGGCTATTTAATGAGCCTAAGTTGCTGAAATAAGCCTATTTAATGAGGCTATTTAATGAACCTAAGTTGCTGAAATAAGCCTATTTAATAAGCCTAAGTTTCTGAACTAAGCATATTTAAAAAGGTCTATTTAATAAGTCTAAGTTGCTGAAATAAACCTATTTAAAAATACTATTTAATACGCCTAAGTTGCTGAAATAAACCTGATTAATAAGGCTATTTAATAAGCATAAGTTGCTGAAATAAGCCTATTTAATAAGCCTACGTTGCTGAACTAAGCCTATATAAAAAGGTCTATTTAATAAGTCTAAGTTGCTGAAATAAACCTATTTAAAATGCTATTTAATAAGCCTAAATTGCTGAAATAAACCTGTTTAATAAGGCTATTTAATAAGTCTAAGTTGCAGAAATAAACCTATTTAATAATGCTATTTAATACGCCTAAGTTGCTGAAATAAGCATATTTAATAAGCCTAAGTTGCTAAAATAAGCCTATTTAATAGGCCTATCTAATAAGTCTAAGTTGCAGAAATAAGCATATTTCATAAGCATATTTAATGAGCCTAAGTTGCTGAAATGTCTATTTAATAAGTCGATTTAATAAGTCTAAGTTGATAAAATAAGCCTATTTAATAAGGCTTTTTAATAAGCCTAAGTTGCTGAAATAAGCCTATTTAATAAGGATATTTAATGAGCCTAAGTTGCTGAAATAAGCCTATTTAAAAAGCCTAAGTTTCTGAACTAAGCCTATTTAAAAAGGTATATTTAATAAGTCTAAGTTGCTGAAATAAACCTGTTTAATAAGACTATTTAATAAGCGTAAGTTGCTGAAATAAGCTTATTTAATAAGCCTAAGTTGCTGAAATAAGCCTATTTAATAAGGCTATTTAATAAGTCTAAGTTGCTGAAATAAACCTATTTAATAAGCCTAAGTTGCTAAAATTAGCCTATTTAATGAGGCTATTTAATAAGTCCATTTAATTAGCCTATTTAATAAGCCTATTTAATATGCCTATTTAATAAGCCTATTTAATACGCCTATTTAATAAACCTATTTAATAAGTATTTAATGAGCATATTTATTAAGTCTATTTAATAAGCCTTTTTAATAAGCCTATTTAATAACGTCTATTTAATAAGCCTATTTAATAAGTCTATTTAATAAGTCTATTTAATACGCCTATTTAATAAGTATTTAATGAGCCTATTTAATAAGCCTATTTATTGAGCCTATTTAATACGCCTATTTATTGTGCCTATTTAATAAGCCTATTTATTGAGCCTATTTAGTAAGCCTATTTATTGAGCCTATTTAATAAGCCTATTTAATAAGCCTATTTAATAAGCCTATTTAATAAGCCTATTTAATAAGCCTATTTAATATGCCTATTTAATAAGTCTATTTAATAAGCCTATTTAATAAGCCTATTTAATAAGTATTTAATGAGCCTATTTAATAAGTCTATTTAATAAGTCTATTTAATAGGCCTATTTAATAAGTCTAAGTTGCTGAAATAAGCTTATTTAATAAGCCTAAGTTGCTGAAATAAGCCTATATAATAAGGCTATTGAATAAGCATAAGTTGCTGAATTAAGCCTATTTAATAAGCCTAAGTTGCTAAAATAAGCCTATTTAATGAGGCTATTTAATAAGTCTATTTAATAAGCCTATTTATTAAGCCTACTTAATAAGCCTATTTAATAAGTCTAAGTTGCTGAAATAAGCCTATTTAATAAGCCCAAGTTGCTGAAATAAGCCTATTTAATAAGGCTGTTTAATAAGCCTAATTTGCTGAAATAAGCCTATTTCATAAGCCTAAGTTGCTGAAATAAGGCTTTTTAATAAGTATAAGTTGCTGAAATAAGCCTATTTAATAAGACTAAGTTGCTGAAATAAGCCTATTTAATAGGCCTATCTAATAAGTCTAAGTTGCAGAAATAAGCATATTTCATAAGCCTATTTAATGAGCCTAAGTTGCTGAAATGTCTATTTAATAAGTCGATTTAATAAGTCTAAGTTGCTAAAATAAGCCTATTTAATAAGGCTATTTAATGAGCCTAAGTTGCTGAAATAAGCCTATTTAATGAGGCTATTTAATGAACCTAAGTTGCTGAAATAAGCCTATTTAATAAGCCTAAGTTTCTGAACTAAGCATATTTAAAAAGGTCTATTTAATAAGTCTAAGTTGCTGAAATAAACCTATTTAAAAATGCTATTTAATACGCCTAAGTTGCTGAAATAAACCTGATTAATAAGGCTATTTAATAAGCATAAGTTGCTGAAATAAGCCTATTTAATAAGCCTACGTTGCTGAACTAAGCCTATATAAAAAGGTCTATTTAATAAGTCTAAGTTGCTGAAATAAACCTATTTAAAATGCTATTTAATAAGCCTAAATTGCTGAAATAAACCTGTTTAATAAGGCTATTTAATAAGTCTAAGTTGCAGAAATAAACCTATTTAATAATGCTATTTAATACGCCTAAGTTGCTGAAATAAGCATATTTAATAAGCCTAAGTTGCTAAAATAAGCCTATTTAATAGGCCTATCTAATAAGTCTAAGTTGCAGAAATAAGCATATTTCATAAGCATATTTAATGAGCCTAAGTTGCTGAAATGTCTATTTAATAAGTCGATTTAATAAGTCTAAGTTGATAAAATAAGCCTATTTAATAAGGCTTTTTAATAAGCCTAAGTTGCTGAAATAAGCCTATTTAATAAGGCTATTTAATGAGCCTAAGTTGCTGAAATAAGCCTATTTAAAAAGCCTAAGTTTCTGAACTAAGCCTATTTAAAAAGGTATATTTAATAAGTCTAAGTTGCTGAAATAAACCTGTTTAATAAGACTATTTAATAAGCGTAAGTTGCTGAAATAAGCTTATTTAATAAGCCTAAGTTGCTGAAATAAGCCTATTTAATAAGGCTATTTAATAAGTCTAAGTTGCTGAAATAAACCTATTTAATAAGCCTAAGTTGCTAAAATTAGCCTATTTAATGAGGCTATTTAATAAGTCCATTTAATTAGCCTATTTAATAAGCCTATTTAATATGCCTATTTAATAAGCCTATTTAATACGCCTATTTAATAAACCTATTTAATAAGTATTTAATGAGCCTATTTATTAAGTCTATTTAATAAGCCTTTTTAATAAGCCTATTTAATAACGTTTATTTAATAAGCCTATTTAATAAGTCTATTTAATAAGTCTATTTAATACGCCTATTTAATAAGTATTTAATGAGCCTATTTAATAAGCCTATTTATTGAGCCTATTTAATACGCCTATTTATTGAGCCTATTTAATAAGCCTATTTATTGAGCCTATTTAGTAAGCCTATTTATTGAGCCTATTTAATAAGCCTATTTAATAAGCCTATTTAATAAGCCTATTTAATAAGCCTATTTAATAAGCCTATTTAATATGCCTATTTAATAAGTCTATTTAATAAGCCTATTTAATAAGCCTATTTAATAAGTATTTAATGAGCCTATTTAATAAGTCTATTTAATAAGCCTATTTAATAGGCCTATTTAATAAGTCTAAGTTGCTGAAATAAGCTTATTTAATAAGCCTAAGTTGCTGAAATAAGCCTATATAATAAGGCTATTTAATAAGCATAAGTTGCTGAATTAAGCCTATTTAATAAGCCTAAGTTGCTAAAATAAGCCTATTTAATGAGGCTATTTAATAAGTCTATTTAATAAGCCTATTTAATAAGCCTATTTAATAAGCCTATTTAATGAGCCTATTTAATAGGCCTATTTAATAAACCTATTTAATAAGTATTTAATGAGCCTATTTAATAAGTCTATTTAATAAGCCTTTTTAATAAGCCTATTTAATAAGTCTATTTAATAAGCCTATTTAATAAGTCTATTTAATAAGTCTAATTAATAAGCCTATTTAATAAGTATTTAATGAGCCTATTTAATAAGCCTATTTATTGAGCCTATTTAATGAGCCTATTTATTGAGCCTATTTAATACGCCTATTTATTGAGCCTATTTAATAAGCCTATTTATTGAGCCCATTTCATACGCCTATTTAATAAGTCTATTTAATACGCCTACTTAATAAGCCTATTTAATAAGTCTAAGTTGCTGAAATAAGCCTATTTAATAAGCCCAAGTTGCTGAAATAAGCCTATTTAATAAGGCTGTTTAATAAGCCTAAGTTGCTGAAATAAGCCTATTTCATAAACCTAAGTTGCTGAAATAAGGCTTTTTAATAAGTCTAAGTTGCTGAAATAAGCCTATTTAATGAGCCTAAGTTGCTAAAATAAGCCTATTTAATAAGGCTATTTAATAAGCCTAAGTTGCTGAATAAGCCTATTTAATAAGTCTCCGTTGCTGAAATAAGGCTATTTAATAAGCCTAAGTTGCTTAAATGAGCCTTTTTAATAAGCCTAAGTTGCTGAAATAAGGCTATTTAATAAGTCTAAGTTGCTGAAATAAGCCTATTTAATAAGCCTAAGTTGCTAAAATAAGCCTATTTAATGAGGCTATTTAATAAGTCTATTTAATAAGTCTATTTAATACGCCTATTTAATAAGTATTTAATGAGCCTATTTAATAAGCCTATTTATTGAGCCTATTTAATAAGCCTATTTATTAAGCCTATTTAATAAGCCTATTTAATAAGCCTATTTAATGAGTCTATTTAATAAGCCTATTTAATAAGCCTATTTAATGAGCCTATTTAATAAGCCTATTTATTAAGCATATTTGATGAGCCTATTTAACAAGCCTATTTATTGAGCCTATTTAATAAGTCTATTTAATAAGCCTGTTTAATAAGATTATTTAATAAGTATTTAATGAGCCTATTTAATAAGCCTAAGTTGCTGAATAAGCCTATTTAATAAGCCTGAGTTGTTGAAATAAGCCTATTTAATAAGCCTATTTGATAAGCCTAAGTTGCTGAATAAGCCTATTTAATAAGCCTAAGTTGCTGAAATAAGCCTATTTAATAAGTCTAAGTTGCTGAAATAATGCTATTTAATAAGCCTAAGTTGCTGAAATAAGCCTATTTAATAAGCCTAAGTTGCTGAAATAAGGCTATTTAATAAGTCTAAGTTGCTGAAATAAGCCTATTTAATAATCCTAAGTTGCTGAAATAAGTATATTTAATAATCATAAGTTGCTGAAATAAGCCTATTTAATAAGTCTAAGTTGCTGAAATAAGGCTATTTAATAAGTCTAAGTTGCTGAAATGAGCCTATTTAATCAGCGTAAGTTGCTGAAATAAGCCTATTTAATAAGCCCAAGTTGCTGAAATAAGCCTATTTAATAAGGCTATTTAATAAGCCTAAGTTGCTGAAATAAGCCTATTTAATAAGTCTAAGTTGCTGAAATAAGCCTATTTAATAAGCCTAAGTTACTGAAATAAGCCTATTTAATAAGTCTAAGTTGCTGAAATAAGTCTATGTAATAAGCTTAAGTTGCTGAAATGAGCCTATTTAATAAGCCTAAGTTGCTGAAATAAGGCTATTTAATAAGTCTAAGTTGCTGAAATAAACCTATTTAAAAATGCTATTTAATACGCCTAAGTTGCTGAAATAAACCTGATTAATAAGGCTATTTAATAAGCATAAGTTGCTGAAATAAGCCTGTTTAATAAGCCTACATTGCTGAACTAAGCCTATATAAAAAGGTCTATTTAATAAGTCTAAGTTGCTGAAATAAACCTATTTAAAATGCTATTTAATAAGCCTAAATTGCTGAAATAAAACCTGTTTAATAAGGCTATTTAATAAGCATAAGTTGCTGAAATAAGCCTATTTAATAAGCCTAAGATGCTGAAATAAGCCTATTTAATAAGGCTATTTAATAAGTCTAAGTTGCAGAAATAAACCTATTTAATAATGCTATTTAATACGCCTAAGTTGCTGAAATAAACCTGTTTAATAAGGCTATTTAATAAGCGTAAGTTGCTGAAATAAGCTTATTTATTAAGCCTAAGTTGCTGAAATAAGCCTATTTAATAAGGCTATTTAATACGCCTATTTAATAAGCCTATTTAATACGGCTATTTAATAAACCTATTTAATAAGTATTTAATGAGCCTATTTATTAAGTCTATTTAATAAGCCTTTTTAATAAGCCTATTTAATCTAGTCTATTTTTTTAGCCTATTTAATAAGTCTATTTAATAAGTCTATTTAATACGCCTATTTAATAAGTATTTAATGAGCCTATTTCATAAGCCTATTTATTGAGCCTATTTAGTAAGCCTATTTATTGAGCCCATTTCATACGACTATTTAATAAGTCTATTTAATAAGCCTACTTAATAAGCCTATTTAATAAGTCTAAGTTGCTGAAATAAGCCTATTTAATAAGCCCAAGTTGCTAAAATAAGCCTATTTAATAAGGCTGTTTAATAAGCCTAATTTGCTGAAATAAGCCTATTTCATAAGCCTAAGTTGCTGAAATAAGCCTTTTTAATAAGTCTAAGTTGCTGAAATAAGTCTATTTAATGAGCCTAAGTTGCTGAAATAAGCCTATTTAATAAGCCCAAGTTGCTAAAATAAGCCTATTTAATAAGGCTGTTTAATAAGCCTAATTTGCTGAAATAAGCCTATTTCATAAGCCTAAGTTGCTGAAATAAGCCTTTTTAATAAGTCTAAGTTGCTGAAATAAGGCTATTTAATGAGCCTAAGTTGCTGAAATAAGCCTATTTAATGAGGCTATTTAATGAACCTAAGTTGCTGAAATAAGCCTATTTAATAAGCCTAAGTTTCTGAACTAAGCATATTTAAAAAGGTCTATTTAATAAGTCTAAGTTGCTGAAATAAACCTATTTAAAAATGCTATTTAATACGCCTAAGTTGCTGAAATAAACCTGATTAATAAGGCTATTTAATATGCATAAGTTGCTGAAATAAGCCTATTTAATAAGCCTACGTTGCTGAACTAAGCCTATATAAAAAGGTCTATTTAATAAGTCTAAGTTGCTGAAATAAACCTATTTAAAATGCTATTTAATAAGCCTAAATTGCTGAAATAAACCTGTTTAATAAGGCTATTTAATAAGTCTAAGTTGCAGAAATAAACCTATTTAATAATGCTATTTAATACGCCTAAGTTGCTGAAATAAGCATATTTAATAAGCCTAAGTTGCTAAAATAAGCCTATTTA
The DNA here is from genome assembly GCF_048934315.1 of Petromyzon marinus. Classification (NCBI taxonomy): domain Eukaryota; kingdom Metazoa; phylum Chordata; class Hyperoartia; order Petromyzontiformes; family Petromyzontidae; genus Petromyzon; species Petromyzon marinus. The sequence goes on from NW_027422728.1 coordinate 2,326,749, forward strand.
TAGGCCTATCTAATAAGTCTAAGTTGCAGAAATAAGCATATTTCATAAGCATATTTAATGAGCCTAAGTTGCTGAAATGTCTATTTAATAAGTCGATTTAATAAGTCTAAGTTGATAAAATAAGCCTATTTAATAAGGCTTTTTAATAAGCCTAAGTTGCTGAAATAAGCCTATTTAATAAGGCTATTTAATGAGCCTAAGTTGCTGAAATAAGCCTATTTAAAAAGCCTAAGTTTCTGAACTAAGCCTATTTAAAAAGGTATATTTAATAAGTCTAAGTTGCTGAAATAAACCTATTTAAAAATGCTATTTAATAAGCCTAAGTTGCTGAAATAAACCTGTTTAATAAGACTATTTAATAAGCGTAAGTTGCTGAAATAAGCTTATTTAATAAGCCTAAGTTGCTGAAATAAGCCTATTTAATAAGGCTATTTAATAAGTCTAAGTTGCTGAAATAAACCTATTTAATAAGCCTAAGTTGCTAAAATTAGCCTATTTAATGAGGCTATTTAATAAGTCCATTTAATTAGCCTATTTAATAAGCCTATTTAATATGCCTATTTAATAAGCCTATTTAATACGCCTATTTAATAAACCTATTTAATAAGTATTTAATGAGCCTATTTATTAAGTCTATTTAATAAGCCTTTTTAATAAGCCTATTTAATAACGTCTATTTAATAAGCCTATTTAATAAGTCTATTTAATAAGTCTATTTAATACGCCTATTTAATAAGTATTTAATGAGCCTATTTAATAAGCCTATTTATTGAGCCTATTTAATACGCCTATTTATTGAGCCTATTTAATAAGCCTATTTATTGAGCCTATTTAGTAAGCCTATTTATTGAGCCTATTTAATAAGCCTATTTAATAAGCCTATTTAATAAGCCTATTTAATAAGCCTATTTAATAAGCCTATTTAATACGCCTATTTAATAAGTCTATTTAATACGCCTATTTAATAAGCCTATTTAATAAGCCTATTTAATGAGCCTATTTAATAAGTCTATTTAATAAGCCTATTTAATAGGCCTATTTAATAAGTCTAAGTTGCTGAAATAAGCTTATTTAATAAGCCTAAGTTGCTGAAATAAGCCTATATAATAAGGCTATTTAATAAGCATAAGTTGCTGAATTAAGCCTATTTAAAAAGCCTAAGTTGCTAAAATAAGCCTATTTAATGAGGCTATTTAATAAGTCTATTTAATAAGCCTATTTAATAAGCCTATTTAATAAGCCTATTTAATGAGCCTATTTAATACACCTATTTAATAAACCTATTTAATAAGTATTTAATGAGCCTATTTAATAAGTCTATTTAATAAGCCTTTTTAATAAGCCTATTTAATAAGTCTATTTAATAAGCCTATTTAATAAGTATTTAATGAGCCTATTTAATAAGCCTATTTATTGAGCCTATTTAATGAGCCTATTTATTGAGCCTATTTAATACGCCTATTTATTGAGCCTATTTAATAAGCCTATTTATTGAGCCCATTTCATACGCCTATTTAATAAGTCTATTTAATACGCCTACTTAATAAGCCTATTTAATAAGTCTAAGTTGCTGAAATAAGCCTATTTAATAAGCCCAAGTTGCTGAAATAAGCCTATTTAATAAGGCTGTTTAATAAGCCTAAGTTGCTGAAATAAGCCTATTTCATAAGCCTAAGTTGCTGAAATAAGGCTTTTTAATAAGTCTAAGTTGCTGAAATAAGCCTATTTAATGAGCCTAAGTTGCTAAAATAAGCCTATTTAATAAGGCTATTTAATAAGCCTAAGTTGCTGAATAAGCCTATTTAATAAGTCTACGTTGCTGAAATAAGGCTATTTAATAAGCCTAAGTTGCTTAAATGAGCCTTTTTAATAAGCCTAAGTTGCTGAAATAAGGCTATTTAATAAGTCTAAGTTGCTGAAATAAGCCTATTTAATAAGCCTAAGTTGCTAAAATAAGCCTATTTAATGAGGCTATTTAATAAGTCTATTTAATAAGTCTATTTAATACGCCTATTTAATAAGTATTTAATGAGCCTATTTAATAAGCCTATTTATTGAGCCTATTTAATAAGCCTATTTATTAAGCCTATTTAATAAGCCTATTTAATAAGCCTATTTAATGAGTCTATTTAATAAACCTATTTAATAAGCCTATTTAATAAGCCTATTTAATAAGCCTATTTATTAAGCATATTTGATGAGCCTATTTAACAAGCCTATTTATTGAGCCTATTTAATAAGTCTATTTAATAAGCCTGTTTAATAAGATTATTTAATAAGTATTTAATGAGCCTATTTAATAAGCCTAAGTTGCTGAATAAGCCTATTTAATAAGCCTGAGTTGTTGAAATAAGCCTATTTAATAAGCCTATTTGATAAGCCTAAGTTGCTGAATAAGCCTATTTAATAAGCCTAAGTTGCTGAAATAAGCCTATTTAATAAGTCTAAGTTGCTGAAATAATGCTATTTAATAAGCCTAAGTTGCTGAAATAATCCTATTCAATAAGCCTAAGTTGCTGAAATAAGGCTATTTAATAAGTCTAAGTTGCTGAAATAAGCCTATTTAATAAGCCTAAGTTGCTGAAATAAGTATATTTAATAATCATAAGTTGCTGAAATAAGCCTATTTAATAAGTCTAAGTTGCTGAAATAAGGCTATTTAATAAGTCTAAGTTGCTGAAATGAGCCTATTTAATCAGCGTAAGTTGCTGAAATAAGCCTATTTAATAAGCCCAAGTTGCTGAAATAAGCCTATTTAATAAGGCTATTTAATAAGCCTAAGTTGCTGAAATAAGCCTATTTAATAAGTCTAAGTTGCTGAAATAAGCCTATTTAATAAGTCTAAGTTGCTGAAATAAGTCTATGTAATAAGCTTAAGTTGCTGAAATGAGCCTATTTAATAAGCCTAAGTTGCTGAAATAAGGCTATTTAATAAGTCTAAGTTGCTGAAATAAGCCTATTTAATAAGCCTAAGTTGCTAAAATAAGCCTATTTAATGAGGCTATTTAATAAGTCTATTTAATAAGCCTATTTAATATGCCTATTTAATAAGCCTATTTAATAAGCCTATTTAATAACTCTATTTAATAAGTCTATTTAATAAGCCTATTTAAAGAGTATTCAATGAGCCTATTTATTAAGCCTATTTATTGAGCCTATTTAATAAGCCTATTTAATAAGCCTATTTAATGAGCCTATTTAATAAGTTTATTTATTAAGCCAATTTAATAAGCCTATTTAATAAACATATTTAATAAGCCTATTTATTAAGCCGATTTAATGAGCCTATTTAAGAAGCCTATTTATTGAGCCTATTTAATAAGTCTATTTAATAAGCCTATTTAATAAGCCTATTTATTGAGCCTATTTAATACGCCTATTTATTGAGCCTATTTAATAAGCCTATTTAATAAGCCTAAGTTGCTGAAATAAGTCTATTTAATAAGCCTATTTAATAAGCCTAAGTTGCTGAATAAGCCTATTTTTATTAAGCCTAAGTTGCTGAAATAAGCCTATTTAATAAGCCCAAGTTTCTGAAATAAGCCTATTTAATAAGCGTAAGTTGCTGAAATAAGGCTATTTAATAAGTCTAAGTTGTTGAAATAAGCCTATTTAATAAGCCCAAGTTGCTGAAATAAGCCTATTTAATAAGCCTAAGTTGCTGAAATAAGCCTATTTAATAGGCCTATCTAATAAGTCTAAGTTGCAGAAATAAGCATATTTCATAAGCCTATTTAATGAGCCTAAGTTGCTGAAATGTCTATTTAACTAGTCGATTTAATAAGTCTAAGTTGCTAAAATAAGCCTATTTAATAAGGCTATTTAATAAGCCTAAGTTGCTGAAATAAGCCTATTTAATAAGGCTATTTAATGAGCCTAAGTTGCTGAAATAAGCCTATGTAAAAAGCCTAAGTTTCTGAACTAAGCCTATTTAAAAAGGTATATTTAATAAGTCTAAGTTGCTGAAATAAACCTATTTAATAAGGCTATTTAATAAGTCTAAGTTGCTGAAATAAACCTATTTAATAAGCCTAAGTTGCTAAAATAAGCCTATTTAATGAGGCTATTTAATAAGTCCATTTAATAAGCCTATTTAATAAGCCTATTTAATACGCCTATTTAATAAGCCTATTTAATACGCCTATTTAATAAGCCTATTTATTGAGCCTATTTAATAAGCCTATTTAATAAGCCTATTTAATAAGCCTATTTATTGAGCCTATTTAATAAGTCTATTTAATAAGCCTATTTAATAAGCCTATTTAATGAGTATTTAATGAGCCTATTTAATCAGTCTATTTAATAAGCCTATTTAATAGGCCTATTTAATAAGTCTAAGTTGCTGAAATAAGCCTATTTAATAAGCCTAAGTTGCTGAAATGCCTATTTCATAAGCCTAAGTTGCTGAAATAAGCCTTTTTAATAAGTCTAAGTTGCTGAAATAAGCCTATTTAATAAGCCTAAGTTGCTGAAATAAGCCTATTTAATAAGGCTATTTAATACGCCTAAGTTGCTGAATAAGCCTATTTAATAAGTCTAAGTTGCTGAACTAAGGCTATTTAATAAGCCTAAGTTGCTGAAATGAGCCTATTTAATAAGCCTAAGTTGCTGAAATAAGGCTATTTAATAAGTCTAAGTTGCTGAAATAAGCCTATTTAATAAGCCTAAGTTCCTGAAATAAGCCTATGTAATAGGCCTATCTAATAAGTCTAAGTTGCAGAAATAAGCATATTTCATAAGCCTATTTAATGAGCCTAAGTTGCTGAAATGTCTATTTAATAAGTCGATTTAATAAGTCTAAGGTGCTAAAATAAGCCTATTTAATAAGGCTATTTAATAAGCCTAAGTTGCTGAAATAAGCCTATTTAATGAGGCTATTTAATGAACCTAAGTTGCTGAAATAAGCCTATTTAATAAGCCTAAGTTTCTGAACTAAGCCTATTTAAAAAGGTCTATTTAATAAGTCTAAGTTGCTGAAATAAACCTATTTAAAAATGCTATTTAATACGCCTAAGTTGCTGAAATAAACCTGATTAATAAGGCTATTTAATAAGAATAAGTTGCTGAAATAAGCCTATTTAATAAGCCTACGTTGCTGAACTAAGCCTATATAAAAAGGTCTATTTAATAAGTCTAAGTTGCTGAAATAAACCTATTTAAAATGCTATTTAATAAGCGTAAATTGCTGAAATAAACCTGTTTAATAAGGCTATTTAATAAGCATAAGTTGCTGAAATAAGCCTATTTAATAAGACTAAGTTGCTGAAATAAGCCTATTTAATAAGGCTATTTAATAAGTCTAAGTTGCAGAAATAAACCTATTTAATAATGCTATTTAAAACGCCTAAGTTGCTGAAATAAGCATATTTAATAAGCCTAAGTTGCTAAAATAAGCCTATTTAATAGGCCTATCTAATAAGTCTAAGTTGCAGAAATAAGCATATTTCATAAGCATATTTAATGAGCCTAAGTTGCTCAAATGTCTATTTAATAAGTCGATTTAATAAGTCTAAGTTGATAAAATAAGCCTATTTAATAAGGCTTTTTAATAAGCCTAAGTTGCTGAAATAAGCCTATTTAATAAGGCTATTTAATGAGCCTAAGTTGCTGAAATAAGCCTATTTTAAAAGCCTAAGTTTCTGAACTAAGCCTATTTTAAAAGGTGTATTTAATAAGTCTAAGTTGCTGAAATAAACCTATTTAAAAATGCTATTTAATAAGCCTAAGTTGCTGAAATAAACCTGTTTAATAAGGCTATTTAATAAGCGTAAGTTGCTGAAATAAGCATCTTTAATAAGCCTAAGTTGCTGAAATAAGCCTATTTAATAAGGCTATTTAATAAGTCTAAGTTGCTGAAATAAACCTATTTAATAAGCCTAAGTTGCTAAAATAAGCCTATTTAATGAGGCTATTTAATAAGTCCATTTAATTAGACTATTTAATGAGCCTATTTAATACGCCTATTTAATAAGCCTATTTAATACGCCTATTTAATAAACCTATTTAATAAGTATTTAATGTGCCTATATATTAAGTCTATTCAATAAGCCTTTTTAATAAGCCTATTTAATACAGTCTATTTAATAAGCCTATTTAATAAGTCTATTTAATAAGTCTATTTAATATGCCTATTTAATAAGTATTTAATGAGGCTATTTAATAAGCCTGTTTATTGAGCCTATTTAATACGCCTATTTATTGAGCCTATTTAATAAGCCTATTTATTGAGCCTTTTTAGTAAGCCTATTTATTGAGCCTATTTAATAAGCCTATTTAATAAGCCTATTTAATAAGACTATTTAATAAGCCTATTTAATAAGCCTATTTAATAAGCCTATTTATTGAGCCTATATAATAAGTCTATTTAATAAGCCTATTTAATAAGCCTATTTAATAAGTATTTAATGAGCCTATTTAATAAGTCTATTTAATAAGCCTATTTAATAGGCCTATTTAATAAGTCTAAGTTGCTGAAATAAGCTTATTTAATAAGCCTAAGTTGCTGAAATAAGCCTATATAAAAAGGCTATTTAATAAGCATAAGTTGCTGAATTAAGCCTATTTAATAAGCCTAAGTTGCTAAAATAAGCCTATTTAATGAGGCTATTTAATAAGTCTATTTAATAAGCCTATTTAATAAGCCTATTTAATAAGCATATTTAATGAGCCTATTTAATACGCCTATTTAATAAACCTATTTAATAAGTATTTAATGAGCCTATTTAATAAGTCTATTTAATAAGCCTTTTTATTAAGCCTATTTAATAAGTCTATTTAATAAGTCTAATTAATAAGCCTATTTAATAAGTATTTAATGAGCCTATTTAATAAGCCTATTTATTGAGCCTATTTAATGAGCCTATTTATTGAGCCTATTTAATACGCCTATTTATTGAGCCTATTTAATAAGCCTAATTATTGAGCCCATTTCATACGCCTATTTAATAAGTCTATTTAATAAGCCTACTTAATAAGCCTATTTAATAAGTCTAAGTTGCTGAAATAAGCCTATTTAATAAGCCCAAGTTGCTGAAATAAGCCTATTTAATAAGGCTGTTTAATATGCCTAAGTTGCTGAAATAAGCCTATTTCATAAGCCTAAGTTGCTGAAATAAGGCTTTTTAATAAGTCTAAGTTGCTGAAATAAGCCTATTTAATAAGCCTAAGTTGCTAAAATAAGCCTATTTAATACGGCTATTTAATAAGCCTAAGTTGCTGAATAAGCCTATTTAATAAGTCTACATTGCTGAAATAAGGCTATTTAATAAGCCTAAGTTGCTGAAATGAGCCTTTTTAATAAGCCTATGTTGCTGAAATAAGGCTATTTAATAAGTCTAAGTTGCTGAAATAAACCTATTTAATAAGGCTAAGTTGCTAAAATAAGCCTATTTAATGAGGCTATTTAATAAGTCCATTTAATAAGCCTATTTAATAAGCCTATTTAATACGCCTATTTAATAAGCCTATTTAATACGCCTATTTAATAAGCCTATTTATTGAGCCTATTTAATAAGCCTATTTAATAAGCCTATTTAATAAGCCTATTTATTGAGCCTATTTAATAAGTCTATTTAATAAGCCTATTTAATAAGCCTATTTAATGAGTATTTAATGAGCCTATTTAATCAGTCTATTTAATAAGCCTATTTAATAGGCCTATTTAATAAGTCTAAGTTGCTGAAATAAGCCTATTTAATAAGCCTAAGTTGCTGAAAAGCCTATTTCATAAGCCTAAGTTGCTGAAATAAGCCTTTTTAATAAGTCTAAGTTGCTGAAATAAGCCTATTTAATAAGCCTAAGTTGCTGAAAAGCCTATTTAATAAGCATAAGTTGCTGAAATAAGCCTATTTAATAGGCCTATTTAATAAGTCTAAGTTGCTGAAATAAGCCTATTTAATAAGCCTAAGTTGCTGAAAAGCCTATTTAATAAGCCTAAGTTGCTGAAATAAGCCTATTTAATAAGGCTATTTAATACGCCTAAGTTGCTGAATAAGCCTATTTAATAAGTCTAAGTTGCTGAACTAAGGCTATTTAATAAGCCTAAGTTGCTGAAATGAGCCTATTTAATAAGCCTAAGTTGCTGAAATAAGGCTATTTAATAAGTCTAAGTTGCTGAAATAAGCCTATTTAATAAGCCTAAGTTGCTGAAATAAGCCTATTTAATAGGCCTATCTAATAAGTCTAAGTTGCAGAAATAAGCATATTTCATAAGCCTATTTAATGAGCCTAAGTTGCTGAAATGTCTATTTAATAAGTCGATTTAATAAGTATAAGGTGCTAAAATAAGCCTATTTAATAAGGCTATTTAATAAGCCTAAGTTGCTGAAATAAGCCTATTTAATGAGGCTATTTAATGAACCTAAGTTGCTGAAATAAGCCTATTTAATAAGCCTAAGTTTCTGAACTAAGCCTATTTAAAAAGGTCTATTTAATAAGTCTAAGTTGCTGAAATAAACCTATTTAAAATGCTATTTAATACGCCTAAGTTGCTGAAATAAACCTGATTAATAAGGCTATTTAATAAGCATAAGTTGCTGAAATAAGCCTATTTAATAAACCTACGTTGCTGAACTAAGCCTATATAAAAAGGTCTATTTAATAAGCCTAAGTTGCTGAAATAAACCTATTTAAAATAATATTTAATAAGCGTAAATTGCTGAAATAAACCTGTTTAATAAGGCTATTTAATAAGCATAAGTAGCTGAAATAAGCCTATTTAATAAGACTAAGTTGCTGAAATAAGCCTATTTAATAAGGCTATTAAATAAGTCTAAGTTGCAGAAAGAAACTTATTTAATAATGCTATTTAAAACGCCTAAGTTGCTGAAATAAGCATATTTAATAAGCCTAAGTTGCTAAAATAAGCCTATTTAATAGGCCTATCTAATAAGTCTAAGTTGCAGAAATAAGCATATTTCATAAGCATATTTAATGAGCCTAAGTTGCTCAAATGTCTATTTAATAAGTCGATTTAATAAGTCTAAGTTGATAAAATAAGCCTATTTAATAAGGCTTTTTAATAAGCCTAAGTTGCTGAAATAAGCCTATTTAATAAGGCTATTTAATGAGCCTAAGTTGCTGAAATAAGCCTATTTAAAAAGCCTAAGTTTCTGAACTAAGCCTATTTAAAAAGGTATATTTAATAAGTCTAAGTTGCTGAAATAAACCTATTTAAAAATGCTATTTAATAAGCCTAAGTTGCTGAAATAAACCTGTTTAATAAGGCTATTTAATAAGCGTAAGTTGCTGAAATAAGCTTATTTAATAAGCCTAAGTTGCTGAAATAAGCCTATTTAATAAGGCTATTTAATAAGTCTAAGTTGCTGAAATAAACCTATTTAATAAGCCTAATTTGCTAAAATAAGCCTATTTAATGAGGCTATTTAATAAGTCCATTTAATTAGACTATTTAATAAGCCTATTTAATACGCCTATTTAATAAGCCTATTTAATACGCCTATTTAATAAACCTATTTAATAAGTATTTAATGTGCCTATATATTAAGTCTATTCAATAAGCCTTTTTAATAAGCCTATTTAATACAGTCTATTTAATAAGCCTATTTAATAAGTCTATTTAATAAGTCTATTTAATACGCCTATTTAATAAGTATTTAATGAGCCTATTTAATAAGCCTATTTATTGAGCCTATTTAATACGCCTATTTATTGAGCCTATTTAATAAGCCTATTTATTGAGCCTATTTAGTAAGCCTATTTATTGAGCCTATTTAATAAGCCTATTTAATAAGCTTATTTAATAAGCCTATTTAATAAGCCTATTTAATAAGCCTATTTATTGAGCCTATATAATAAGTCTATTTAATAAGCCTATTTAATAAGCCTATTTAATAAGTATTTAATGAGCCTATTTAATAAGTCTATTTAATAATCCTATTTAATAGGCCTATTTAATAAGTCTAAGTTGCTGAAATAAGCTTATTTAATAAGCCTAAGTTGCTGAAATAAGCCTATATAAGAAGGCTATTTAATAAGCATAAGTTGCTGAATTAAGCCTATTTAATAAGCCTAAGTTGCTAAAATAAGCCTATTTAATGAGGTTATTTAATAAGTCTATTTAATAAGCCTATTTAATAAGCCTATTTAATAAGCCTATTTAATGAGCCTATTTAATATGCCTATTTAATAAACCTATTTAATAAGTATTTAATGAGCCTATTTAATAAGTCTATTTAATAAGCCTTTTTATTAAGCCTATTTAATAAGTCTATTTAATAAGTCTAATTAATAAGCCTATTTAATAAGTATTTAATGAGCCTATTTAATAAGCCTATTTATTGAGCCTATTTAATGAGCCTATTTATTGAGCCTATTTAATACGCCAATTTATTGAGCCTATTTAATAAGCCTAATTATTGAGCCCATTTCATACGCCTATTTAATAAGTCTAAGTTGCTGAAATAAGCCTATTTAATAAGCCCAAGTTGCTGAAATAAGCCTATTTAATAAGGCTGTTTAATATGCCTAAGTTGCTGAAATAAGCATATTTCATAAGCCTAAGTTGCTGAAATAAGGCTTTTTAATAAGTCTAAGTTGCTGAAATAAGCCTATTTAATAAGCCTAAGTTGCTAAAATAAGCCTATTTAATAAGGCTATTTAATAAGCCTAAGTTGCTGAATAAGCCTATTTAATAAGTCTATGTTGCTGAAATAAGGCTATTTAATAAGCCTAAGTTGCTGAAATGAGCCTTTTTAATAAGCCTATGTTGCTGAAATAAGGCTATTTAATAAGTCTAAGTTGCTAAAATAAGCCTATTTAATAAGCCTAAGTTGCTAAAATAAGCCTATTTAATGAGGCTATTTAATAAGTCTATTTAATAGGCCTATTTAATAAGCCTATTTAATAAGCCTATTTAATATGCCTATTTAATAAGTCTATTTAATAAGTCTATTTAATACGCCTATTTAATAAATATTTAATGAGCCTATTTAATAAGCCTGTTTATTGAGCCTATTTAATAAGCCTATTTATTAAGCCTATTTAATAAGCCTATTTAATAAGCCTATTTAATGAGTCTATTTAATAAGCCTATTTAATAAGCCTATTTAATAAGCCTATTTAATAAGCCTATTTATTAAGCATATTTGATGAGCCTATTTAATAAGCCTATTTATTGAGCCTATTTAATAAGTCTATTTAATAAGCCTGTTTAATAAGCCTATTTAATAAGTATTTAATGAGCCTATTTAATAAGCCTAAGTTGCTGAATAAGCCTATTTAATAAGCCTGAGTTGTTGAAATAAGCCTATTTAATAAGCCTATTTGATAAGCCTAAGTTGCTGAATAAGCCTATTTAATAAGCCTAAGTTGCTGAAATAAGCCTATTTAATAAGTCTAAGTTGCTGAAATAACGCTATTTAATAAGCCTAAGTTGCTGAAATAAGCCTATTTAATAGGCCTATCTAATAAGTCTAAGTTGCAGAAATAAGCATATTTCATAAGCATATTTAATGAGCCTAAGTTGCTGAAATGTCTATTTAATAAGTCGATTTAATAAGTCTAAGTTGCTAAAATAAGCCTATTTAATAAGGCTATTTAATAAGCCTAAGTTGCTGAAATAATCCTATTTAATAAGGCTATTTAATGAGCCTAAGTTGCTGAAATAAGCCTATTTAATAAGTCTAAGTTGCTGAAATAAGCCTATTTAATAAGCCTAAGTTGCTAAAATAAACCTATTTAATAAGGCTATTTAATAAGCCTAAGTTGCTGAATAAGCCTATTTAATAAGTCTACGTTGCTGATATAAGGCTATTTAATAAGCCTAAGTTGCTGAAATGAGCCTTTTTAATAAGCCTATGTTGCTGAAATAAGGCTATTTAATAAGTCTAAGTTGCTGAAATAAGCCTATTTAATAAGACTAAGTTGCTAAAATAAGCCTATTTAATGAGGCTATTTAATAAGTCTATTTAATAGGCCTATTTAATAAGCCTATTTAATAAGCCTATTTAATATGCCTATTTAATAAGTCTATTTAATAAGTCTATTTAATACGCCTATTTAATAAATATTTAATGAGCCTATTTAATAAGCCTATTTATTGAGCCTATTTAATAAGCCTATTTATTAAGCCTATTTAATAAGCCTATTTAATAAGCCTATTTAATGAGTCTATTTAATAAGCCTATTTAATAAGCCTATTTAATAAGCCTATTTAATAAGCCTATTTATTAAGCATATTTGATGAGCCTATTTAATAAGCCTATTTATTGAGCCTATTTAATAAGTCTATTTAATAAGCCTGTTTAATAAGCCTATTTAATAAGTATTTAATGAGCCTATTTAATAAGCCTAAGTTGCTGAATAAGCCTATTTAATAAGCCTGAGTTGTTGAAATAAGCCTATTTAATAAGCCTATTTGATAAGCCTAAGTTGCTGAATAAGCCTATTTAATAAGCCTAAGTTGCTGAAATAAGCCTATTTAATAAGTCTAAGTTGCTGAAATAAGCCTATTTAATAGGCCTATCTAATAAGTCTAAGTTGCAGAAATAAGCATATTTCATAAGCATATTTAATGAGCCTAAGTTGCTGAAATGTCTATTTAATAAGTCGATTTAATAAGTCTAAGTTGCTAAAATAAGCCTATTTAATAAGGCTATTTAATAAGCCTAAGTTGCTGAAATAAGCCTATTTAATAAGGCTATTTAATGAGCCTAAGTTGCTGAAATAAGCCTATTTAAAAAGCCTAAGTTTCTGAACTAAGCCTATTTAAAAAGGTATATTTAATAAGTATAAGTTGCTGAAATAAACCTATTTAAAAATGCTATTTAATAAGCCTAAGTTGCTGAAATAAACCTGTTTAATAAGGCTATTTAATAAGCGTAAGTTGCTGGAATAAGCCTATTTAATAAGCCTAAGTTGCTGAAATAAGCCTATTTAATAAGGCTATTTAATAAGTCTAAGTTGCTGAAATAAACCTATTTAATAAGCCTAAGTTGCTAAAATAAGCCTATTTAATAAGGCTATTTAATAAGCCTAAGTTGCTGAATAAGCCTATTTAATAAGTCTACGTTGCTGAAATAACGCTATTTAATAAGCCTAAGTTGCTGAAATAAGCCTATTTAATAGGCCTATCTAATAAGTCTAAGTTGCAGAAATAAGCATATTTCATAAGCATATTTAATGAGCCTAAGTTGCTGAAATGTCTATTTAATAAGTCGATTTAATAAGTCTAAGTTGCTAAAATAAGCCTATTTAATAAGGCTATTTAATAAGCCTAAGTTGCTGAAATAAGCCTATTTAATAAGGCTATTTAATGAGCCTAAGTTGCTGAAATAAGCCTATTTAATAAGTCTAAGTTGCTGAAATAAGCCTATTTAATAAGCCTAAGTTGCTAAAATAAGCCTATTTAATAAGGCTATTTAATAAGCCTAAGTTGCTGAATAAGCCTATTTAATAAGTCTACGTTGCTGATATAAGGCTATTTAATAAGCCTAAGTTGCTGAAATGAGCCTTTTTAATAAGCCTATGTTGCTGAAATAAGGCTATTTAATAAGTCTAAGTTGCTGAAATAAGCCTATTTAATAAGACTAAGTTGCTAAAATAAGCCTATTTAATGAGGCTATTTAATAAGTCTATTTAATAGGCCTATTTAATAAGCCTATTTAATAAGCCTATTTAATATGCCTATTTAATAAGTCTATTTAATAAGTCTATTTAATACGCCTATTTAATAAATATTTAATGAGCCTATTTAATAAGCCTATTTATTGAGCCTATTTAATAAGCCTATTTATTAAGCCTATTTAATAAGCCTATTTAATAAGCCTATTTAATGAGTCTATTTAATAAGCCTATTTAATAAGCCTATTTAATAAGCCTATTTAATAAGCCTATTTATTAAGCATATTTGATGAGCCTATTTAATAAGCCTATTTATTGAGCCTATTTAATAAGTCTATTTAATAAGCCTGTTTAATAAGCCTATTTAATAAGTATTTAATGAGCCTATTTAATAAGCCTAAGTTGCTGAATAAGCCTATTTAATAAGCCTGAGTTGTTGAAATAAGCCTATTTAATAAGCCTATTTGATAAGCCTAAGTTGCTGAATAAGCCTATTTAATAAGCCTAAGTTGCTGAAATAAGCCTATTTAATAAGTCTAAGTTGCTGAAATAAGCCTATTTAATAGGCCTATCTAATAAGTCTAAGTTGCAGAAATAAGCATATTTCATAAGCATATTTAATGAGCCTAAGTTGCTGAAATGTCTATTTAATAAGTCGATTTAATAAGTCTAAGTTGCTAAAATAAGCCTATTTAATAAGGCTATTTAATAAGCCTAAGTTGCTGAAATAAGCCTATTTAATAAGGCTATTTAATGAGCCTAAGTTGCTGAAATAAGCCTATTTAAAAAGCCTAAGTTTCTGAACTAAGCCTATTTAAAAAGGTATATTTAATAAGTATAAGTTGCTGAAATAAACCTATTTAAAAATGCTATTTAATAAGCCTAAGTTGCTGAAATAAACCTGTTTAATAAGGCTATTTAATAAGCGTAAGTTGCTGGAATAAGCCTATTTAATAAGCCTAAGTTGCTGAAATAAGCCTATTTAATAAGGCTATTTAATAAGTCTAAGTTGCTGAAATAAACCTATTTAATAAGCCTAAGTTGCTAAAATAAGCCTATTTAATAAGGCTATTTAATAAGCCTAAGTTGCTGAATAAGCCTATTTAATAAGTCTACGTTGCTGAAATAAGGCTATTTAATAAGCCTAAGTTGCTGAAATGAGCCTTTTTAATAAGCCTATGTTGCTGAAATAAGGCTATTTAATAAGTCTAAGTTGCTGAAATAAGCCTATTTAATAAGCCTAAGTTGCTAAAATAAGCCTATTTAATGAGGCTATTTAATAAGTCTATTTAATAGGCCTATTTAATAAGCCTATTTAATAAGCCTATTTAATATGCCTATTTAATAAGTCTATTTAATAAGTCTATTTAATACGCCTATTTAATAAATATTTAATGAGCCTATTTAATAAGCCTATTTATTGAGCCTATTTAATGAGCCTATTTATTAAGCCTATTTAATAAGCCTATTTAATAAGCCTATTCAATGAGTCTATTTAATAAGCCTATTTAATAAGCCTATTTAATAAGCCTATTTAATAAGCCTATTTATTAAGCATATTTGATGAGCCTATTTAATAAGCCTATTTATTGAGCCTATTTAATAAGTCTATTTAATAAGCCTGTTTAATAAGCCTATTTAATAAGTATTTAATGAGCCTATTTAATAAGCCTAAGTTGCTGAATAAGCCTATTTAATAAGCCGGAGTTGTTGAAATAAGCCTATTTAATAAGCCTATTTGATAAGCCTAAGTTGCTGAATAAGCCTATTTAGTAAGCCTAAGTTGCTGAAATAAGCCTATTTAATAAGTCTAAGTTGCTGAAATAACGCTATTTAATAAGCCTAAGTTGCTGAAATAAGCCTATTTAATAGGCCTATCTAATAAGTCTAAGTTGCAGAAATAAGCATATTTCATAAGCATATTTAATGAGCCTAAGTTGCTGAAATGTCTATTTAATAAGTCGATTTAATAAGTCTAAGTTGCTAAAATAAGCCTATTTAATAAGGCTATTTAATAAGCCTAAGTTGCTGAAATAAGCCTATTTAATAAGGCTATTTAATGAGCCTAAGTTGCTGAAATAAGCCTATTTAAAAAGCCTAAGTTTCTGAACTAAGCCTATTTAAAAAGGTATATTTAATAAGTCTAAGTTGCTGAAATAAACCTATTTAAAAATGCTATTTAATAAGCCTAAGTTGCTGAAATAAACCTGTTTAATAAGGCTATTTAATAAGCGTAAGTTGCTGGAATAAGCCTATTTAATAAGCCTAAGTTGCTAAAATAAGCCTATTTAATGAGGCTATTTAATAAGTCCATTTAATAAGCCTATTTAATAAGCCTATTTAATAAGCCTATTTAATACGCCTATTTAATAAGCCTATTTATTGAGCCTATTTAATAAGCCTATTTAATAAGCCTATTTAATAAGCCTATTTATTGAGCCTATTTAATAAGTCTATTTAATAAGCCTATTTAATAAGCTTATTTAATGAGTATTTAATGAGCCTATTTAATCAGTCTATTTAATAAGCCTATTTAATAGACCTATTTAATAAGTCTAAGTTGCTGAAATAAGCCTATTTAATAAGCCTAAGTTGCTGAAAAGCCTATTTCATAAGCCTAAGTTGCTGAAATAAGCCTTTTTAATAAGTCTAAGTTGCTGAAATAAGTCTATTTAATGAGCCTAAGTTGCTGAAATAAGCCTATTTAATAAGGCTATTTAATACGCCTAATTTGCTGAATAAGCCTATTTAATAAGTCTAAGTTGCTGAACTAAGGCTATTTAATAAGCCTAAGTTGCTGAAATGAGCCTATTAAATAAGCCTAAGTTGCTGAAATAAGGCTATTTAATACGTCTAAGTTGCTGAAATAAGCCTATTTAATAAGCCTAAGTTGCTAAAATAAGTCTATTTAATAAGCCTAAGTTGCTGAAATAAGCCTATTTAATAAGGCTATTTAATACGCCTAATTTGCTGAATAAGCCTATTTAATAAGTCTAAGTTGCTGAACTAAGGCTATTTAATAAGCCTAAGTTGCTGAAATGAGCCTATTAAATAAGCCTAAGTTGCTGAAATAAGGCTATTTAATACGTCTAAGTTGCTGAAATAAGCCTATTTAATAAGCCTAAGTTGCTGAAATAAGCCTATTTAATGAGGCTATTTAATAAGTCTATTTAATAAGCCTATTTAATAAGCCTATTTAATAAGCCTATTTAATGAGCCTATTTAATACGCCTATTTAATAAACCTATTTAATAAGTATTTAATGAGCCTATTTAATAAGTCTATTTAATAAGCCTTTTTTTAAGCCTATTTAATAAGTCTATTTAATAAGTCTAATTAATAAGCCTATTTAATAAGTATTTAATGAGCCTATTTAATAAGCCTATTTATTGAGCCTATTTAATGAGCCTATTTATTGAGCCTATTTAATACGCCTATTCATTGAGCCTATTTAATAAGCCTAATTATTGAGCCCATTTCATACGCCTATTTAATAAGTCTATTTAATAAGCCTACTTAATAAGCCTATTTAATAAGTCTAAGTTGCTGAAATAAGCCTATTTAATAAGCCCAAGTTGCTGAAATAAGCCTATTTAATAAGGCTGTTTAATATGCCTAAGTTGCTGAAATAAGCCTATTTCATAAGCCTAAGTTGCTGAAATAAGCCTATTTAATAAGCCTAAGTTGCTAAAATAATCCTATTTAATAAGGCTATTTAATAAGCCTAAGTTGCTGAATAAGCCTATTTAATAAGTCTACGTTGCTGAAATAAGGCTATTTAATAAGCCTAAGTTGCTGAAATGAGCCTTTTTAATAAGCCTATGTTGCTGAAATAAGGCTATTTACTAAGTCTAAGTTGCTGAAATAAGCCTATTTAATAAGCCTAAGTTGCTAAAATAAGCCTATTTAATGAGGCTATTTAATAAGTCTATTTAATAGGCCTATTTAATAAGCCTATTTAATAAGCCTATTTAATATGCCTATTTAATAAGTCTATTTAATAAGTCTATTTAATACGCCTATTTAATAAATATTTAATGAGCCTATTTAATAAGCCTAAGTTGCTGAATAAGCCTATTTAATTAGCCTGAGTTGTTGAACTAAGCCTATTTAATAAGCCTATTTGATAAGCCTAAGTTGCTGAATAAGCCTATTTAATAAGCCTAAGTTGCTGAAATAAGCCTATTTAATAAGTCTAAGTTGCTGAAATAACGCTATTTAATAAGCCTCAGTTGCTGAAATAAGCCTATTTAATAGGCCTATCTAATAAGTCTAAGTTGCAGAAATAAGCATATTTCATAAGCATATTTAATGAGCCTAAGTTGCTGAAATGTCTATTTAATAAGTCGATTTAATAAGTCTAAGTTGCTAAAATAAGCCTATTTAATAAGGCTATTTAATAAGCCTAAGTTGCTGAAATAAGCCTATTTAATAAGGCTATTTAATGAGCCTAAGTTGCTGAAATAAGCCTATTTAAAAAGCCTAAGTTTATGAACTAAGCCTATTTAAAAAGGTATATTTAATAAGTCTAAGTTGCTGAAATAAACCTATTTAAAAATGCTATTTAATAAGCCTAAGTTGCTGAAATAAACCTGTTTAATAAGGCTATTTAATAAGCGTAAGTTGCTGGAATAAGCCTATTTAATAAGCCTAAGTTGCTGAAATAAGCCTATTTAATAAGGCTATTTAATAAGTCTAAGTTGCTGAAATAAACCTATTTAATAAGCCTAAGTTGCTAAAATAAGCCTATTTAATGAGGCTATTTAATAAGTCCATTTAATAAGCCTATTTAATAAGCCTATTTAATACGCCTATTTAATAAGCCTATTTAATACGCCTATTTAATAAGCCTATTTATTGAGCCTATTTAATAAGCCTATTTAATAAGCCTATTTAATAAGCCTATTTATTGAGCCTATTTAATAAGTCTATTTAATAAGCCTATTTAATAGACCTATTTAATAAGTCTAGGTTGCTGAAATAAGCCTATTTAATAAGCCTAAGTTGCTGAAAAGCCTATTTCATAAGCCTAAGTTGCTGAAATAAGCCTTTTTAATAAGTCTAAGTTGCTGAAATAAGTCTATTTAATGAGCCTAAGTTGCTGAAATAAGCCTATTTAATAAGGCTATTTAATACGCCTAATTTGCTGAATAAGCCTATTTAATAAGTCTAAGTTGCTGAACTAAGGCTATTTAATAAGCCTAAGTTGCTGAAATGAGCCTATTTAATGAGGCTGTTTAATAAGCCTAAGTTGCTGAAATAAGGCTTTTTAATAAGTCTAAGTTGCTGAAATAAGCCTATTTAATAAGCCTAAGTTGCTAAAATAAGCCTATTTAATAAGGCTATTTAATAAGCCTAAGTTGCTGAATAAGCCTATTTAATAAGTCTACGTTGCTGAAATAAGGCTATTTAATAAGCCTAAGTTGCTGAAATGAGCCTTTTTAATAAGCCTATGTTGCTGAAATAAGGCTATTTAATAAGTCTAAGTTGCAGAAATAAGCCTATTTAATAAGCCTAAGTTGCTAAAATAAGCCTATTTAATGAGGCTATTTAATAAGTCTATTTAATAGGCCTATTTAATAAGCCTATTTAATAAGCCTATTTAATATGCCTATTTAATAAGTCTATTTAATAAGTCTATTTAATACGCCTATTTAATAAGTATTTAATGAGCCTATTTAATAAGCCTATTTATTGAGCCTATTTATTGAGCCTATTTAATAAGTCTATTTAATAAGCCTATTTAATAAGCCTATTTAATGAGTATTTAATGAGCCTATTTAATCAGTCTATTTAATAAGCCTATTTAATAGGCCTATTTAATAAGTCTAAGTTGCTGAAATAAGCCTATTTAATAAGCCTAAGTTGCTGAAAAGCCTATTTCATAAGCCTAAGTTGCTAAAATAAGCCTTTAATAAGTCTAAGTTGCTGAAATAAGCCTATTTAATAAGCCTAAGTTGCTGAAATAAGCCTATTTAATAAGGCTATTTAATACGCCTAAGTTGCTGAATAAGCCTATTTAATAAGTCTAAGTTGCTGAACTAAGGCTATTTAATAAGCCTAAGTTGCTGAAATGAGCCTATTTAATAAGCCTAAGTTGCTGAAATAAGGCTATTTAATAAGTCTAAGTTGCTGAAATAAGCCTATTTAATAAGCCTAAGTTGCTGAAATAAGCTTATTTAATAGGCCTATCTAATAAGTCTAAGTTGCTGAAATAAGCCTATTTAATAAGCCTAAGTTGCTGAAATAAGGCTATTTAATAAGCCTAAGTTGCAGAAATAAGCCTATTTAATAGGCCTATCTAATAAGTCTAAGTTGCAGAAATAAGCATATTTCATAAGCCTATTTAATGAGCCTAAGTTGCTGAAATGTCTATTTAACTAGTCGATTTAATAAGTCTAAGTTGCTAAAATAAGCCTATTTAATAAGGCTATTTACTAAGCCTAAGTTGCTGAAATAAGCCTATTTAATAAGGCTATTTAATGAGCCTAAGTTGCTGAAATAAGCCTATGTAAAAAGCCTAAGTTTCTGAACTAAGCCTATTTAAAAAGGTATATTTAATAAGTCTAAGTTGCTGAAATAAACCTATTTAATAAGGCTATTTAATAAGTCTAAGTTGCTGAAATAAACCTATTTAATAAGCCTAAGTTGCTAAAATAAGCCTATTTAATGAGGCTATTTAATAAGTCCATTTAATAAGCCTATTTAATAAGCCTATTTAATATGCCTATTTAATAAGCCTATTTAATACGCCTATTTAATAAACCTATTTATTGAGCCTATTTAATAAGCCTATTTAATAAGCCTATTTAATAAGCCTATTTATTGAGCCTATTTAATAAGTCTATTTAATAAGCCTATTTAATAAGCCTATTTAATGAGTATTTAATGAGCCTATTTAATCAGTCTATTTAATAAGCCTATTTAATAGGCATATTTAATAAGTCTAAGTTGCTGAAATAAGCCTAATTAATAAGCCTAAGTTGCTGAAAAGCCTATTTCATGAGCCTAAGTTGCTGAAATAAGCCTTTTTAATAAGTCTAAGTTGCTGAAATAAGCCTATTTAATAAGCCTTAGTTGCTGAAATAAGCCTATTTAATAAGGCAATTTAATACGCCTAAGTTGCTGAATAAGCCTATTTAATAAGTCTAAGTTGCTGAACTAAGGCTATTTAATAAGCCTAAGTTGCTGAAATGAGCCTATTTAATAAGCCTAAGTTGCTGAAATAAGGCTATTTAATAAGTCTAAGTTGCTGAAATAAGCCTATTTAATAAGCCTAAGTTGCTGAAATAAGCCTATTTAATAGGCCTATCTAATAAGTCTAAGGTGCTAAAATAAGCCTATTTAATAAGGCTATTTAATAAGCCTAAGTTGCTGAAATAAGCCTATTTAATGAGGCTATTTAATGAACCTAAGTTGCTGAAATAAGCCTATTTAATAAGCCTAAGTTTCTGAACTAAGCCTATTTAAAAAGGTCTATTTAATAAGTCTAAGTTGCTGAAATAAACCTATTTAAAATGCTATTTAATACGCCTAAGTTGCTGAAATAAACCTGATTAATAAGGCTATTTAATAAGCATAAGTTGCTGAAATAAGCCTATTTAATAAACCTACGTTGCTGAACTAAGCCTATATAAAAAGGTCTATTTAATAAGCCTAAGTTGCTGAAATAAACCTATTTAAAATGCTATTTAATAAGCGTAAATTGCTGAAATAAACCTGTTTAATAAGGCTATTTAATAAGCATAAGAACTGAAATAAGCCTATTTAATAAGACTAAGTTGCTGAAATAAGCCTATTTAATAAGGCTATTTAATAAGTCTAAGTTGCAGAAAGAAACTTATTTAATAATGCTATTTAAAACGCCTAAGTTGCTGAAATAAGCATATTTAATAAGCCTAAGTTGCTAAAATAAGCCTATTTAATAGGCCTATCTAATAAGTCTAAGTTGCAGAAATAAGCATATTTCATAAGCATATTTAATGAGCCTAAGTTGCTCAAATGTCTATTTAATAAGTCGATTTAATAAGTCTAAGTTGATAAAATAAGCCTTTTTAATAAGGCTTTTTAATAAGCCTAAGTTGCTGAAATAAGACTATTTAATAAGGCTATTTAATGAGCCTAAGTTGCTGAAATAAGCCTATTTAAAAAGCCTAAGTTTCTGAACTAAGCCTATTTAAAAAGGTATATTTAATAAGTCTAAGTTGCTGAAATAAACCTATTTAAAAATGCTATTTAATAAGCCTAAGTTGCTGAAATAAACCTGTTTAATAAGGCTATTTAATAAGCGTAAGTTGCTGAAATAAGCTTATTTAATAAGCCTAAGTTGCTGAAATAAGCCTATTTAATAAGGCTATTTAATAAGTCTAAGTTGCTGAAATAAACCTATTTAATAAGCCTAATTTGCTAAAATAAGCCTATTTAATGAGGCTATTTAATAAGTCCATTTAATTAGACTATTTAATAAGCCTATTTAATACGCCTATTTAATAAGCCTATTTAATACGCCTATTTAATAAACCTATTTAATAAGTATTTAATGTGCCTATATATTAAGTCTATTCAATAAGCCTTTTTAATAAGCCTATTTAATACAGTCTATTTAATAAGCCTATTTAATAAGTCTATTTAATAAGTCTATTTAATACGCCTATTTAATAAGTATTTAATGAGCCTATTTAATAAGCCTATTTATTGAGCCTATTTAATACGCCTATTTATTGAGCCTATTTAATAAGCCTATTTATTGAGCCTATTTAGTAAGCCTATTTATTGAGCCTATTTAATAAGCCTATTTAATAAGCCTATTTAATAAGCCTATTTAATAAGCCTATTTAATAAGCCTATTTATTGAGCCTATATAATAAGTCTATTTAATAAGCCTATTTAATAAGCCTATTTAATAAGTATTTAATGAGCCTATTTAATAAGTCTATTTAATAATCCTATTTAATAGGCCTATTTAATAAGTCTAAGTTGCTGAAATAAGCTTATTTAATAAGCCTAAGTTGCTGAAATAAGCCTATATAAGAAGGCTATTTAATAAGCATAAGTTGCTGAATTAAGCCTATTTAATAAGCCTAAGTTGCTAAAATAAGCCTATTTAATGAGGCTATTTAATAAGTCTATTTAATAAGCCTATTTAATAAGCCTATTTAATAAGCCTATTTAATGAGCCTATTTAATACGCCTATTTAATAAACCTATTTAATAAGTATTTAATGAGCCTATTTAATAAGTCTATTTAATAAGCCTTTTTATTAAGCCTATTTAATAAGTCTATTTAATAAGTCTAATTAATAAGCCTATTTAATAAGTATTTAATGAGCCTATTTAATAAGCCTATTTATTAAGCCTATTTAATGAGCCTATTTATTGAGCCTATTTAATACGCCTATTTATTGAGCCTATTTAATAAGCCTAATTATGGAGCCCATTTCATACGCCTATTTAATAAGTCTAAGTTGCTGAAATAAGCCTATTTAATAAGCCCAAGTTGCTGAAATAAGCCTATTTAATAAGGCTGTTTAATATGCCTAAGTTGCTGAAATAAGCATATTTCATAAGCCTAAGTTGCTGAAATAAGGCTTTTTAATAAGTCTAAGTTGCTGAAATAAGCCTATTTAATAAGCCTAAGTTGCTAAAATAAGCCTATTTAATAAGGCTATTTAATAAACCTAAGTTGCTGAATAAGCCTATTTAATAAGTCTATGTTGCTGAAATAAGGCTATTTAATAAGCCTAAGTTGCTGAAATGAGCCTTTTTAATAAGCCTATGTTGCTGAAATAAGGCTATTTAATAAGTCTAAGTTGCTAAAATAAGCCTATTTAATAAGACTAAGTTGCTAAAATAAGCCTATTTAATGAGGCTATTTAATAAGTCTATTTAATAGGCCTATTTAATAAGCCTATTTAATAAGCCTATTTAATATGCCTATTTAATAAGTCTATTTAATAAGTCTATTTAATACGCCTATTTAATAAATATTTAATGAGCCTATTTAATAAGCCTATTTATTGAGCCTATTTAATAAGCCTATTTATTAAGCCTATTTAATAAGCCTATTTAATAAGCCTATTTAATGAGTCTATTTAATAAGCCTATTTAATAAGCCTATTTAATAAGCCTATTTAATAAGCCTATTTATTAAGCATATTTGATGAGCCTATTTAATAAGCCTATTTATTGAGCCTATTTAATAAGTCTATTTAATAAGCCTGTTTAATAAGCCTATTTAATAAGTATTTAATGAGCCTATTTAATAAGCCTAAGTTGCTGAATAAGCCTATTTAATAAGCCTGAGTTGTTGAAATAAGCCTATTTAATAAGCCTATTTGATAAGCCTAAGTTGCTGAATAAGCCTATTTAATAAGCCTAAGTTGCTGAAATAAGCCTATTTAATAAGTCTAAGTTGCTGAAATAAGCCTATTTAATAGGCCTATCTAATAAGTCTAAGTTGCAGAAATAAGCATATTTCATAAGCATATTTAATGAGCCTAAGTTGCTGAAATGTCTATTTAATAAGTCGATTTAATAAGTCTAAGTTGCTAAAATAAGCCTATTTAATAAGGCTATTTAATAAGCCTAAGTTGCTGAAATAAGCCTATTTAATAAGGCTATTTAATGAGCCTAAGTTGCTGAAATAAGCCTATTTAAAAAGCCTAAGTTTCTGAACTAAGCCTATTTAAAAAGGTATATTTAATAAGTATAAGTTGCTGAAATAAACCTATTTAAAAATGCTATTTAATAAGCCTAAGTTGCTGAAATAAACCTGTTTAATAAGGCTATTTAATAAGCGTAAGTTGCTGGAATAAGCCCATTTAATAAGCCTAAGTTGCTGAAATAAGCCTATTTAATAAGGCTATTTAATAAGTCTAAGTTGCTGAAATAAACCTATTTAATAAGCCTAAGTTGCTAAAATAAGCCTATTTAATAAGGCTATTTAATAAGCCTAAGTTGCTGAATAAGCCTATTTAATAAGTCTACGTTGCTGAAATAAGGCTATTTAATAAGCCTAAGTTGCTGAAATGAGCCTTTTTAATAAGCCTATGTTGCTGAAATAAGGCTATTTAATAAGTCTAAGTTGCTGAAATAAGCCTATTTAATAAGCCTAAGTTGCTAAAATAAGCCTATTTAATGAGGCTATTTAATAAGTCTATTTAATAGGCCTATTTAATAAGCCTATTTAATAAGCCTATTTAATATGCCTATTTAATAAGTCTATTTAATAAGTCTATTTAATACGCCTATTTAATAAATATTTAATGAGCCTATTTAATAAGCCTATTTATTGAGCCTATTTAATAAGCCTATTTATTAAGCCTATTTAATAAGCCTATTTAATAAGCCTATTTAATGAGTCTATTTAATAAGCCTATTTAATAAGCCTATTTAATAAGCCTATTTAACAAGCCTATTTATTAAGCATATTTGATGAGCCTATTTAATAAGCCTATTTATTGAGCCTATTTAATAAGTCTATTTAATAAGCCTGTTTAATAAGCCTATTTAATAAGTATTTAATGAGCCTATTTAATAAGCCTAAGTTGCTGAATAAGCCTATTTAATAAGCCTGAGTTGTTGAAATAAGCCTATTTAATAAGCCTATTTGATAAGCCTAAGTTGCTGAATAAGCCTATTTAGTAAGCCTAAGTTGCTGAAATAAGCCTATTTAATAAGTCTAAGTTGCTGAAATAACGCTATTTAATAAGCCTAAGTTGCTGAAATAAGCCTATTTAATAGGCCTATCTAATAAGTCTAAGTTGCAGAAATAAGCATATTTCATAAGCATATTTAATGAGCCTAAGTTGCTGAAATGTCTATTTAATAAGTCGATTTAATAAGTCTAAGTTGCTAAAATAAGCCTATTTAATAAGGCTATTTAATAAGCCTAAGTTGCTGAAATAAGCCTATTTAATAAGGCTATTTAATGAGCCTAAGTTGCTGAAATAAGCCTATTTAAAAAGCCTAAGTTTCTGAACTAAGCCTATTTAAAAAGGTATATTTAATAAGTCTAAGTTGCTGAAATAAACCTATTTAAAAATGCTATTTAATAAGCCTAAGTTGCTGAAATAAACCTGTTTAATAAGGCTATTTAATAAGCGTAATTTGCTGGAATAAGCCTATTTAATAAGCATAAGTTGCTAAAATAAGCCTATTTAATGAGGCTATTTAATAAGTCCATTTAATAAGCCTATTTAATAAGCCTATTTAATAAGCCTATTTAATACGCCTATTTAATAAGCCTATTTATTGAGCCTATTTAATAAGCCTATTTAATAAGCCTATTTAATAAGCCTATTTATTGAGCCTATTTAATAAGTCTATTTAATAAGCCTATTTAATAAGCTTATTTAATGAGTATTTAATGAGCCTATTTAATCAGTCTATTTAATAAGCCTATTTAATAGACCTATTTAATAAGTCTAAGTTGCTGAAATAAGCCTATTTAATAAGCCTAAGTTGCTGAAAAGCCTATTTCATAAGCCTAAGTTGCTGAAATAAGCCTTTTTAATAAGTCTAAGTTGCTGAAATAAGTCTATTTAATGAGCCTAAGTTGCTGAAATAAGCCTATTTAATAAGGCTATTTAATACGCCTAATTTGCTGAATAAGCCTATTTAATAAGTCTAAGTTGCTGAACTAAGGCTATTTAATAAGCCTAAGTTGCTGAAATGAGCCTATTAAATAAGCCTAAGTTGCTGAAATAAGGCTATTTAATACGTCTAAGTTGCTGAAATAAGCCTATTTAATAAGCCTAAGTTGCTAAAATAAGTCTATTTAATAAGCCTAAGTTGCTGAAATAAGCCTATTTAATAAGGCTATTTAATACGCCTAATTTGCTGAATAAGCCTATTTAATAAGTCTAAGTTGCTGAACTAAGGCTATTTAATAAGCCTAAGTTGCTGAAATGAGCCTATTAAATAAGCCTAAGTTGCTGAAATAAGGCTATTTAATACGTCTAAGTTGCTGAAATAAGCCTATTTAATAAGCCTAAGTTGCTGAAATAAGCCTATTTAATGAGGCTATTTAATAAGTCTATTTAATAAGCCTATTTAATAAGCCTATTTAATAAGCCTATTTAATGAGCCTATTTAATACGCCTATTTAATAAACCTATTTAATAAGTATTTAATGAGCCTATTTAATAAGTCTATTTAATAAGCCTTTTTTTAAGCCTATTTAATAAGTCTATTTAATAAGTCTAATTAATAAGCCTATTTAATAAGTATTTAATGAGCCTATTTAATAAGCCTATTTATTGAGCCTATTTAATGAGCCTATTTATTGAGCCTATTTAATACGCCTATTTATTGAGCCTATTTAATAAGCCTAATTATTGAGCCCATTTCATACGCCTATTTAATAAGTCTATTTAATAAGCCTACTTAATAAGCCTATTTAATAAGTCTAAGTTGCTGAAATAAGCCTATTTAATAAGCCCAAGTTGCTGAAATAAGCCTATTTAATAAGGCTGTTTAATATGCCTAAGTTGCTGAAATAAGCCTATTTCATAAGCCTAAGTTGCTGAAATAAGCCTATTTAATAAGCCTAAGTTGCTAAAATAAGCCTATTTAATAAGGCTATTTAATAAGCCTAAGTTGCTGAATAAGCCTATTTAATAAGTCTACGTTGCTGAAATAAGGCTATTTAATAAGTCTAAGTTGCTGAAATAAGCCTATTTAATAAGCCTAAGTTGCTAAAATAAGCCTATTTAATGAGGCTATTTAATAAGTCTATTTAATAGGCCTATTTAATAAGCCTATTTAATAAGCCTATTTAATATGCCTATTTAATAAGTCTATTTAATACGCCTATTTAATAAATATTTAATGAGCCTATTTAATAAGCCTATTTATTGAGCCTATTTAATAAGCCTATTTATTAAGCCTATTTAATGAGCCTATTTAATAAGCCTATTTAATGAGTCTATTTAATAAGCCTATTTAATAAGCCTATTTAATAAGCCTATTTAACAAGCCTATTTATTAAGCATATTTGATGAGCCTATTTAATAAGCCTATTTATTGAGCCTATTTAATAAGTATTTAATGAGCCTATTTAATAAGCCTAAGTTGCTGAATAAGCCTATTTAATTAGCCTGAGTTGTTGAAATAAGCCTATTTAATAAGCCTATTTGATAAGCCTAAGTTGCTGAATAAGCCTATTTAATAAGCCTAAGTTGCTGAAATAAGCCAATTTAATAAGTCTAAGTTGCTGAAATAACGCTATTTAATAAGCCTAAGTTGCTGAAATAAGCCTATTTAATAGGCCTATCTAATAAGTCTAAGTTGCAGAAATAAGCATATTTCATAAGCATATTTAATGAGCCTAAGTTGCTGAAATGTCTATTTAATAAGTCGATTTAATAAGTCTAAGTTGCTAAAATAAGCCTATTTAATAAGGCTATTTAATAAGCCTAAGTTGCTGAAATAAGCCTATTTAATAAGGCTATTTAATGAGCCTAAGTTGCTGAAATAAGCCTATTTAAAAAGCCTAAGTTTCTGAACTAAGCCTATTTAAAAAGGTATATTTAATAAGTCTAAGTTGCTGAAATAAACTTATTTAAAAATGCTATTTAATAAGCCTAAGTTGCTGAAATAAACCTGTTTAATAAGGCTATTTAATAAGCGTAAGTTGCTGGAATAAGCCTATTTAATAAGCCTAAGTTGCTGAAATAAGCCTATTTAATAAGGCTATTTAATAAGTCTAAGTTGCTGAAATAAACCTATTTAATAAGCCTAAGTTGCTAAAATAAGCCTATTTAATGAGGCTATTTAATAAGTCCATTTAATAAGCCTATTTAATAAGCCTATTTAATACGCCTATTTAATAAGCCTATTTAATACGCCTATTTAATAAGCCTATTTATTGAGCCTATTTAATAAGCCTATTTAATAAGCCTATTTAATAAGCCTATTTATTGAGCCTATTTAATAAGTCTATTTAATAAGCCTATTTAATAGACCTATTTAATAAGTCTAGGTTGCTGAAATAAGCCTATTTAATAAGCCTAAGTTGCTGAAAAGCCTATTTCATAAGCCTAAGTTGCTGAAATAAGCCTTTTTAATAAGTCTAAGTTGCTGAAATAAGTCTATTTAATGAGCCTAAGTTGCTGAAATAAGCCTATTTAATAAGGCTATTTAATACGCCTAATTTGCTGAATAAGCCTATTTAATAAGTCTAAGTTGCTGAACTAAGGCTATTTAATAAGCCTAAGTTGCTGAAATGAGCCTTTTTAATAAGCCTATGTTGCTGAAATAAGGCTATTTAATAAGTCTAAGTTGCTGAAATAAGCCTATTTAATAAGCCTAAGTTGCTAAAATAAGCCTATTTAATGAGGCTATTTAATAAGTCTATTTAATAGGCCTATTTAATAAGCCTATTTAATAAGCCTATTTAATATGCCTATTTAATAAGTCTATTTAATAAGTCTATTTAATACGCCTATTTAATAAATATTTAATGAGCCTATTTAATAAGCCTATTTATTGAGCCTATTTAATAAGCCTATTTATTAAGCCTATTTAATAAGCCTATTTAATAAGCCTATTTAATGAGTCTATTTAATAAGCCTATTTAATAAGCCTATTTAATAAGCCTATTTAACAAGCCTATTTATTAAGCATATTTGATGAGCCTATTTAATAAGCCTATTTATTGAGCCTATTTAATAAGTCTATTTAATAAGCCTGTTTAATAAGCCTATTTAATAAGTATTTAATGAGCCTATTTAATAAGCCTAAGTTGCTGAATAAGCCTATTTAATAAGCCTGAGTTGTTGAAATAAGCCTATTTAATAAGCCTATTTGATAAGCCTAAGTTGCTGAATAAGCCTATTTAGTAAGCCTAAGTTGCTGAAATAAGCCTATTTAATAAGTCTAAGTTGCTGAAATAACGCTATTTAATAAGCCTAAGTTGCTGAAATAAGCCTATTTAATAGGCCTATCTAATAAGTCTAAGTTGCAGAAATAAGCATATTTCATAAGCATATTTAATGAGCCTAAGTTGCTGAAATGTCTATTTAATAAGTCGATTTAATAAGTCTAAGTTGCTAAAATAAGCCTATTTAATAAGGCTATTTAATAAGCCTAAGTTGCTGAAATAAGCCTATTTAATAAGGCTATTTAATGAGCCTAAGTTGCTGAAATAAGCCTATTTAAAAAGCCTAAGTTTCTGAACTAAGCCTATTTAAAAAGGTATATTTAATAAGTCTAAGTTGCTGAAATAAACCTATTTAAAAATGCTATTTAATAAGCCTAAGTTGCTGAAATAAACCTGTTTAATAAGGCTATTTAATAAGCGTAATTTGCTGGAATAAGCCTATTTAATAAGCATAAGTTGCTAAAATAAGCCTATTTAATGAGGCTATTTAATAAGTCCATTTAATAAGCCTATTTAATAAGCCTATTTAATAAGCCTATTTAATACGCCTATTTAATAAGCCTATTTATTGAGCCTATTTAATAAGCCTATTTAATAAGCCTATTTAATAAGCCTATTTATTGAGCCTATTTAATAAGTCTATTTAATAAGCCTATTTAATAAGCTTATTTAATGAGTATTTAATGAGCCTATTTAATCAGTCTATTTAATAAGCCTATTTAATAGACCTATTTAATAAGTCTAAGTTGCTGAAATAAGCCTATTTAATAAGCCTAAGTTGCTGAAAAGCCTATTTCATAAGCCTAAGTTGCTGAAATAAGCCTTTTTAATAAGTCTAAGTTGCTGAAATAAGTCTATTTAATGAGCCTAAGTTGCTGAAATAAGCCTATTTAATAAGGCTATTTAATACGCCTAATTTGCTGAATAAGCCTATTTAATAAGTCTAAGTTGCTGAACTAAGGCTATTTAATAAGCCTAAGTTGCTGAAATGAGCCTATTAAATAAGCCTAAGTTGCTGAAATAAGGCTATTTAATACGTCTAAGTTGCTGAAATAAGCCTATTTAATAAGCCTAAGTTGCTAAAATAAGTCTATTTAATAAGCCTAAGTTGCTGAAATAAGCCTATTTAATAAGGCTATTTAATACGCCTAATTTGCTGAATAAGCCTATTTAATAAGTCTAAGTTGCTGAACTAAGGCTATTTAATAAGCCTAAGTTGCTGAAATGAGCCTATTAAATAAGCCTAAGTTGCTGAAATAAGGCTATTTAATACGTCTAAGTTGCTGAAATAAGCCTATTTAATAAGCCTAAGTTGCTGAAATAAGCCTATTTAATGAGGCTATTTAATAAGTCTATTTAATAAGCCTATTTAATAAGCCTATTTAATAAGCCTATTTAATGAGCCTATTTAATACGCCTATTTAATAAACCTATTTAATAAGTATTTAATGAGCCTATTTAATAAGTCTATTTAATAAGCCTTTTTTTAAGCCTATTTAATAAGTCTATTTAATAAGTCTAATTAATAAGCCTATTTAATAAGTATTTAATGAGCCTATTTAATAAGCCTATTTATTGAGCCTATTTAATGAGCCTATTTATTGAGCCTATTTAATACGCCTATTTATTGAGCCTATTTAATAAGCCTAATTATTGAGCCCATTTCATACGCCTATTTAATAAGTCTATTTAATAAGCCTACTTAATAAGCCTATTTAATAAGTCTAAGTTGCTGAAATAAGCCTATTTAATAAGCCCAAGTTGCTGAAATAAGCCTATTTAATAAGGCTGTTTAATATGCCTAAGTTGCTGAAATAAGCCTATTTCATAAGCCTAAGTT
The DNA here is from genome assembly GCF_048934315.1 of Petromyzon marinus. Taxonomy (NCBI): domain Eukaryota; kingdom Metazoa; phylum Chordata; class Hyperoartia; order Petromyzontiformes; family Petromyzontidae; genus Petromyzon; species Petromyzon marinus. The sequence goes on from NW_027422728.1 coordinate 2,358,053, forward strand.
GCTGAAATAAGCCTATTTAATAAGCCTAAGTTGCTAAAATAAGCCTATTTAATAAGGCTATTTAATAAGCCTAAGTTGCTGAATAAGCCTATTTAATAAGTCTACGTTGCTGAAATAAGGCTATTTAATAAGTCTAAGTTGCTGAAATAAGCCTATTTAATAAGCCTAAGTTGCTAAAATAAGCCTATTTAATGAGGCTATTTAATAAGTCTATTTAATAGGCCTATTTAATAAGCCTATTTAATAAGCCTATTTAATATGCCTATTTAATAAGTCTATTTAATACGCCTATTTAATAAATATTTAATGAGCCTATTTAATAAGCCTATTTATTGAGCCTATTTAATAAGCCTATTTATTAAGCCTATTTAATGAGCCTATTTAATAAGCCTATTTAATGAGTCTATTTAATAAGCCTATTTAATAAGCCTATTTAATAAGCCTATTTAACAAGCCTATTTATTAAGCATATTTGATGAGCCTATTTAATACGCCTATTTATTGAGCCTATTTAATAAGTCTATTTAATAAGCCTGTTTAATAAGCCTATTTAATAAGTATTTAATGAGCCTATTTAATAAGCCTAAGTTGCTGAATAAGCCTATTTAATTAGCCTGAGTTGTTGAAATAAGCCTATTTAATAAGCCTATTTGATAAGCCTAAGTTGCTGAATAAGCCTATTTAATAAGCCTAAGTTGCTGAAATAAGCCAATTTAATAAGTCTAAGTTGCTGAAATAACGCTATTTAATAAGCCTAAGTTGCTGAAATAAGCCTATTTAATAGGCCTATCTAATAAGTCTAAGTTGCAGAAATAAGCATATTTCATAAGCATATTTAATGAGCCTAAGTTGCTGAAATGTCTATTTAATAAGTCGATTTAATAAGTCTAAGTTGCTAAAATAAGCCTATTTAATAAGGCTATTTAATAAGCCTAAGTTGCTGAAATAAGCCTATTTAATAAGGCTATTTAATGAGCCTAAGTTGCTGAAATAAGCCTATTTAAAAAGCCTAAGTTTCTGAACTAAGCCTATTTAAAAAGGTATATTTAATAAGTCTAAGTTGCTGAAATAAACTTATTTAAAAATGCTATTTAATAAGCCTAAGTTGCTGAAATAAACCTGTTTAATAAGGCTATTTAATAAGCGTAAGTTGCTGGAATAAGCCTATTTAATAAGCCTAAGTTGCTGAAATAAGCCTATTTAATAAGGCTATTTAATAAGTCTAAGTTGCTGAAATAAACCTATTTAATAAGCCTAAGTTGCTAAAATAAGCCTATTTAATGAGGCTATTTAATAAGTCCATTTAATAAGCCTATTTAATAAGCCTATTTAATACGCCTATTTAATAAGCCTATTTAATACGCCTATTTAATAAGCCTATTTATTGAGCCTATTTAATAAGCCTATTTAATAAGCCTATTTAATAAGCCTATTTATTGAGCCTATTTAATAAGTCTATTTAATAAGCCTATTTAATAGACCTATTTAATAAGTCTAGGTTGCTGAAATAAGCCTATTTAATAAGCCTAAGTTGCTGAAAAGCCTATTTCATAAGCCTAAGTTGCTGAAATAAGCCTTTTTAATAAGTCTAAGTTGCTGAAATAAGTCTATTTAATGAGCCTAAGTTGCTGAAATAAGCCTATTTAATAAGGCTATTTAATACACCTAATTTGCTGAATAAGCCTATTTAATAAGTCTAAGTTGCTGAACTAAGGCTATTTAATAAGCCTAAGTTGCTGAAATGAGCCTATTTAATGAGGCTGTTTAATAAGCCTAAGTTGCTGAAATAAGGCTTTTTAATAAGTCTAAGTTGCTGAAATAAGCCTATTTAATAAGCCTAAGTTGCTAAAATAAGCCTATTTAATAAGGCTATTTAATAAGCCTAAGTTGCTGAATAAGCCTATTTAATAAGTTTACGTTGCTGAAATAAGGCTATTTAATAAGCCTAAGTTGCTGAAATGAGCCTTTTTAATAAGCCTATGTTGCTGAAATAAGGCTATTTAATAAGTCTAAGTTGCAGAAATAAGCCTATTTAATAAGCCTAAGTTGCTAAAATAAGCCTATTTAATGAGGCTATTTAATAAGTCTATTTAATAGGCCTATTTAATAAGCCTATTTAATAAGCCTATTTAAAATGCCTATTTAATAAGTCTATTTAATAAGTCTATTTAATACGCCTATTTAATAAGTATTTAATGAGCCTATTTAATAAGCCTATTTATTGAGCCTATTTATTGAGCCTATTTAATAAGTCTATTTAATAAGCCTATTTAATAAGCCTATTTAATGAGTATTTAATGAGCCTATTTAATCAGTCTATTTAATAAGCCTATTTAATAGGCCTATTTAATAAGTCTAAGTTGCTGAAATAAGCCTATTTAATAAGCCTAAGTTGCTGAAAAGCCTATTTCATAAGCCTAAGTTGCTAAAATAAGCCTTTAATAAGTCTAAGTTGCTGAAATAAGCCTATTTAATAAGCCTAAGTTGCTGAAATAAGCCTATTTAATAAGGCTATTTAATACGCCTAAGTTGCTGAATAAGCCTATTTAATAAGTCTAAGTTGCTGAACTAAGGCTATTTAATAAGCCTAAGTTGCTGAAATGAGCCTATTTAATAAGCCTAAGTTGCTGAAATAAGGCTATTTAATAAGTCTAAGTTGCTGAAATAAGCCTATTTAATAAGCCTAAGTTGCTGAAATAAGCCTATTTAATAGGCCTATCTAATAAGTCTAAGTTGCTGAAATAAGCCTATTTAATAAGCCTAAGTTGCTGAAATAAGGCTATTTAATAAGCCTAAGTTGCAGAAATAAGCCTATTTAATAGGCCTATCTAATAAGTCTAAGTTGCAGAAATAAGCATATTTCATAAGCCTATTTAATGAGCCTAAGTTGCTGAAATGTCTATTTAACTAGTCGATTTAATAAGTCTAAGTTGCTAAAATAAGCCTATTTAATAAGGCTATTTAATAAGCCTAAGTTGCTGAAATAAGCCTATTTAATAAGGCTATTTAATGAGCCTAAGTTGCTGAAATAAGCCTATGTAAAAAGCCTAAGTTTCTGAACTAAGCCTATTTAAAAAGGTATATTTAATAAGTCTAAGTTGCTGAAATAAACCTATTTAATAAGGCTATTTAATAAGTCTAAGTTGCTGAAATAAACCTATTTAATAAGCCTAAGTTGCTAAAATAAGCCTATTTAATGAGGCTATTTAATAAGTCCATTTAATAAGCCTATTTAATAAGCCTATTTAATATGCCTATTTAATAAGCCTATTTAATACGCCTATTTAATAAACCTATTTATTGAGCCTATTTAATAAGCCTATTTAATAAGCCTATTTAATAAGCCTATTTATTGAGCCTATTTAATAAGTCTATTTAATAAGCCTATTTAATAAGCCTATTTAATGAGTATTTAATGAGCCTATTTAATCAGTCTATTTAATAAGCCTATTTAATAGGCATATTTAATAAGTCTAAGTTGCTGAAATAAGCCTAATTAATAAGCCTAAGTTGCTGAAAAGCCTATTTCATAAGCCTAAGTTGCTGACATAAGCCTTTTTAATAAGTCTAAGTTGCTGAAATAAGCCTATTTAATAAGCCTAAGTTGCTGAAATAAGCCTATTTAATAAGGCAATTTAATACGCCTAAGTTGCTGAATAAGCCTATTTAATAAGTCTAAGTTGCTGAACTAAGGCTATTTAATAAGCCTAAGTTGCTGAAATGAGCCTATTTAATAAGCCTAAGTTGCTGAAATAAGGCTATTTAATAAGTCTAAGTTGCTGAAATAAGCCTATTTAATAAGCCTAAGTTGCTGAAATAAGCCTATTTAATAGGCCTATCTAATAAGTCTAAGGTGCTAAAATAAGCCTATTTAATAAGGCTATTTAATAAGCCTAAGTTGCTGAAATAAGCCTATTTAATGAGGCTATTTAATGAACCTAAGTTGCTGAAATAAGCCTATTTAATAAGCCTAAGTTTCTGAACTAAGCCTATTTAAAAAGGTCTATTTAATAAGTCTAAGTTGCTGAAATAAACCTATTTAAAAGTGCTATTTAATACGCCTAAGTTGCTGAAATAAACCTGATTAATAAGGCTATTTAATAAGCATAAGTTGCTGAAATAAGCCTATTTAATAAGCCTACGTTGCTGAACTAAGCCTATATAAAAAGGTCTATTTAATAAGTCTAAGTTGCTGAAATAAACCTATTTAAAATGCTATTTAATAAGCGTAAATTGCTGAAATAAACCTGTTTAATAAGGCTATTTAATAAGCATAAGTTGCTGAAATAAGCCTATTTAATAAGACTAAGTTGCTGAAATAAGCCTATTTAATAAGGCTATTTAATAAGTCTAAGTTGCAGAAATAAACCTATTTAATAATGCTATTTAAAACGCCTAAGTTGCTGAAATAAGCATATTTAATAAGCCTAAGTTGCTAAAATAAGCCTATTTAATAGGCCTATCTAATAAGTCTAAGTTGCAGAAATAAGCATATTTCATAAGCATATTTAATGAGCCTAAGTTGCTGAAATGTCTATTTAATAAGTCGATTTAATAAGTCTAAGTTGATAAAATAAGACTATTTAATAAGGCTTTTTAATAAGCCTAAGTTGCTGAAATAAGCCTATTTAATAAGGCTATTTAATGAGCCTAAGTTGCTGAAATAAGCCTATTTAAAAAGCCTAAGTTTCTGAACTAAGCCTATTTAAAAAGGTATATTTAATAAGTCTAAGTTGCTGAAATAAACCTATATAAAAATGCTATTTAATTAGCCTAAGTTGCTGAAATAAACCTGTTTAATAAGGCTATTTAATAAGCGTAAGTTGCTGAAATAAGCTTATTTAATAAGCCTAAGTTGCTGAAATAAGCCTATTTAATAAGGCTATTTAATAAGTCTAAGTTGCTGAAATAAACCTATTTAATAAGCCTAAGTTGCTAAAATAAGCCTATTTAATGAGGCTATTTAATAAGTCCATTTAATTAGACTATTTAATAAGCCTATTTAATACGCCTATTCAATAAGACTATTTATTACGCCTATTTAATAAACCTATTTAATAAGTATTTAATGTGCCTATATATTAAGTCTATTCAATAAGCCTTTTTAATAAGCCTATTTAATAAAGTCTATTTAATAAGCCTATTTAATAAGTCTATTTAATAAGTCTATTTAATACGCCTATTTAATAAGTATTTAATGAGCCTATTTAATAAGCCTATTTATTGAGCCTATTTAATACGCCTATTTATTGAGCCTATTTAATAAGCCTATTTATTGAGCCTATTTAGTAAGCCTATTTATTGAGCCTATTTAATAAGCCTATTTAATAAGCCTATTTAATAAGCCTATTTAATAAGCCTATTTAATAAACCTATTTAATAAGCCTATTTATTGAGCCTATATAATAAGTCTATTTAATAAGCCTATTTAATAAGCCTATTTAATAAGTATTTAATGAGCCTATTTAATAAGTCTATTTAATAAGCCTTTTTAGTAGGCCTATTTAATAAGTCTAAGTTGCTGAAATAAGCTTATTTAATAAGCCTAAGTTGCTGAAATAAGCCTATATAAGAAGGCTATTTAATAAGCATAAGTTGCTGAATTAAGCCTATTTAATAAGCCTAAGTTGCTAAAATAAGCCTATTTAATGAGGCTATTTAATAAGTCTATTTAATAAGCCTATTTAATAAGCCTATTTAATAAGCCTATTTAATGAGCCTATTTAATACGCCTATTTAATAAACCTATTTAATAAGTATTTAATGAGCCTATTTAATAAGTCTATTTAATAAGCCTTTTTATTAAGCCTATTTAATGTCTATTTAATAAGTCTAATTAATAAGCCTATTTAATAAGTATTTAATGAGCCTATTTAATAAGCCTATTTATTGAGCCTATTTAATGAGCCTATTTATTGAGCCTATTTAATATGCCTATTTATTGAGCCTATTTAATAAGCCTAATTATTGAGCCCATTTCATACGCCTATTTAATAAGTCTATTTAATAAGCCTACTTAATAAGCCTATTTAATAAGTCTAAGTTGCTGAAATAAGCCTATTTAATAAGCCCAAGTTGCTGAAATAAGCCTATTTAATAAGGCTGTTTAATAAGCCTAAGTTGCTGAAATAAGCCTATTTCCTAAGCCTAAGTTGCTGAAATAAGGCTTTTTAATAAGTCTAAGTTGCTGAAATAAGCCTATTTAATAAGCCTAAGTTGCTAAAATAAGCCTATTTAATAAGGCTATTTAATAAGCCTAAGTTGCTGAATAAGCCTATTTAATAAGTCTACGTTGCTGAAATAAGGCTATTTAATAAGCCTAAGTTGCTGAAATGAGCCTTTTTAATAAGCCTATGTTGCTGAAATAAGGCTATTTAATAGGTCTAAGTTGCTGAAATAAGCCTATTTAATAAGCCTAAGTTGCTAAAATAAGCCTATTTAATGAGGCTATTTAATAAGTCTATTTAATAGGCCTATTTAATAAGCCTATTTAATAAGCCTATTTAATATGCCTATTTAATAAGTATATTTAATAAATCTATTTAATACGCCTATTTAATAAATATTTAATGAGCCTATTTAATAAGCCTATTTATTGAGCCTATTTAATAAGCCTATTTATTAAGCCTATTTAATAAGCCTATTTAATAAGCCTATTTAATAAGCCTATTTAATGAGTCTATTTAATAAGCCTACTTAATAAGCCTATTTAATAAGCCTATTTAATAAGCCTATTTATTAAGCATATTTGATGAGCCTATTTAATAAGCCTATTTATTGAGCCTATTTAATAAGTATATTTGATAAGCCTGTTTAATAAGCCTATTTAATAAGTATTTAATGAGCCTATTTAATAAGCCTAAGTTGCTGAATAAGCCTATTTAATAAGCCTGAGTTGTTGAAATAAGCCTATTTAATAAGCTTTTTGATAAGCCTAAGTTGCTGAATAAGCCTATTTAATAAGCCTAAGTTGCTGAAATAAGCCTATTTAATAAGTCTAAGTTGCTGAAATAACGCTATTTAATAAGCCTAAGTTGCTGAAATAAGCCTATTTAATAGGCCTATCTAATAAGTCTAAGTTGCAGAAATAAGCATATTTCATAAGCATATTTAATGAGCCTAAGTTGCTGAAATGTCTATTTAATAAGTCGATTTAATAAGTCTAAGTTGCTAAAATGAGCCTATTTAATAAGGCTATTTAATAAGCCTAAGTTGCTGAAATAAGCCTATTTAATAAGGCTATTTAATGAGCCTAAGTTGCTGAAATAAGCCTATTTAAAAAGCCTAAGTTTCTGAACTAAGCCTATTTAAAAAGGTATATTTAATAAGTCTAAGTTGCTGAAATAAACCTATTTAAAAATGCTATTTAATAAGCCTAAGTTGCTGAAATAAACCTGTTTAATAAGGCTATTTAATAAGCGTAAGTTGCTGGAATAAGCCTATTTAATAAGCCTAAGTTGCTGAAGTAAGCCTATTTAATAAGGCTATTTAATAAGTCTAAGTTGCTGAAATAAACCTATTTAATAAGCCTAAGTTGCTAAAATAAGCCTATTTAATGAGGCTATTTAATAAGTCCATTTAATAAGCCTATTTAATAAGCCTATTTAATACGCCTATTTAATAAGCCTATTTAACACGCCTATTTAATAAGCCTATTTATTTAGCCTATTTAATAAGCCTATTTAATAAGCCTATTTAATAAGCCTATTTATTGAGCCAATTTAATAAGTCTATTTAATAAGCCTATTTAATAAGCTTATTTAATGAGTATTTAATGAGCCTATTTAATCAGTCTATTTAATAAGCCTATTTAATAGACCTATTTAATAAGTCTAAGTTGCTGAAATAAGCCTATTTAATAAGCCTAAGTTGCTGAAAAGCCTATTTCATAAGCCTAAGTTGCTGAAATAAGCCTTTTTAATAAGTCTAAGTTGCTGAAATAAGGCTATTTAATAAGCCTAAGTTGCTGAAATAAGCCTATTTAATAAGGCTATTTAATACGCCTAATTTGCTGAATAAGCCTATTTAATAAGTCTAAGTTGCATGAACTAAGGCTATTTAATAAGCCTAAGTTGCTGAAATGAGCCTATTAAATAAGCCTAAGTTGCTGAAATAAGGCTATTTAATACGTCTAAGTTGCTGAAATAAGCCTATTTAATAAGCCTAAGTTGCTGAAATAAGCCTATTTAATGAGGCTTTTTAATAAGTCTATTTAATAAGCCTATTTAATAAGCCTATTTAATAAGCCTATTTAATGAGCCTATTTAATACGCCTATTTAATTAACCTATTTAATAAGTATTTAATGAGCCTATTTAATAAGTCTATTTAATAAGCCTTTTTATTAAGCCTATTTAATAAGTCTATTTAATAAGTCTAATTAATAAGCCTATTTAATAAGTATTTAATGAGCCTATTTAATAAGCCTATTTATTGAGCCTATTTAATGAGCCCATTTATTGAGCCTATTTAATACGCCTATTTATTGAGCCTATTTAATAAGCCTAATTATTGAGCCCATTTCATACGTCTATTTAATAAGCCTATTTAATAAGCCTACTTAATAAGCCTATTTAATAAGTCTAAGTTGCTGAAATAAGCCTATTTAATAAGCCCAAGTTGCTGAAATAAGCCTATTTAATTAGGCTGTTTAATAAGCCTAAGTTGCTGAAATAAGCCTATTTCATAAGCCTAAGTTGCTGAAATAAGGCTTTTAATAAGTCTAAGTTGCTGAAATAAGCCTATTTAATAAGCCTAAGTTTCTGAACTAAGCCTATTTAAAAAGGTATATTTAATAAGTCTAAGTTTCTGAAATAAACCTATTTAAAAATGCTATTTAATAAGCCTAAGTTGCTGAAATAAACCTGTTTAATAAGGCTATTTAATAAGCATAAGTTGCTGAAATAAGCTTATTTAATAAGCCTAAGTTGCTGAAATAAGCCTATTTAATAAGGCTATTTAATAAGTCTAAGTTGCTGAAATAAACCTATTTAATAAGCCTAAGTTGCTAAAATAAGCCTATTTAATGAGGCTATTTAATAAGTCCATTTAATAAGCCTATTTAATAAGCCTATTTAATAAAGTCTATTTAATAAGCCTTTTTAATAAGCCTATTTAATAAAGTCTATTTAATAAGCCTATTTAATAAGTCTATTTAATAAGTCTATTTAATAAGTCTAATTAATAAACCTATTTAATAAGTATTTAATGAGCCTATTTATTAAGTCTATTTAATAAGCCTTTTTAATAAGCCTATTTAATAAGTCTATTTAATAAGTCTATTTAATAAGCCTATTTAATAAGTATTTAATGAGCCTATTTAATAAGCCTATTTATTGAGCCTATTTAATAAGCCTATTTATTGAGCCTATTTAATAAGCCTATTTAGTAAGCCTATTTATTGAGCCTATTTATTGAGCCTATTTAATAAGCCTATTTAATAAGCCTATTTAATAAACCTATTTAATAAGCCTATTTATTGAGCCTATTTTATAAGTCTATTTAATAAGCCTATTTAATAAGCCTATTTAATAAGTATTTAATGAGCCTATTTAATAAGTCTATTTAATAAGCCTATTTAATAGGCCTATTTAATAAGTCTAAGTTGCTGAAATAAGCTTATTTAATAAGCCTAAGTTGCTGAAATAAGCCTATATAATAAGGCTATTTAATAACCATAAGTTGCTGAATTAAGCCTATTTAATTAGCCTAAGTTGCTAAAATAAGCCTCTTTAATGAGGCTATTTAATAAGTCTATTTAATAAGCCTATTTAATAAGCCTATTTAATAAGCCTATATAATGAGCCTATTTAATACGCCTATTTAATAAACCTATTTAATAAGTATTTAATGAGCCTATTTAATAAGTCTATTTAATAAGCATTTTTAATAAGCCTATTTAATAAGTCTATTTAATAAGGCTATTTAATAAGTCTATTTAATAAGTCTAATTAATAAGCCTATTTAATAAGTATTTAATGAGCTTATTTAATAAGCCTATTTATTGAGCCTATTTAATGAGCCTATTTATTGAGCCTATTTAATAAGCCTATTTATTGAGCCTATTTAATAAGCCTATTTATTGAGCCCATTTCATACGCCTATTTAATAAGTCTATTTAATACGCCTATTTAATATGCCTATTTAATAAGTCTAAGTTGCTGACATAAGCCTATTTAATAAACCCAAGTTGCTGAAATAAGGCTTTTTAATAAGTCTAAGTTGCTGAAATAAGCATATTTAAAAAGCCTAAGTTGCTAAAATAAGGCTATTTAATGAGGCTATTTAATAAGTCTATTTAATAAGCCTATTTAATAAGCCTATTTAATAAGCCTATTTAATATGCCTATTTAATAAGCCTATTTAATAAGCCTATTTAATGAGCCTATTTACTAAGCCTATTTATTGAGCCTATTTAATGAGCCTATTTATTGAGCCTATTTAATAAGCCTATTTATTGAGCCTATTTAATAAGCCTATTTATTGAGCCCATTTCATACGCCTATTTAATAAGTCTATTTAATACGCCTATTTAATATGCCTATTTAATAAGTCTAAGTTGCTGACATAAGCCTATTTAATAAGCCCAAGTTGCTGAAATAAGGCTATTTAATAAGTCTAAGTTGCTGAAATAAGCATATTTAAAAAGCCTAAGTTGCTAAAATAAGGCTATTTAATGAGGCTATTTAATAAGTCTATTTAATAAGCCTATTTAATAAGCCTATTTAATAAGCCTATTTAATATGCCTATTTAATAAGTCTATTTAATAAGTCTATTTAATACGCCTATTTAATAAGTATTTAATGAGCCTATTTAATAAGCCTATTTATTGAGCCTATTTAATAAGCCTATTTATTAAGCCTATTTAATAAGTCTATTTAATAAGGCTATTTAATAAGTCTATTTAATAAACCTATTTAATAAGCCTATTTATTAAGCCTATTTAATAAATCTATTTAATAAGGCTATTTAATAAGTCTATTTAATAAACCTATTTAATAAGTCTATTTAATAAACCTATTTAATAAGCCTATTTAATAAGCCTATTTAATAAGCCTATTTATTAAGCATATTTGATGAGCCTATTTATAAGCCTATTTATTGAGCCTATTTAATAAGTCTATTTAATAAGCCTGTTTAATAAGCCTATTTAATAAGTATTTAATGAGCCTATTTAATAAGCCTAAGTTGCTGAAATAAGCCTATTTAATACGCCTATTTAATAAGCCTATTTAATAAGCCTATTTATTGAGTCTATTTAATAAGTCTATTTAATAAGCCTATTTAATAAGCCTATTTAATAAGTATTTAATGAGCCTATTTAATAAGTCTATTTAATAAGCCTATTTAATAGGCCTATTTAATAAGTCTAAGTTGCTGAAATAAGCTTATTTAATAAGCCTAAGTTGCTGAAATAAGCCTATATAATAAGGCTATTTAATAAGCATAAGTTGCTGAATTAAGCCTATTTAATAAGCCTAAGTTGCTAAAATATGCCTATTTAATGAGGCTATTTAATAAGTCTATTTAATAAGCCTATTTAATAAGTCTATTTAATGAGCCTATTTAATACGCCTATTTATTGAGCCTATTTAATAAGCCTATTTATTGAGCCCATTTCATACGCCTATTTAATAAGTCTATTTAATAAGCCTATTTAATAAGCCTATTTAATCAGTCTAAGTTGCTGAAATAAGCCTATTTAATAAGCCCAAGTTGCTGAAATAAGCCTATTTAATGAGGCTGTTTAATAAGCCTAAGTTGCTGAAATAAGCCTATTTCATAAGCCTAAGTTGCTGAAATAAGCCTATTTAATAAGTCTAAGTTGCTGAAATAAGCCTATTTAATAAGCCTAAGTTGCTAAAATAAGCCTATTTAATAAGGCTATTTAATAAGCCTAAGTTGCTGAATAAGCCTATTTAATAAGTCTACGTTGCTGAAATAAGGCTATTTAATAAGCCTAAGTTGCTGAAATGAGCCTATTAAATAAGCCTAAGTTGCTGAAATAAGGCTATTTAATACGTCTAAGTTGCTGAAATAAGCCTATTTAATAAGCCTAAGTTGCTGAAATAAGCCTATTTAATGAGGCTTTTTAATAAGTCTATTTAATAAGCCTATTTAATAAGCCTATTTAATAAGCCTATTTAATGAGCCTATTTAATACGCCTATTTAATTAACCTATTTAATAAGTATTTAATGAGCCTATTTAATAAGTCTATTTAATAAGCCTTTTTATTAAGCCTATTTAATAAGTCTATTTAATAAGTCTAATTAATAAGCCTATTTAATAAGTATTTAATGAGCCTATTTAATAAGCCTATTTATTGAGCCTATTTAATGAGCCCATTTATTGAGCCTATTTAATACGCCTATTTATTGAGCCTATTTAATAAGCCTAATTATTGAGCCCATTTCATACGTCTATTTAATAAGCCTATTTAATAAGCCTACTTAATAAGCCTATTTAATAAATCTAAGTTGCTGAAATAAGCCTATTTAATAAGCCCAAGTTGCTGAAATAAGCCTATTTAATTAGGCTGTTTAATAAGCCTAAGTTGCTGAAATAAGCCTATTTCATAAGCCTAAGTTGCTGAAATAAGGCTTTTAATAAGTCTAAGTTGCTGAAATAAGCCTATTTAATAAGCCTAAGTTTCTGAACTAAGCCTATTTAAAAAGGTATATTTAATAAGTCTAAGTTTCTGAAATAAACCTATTTAAAAATGCTATTTAATAAGCCTAAGTTGCTGAAATAAACCTGTTTAATAAGGCTATTTAATAAGCATAAGTTGCTGAAATAAGCTTATTTAATAAGCCTAAGTTGCTGAAATAAGCCTATTTAATAAGGCTATTTAATAAGTCTAAGTTGCTGAAATAAACCTATTTAATAAGCCTAAGTTGCTAAAATAAGCCTATTTAATGAGGCTATTTAATAAGTCCATTTAATAAGCCTATTTAATAAGCCTATTTAATAAAGTCTATTTAATAAGCCTTTTTAATAAGCCTATTTAATAAAGTCTATTTAATAAGCCTATTTAATAAGTCTATTTAATAAGTCTATTTAATAAGTCTAATTAATAAACCTATTTAATAAGTATTTAATGAGCCTATTTATTAAGTCTATTTAATAAGCCTTTTTAATAAGCCTATTTAATAAGTCTATTTAATAAGTCTATTTAATAAGCCTATTTAATAAGTATTTAATGAGCCTATTTAATAAGCCTATTTATTGAGCCTATTTAATAAGCCTATTTATTGAGCCTATTTAATAAGCCTATTTAGTAAGCCTATTTATTGAGCCTATTTATTGAGCCTATTTAATAAGCCTATTTAATAAGCCTATTTAATAAACCTATTTAATAAGCCTATTTATTGAGCCTATTTTATAAGTCTATTTAATAAGCCTATTTAATAAGCCTATTTAATAAGTATTTAATGAGCCTATTTAATAAGTCTATTTAATAAGCCTATTTAATAGGCCTATTTAATAAGTCTAAGTTGCTGAAATAAGCTTATTTAATAAGCCTAAGTTGCTGAAATAAGCCTATATAATAAGGCTATTTAATAACCATAAGTTGCTGAATTAAGCCTATTTAATTAGCCTAAGTTGCTAAAATAAGCCTCTTTAATGAGGCTATTTAATAAGTCTATTTAATAAGCCTATTTAATAAGCCTATTTAATAAGCCTATATAATGAGCCTATTTAATACGCCTATTTAATAAACCTATTTAATAAGTATTTAATGAGCCTATTTAATAAGTCTATTTAATAAGCATTTTTAATAAGCCTATTTAATTAGTCTATTTAATAAGGCTATTTAATAAGTCTATTTAATAAGTCTAATTAATAAGCCTATTTAATAAGTATTTAATGAGCTTATTTAATAAGCCTATTTATTGAGCCTATTTAATGAGCCTATTTATTGAGCCTATTTAATAAGCCTATTTATTGAGCCTATTTAATAAGCCTATTTATTGAGCCCATTTCATACGCCTATTTAATAAGTCTATTTAATACGCCTATTTAATATGCCTATTTAATAAGTCTAAGTTGCTGACATAAGCCTATTTAATAAACCCAAGTTGCTGAAATAAGGCTTTTTAATAAGTCTAAGTTGCTGAAATAAGCATATTTAAAAAGCCTAAGTTGCTAAAATAAGGCTATTTAATGAGGCTATTTAATAAGTCTATTTAATAAGCCTATTTAATAAGCCTATTTAATAAGCCTATTTAATATGCCTATTTAATAAGCCTATTTAATAAGCCTATTTAATGAGCCTATTTACTAAGCCTATTTATTGAGCCTATTTAATGAGCCTATTTATTGAGCCTATTTAATAAGCCTATTTATTGAGCCTATTTAATAAGCCTATTTATTGAGCCCATTTCATACGCCTATTTAATAAGTCTATTTAATACGCCTATTTAATATGCCTATTTAATAAGTCTAAGTTGCTGACATAAGCCTATTTAATAAGCCCAAGTTGCTGAAATAAGGCTATTTAATAAGTCTAAGTTGCTGAAATAAGCATATTTAAAAAGCCTAAGTTGCTAAAATAAGGCTATTTAATGAGGCTATTTAATAAGTCTATTTAATAAGCCTATTTAATAAGCCTATTTAATAAGCCTATTTAATATGCCTATTTAATAAGTCTATTTAATAAGTCTATTTAATACGCCTATTTAATAAGTATTTAATGAGCCTATTTAATAAGCCTATTTATTGAGCCTATTTAATAAGCCTATTTATTAAGCCTATTTAATAAGTCTATTTAATAAGGCTATTTAATAAGTCTATTTAATAAACCTATTTAATAAGCCTATTTATTAAGCCTATTTAATAAATCTATTTAATAAGGCTATTTAATAAGTCTATTTAATAAACCTATTTAATAAGTCTATTTAATAAACCTATTTAATAAGCCTATTTAATAAGCCTATTTAATAAGCCTATTTATTAAGCATATTTGATGAGCCTATTTATAAGCCTATTTATTGAGCCTATTTAATAAGTCTATTTAATAAGCCTGTTTAATAAGCCTATTTAATAAGTATTTAATGAGCCTATTTAATAAGCCTAAGTTGCTGAAATAAGCCTATTTAATACGCCTATTTAATAAGCCTATTTAATAAGCCTATTTATTGAGTCTATTTAATAAGTCTATTTAATAAGCCTATTTAATAAGCCTATTTAATAAGTATTTAATGAGCCTATTTAATAAGTCTATTTAATAAGCCTATTTAATAGGCCTATTTAATAAGTCTAAGTTGCTGAAATAAGCTTATTTAATAAGCCTAAGTTGCTGAAATAAGCCTATATAATAAGGCTATTTAATAAGCATAAGTTGCTGAATTAAGCCTATTTAATAAGCCTAAGTTGCTAAAATATGCCTATTTAATGAGGCTATTTAATAAGTCTATTTAATAAGCCTATTTAATAAGTCTATTTAATGAGCCTATTTAATACGCCTATTTATTGAGCCTATTTAATAAGCCTATTTATTGAGCCCATTTCATACGCCTATTTAATAAGTCTATTTAATAAGCCTATTTAATAAGCCTATTTAATCAGTCTAAGTTGCTGAAATAAGCCTATTTAATAAGCCCAAGTTGCTGAAATAAGCCTATTTAATGAGGCTGTTTAATAAGCCTAAGTTGCTGAAATAAGCCTATTTCATAAGCCTAAGTTGCTGAAATAAGCCTATTTAATAAGTCTAAGTTGCTGAAATAAGCCTATTTAATAAGCCTAAGTTGCTAAAATAAGCCTATTTAATAAGGCTATTTAATAAGCCTAAGTTGCTGAATAAGCCTATTTAATAAGTCTACGTTGCTGAAATAAGGCTATTTAATAAGCCTAAGTTGCTGAAATGAGCCTTTTTAATAAGCCTAAGTTGCTGAAATAAGGCTATTTAATAAGTCTAAGTTGCTGAAATAAGCCTATTTAATAGGCCTATCTAATAAGTCTAAGTTGCAGAAATAAGCATATTTCATAAGCCTATTTAATGAGCCAAAGTTGCTGAAATGTCTATTTAATTAGTCGATTTAATAAGTCTAAGTTGCTAAAATAAGCCTATTTAATAAGGCTATTTAATAAGCCTAAGTTGCTGAAAGAAGCCTATTTAAAAAGCCTAAGTTTCTGAACTAAGCCTATTTAAAAAGGTATATTTAATAAGTCTAAGTTTCTGAAATAAACCTATTTAAAAATGCTATTTAATAAGCCTAAGTTGCTGAAATAAACCTGTTTAATAAGGCTATTTAATAAGCATAAGTTGCTGAAATAAGCTTATTTAATAAGCCTAAGTTGCTGAAATAAGCCTATTTAATAAGGCTATTTAATAAGTCTAAGTTGCTGAAATAAACCTATTTAATAAGCCTAAGTTGCTAAAATAAGCCTATTTAATGAGGCTATTTAATAAGTCCATTTAATAAGCCTATTTAATAAGCCTATTTATAAAGTCTATTTAATAAGCATTTTTAATAAGCCTATTTAATAAAGTCTATTTAAATAGGTTTATTAATTAGACTTATTAAATAGACTTATTAAATAAGTCTATTTAATAAGTCTATTTAATAAGTCTAATTAATAAACCTATTTAATAAGTATTTAATGAGCCTATTTATTAAGTCTATTTAATAAGCCTTTTCAATAAGCCTATTTAATAAGTCTATTTAATAAGTCTATTTAATAAGCCTATTTAATGAGTATTTAATGAGCCTATTTAATAAGCCTATTTATTGAGCCTATTTAATAAGCCTATTTATTGAGCCTATTTAATAAGCCTATTTAGTAAGCCTATTTATTGAGCCTATTTATTGAGCCTATTTAATAAGCCTATTTAATAAGCCTATTTAATAAGCCTTTTTATTGAGCCTATTTTATAAGTCTATTTAATAAGCCTATTTAATAAGCCTATTTAATAAGTATTTA
The DNA here is from genome assembly GCF_048934315.1 of Petromyzon marinus. Lineage (NCBI taxonomy): Eukaryota > Metazoa > Chordata > Hyperoartia > Petromyzontiformes > Petromyzontidae > Petromyzon > Petromyzon marinus. The sequence goes on from NW_027422728.1 coordinate 2,374,978, forward strand.
ATGAGCCTATTTAATAAGTCTATTTAATAAGCCTATTTAATAGGCCTATTTAATAAGTCTAAGTTGCTGAAATAAGCTTATTTAATAAGCCTAAGTTGCTGAAATAAGCCTATATAATAAGGCTATTTAATAGCATAAGTTGCTGAATTAAGCCTATTTAATAAGCCTAAGTTGCTAAAATATGCCTATTTAATGAGGCTATTTAATAAGTCTATTTAATAAGCCTATTTAATAAGCCTATTTAATGAGCCTATTTAATACGCCTATTTATTGAGCCTATTTAATAAGCCTATTTATTGAGCCCATTTCATACGCCTATTTAATAAGTCTATTTAATAAGCCTATTTAATAAGCCTATTTAATCAGTCTAAGTTGCTGAAATAAGCCTATTTAATAAGCCCAAGTTGCTGAAATAAGCCTATTTAATGAGGCTGTTTAATAAGCCTAAGTTGCTGAAATAAGCCTATTTCATAAGCCTAAGTTGCTGAAATAAGCCTATTTAATAAGTCTAAGTTGCTGAAATAAGCCTATTTAATAAGCCTAAGTTGCTAAAATAAGCCTATTTAATAAGGCTATTTAATAAGCCTAAGTTGCTGAATAAGCCTATTTAATAAGTCTACGTTGCTGAAATAAGGCTATTTAATAAGCCTAAGTTGCTGAAATGAGCCTTTTTAATAAGCCTAAGTTGCTGAAATAAGGCTATTTAATAAGTCTAAGTTGCTGAAATAAGCCTATTTAATAGGCCTATCTAATAAGTCTAAGTTGCAGAAATAAGCATATTTCATAAGCCTATTTAATGAGCCAAAGTTGCTGAAATGTCTATTTAATTAGTCGATTTAATAAGTCTAAGTTGCTAAAATAAGCCTATTTAATAAGGCTATTTAATAAGCCTACGTTGCTGAAAGAAGCCTATTTAAAAAGCCTAAGTTTCTGAACTAAGCCTATTTAAAAAGGTATATTTAATAAGTCTAAGTTTCTGAAATAAACCTATTTAAAAATGCTATTTAATAAGCCTAAGTTGCTGAAATAAACCTGTTTAATAAGGCTATTTAATAAGCATAAGTTGCTGAAATAAGCTTATTTAATAAGCCTAAGTTGCTGAAATAAGCCTATTTAATAAGGCTATTTAATAAGTCTAAGTTGCTGAAATAAACCTATTTAATAAGCCTAAGTTGCTAAAATAAGCCTATTTAATGAGGCTATTTAATAAGTCCATTTAATAAGCCTATTTAATAAGCCTATTTATAAAGTCTATTTAATAAGCATTTTTAATAAGCCTATTTAATAAAGTCTATTTAAATAGGTTTATTAATTAGACTTATTAAATAGACTTATTAAATAAGTCTATTTAATAAGTCTATTTAATAAGTCTAATTAATAAACCTATTTAATAAGTATTTAATGAGCCTATTTATTAAGTCTATTTAATAAGCCTTTTTAATAAGCCTATTTAATAAGTCTATTTAATAAGTCTATTTAATAAGCCTATTTAATGAGTATTTAATGAGCCTATTTAATAAGCCTATTTATTGAGCCTATTTAATAAGCCTATTTATTGAGCCTATTTAATAAGCCTATTTAGTAAGCCTATTTATTGAGCCTATTTATTGAGCCTATTTAATAAGCCTATTTAATAAGCCTATTTAATAAGCCTATTTATTGAGCCTATTTTATAAGTCTATTTAATAAGCCTATTTAATAAGCCTATTTAATAAGTATTTAATGAGCCTATTTAATAAGTGTATTTAATAAGCCTATTTAATAGGCCTATTTAATAAGTCTAAGTTGCTGAAATAAGCTTATTTAATAAGCCTAAGTTGCTGAAATAAGCCTATATAATAAGGCTATTTAATAAGCATAAGTTGCTGAATTAAGCCTATTTAATAAGCCTAAGTTGCTAAAATAAGCCTATTTAATGAGGCTATTTAATAAGTCTATTTAATAAGCCTATTTAATAAGCCTATTTAATAAGCCTATTTAATGAGCCTATTTAATACGCCTATTTAATAAACCTATTTAATAAGTATTTAATGAGCCTATTTAATAAGTCTATTTAATAAGCATTTTTAATAAGCCTATTTAATAAGTCTATTAATAAGCCTATTTAATAAGTCTATTTAATAAGTCTAATTAATAAGCCTATTTAATAAGTATTTAATGAGCCTATTTAATAAGCCTATTTATTGAGCCTATTTAATGAGCCTATTTATTGAGCCTATTTAATAAGCCTATTTGTTGAGCCTATTTAATAAGCCTATTTATTGAGCCCATTTCATACGCCTATTTAATAAGTCTATTTAATACGCCTATTTAATATGCCTATTTAATAAGTCTAAGTTGCTGACATAAGCCTATTTAATAAGCCGAAGTTGCTGAAATAAGGCTATTTAATAAGTCTAAGTTGCTGAAATAAGCATATTTAAAAAGCCTAAGTTGCTAAAATAAGCCTATTTAATGAGGCTATTTAATAAGTCTATTTAATAAGCCTATTTAATAAGCCTGTTTAATAAGCCTATTTAATATGCCTATTTAATAAGTCTATTTAATAAGTCTATTTAATACGCCTATTTAATAAGTATTCAATGAGCCTATTTAATAAGCCTATTTATTGAGCCTATTTAATAAGCCTATTTATTAAGCCTATTTAATAAGTCTATTTAATAAGGCTATTTAATAAGTCTATTTAATAAACCTATTTAATAAGCCTATTTAATAAGCCTATTTAATAAGCCTATTTATTAAGCATATTTGATGAGCCTATTTATAAGCCTATTTATTGAGCCTATTTAATAAGTCTATTTAATAAGCCTGTTTAATAAGCCTATTTAATAAGTATTTAATGAGCCTATTTAATAAGCCTAAGTTGCTGAATAAGCCTATTTAATAAGCCTGAGTTGCTGAAATAAGCCTATTTAATAAGCCTAAGTTGCAGAATAAGCCTATTTAATAAGCCTGAGTTGCTGAAATAAGACTATTTAATAAGCCCAAGTTGCTGAAATAAGCCTATTTAATAAGGCTATTTAATAAGCTTAAGTTGCTGAAATAAGCCTATTTAATAAGTCTAAGTTGCTGAAATAAGCCTATTTAATAAGCCTAAGTTGCTGAATAAGCCTATTTAATAAGCCTAAGTTGCTAAAATAAGCCTATTTAATGAGGCTATTTAATAAGTCTATTTAATAAGCCTGTTTAATAAGCCTATTTAATAGGTATTTAATTAGCCTATTTAATAAGCCTAAGTTGCTGAATAAGCCTATTTAATAAGCCTGAGTTGCAGAAATAAGCCTATTTAATAAGCCTATTTAATAAGCCTAAGTTGCTGAAATGAGCCTATTTAATCAGCGTAAGTTGCTGAAATAAGCCTATTTAATAAGCCCAAGTTGCTAAAAATAAGCCTATTTAATAAGGCTATTTAATAAGCCTAAGTTGCTGAAATAAGCCTATTTAATAAGCCTAAGTTGTTGAAATTAGCCTATTTAATAAGTCTAAGTTGCTGAAATAAGGCTATTTAATAAGGCTATTTAATAAGCCTAAGTTGCTGAAATAAGGCTATTTAATAAGTCTAAGTTGCTGAAATAAGCATATTTAATAAGCCTAAGTTGCTAAAATAAGCCTATTTAATGAGGCTATTTAATAAGTCTATTTAATACGCCTATTTAATAAGCCTATTTAATAAGCCTATTTAATAAGCCTATTTAATAAGTCTATTTAATAAGTCTATTTAATAAGCCTATTTAAAGAGTATTCAATGAGCCTATTTATTAAGCCTATTTATTGAGCCTATTTAATAAGCCTATTTATTAAGCCTATCTAATAAGCCTATTTAATGAGCCTATTTAATAAGTCTATTTAATAAGCCTATTTAATAAGCCTATTTAATAAACATATTTAATAAGCCTATTTATTAAGCCGATTTAATGAGCCTATTTAATAAGCCTATTTATTGAGCCTATTTAATAAGTCTATTTAATAAGCCTATTTAATAAGACTATTTAATAAGTATTTAATAACCCTATTTAATAAGTCTATTTAATAAGCCTATTTAATAGGCCTATTTAATAAGACTAAATTGCTGAAATAAGCCTATTTAATAAGCATAAGTTGCTGAAATAAAGCTATTTAATAAGTCTAAGTTGCTGAAATAATCCTATTTAATAAGCCTAAGTTGCAGAAGTAAGCATATTTCATAAGCCTATTTAATGAGCCTAAGTTGCTGAAATGTCTATTTAACTAGTCGATTTAATAAGTCTAAGTTGCTAAAATAAGCCTATTTAATAAGGCTATTTAATACACCTAAGTTGCTGAAATAAGCCTATTTAATGAGGCTATTTAATGAGCCTAAGTTGCTGAAATAAGCCTATTTAATAAGCCTAAGTTTCTGAACTAAGCCTATTTAAAAAGGTCTATTTAATAAGTCTAAGTTGCTGAAATAAACCTATTTAAAAATGCTATTTAATAAGCCTAAATTGCTGAAATAAACCTGTTTAATAAGGCTATTTAATAAGCATAAGTTGCTGAAATAAGCCTATTTAATAAGCCTAAGTTGCTGAAATAAGCCTATTTAATAAGGCTATTTAATAAGTCTAAGTTGCTGAAATAAACCTATTAAATAAGCCTAAGTTGCTAAAATAAGCCTTTTTAATGAGGCTATTTAATAATTCTATTTAATAAGCCTATTTAATAAGCCTATTTAATAAGCCTATTTAATAAGCCTATTTAATAAGCCTAAGTTGCTGAATAAGCCTATTTAATAAGCCTAAGTTGCTGAAATAAGCCTATTTAATAAGTCTAAGTTGCTAAAATAAGGCTATTTAATAAGCCTAAGTTGCTGAAATAAGCCTATTTAATAAGCCTAAGTTGCTGAAATAAGGCTATTTAATAAGTCTAAGTTGCTGAAATAAGCCTATTTAATAAGTCTAAGTTGCTTAAATAAGGCTATTTAATAAGTCTAAGTTGCTGAAATGAGCCTATTTAATCAGCGTAAGTTGCTGAAATAAGCCTATTTCATAAGCCCAAGTTGCTGAAATAAGCCTATTTAATATGGCTATTTAATAAGCCTAAGTTGCTGAAATAAGCCTATTTAATAAGCGTAATTTGCTGAAATAAGCCTATTTAATAAGTCTAAGTTGCTTAAATAAGGCTATTTAATAAGTCTAAGTTGCTGAAATGAGCCTATTTAATCAGCGTAAGTTGCTGAAATAAGCCTATTTCATAAGCCCAAGTTGCTGAAATAAGCCTATTTAATATGGCTATTTAATAAGCCTAAGTTGCTGAAATAAGCCTATTTAATAAGCGTAATTTGCTGAAATAAGCCTATTTAATAAGCCTAAGTTGCTGAAATAAGCATATTTAATAGGCCTATCTAATAAGTCTAAGTTGCTAAAATAAGCCTATTTAATAAGGCTATTTAATAAGCCTAAGTTCCTGAAATAAGCCTATTTAATGAGGCTATTTAATGAGCCTAAGTTGCTGAAATAAGCCTATTTAATAAGCCTAAGTTTCTGAACTAAGCCTATTTAAAAAGGGCTATTTAATAAGTCTAAGTTGCTGAAATAAACCTATTTAAAAATGCTATTTAATACGCCTAAGTTGCTGAAATAAACCTGATTAATAAGGCTATTTAATAAGCATAAGTTGCTGAAATAAGCCTATTTAATAAGCCTACGTTGCTGAACTAAGCCTATATAAAAAGGTCTATTTAATAAGTCTAAGTTGCTGAAATAAACCTATTTAAAAATGCTATTTAATAAGCCTAAATTGCTGAAATAAACCTGTTTAATAAGGCTATTTAATAAGCATAAGTTGCTGAAATAAGCCTATTTAATAAGCCTAAGTTGCTGAAATAAGCCTATTTAATAAGGCTATTTAATAAGTCTAAGTTGCAGAAATAAACCTATTTAATAATGCTATTTAATACGCCTAAGTTGCTGAAATAAGCATATTTAATAAGCCTAAGTTGCTAAAATAAGCCTATTTAATAGGCCTATCTAATAAGTCTAAGTTGCAGAAATAAGCATATTTCATAAGCCTATTTAATGAGCCTAAGTTGCTGAAATGTCTATTTAATAAGTCGATTTAATAAGTCTAAGTTGCTAAAATAAGCCTATTTAATAAGGCTATTTAATAAGCCTAAGTTGCTGAAATAAGCCTATTTAATAAGGCTATTTAATGAGCCTAAGTTGCTGAAATAAGCATATTTAATGAGCCGAAGTTTCTGAACTAAGCCTATTTAAAAAGGTATATTTAATAAGTCTAAGTTGCTGAAATAAACCTATTTAGAAATGCTACTTAATAAGCCTAAGTTGCTGAAATAAACCTGTTTAATAAGGCTATTTAATAAGTCTAAGTTGCTGAAATAAACCTATTTAAAAAGCCTAAGTTGCTCAAATAAGCCTATTTAATGAGGCTATTTAATACATCTATTTAATAAGCCTATTTAATGAGCCTATTTAATTAGCCTATTTAATAAGCCTATTTAATAAGCCTATTTATTGAGCCTATTTTATAAGCCTATTTAATAAGACTATTTAATAAGCCTATTTATTGAGCCTATTTAATAAGTCTATTTAATAAGCCTATTTAATAGGCCTATTTAATGAGTATTTAATGAGCCTATTTAAGCGGTCTATTTAATAAGCCTATTTAATAGGCCTATTTAATAAGTCTAAGTTGCTGAAATAAGCCTATTTAATAAGCCAAAGTTGCTGAAAAGCCTATTTCATAAGCCTAAGTTGCTGAAATAAGCATTTTAATAAGTCTAAGTTGCTGAAATAAGCCTATTTAATAAACCTAAGTTGCTGAAATAAGCCTAGTTAATAAGGCTATTTAATAAGCCTAAGTTGCTGAATAAGCCTATTTAATAAGTCTAAGTTGCTGAACTAAGGCTATTTAATAAGCCTAAGTTGCTGAAATGAGCCTATTTCATAAGCCTAAGTTGCTGAAATAAGGCTATTTAATAAGTCTAAGTTGCTGAAATAAACCTATTTAATAAGCCTAAGTTGCTGAAATAAGCCTATTTAATAGGCCTATCTAATAAGTCTAAGTTGCAGAAATAAGCATATTTCATAAGCCTATTTAATGAGCCTAAGTTGCTGAAATGTCTATTTAATAAGTCGATTTAATAAGTCTAAGTTGCTAAAATAAGCCTATTTAATAAGGCTATTTAATAAGCCTAAGTTGCTGAAATAAGCCTATTTAATGAGGCTATTTAATGAGCCTAAGTTGCTGAAATAAGCCTATTTAATAAGCCTAAGTTTCTGAACTAAGCCTATTTAAAAAGGTCTATTTAATAAGTCTAAGTTGCTGAAATAAACCTATTTAAAAATGCTATTTAATACGCCTAAGTTGCTGAAATAAACCTGTTTAATAAGGCTATTTAATAAGCATAAGTTGCTGAAATAAGCCTATTTAATAAGCCGAAGTTGCTGAAATAAGCCTATTTAATAAGGCTATTTAATAAGTCTAAGTTGCAGAAATAAACCTATTTATTAATGCTATTTAATACGCCTAAGTTGCTAAAATATGCCTATTTAATAGGCCTATCTAATAAGTCTAAGTTGCAGAAATAAGCATATTTCATAAGCATATTTAATGAGCCTAAGTTGCTGAAATGTCTATTTAATAAGTCGATTTAATAAGTCTAAGTTGCTAAAATAAGCCTATTTAATAAGGCTATTTAATAATCCTAAGTTGCTGAAATAAGCCTATTTAATAAGGCTATTTAATGAGCCTAAGTTGCTGAAATAAGCCTATTTTAAAAGCCTAAGTTTCTGAACTAAGCCTATTTAAAAAGGTATATTTAATAAGTCTAAGTTGCTGAAATAAACCTATTTAAAAATGCTATTTAATAAGCCTAAGTTGCTGAAATAACCCTGTTTAATAAGGCTATTTAATAAGCGTAAGTTGCTGAAATAAGCCTATTTAATAAGCCTAAGTTGCTGAAATAAGCCTATTTAATAAGGCTATTTAATAAGTCTAAGTTGCTGAAATAAGCCTATTTAATAAGCCTAAGTTGCTAAAATAAGCCTATTTAATTAGGCTATTTAATAAGTCCATTTAATAAGCCTTATTAATAAGCCTATTTAATAAGCCTATTTAATAAGTCTATTTAATAAGTCTATTTAATAAGCCTATTTAAAGAGTATTCAATGAGCCTATTTATTAAGCCTATTTATTGAGCCTATTTAATAAGCCTATTTATTAAGCCTATTTAATAAGCCTATTTAATAGGCCTATTTAATAAGTCTATTTAATAAGCCTAATTAATAAGCCTATTTAATGAACATATTTAATAAGCCTATTTATTAAGCCGATTTAATGAGCCTATTTAATAAGCCTATTTATTGAGCCTATTTAATAAGTGTCTTTTCAATAAGCCTGTTTAATAAGCCTATTTAATAAGTATTTAATGAGCCTATTTAATAAGCCTAAGTTGCTGAATAAGCCTATTTAATAAGCCTAAGTTTCTGAAATAAGTCTATTTAATATTCCTATTTAATAAGCCTAAGTTGCTGAATAAGCCTATTTTTATTAAGCCTAAGTTGCTGAAATAAGCCTATTTAATAAGCCCAAGTTGCTGAAATAAGCCTGTTTAATAAGGCTATTTAATAAGCCTAAGTTGCTGAAATAAGCCTATTTAATAAGCGTAAGTTGCTGAAATAAGGCTATTTAATAAGTCTAAGTTGCTGAAATAAGCCTATTTAATAAGCCTAAGTTGCTGAAATGAGCCTATTTAATAAGCCTAAGTTGCTGAAATAAGCCTACTTAATAGGCCTATCTAATAAGTCTAAGTTGCAGAAATAAGCATATTTCATAAGCCAATTTAATGAGCCTAAGTTGCTGCAATGTCTATTTAACTAGTCGATTTAATAAGTCTAAGTTGCTAAAATAAGCCTATTTAATAAGGCTATTTAATAAACCTAAGTTGCTGAAATAAGCCTATTTAATGAGGCTATTTAATGAGCCTAAGTTGCTGAAACAAGCCTATTTAATAAACCTAAGTTTCTGAACTAAGCCTATTTAAAAATGTCTATTTAATAAGCCCAAGTTGCTGAAATAAACCTGTTTAATAAGGCTATTTAATAAGCATAAGTTGCTGAAATAAGCCTATTTAATAAGCCTAAGCTGCTGAAATAAGCCTATTTAATAAGGCTATTTAATAAGTCTAAGTTGCTGAAATAAACCTATTTAATAAGCCTAAGTTGCTAAAATAAGCCTATTTAATGAGGCTATTTAATAAGTCTATTTAATAAGCCTATTTAATACGCCTATTTAATAAGCCTATTTAATAAGCCTATTTAATAAGCCTAAGTTGCTGAATAAGCCTATCTAATAAGCCTAAGTTGCTGAAATAAGCCTATTTAATAAGTCTAAGTTGCTGAAATAAGGCTATTTAATAAGCCTAAGTTGCTGAAATAAGCCTATTTAATAAGCCTAAGTTGCTGAAATAAGGCTATTTAATAAGTCTAAGTTGCTGAAATAAGCCTATTTAATAAGCCTATGTTGCTGAAATAAGTATATTTAATGAGCATAAGTTGCTGAAATAAGCCTATTTAATAAGTCTAAGTTGCTGAAATAAGGCTATTTAATAAGTCTAAGTTGCTGAAATGAGCCTATTTAATCAGCGTAAGTTGCTGAAATAAGCCTATTTAATAAGCCCAAGTTGCTGAAATAAGCCTATTTAATAAGGCTATTTAATAAGCCTAAGTTGCTGAAATAAGCCTATTTAATAAGCGTAATTTGCTGAAATAAGGCCATTTAATAAGTCTAAGTTGCTGAAATAAGCCTATTTAATAAGCCTAAGTTGCTGAAATAAACCTATTGAATAAGCCTAAGTTGCTGAAATAAGCCTATTTAATAGGCCTATCTAATAAGTCTAAGTTGCAGAAATAAGCATATTTCATAAGCCTATTTAATGAGCCTAAGTTGCTGAAATGTCTATTTAATAAGTCGATTTAATAAGTCTAAGTTGCTAAAATAAGCCTATTTAAAAAGGCTATTTAATAAGCCTAAGTTGCTGAAATAAGCCTATTTAATGAGGCTATTTAATGAGCCTAAGTTGCTGAAATAAGCCTATTTAATAAGCCTAAGTTTCTGAACTAAGCCTATTTAAAAAGGTCTATTTAATAAGTCTAAGTTGCTGAAATAAACTTATTAAAAAATGCTATTTAATAAGCCTAAATTGCTGAAATAAACCTGTTTAATAAGGCTATTTAATAAGCATAAGTTGCTGAAATAAGCCTATTTAATAAGCCTAAGTTGCTGAAATAAGCCTATTTAATAAGGCTATTTAATAAGTCTAAGTTGCAGAAATAAACCTATTTAATAATGCTATTTAATACGCCTAAGTTGCTGAAATAAGCCTATTTAATAGGCCTATCTAATAAGTCTAAGTTGCAGAAATAAGCATATTTCATAAGCCTATTTAATGAGCCTAAGTTGCTGAAATGTCTATTTAATAAGTCGATTTAATAAGTCTAAGTTGCTAAAATAAGCCTATTTAATACGGCTATTTAATAAGCCTAAGTTGCTGAAATAAGCCTATTTAATAAGGCTATTTAATGAGCCTAAGTTGCTGAAATAAGCCTATTTAATAAGCCGAAGTTTCTGAACTAAGCCTATTTAATAAGGCTATTTAATAAGTCTAAGTTGCTGAAATAAGCCTATTTAATAAGCCTAAGTTGCTAAAATAAGCCTATTTAATGAGGCTATTTAATAAGTCCATTTAATAAGCCTATTTAATAAGCCTATTTAATAAGCCTATTTAATAAGCCTATTTAATAAGTCTATTTAATAAGTCTATTTAATAAGCCTATTTAAAGAGTATTCAATGAGCCTATTTATTAAGCCTATTTATTGAGCCTACTTAATAAGCCTATTTATTAAGCCTATTTAATACGCCTATTTAATAAGCCTATTTAATAAGTCTATTTAATAAGCCTATTTAATAAGCCTATTTAATACACATATTTAATAAGCCTATTTATTAAGCCGATTTAATTAGCCTATTTAATAAGCCTATTTATTGAGCCTATTTAATAAGTCTATTTAATAAGCCTGTTTAATAAGACTATTTAAAATGTATTTAATGAGCCTATTTAAGAAGCCTAAGTTGCTGAATAAGCCTATTTAATAAGCCTACGTTGCTGAAATAAGTCTATTTAATAAGCCTATGTAATAAGCCTAAGTTGCTGAATAAACCTATTTTTATTAAGCCTAAGTTGCTGAAATAAGCATATTTAATAAGCCCAAGTTGCTGAAATAAGCCTATTTAATAAGGCTATTTAATAAGCCTAAGTTGCTGAAATAAGCCTATTTAATAAGCGTAAGTTGCTGAAATAAGGCTATTTAATAAGTCTAAGTTGCTGAAATAAGCCTATTTAATAAGCCTAAGTTGCTGAAATAAGCCTATTTAATAAGCCAAAGTTGCTGAAAAAAGCCTATTTAACAGGCCTATCTAATAAGTCTAAGTTGCAGAAATAAGCATATTTCATAAGCCTATTTAATGAGCCTAAGTTGCTGAAATGTCTATTTAACTAGTCGATTTAATAAGTCTAAGTTGCTAAAATAAGCCTATTTAATAAGGCTATTTAATAAACCTAAGTTGCTGAAATAAGCCTATTTAATGAGGCTATTTAATGAGCCTAAGTTGCTGAAATAAGCCTATTTTATAAGCCTAAGTTTCTTAACTAAGCCTATTTAAAAAGGTCTATTTAATAAGTCTAAGTTGCTGAAATAAACCTATTTAAAAATGCTATTTAATACGCTTAAGTTGCTGAAATAAACCTGATTAATAAGGCTATTTAATAAGTCTAAGTTGCTGAAATAAACCTGATTAATAAGGCTATTTAATAAGCATAAGTTGGTGAAATAATCCTATTTAATAAGCCTACGTTGCTGAACTAAGCCTATTTAATAAGCCTAAGTTGCTGAAATAAGCCTATTTAATAAGGCTATTTAATAAGCCTAAGTTGCTGAATAAGCCTATTTAATAAGTCTAAGTTGCTGAACTAAGGCTATTTAATAAGCCTAAGTTGCTGAAATGAGCCTATTTAATAAGCCTAAGTTGCTGAAATAAGGCTATTTAATAAGCCTAAGTTGCTAAAATAAGCCTATTTAATGAGGCTATTTAATAAGTCCATTTAATAAGCCTATTTAATAAGCCTATTTAATAAGCCTATTTAATAAGCCTATTTAATAAGTCTATTTAATAAGTCTATTTAATAAGCCTATTTAAAGAGTATTCAATGAGCCTATTTATTAAGCCTATTTATTGAGCCTACTTAATAAGCCTATTTATTAAGCCTATTTAATATGCCTTTTTAATAAGCCTATTTAATAAGTCTATTTAATGAGCCTATTTGATAAGCCTATTTAATACACATATTTAATAAGCCTATTTATTAAGCCGATTTAATGAGCCTATTTAATAAGCCTATTTATTGAGCCTATTTAATAAGTCTATTTAATAAGCCTGTTTAATAAGACTATTTGAAAAGTATTTAATGAGCCTATTTAAGAAGCCTAAGTTGCTGAATAAGCCTATTTAATAAGCCTACGTTGCTGAAATAAGTCTATTTAATAAGCCTATGTAATAAGCCTAAGTTGCTGAATAAACATATTTTTATTAAGCCTAAGTTGCTGAAATAAGCCTATTTAATAAGCCCAAGTTGCTGAAATAAGCCTATTTAATAAGGCTATTTAATAAGCCTAAGTTGCTGAAATAAGCCTATTTAATAAGCGTAAGTTGCTGAAATAAGGCTATTTAATAAGTCTAAGTTGCTGAAATAAGCCTATTTAATAAGCCTAAGTTGCTGAAATAAGCCTATTTAATAAGCCAAAGTTGCTGAAAAAAGCCTATTTAACAGGCCTATCTAATAAGTCTAAGTTGCAGAAATAAGCATATTTCATAAGCCTATTTAATGAGCCTAAGTTGCTGAAATGTCTATTTAACTAGTCGATTTAATAAGTCTAAGTTGCTAAAATAAGCCTATTTAATAAGGCTATTTAATAAACCTAAGTTGCTGAAATAAGCCTATTTAATGAGGCTATTTAATGAGCCTAAGTTGCTGAAATAAGCCTATTTTATAAGCCTAAGTTTCTTAACTAAGCCTATTTAAAAAGGTCTATTTAATAAGTCTAAGTTGCTGAAATAAACCTATTTAAAAATGCTATTTAATACGCTTAAGTTGCTGAAATAAACCTGATTAATAAGGCTATTTAATAAGTCTAAGTTGCTGAAATAAACCTGATTAATAAGGCTATTTAATAAGCAAAAGTTGGTGAAATAATCCTATTTAATAAGCCTACGTTGCTGAACTAAGCCTATTTAATAAGCCTAAGTTGCTGAAATAAGCCTATTTAATAAGGCTATTTAATAAGCCTAAGTTGCTGAATAAGCCTATTTAATAAGTCTAAGTTGCTGAACTAAGGCTATTTAATAAGCCTAAGTTGCTGAAATGAGCTTATTTAATAAGCCTAAGTTGCTGAAATAAGGCTAGTTAATAAGTCTAAGTTGCTGAAATAAACCTATTTAATAAGTCTAAGTTGCAGAAATAAGCATATTTCATAAGCCTATTTAATGAGCCTAAGTTGCTGAAATCTATATTTAATAAGTCGATTTAATAAGTCTAAGTTGCTAAAATAAGCCTATTTAATAAGGCTATTTAATAAGCCTAAGTTGCTGAAATAAGCCTATTTAATGAGGCTATTTAATGAGCCTAAGTTGCTGAAATAAGCCTATTTAATAAGCCTAAGTTTCTGAACTAAGCCTATTTAAAAAGGTCTATTTAATAAGTCTAAGTTGCTGAAATAAACCTGATTAATAAGGCTATTTAATAAGCATAAGTTGCTGAAATAAGCCTATTTAATAAGCCTACGTTGCTGAACTAAGCCTATATAAAACGGTCTATTTAATAAGTCTAAGTTGCTGAAATAAACCTATTTAAAAATGCTATTTAATAAGCCTAAATTGCTGAAATAAACCTGTTTAATAAGGCTATTTAATAAGCATAAGTTGCTGAAATAAGCCTATTTAATAAGCCTAAGTTGCTGAAATAAGCCTATTTAATAATGCTATTTAATATGCCTAAGTTGCTGAAATAAGCATATTTAATAAGCATAAGTTGCTAAAATAAGCCTATTTAATAGGCCTATCTAATAAGTCTAAGTTGCAGAAATAAGCATATTTCATAAGCCTATTTAATGAGCCTAAGTTGCTGAAATAAACCTATTGAATAAGTCTAAGTTGCTGAAATAAGGCTATTTAATAAGTCTATGTTGCTGAAATGAGCCTATTTAATCAGCGTAAGTTGCTGAAATAAGCCTATTTAATAAGCCCAAGTTGCTGAAATAAGCCTATTTAATAAGGCTATTTAATAAGCCTAAGTTGCTGAAATAAGCCTATTTAATAAGCGTAATTTGCTGAAATAAGGCTACTTAATAAGTCTAAGTTGCTGAAATAAGCCTATTTAATAAGCCTAAGTTGCTGAAATAAGCCTATTTAATAAGCCTAAGTTGCTGAAATAAGCCTATTTAATAGGCCTATCTAATAAGTCTAAGTTGCAGAAATAAGCATATTTCATAAGCCTATTTAATGATCCTAAGTTGCTGAAATGTCTATTTAATAAGTCGATTTAATAAGTCTAAGTTGCTAAAATAAGCCTATTTAATAAGGCTATTTAATAAGCCTAAGTTGCTGAAATAAGCCTATTTAATGAGGCTATTTAATGAGCCTAAGTTGCTGAAATAAGCCTATTTTATAAGCCTAAGTTTCTGAACTAAACCTATTTAAAAAGGTCTATTTAATAAGTCTAAGTTGCTGAAATAAACCTATTTAAAAATGCTATTTAATACGCCTAAGTTGCTGAAATAAACCTGATTAATAAGGCTATTTAATAAGCATAAGTTGCTGAAATAAGCCTATTTAATAAGCCTACGTTGCTGAACTAAGCCTATATAAAAAGGTCTATTTAATAAGTCTAAGTTGCTGAAATAAACCTATTTAAAAATGCTATTTAATACGCTTAAGTTGCTGAAATAAACCTGATTAATAAGGCTATTTAATAAGCATAAGTTGCTGAAATATGCCTATTTAATAAGACTACGTTGCTGAACTAAGCCTATATAAAAAAGTCTATTTAATAAGTCTAAGTTGCTGAAATAAACCTATTTAAAAATGCTATTTAATAAGCCTAAATTGCTGAAATAAACCTGTTTAATAAGGCTATTTAATAAGCATAAGTTGCTGAAATAAGCCTATTTAATAAGCCTAAGCTGCTGAAATAAGCCTATTTAATAAGGCTATTTAATAAGTCTAAGTTGCTGAAATAAACCTATTTAATAAGCCTAAGTTGCTAAAATAAGCCTATTTAATGAGGCTATTTAATAAGTCTATTTAATAAGCCTATTTAATAAGCCTATTTAATAAGCCTATTTAATAAGCCTAAGTTGCTGAATATGCCTATTTAATAAGCCTAAGTTGCTGAAATAAGCCTATTTTATAAGCCTAAGTTTCTTAACTAAGCCTATTTAAAAAGGTCTATTTAATAAGTCTAAGTTGCTGAAATAAACCTATTTAAAAATGCTATTTAATACGCTTAAGTTGCTGAAATAAACCTGATTAATAAGGCTATTTAATAAGTCTAAGTTGCTGAAATAAACCTGATTAATAAGGCTATTTAATAAGCATAAGTTGGTGAAATAATCCTATTTAATAAGCCTACGTTGCTGAACTAAGCCTATTTAATAAGCCTAAGTTGCTGAAATAAGCCTATTTAATAAGGCTATTTAATAAGCCTAAGTTGCTGAATAAGCCTATTTAATAAGTCTAAGTTGCTGAACTAAGGCTATTTAATAAGCCTAAGTTGCTGAAATGAGCCTATTTAATAAACCTAAGTTGCTGAAATAAGGCTATTTAATAAGCCTAAGTTGCTAAAATAAGCCTATTTAATGAGGCTATTTAATAAGTCCATTTAATAAGCCTATTTAATAAGCCTATTTAATAAGCCTATTTAATAAGCCTATTTAATAAGTCTATTTAATAAGTCTATTTAATAAGCCTATTTAAAGAGTATTCAATGAGCCTATTTATTAAGCCTATTTATTGAGCCTACTTAATAAGCCTATTTATTAAGCCTATTTAATATGCCTATTTAATAAGCCTATTTAATAAGTCTATTTAATGAGCCTATTTGATAAGCCTATTTAATACACATATTTAATAAGCCTATTTATTAAGCCGATTTAATGAGCCTATTTAATAAGCCTATTTATTGAGCCTATTTAATAAGTCTATTTAATAAGCCTGTTTAATAAGACTATTTAAAAAGTATTTAATGAGCCTATTTAAGAAGCCTAAGTTGCTGAATAAGCCTATTTAATAAGCCTACGTTGCTGAAATAAGTCTATTTAATAAGCCTATGTAATAAGCCTAAGTTGCTGAATAAACCTATTTTTATTAAGCCTAAGTTGCTGAAATAAGCCTATTTAATAAGCCCAAGTTGCTGAAATAAGCCTATTTAATAAGGCTATTTAATAAGCCTAAGTTGCTGAAATAAGCCTATTTAATAAGCGTAAGTTGCTGAAATAAGGCTATTTAATAAGTCTAAGTTGCTGAAATAAGCCTATTTAATAAGCCTAAGTTGCTGAAATAAGCCTATTTAATAAGCCAAAGTTGCTGAAAAAAGCCTATTTAACAGGCCTATCTAATAAGTCTAAGTTGCAGAAATAAGCATATTTCATAAGCCTATTTAATGAGCCTAAGTTGCTGAAATGTCTAATTAACTAGTCGATTTAATAAGTCTAAGTTGCTAAAATAAGCCTATTTAATAAGGCTATTTAATAAACCTAAGTTGCTGAAATAAGCCTATTTAATGAGGCTATTTAATGAGCCTAAGTTGCTGAAATAAGCCTATTTTATAAGCCTAAGTTTATTAACTAAGCCTATTTAAAAAGGGCTATTTAATAAGTCTAAGTTGCTGAAATAAACCTATTTAAAAATGCTATTTAATACGCTTAAGTTGCTGAAATAAACCTGATTAATAAGGCTATTTAATAAGTCTAAGTTGCTGAAATAAACCTGATTAATAAGGCTATTTAATAAGCATAAGTTGGTGAAATAATCCTATTTAATAAGCCTACGTTGCTGAACTAAGCCTATTTAATAAGCCTAAGTTGCTGAAATAAGCCTATTTAATAAGGCTATTTAATAAGCCTAAGTTGCTGAATAAGCCTATTTAATAAGTCTAAGTTGCTGAACTAAGGCTATTTAATAAGCCTAAGTTGCTGAAATGAGCTTATTTAATAAGCCTAAGTTGCTGAAATAAGGCTAGTTAATAAGTCTAAGTTGCTGAAATAAACCTATTTAATAAGTCTAAGTTGCAGAAATAAGCATATTTCATAAGCCTATTTAATGAGCCTAAGTTGCTGAAATCTATATTTAATAAGTCGATTTAATAAGTCTAAGTTGCTAAAATAAGCCTATTTAATAAGGCTATTTAATAAGCCTAAGTTGCTGAAATAAGCCTATTTAATGAGGCTATTTAATGAGCCTAAGTTGCTGAAATAAGCCTATTTAATAAGCCTAAGTTTCTGAACTAAGCCTATTTAAAAAGGTCTATTTAATAAGTCTAAGTTGCTGAAATAAACCTGATTAATAAGGCTATTTAATAAGCATAAGTTGCTGAAATAAGCCTATTTAATAAGCCTACGTTGCTGAACTAAGCCTATATAAAACGGTCTATTTAATAAGTCTAAGTTGCTGAAATAAACCTATTTAAAAATGCTATTTAATAAGCCTAAATTGCTGAAATAAACCTGTTTAATAAGGCTATTTAATAAGCATAAGTTGCTGAAATAAGCCTATTTAATAAGCCTAAGTTGCTGAAATAAGCCTATTTAATAATGCTATTTAATATGCCTAAGTTGCTGAAATAAGCATATTTAATAAGCATAAGTTGCTAAAATAAGCCTATTTAATAGGCCTATCTAATAAGTCTAAGTTGCAGAAATAAGCATATTTCATAAGCCTATTTAATGAGCCTAAGTTGCTGAAATAAGCCTATTTAATAAGCCGAAGTTTCTGAACTAAGCCTATTTAATAAGGCTATTTAATAAGTCTAAGTTGCTGAAATAAGCCTATTTAATAAACCTAAGTTGCTAAAATGAGCCTATTTAATGAGGCTATTTAATAAGTCCATTTAATAAGCCTATTTAATAAGCCTATTTAATAAGCCTATTTAATAAGCCTATTTAATAAGTCTATTTAATAAGTCTATTTAATAAGCCTATTTAAAGAGTATTCAATGAGCCTATTTATTAAGCCTATTTATTGAGCCTATTTAATAAGCCTATTTATTAAGCCTATTTAATAAGCCTATTTAATAAGCCTATTTAATACACATATTTAATAAGCCTATTTATTAAGCCGATTTAATGAGCCTATTTAATAAGCCTATTTATTGAGCCTATTTAATAAGTTTATTTAATAAGCCTGTTTAATAAGCCTATTTATAAAGTATTTAATGAGCCTATTTAAGAAGCCTAAGTTGCTGAATAAGCCTATTTAATAAGCCTACGTTGCTGAAATAAGTATATTTAATAAGCCTATTTAATAAGCCTAAGTTGCTGAATAAGCCTATTTTTATTAAGCCTAAGTTGCTGAAATAAGCCTATTTAATAAGCCCAAGTTGCTGAAATAAGCCTATTTAATAAGGCTATTTAATAAGCCTAAGTTGCTGAAATAAGCCTATTTAATAAGCGTAAGTTGCTGAAATAAGGCTATTTAATAAGTCTAAGTTGCTGAAATAAGCCTATTTAATAAGCCTAAGTTGCTGAAATAAGCCTATTTAATAAGCCTAAGTTGCTGAAAAAAGCCTATTTAGCAGGCCTATCTAATAAGTCTAAGTTGCAGAAATAAGCATATTTCATAAGCCTATTTAATGAGCCTAAGTTGCTGAAATGTCTATTTAACTAGTCGATTTAATAAGTCTAAGTTGCTAAAATAAGCCTATTTAATAAGGCTATTTAATAAACCTAAGTTGCTGAAATAAGTCTATTTAATGAGGCTATTTAATGAGCCTAAGTTGCTGAAATAAGCCTATTTAATAAGCCTAAGTTTCTGAACTAAGCCTATTTAAAAAGGTCTATTTAATAAGTCTAAGTTGCTGAAATAAACCTATTTAAAAATGCTATTTAATACGCTTAAGTTGCTGAAATAAACCTGATTAATAAGGCTATTTAATAAGCATAAGTTGCTGAAATAAGCCTATTTAATAAGACTACGTTGCTGAACTAAGCCTATATAAAAAAAGTCTATTTAATAAGTCTAAGTTGCTGAAATAAACCTATTTAAAAATGCTATTTAATAAGCCTAAATTGCTGAAATAAACCTGTTTAATAAGGCTATTTAATAAGCATAAGTTGCTGAAATAAGCCTATTTAATAAGCCTAAGCTGCTGAAATAAGCCTATTTAATAAGGCTATTTAATAAGTCTAAGTTGCTGAAATAAACCTATTTAATAAGCCTAAGTTGCTAAAATAAGCCTATTTAATGATGCTATTTAATAAGTCTATTTAATAAGCCTATTTAATAAGCCTATTTAATAAGCCTATTTAATAAGCCTAAGTTGCTGAATATGCCTATTTAATAAGCCTAAGTTGCTGAAATAAGCCAATTTAATAAATCTAAGTTGCTGAAATAAGGCTATTTAATAAGCCTAAGTTGCTGAAATAAGCCTATTTAATAAGCCTAAGTTGCTGAAATAAGGCTATTTAATAAGTCTAAGTTGCTGAAATAAGCCTATTTAATAAGCCTATGTTGCTGAAATAAGTATATTTAATGAGCATAAGTTGCTGAAATAAACCTATTGAATAAGTCTAAGTTGCTGAAATAAGGCTATTTAATAAGTCTATGTTGCTGAAATGAGCCTATTTAATCAGCGTAAGTTGCTGAAATAAGCCTATTTAATAAGCCCAAGTTGCTGAAATAAGCCTATTTAATAAGGCTATTTAATAAGCCTAAGTTGCTGAAATAAGCCTATTTAATAAGCGTAATTTGCTGAAATAAGGCTACTTAATAAGTCTAAGTTGCTGAAATAAGCCTATTTAATAAGCCTAAGTTGCTGAAATAAGCCTATTTAATAAGCCTAAGTTGCTGAAATAAGCCTATTTAATAGGCTTATCTAATAAGTCTAAGTTGCAGAAATAAGCATATTTCATAAGCCTATTTAATGATCCTAAGTTGCTGAAATGTCTATTTAATAAGTCGATTTAATAAGTCTAAGTTGCTCAAATAAGCCTATTTAATAAGGCTATTTAATAAGCCTAAGTTGCTGAAATAAGCCTATTTAATGAGGCTATTTAATGAGCCTAAGTTGCTGAAATAAGCCTATTTAATAAGCCTAAGTTTCTGAAATAAGCCTATTTAAAAAGGTCTATTTAATAAGTCTAAGTTGCTGAAATAAACCTATTTAAAAATGCTATTTAATACGCCTAAGTTGCTGAAATAAACCTGATTAATAAGGCTATTTAATAAGCATAAGTTGCTGAAATAAGCCTATTTAATAAGCCTACGTTGCTGAACTAAGCCTATATAAAAAGGTCTATTTAATAAGTCTAAGTTGCTGAAATAAACCTATTTAAAAATGCTATTTAATACGCTTAAGTTGCTGAAATAAACCTGATTAATAAGGCTATTTAATAAGCATAAGTTGCTGAAATAAGCCTATTTAATAAGACTACGTTGCTGAACTAAGCCTATATAAAAAAGTCTATTTAATAAGTCTAAGTTGCTGAAATAAACCTATTTAAAAATGCTATTTAATAAGCCTAAATTGCTGAAATAAACCTGTTTAATAAGGCTATTTAATAAGCATAAGTTGCTGAAATAAGCCTATTTAATAAGCCTAAGCTGCTGAAATAAGCCTATTTAATAAGGCTATTTAATAAGTCTAAGTTGCTGAAATAAACCTATTTAATAAGCCTAAGTTGCTAAAATAAGCCTATTTAATGAGGCTATTTAATAAGTCTATTTAATAAGCCTATTTAATAAGCCTATTTAATAAGCCTATTTAATAAGCCTAAGTTGCTGAATATGCCTATTTAATAAGCCTAAGTTGCTGAAATAAGCCAATTTAATAAATCTAAGTTGCTGAAATAAGGCTATTTAATAAGCCTAAGTTGCTGAAATAAGCCTATTTAATAAGCCTAAGTTGCTGAAATAAAGCTATTTAATAAGTCTAAGTTGCTGAAATAAGCCTATTTAATAAGCCTATGTTGCTGAAATAAGTATATTTAATGAGCATAAGTTGCTGAAATAAACCTATTGAATAAGTCTAAGTTGCTGAAATAAGGCTATTTAATAAGTCTATGTTGCTGAAATGAGCCTATTTAATCAGCGTAAGTTGCTGAAATAAGCCTATTTAATAAGCCCAAGTTGCTGAAATAAGCCTATTTAATAAGGCTATTTAATAAGCCTAAGTTGCTGAAATAAGCCTATTTAATAAGCGTAATTTGCTGAAATAAGGCTACTTAATAAGTCTAAGTTGCTGAAATAAGCCTATTTAATAAGCCTAAGTTGCTGAAATAAGCCTATTTAATAAGCCTAAGTTGCTGAAATAAGCCTATTTAATAGGCCTATCTAATAAGTCTAAGTTGCAGAAATAAGCATATTTCATAAGCCTATTTAATGATCCTAAGTTGCTGAAATGTCTATTTAATAAGTCGATTTAATAAGTCTAAGTTGCTAAAATAAGCCTATTTAATAAGGCTATTTAATAAGCCTAAGTTGCTGAAATAAGCCTATTTAATGAGGCTATTTAAGGAGCCTAAGTTGCTGAAATAAGCCTATTTAATAAGCCTAAGTTTCTGAACTAAGCCTATTTAAAAAGGTCTATTTAATAAGTCTAAGTTGCTGAAATAAACCTATTTAAAAATGCTATTTAATACGCCTAAGTTGCTGAAATAAACCTGATTAATAAGGCTATTTAATAAGCATAAGCTGCTGAAATAAGCCTATTTAATAAGCCTACGTTGCTGAACTAAGCCTATATAAAAAGGTCTATTTAATAAGTCTAAGTTGCTGAAATAAACCTATTTAAAAATGCTATTTAATAAGACTAAATTGCTGAAATAAACCTGTTTAATAAGGCTATTTAATAAGCATAAGTTGCTTAAATAAGCCTATTTAATAAGCCTAAGTTGCTGAAATAAGCCTATTTAATAAGGCTATTTAATGAGTCTAAGTTGCTGAAATAAACCTATTTAATAAGCCTAAGTTGCTAAAATAAGCCTATTTAATGAGGCTATTTAATCAGTCTATTTAATAAGCCTATTTAATACGCCTATTTAATAAGCCTATTTAATAAGCCTATTTAATAAGCCTAAGTTGCTGAATAAGCCTATTTAATAAGCCTAAGTTGCTGAAATAAGCCTATTTAATAAGTCTAAGTTGCTGAAATAAGGCTATTTAATAAGCCTAAGTTGCTGAAATAAGCCTATTTAATAAGCCTAAGTTGCTGAAATAAGGCTATTTAATAAGTCTAAGTTGCTGAAATAAGCCTATTTAATAAGCCTATGTTGCTGAAATAAGTATATTTAATGAGCATAAGTTGCCGAAATAAACCTATTTAATAAGTCTAAGTTGCTGAAATAAGGCTATTTAATAAGTCTAAGTTGCTGAAATGAGCCTATTTAATCAGCATAAGTTGCTGAAATAAGCCTTTTTAATAAGCCCAAGTTGCTGAAATAAGCCTATTTAATAGGCCTATTTAATAAGCCTAAGTTGCTGAATAAGCCTATTTAATAAGCCTAAGTTGCTGAAATAAGCCTATTTAATAAGCGTAATTTGCTGAAATAAGGCTATTTAATAAGTCTAAGTTGCTGAAATAAGCCTATTTAATAAGCCTAAGTTGCTGAAATAAGCCTATTTAATAGACCTAAGTTGCTGAAATAAGCCTATTTAATAGGCCTATCTAATAAGTCTAAGTTGCAGAAATAAGCATATTTCATAAGCCTATTTAATGAGCCTAAGTTGCTGAAATGTCTATTTAATAAGTCGATTTAATAGGTCTAAGTTGCTAAAATAAGCCTATTTAATAAGGCTATTTAATAAGCCTAAGTTGCTGAAATAAGCGTATTTAATGAGGCTATTTAATGAGCCTAAGTTGCTGAAATAAGCCTATTTAATAAGCCTAAGTTTCTGAACTAAGGCTATTTAAAAAGGTCTATTTAATAAGTCTAAGTTGCTGAAATAAACCTATTTAAAATGCTATTTAATACGCCTAAGTTGCTGAAATAAACCTGATTAATAAGGCTATTTAATAAGCATAAGTTGCTGAAATAAGCCTATTTAATAGGCCTACGTTGCTGAACTAAGCCTACAAAAAACGGTCTATTTAATAAGTCTAAGTTGCTGAAATAAACCTATTTAAAAATGCTATTTAATAAGCCTAAATTGGTGAAATAAACCTGTTTAATAAGGCTATTTAAATAAGCATAAGTTGCTGAAATAAGCCTATTTAATAAGCCTAAGTTGCTGAAATAAGCCTATTTAATAAGGCTATTTAATAAGTCTAAGTTGCAGAAATAAACCTATTTAATAATGGTATTTAATACGCCTAAGTTGCTGAAATAAGCATATCTAATAAGCCTAAGTTGCTAAAATAAGCCTATTTAATAGGCCTATCTAATAAGTCTAAGTTGCAGAAATAAGCATATTTCATAAGCCTATTTAATGAGCCTAAGTTGCTGAAATGTCTATTTAATAAGTCGATTTAATAAGTCTAAGTTGCTAAAATAAGCCTATTTAATAAGGCTATTTAATAAGCCTAAGTTGCTGAAATAAACCTGTTTAATAAGGCTATTTAATAAGCATAAGTTGCTGAAATAAGCCTATTTAATAAGCCTAAGTTGCTGAAATAAGCCTATTTAATAAGGCTATTTAATAAGTCTAAGTTGCTGAAATAAACCTATTTAAAAAGCCTACTTTGCTCAAATAAGCCTATTTAATGAGGCTATTTAATAAGTCTATTTAATAAGCCTATTTAATATGCCTATTTAATAAGCCTATTTAATAAGCCTATTTAATGAGCCTATTTAATAAGCCTATTTAATAAGCCTATTTATTGAGCCTATTTAATGAGCCTATTTAATAAGCCTATTTAATAAGCCTATTTATTGAGCCTATTTAATAAGTCTATTTAATAAGCCTATTTAATAATCCTATTTAATGAGTATTTAATGAGCCTATTTAATCAGTCTATTTAATAAGCCTATTTAATACGCCTATTTAATAAGTCTAAGTTGCTGAAATAAGCCTATTTAATAAGCCTAAGTTGCTGAAAAGCCTATTTAATAAGCCTAAGTTGCTGAAATAAGCCTTTTTAATAAGGCTATTTAATAAGCCTAAGTTGCTGAATAAGCCTATTTAATAAGTCTAAGTTGCTGAACTAAGGCTATTTAATAAGACTAAGTTGCTGAAATGAGCCTATTTAATAAGCCTAAGTTGCTGAAATAAGGCTATTTAATAAGTCTCAGTTGCTGAAATAAACCTATTTAATAAGCCTAAGTTGCTGAAATAAGCCTATTTAATATGCCTATCTAATAAGTCTAAGTTGCAGAAATAAGCATATTTCATAAGCCTATTTAATGAGCCTAAGTTGCTGAAATCTATATTTAATAAGTCGATTTAATAAGTCTAAGTTGCTAAAATAAGCCTATTTAATAAGGCTATTTAATAAGCCTAAGTTGCTGAAATAAGCCTATTTAATAAGGCTATTTAATGAGCCTAAGTTGCTGAAATAAGCCTATTTAATAAGCCTAAGTTTCTGAACTAAGGCTATTTAAAAAGGTCTATTTAATAAGTCTAAGTTGCAGAAATAAGCATATTTCATAAGCCTATTTAATGAGCCTAAGTTGCTGAAATGTCTATTTATTAAGTCGATTTAATAAGTCTAAGTTGCTAAAATAAGCCTATTTAATAAGGCTATTTAATAAGCCTAAGTTGCTGAAATAAACCTGTTTAATAAGGCTATTTAATAAGCATAAGTTGCTGAAATAAGCCTATTTAATAAGCCTAAGTTGCTGAAATAAGCCTATTTAATAAGGCTATTTAATAAGTCTAAGTTGCTGAAATAAACCTATTTAAAAAGCCTACTTTGCTCAAATAAGCCTATTTAATGAGGCTATTTAATAAGTCTATTTAATAAGCCTATTTAATACGCCTATTTAATAAGCCTATTTAATAAGCCTATTTAATGAGCCTATTTAATAAGCCTATTTAATAAGCCTATTTATTGAGCCTATTTAATGAGCCTATTTAATATGCCTATTTAATAAGCCTATTTATTGAGCCTATTTAATAAGTCTATTTAATAAGCCTATTTAATAATCCTATTTAATGAGTATTTAATGAGCCTATTTAATCAGTCTATTTAATAAGCCTATTTAATACGCCTATTTAATAAGTCTAAGTTGCTGAAATAAGCCTATTTAATAAGCCTAAGTTGCTGAAAAGCCTATTTAATAAGCCTAAGTTGCTGAAATAAGCCTTTTTAATAAGGCTATTTAATAAGCCTAAGTTGCTGAATAAGCCTATTTAATAAGTCTAAGTTGCTGAACTAAGGCTATTTAATAAGACTAAGTTGCTGAAATGAGCCTATTTAATAAGCCTAAGTTGCTGAAATAAGGCTATTTAATAAGTCTCAGTTGCTGAAATAAACCTATTTAATAAGCCTAAGTTGCTGAAATAAGCCTATTTAATATGCCTATCTAATAAGTCTAAGTTGCAGAAATAAGCATATTTCATAAGCCTATTTAATGAGCCTAAGTTGCTGAAATCTATATTTAATAAGTCGATTTAATAAGTCTAAGTTGCTAAAATAAGCCTATTTAATAAGGCTATTTAATAAGCCTAAGTTGCTGAAATAAGCCTATTTAATGAGGCTATTTATTGAGCCTAAGTTGCTGAAATAAGCCTATTTAATAAGCCTAAGTTTCTGAACTAAGGCTATTTAAAAAGGTCTATTTAATAAGTCTAAGTTGCTGAAATAAACCTATTTAAAAATCCTATTTAATAAGCCTAAGTTGCTGAAATAAACCTGATTAATAAGGCTATTTAATAAGCATAAGTTGCTGAAATAAGCCTATTTAATAAGCCTACGTTGCTGAACTAAGCCTATATAAAACGGTCTATTTAATAAGTCTAAGTTGCTGAAATAAACCTATTTAAAAATGCTATTTAATAAGCCTAAATTGCTGAAATAAACCTGTTTAATAAGGCTATTTAATAAGCATAAGTTGCTGAAATAAGCCTATTTAATAAGCCTAAGTTGCTGAAATAAGCCTATTTAATAAGGCTATTTAATAAGTCTAAGTTGCAGAAATAAACCTATTTAATAATGCTATTTAATACGCCTAAGTTGCTGAAATAAGCATATCTAATAAGCCTAAGTTGATAAAATAAGCCTATTTAATAGGCCTATCTAATAAGTCTAAGTTGCAGAAATAAGCATATTTCATAAGCCTATTTAATGAGCCTAAGTTGCTGAAATGTCTATTTAATAAGTCGATTTAATAAGTCTAAGTTGCTAAAATAAGCCTATTTAATAAGGCTATTTAATAAGTCTAAGTTGCTAAAATAAGCCTATTTAATAAGGCTATTTAATAAGCCTAAGTTGCTGAAATAAGCCTATTTAATGAGGCTATTTAATGAGCCTAAGTTGCTGAAATAAGCCTATTTAATAAGCCTAAGTTTCTGAACTAAGCCTATTTAAAAAGGTCTATTTAATAAGTCTAAGTTGCTGAAATAAACCTATTTAAAAAATGCTATTTAATACGCCTAAGTTGCTGAAATAAACCTGATTAATAAGGCTATTTAATAAGCATAAGTTGCTGAAATAAGCCTATTTAATAAGCCTACGTTGCTGAACTAAGCCTATATAAAACGGTCTATTTAATAAGTCTAAGTTGCTGAAATAAACCTATTTAAAAATGCTATTTAATAAGCCTAAATTGCTGAAATAAACCTGTTTAATAAGGCTATTTAATAAGCATAAGTTGCTGAAATAAGCCTATTTAATAAGCCTAAGTTGCTGAAATAAGCCTATTTAATAAGGCTATTTAATAAGTCTAAGTTGCAGAAATAAACCTATTTAATAATGCTATTTAATACGCCTAAGTTGCTGAAATAAGCATATCTAATAAGCCTAAGTTGATAAAATAAGCCTATTTAATAGGCCTATCTAATAAGTCTAAGTTGCAGAAATAAGCATATTTCATAAGCCTATTTAATGAGCCTAAGTTGCTGAAATGTCTATTTAATAAGTCGATTTAATAAGTCTAAGTTGCTAAAATAAGCCTATTTAATAAGGCTATTTAATAAGTCTAAGTTGCTAAAATAAGCCTATTTAATAAGGCTATTTAATAAGCCTAAGTTGCTGAAATAAGCCTATTTAATGAGGCTATTTAATGAGCCTAAGTTGCTGAAATAAGCCTATTTAATAAGCCTAAGTTTCTGAACTAAGCCTATTTAAAAAGGTCTATTTAATAAGTCTAAGTTGCTGAAATAAACCTATTTAAAAAATGCTATTTAATACGCCTAAGTTGCTGAAATAAACCTGATTAATAAGGCTATTTAATAAGCATAAGTTGCTGAAATAAGCCTATTTAATAAGCCTACGTTGCTGAACTAAGCCTATATAAAACGGTCTATTTAATAAGTCTAAGTTGCTGAAATAAACCTATTTAAAAATGCTATTTAATAAGCCTAAATTGCTGAAATAAACCTGTTTAATAAGGCTATTTAATAAGCATAAGTTGCTGAAATAAGCCTATTTAATAAGCCTAAGTTGCTGAAATAAGCCTATTTAATAAGGCTATTTAATAAGTCTAAGTTGCAGAAATAAACCTATTTAATAATGCTATTTAATACGCCTAAGTTGCTGAAATAAGCATATCTAATAAGCCTAAGTTGATAAAATAAGCCTATTTAATAGGCCTATCTAATAAGTCTAAGTTGCAGAAATAAGCATATTTCATAAGCCTATTTAATGAGCCTAAGTTGCTGAAATGTCTATTTAATAAGTCGATTTAATAAGTCTAAGTTGCTAAAATAAGCCTATTTAATAAGGCTATTTAATAAGTCTAAGTTGCTAAAATAAGCCTATTTAATAAGGCTATTTAATAAGCCTGAGTTGCTGAAATAAGCCTATTTAATGAGGCTATTTAATGAGCCTAAGTTGCTGAAATAAGCCTATTTAATAAGCCTAAGTTTCTGAACTAAGCCTATTTAAAAAGGTCTATTTAATAAGTCTAAGTTGCTGAAATAAACCTATTTAAAAAATGCTATTTAATACGCCTAAGTTGCTGAAATAAACCTGATTAATAAGGCTATTTAATAAGCATAAGTTGCTGAAATAAGCCTATTTAATAAGCCTACGTTGCTGAACTAAGCCTATATAAAACGGTCTATTTAATAAGTCTAAGTTGCTGAAATAAACCTATTTAAAAATGCTATTTAATAAGCCTAAATTGCTGAAATAAACCTGTTTAATAAGGCTATTTAATAAGCATAAGTTGCTGAAATAAGCCTATTTAATAAGCCTAAGTTGCTGAAATAAGCCTATTTAATAAGGCTATTTAATAAGTCTAAGTTGCTGAAATAAACCTATTTAATAAGCCTAAGTTGCTAAAATAAGCCTATTTAATGAGGCTATTTAATAAGTCTACTTAATAAGCCTATTTAATACGCCTATTTAATAAGCCTATTTAATAAGCCTATTTAATAAGCCTAAGTTGCTGAATAAGCCTATTTAATAAGCCTAAGTTGCTGAAATAAGCCTATTTAATAAGTCTAAGTTGCTGAAATAAGGCTATTTAATAAGCCTAAGTTGCTGAAATAAGCCTATTTAATAAGCCTAAGTTGCTGAAATAAGGCTATTTAATAAGTCTAAGTTGCTGAAATAAGCCTATTTAATCAGCGTAAGTTGCTGAAATAAGCCTATTTCATAAGCCCAAGTTGCTGAAATAAGCCTATTTAATAGGCCTATTTAATAAGCCTAAGTTGCTGAATAAGCGTATTTAATAAGCCTAAGTTGCTGAAATAAGCCTATTTAATAAGCGTAATTTGCTGAAATAAGGCTATTTAATAAGTCTAAGTTGCTGAAATAAGCCTATTTAATAAGCCTAAGTTGCTGAAATAAGCCTATTTAATAAGCCTAAGTTGCTGAAATAAGCCTATTTAATAGGCCTATCTAATAAGTCTAAGTTGCAGAAATAAGCATATTTCATAAGCCTATTTAATGAGCCTAAGTTGCTGAAATGTCTATTTAATAAGTCGATTTAATAAGTCTAAGTTGCTAAAATAAGCCTATTTAATAAGGCTATTTAATAAGCCTAAGTTGCTGAAATAAGCCTATTTAATGAGGCTATTTAATGAGCCTAAGTTGCTGAAATAAACCTATTTAATAAGCCTAAGTTTCTGAACTAAGGCTATTTAAAAAGGTCTATTTAATAAGTCTAAGTTGCTGAAATAAACCTATTTAAAAATGCTATTTAATACGCCTAAGTTGCTGAAATAAACCTGATTAATAAGGCTATTTAATAAGCATAAGTTGCTGAAATAAGCCTATTTAATAAGCCTACGTTGCTGAACTAAGCCTATATAAAACGGTCTATTTAATAAGTCTAAGTTGCTGAAATAAACCTATTTAAAAATGCTATTTAATAAGCCTAAATTGCTGAAATAAACCTGTTTAATAAGGCTATTTAATAAGCATAAGTTGCTGAAATAAGCCTATTTAATAAGCCTAAGTTGCTGAAATAAGCCTATTTAATAAGGCTATTTAATAAGTCTAAGTTGCAGAAATAAACCTATTTAATAATGCTATTTAATACGCCTAAGTTGCTGAAATAAGCATATCTAATAAGCCTAAGTTGCTAAAAAAAGCCTATTTAATAGGCCTATCTAATAAGTCTAAGTTGCAGAAATAAGCATATTTCATAAGCCTATTTAATGAGCCTATGTTGCTGAAATGTCTATTTAATAAGTCGATTTAATAAGTCTAAGTTGCTAAAATAAGCCTATTTAATAAGGCTATTTAATAAGCCTAAGTTGCTGAAATAAGCCTATTTAATAAGGCTATTTAATGAGCCTAAGTTGCTGAAATAAGCCTATTTAATAAGCCGAAGTTTTTGAACTAAGCCTATTTAAAAAGGTATATTTAATAAGTCTAAGTTGCTGAAATAAACCTATTTAAAAATGCTACTTAATAAGCCTAAGTTGCTGAAATAAACCTGTTTAATAAGGCTATTTAATAAGCATAAGTTGCTGAAATAAGCCTATTTAATAAGCCTAAGTTGCTGAAATAAGCCTATTTAATAAGGCTATTTAATAAGTCTAAGTTGCTGAAATAAACCTATTTAAAAAGCCTACTTTGCTCAAATACGCCTATTTAATGAGGCTATTTAATAAGTCTATTTAATAAGCCTATTTAATACGCCTATTTAATAAGCCTATTTAATAAGCCTATTTAATGAGCCTATTTAATAAGCCTATTTAATAAGCCTATTTATTGAGCCTATTTAATAAGCCTATTTAATAAGCCTATTTATTGAGCCTATTTAATAAGTCTATTTAATAAGCCTATTTAATAAACCTATTTAATGAGTATTTAATGAGCCTATTTAATCAGTCTATTTAATAAGCCTATTTAATACGCCTATTTAATAAGTCTAAGTTGCTGAAATAAGCCTATTTAATAAGCCTAAGTTGCTGAAAAGCCTATTTCATAAGTCTAAGTTGCTAAAATAAGCCTTTTTAATAAGTCTAAGTTGCTGAAATAAGCCTATTTAATAAGCCTAAGTTGCTGAAATAAGCCTAATTAATAAGGCTATTTAATAAGCCTAAGTTGCTGAATAAGCCTATTTAATAAGTTTAAGTTGCTGAACTAAGGCTATTTAATAAGCCTAAGTTGCTGAAATGAGCCTATTTAATAAGCCTAAGTTGCTGAAATAAGGCTATTTAATAAGTCTCAGTTGCTGAAATAAACCTATTTAATAAGCCTAAGTTGCTGAAATAAGCCTATTTAATATGCTTATCTAATAAGTCTAAGTTGCAGAAATAAGCATATTTCATAAGCCTATTTAATGAGCCTAAGTTGCTGAAATCTATATTTAATAAGTCGATTTAATAAGTCTAAGTTGCTAAAATAAGCCTATTTAATGAGGCTATTTAATGAGCCTAAGTTGCTGAAATAAGCCTATTTAATAAGCCTAAGTTTCTGAACTAAGGCTATTTAAAAAGGTCTATTTAATAAGTCTAAGTTGCTGAAATAAACCTATTTAAAAATGCTATATAATAAGCCTAAGTTGCTGAAATAAACCTGATTAATAAGGCTATTTAATAAGCATAAGTTGCTGAAATAAGCCTATTTAATAAGCCTACGTTGCTGAACTAAGCCTATATAAAACGGTCTATTTAATAAGTCTAAGTTGCTGAAATAAACCTATTTAAAAATGCTATTTAATAAGCCTAAATTGCTGAAATAAACCTCTTTAATAAGGCTATTTAATAAGCATAAGTTGCTGAAATAAGCCTATTTAATAAGCCTAAGTTGCTGAAATAAGCCTATTTAATAAGGCTATTTAATAAGTCTAAGTTGCAGAAATAAACCTATTTAATAATGCTATTTAATACGCCTAAGTTGCTGAAATAAGCATATCTAATAAGCCTAAGTTGATAAAATAAGCCTATTTAATAGGCCTATCTAATAAGTCTAAGTTGCAGAAATAAGCATATTTCATAAGCCTATTTAATGAGCCTAAGTTGCTGAAATGTCTATTTAATAAGTCGATTTAATAAGTCTAAGTTGCTAAAATAAGCCTATTTAATAAGGCTATTTAATAAGTCTAAGTTGCTAAAATAAGCCTATTTAATAAGGCTATTTAATAAGCCTAAGTTGCTGAAATAAGCCTATTTAATGAGGCTATTTAATGAGCCTAAGTTGCTGAAATAAGCCTATTTAATAAGCCTAAGTTTCTGAACTAAGCCTATTTAAAAAGGTCTATTTAATAAGTCTAAGTTGCTGAAATAAACCTATTTAAAAAATGCTATTTATTACGCCTAAGTTGCTGAAATAAACCTGATTAATAAGGCTATTTAATAAGCATAAGTTGCTGAAATAAGCCTATATAATAAGGCTACGTTGCTGAACTAAGCCTATATAACAAGGTCTATTTAATAAGTCTAAGTTGCTGAAATAAACCTATTTAAAAATGCTATTTAATAAGCCTAAATTGCTGAAATAAACCTGTTTAATAAGGCTATTTAATAAGCATAAGTTGCTGAAATAAGCCTATTTAATAAGCCTAAGTTGCTGAAATAAGCCTATTTAATAAGGCTATTTAATAAGTCTAAGTTGCAGAAATAAACCTATTTAATAATGCTATTTAATACGTCTAAGTTGCTGAAATAAGCATATCTAATAAGCCTAAGTTGATAAAATAAGCCTATTTAATAGGCCTATCTAATAAGTCTAAGTTGCAGAAATAAGCATATTTCATAAGCCTATTTAATGAGCCTAAGTTGCTGAAATGTCTATTTAATAAGTCGATTTAATAAGTCTAAGTTGCTAAAATAAGCCTATTTAATAAGGCTATTTAATAAGTCTAAGTTGCTAAAATAAGCCTATTTAATAAGGCTATT
Source organism: Petromyzon marinus (assembly GCF_048934315.1). Classification (NCBI taxonomy): domain Eukaryota; kingdom Metazoa; phylum Chordata; class Hyperoartia; order Petromyzontiformes; family Petromyzontidae; genus Petromyzon; species Petromyzon marinus. The sequence continues at coordinate 2,407,676 of NW_027422728.1, forward strand.
TAATAAGCCTAAGTTGCTGAAATAAGCCTATTTAATGAGGCTATTTAATGAGCCTAAGTTGCTGAAATAAGCCTATTTAATAAGCCTAAGTTTCTGAACTAAGCCTATTTAAAAAGGTCTATTTAATAAGTCTAAGTTGCTGAAATAAACCTATTTAAAAAATGCTATTTATTACGCCTAAGTTGCTGAAATAAACCTGATTAATAAGGCTATTTAATAAGCATAAGTTGCTGAAATAAGCCTATATAATAAGGCTACGTTGCTGAACTAAGCCTATATAACAAGGTCTATTTAATAAGTCTAAGTTGCTGAAATAAACCTATTTAAAAATGCTATTTAATAAGCCTAAATTGCTGAAATAAACCTGTTTAATAAGGCTATTTAATAAGCATAAGTTGCTGAAATAAGCCTATTTAATAAGCCTAAGTTGCTGAAATAAGCCTATTTAATAAGGCTATTTAATAAGTCTAAGTTGCTGAAATAAACCTATTTAATAAGCCTAAGTTGCTAAAATAAGCCTATTTAATGAGGCGATTTAATAAGTCTATTTAATAAGCCTATTTAATACGCCTATTTAATAAGCCTATTTAATAAGCCTATTTAATAAGCCTAAGTTGCTGAATAAGCCTATTTAATAAGCCTAAGTTGCTGAAATAAGCCTATTTAATAAGTCTAAGTTGCTGAAATAAGGCTATTTAATAAGCCTAAGTTGCTGAAATAAGCCTATTTAATAAGCCTAAGTTGCTGAAATAAGGCTATTTAAAAAGTCTAAGTTGCTGAAATAAGCCTATTTAATAAGCCTATGTTACTGAAATAAGTATATTTAATGAGCATAAGTTGCTGAAATAAACCTATTTAATAAGTCTAAGTTGCTGAAATAAGGCTATTTAATAAGTCTAAGTTGCTAAAATGAGCCTATTTAATCAGCGTAAGTTGCTGAAATAAGCCTATTTAATAGGCCTATTTAATAAGCCTAAGTTGCTGAATAAGCCTATTTAATAAGCCTAAGTTGCTGAAATAAGCCTATTTAATAAGGCTATTTAATAAGTCTAAGTTGCTGAAATAAACCTATTTAAAAAGCCTACTTTGCTCAAATACGCCTATTTAATGAGGCTATTTAATAAGTCTATTTAATAAGCCTATTTAATACGCCTATTTAATAAGCCTATTTAATAAGCCTATTTAATGAGCCTATTTAATAAGCCTATTTAATAAGCCTATTTATTGAGCCTATTTAATAAGCCTATTTAATAAGCCTATTTAATAAGCCTATTTATTGAGCCTATTTAATAAGTCTATTTAATAAGCCTATTTAATAAGCCTATTTAATGAGTATTTAATGAGCCTATTTAATCAGTCTATTTAATAAGCCTATTTAATACGCCTATTTAATAAGTCTAAGTTGCTGAAATAAGCCTATTTAATAAGCCTAAGTTGCTGAAAAGCCTATTTCATAAGTCTAAGTTGCTAAAATAAGCCTTTTTAATAAGTCTAAGTTGCTGAAATAAGCCTATTTAATAAGCCTAAGTTGCTGAAATAAGCCTATTTAATAAGGCTATTTAATAAGCCTAAGTTGCTGAATAAGCCTATTTAATAAGTCTAAGTTGCTGAACTAAGGCTATTTAATAAGCCTAAGTTGCTGAAATGAGCCTATTTAATAAGCCTAAGTTGCTGAAATAAGGCTATTTAATAAGTCTCAGTTGCTGAAATAAACCGATTTAATAAGCCTAAGTTGCTGAAATAAGCCTATTTAATATGCCTATCTAATAAGTCTAAGTTGCAGAAATAAGCATATTTCATAAGCCTATTTAATGAGCCTAAGTTGCTGAAATCTATATTTAATAAGTCGATTTAATAAGTCTAAGTTGCTAAAATAAGCCTATTTAATAAGGCTATTTAATAAGCCTAAGTTGCTGAAATAAGCCTATTTAATGAGGCTATTTAATGAGCCTAAGTTGCTGAAATAAGCCTATTTAATAAGCCTAAGTTTCTGAACTAAGGCTATTTAAAAAGGTCTATTTAATAAGTCTAAGTTGCTGAAATAAACCTATTTAAAAATGCTATTTAATAAGCCTAAGTTGCTGAAATAAACCTGATTAATAAGGCTATTTAATAAGCATAAGTTGCTGAAATAAGCCTATTTAATAAGCCTACGTTGCTGAACTAAGCCTATATAAAACGGTCTATTTAATAAGTCTAAGTTGCTGAAATAAACCTATTTAAAAATGCTATTTAATAAGCCTAAATTGCTGAAATAAACCTGTTTAATAAGGCTATTTAATAAGCATAAGTTGCTGAAATAAGCCTATTTAATAAGCCTAAGTTGCTGAAATAAGCCTATTTAATAAGGCTATTTAATAAGTCTAAGTTGCAGAAATAAACCTATTTAATAATGCTATTTAATACGCCTAAGTTGCTGAAATAAGCATATCTAATAAGCCTAAGTTGATAAAATAAGCCTATTTAATAGGCCTATCTAATAAGTCTAAGTTGCAGAAATAAGCATATTTCATAAGCCTATTTAATGAGCCTAAGTTGCTGAAATGTCTATTTAATAAGGCTATTTAATAAGTCTAAGTTGCTAAAATAAGCCTATTTAATAAGGCTATTTAATAAGCCTAAGTTGCTGAAATAAGCCTATTTAATGAGGCTATTTAATGAGCCTAAGTTGCTGAAATAAGCCTATATAATAAGGCTACGTTGCTGAACTAAGCCTATATAAAAAGGTCTATTTAAAAAGTCTAAGTTGCTGAAATAAACCTATTTAAAAATGCTATTTAATAAGCCTAAATTGCTGAAATAAACCTGTTTAATAAGGCTATTTAATAAGCATAAGTTGCTGAAATAAGCCTATTTAATAAGCCTAAGTTGCTGAAATAAGCCTATTTAATAAGGCTATTTAATAAGTCTAAGTTGCTGAAATAAACCTATTTAATAAGCCTAAGTTGCTAAAATAAGCCTATTTAATGAGGCGATTTAATAAGTCTATTTAATAAGCCTATTTAATACGCCTATTTAATAAGCCTATTTAATAAGCCTATTTAATAAGCCTAAGTTGCTGAATAAGCCTATTTAATAAGCCTAAGTTGCTGAAATAAGCCTATTTAATAAGTCTAAGTTGCTGAAATAAGGCTATTTAATAAGCCTAAGTTGCTGAAATAAGCCTATTTAATAAGCCTAAGTTGCTGAAATAAGGCTATTTAAAAAGTCTAAGTTGCTGAAATAAGCCTATTTAATAAGCCTATGTTACTGAAATAAGTATATTTAATGAGCATAAGTTGCTGAAATAAACCTATTTAATAAGTCTAAGTTGCTGAAATAAGGCTATTTAATAAGTCTAAGTTGCTAAAATGAGCCTATTTAATCAGCGTAAGTTGCTGAAATAAGCCTATTTAATAGGCCTATTTAATAAGCCTAAGTTGCTGAATAAGCCTATTTAATAAGCCTAAGTTGCTGAAATAAGCCTATTTAATAAGCGTAATTTGCTGAAATAAGGCTATTTAATAAGTCTAAATTGCTGAAATAAGCCTATTTAATAAGCCTAAGTTGCTGAAATAAGCCTATTTAATAAACCTAATTTGCTTAAATAAGCCTATTTAATAGGCCTATCTAATAAGTCTAAGTTGCAGAAATAAGCATATTTCATCAGCCTATGTTGCTGAAATAAGTATATTTAATGAGCATAAGTTGCTGAAATAAACCTATTTAATAAGTCTAAGTTGCTGAAATAAGGCTATTTAATAAGTCTAAGTTGCTAAAATGAGCCTATTTAATCAGCGTAAGTTGCTGAAATAAGCCTATTTAATAGGCCTATTTAATAAGCCTAAGTTGCTGAATAAGCCTATTTAATAAGCCTAAGTTGCTGAAATAAGCCTATTTAATAAGCGTAATTTGCTGAAATAAGGCTATTTAATAAGTCTAAGTTGCTGAAATAAGCCTATTTAATAAGCCTAAGTTGCTGAAATAAGCCTATTTAATAAACCTAATTTGCTTAAATAAGCCTATTTAATAGGCCTATCTAATAAGTCTAAGTTGCAGAAATAAGCATATTTCATAAGCCTATTTAATGAGCCTAAGTTGCTGAAATGTCTATTTAATAAGTCGATTTAATAAGTCTAAGTTGCTAAAATAAGCCTATTTAATAAGGCTATTTAATAAGCCTAAGTTGCTGAAATAAGCCTATTTAATGAGGCTATTTAATGAGCCTAAGTTGCTGAAATAAGCCTATTTAATAAGCCTAAGTTGCTGAAATAAGCCTATTTAATAAGCGTAATTTGCTGAAATAAGGCTATTTAATAAGTCTAAGTTGCTGAAATAAGCCTATTTAATAAGCCTAAGTTGCTGAAATAAGCCTATTTAATAAACCTAATTTGCTTAAATAAGCCTATTTAATAGGCCTATCTAATAAGTCTAAGTTGCAGAAATAAGCATATTTCATAAGCCTATTTAATGAGCCTAAGTTGCTGAAATGTCTATTTAATAAGTCGATTTAATAAGTCTAAGTTGCTAAAATAAGCCTATTTAATAAGGCTATTTAATAAGCCTAAGTTGCTGAAATAAGCCTATTTAATGAGGCTATTTAATGAGCCTAAGTTGCTGAAATAAGCCTATTTAATAAGCCTAAGTTTCTGAACTAAGGCTATTTAAAAAGGTCTATTTAATAAGTCTAAGTTGCTGAAATATACCTATTTAAAAATGCTATTTAATAAGCCTAAATTGGTGAAATAAACCTGTTTAATAAGGCTATTTAATAAGCATAAGTTGCTGAAATAAGCCTATTTAATAAGCCTAAGTTTCTGAAATAAGCCTATTTAATAAGGCTATTTAATTAGTCTAAGTTGCAGAAATAAACCTATTTAATAATGCTATTTAATACGCCTAAGTTCCTGAAATAAGCATATCTAATAAGCCTAAGTTGCTAAAATAAGCCTATTTAATAGGCCTATCTAATAAGTCTAAGTTGCAGAAATAAGCATATTTCATAAGCCTATTTAATGAGCCTATGTTGTTGAAATGTCTATTTATTAAGTCGATTTAATAAGTCTAAGTTGCTAAAATAAGCCTATTTAATAAGGCTATTTAATAAGCCTAAGTTGCTGAAATAAGCCTATTTAATAAGGCTATTTAATGAGCCTAAGTTGCTGAAATAAGCCTATTTAATAAGCCGAAGTTTTTGAACTAAGCCTATTTAAAAAGGTATATTTAATAAGTCTAAGTTGCTGAAATAAACCTATTTAAAAATGCTACTTAATAAGCCTAAGTTGCTGAAATAAACCTGTTTAATAAGGCTATTTAATAAGCATAAGTTGCTGAAATAAGCCTATTTAATAAGCCTAAGTTGCTGAAATAAGCCTATTTAATAAGGCTATTTAATAAGTCTAAGTTGCTGAAATAAACCTATTTAAAAAGCCTACTTTGCTCAAATACGCCTTTTTATTGAGGCTATTTAATAAGTCTATTTAATAAGCCTATTTAATACGCCTATTTAATAAGCCTATTTAATAAGCCTATTTAATGAGCCTATTTAATAAGCCTATTTAATAAGCTATTTATTGAGCCTATTTAATAAGCCTATTTAATAAGCCTATTTAATAAGCTTATTTAGTGAGCCTATTTAATAAGTCTATTTAATAAGCCTATTTAATAAGCCTATTTAATGAGTATTTAATGAGCCTATTTAATCAGTCTATTTAATAAGCCTATTTAATACGCCTATTTAATAAGTCTAAGTTGCTGAAATAAGCCTATTTAATAAGTCTAAGTTGCTGAAAAGCCTATTTCATAAGTCTAAGTTGCTGAAATAAGCCTATTTAATAAGCCTAAGTTGCTGAAATAAGCCTATTTAATAAGGCTATTTAATAAGCCTAAGTTGCTGAATAAGCCTATTTAATAAGTCTAAGTTGCTGAACTAAGGCTATTTAATAAGCCTAAGTTGCTGAAATGAGCCTATTTAATAAGCCTAAGTTGCTGAAATAAGGCTATTTAATAAGTCTCAGTTGCTGAAATAAACCTATTTAATAAGCCTAAGTTGCTGAAATAAGCCTATTTAATATGCCTATCTAATAAGTCTAAGTTGCAGAAATAAGCATATTTCGTAAGCCTATTTAATGAGCCTAAGTTGCTGAAATCTATATTTAATAAGTCGATTTAATAAGTCTAAGTTGCTAAAATAAGCCTATTTAATAAGGCTATTTAATAAGCCTAAGTTGCTGAAATAAGCCTATTTAATGAGGCTATTTAATGAGCCTAAGTTGCTGAAATAAGCCTATTTAATAAGCCTAAGTTTCTGAACTAAGGCTATTTAAAAAGGTCTATTTAATAAGTCTAAGTTGCTGAAATAAACCTATTTAAAAATGCTATTTAATAAGCCTAAGTTGCTGAAATAAACCTGATTAATAAGGCTATTTAATAAGCATAAGTTGCTGAAATAAGCCTATTTAATAAGCCTACGTTGCTGAACTAAGCCTATATAAAACGGTCTATTTAATAAGTCTAAGTTGCTGAAATAAACCTATTTAAAAATGCTATTTAATAAGCCTAAATTGCTGAAATAAACCTGTTTAATAAGGCTATTTAATAAGCATAAGTTGCTTAAATAAGCCTATTTAATAAGCCTAAGTTGCTGAAATAAGCCTATTTAATAAGGCTATTTAATAAGTCTAAGTTGCAGAAATAACCCTATTTAATAATGCTATTTAATACGCCTAAGTTGCTGAAATAAGCATATCTAATAAGCCTAAGTTGATAAAATAAGCCTATTTAATAGGCCTATCTAATAAGTCTAAGTTGCAGAAATAAGCATATTTCATAAGCCTATTTAATGAGCCTAAGTTGCTGAAATGTCTATTTAATAAGTCGATTTAATAAGTCTAAGTTGCTAAAATAAGCCTATTTAATAAGGCTATTTAATAAGTCTAAGTTGCTAAAATAAGCCTATTTAATAAGGCTATTTAATGAGCCTAAGTTGCTGAAATAAGCCTATTTAATGAGGCTATTTAATGAGCCTAAGTTGCTGAAATAAGCCTATTTAATAAGCCTAAGTTTCTGAACTAAGCCTATTTAAAAAGGTCTATTTAATAAGTCTAAGTTGCTGAAATAAACCTATTTAAAAATGCTATTTAATACGCCTAAGTTGCTGAAATAAACCTGATTAATAAGGCTATTTAATAAGCATAAGTTGCTGAAATAAGCCTATATAATAAGCCTACGTTGCTGAACTAAGCCTATATAAAAAGGTCTATTTAATAAGTCTAAGTTGCTGAAATAAACCTATTTAAAAATGCTATTTATTAAGCCTAAATTGCTGAAATAAACCTGTTTAATAAGGCTATTTAATAAGCATAAGTTGCTGAAATAAGCCTATTTAATAAGCCTAAGTTGCTGAAATAAGCCTATTTAATAAGGCTATTTAATAAGTCTAAGTTGCTGAAATAAACCTATTTAATAAGCCTAAGTTGCTAAAATAAGCCTATTTAATGAGGCTATTTAATAAGTCTATTTAATAAGCCTATTTAATACGCCTATTTAATAAGCCTATTTAATAAGCCTATTTAATAAGCCTAAGTTGCTGAATAAGCCTATTTAATAAGTCTAAGTTGCTGAAATAAGCCTATTTAATAAGTCTAAGTTGCTGAAATAAGGCTATTTAATAAGCCTAAATTGCTGAAATAAGCCTATTTAATAAGCTTAAGTTGCTGAAATAAGGCTATTTAATAAGTCTAAGTTGCTGAAATAAGCCTATTTAATAAGCCTATGTTGCTGAAATAAGTATATTTAATGAGCATAAGTTGCTGAAATAAACCTATTTAATAAGTCTAAGTTGCTGAAATAAGGCTATTAATAAGTCTAAGTTGCTGAAATGAGCCTATTTAATCAGCGTAAGTTGCTGAAATAAGCCTATTTAATAAGCCCAAGTTGCTGAAATAAGCCTATTTAATAGGCCTATTTAATAAGCCTAAGTTGCTGAATAAGCCTATTTAATAAGCCTAAGTTGCTGAAATAAGCCTATTTAATAAGCGTAATTTGCTGAAATAAGGCTATTTAATAAGTCTAAGTTGCTGAAATAAGCCTATTTAATAAGCCTAAGTTGCTGAAATAAGCCTATTTAATAAGCCTAATTTGCTTAAAAAAGCCTATTTAATAGGCCTATCTAATAAGTCTAAGTTGCAGAAATAAGCATATTTCATAAGCCTATTTAATGAGCCTAAGTTGCTGAAATGTCTATTTAATAAGTCGATTTAATAAGTCTAAGTTGCTAAAATAAGCCTATTTAATAAGGCTATTTAAAAAGCCTAGGTTGCTGAAATAAGCCTATTTAATGAGGCTATTTAATGAGCCTAAGTTGCTGAAATAAGCCTATTTAATAAGCCTAAGTTTCTGAACTAAGGCTATTTAAAAAGGTCTATTTAATAAGTCTAAGTTGCTGAAATAAACCTATTTAAAAATGCTATTTAATACGCCTAAGTTGCTGAAATAAACCTGATTAATAAGGCTATTTAATAAGCATAAGTTGCTTAAATAAGCCTATTTAATAAGCCTACGTTGCTGAACTAAGCCTATATAAAATGGTCTATTTAATAAGTCTAAGTTGCTGAAATAAACCTATTTAAAAATGCTATTTAATAAGCCCAAATTGCTGAAATAAACCTGTTTAATAAGGCTATTTAATAAGCATAAGTTGCTGAAATAAGCCTATTTAATAAGCCTAAGTTGCTGAAATAAGCCTATTTAATAAGGCTATTTAATAAGTCTAAGTTGCAGAAATAAACTTATTTAATAATGCTATTTAATGCGCCTAAGTTGCTGAAAAAAGCATATCTAATAAGCCTAAGTTGCTAAAATAAGCCTATTTAATAGGCCTATCTAATAAGTCTAAGTTGCAGAAATAAGCATATTTCATAAGCCTATTTAATGAGCCTAAGTTGCTGAAATGTCTATTTAATAAGTCGATTTAATAAGTCTAAGTTGCTAAAATTAGCCTATTTAATAAAGCTATTTAATAAGCCTAAGTTGCTGAAATAAGCCTATTTAATAAGGCTATTTAATGAGCCTAAGTTGCTGAAATAAGCCTATTTAATAAGCCGAAGTTTTTGAACTAAGCCTATTTAAAAAGGTATATTTAATAAGTCTAAGTTGCTGAAATAAACCTATTTAAAAATGCTACTTAATAAGACTAAGTTGCTGAAATAAACCTGTTTAATAAGGCTATTTAATAAGCATAAGTTGCTGAAATAAGCCTATTTAATAAGCCTAAGTTGCTGAAATAAGCCTATTTAATAAGGCTATTTAATAAGTCTAAGTTGCTGAAATAAACCTATTTAAAAAGCCTACTTTGCTCAAATAAGCCTATTTAATGAGGCTATTTAATAAGTCTATTTACTAGGCCTATTTAATACGCCTATTTAATAAGCCTATTTAATAAGCCTATTTAATGAGCCTATTTAATAAGCCTATTTAATAAGCCTATTTATTGAGCCTATTTAATAAGCCTATTTAATAAGCCTATTTAATAAGCCTATTTATTGAGCCTATTTAATAAGTCTATTTAATGAGCCTATTTAATCAGTCTATTTAATAAGCCTATTTAATACGCCTATTTAATAAGTCTAAGTTGCTGAAATAAGCCTATTTAATAAGCCTAAGTTGCTGAAAAGCCTATTTCATAAGCCTAAGTTGCTGAAATAAGCCTTTTTAATAAGTCTAAGTTGCTGAAATAAGCCTATTTAATAAGCCTAAGTTGCTGAAATAAGCCTATTTAATAAGGCTATTTAATAAGCCTAAGTTGCTGAATAAGCCTATTTAATAAGTCTAAGTTGCTGAACTAAGGCTATTTAATAAGCCTAAGTTGCTGAAATGAGCCTATTTAATAAGTCTAAGTTGCTGAAATAAGGCTATTTAATAAGTCTAAGTTGCTGAAATAAACCTATTTAATAAGCCTAAGTTGCTGAAATAAGCCTATTTAATATGCCTATCTAATAAGTCTAAGTTGCAGAAATAAGCATATTTCATAAGCCTATTTAATGAGCCTAAGTTGCTGAAATCTATATTTAATAAGTCGATTTAATAAGTCTAAGTTGCTAAAATAAGCCTATTTAATAAGGCTATTTAATAAGCCTAAGTTGCTGAAATAAGCATATTTAATAAGCCTAAGTTTCTGAACTAAGTCTATTTAAAAAGGTCTATTTAATAAGTATAAGTTGCTGAAATAAACCTATTTAAAATGCTATTTAATACGCCTAAGTTGCTGAAATAAACCTGATTAATAAGGCTATTTAATAAGCATAAGTTGCTGAAATAAGCCTATTTAATAAGCCTACGTTGCTGAACTAAGCCTATATAAAAAGGTCTATTTAATAAGCATAAGTTGCTGAAATAAGCCTATTTAATAAGCCTAAGTTGCTGAAATAAGCCTATTTAATAAGGCTATTTAATAAGTCTAAGTTGCAGAAATAAACTTATTTAATAATGCTATTTAATACGCCTAAGTTGCTGAAAAAAGCATATCTAATAAGCCTAAGTTGCTAAAATAAGCCTATTTAATAGGCCTATCTAATAAGTCTAAGTTGCAGAAATAAGCATATTTCATAAGCCTATTTAATGAGCCTAAGTTGCTGAAATGTCTATTTAATAAGTCGATTTAATAAGTCTAAGTTGCTAAAATTAGCCTATTTAATAAAGCTATTTAATAAGCCTAAGTTGCTGAAATAAGCCTATTTAATAAGGCTATTTAATGAGCCTAAGTTGCTGAAATAAGCCTATTTAATAAGCCGAAGTTTTTGAACTAAGCCTATTTAAAAAGGTATATTTAATAAGTCTAAGTTGCTGAAATAAACCTATTTAAAAATGCTACTTAATAAGACTAAGTTGCTGAAATAAACCTGTTTAATAAGGCTATTTAATAAGCATAAGTTGCTGAAATAAGCCTATTTAATAAGCCTAAGTTGCTGAAATAAGCCTATTTAATAAGGCTATTTAATAAGTCTAAGTTGCTGAAATAAACCTATTTAAAAAGCCTACTTTGCTCAAATAAGCCTATTTAATGAGGCTATTTAATAAGTCTATTTACTAGGCCTATTTAATACGCCTATTTAATAAGCCTATTTAATAAGCCTATTTAATGTGCCTATTTAATAAGCCTATTTAATAAGCCTATTTATTGAGCCTATTTAATAAGCCTATTTAATAAGCCTATTTAATAAGCCTATTTATTGAGCCTATTTAATAAGTCTATTTAATGAGCCTATTTAATCAGTCTATTTAATAAGCCTATTAAATACGCCTATTTAATAAGTCTAAGTTGCTGAAATAAGCCTATTTAATAAGCCTAAGTTGCTGAAAAGCCTATTTCATAAGCCTAAGTTGCTGAAATAAGCCTTTTTAATAAGTCTAAGTTGCTGAAATAAGCCTATTTAATAAGCCTAAGTTGCTGAAATAAGCCTATTTAATAAGGCTATTTAATAAGCCTAAGTTGCTGAATAAGCCTATTTAATAAGTCTAAGTTGCTGAACTAAGGCTATTTAATAAGCCTAAGTTGCTGAAATGAGCCTATTTAATAAGTCTAAGTTGCTGAAATAAGGCTATTTAATAAGTCTAAGTTGCTGAAATAAACCTATTTAATAAGCCTAAGTTGCTGAAATAAGCCTATTTAATATGCCTATCTAATAAGTCTAAGTTGCAGAAATAAGCATATTTCATAAGCCTATTTAATGAGCCTAAGTTGCTGAAATCTATATTTAATAAGTCGATTTAATAAGTCTAAGTTGCTAAAATAAGCCTATTTAATAAGGCTATTTAATAAGCCTAAGTTGCTGAAATAAGCATATTTAATAAGCCTAAGTTTCTGAACTAAGTCTATTTAAAAAGGTCTATTTAATAAGTATAAGTTGCTGAAATAAACCTATTTAAAATGCTATTTAATACGCCTAAGTTGCTGAAATAAACCTGATTAATAAGGCTATTTAATAAGCATAAGTTGCTGAAATAAGCCTATTTAATAAGCCTACGTTGCTGAACTAAGCCTATATAAAAAGGTCTATTTAATAAGTATAAGTTGCTTAAATAAACCTATTTAAAAATGCTATTTAATAAGCCTAAATTGCTGAAATAAACCTGTTTAATAAGGCTATTTAATATGCATAAGTTGCTGAAATAAGCCTATTTAATGAACCTAAGTTGCTGAAATAAGCCTATTTAATAAGGCTATTTAATAAGTCTAAGTTGCAGAAATAAACCTATTTAATAAGTCTAAGTTGCTGAAATAAGCCTATTTAATAAGCCTAAGTTGCTGAAATAAGCCTATTTAATAAGCCTAAGTTGCTGAAATAAGCCTATTTAATAGGCCTATCTAATAAGTCTAAGTTGCAGAAATAAGCATATTTCATAAGCCTATTTAATGAGCCTAAGTTGCTGAAATGTCTATTTAACTAGTCGATTTAATAAGTCTAAGTTGCTAAAATGAACCTATTTAATAAGGCTATTTAATAAACCTAAGTTGCTGAAATAAGCCTATTTAATTAGGCTATTTAATGAGCCTAAGATGCTGAAATAAGCCTATTTAATAAGCCGAAGTTTTTGAACTAAGCCTATTTAAAAAGGTATATTTAATAAGTCTAAGTTGCTGAAATAAACCTATTTAAAAATGCTACTTAATAAGACTAAGTTGCTGAAATAAACCTGTTTAATAAGGCTATTTAATAAGCATAAGTTGCTGAAATAAGCCTATTTAATAAGCCTAAGTTGCTGAAATAAGCCTATTTAATAAGGCTATTTAATAAGTCTAAGTTGCTGAAATAAACCTATTTAAAAAGCCTATTTTGCTCAAATAAGCCTATTTAATGAGGCTATTTAATAAGTCTATTTACTAGGCCTATTTAATACGCCTATTTAATAAGCCTATTTAATAAGCCTATTTAATGAGCCTATTTAATAAGCCTATTTAATAAGCCTATTTATTGAGCCTATTTAATAAGCCTATTTAATAAGCCTATTTAATAAGCCTATTTATTGAGCCTATTTAATAAGTCTATTTAATGAGCCTATTTAATCAGTCTATTTAATAAGCCTATTTAATACGCCTATTTAATAAGCCTAAGTTGCTGAAATAAGCCTATTTAATAAGGCTATTTAATAAGTCTAAGTTGCTGAAAAAAGCCTATTTAATAAGCCTAAGTTGCTAAAATAAGCCTATTTAATGAGGCTATTTAATAAGTCCATTTAATAAGCCTATTTATTAAGCCTATTTAATAAGCCTATTTATTAAGCCTATTTAATAAGTCTATTTAATAAGCCTATTTAATAAGCCTATTTAATAAACATATTTAATAAGCCTATTTATTAAGCCGATTTAATGAGCCTATTTAATAAGCCTATTTATTGAGCCTATTTAATAAGTCTATTTAATAAGCCTGTTTAATAAGCCTATGTAATAAGTATTTAATGAGCCTATTTGATAAGCCTAAGTTGCTGAATAAGCCTATTTAATAAGCCTAAGTTGCTGAAATAAGCCTATTTAATAAGCCCAAGTTGCTGAAATAAGCCTATTTAATAAGGCTATTTAATAAGCCTAAGTTGCTGAAATAAGCCTATTTAATAAGCATAAATTGCTGAAATAAGGCTATTTAATAAGTCTAAGTTGCTGAAATAAGCCTATTTAATAAGCCTAAGTTGCTGAAATAAGCCTATTTAATAAGCCTAAGTTGCTGAAATAAGCCTATTTAATAGGCCTATCTAATAAGTCTAAGTTTCAGAAATAAGCATATTTCATAAGCCTATTTAATGAGCCTAAGTTGCTGAAATGTCTATTTAACTAGTCGATTTAATAAGTCTAAGTTGCTAAAATAAGCCTATTTAATAAGGCTATTTAATAAACCTAAGTTGCTGAAATAAGCCTATTTAATGAGGCTATTTAATGAGCCTAAGTTGCTGAAATAAGCCTATTTTATAAGCCTAAGTTTCTGAACTAAGCCTATTTAAAAAGGTATATTTAATAAGTCTAAGTTGCAGAAATAAACCTATTTAATAATGCTATTTAATACGCCTAAGTTGCTGAAATAAGCATATTTAATAAGTCTAAGTTGCTGAAATAAGCCTATTTAATAAGCCTAAGTTGCTGAAATAAGCCTATTTAATAAGCCTAAGTTGCTGAAATAAGCCTATTTAATAGGCCTATCTAATAAGTCTAAGTTGCAGAAATAAACCTATTTAATAAGTCTAAGTTGCTGAAATAAGCCTATTTAATAAGCCTAAGTTGCTGAAATAAGCCTATTTAATAAGCCTAAGTTGCTGAAATAAGCCTATTTAATAGGCCTATCTAATAAGTCTAAGTTGCAGAAATAAGCATATTTCATAAGCCTATTTAATGAGCCTAAGTTGCTGAAATGTATATTTAACTAGTCGATTTAATAAGTCTAAGTTGCTAAAATGAACCTATTTAATAAGGCTATTTAATAAACCTAAGTTGCTGAAATAAGCCTATTTAATGAGGCTATTTAATGAGCCTAAGATGCTGAAATAAGCCTATTTAATAAGCCGAAGTTTTTGAACTAAGCCTATTTAAAAAGGTATATTTAATAAGTTTAAGTTGCTGAAATAAACCTATTTAAAAATGCTACTTAATAAGACTAAGTTTCTGAAATAAACCTGTTTAATAAGGCTATTTAATAAGTCTAAGTTGCTGAAAAAAGCCTATTTAATAAGCCTAAATTGCTAAAATAAGCCTATTTAATGAGGCTATTTAATAAGTCCATTTAATAAGCCTATTTATTAAGCCTATTTAATAAGCCTATTTATTAAGCCTATTTAATAAGTCTATTTAATAAGCCTATTTAATAAGCCTATTTAATAAACATATTTAATAAGCCTATTTATTAAGCCGATTTAATGAGCCTATTTAATAAGCCTATTTATTGAGCCTATTTAATAAGTCTATTTAATAAGCCTGTTTAATAAGCCTATGTAATAAGTATTTAATGAGCCTATTTAATAAGCCTAAGTTGCTGAATAAGCCTATTTAATAAGCCTAAGTTGCTTAAATAAGCCTATTTAATAAGCCCAAGTTGCTGAAATAAGCCTATTTAATAAGGCTATTCAATAAGCCTAAGTTGCTGAAATAAGCCTATTTAATAAGCATAAATTGCTGAAATAAGGCTATTTAATAAGTCTAAGTTGCTGAAATAAGCCTATTTAATAAGCCTAAGTTGCTGAAATAAGCCTATTTAATAAGCCTAAGTTGCTGAAATAAGCCTATTTAATAGGCCTATCTAATAAGTCTAAGTTTCAGAAATAAGCATATTTCATAAGCCTATTTAATGAGCCTAAGTTGCTGAAATGTCTATTTAACTAGTCGATTTAATAAGTCTAAGTTGCTAAAATAAGCCTATTTAATAAGGCTATTTAATAAACCTAAGTTGCTGAAATAAGCCTATTTAATGAGGCTATTTAATGAGCCTAAGTTGCTGAAATAAGCCTATTTTATAAGCCTAAGTTTCTGAACTAAGCCTATTTAAAAAGGTATATTTAATAAGTCTAAGTTGCAGAAATAAACCTATTTAATAATGCTATTTAATACGCCTAAGTTGCTGAAATAAGCATATTTAATAAGTCTAAGTTGCTGAAATAAGCCTATTTAATAAGCCTAAGTTGCTGAAATAAGCCTATTTAATAAGCCTAAGTTGCTGAAATAAGCCTATTTAATAGGCCTATCTAATAAGTCTAAGTTGCAGAAATAAACCTATTTAATAAGTCTAAGTTGCTGAAATAAGCCTATTTAATAAGCCTAAGTTGCTGAAATAAGCCTATTTAATAAGCCTAAGTTGCTGAAATAAGCCTATTTAATAGGCCTATCTAATAAGTCTAAGTTGCAGAAATAAGCATATTTCATAAGCCTATTTAATGAGCCTAAGTTGCTGAAATGTCTATTTAACTAGTCGATTTAATAAGTCTAAGTTGCTAAAATGAACCTATTTAATAAGGCTATTTAATAAACCTAAGTTGCTGAAATAAGCCTATTTAATGAGGCTATTTAATGAGCCTAAGATGCTGAAATAAGCCTATTTAATAAGCCGAAGTTTTTGAACTAAGCCTATTTAAAAAGGTATATTTAATAAGTTTAAGTTGCTGAAATAAGCCTATTTAATGAGGCTATTTAATGAGCCTAAGTTGCTGAAATAAGCCTATTTTATAAGCCTAAGTTTCTGAACTAAGCCTATTTAAAAAGGTATATTTAATAAGTCTAAGTTGCAGAAATAAACCTATTTAATAATGCTATTTAATACGCCTAAGTTGCTGAAATAAGCATATTTAATAAGTCTAAGTTGCTGAAATAAGCCTATTTAATAAGCCTAAGTTGCTGAAATAAGCCTATTTAATAAGCCTAAGTTGCTGAAATAAGCCTATTTAATAGGCCTATCTAATAAGTCTAAGTTGCAGAAATAAACCTATTTAATAAGTCTAAGTTGCTGAAATAAGCCTATTTAATAAGCCTAAGTTGCTGAAATAAGCCTATTTAATAAGCCTAAGTTGCTGAAATAAGCCTATTTAATAGGCCTATCTAATAAGTCTAAGTTGCAGAAATAAGCATATTTCATAAGCCTATTTAATGAGCCTAAGTTGCTGAAATGTCTATTTAACTAGTCGATTTAATAAGTCTAAGTTGCTAAAATGAACCTATTTAATAAGGCTATTTAATAAACCTAAGTTGCTGAAATAAGCCTATTTAATGAGGCTATTTAATGAGCCTAAGATGCTGAAATAAGCCTATTTAATAAGCCGAAGTTTTTGAACTAAGCCTATTTAAAAAGGTATATTTAATAAGTTTAAGTTGCTGAAATAAACCTATTTAAAAATGCTACTTAATAAGACTAAGTTGCTGAAATAAGCCTATTTAATGAGGCTATTTAATGAGCCTAAGTTGCTGAAATAAGCCTATTTTATAAGCCTAAGTTTCTGAACTAAGCCTATTTAAAAAGGTATATTTAATAAGTCTAAGTTGCAGAAATAAACCTATTTAATAATGCTATTTAATACGCCTAAGTTGCTGAAATAAGCATATTTAATAAGTCTAAGTTGCTGAAATAAGCCTATTTAATAAGCCTAAGTTGCTGAAATAAGCCTATTTAATAAGCCTAAGTTGCTGAAATAAGCCTATTTAATAGGCCTATCTAATAAGTCTAAGTTGCAGAAATAAACCTATTTAATAAGTCTAAGTTGCTGAAATAAGCCTATTTAATAAGCCTAAGTTGCTGAAATAAGCCTATTTAATAAGCCTAAGTTGCTGAAATAAGCCTATTTAATAGGCCTATCTAATAAGTCTAAGTTGCAGAAATAAGCATATTTCATAAGCCTATTTAATGAGCCTAAGTTGCTGAAATGTCTATTTAACTAGTCGATTTAATAAGTCTAAGTTGCTAAAATGAACCTATTTAATAAGGCTATTTAATAAACCTAAGTTGCTGAAATAAGCCTATTTAATGAGGCTATTTAATGAGCCTAAGATGCTGAAATAAGCCTATTTAATAAGCCGAAGTTTTTGAACTAAGCCTATTTAAAAAGGTATATTTAATAAGTTTAAGTTGCTGAAATAAACCTATTTAAAAATGCTACTTAATAAGACTAAGTTGCTGAAATAAACCTGTTTAATAAGGCTATTTAATAAGTCTAAGTTGCTGAAAAAAGCCTATTTAATAAGCCTAAGTTGCTCAAATAAGCCTATTTAATGAGGCTATTTAATAAGTCCATTTAATAAGCCTATTTATTAAGCCTATTTAATAAGCCTATTTATTAAGCCTATTTAATAAGTCTATTTAATAAGCCTATTTAATAAGCCTATTTAATAAACATATTTAATAAGCCTATTTATTAAGCCGATTTAATGAGCCTATTTAATAAGCCTATTTATTGAGCCTATTTAATAAGTCTATTTAATAAGCCTGTTTAATAAGCCTATGTAATAAGTATTTAATGAGCCTATTTAATAAGCCTAAGTTGCTGAATAAGCCTATTTAATAAGCCTAAGTTGCTGAAATAAGCCTATTTAATAAGCCCAAGTTGCTGAAATAAGCCTATTTAATAAGGCTATTTAATAAGCCTAAGTTGCTGAAATAAGCCTATTTAATAAGCATAAATTGCTGAAATAAGGCTATTTAATAAGTCTAAGTTGCTGAAATAAGCCTATTTAATAAGCCTAAGTTGCTGAAATAAGCCTATTTAATAAGCCTAAGTTGCTGAAATAAGCCTATTTAATAGGCCTATCTAATAAGTCTAAGTTTCAGAAATAAGCATATTTCATAAGCCTATTTAATGAGCCTAAGTTGCTGAAATGTCTATTTAACTAGTCGATTTAATAAGTCTAAGTTGCTAAAATAAGCCTATTTAATAAGGCTATTTAATAAACCTAAGTTGCTGAAATAAGCCTATTTAATGAGGCTATTTAATGAGCCTAAGTTGCTGAAATAAGCCTATTTTATAAGCCTAAGTTTCTGAACTAAGCCTATTTAAAAAGGTATATTTAATAAGTCTAAGTTGCAGAAATAAACCTATTTAATAATGCTATTTAATACGCCTAAGTTGCTGAAATAAGCATATTTAATAAGTCTAAGTTGCTGAAATAAGCCTATTTAATAAGCCTAAGTTGCTGAAATAAGCCTATTTAATAAGCCTAAGTTGCTGAAATAAGCCTATTTAATAGGCCTATCTAATAAGTCTAAGTTGCAGAAATAAACCTATTTAATAAGTCTAAGTTGCTGAAATAAGCCTATTTAATAAGCCTAAGTTGCTGAAATAAGCCTATTTAATAAGCCTAAGTTGCTGAAATAAGCCTATTTAATAGGCCTATCTAATAAGTCTAAGTTGCAGAAATAAGCATATTTCATAAGCCTATTTAATGAGCCTAAGTTGCTGAAATGTCTATTTAACTAGTCGATTTAATAAGTCTAAGTTGCTAAAATGAACCTATTTAATAAGGCTATTTAATAAACCTAAGTTGCTGAAATAAGCCTATTTAATGAGGCTATTTAATGAGCCTAAGATGCTGAAATAAGCCTATTTAATAAGCCGAAGTTTTTGAACTAAGCCTATTTAAAAAGGTATATTTAATAAGTTTAAGTTGCTGAAATAAACCTATTTAAAAATGCTACTTAATAAGACTAAGTTGCTGAAATAAACCTGTTTAATAAGGCTATTTAATAAGCATAAGTTGCTGAAATAAGCCTATTTAATAAGCCTAAGTTGCTGAAATAAGCCTATTTAATAAGGCTATTTAATAAGTCTAAGTTGCTGAAATAAACCTATTTAAAAAGCCTACTTTGCTCAAATAAGCCTATTTAATGAGGCTATTTAATAAGTCTATTTACTAGGCCTATTTAATACGCCTATTTAATAAGCCTATTTAATAAGCCTATTTAATGAGCCTATTTAATAAGCCTATTTAATAAGCCTATTTATTGAGCCTATTTAATAAGCCTGTTTAATAAGCCTATTTAATAAGCCTATTTATTGAGCCTATTTAATAAGTCTATTTAATGAGCCTATTTAATCAGTCTATTTAATAAGCCTATTTAATATGCCTATTTAATAAGTCTAAGTTGCTGAAATAAGCCTATTTAATAAGCCTAAGTTGCTGAAAAGCCTATTTCATAAGCCTAAGTTGCTGAAATAAGCCTATTTAATAAGCCTAAGTTGCTGAAATAAGCCTATTTAATAGGCCTATCTAATAAGTCTAAGTTGCAGAAATAAGCATATTTCATAAGCCTATTTAATGAGCCTAAGTTGCTGAAATGTCTATTTAACTAGTCGATTTAATAAGTCTAAGTTGCTAAAATGAACCTATTTAATAAGGCTATTTAATAAACCTAAGTTGCTGAAATAAGCCTATTTAATGAGGCTATTTAATGAGCCTAAGATGCTGAAATAAGCCTATTTAATAAGCCGAAGTTTTTGAACTAAGCCTATTTAAAAAGGTATATTTAATAAGTTTAAGTTGCTGAAATAAACCTATTTAAAAATGCTACTTAATAAGACTAAGTTGCTGAAATAAACCTGTTTAATAAGGCTATTTAATAAGTCTAAGTTGCTGAAAAAAGCCTATTTAATAAGCCTAAGTTGCTAAAATAAGCCTATTTAATGAGGCTATTTAATAAGTCCATTTAATAAGCCTATTTATTAAGCCTATTTAATAAGCCTATTTATTAAGCCTATTTAATAAGTCTATTTAATAAGCCTATTTAATAAGCCTATTTAATAAACATATTTAATAAGCCTATTTATTAAGCCGATTTAATGAGCCTATTTAATAAGCCTATTTATTGAGCCTATTTAATAAGTCTATTTAATAAGCCTGTTTAATAAGCCTATGTAATAAGTATTTAATGAGCCTATTTAATAAGCCTAAGTTGCTGAATAAGCCTATTTAATAAGCCTAAGTTGCTGAAATAAGCCTATTTAATAAGCCCAAGTTGCTGAAATAAGCCTATTTAATAAGGCTATTTAATAAGCCTAAGTTGCTGAAATAAGCCTATTTAATAAGCATAAATTGCTGAAATAAGGCTATTTAATAAGTCTAAGTTGCTGAAATAAGCCTATTTAATAAGCCTAAGTTGCTGAAATAAGCCTATTTAATAAGCCTAAGTTGCTGAAATAAGCCTATTTAATAGGCCTATCTAATAAGTCTAAGTTTCAGAAATAAGCATATTTCATAAGCCTATTTAATGAGCCTAAGTTGCTGAAATGTCTATTTAACTAGTCGATTTAATAAGTCTAAGTTGCTAAAATAAGCCTATTTAATAAGGCTATTTAATAAACCTAAGTTGCTGAAATAAGCCTATTTAATGAGGCTATTTAATGAGCCTAAGTTGCTGAAATAAGCCTATTTTATAAGCCTAAGTTTCTGAACTAAGCCTATTTAAAAAGGTATATTTAATAAGTCTAAGTTGCAGAAATAAACCTATTTAATAATACTATTTAATACGCCTAAGTTGCTGAAATAAGCATATTTAATAAGCCTAAGTTGCTGAAATAAGCCTATTTAATAAGCCTAAGTTGCTGAAATAAGCCTATTTAATAGGCCTATCTAATAAGTCTAAGTTGCAGAAATAAACCTATTTAATAAGTCTAAGTTGCTGAAATAAGCCTATTTAATAAGCCTAAGTTGCTGAAATAAGCCTATTTAATAAGCCTAAGTTGCTGAAATAAGCCTATTTAATAGGCCTATCTAATAAGTCTAAGTTGCAGAAATAAGCATATTTCATAAGCCTATTTAATGAGCCTAAGTTGCTGAAATGTCTATTTAACTAGTCGATTTAATAAGTCTAAGTTGCTAAAATGAACCTATTTAATAAGGCTATTTAATAAACCTAAGTTGCTGAAATAAGCCTATTTAAAAAGGTATATTTAATAAGTTTAAGTTGCTGAAATAAACCTATTTAAAAATGCTACTTAATAAGACTAAGTTGCTGAAATAAACCTGTTTAATAAGGCTATTTAATAAGCATAAGTTGCTGAAATAAGCCTATTTAATAAGCCTAAGTTGCTGAAATAAGCCTATTTAATAAGGCTATTTAATAAGTCTAAGTTGCTGAAATAAACCTATTTAAAAAGCCTACTTTGCTCAAATAAGCCTATTTAATGAGGCTATTTAATAAGTCTATTTACTAGGCCTATTTAATACGCCTATTTAATAAGCCTATTTAATAAGCCTATTTAATGAGCCTATTTAATAAGCCTATTTAATAAGCCTATTTATTGAGCCTATTTAATAAGCCTATTTAATAAGCCTATTTAATAAGCCTATTTATTGAGCCTATTTAATAAGTCTATTTAATGAGCCTATTTAATCAGTCTATTTAATAAGCCTATTTAATACGCCTATTTAATAAGTCTAAGTTGCTGAAATAAGCCTATTTAATAAGCCTAAGTTGCTGAAAAGCCTATTTCATAAGCCTAAGTTGCTGAAATAAGCCTTTTTAATAAGTCTAAGTTGCTGAAATAAGCCTATTTAATAAGTCTAAGTTGCTGAAATAAGCCTATTTAATAAGGCTATTTAATAAGCCTAAGTTGCTGAATAAGCCTATTTAATAAGTCTAAGTTGCTGAACTAAGGCTATTTAATAAGCCTAAGTTGCTGAAATGAGCCTATTTAATAAGTCTAAGTTGCTGAAATAAGCCTATTTAATAAGCCTAAGTTGCTGAAATAAGCCTATTTAATAAGCCTAAGTTGCTGAAATAAGCCTATTTAATAGGCCTATCTAATAAGTCTAAGTTGCAGAAATAAGCCTATTAATAATAGGCTTATTAAATAGACTGATTAAATAGGCTCATTAAATAGACTTATTAAATAGGCTCAATAAATAGGCTTATTAAATAGGCTTATTAAATAGGCTTATTAAATAGGCTCAATAAATAGGCTTATTAAATAGGCTTATTAAATAGGCTCATTAAATAGGCTTATTAAATAGGCTTATTAAATAGGCGTATTAAATAGGCCTAGTAAATAGACTTATTAAATAGCCTCATTAAATAGGCTTATTTGAGCAAAGTAGGCTTTTTAAATAGGTTTATTTCAGCAACTTAGACTTATTAAATAGCCTTATTAAATAGGCTTATTTCAGCAACTTAGGCTTATTAAATAGGCTTATTTCAGCAACTTATGCTTATTAAATAGCCTTATTAAACAGGTTTATTTCAGCAACTTAGTCTTATTAAGTAGCATTTTTAAATAGGTTTATTTCAGCAACTTAAACTTATTAAATATACCTTTTTAAATAGGCTTAGTTCAAAAACTTCGGCTTATTAAATAGGCTTATTTCAGCATCTTAGGCTCATTAAATAGCCTCATTAAATAGGCTTATTTCTTAGACTTATTAAATTAAATTCATTAAATAGTCTAAGTTGCAGAAATAAACCTATTTAATAATGCTATTTAATACGCCTAAATTGCTGAAATAAGCATATTTAATAAGTCTAAGTTGCTGAAATAAGCCTATTTAATAAGCCTAAGTTGCTGAAATAAGCCTATTTAATAAGCCTAAGTTGCTGAAATAAGCCTATTTAATAGGCCTATCTAATAAGTCTAAGTTGCAGAAATAAGCATATTTCATAAGCCTATTTAATGAGCCTAAGTTGCTGAAATGTCTATTTAACTAGTCGATTTAATAAGTCTAAGTTGCTAAAATGAACCTATTTAATAAGGCTATTTAATAAACCTAAGTGGCTGAAATAAGCCTATTTAATGAGGCTATTTAATAAGCCTAAGATGCTGAAATAAGCCTATTTAATAAGCCGAAGTTTCAGAACTAAGCCTATTTGAAAAGGTATATTTAATACGTCTAAGTTGCTGAAATAAACCTATAAAAAAATGCTACTTAATAAGCCTAAGTTGCTGAAATAAACCTATTTAAAAATTCTATTTAATAAGCCTAAGTTGCTGAAATAAGCCTATTTAATAAGGCTATTTAATAAGTCTAAGTTGCTGAAAAAATCCTATTTAATAAGCCTAAGTTGCTAAAATAAGCCTATTTAATGAGGCTATTTAATAAGTCCATTTAATAAGCCTATTTATTAAGCCTATTTAATAAGCCTATTTATTAAGCCTATTTAATAAGTCTATTTAATAAGCCTATTTAATAAGCCTATTTAATAAACATATTTAATAAGCCTATTTATTAAGCCGATTTAATGAGCCTATTTAATAAGCCTATTTATTGAGCCTATTTAATAAGTCTATTTAATAAGCCTGTTTAATAAGCCTATGTAATAAGTATTTAATGAGCCTATTTAATAAGCCTAAGTTGCTGAATAAGCCTATTTAATAGGCCTATCTAATAAGTCTAAGTTGCAGAAATAAGCATATTTCATAAGCCTATTTAATGAGCCTAAGTTGCTGAAATGTCTATTTAACTAGTCGATTTAATAAGTCTAAGTTGCTAAAATGAACCTATTTAATAAGGCTATTTAATAAACATAAGTTGCTGAAATAAGCCTATTTAAAAAGGTATATTTAATAAGTTTAAGTTGCTGAAATAAACCTATTTAAAATGCTACTTAATAAGACTAAGTTGCTGAAATAAACCTGTTTAATAAGGCTATTTAATAAGCATAAGTTGCTGAAATAAGCCTATTTAATAAGCCTAAGTTGCTGAAATAAGCCTATTTAATAAGGCTATTTAATAAGTCTAAGTTGCTGAAATAAACCTATTTAAAAAGCCTACTTTGCTCAAATAAGCCTATTTAATGAGGCTATTTAATAAGTCTATTTACTAGGCCTATTTAATACGCCTATTTAATAAGCCTATTTAATAAGCCTATTTAATGAGCCTATTTAATAAGCCTATTTAATAAGCCTATTTATTGAGCCTATTTAATAAGCCTATTTAATAAGCCTATTTAATAAGCCTATTTATTGAGCCTATTTAATAAGTCTATTTAATGAGCCTATTTAATCAGTCTATTTAATAAGCCTATTTAATACGCCTATTTAATAAGTCTAAGTTGCTGAAATAAGCCTATTTAATAAGCCTAAGTTGCTGAAAAGCCTATTTCATAAGCCTAAGTTGCTGAAATAAGCCTTTTTAATAAGTCTAAGTTGCTGAAATAAGCCTATTTAATAAGTCTAAGTTGCTGAAATAAGCCTATTTAATAAGGCTATTTAATAAGCCTAAGTTGCTGAATAAGCCTATTTAATAAGTCTAAGTTGCTGAACTAAGGCTATTTAATAAGCCTAAGTTGCTGAAATGAGCCTATTTAATAAGTCTAAGTTGCTGAAATAAGCCTATTTAATAAGCCTAAGTTGCTGAAATAAGCCTATTTAATAAGCCTAAGTTGCTGAAATAAGCCTATTTAATAGGCCTATCTAATAAGTCTAAGTTGCAGAAATAAGCCTATTAATAATAGGCTTATTAAATAGACTGATTAAATAGGCTCATTAAATAGACTTATTAAATAGGCTCAATAAATAGGCTTATTAAATAGGCTTATTAAATAGGCTTATTAAATAGGCTCAATAAATAGGCTTATTAAATAGGCTTATTAAATAGGCTCATTAAATAGGCTTATTAAATAGGCTTATTAAATAGGCGTATTAAATAGGCCTAGTAAATAGACTTATTAAATAGCCTCATTAAATAGGCTTATTTGAGCAAAGTAGGCTTTTTAAATAGGTTTATTTCAGCAACTTAGACTTATTAAATAGCCTTATTAAATAGGCTTATTTCAGCAACTTAGGCTTATTAAATAGGCTTATTTCAGCAACTTATGCTTATTAAATAGCCTTATTAAACAGGTTTATTTCAGCAACTTAGTCTTATTAAGTAGCATTTTTAAATAGGTTTATTTCAGCAACTTAAACTTATTAAATATACCTTTTTAAATAGGCTTAGTTCAAAAACTTCGGCTTATTAAATAGGCTTATTTCAGCATCTTAGGCTCATTAAATAGCCTCATTAAATAGGCTTATTTCTTAGACTTATTAAATTAAATTCATTAAATAGTCTAAGTTGCAGAAATAAACCTATTTAATAATGCTATTTAATACGCCTAAATTGCTGAAATAAGCATATTTAATAAGTCTAAGTTGCTGAAATAAGCCTATTTAATAAGCCTAAGTTGCTGAAATAAGCCTATTTAATAAGCCTAAGTTGCTGAAATAAGCCTATTTAATAGGCCTATCTAATAAGTCTAAGTTGCAGAAATAAGCATATTTCATAAGCCTATTTAATGAGCCTAAGTTGCTGAAATGTCTATTTAACTAGTCGATTTAATAAGTCTAAGTTGCTAAAATGAACCTATTTAATAAGGCTATTTAATAAACCTAAGTGGCTGAAATAAGCCTATTTAATGAGGCTATTTAATGAGCCTAAGATGCTGAAATAAGCCTATTTAATAAGCCGAAGTTTCAGAACTAAGCCTATTTGAAAAGGTATATTTAATACGTCTAAGTTGCTGAAATAAACCTATAAAAAAATGCTACTTAATAAGCCTAAGTTGCTGAAATAAACCTATTTAAAAATTATATTTAATAAGCCTAAGTTGCTGAAATAAGCCTATTTAATAAGGCTATTTAATAAGTCTAAGTTGCTGAAAAAATCCTATTTAATAAGCCTAAGTTGCTAAAATAAGCCTATTTAATGAGGCTATTTAATAAGTCCATTTAATAAGCCTATTTATTAAGCCTATTTAATAAGCCTATTTATTAAGCCTATTTAATAAGTCTATTTAATAAGCCTATTTAATAAGCCTATTTAATAAACATATTTAATAAGCCTATTTATTAAGCCGATTTAATGAGCCTATTTAATAAGCCTATTTATTGAGCCTATTTAATAAGTCTATTCAATAAGCCTGTTTAATAAGCCTATGTAATAAGTATTTAATGAGCCTATTTAATAAGCCTAAGTTGCTGAATAAGCCTATTTAATAAGCCTAAGTTGCTGAAATAAGTCTATTTAATAAGCCTATTTAATAAGCCTAAGTTGCTGAATAAGCCTATTTTTATTAAGCCTAAGTTGCTGAAATAAGCCTATTTAATAAGCCCAAGTTGCTGAAATAAGCCTATTTAATAAGGCTATTTAATAAGCCTAAGTTGCTGAAATAAGCCTATTTAATAAGCATAAATTGCTGAAATAAGGCTATTTAATAAGTCTAAGTTGCTGAAATAAACCTATTTTAAAAATGCTATTTAATACGCCTAAGTTGCTGAAATAAACCTGATTAATAAGGCTGTTTAATAAGCATAAGTTGCTGAAATAAGCCTATTTAATAAGCCTACGTTGCTGAACTAAGCCTCTATAAAAAAGTCTATTTAATAAGTCTAAGTTGCTGAAATAAACCTATTTAAAAATGCTATTTAATAAGCCTAAATTGCTGAAATAAACCTGTTTAATAAGGCTATTTAATAAGCATAAGTTGCTGAAATAAGCCTATTTAAAAAGCCTAAGCTGCTGAAATAAGCCTATTTAATAAGGCTATTTAATAAGTCTAAGTTGCTGAAATAAACCTATTTAATAAGCCTAAGTTGCTAAAATAAGCCTATTTAATGAGACTATTTAATAAGTCTATTTAATAAGCCTATTTAATACGCCTATTTAATAAGCCTATTTAATAAGCCTATTTAATAAGCCTACGTTGCTGAATAAGCCTATTTAATAAGCCTAAGTTGCTGAAATAAGCCTATTTAATAAGTCTAAGTTGCTGAAATAAGGCTATTTAATAAGCCTAAGTTGCTGAAAAAAGCCTATTTAATAAGCCTATGTTGCTGAAATAAGTATATTTAATGAGCATAAGTTGGTGAAATAAACCTATTTAATAAGTCTAAGTTGCTGAAATAAGGCTATTTAATAAGTCTAAGTTGCTGAAATAAGCCTATTTAATAAGCCTATGTTGCTGAAATAAGTATATTTGATGAGCATAAGTTGCTGAAATAAACCTATTTAATAAGTCTAAGTTGCTGAAATAAGGCTATTTAATAAGTCTAAGTTGCTGAAATGAGCCTATTTAATCAGCACAAGTTGCTGAAATAAGCCTATTTAATAAGCTCAATTTGCTGAAATAAGCCTATTTAATAAGGCTATTTAATAAGCCTAAGTTGCTGAAATGAGCCTATTTAATAAGCGTAATTTGCTGAAATAAGGCTATTTAATAAGTCTAAGTTGCTGAAATAAGCCTATTTAATAAGCCTAATTTGCTGGATGAAGCCTATTTAATAAGCCTAAGTTGCTGAAATAAGCCTATTTAATAGGCCTATCTAATAAGTCTAAGTTGCAGAAATAAGCATATTTCATAAGCCTATTTAATGAACCTAAGTTGCTGAAATGTCTATTTAAGAAGTCGATTTAATAAGTCTAAGTTGCTAAAATAAGCCTATTTAATAAGCCTAAGTTGCTAAAATAAGCCTATTTAATGAGACTATTTAATACGTCTATTTAATAAGCCTATTTAATACGCCTATTTAATAAGCCTATTTAATAAGCCTATTTAATAAGCCTAAGTTGCTGAAATAAGCCTATTTAATAAGCCTAAGTTGCTGAAATAAGCCTATTTAATAGGCCTATCTAATAAGTCTAAGTTGCAGAAATAAACCCATTTAATAAGTCTAAGTTGCTGAAATAAGCCTATTTAATAAGCCTAAGTTGCTGAAATAAGCCTATTTAATAAGCCTAAGTTGCTGAAATAAGCCTATTTAATAGGCCTATCTAATAAGTCTAAGTTGCAGAAATAAGCATATTTCATAAGCCTATTTAATGAGCCTAAGTTGCTGAAATGTCTATTTAACTAGTCGATTTAATAAGTCTAAGTTGCTAAAATGAACCTATTTAATAAGGCTATTTAATAAACCTAAGTTGCTGAAATAAGCCTATTTAAAAAGGTATATTTAATAAGTTTAAGTTGCTGAAATAAACCTATTTAAAAATGCTACTTAATAAGACTAAGTTGCTGAAATAAACCTGTTTAATAAGGCTATTTAATAAGCATAAGTTGCTGAAATAAGCCTATTTAATAAGCCTAAGTTGCTGAAATAAGCCTATTTAATAAGGCTATTTAATAAGTCTAAGTTGCTGAAATAAACCTATTTAAAAAGCCTACTTTGCTCAAATAAGCCTATTTAATGAGGCTATTTAATAAGTCTATTTACTAGGCCTATTTAATACGCCTATTTAATAAGCCTATTTAATAAGCCTATTTAATGAGCCTATTTAATAAGCCTATTTAATAAGCCTATTTATTGAGCCTATTTAATAAGCCTATTTAATAAGCCTATTTAATAAGCCTATTTATTGAGCCTATTTAATAAGTCTATTTAATGAGCCTATTTAATCAGTCTATTTAATAAGCCTATTTAATACGCCTATTTAATAAGTCTAAGTTGCTGAAATAAGCCTATTTAATAAGCCTAAGTTGCTGAAAAGCCTATTTCATAAGCCTAAGTTGCTGAAATAAGCCTTTTTAATAAGTCTAAGTTGCTGAAATAAGCCTATTTAATAAGTCTAAGTTGCTGAAATAAGCCTATTTAATAAGGCTATTTAATAAGCCTAAGTTGCTGAATAAGCCTATTTAATAAGTCTAAGTTGCTGAACTAAGGCTATTTAATAAGCCTAAGTTGCTGAAATGAGCCTATTTAATAAGTCTAAGTTGCTGAAATAAGCCTATTTAATAAGCCTAAGTTGCTGAAATAAGCCTATTTAATAAGCCTAAGTTGCTGAAATAAGCCTATTTAATAGGCCTATCTAATAAGTCTAAGTTGCAGAAATAAGCCTATTAATAATAGGCTTATTAAATAGACTGATTAAATAGGCTCATTAAATAGACTTATTAAATAGGCTCAATAAATAGGCTTATTAAATAGGCTTATTAAATAGGCTTATTAAATAGGCTCAATAAATAGGCTTATTAAATAGGCTTATTAAATAGGCTCATTAAATAGGCTTATTAAATAGGCTTATTAAATAGGCGTATTAAATAGGCCTAGTAAATAGACTTATTAAATAGCCTCATTAAATAGGCTTATTTGAGCAAAGTAGGCTTTTTAAATAGGTTTATTTCAGCAACTTAGACTTATTAAATAGCCTTATTAAATAGGCTTATTTCAGCAACTTAGGCTTATTAAATAGGCTTATTTCAGCAACTTATGCTTATTAAATAGCCTTATTAAACAGGTTTATTTCAGCAACTTAGTCTTATTAAGTAGCATTTTTAAATAGGTTTATTTCAGCAACTTAAACTTATTAAATATACCTTTTTAAATAGGCTTAGTTCAAAAACTTCGGCTTATTAAATAGGCTTATTTCAGCATCTTAGGCTCATTAAATAGCCTCATTAAATAGGCTTATTTCTTAGACTTATTAAATTAAATTCATTAAATAGTCTAAGTTGCAGAAATAAACCTATTTAATAATGCTATTTAATACGCCTAAATTGCTGAAATAAGCATATTTAATAAGTCTAAGTTGCTGAAATAAGCCTATTTAATAAGCCTAAGTTGCTGAAATAAGCCTATTTAATAAGCCTAAGTTGCTGAAATAAGCCTATTTAATAGGCCTATCTAATAAGTCTAAGTTGCAGAAATAAGCATATTTCATAAGCCTATTTAATGAGCCTAAGTTGCTGAAATGTCTATTTAACTAGTCGATTTAATAAGTCTAAGTTGCTAAAATGAACCTATTTAATAAGGCTATTTAATAAACCTAAGTGGCTGAAATAAGCCTATTTAATGAGGCTATTTAATGAGCCTAAGATGCTGAAATAAGCCTATTTAATAAGCCGAAGTTTCAGAACTAAGCCTATTTGAAAAGGTATATTTAATACGTCTAAGTTGCTGAAATAAACCTATAAAAAAATGCTACTTAATAAGCCTAAGTTGCTGAAATAAACCTATTTAAAAATTCTATTTAATAAGCCTAAGTTGCTGAAATAAGCCTATTTAATAAGGCTATTTAATAAGTCTAAGTTGCTGAAAAAATCCTATTTAATAAGCCTAAGTTGCTAAAATAAGCCTATTTAATGAGGCTATTTAATAAGTCCATTTAATAAGCCTATTTATTAAGCCTATTTAATAAGCCTATTTATTAAGCCTATTTAATAAGTCTATTTAATAAGCCTATTTAATAAGCCTATTTAATAAACATATTTAATAAGCCTATTTATTAAGCCGATTTAATGAGCCTATTTAATAAGCCTATTTATTGAGCCTATTTAATAAGTCTATTTAATAAGCCTGTTTAATAAGCCTATGTAATAAGTATTTAATGAGCCTATTTAATAAGCCTAAGTTGCTGAATAAGCCTATTTAATAAGCCTAAGTTGCTGAAATAAGTCTATTTAATAAGCCTATTTAATAAGCCTAAGTTGCTGAATAAGCCTATTTTTATTAAGCCTAAGTTGCTGAAATAAGCCTATTTAATAAGCCCAAGTTGCTGAAATAAGCCTATTTAATAAGGCTATTTAATAAGCCTAAGTTGCTGAAATAAGCCTATTTAATAAGCATAAATTGCTGAAATAAGGCTATTTAATAAGTCTAAGTTGCTGAAATAAACCTATTTTAAAAATGCTATTTAATACGCCTAAGTTGCTGAAATAAACCTGATTAATAAGGCTGTTTAATAAGCATAAGTTGCTGAAATAAGCCTATTTAATAAGCCTACGTTGCTGAACTAAGCCTCTATAAAAAAAGTCTATTTAATAAGTCTAAGTTGCTGAAATAAACCTATTTAAAAATGCTATTTAATAAGCCTAAATTGCTGAAATAAACCTGTTTAATAAGGCTATTTAATAAGCATAAGTTGCTGAAATAAGCCTATTTAAAAAGCCTAAGCTGCTGAAATAAGCCTATTTAATAAGGCTATTTAATAAGTCTAAGTTGCTGAAATAAACCTATTTAATAAGCCTAAGTTGCTAAAATAAGCCTATTTAATGAGACTATTTAATAAGTCTATTTAATAAGCCTATTTAATACGCCTATTTAATAAGCCTATTTAATAAGCCTATTTAATAAGCCTACGTTGCTGAATAAGCCTATTTAATAAGCCTAAGTTGCTGAAATAAGCCTATTTAATAAGTCTAAGTTGCTGAAATAAGGCTATTTAATAAGCCTAAGTTGCTGAAAAAAGCCTATTTAATAAGCCTATGTTGCTGAAATAAGTATATTTAATGAGCATAAGTTGGTGAAATAAACCTATTTAATAAGTCTAAGTTGCTGAAATAAGGCTATTTAATAAGTCTAAGTTGCTGAAATAAGCCTATTTAATAAGCCTATGTTGCTGAAATAAGTATATTTGATGAGCATAAGTTGCTGAAATAAACCTATTTAATAAGTCTAAGTTGCTGAAATAAGGCTATTTAATAAGTCTAAGTTGCTGAAATGAGCCTATTTAATCAGCACAAGTTGCTGAAATAAGCCTATTTAATAAGCTCAATTTGCTGAAATAAGCCTATTTAATAAGGCTATTTAATAAGCCTAAGTTGCTGAAATGAGCCTATTTAATAAGCGTAATTTGCTGAAATAAGGCTATTTAATAAGTCTAAGTTGCTGAAATAAGCCTATTTAATAAGCCTAATTTGCTGGATGAAGCCTATTTAATAAGCCTAAGTTGCTGAAATAAGCCTATTTAATAGGCCTATCTAATAAGTCTAAGTTGCAGAAATAAGCATATTTCATAAGCCTATTTAATGAACCTAAGTTGCTGAAATGTCTATTTAAGAAGTCGATTTAATAAGTCTAAGTTGCTAAAATAAGCCTATTTAATAAGCCTAAGTTGCTAAAATAAGCCTATTTAATGAGACTATTTAATACGTCTATTTAATAAGCCTATTTAATACGCCTATTTAATAAGCCTATTTAATAAGCCTATTTAATAAGCCTACGTTGCTGAATAAGCCTATTTAATAAGCCTAAGTTGCTGAAATAAGCCTATTTAATAAGTCTAAGTTGCTGAAATAAGGCTATTTAATTAGCCTAAGTTGCTGAAAAAAGCCTATTTAATAAGCCTATGTTGCTGAAATAAGTATATTTAATGAGCATAAGTTGCTGAAATAAACCTATTTAATAAGTCTAAGTTGCTGAAATAAGGCTATTTAATAAGTCTAAGTTGCTGAAATAAGCCTATTTAATAAGCCTATGTTGCTGAAATAAGTATATTTAATGAGCATACGTTGCTGAAATAAACCTATTTAATAAGTCTAAGTTGCTGAAATAAGGCTAATTAATAAGTCTAAGTTGCTGAAATGAGCCTATTTAATCAGCACAAGTTGCTGAAATAAGCCTATTTAATAAGCTCAAGTTGCTAAAATAAGCCTATTTAATGAGACTATTTAATAAGTCTATTTAATAAGCCTATTTAATACGCCTATTTAATAAGCCTATTTAATAAGCCTATTTAATAAGCCTACGTTGCTGAATAAGCCTATTTAATAAGCCTAAGTTGCTGAAATAAGCCTATTTAATAAGTCTAAGTTGCTGAAATAAGGCTATTTAATAAGCCTAAGTTGCTGAAAAAAGCCTATTTAATAAGCCTATGTTGCTGAAATAAGTATATTTAATGAGCATAAGTTGCTGAAATAAACCTATTTAATAAGTCTAAGTTGCTGAAATAAGGCTATTTAATAAGTCTAAGTTGCTGAAATAAGCCTATTTAATAAGCCTATGTTGCTGAAATAAGTATATTTGATGAGCATAAGTTGCTGAAATAAACCTATTTAATAAGTCTAAGTTGCTGAAATAAGGCTATTTAATAAGTCTAAGTTGCTGAAATGAGCCTATTTAATCAGCACAAGTTGCTGAAATAAGCCTATTTAATAAGCTCAATTTGCTGAAATAAGCCTATTTAATAAGGCTATTTAATAAGCCTAAGTTGCTGAAATGAGCCTATTTAATAAGCGTAATTTGCGGAAATAAGGCTATTTAATAAGTCTAAGTTGCTGAAATAAGCCTATTTAATAAGCCTAATTTGCTGGATGAAGCCTATTTAATAAGCCTAAGTTGCTGAAATAAGCCTATTTAATAGGCCTATCTAATAAGTCTAAGTTGCAGAAATAAGCATATTTCATAAGCCTATTTAATGAACCTAAGTTGCTGAAATGTCTATTTAAGAAGTCGATTTAATAAGTCTAAGTTGCTAAAATAAGCCTATTTAATAAGCCTAAGTTGCTAAAATAAGCCTATTTAATGAGACTATTTAATACGTCTATTTAATAAGCCTATTTAATACGCCTATTTAATAAGCCTATTTAATAAGCCTATTTAATAAGCCTACGTTGCTGAGTAAGCCTATTTAATAAGCCTAAGTTGCTGAAATAAGCCTATTTAATAAGTCTAAGTTGCTGAAATAAGGCTATTTAATTAGCCTAAGTTGCTGAAAAAAGCCTATTTAATAAGCCTATGTTGCTGAAATAAGTATATTTAATGAGCATAAGTTGCTGAAATAAACCTATTTAATAAGTCTAAGTTGCTGAAATAAGGCTATTTAATAAGTCTAAGTTGCTGAAATAAGCCTATTTAATAAGCCTATGTTGCTGAAATAAGTATATTTAATGAGCATAAGTTGCTGAAATAAACCTATTTAATAAGTCTAAGTTGCTGAAATAAGGCTATTTAATAAGTCTAAGTTGCTGAAATGAGCCTATTTAATCAGCACAAGTTGCTGAAATAAGCCTATTTAATAAGCTCAAGTTGCTGAAATAAGCCTATTTAATAAGGCTATTTAATAAGCCTAAGTTGCTGAAATGAGCCTATTTAATAAGCCTAATTTGCTGGATGAAGCCTATTTAATAAGCCTAAGTTGCTGAAATAAGCCTATTTAATAGGCCTATCTAATAAGTCTAAGTTGCAGAAATAAGCATATTTCATAAGCCTATTTAATGAACCTAAGTTGCTGAAATGTCTATTTAATAAGTCGATTTAATAAGTCTAAGTTGCTAAAATAAGCCTATTTAATAAGGCTATTTAATGAGCCTAAGTTGCTGAAATAAGCCTATTTAATGAGGCTATTTAATGAGCCTAAGTTGCTGAAATAAGCCTATTTAATAAGCCTAAGTTTCTGAACTAAGCCTATTTAAAAAGGTCTATTTAATAAATCTAAGTTGCTGAAATAAACCTATTTAAAAATGCTATTTAATACGCCTAAGTTGCTGAAATAAACCTGATTAATAAGGCTATTTAATAAGCATAAGTTGCTGAAATAAGCCTATTTAATAAGCCTACGTTGCTGAACTAAGCCAATATAAAACGGTCTATTTAATAAGTCTAAGTTGCTGAAATAAACCTATTTAAAAATGCTATTTAATAAGCCTAAATTGGTGAAATAAACCTGTTTAATAAGGCTATTTAATAAGCATAAGTTGCTGAAATAAGCATATCTAATAAGCCTAAGTTGCTAAAATAAGCCTATTTAATAGGCCTATCTAATAAGTCTAAGTTGCAGAAATAAGCATATTTCATAAGCCTATTTAGTGAGCCTAAGTTGCTTAAATGTCTATTTAATAAGTCGATTTAATAAGTCTAAGTTGCTAAAATAAGCCTATTTAATAAGGCTATTTAATAAGTCTAAGTTGCTGAAATAAGCCTATTTAATAAGCCGAAGTTTCTGAACTAAGCCTATTTAAAAAGGTATATTTAATAAGTCTAAGTTGCTGAAATAAACCTATTTAAAAATGCTACTTAATAAGCCTAAGTTGCTGAAATAAACCTGTTTAATAAGGCTATTTAATAAGCATAAGTTGCTGAAATAAGCCTATTTAATAAGCCTAAGTTGCTGAAGTAAGCCTATTTAATAAGGCTATTTAATAAGTCTAAGTTGCTTAAATAAACCTATTTAAAAAGCCTACTTTGCTCAAATAAGCCTATTTAATGAGGCTATTTAATAAGTCTATTTAATAAGCCTATTTAATACGCATATTTAATAAGCCTATTTAATAAGCCTATTTAATGAGCCTATTTAATAAGCCTATTTAATAAGCCTATTTATTGAGCCTATTTAATAAGCCTATTTAATAAGCCTATTTATTGAGCCTATTTAATAAGTCTATTTAATAAGCCTATTTAATAAGCCTATTTAATGAGTATTTAATGAGCCTATTTAATCAGTCTATTTAATAAGCCTATTTAATAGGCCTATTTAATAAGTCTAAGTTGCTGAAATAAGCCTATTTAATAAGCCTAAGTTGCTGAAAAGCCTATTTCATAAGCCTAAGTTGCTGAAATAAGCCTATTTAATAAGCCTAAGTTGCTGAAATAAGCCTATTTAATAAGGCTATTTAATAAGTCTAAGTTGCAGAAATAAACCTATTTAATAATGCTATTTAATACGCCAAAGTTGCTGAAATAAGCATATCTAATAAGCCTAAGTTGCTAAAATAAGCCTATTTAATAGGCCTATCTAATAAGTCTAAGTTGCAGAAATAAGCATATTTCATAAGCCTATTTAATGAGCCTAAGTTGCTTAAATGTCTATTTAATAAGTCGATTTAATAAGTCTAAGTTGCTAAAATAAGCCTATTTAATAAGGCTATTTAATAAGCCTAAGTTGCTGAAATAAGCCTATTTAATAAGCCGAAGTTTCTGAACTAAGCCTATTTAAAAAGGTATATTTAATAAGTCTAAGTTGCTGAAATAAACCTATTTAAAAATGCTACTTAATGAGCCTAAGTTGCTGAAATAAACCTGTTTAATAAGGCTATTTAATAAGCATAAGTTGCTGAAATAAGCCTATTTAATAAGCCTAAGTTGCTGAAGTAAGCCTATTTAATAAGGCTATTTAATAAGTCTAAGTTGCTGAAATAAACCTATTTAAAAAGCCTACTTTGCTCAAATAAGCCTATTTAATTAGGCTATTTAATAAGTCTATTTAATAAGCCTATTTAATACGCATATTTAATAAGCCTATTTAATAAGCCTATTTAATGAGCCTATTTAATAAGCCTATTTAATAAGCCTATTTATTGAGCCTATTTAATAAGCCTATTTAATAAGCCTATTTAATAAGCCTATTTATTGAGCCTATTTAATAAGTCTATTTAATAAGCCTATTTAATAAGCCTATTTAATGAGTATTTAATGAGCCTATTTAATCAGTCTATTTAATAAGCCTATTTAATAGGCCTATTTAATAAGTCTAAGTTGCTGAAATAAGCCTATTTAATAAGCCTAAGTTGCTGAAAAGCCTATTTCATAAGCCTAAGTTGCTGAAATAAGCCTATTTAATAAGCCTAAGTTGCTGAAATAAGCCTATTTAATAAGGCTATTTAATAAGTCTAAGTTGCAGAAATAAACCTATTTAATAATGCTATTTAATACGCCTAAGTTGCTGAAATAAGCATATCTAATAAGCCTAAGTTGCTAAAATAAGCCTATTTAATAGGCCTATCTAATAAGTCTAAGTTGCAGAAATAAGCATATTTCATAAGCCTATTTAATGAGCCTAAGTTGCTTAAATGTCTATTTAATAAGTCGATTTAATAAGTCTAAGTTGCTAAAATAAGCCTATTTAATAAGGCTATTTAATAAGCCTAAGTTGCTGAAATAAGCCTATTTAATAAGCCGAAGTTTCTGAACTAAGCCTATTTAAAAAGGTATATTTAATAAGTCTAAGTTGCTGAAACAAAACTATTTAAAAATGCTACTTAATGAGCCTAAGTTGCTGAAATAAACCTGTTTAATAAGGCTATTTAATAAGCATAAGTTGCTGAAATAAGCCTATTTAATAAGCCTAAGTTGCTGAAGTAAGCCTATTTAATAAGGCTATTTAATAAGTCTAAGTTGCTGAAATAAACCTATTTAAAAAGCCTACTTTGCTCAAATAAGCCTATTTAATGAGGCTATTTAATAAGTCTATTTAATAAGCCTATTTAATACGCCTATTTAATAAGCCTATTTAATAAGCCTATTTAATGAGCCTATTTAATAAGCCTATTTAATAAGCCTATTTATTGAGCCTATTTAATAAGCCTATTTAATAAGCCTATTTAATAAGCCTATTTATTGAGCCTATTTAATAAGTCTATTTAATAAGCCTATTTAATAAGCCTATTTAATGAGTATTTAATGAGCCTATTTAATCAGTCTATTTAATAAGCCTATTTAATAGGCCTATTTAATAAGTCTAAGTTGCTGAAATAAGCCTATTTTATAAGCCTAAGTTGCTGAAAAGCCTATTTCATAAGCCTAAGTTGCTGAAATAAGCCTTTTTAATAAGTCTAAGTTGCTGAAATAAGCCTATTTAATAAGCCTAAGTTGCTGAAATAAGCCTATTTAATAAGGCTATTTAATAAGCCTAAGTTGCTGAATAAGCCTATTTAATAAGTCTAAGTTGCTGAACTAAGGCTATTTAATAAACCTAAGTTGCTGAAATGAGCCTATTTAAAAAGCCTAAGTTGCTGAAATAAGGCTATTTAATAAGTCTAAGTTGCTGAAATAAACCTATTTAATAAGCCTAAGTTGCTGAAATAAGCCTATTTAATAGGCCTATCTAATAAGTCTAAGTTGCTGAAATAAGCCTATTTAATGAGGCTATTTAATGAGCCTAAGTTGCTGAAATAAGCCGATTTAATAAGCCTAAGTTTCTGAACTAAGCCTATTTAAAAAGGTATATTTAATAAGTCTAAGTTGCTGAAATAAACCTATTTAAAAATGCTATTTAATACGCCTAAGTTGCTGAAATAAACCTGATTAATAAGGATATTTAATAAGCATAAGTTGCTGAAATAAGCCTATTTAATAAGCCTACGTTGCTGAACTAAGCCTATATAAAAAGGTCTATTTAATAAGTCTAAGTTGCTGAAATAAACCTATTTTAAAATGCTATTTAATAAGCCTAAATTGCTGAAATAAACCTGTTTAATAAGGCTATTTAATAAGCATAAGTTGCTGAAATAAGCCTATTTAATAAGCCTAAGTTGCTGAAATCAGCCTATTTAATAAGGCTATTTAATAAGTCTAAGTTGCTGAAATAAACCTATTTAATAAGCCTAAGTTGCTAAAATAAGCCTATTTAATGAGGCTATTTAATAAGTCTATTTAATAAGCCTATTTAATACGCCTATTTAATAAGCCTATTTAATAAGCCTATTTAATGAGCCTATTTAATAAGCCTATTTAATACGCCTATTTATTGAGCCTATTTAATAAGCCTATTTAATAAGCCTATTTAATAAGCCTATTTATTGAGCCTATTTAATAAGTCTATTTAATAAGCCTATTTGATAAGCCTATTTAATGAGTATTTAATGAGCCTATTTAATCAGTCTATTTAATAAGCCTATTTAATACGCATATTTAATAAGCCTATTTAATAAGCCTGTTTAATGAGCCTATTTAATAAGCCTATTTAATAAGCCTATTTATTGAGCCTATTTAATAAGCCTATTTAATAAGCCTATTTAATACGCATATTTAATAAGCCTATTTAATAAGCCTATTTAATGAGCCTATTTAATAAGCCTATTTAATAAGCCTATTTATTGAGCCTATTTAATAAGCCTATTTAATAAGCCTATTTATTGAGCCTATTTAATAAGTCTATTTAATAAGCCTATTTAATAAGCCTATTTAATGAGTATTTAATGAGCCTATTTAATCAGTCTATTTAATAAGCCTATTTAATAGGCCTATTTAATAAGTCTAAGTTGCTGAAATAAGCCTATTTAATAAGCCTAAGTTGCTGAAAAGCCTATTTCATAAGCCTAAGTTGCTGAAATAAGCCTATTTAATAAGCCTAAGTTGCTGAAATAAGCCTATTTAATAAGGCTATTTAATAAGTCTAAGTTGCAGAAATAAACCTATTTAATAATGCTATTTAATACGCCAAAGTTGCTGAAATAAGCATATCTAATAAGCCTAAGTTGCTAAAATAAGCCTATTTAATAGGCCTATCTAATAAGTCTAAGTTGCAGAAATAAGCATATTTCATAAGCCTATTTAATGAGCCTAAGTTGCTTAAATGTCTATTTAATAAGTCGATTTAATAAGTCTAAGTTGCTAAAATAAGCCTATTTAATAAGGCTATTTAATAAGCCTAAGTTGCTGAAATAAGCCTATTTAATAAGCCGAAGTTTCTGAACTAAGCCTATTTAAAAAGGTATATTTAATAAGTCTAAGTTGCTGAAATAAACCTATTTAAAAATGCTACTTAATGAGCCTAAGTTGCTGAAATAAACCTGTTTAATAAGGCTATTTAATAAGCATAAGTTGCTGAAATAAGCCTATTTAATAAGCCTAAGTTGCTGAAGTAAGCCTATTTAATAAGGCTATTTAATAAGTCTAAGTTGCTGAAATAAACCTATTTAAAAAGCCTACTTTGCTCAAATAAGCCTATTTAATTAGGCTATTTAATAAGTCTATTTAATAAGCCTATTTAATACGCATATTTAATAAGCCTATTTAATAAGCCTATTTAATGAGCCTATTTAATAAGCCTATTTAATAAGCCTATTTATTGAGCCTATTTAATAAGCCTATTTAATAAGCCTATTTAATAAGCCTATTTATTGAGCCTATTTAATAAGTCTATTTAATAAGCCTATTTAATAAGCCTATTTAATGAGTA
The DNA here is from genome assembly GCF_048934315.1 of Petromyzon marinus. Classification (NCBI taxonomy): domain Eukaryota; kingdom Metazoa; phylum Chordata; class Hyperoartia; order Petromyzontiformes; family Petromyzontidae; genus Petromyzon; species Petromyzon marinus. Next base: position 2,447,688 of record NW_027422728.1, read on the forward strand.
TTTAATGAGCCTATTTAATCAGTCTATTTAATAAGCCTATTTAATAGGCCTATTTAATAAGTCTAAGTTGCTGAAATAAGCCTATTTAATAAGCCTAAGTTGCTGAAAAGCCTATTTCATAAGCCTAAGTTGCTGAAATAAGCCTATTTAATAAGCCTAAGTTGCTGAAATAAGCCTATTTAATAAGGCTATTTAATAAGTCTAAGTTGCAGAAATAAACCTATTTAATAATGCTATTTAATACGCCTAAGTTGCTGAAATAAGCATATCTAATAAGCCTAAGTTGCTAAAATAAGCCTATTTAATAGGCCTATCTAATAAGTCTAAGTTGCAGAAATAAGCATATTTCATAAGCCTATTTAATGAGCCTAAGTTGCTTAAATGTCTATTTAATAAGTCGATTTAATAAGTCTAAGTTGCTAAAATAAGCCTATTTAATAAGGCTATTTAATAAGCCTAAGTTGCTGAAATAAGCCTATTTAATAAGCCGAAGTTTCTGAACTAAGCCTATTTAAAAAGGTATATTTAATAAGTCTAAGTTGCTGAAACAAAACTATTTAAAAATGCTACTTAATGAGCCTAAGTTGCTGAAATAAACCTGTTTAATAAGGCTATTTAATAAGCATAAGTTGCTGAAATAAGCCTATTTAATAAGCCTAAGTTGCTGAAGTAAGCCTATTTAATAAGGCTATTTAATAAGTCTAAGTTGCTGAAATAAACCTATTTAAAAAGCCTACTTTGCTCAAATAAGCCTATTTAATGAGGCTATTTAATAAGTCTATTTAATAAGCCTATTTAATACGCCTATTTAATAAGCCTATTTAATAAGCCTATTTAATGAGCCTATTTAATAAGCCTATTTAATAAGCCTATTTATTGAGCCTATTTAATAAGCCTATTTAATAAGCCTATTTAATAAGCCTATTTATTGAGCCTATTTAATAAGTCTATTTAATAAGCCTATTTAATAAGCCTATTTAATGAGTATTTAATGAGCCTATTTAATCAGTCTATTTAATAAGCCTATTTAATAGGCCTATTTAATAAGTCTAAGTTGCTGAAATAAGCCTATTTTATAAGCCTAAGTTGCTGAAAAGCCTATTTCATAAGCCTAAGTTGCTGAAATAAGCCTTTTTAATAAGTCTAAGTTGCTGAAATAAGCCTATTTAATAAGCCTAAGTTGCTGAAATAAGCCTATTTAATAAGGCTATTTAATAAGCCTAAGTTGCTGAATAAGCCTATTTAATAAGTCTAAGTTGCTGAACTAAGGCTATTTAATAAACCTAAGTTGCTGAAATGAGCCTATTTAAAAAGCCTAAGTTGCTGAAATAAGGCTATTTAATAAGTCTAAGTTGCTGAAATAAACCTATTTAATAAGCCTAAGTTGCTGAAATAAGCCTATTTAATAGGCCTATCTAATAAGTCTAAGTTGCTGAAATAAGCCTATTTAATGAGGCTATTTAATGAGCCTAAGTTGCTGAAATAAGCCGATTTAATAAGCCTAAGTTTCTGAACTAAGCCTATTTAAAAAGGTATATTTAATAAGTCTAAGTTGCTGAAATAAACCTATTTAAAAATGCTATTTAATACGCCTAAGTTGCTGAAATAAACCTGATTAATAAGGATATTTAATAAGCATAAGTTGCTGAAATAAGCCTATTTAATAAGCCTACGTTGCTGAACTAAGCCTATATAAAAAGGTCTATTTAATAAGTCTAAGTTGCTGAAATAAACCTATTTTAAAATGCTATTTAATAAGCCTAAATTGCTGAAATAAACCTGTTTAATAAGGCTATTTAATAAGCATAAGTTGCTGAAATAAGCCTATTTAATAAGCCTAAGTTGCTGAAATCAGCCTATTTAATAAGGCTATTTAATAAGTCTAAGTTGCTGAAATAAACCTATTTAATAAGCCTAAGTTGCTAAAATAAGCCTATTTAATGAGGCTATTTAATAAGTCTATTTAATAAGCCTATTTAATACGCCTATTTAATAAGCCTATTTAATAAGCCTATTTAATGAGCCTATTTAATAAGCCTATTTAATACGCCTATTTATTGAGCCTATTTAATAAGCCTATTTAATAAGCCTATTTAATAAGCCTATTTATTGAGCCTATTTAATAAGTCTATTTAATAAGCCTATTTGATAAGCCTATTTAATGAGTATTTAATGAGCCTATTTAATCAGTCTATTTAATAAGCCTATTTAATACGCATATTTAATAAGCCTATTTAATAAGCCTGTTTAATGAGCCTATTTAATAAGCCTATTTAATAAGCCTATTTATTGAGCCTATTTAATAAGCCTATTTAATAAGCCTATTTAATAAGCCTATTTATTGAGCCTATTTAATAAGTCTATTTAATAAGCCTATTTAATAAGCCTATTTAATGAGTATTTAATGAGCCTATTTAATCAGTCTATTTAATAAGCCTATTTAATAGGCCTATTTAATAAGTCTAAGTTGCTGAAATAAGCCTATTTAATAAGCCTAAGTTGCTGAAAAGCCTATTTCATAAGCCTAAGTTGCTGAAATAAGCCTATTTAATAAGCCTAAGTTGCTGAAATAAGCCTATTTAATAAGGCTATTTAATAAGTCTAAGTTGCAGAAATAAACCTATTTAATAATGCTATTTAATACGCCTAAGTTGCTGAAATAAGCATATCTAATAAGCCTAAGTTGCTAAAATAAGCCTATTTAATAGGCCTATCTAATAAGTCTAAGTTGCAGAAATAAGCATATTTCATAAGCCTATTTAATGAGCCTAAGTTGCTTAAATGTCTATTTAATAAGTCGATTTAATAAGTCTAAGTTGCTAAAATAAGCCTATTTAATAAGGCTATTTAATAAGCCTAAGTTGCTGAAATAAGCCTATTTAATAAGCCGAAGTTTCTGAACTAAGCCTATTTAAAAAGGTATATTTAATAAGTCTAAGTGGCTGAAATAAACCTATTTAAAAATGCTACTTAATGAGCCTAAGTTGCTGAAATAAACCTGTTTAATAAGGCTATTTAATAAGCATAAGTTGCTGAAGTAAGCCTATTTAATAAGGCTATTTAATAAGTCTAAGTTGCTGAAATAAACCTATTTAAAAAGCCTACTTTGCTCAAATAAGCCTATTTAATTAGGCTATTTAATAAGTCTATTTAATAAGCCTATTTAATACGCATATTTAATAAGCCTATTTAATAAGCCTATTTAATGAGCCTATTTAATAAGCCTATTTAATAAGCCTATTTATTGAGCCTATTTAATAAGCCTATTTAATAAGCCTATTTAATAAGCCTATTTATTGAGCCTATTTAATAAGTCTATTTAATAAGCCTATTTAATAAGCCTATTTAATGAGTATTTAATGAGCCTATTTAATCAGTCTATTTAATAAGCCTATTTAATAGGCCTATTTAATAAGTCTAAGTTGCTGAAATAAGCCTATTTAATAAGCCTAAGTTGCTGAAAAGCCTATTTCATAAGCCTAAGTTGCTGAAATAAGCCTATTTAATAAGCCTAAGTTGCTGAAATAAGCCTATTTAATAAGGCTATTTAATAAGTCTAAGTTGCAGAAATAAACCTATTTAATAATGCTATTTAATACGCCTAAGTTGCTGAAATAAGCATATCTAATAAGCCTAAGTTGCTAAAATAAGCCTATTTAATAGGCCTATCTAATAAGTCTAAGTTGCAGAAATAAGCATATTTCATAAGCCTATTTAATGAGCCTAAGTTGCTTAAATGTCTATTTAATAAGTCGATTTAATAAGTCTAAGTTGCTAAAATAAGCCTATTTAATAAGGCTATTTAATAAGCCTAAGTTGCTGAAATAAGCCTATTTAATAAGCCGAAGTTTCTGAACTAAGCCTATTTAAAAAGGTATATTTAATAAGTCTAAGTTGCTGAAATAAACCTATTTAAAAATGCTACTTAATGAGCCTAAGTTGCTGAAATAAACCTGTTTAATAAGGCTATTTAATAAGCATAAGTTGCTGAAATAAGCCTATTTAATAAGCCTAAGTTGCTGAAGTAAGCCTATTTAATAAGGCTATTTAATAAGTCTAAGTTGCTGAAATAAACCTATTTAAAAAGCCTACTTTGCTCAAATAAGCCTATTTAATTAGGCTATTTAATAAGTCTATTTAATAAGCCGATTTAATACGCATATTTAATAAGCCTATTTAATAAGCCTATTTAATGAGCCTATTTAATAAGCCTATTTAATAAGCCTATTTATTGAGCCTATTTAATAAGCCTATTTAATAAGCCTATTTAATAAGCCTATTTATTGAGCCTATTTAATAAGTCTATTTAATAAGCCTATTTAATAAGCCTATTTAATGAGTATTTAATGAGCCTATTTAATCAGTCTATTTAATAAGCCTATTTAATAGGCCTATTTAATCAGTCTAAGTTGCTGAAATAAGCCTATTTAATAAGCCTAAGTTGCTGAAAAGCCTATTTCATAAGCCTAAGTTGCTGAAATAAGCCTATTTAATAAGCCTAAGTTGCTGAAATAAGCCTATTTAATAAGGCTATTTAATAAGTCTAAGTTGCAGAAATAAACCTATTTAATAATGCTATTTAATACGCCTAAGTTGCTGAAATAAGCATATCTAATAAGCCTAAGTTGCTAAAATAAGCCTATTTAATAGGCCTATCTAATAAGTCTAAGTTGCAGAAATAAGCATATTTCATAAGCCTATTTAATGAGCCTAAGTTGCTTAAATGTCTATTTAATAAGTCGATTTAATAAGTCTAAGTTGCTAAAATAAGCCTATTTAATAAGGCTATTTAATAAGCCTAAGTTGCTGAAATAAGCCTATTTAATAAGCCGAAGTTTCTGAACTAAGCCTATTTAAAAAGGTATATTTAATAAGTCTAAGTTGCTGAAATAAACCTATTTAAAAATGCTACTTAATGAGCCTAAGTTGCTGAAATAAACCTGTTTAATAAGGCTATTTAATAAGCATAAGTTGCTGAAATAAGCCTATTTAATAAGCCTAAGTTGCTGAAGTAAGCCTATTTAATAAGGCTATTTAATAAGTCTAAGTTGCTGAAATAAACCTATTTAAAAAGCCTACTTTGCTCAAATGAGCCTATTTAATGAGGCTATTTAATAAGTCTATTTAATAAGCCTATTTAATACGCCTATTTAATAAGCCTATTTAATAAGCCTATTTAATGAGCCTATTTAATAAGCCTATTTAATAAGCCTATTTATTGAGCCTATTTAATAAGCCTATTTAATAAGCCTATTTAATAAGCCTATTTATTTAGCCTATTTAATAAGTCTATTTAATAAGCCTATTTAATAAGCCTATTTAATGAGTATTTAATGAGCCTATTTAATCAGTCTATTTAATAAGCCTATTTAATAGGCCTATTTAATAAGTCTAAGTTGCTGAAATAAGCCTATTTTATAAGCCTAAGTTGCTGAAAAGCCTATTTCATAAGCCTAAGTTGCTGAAATAAGCCTTTTTAATAAGTCTAAGTTGCTGAAATAAGCCTATTTAATAAGCCTAAGTTGCTGAAATAAGCCTATTTAATAAGGCTATTTAATAAGCCTAAGTTGCTGAATAAGCCTATTTAATAAGTCTAAGTTGCTGAACTAAGGCTATTTAATAAACCTAAGTTGCTGAAATGAGCCTATTTAAAAAGCTTAAGTTGCTGAAATAAGGCTATTTAATAAGTCTAAGTTGCTGAAATAAACCTATTTAATAAGCCTAAGTTGCTGAAATAAGCCTATTTAATAGGCCTATCTAATAAGTCTAAGTTGCTGAAATAAGCCTATTTAATGAGGCTATTTAATGAGCCTAAGTTGCTGAAATAAGCCGATTTAATAAGCCTAAGTTTCTGAACTAAGCCTATTTAAAAAGGTATATTTAATAAGTCTAAGTTGCTGAAATAAACCTATTTAAAAATGCTACTTAATGAGCCTAAGTTGCTGAAATAAACCTGTTTAATAAGGCTATTTAATAAGCATAAGTTGCTGAAATAAGCCTATTTAATAAGCCTAAGTTGCTGAAGTAAGCCTATTTAATAAGGCTATTTAATAAGTCTAAGTTGCTGAAATAAACCTATTTAAAAAGCCTACTTTGCTCAAATAAGCCTATTTAATTAGGCTATTTAATAAGTCTATTTAATAAGCCGATTTAATACGCATATTTAATAAGCCTATTTAATAAGCCTATTTAATGAGCCTATTTAATAAGCCTATTTAATAAGCCTATTTATTGAGCCTATTTAATAAGCCTATTTAATAAGCCTATTTAATAAGCCTATTTATTGAGCCTATTTAATAAGTCTATTTAATAAGCCTATTTAATAAGCCTATTTAATGAGTATTTAATGAGCCTATTTAATCAGTCTATTTAATAAGCCTATTTAATAGGCCTATTTAATAAGTCTAAGTTGCTGAAATAAGCCTATTTAATAAGCCTAAGTTGCTGAAAAGCCTATTTCATAAGCCTAAGTTGCTGAAATAAGCCTATTTAATAAGCCTAAGTTGCTGAAATAAGCCTATTTAATAAGGCTATTTAATAAGTCTAAGTTGCAGAAATAAACCTATTTAATAATGCTATTTAATACGCCTAAGTTGCTGAAATAAGCATATCTAATAAGCCTAAGTTGCTAAAATAAGCCTATTTAATAGGCCTATCTAATAAGTCTAAGTTGCAGAAATAAGCATATTTCATAAGCCTATTTAATGAGCCTAAGTTGCTTAAATGTCTATTTAATAAGTCGATTTAATAAGTCTAAGTTGCTAAAATAAGCCTATTTAATAAGGCTATTTAATAAGCCTAAGTTGCTGAAATAAGCCTATTTAATAAGCCGAAGTTTCTGAACTAAGCCTATTTAAAAAGGTATATTTAATAAGTCTAAGTTGCTGAAATAAACCTATTTAAAAATGCTACTTAATGAGCCTAAGTTGCTGAAATAAACCTGTTTAATAAGGCTATTTAATAAGCATAAGTTGCTGAAATAAGCCTATTTAATAAGCCTAAGTTGCTGAAGTAAGCCTATTTAATAAGGCTATTTAATAAGTCTAAGTTGCTGAAATAAACCTATTTAAAAAGCCTACTTTGCTCAAATGAGCCTATTTAATGAGGCTATTTAATAAGTCTATTTAATAAGCCTATTTAATACGCCTATTTAATAAGCCTATTTAATAAGCCTATTTAATGAGCCTATTTAATAAGCCTATTTAATAAGCCTATTTATTGAGCCTATTTAATAAGCCTATTTAATAAGCCTATTTAATAAGCCTATTTATTTAGCCTATTTAATAAGTCTATTTAATAAGCCTATTTAATAAGCCTATTTAATGAGTATTTAATGAGCCTATTTAATCAGTCTATTTAATAAGCCTATTTAATAGGCCTATTTAATAAGTCTAAGTTGCTGAAATAAGCCTATTTTATAAGCCTAAGTTGCTGAAAAGCCTATTTCATAAGCCTAAGTTGCTGAAATAAGCCTTTTTAATAAGTCTAAGTTGCTGAAATAAGCCTATTTAATAAGCCTAAGTTGCTGAAATAAGCCTATTTAATAAGGCTATTTAATAAGCCTAAGTTGCTGAATAAGCCTATTTAATAAGTCTAAGTTGCTGAACTAAGGCTATTTAATAAACCTAAATTGCTGAAATGAGCCTATTTAAAAAGCCTAAGTTGCTGAAATAAGGCTATTTAATAAGTCTAAGTTGCTGAAATAAACCTATTTAATAAGCCTAAGTTGCTGAAATAAGCCTATTTAATAGGCCTATCTAATAAGTCTAAGTTGCTGAAATAAGCCTATTTAATGAGGCTATTTAATGAGCCTAAGTTGCTGAAATAAGCCTATTTAATAAGCCTAAGTTTCTGAACTAAGCCTATTTAAAAAGGTATATTTAATAAGTCTAAGTTGCTGAAATAAACCTGATTAATAAGGCTATTTAATAAGCATAAGTTGCTGAAATAAGCCTATTTAATAAGCCTACGTTGCTGAACTAAGCCTATATAAAAAGGTCTATTTAATAAGTCTAAGTTGCTGAAATAAACCTATTTTAAAATGCTATTTAATAAGCCTAAATTGCTGAAATAAACCTGTTTAATAAGGCTATTTAATAAGCATAAGTTGCTGAAATAAGCCTATTTAATAAGCCTAAGTTGCTGAAATAAGCCTATTTAATAAGGCTATTTAATAAATCTAAGTTGCTGAAATAAACCTATTTAATAAGCCTAAGTTGCTAAAATAAGCCTATTTAATGAGGCTATTTAATAAGTCTATTTAATAAGCCTATTTAATAAGCCTATTTATTGAGCCTATTTAATAAGTCTATTTAATAAGCCTATTTAATAAGCCTATTTAATGAGTATTTAATGAGCCTATTTAATCAGTCTATTTAATAAGCCTATTTAATACGCATATTTAATAAGCCTATTTAATAAGCCTATTTAATGAGCCTATTTAATAAGCCTATTTAATAAGCCTATTTATTGAGCCTATTTAATAAGCCTATTTAATAAGCCTATTTATTGAGCCTATTTAATAAGTCTATTTAATAAGCCTATTTAATAAGCCTATTTAATGAGTATATAATGAGCCTATTTAATCAGTCTATTTAATAAGCCTATTTAATAGGCCTATTTAATAAGTCTAAGTTGCTGAAATAAGCCTATTTAATAAGCCTAAGTTGCTGAAAAGCCTATTTCATAAGCCTAAGTTGCTGAAATAAGCCTATTTAATAAGCCTAAGTTGCTGAAATAAGCCTATTTAATAAGGCTATTTAATAAGTCTAAGTTGCAGAAATAAACCTATTTAATAATGCTATTTAATACGCCTAAGTTGCTGAAATAAGCATATCTAATAAGCCTAAGTTGCTAAAATAAGCCTATTTAATAGGCCTATCTAATAAGTCTAAGTTGCAGAAATAAGCATATTTCATAAGCCTATTTAATGAGCCTAAGTTGCTTAAATGTCTATTTAATAAGTCGATTTAATAAGTCTAAGTTGCTAAAATAAGCCTATTTAATAAGGCTATTTAATAAGCCTAAGTTGCTGAAATAAGCCTATTTAATAAGCCGAAGTTTCTGAACTAAGCCTATTTAAAAAGGTATATTTAATAAGTCTAAGTTGCTGAAATAAACCTATTTAAAAATGCTACTTAATGAGCCTAAGTTGCTGAAATAAACCTGTTTAATAAGGCTATTTAATAAGCATAAGTTGCTGAAATAAGCCTATTTAATAAGCCTAAGTTGCTGAAGTAAGCCTATTTAATAAGGCTATTTAATAAGTCTAAGTTGCTGAAATAAACCTATTTAAAAAGCCTACTTTGCTCAAATAAGCCTATTTCATGAGGCTATTTAATAAGTCTATTTAATAAGCCTATTTAATACGCCTATTTAATAAGCCTATTTAATAAGCCTATTTAATGAGCCTATTTAATAAGCCTATTTAATAAGCCTATTTATTGAGCCTATTTAATAAGCCTATTTAATAAGCCTATTTAATAAGCCTATTTATTGAGCCTATTTAATAAGTCTATTTAATAAGCCTATTTAATAAGCCTATTTAATGAGTATTTAATGAGCCTATTTAATCAGTCTATTTAATAAGCCTATTTAATAGGCCTATTTAATAAGTCTAAGTTGCTGAAATAAGCCTATTTTATAAGCCTAAGTTGCTGAAAAGCCTATTTCATAAGCCTAAGTTGCTGAAATAAGCCTTTTTAATAAGTCTAAGTTGCTGAAATAAGCCTATTTAATAAGCCTAAGTTGCTGAAATAAGCCTATTTAATAAGGCTATTTAATAAGCCTAAGTTGCTGAATAAGCCTATTTAATAAGTCTAAGTTGCTGAACTAAGGCTATTTAATAAACCTAAGTTGCTGAAATGAGCCTATTTAAAAAGCCTAAGTTGCTGAAATAAGGCTATTTAATAAGTCTAAGTTGCTGAAATAAACCTATTTAATAAGCCTAAGTTGCTGAAATAAGCCTATTTAATAGGCCTATCTAATAAGTCTAAGTTGCTGAAATAAGCCTATTTAATGAGGCTATTTAATGAGCCTAAGTTGCTGAAATAAGCCGATTTAATAAGCCTAAGTTTCTGAACTAAGCCTATTTAAAAAGGTATATTTAATAAGTCTAAGTTGCTGAAATAAACCTATTTAAAAATGCTACTTAATGAGCCTAAGTTGCTGAAATAAACCTGTTTAATAAGGCTATTTAATAAGCATAAGTTGCTGAAATAAGCCTATTTAATAAGCCTAAGTTGCTGAAGTAAGCCTATTTAATAAGGCTATTTAATAAGTCTAAGTTGCTGAAATAAACCTATTTAAAAAGCCTACTTTGCTCAAATAAGCCTATTTCATGAGGCTATTTAATAAGTCTATTTAATAAGCCTATTTAATACGCCTATTTAATAAGCCTATTTAATAAGCCTATTTAATGAGCCTATTTAATAAGCCTATTTAATAAGCCTATTTATTGAGCCTATTTAATAAGCCTATTTAATAAGCCTATTTAATAAGCCTATTTATTGAGCCTATTTAATAAGTCTATTTAATAAGCCTATTTAATAAGCCTATTTAATGAGTATTTAATGAGCCTATTTAATCAGTCTATTTAATAAGCCTATTTAATAGGCCTATTTAATAAGTCTAAGTTGCTGAAATAAGCCTATTTTATAAGCCTAAGTTGCTGAAAAGCCTATTTCATAAGCCTAAGTTGCTGAAATAAGCCTTTTTAATAAGTCTAAGTTGCTGAAATAAGCCTATTTAATAAGCCTAAGTTGCTGAAATAAGCCTATTTAATAAGGCTATTTAATAAGCCTAAGTTGCTGAATAAGCCTATTTAATAAGTCTAAGTTGCTGAACTAAGGCTATTTAATAAACCTAAGTTGCTGAAATGAGCCTATTTAAAAAGCCTAAGTTGCTGAAATAAGGCTATTTAATAAGTCTAAGTTGCTGAAATAAACCTATTTAATAAGCCTAAGTTGCTGAAATAAGCCTATTTAATAGGCCTATCTAATAAGTCTAAGTTGCTGAAATAAGCCTATTTAATGAGGCTATTTAATGAGCCTAAGTTGCTGAAATAAGCCGATTTAATAAGCCTAAGTTTCTGAACTAAGCCTATTTAAAAAGGTATATTTAATAAGTCTAAGTTGCTGAAATAAACCTATTTAAAAATGCTACTTAATGAGCCTAAGTTGCTGAAATAAACCTGTTTAATAAGGCTATTTAATAAGCATAAGTTGCTGAAATAAGCCTATTTAATAAGCCTAAGTTGCTGAAGTAAGCCTATTTAATAAGGCTATTTAATAAGTCTAAGTTGCTGAAATAAACCTATTTAAAAAGCCTACTTTGCTCAAATAAGCCTATTTCATGAGGCTATTTAATAAGTCTATTTAATAAGCCTATTTAATACGCCTATTTAATAAGCCTATTTAATAAGCCTATTTAATGAGCCTATTTAATAAGCCTATTTAATAAGCCTATTTATTGAGCCTATTTAATAAGCCTATTTAATAAGCCTATTTAATAAGCCTATTTATTGAGCCTATTTAATAAGTCTATTTAATAAGCCTATTTAATAAGCCTATTTAATGAGTATTTAATGAGCCTATTTAATCAGTCTATTTAATAAGCCTATTTAATAGGCCTATTTAATAAGTCTAAGTTGCTGAAATAAGCCTATTTTATAAGCCTAAGTTGCTGAAAAGCCTATTTCATAAGCCTAAGTTGCTGAAATAAGCCTTTTTAATAAGTCTAAGTTGCTGAAATAAGCCTATTTAATAAGCCTAAGTTGCTGAAATAAGCCTATTTAATAAGGCTATTTAATAAGCCTAAGTTGCTGAATAAGCCTATTTAATAAGTCTAAGTTGCTGAACTAAGGCTATTTAATAAACCTAAGTTGCTGAAATGAGCCTATTTAAAAAGCCTAAGTTGCTGAAATAAGGCTATTTAATAAGTCTAAGTTGCTGAAATAAACCTATTTAATAAGCCTAAGTTGCTGAAATAAGCCTATTTAATAGGCCTATCTAATAAGTCTAAGTTGCTGAAATAAGCCTATTTAGTGAGGCTATTTAATGAGCCTAAGTTGCTGAAATAAGCCTATTTAATAAGCCTAAGTTTCTGAACTAAGCCTATTTAAAAAGGTATATTTAATAAGTCTAAGTTGCTGAAATAAACCTATTTAAAAATGCTATTTAATACGCCTAAGTTGCTGAAATAAACCTGATTAATAAGGCTATTTAATAAGCATAAGTTGCTGAAATAAGCCTATTTAATAAGCCTACGTTGCTGAACTAAGCCTATATAAAAAGGTCTATTTAATAAGTCTAAGTTGCTGAAATAAACCTATTTTAAAATGCTATTTAATAAGCCTAAATTGCTGAAATAAACCTGTTTAATAAGGCTATTTAATAAGCATAAGTTGCTGAAATAAGCCTATTTAATAAGCCTAAGTTGCTGAAATAAGCCTATTTAATAAGGCTATTTAATAAGTCTAAGTTGCTGAAATAAACCTATTTAATAAGCCTAAGTTGCTAAAATAAGCCTATTTAATGAGGCTATTTAATAAGCCTATTTAATAAGCCTATTTAATGAGCCTATTTAATAAGCCTATTTAATAAGCCTATTTATTGAGCCTATTTAATAAGCCTATTTAATAAGCCTATTTAATAAGCCTATTTATTGAGCCTATTTAATAAGTCTATTTAATAAGCCTATTTAATAAGCCTATTTAATGAGTATTTAATGAGCCTATTTAATCAGTCTATTTAATAAGCCTATTTAATAGGCCTATTTAATAAGTCTAAGTTGCTGAAATAAGCCTATTTAATAAGCCTAAGTTGCTGAAAAGCCTATTTCATAAGCCTAAGTTGCTGAAATAAGCCTTTTTAATAAGTCTAAGTTGCTGAAATAAGCCTATTTAATAAGCCTAAGTTGCTGAAATAAGCCTATTTAATAAGGCTATTTAATAAGCCTAAGTTGCTGAATAAGCCTATTTAATAAGTCTAAGTTGCTGAACTAAGGCTATTTAATAAACCTAAGTTGCTGAAATGAGCCTATTTAAAAAGCTTAAGTTGCTGAAATAAGCCTATTTAATAAGTCTAAGTTGCTGAAATAAACCTATTTAATAAGCCTAAGTTGCTGAAATAAGCCTATTTAATAGGCCTATCTAATAAGTCTAAGTTGCTGAAATAAGCCTATTTAATGAGGCTATTTAATGAGCCTAAGTTGCTGAAATAAGCCTATTTAATAAGCCTAAGTTTCTGAACTAAGCCTATTTAAAAAGGTATATTTAATAAGTCTAAGTTGCTGAAATAAACCTATTTAAAAATGCTATTTAATACGCCTAAGTTGCTGAAATAAACCTGATTAATAAGGCTATTTAATAAGCATAAGTTGCTGAAATAAGCCTATTTAATAAGCCTACGTTGCTGAACTAAGCCTATATAAAAAGGTCTATTTAATAAGTCTAAGTTGCTGAAATAAACCTATTTTAAAATGCTATTTAATAAGCCTAAATTGCTTAAATAAACCTGTTTAATAAGGCTATCTAATAAGCATAAGTTGCTGAAATAAGCCTATTTAATAAGCCTAAGTTGCTGAAATAAGCCTATTTAATAAGGCTATTTAATAAGTCTAAGTTGCAGAAATAAACCTATTTAATAATGCTATTTAATACGCCTAAGTTGCTGAAATAAGCATATTTAATAAGTCTAAGTTGCTAAAATAAGCCTATTTAATAGGCCTATCTAATAAGTCTAAGTTGCAGAAATAAGCATATTTCATAAGCCTATTTAATGAGCCTAAGTTGCTGAAATGTCTATTTAATAAGTCGATTTAATAAGTCTAAGTTGCTAAAATAAGCCTATTTAATAAGGCTATTTAATAAGCCTAAGTGGCTGAAATAAGCCTATTTAATAAGGCTATTTAATGAGCCTAAGTTGCTGAAATAAGCCTATTTAATAAGCCGTAGTTTCTGAACTAAGCCTATTTAAAAAGGTCTATTTAATAAGTCTAAGTTGCTGAAATAAACCTATTTAAAAATGCTACTTAATAAGCCTAAGTTGCTGAAATAGACCTGTTTAATAAGGCTATTTAATAAGCATAAGTTGCTGAAATAAGCCTATTTAATAAGCCTAAGTTGCTGAAATAAGCCTATTTAATAAGGCTATTTAATACGCCTAAGTTGCTGAAATAAACCTGTTTATTAAGGCTATTTAATAAGCGTAAGTTGCTGAAATAAACCTATTTAATAAGCCTAAGTTGCTGAAATAAGCATATTTAATAAGCCTATTTAATAAGCCTAAGTTGCTAAAATAAGCCTATTTAATGAGGCTATTTAATAAGTCCATTTAATAAGCCTATTTAATAAGCCTATTTAATAAGCCTATTTAATAAGCCTATTTAATAAGTCTATTTAATAAGTCTATTTAATACGCCTATTTAAAGAGTATTCAATGAGCCTATTTGTTAAGCCTATTTATTGAGCCTATTTAATAAGCCTATTTATTAAGCCTATTTAATAAGCCTATTTATTAAGCCTATTTAATAAATCTATTTAATAAGCCTATTTAATAAGCCTATTTAATAAACATATTTAATAAGCCTATTTATTAAGCCGATTTAATGAGCCTATTTAATAAGCCTATTTATTGAGCCTATTTAATAAGTCTATTTAATAAGCCTGTTTAATAAGCCTATGTAATAAGTATTTAATGAGCCTATTTAATAAGCCTAAGTTGCTGAATAAGCCTATTTAATAAGCCTAAGTTGCTGAAATAAGTCTATTTAATTAGGCTATTTAATAAGCCTAAGTTGCTAAATTAAGCCTATTTAATGAGGCTATTTAATAAGTCCATTTAATAAGCCTATTTAATAAGCCTATTTAATAAGCTTATTTAATAAGCCTATTTAATAAGTCTATTTAATAAGTCTATTTAATAAGCCTATTTAAAGAGTATTCAATGAGCCTATTTGTTAAGCCTATTTATTGAGCCTATTTAATAAGCCTATTTATTAAGCCTATTTAATAAGCCTATTTATTAAGCCTATTTAATAAGTCTATTTAATAAGCCTATTTAATAAGCCTATTTAATAAGCCTATTTATTGAGCCTATTTAATAAGTCTATTTAATAAGCCTGTTTAATAAGCCTATGTAATAAGTATTTAATGAGCCTATTTAATAAGCCTAAGTTGCTGAATAAGCCTATTTAATAAGCCTAAGTTGCTGAAATAAGTCTATTTAATAAGCCTATTTAATAAGCCTAAGTTGCTGAATAAGCCTATTTTTATTAAGCAAAAGCTGCTGAAATAAGCCTATTTAATAAGCCTAAGTTGCTGAAATGTCTATTTAACTAATCGATTTAATAAGTCTAATTTGCTAAAATAAACCTATTTAATAAGGCTATTTAATAAACCTAAGTTGCTGAAATAAACCTATTAAAAATGCTACTTAATAAGCCTAAGTTGCTGAAATAAACCTATTTAAAAATGCTATTTAATAAGCCTAAGTTGCTGAAATAAACCTGTTTAATAAGGCTATTTAATAAGTGTAAGTTGCTGAAATAAACCTATTTAATAAGCCTAAGTTGCTGAAATAAGCCTATTTAATAAGGCTATTTAATAAGTCTAAGTTGCTGAAAAAAGCCTATTTAATAAGCCTAAGTTGCTAAAATAAGCCTATTTAATGAGGCTATTTAATAAGTCCATTTAATAAGCCTATTTATTAAGCCTATTTAATAAGTCTATTTAATAAGCCTATTTAATAAGCCTATTTAATAAACATATTTAATAAGCCTATTTATTAAGCCGATTTAATGAGCCTATTTAATAAGCCTATTTATTGAGCCTATTTAATAAGTCTATTTAATAAGCCTGTTTAATAAGCCTATGTAATAAGTATTTAATGAGCCTATTTAATAAGCCTAAGTTGCTGAATAAGCCTATTTAATAAGCCTAAGTTGCTGAAATAAGTCTATTTAATAAGCCTATTTAATAAGCCTAAGTTGCTGAATAAGCCTATTTTTATTAAGCCTAAGTTGCTGAAATAAGCCTATTTAATAAGCCCAAGTTGCTGAAATAAGCCTATTTAATAAGGCTATTTAATAAGCCTAAGTTGCTGAAATAAGCCTATTTAATAAGCATAAATTGCTGAAATAAGGCTATTTAATAAGTCTAAGTTGCTGAAATAAGCCTATTTAATAAGCCTAAGTTGCTGAAATAAGCCTATTTAATAAGCCTAAGTTGCTGAAATAAGCCTATTTAATAGGCCTATCTAATAAGTTTAAGTTTCAGAAATAAGCATATTTCATAAGCCTATTTAATGAGCCTAAGTTGCTGAAATGTCTATTTAACTAGTCGATTTAATAAGTCTAAGTTGCTAAAATAAGCCTATTTAATAAGGCTATTTAATAAACCTAAGTTGCTGAAATAAGCCTATTTAATGAGGCTATTTAATGAGCCTAAGTTGCTGAAATAAGCCTATTTTATAAGCCTAAGTTTCTGAACTAAGCCTATTTAAAAAGGTCTATTTAATAAGTCTAAGTTGCTGAAATAAACCTATTTAAAAAATGCTATTTAATACGCCTAAGTTGCTGAAATAAACCTGATTAATAAGGCTATTTAATAAGCATAAGTTGCTGAAATAAGCCTATTTAATAAGCCTATGTTGCTGAACTAAGCCTATATAAAAAAGTCTATTTAATAAGTCTAAGTTGCTGAAATAAACCTATTTAAAAATGCTATTTAATAAGCCTAAATTGCTGAAATAAACCTGTTTAATAAGGCTATTTAATAAGCATAAGTTGCTGAAATAAGCCTATTTAATAAGCCTAAGCTGCTGAAATAAGCCTATTTAATAAGGCTATTTAATAAGTCTAAGTTGCTGAAAAAAACCTATTTAATAAGCCTAAGTAGCTAAAATAAGCCTATTTAATGATACTATTTAATAAATCTATTTAATAAGCCTATTTAATACGCCTATTTAATAAGCCTATTTAATAAGCCTATTTAATATGCCTACGTTGCTGAATAAGCCTATTTAATAAGTATAAGTTGCTGAAATAAGCCTATTTAATAAGTCTAAGTTGCTGAAATAAGGCTATTTAATAAGCCTAAGTTGCTGAAAAAAGCCTATTTAATAAGCCTATGTTGCTGAAATAAGTATATTTAATGAGCATAAGTTGCTGAAATAAACCTATTTAATAAGACTAAGTTGCTGAAATAAGCCTATTTAATAAGCCTATGTTGCTGAAATAAGTATATTTAATGAGCATAAGTTGCTGAAATAAACCTATTTAATAAGTCTAAGTTGCTGAAATAAGGCTATTTAATAAGTCTAAGTTGCTGAAATGAGCCTATTTAATCAGCACAAGTTGCTGAAATAAGCCTATTTAATAAGCTCAAGTTGCTGAAATAAGCCTATTTAATAAGCATATCTAATAAGTCTAAGTTGCAGAAATAAGCATATTTCATAAGCCTATTTAATGAGCCTAAGTTGCTTAAATGTCTATTTAATAAGTCGATTTAATAAGTCTAAGTTGCTAAAATAAGCCTATTTAATAAGGCTATTTAATAAGTCTAAGTTGCTGAAATAAGCCTATTTAATAAGCCGTAGTTTCTGAACTAAGCCTATTTAAAAAGGTATATTTAGTAAGTCTAAGTTGCTGAAATAAACCTATTTAAAAATGCTACTTAATAAGCCTAAGTTGCTGAAATAGACCTGTTTAATAAGGCTATTTAATAAGCATAAGTTGCTGAAATAAGCCTATTTAATAAGCCTAAGTTGCTGAAATAAGCCTATTTAATAAGGCTATTTAATAAGCCTAAGTTGCTGAAATAAACCTGTTTATTAAGGCTATTTAATAAGCGTAAGTTGCTGAAATAAACCTATTTAATAAGTCTAAGTTGCTGAAATAAGCCTATTTAATAAGCCTATTTAATAAGCCTAAGTTGCTAAAATAAGCCTATTTAATGAGGCTATTTAATAAGTCCATTTAATAAGCCTATTTAATAAGCCTATTTAATAAGCCTATTTAATAAGCCTATTTAATAAGTCTATTTAATAAGTCTATTTAATGAGCCTATTTAATAAGCCTATTTAAAGAGTATTCAATGAGCCTATTTGTTAAGCCTATTTATTGAGCCTATTTAATAAGCCTATTTATTAAGCCTATTTAATAAGCCTATTTATTAAGCCTATTTAATAAGTCTATTTAATAAGCCTATTTAATAAGCCTATTTAATAAACATATTTAATAAGCCTATTTATTAAGCCGATTTAATGAGCCTATTTAATAAGCCTATTTATTGAGCCTATTTAATAAGTCTATTTAATAAGCCTGTTTAATAAGCCTATGTAATAAGTATTTAATGAGCCTATTTAATAAGCCTAAGTTGCTGAATAAGCCTATTTAATAAGCCTAAGTTGCTGAAATAAGTCTATTTAATGAGGCTATTTAATAAGCCTAAGTTGCTAAATTAAGCCTATTTAATGAGGCTATTTAATAAGTCCATTTAATAAGCCTATTTAATAAGCCTATTTAATAAGCTTATTTAATAAGCCTATTTAATAAGTCTATTTAATAAATCTATTTAATAAGCCTATTTAAAGAGTATTCAATGAGCCTATTTGTTAAGCCTATTTATTGAGCCTATTTAATAAGCCTATTTATTAAGCCTATTTAATAAGCCTATTTATTAAGCCTATTTAATAAGTCTATTTAATAAGCCTATTTAATAAGGCTATTTAATAAGCCTATTTATTGAGCCTATTTAATAAGTCTATTTAAAAAGCCTGTTTAATAAGCCTATGTAATAAGTATTTAATGAGCCTATTTAATAAGCCTAAGTTGCTGAATAAGCCTATTTAATAAGCCTAAGTTGCTGAAATAAGTCTATTTAATAAGCCTATTTAATAAGCCTAAGTTGCTGAATAAGCCTATTTTTATTAAGCAAAAGCTGCTGAAATAAGCCTATTTAATAAGCCTAAGTTGCTGAAATGTCTATTTAACTAATCGATTTAATAAGTCTAATTTGCTAAAATAAACCTATTTAATAAGGCTATTTAATAAACCTAAGTTGCTGAAATAAACCTATTAAAAATGCTACTTAATAAGCCTAAGTTGCTGAAATAAACCTATTTAAAAATGCTATTTAATAAGCCTAAGTTGCTGAAATAAACCTGTTTAATAAGGCTATTTAATAAGTGTAAGTTGCTGAAATAAACCTATTTAATAAGCCTAAGTTGCTGAAATAAGCCTATTTAATAAGGCTATTTAATAAGTCTAAGTTGCTGAAAAAAGCCTATTTAATAAGCCTAAGTTGCTAAAATAAGCCTATTTAATGAGGCTATTTAATAAGTCCATTTAATAAGCCTATTTATTAAGCCTATTTAATAAGCCTATTTATTAAGCCTATTTAATAAGTCTATTTAATAAGCCTATTTAATAAGCCTATTTAATAAACATATTTAATAAGCCTATTTATTAAGCCGATTTAATGAGCCTATTTAATAAGCCTATTTATTGAGTCTATTTAATAAGTCTATTTAATAAGCCTGTTTAATAAGCCTATGTAATAAGAATTTAATGAGCCTATTTAATAAGCCTAAGTTGCTGAATAAGCCTATTTAATAAGCCTAAGTTGCTGAAATAAGTCTATTTAATAAGCCTATTTAATAAGCCTAAGTTGCTGAATAAGCCTATTTTTATTAAGCCTAAGTTGCTGAAATAAGCCTATTTAATAAGCCCAAGTTGCTGAAATAAGCCTATTTAATAAGGCTATTTAATAAGCCTAAGTTGCTGAAATAAGCCTATTTAATAAGCATAAATTGCTGAAATAAGGCTATTTAATAAGTCTAAGTTGCTGAAATAAGCCTATTTAATAAGCCTAAGTTGCTGAAATAAGCCTATTTAATAAGCCTAAGTTGCTGAAATAAGCCTATTTAATAGGCCTATCTAATAAGTCTAAGTTTCAGAAATAAGCATATTTCATAAGCCTATTTAATGAGCCTAAGTTGCTGAAATGTCTATTTAACTAGTCGATTTAATAAGTCTAAGTTGCTAAAATAAGCCTATTTAATAAGGCTATTTAATAAACCTAAGTTGCTGAAATAAGCCTATTTAATGAGGCTATTTAATGAGCCTAAGTTGCTGAAATAAGCCTATTTTATAAGCCTAAGTTTCTGAACTAAGCCTATTTAAAAAGGTCTATTTAATAAGTCTAAGTTGCTGAAATAAACCTATTTAAAAAATGCTATTTAATACGCCTAAGTTGCTGAAATAAACCTGATTAATAAGGCTATTTAATAAGCATAAGTTGCTGAAATAAGCCTATTTAATAAGCCTATGTTGCTGAACTAAGCCTATATAAAAAAAAGTCTATTTAATAAGTCTAAGTTGCTGAAATAAACCTATTTAAAAATGCTATTTAATAAGCCTAAATTGCTGAAATAAACCTGTTTAATAAGGCTATTTAATAAGCATAAGTTGCTGAAATAAGCCTATTTAATAAGCCTAAGCTGCTGAAATAAGCCTATTTAATAAGGCTATTTAATAAGTCTAAGTTGCTGAAATAAACCTATTTAATAAGCCTAAGTAGCTAAAATAAGCCTATTTAATGATACTATTTAATAAATCTATTTAATAAGCCTATTTAATACGCCTATTTAATAAGCCTATTTAATAAGCCTATTTAATATGCCTACGTTGCTGAATAAGCCTATTTAATAAGCATAAGTTGCTGAAATAAGCCTATTTAATAAGTCTAAGTTGCTGAAATAAGGCTATTTAATAAGCCTAAGTTGCTGAAAAAAGCCTATTTAATCAGCACAAGTTGCTGAAATAAGCCTATTTAATAAGCTCAAGTTGCTGAAATAAGCCTATTTAATAAGCATATCTAATAAGTCTAAGTTGCAGAAATAAGCATATTTCATAAGCCTATTTAATGAGCCTAAGTTGCTTAAATGTCTATTTAATAAGTCGATTTAATAAGTCTAAGTTGCTAAAATAAGCCTATTTAATAAGGCTATTTAATAAGTCTAAGTTGCTGAAATAAGCCTATTTAATAAGCCGAAGTTTCTGAACTAAGCCTATTTAAAAAGGTATATTTAATAATTCTAAGTTGCTGAAATAAACCTATTTAAAAATGCTACTTAATAAGCCTAAGTTGCTGAAATAAACCTATTTAATAAGGCTATTTAATAAGCATAAGTTGCTGAAATAAGCCTATTTAATAAGCCTAAGTTGCTGAAGTAAGCCTATTTAATAAGGCTATTTAATAAGTCTAAGTTGCTGAAATAAACCTATTTAAAAAGCCTACTTTGCTCAAATAAGCCTATTTAATGAGGCTATTTAATAAGTCTATTTAATAAGCCTATTTAATACGCATATTTAATAAGCCTTTTTAATAAGCCTATTTAATGAGCCTATTAAATAAGCCTATTTAATAAGCCTATTTATTGAGCCTATTTAATAAGCCTATTTAATAAGCCTATTTAATAAGCCTATTTATTGAGCCTATTTAATAAGTCTATTTAATAAGCCTATTTAATAAGCCTATTTAATGAGTATTTAATGAGCCTATTTAATCAGTCTATTTAATAAGCCTATTTAATAGGCCTATTTAATAAGTCTAAGTTGCTGAAATAAGCCTATTTAATAAGCATAATTTGCTGAAAAGCCTATTTCATAAGCTTAAGTTGCTGAAATAAGCCTATTTAATAAGCCTAAGTTGCTGAAATAAGCCTATTTAATAAGGCTATTTAATAAGTCTAAGTTGCAGAAATAAACCTATTTAATAATGCTATTTAATACGCCTAAGTTGCTGAAATAAGCATATCTAATAAGCCTAAGTTGCTAAAATAAGCCTATTTAATAGGCCTATCTAATAAGTCTAAGTTGCAGAAATAAGCATATTTCATAAGCCTATTTAATGAGCCTAAGTTGCTTAAATGTCTATTTAATAAGTCGATTTAATAAGTCTAAGTTGCTAAAATAAGCCTATTTAATAAGGCTATTTAATAAGCCTAAGTTGCTAAAATAAGCCTATTTAATAAGGCTATTTAATGAGCCTAAGTTGCTGAAATAAGCCTATTTATTGAGCCTATTTAATAAGTCTATTTAATAAGCCTGTTTAATAAGCCTATGTAATAAGTATTTAATGAGCCTATTTAATAAGCCTAAGTTGCTGAATAAGCCTATTTAATAAGCCTAAGTTGCTGAAGTAAGTCTATTTAATAAGCCTATTTAATAAGCCTAAGTTGCTGAATAAGCCTATTTTTATTAAGCCTAAGTTGCTGAAATAAGCCTATTTAATAAGCCCAAGTTGCTGAAATAAGCCTATTTAATAAGCTATTTAATAAGCCTAAGTTGCTGAAATAAGCCTATTTAATAAGCATAAATTGCTGAAATAAGGCTATTTAATAAGTCTAAGTTGCTGAAATAAGCCTATTTAATAAGCCTAAGTTGCTGAAATAAGCCTATTTAATAAGCCTAAGTTGCTGAAATAAGTCTATTTAATAAGCTATTTAATAAGCCTAAGTTGCTGAAATAAGCCTATTTAATAAGCCTAAGTTGCTGAAATAAGCCTATTTAATAAGCCTAAGTTGCTGAAATAAGCCTATTTAATAGGCCTATCTAATAAGTCTAAGTTTCAGAAATAAGCATATTTCATAAGCCTATTTAATGAGCCTAAGTTGCTGAAATGTCTATTTAACTAGTCGATTTAATAAGTCTAAGTTGCTAAAATAAGCCTATTTAATAAGGCTATTTAATAAACCTAAGTTGCTGAAATAAGCCTATTTAATGAGGCTATTTAATGAGCCTAAGTTGCTTAAATAAGCCTATTTTATAAGCCTAAGTTTCTGAACTAAGCCTATTTAAAAAGGTCCATTTAATAAGTCTAAGTTGCTGAAATAACCCTATTTAAAAAATGCTATTTAATACGCCTAAGTTGCTGAAATAAACCTGATTAATAAGGCTATTTAATAAGCATAAGTTGCTGAAATAAGCCTATTTAATAAGCCCACGTTGCTGAACTAAGCCTATTTTAAAAAAAGTCTATTTAATAAGTCTAAGTTGCTGAAATAAACCTATTTAAAAATGCTATTTAATAAGCCTAAATTGCTGAAATAAACCTGTTTAATAAGGCTATTTAATAAGCATAAGTTGCTGAAATAAGCCTATTTAATAAGCCTAAGCTGCTGAAATAAGCCTATTTAATAAGGCTATTTAATAAGTCTAAGTTGCTGAAATAAACCTATTTAATAAGCCTAAGTTGCTAAAATAAGCCTATTTAATGAGACTATTTAATAAGTCTATTTAATAAGCCTATTTAATACGCCTATTTAATAAGCCTATTTAATAAGCCTATTTAATAAGCCTACGTTGCTGAATAAGCCTATTTAATAAGCCTAAGTTGCTGAAATAAGCCTATTTAATAAGTCTAAGTTGCTGAAATAAGGCTATTTAATAAGCCTAAGTTGCTGAAAAAAGCCTATTTAATAAGCCTACGTTGCTGAAATAAGTATATTTAATGAGCATAAGTTGCTGAAATAAACCTATTTAATAAGTCTAAGTTGCTGAAATAAGCCTATTTAATAAGCCTATGTTGCTTAAATAAGTATATTTAATGAGCATAAGTTGCTGAAATAAACCTATTTAATAAGTCTAAGTTGCTGAAATAAGGCTATTTAATAAGTCTAAGTTGCTGAAATGAGCCTATTTAATCAGCACAAGTTGCTGAAATAAGCCTATTTAATAAGCTCAAGTTGCTGAAATAAGCCTATTTAATAAGGCTATTTAATAAGCCTAAGTTGCTGAAATGAGCCTATTTAATAAGCGTAATTTGCTGAAATAAGGCTATTTAATAAGTCTAAGTTGCTGAAATAAGCCTATTTAATAAGCCTAATTTGCTGGATGAAGCCTATTTAATAAGCCTAAGTTGCTGAAATAAGCCTATTTAATAGGCCTATCTAATAAGTCAAAGTTGCAGAAATAAGCATATTTCATAAGCCTATTTAATGAGCCTAAGTTGCTGAAATGTCTATTTAATAAGTCGATTTAATAAGTCTAAGTTGCTAAAATAAGCCTATTTAATAAGGCTATTTAATAAGCCTAAGTTGCTGAAATAAGCCTATTTAATGAGGCTATTTAATGAGCCTAAGTTGCTGAAATAAGCCTATTTAATAAGCCTAAGTTTCTGAACTAAGCCTA
Organism: Petromyzon marinus; assembly: GCF_048934315.1. Classification (NCBI taxonomy): domain Eukaryota; kingdom Metazoa; phylum Chordata; class Hyperoartia; order Petromyzontiformes; family Petromyzontidae; genus Petromyzon; species Petromyzon marinus. Next base: position 2,471,883 of record NW_027422728.1, read on the forward strand.
TTTAAAAAGGTCTATTTAATACATCTAAGTTGCTGAAATAAACCTATTTAAAATGCTATTTAATACGCCTAAGTTGCTGAAATAAACCTGATTAATAAGGCTATTTAATAAGCATAAGTTGCTGAAATAAGCCTATTTAATAAGCCTACATTGCTGAACTAAGCCTATATAAAAAGGTATATTTAATAAGTCTAAGTTGCTGAAATAAACCTATTTAAAAATGCTATTTAATAAGCCTAAATTGCTTAAATAAACCTGTTTATTAAGGCTATTTAATAAGCATAAGTTGCTGAAATAAGCCTATTTAATAAGCCTAAGTTGCTGAAATAAGCCTATTTAATAAGGCTATTTAATAAGTCTAAGTTGCAGAAATAAACCTATTTAATAATGCTATTTAATACGCCTAAGTTGCTGAAATAAGCATATCTAATAAGCCTAAGTTGCTAAAATAAGCCTATTTAATAGGCCTATCTAATAAGTCTAAGTTGCAGAAATAAGCATATTTCATAAGCCTATTTAATGAGCCTAAGTTGCTGAAATGTCTATTTAATAAGTCGATTTAATAAGTCTAAGTTGCTAAAATAAGCCCATTTAATAAGGCTATTTAATAAGCCTAAGTTGCTGAAATAAGCCTATTTAATAAGCCGAAGTTTCTGAACTAAGCCTATTTAAAAAGGTATATTTAATAAGTCTAAGTTGCTGAAATAAACCTATTTAAAAATGCTACTTAATAAGCCTAAGTTGCTGAAATAAACCTGTTTAATAAGGCTATTTAATAAGCATAAGTTGCTGCAATAAGCCTATTTAATAAGCCTAAGTTGCTGAAGTAAGCCTATTTAATAAGGCTATTTAATAAGTCTAAGTTGCTGAAATAAACCTATTTAAAAAGCCTACTTTGCTCAAATAAGCCTATTTAATGAGGCTATTTAATAAGTCTATTTAATAAGCCTATGTAATACGCCTATTTAATAAGCCTATTTAATAAGCCTATTTAATGAGCCTATTTAATAAGCCCATTTAATAAGCCTATTTATTGAGCCTATTTAATAAGCCTATTTAATAAGCCTATTTAATAAGCCTATTTATTGAGCCTATTTAATAAGTCTATTTAATAAGCCTATTTAATAAGCCTATTTAATGAGTATTTAATGAGCCTATTTAATCAGTCTATTTAATAAGCCTATTTAATAGGCCTATTTAATAAGTCTAAGTTGCTGAAATAAGCCTATTTAATAAGCCTAAGTTGCTGAAAAGCATATTTCATAAGCCTAAGTTGCTGAAATAAGCCTTTTTAATAAGTCTAAGTTGCTGAAATAAGCCTATTTAATAAGCCTAAGTTGCTGAAATAAGCCTATTTAATAAGGCTATTTAATAAGCCTAAGTTGCTGAATAAGCCTATTTAATAAGTCTAAGTTGCTGAACTAAGGCTATTTAATAAGCCTAAGTTGCTGAAATGAGCCTATTTAATAAGCCTAAGTTGCTGAAATAAGGCTATTTAATAAGTCTAAGTTGCTGAAATAAACCTATTTAATAAGCCTAAGTTGCTGAAATAAGCCTATTTAATAGGCCTATCTAATAAGTCTAAGTTGCTGAAATAAGCCTATTTAATGAGGCTATTTAATGAGCCTAAGTTGCTGAAATAAGCCTATTTAATAAGCCTAAGTTTCTGAACTAAGCCTATTTAAAAAGGTCCATTTAATAAGTCTAAGTTGCTGAAATAACCCTATTTAAAAAATGCTATTTAATACGCCTAAGTTGCTGAAATAAACCTGATTAATAAGGCTATTTAATAAGCATAAGTTGCTGAAATAAGCCTATTTAATAAGCCCACGTTGCTGAACTAAGCCTATTTTAAAAAAAGTCTATTTAATAAGTCTAAGTTGCTGAAATAAACCTATTTAAAAATGCTATTTAATAAGCCTAAATTGCTGAAATAAACCTGTTTAATAAGGCTATTTAATAAGCATAAGTTGCTGAAATAAGCCTATTTAATAAGCCTAAGCTGCTGAAATAAGCCTATTTAATAAGGCTATTTAATAAGTCTAAGTTGCTGAAAAAAGCCTATTTAATAAGCCTACGTTGCTGAAATAAGTATATTTAATGAGCATAAGTTGCTGAAATAAACCTATTTAATAAGTCTAAGTTGCTGAAATAAGCCTATTTAATAAGCCTATGTTGCTGAAATAAGTATATTTAATGAGCATGTGTTGCTGAAATAAACCTATTTAATAAGTCTAAGTTGCTGAAATAAGCCTATTTAATAAGCCTATGTTGCTGAAATAAGTATATTTAATGAGCATAAGTTGCTGAAATAAACCTATTTAATAAGTCTAAGTTGCTGAAATAAGGCTATTTAATAAGTCTAAGTTGCTGAAATGAGCCTATTTAATCAGCACAAGTTGCTGAAATAAGCCTATTTAATAAGCTCAAGTTGCTGAAATAAGCCTATTTAATAAGCATATCTAATAAGTCTAAGTTGCAGAAATAAGCATATTTCATAAGCCTATTTAATGAGCCTAAGTTGCTTAAATGTCTATTTAATAAGTCGATTTAATAAGTCTAAGTTGCTAAAATAAGCCTATTTAATAAGGCTATTTAATAAGTCTAAGTTGCTGAAATAAGCCTATTTAATAAGCCGAAGTTTCTGAACTAAGCCTATTTAAAAAGGTATATTTAATAATTCTAAGTTGCTGAAATAAACCTATTTAAAAATGCTACTTAATAAGCCTAAGTTGCTGAAATAAACCTGTTTAATAAGGCTATTTAATAAGCATAAGTTGCTGAAATAAGCCTATTTAATAAGCCTAAGTTGCTGAAGTAAGCCTATTTAATAAGGCTATTTAATAAGTCTAAGTTGCTGAAATAAACCTATTTAAAAAGCCTACTTTGCTCAAATAAGCCTATTTAATGAGGCTATTTAATAAGTCTATTTAATAAGCCTATTTAATACGCATATTTAATAAGCCTTTTTAATAAGCCTATTTAATGAGCCTATTAAATAAGCCTATTTAATAAGCCTATTTATTGAGCCTATTTAATAAGCCTATTTAATAAGCCTATTTAATAAGCCTATTTATTGAGCCTATTTAATAAGTCTATTTAATAAGCCTATTTAATAAGCCTATTTAATGAGTATTTAATGAGCCTATTTAATCAGTCTATTTAATAAGCCTATTTAATAGGCCTATTTAATAAGTCTAAGTTGCTGAAATAAGCCTATTTAATAAGCATAATTTGCTGAAAAGCCTATTTCATAAGCTTAAGTTGCTGAAATAAGCCTATTTAATAAGCCTAAGTTGCTGAAATAAGCCTATTTAATAAGGCTATTTAATAAGTCTAAGTTGCAGAAATAAACCTATTTAATAATGCTATTTAATACGCCTAAGTTGCTGAAATAAGCATATCTAATAAGCCTAAGTTGCTAAAATAAGCCTATTTAATAGGCCTATCTAATAAGTCTAAGTTGCAGAAATAAGCATATTTCATAAGCCTATTTAATGAGCCTAAGTTGCTTAAATGTCTATTTAATAAGTCGATTTAATAAGTCTAAGTTGCTAAAATAAGCCTATTTAATAAGGCTATTTAATAAGCCTAAGTTGCTAAAATAAGCCTATTTAATAAGGCTATTTAATGAGCCTAAGTTGCTGAAATAAGCCTATTTATTGAGCCTATTTAATAAGTCTATTTAATAAGCCTGTTTAATAAGCCTATGTAATAAGTATTTAATGAGCCTATTTAATAAGCCTAAGTTGCTGAATAAGCCTATTTAATAAGCCTAAGTTGCTGAAGTAAGTCTATTTAATAAGCCTATTTAATAAGCCTAAGTTGCTGAATAAGCCTATTTTTATTAAGCCTAAGTTGCTGAAATAAGCCTATTTAATAAGCCCAAGTTGCTGAAATAAGCCTATTTAATAAGCTATTTAATAAGCCTAAGTTGCTGAAATAAGCCTATTTAATAAGCATAAATTGCTGAAATAAGGCTATTTAATAAGTCTAAGTTGCTGAAATAAGCCTATTTAATAAGCCTAAGTTGCTGAAATAAGCCTATTTAATAAGCCTAAGTTGCTGAAATAAGTCTATTTAATAAGCTATTTAATAAGCCTAAGTTGCTGAAATAAGCCTATTTAATAAGCCTAAGTTGCTGAAATAAGCCTATTTAATAAGCCTAAGTTGCTGAAATAAGCCTATTTAATAGGCCTATCTAATAAGTCTAAGTTTCAGAAATAAGCATATTTCATAAGCCTATTTAATGAGCCTAAGTTGCTGAAATGTCTATTTAACTAGTCGATTTAATAAGTCTAAGTTGCTAAAATAAGCCTATTTAATAAGGCTATTTAATAAACCTAAGTTGCTGAAATAAGCCTATTTAATGAGGCTATTTAATGAGCCTAAGTTGCTTAAATAAGCCTATTTTATAAGCCTAAGTTTCTGAACTAAGCCTATTTAAAAAGGTCCATTTAATAAGTCTAAGTTGCTGAAATAACCCTATTTAAAAAATGCTATTTAATACGCCTAAGTTGCTGAAATAAACCTGATTAATAAGGCTATTTAATAAGCATAAGTTGCTGAAATAAGCCTATTTAATAAGCCCACGTTGCTGAACTAAGCCTATTTTAAAAAAAGTCTATTTAATAAGTCTAAGTTGCTGAAATAAACCTATTTAAAAATGCTATTTAATAAGCCTAAATTGCTGAAATAAACCTGTTTAATAAGGCTATTTAATAAGCATAAGTTGCTGAAATAAGCCTATTTAATAAGCCTAAGCTGCTGAAATAAGCCTATTTAATAAGGCTATTTAATAAGTCTAAGTTGCTGAAATAAACCTATTTAATAAGCCTAAGTTGCTAAAATAAGCCTATTTAATGAGACTATTTAATAAGTCTATTTAATAAGCCTATTTAATACGCCTATTTAATAAGCCTATTTAATAAGCCTATTTAATAAGCCTACGTTGCTGAATAAGCCTATTTAATAAGCCTAAGTTGCTGAAATAAGCCTATTTAATAAGTCTAAGTTGCTGAAATAAGGCTATTTAATAAGCCTAAGTTGCTGAAAAAAGCCTATTTAATAAGCCTACGTTGCTGAAATAAGTATATTTAATGAGCATAAGTTGCTGAAATAAACCTATTTAATAAGTCTAAGTTGCTGAAATAAGCCTATTTAATAAGCCTATGTTGCTTAAATAAGTATATTTAATGAGCATAAGTTGCTGAAATAAACCTATTTAATAAGTCTAAGTTGCTGAAATAAGGCTATTTAATAAGTCTAAGTTGCTGAAATGAGCCTATTTAATCAGCACAAGTTGCTGAAATAAGCCTATTTAATAAGCTCAAGTTGCTGAAATAAGCCTATTTAATAAGGCTATTTAATAAGCCTAAGTTGCTGAAATGAGCCTATTTAATAAGCGTAATTTGCTGAAATAAGGCTATTTAATAAGTCTAAGTTGCTGAAATAAGCCTATTTAATAAGCCTAATTTGCTGGATGAAGCCTATTTAATAAGCCTAAGTTGCTGAAATAAGCCTATTTAATAGGCCTATCTAATAAGTCAAAGTTGCAGAAATAAGCATATTTCATAAGCCTATTTAATGAGCCTAAGTTGCTGAAATGTCTATTTAATAAGTCGATTTAATAAGTCTAAGTTGCTAAAATAAGCCTATTTAATAAGGCTATTTAATAAGCCTAAGTTGCTGAAATAAGCCTATTTAATGAGGCTATTTAATGAGCCTAAGTTGCTGAAATAAGCCTATTTAATAAGCCTAAGTTTCTGAACTAAGCCTATTTAAAAAGGTCTATTTAATACATCTAAGTTGCTGAAATAAACCTATTTAAAATGCTATTTAATACGCCTAAGTTGCTGAAATAAACCTGATTAATAAGGCTATTTAATAAGCATAAGTTGCTGAAATAAGCCTATTTAATAAGCCTACATTGCTGAACTAAGCCTATATAAAAAGGTATATTTAATAAGTCTAAGTTGCTGAAATAAACCTATTTAAAAATGCTATTTAATAAGCCTAAATTGCTTAAATAAACCTGTTTATTAAGGCTATTTAATAAGCATAAGTTGCTGAAATAAGCCTATTTAATAAGCCTAAGTTGCTGAAATAAGCCTATTTAATAAGGCTATTTAATAAGTCTAAGTTGCAGAAATAAACCTATTTAATAATGCTATTTAATACGCCTAAGTTGCTGAAATAAGCATATCTAATAAGCCTAAGTTGCTAAAATAAGCCTATTTAATAGGCCTATCTAATAAGTCTAAGTTGCAGAAATAAGCATATTTCATAAGCCTATTTAATGAGCCTAAGTTGCTGAAATGTCTATTTAATAAGTCGATTTAATAAGTCTAAGTTGCTAAAATAAGCCCATTTAATAAGGCTATTTAATAAGCCTAAGTTGCTGAAATAAGCCTATTTAATAAGCCGAAGTTTCTGAACTAAGCCTATTTAAAAAGGTATATTTAATAAGTCTAAGTTGCTGAAATAAACCTATTTAAAAATGCTACTTAATAAGCCTAAGTTGCTGAAATAAACCTGTTTAATAAGGCTATTTAATAAGCATAAGTTGCTGCAATAAGCCTATTTAATAAGCCTAAGTTGCTGAAGTAAGCCTATTTAATAAGGCTATTTAATAAGTCTAAGTTGCTGAAATAAACCTATTTAAAAAGCCTACTTTGCTCAAATAAGCCTATTTAATGAGGCTATTTAATAAGTCTATTTAATAAGCCTATGTAATACGCCTATTTAATAAGCCTATTTAATAAGCCTATTTAATGAGCCTATTTAATAAGCCCATTTAATAAGCCTATTTATTGAGCCTATTTAATAAGCCTATTTAATAAGCCTATTTAATAAGCCTATTTATTGAGCCTATTTAATAAGTCTATTTAATAAGCCTATTTAATAAGCCTATTTAATGAGTATTTAATGAGCCTATTTAATCAGTCTATTTAATAAGCCTATTTAATAGGCCTATTTAATAAGTCTAAGTTGCTGAAATAAGCCTATTTAATAAGCCTAAGTTGCTGAAAAGCATATTTCATAAGCCTAAGTTGCTGAAATAAGCCTTTTTAATAAGTCTAAGTTGCTGAAATAAGCCTATTTAATAAGCCTAAGTTGCTGAAATAAGCCTATTTAATAAGGCTATTTAATAAGCCTAAGTTGCTGAATAAGCCTATTTAATAAGTCTAAGTTGCTGAACTAAGGCTATTTAATAAGCCTAAGTTGCTGAAATGAGCCTATTTAATAAGCCTAAGTTGCTGAAATAAGGCTATTTAATAAGTCTAAGTTGCTGAAATAAACCTATTTAATAAGCCTAAGTTGCTGAAATAAGCCTATTTAATAGGCCTATCTAATAAGTCTAAGTTGCTGAAATAAGCCTATTTAATGAGGCTATTTAATGAGCCTAAGTTGCTGAAATAAGCCTATTTAATAAGCCTAAGTTTCTGAACTAAGCCTATTTAAAAAGGTCCATTTAATAAGTCTAAGTTGCTGAAATAACCCTATTTAAAAAATGCTATTTAATACGCCTAAGTTGCTGAAATAAACCTGATTAATAAGGCTATTTAATAAGCATAAGTTGCTGAAATAAGCCTATTTAATAAGCCCACGTTGCTGAACTAAGCCTATTTTAAAAAAAGTCTATTTAATAAGTCTAAGTTGCTGAAATAAACCTATTTAAAAATGCTATTTAATAAGCCTAAATTGCTGAAATAAACCTGTTTAATAAGGCTATTTAATAAGCATAAGTTGCTGAAATAAGCCTATTTAATAAGCCTAAGCTGCTGAAATAAGCCTATTTAATAAGGCTATTTAATAAGTCTAAGTTGCTGAAATAAACCTATTTAATAAGCCTAAGTTGCTAAAATAAGCCTATTTAATGAGACTATTTAATAAGTCTATTTAATAAGCCTATTTAATACGCCTATTTAATAAGCCTATTTAATAAGCCTATTTAATAAGCCTACGTTGCTGAATAAGCCTATTTAATAAGCCTAAGTTGCTGAAATAAGCCTATTTAATAAGTCTAAGTTGCTGAAATAAGGCTATTTAATAAGCCTAAGTTGCTGAAAAAAGCCTATTTAATAAGCCTACGTTGCTGAAATAAGTATATTTAATGAGCATAAGTTGCTGAAATAAACCTATTTAATAAGTCTAAGTTGCTGAAATAAGCCTATTTAATAAGCCTATGTTGCTGAAATAAGTATATTTAATGAGCATGTGTTGCTGAAATAAACCTATTTAATAAGTCTAAGTTGCTGAAATAAGCCTATTTAATAAGCCTATGTTGCTGAAATAAGTATATTTAATGAGCATAAGTTGCTGAAATAAACCTATTTAATAAGTCTAAGTTGCTGAAATAAGGCTATTTAATAAGTCTAAGTTGCTGAAATGAGCCTATTTAATCAGCACAAGTTGCTGAAATAAGCCTATTTAATAAGCTCAAGTTGCTGAAATAAGCCTATTTAATAAGCATATCTAATAAGTCTAAGTTGCAGAAATAAGCATATTTCATAAGCCTATTTAATGAGCCTAAGTTGCTTAAATGTCTATTTAATAAGTCGATTTAATAAGTCTAAGTTGCTAAAATAAGCCTATTTAATAAGGCTATTTAATAAGTCTAAGTTGCTGAAATAAGCCTATTTAATAAGCCGAAGTTTCTGAACTAAGCCTATTTAAAAAGGTATATTTAATAATTCTAAGTTGCTGAAATAAACCTATTTAAAAATGCTACTTAATAAGCCTAAGTTGCTGAAATAAACCTGTTTAATAAGGCTATTTAATAAGCATAAGTTGCTGAAATAAGCCTATTTAATAAGCCTAAGTTGCTGAAGTAAGCCTATTTAATAAGGCTATTTAATAAGTCTAAGTTGCTGAAATAAACCTATTTAAAAAGCCTACTTTGCTCAAATAAGCCTATTTAATGAGGCTATTTAATAAGTCTATTTAATAAGCCTATTTAATACGCATATTTAATAAGCCTTTTTAATAAGCCTATTTAATGAGCCTATTAAATAAGCCTATTTAATAAGCCTATTTATTGAGCCTATTTAATAAGCCTATTTAATAAGCCTATTTAATAAGCCTATTTATTGAGCCTATTTAATAAGTCTATTTAATAAGCCTATTTAATAAGCCTATTTAATGAGTATTTAATGAGCCTATTTAATCAGTCTATTTAATAAGCCTATTTAATAGGCCTATTTAATAAGTCTAAGTTGCTGAAATAAGCCTATTTAATAAGCATAATTTGCTGAAAAGCCTATTTCATAAGCTTAAGTTGCTGAAATAAGCCTATTTAATAAGCCTAAGTTGCTGAAATAAGCCTATTTAATAAGGCTATTTAATAAGTCTAAGTTGCAGAAATAAACCTATTTAATAATGCTATTTAATACGCCTAAGTTGCTGAAATAAGCATATCTAATAAGCCTAAGTTGCTAAAATAAGCCTATTTAATAGGCCTATCTAATAAGTCTAAGTTGCAGAAATAAGCATATTTCATAAGCCTATTTAATGAGCCTAAGTTGCTTAAATGTCTATTTAATAAGTCGATTTAATAAGTCTAAGTTGCTAAAATAAGCCTATTTAATAAGGCTATTTAATAAGCCTAAGTTGCTAAAATAAGCCTATTTAATAAGGCTATTTAATGAGCCTAAGTTGCTGAAATAAGCCTATTTATTGAGCCTATTTAATAAGTCTATTTAATAAGCCTGTTTAATAAGCCTATGTAATAAGTATTTAATGAGCCTATTTAATAAGCCTAAGTTGCTGAATAAGCCTATTTAATAAGCCTAAGTTGCTGAAGTAAGTCTATTTAATAAGCCTATTTAATAAGCCTAAGTTGCTGAATAAGCCTATTTTTATTAAGCCTAAGTTGCTGAAATAAGCCTATTTAATAAGCCCAAGTTGCTGAAATAAGCCTATTTAATAAGCTATTTAATAAGCCTAAGTTGCTGAAATAAGCCTATTTAATAAGCATAAATTGCTGAAATAAGGCTATTTAATAAGTCTAAGTTGCTGAAATAAGCCTATTTAATAAGCCTAAGTTGCTGAAATAAGCCTATTTAATAAGCCTAAGTTGCTGAAATAAGTCTATTTAATAAGCTATTTAATAAGCCTAAGTTGCTGAAATAAGCCTATTTAATAAGCCTAAGTTGCTGAAATAAGCCTATTTAATAAGCCTAAGTTGCTGAAATAAGCCTATTTAATAGGCCTATCTAATAAGTCTAAGTTTCAGAAATAAGCATATTTCATAAGCCTATTTAATGAGCCTAAGTTGCTGAAATGTCTATTTAACTAGTCGATTTAATAAGTCTAAGTTGCTAAAATAAGCCTATTTAATAAGGCTATTTAATAAACCTAAGTTGCTGAAATAAGCCTATTTAATGAGGCTATTTAATGAGCCTAAGTTGCTTAAATAAGCCTATTTTATAAGCCTAAGTTTCTGAACTAAGCCTATTTAAAAAGGTCCATTTAATAAGTCTAAGTTGCTGAAATAACCCTATTTAAAAAATGCTATTTAATACGCCTAAGTTGCTGAAATAAACCTGATTAATAAGGCTATTTAATAAGCATAAGTTGCTGAAATAAGCCTATTTAATAAGCCCACGTTGCTGAACTAAGCCTATTTTAAAAAAAGTCTATTTAATAAGTCTAAGTTGCTGAAATAAACCTATTTAAAAATGCTATTTAATAAGCCTAAATTGCTGAAATAAACCTGTTTAATAAGGCTATTTAATAAGCATAAGTTGCTGAAATAAGCCTATTTAATAAGCCTAAGCTGCTGAAATAAGCCTATTTAATAAGGCTATTTAATAAGTCTAAGTTGCTGAAATAAACCTATTTAATAAGCCTAAGTTGCTAAAATAAGCCTATTTAATGAGACTATTTAATAAGTCTATTTAATAAGCCTATTTAATACGCCTATTTAATAAGCCTATTTAATAAGCCTATTTAATAAGCCTACGTTGCTGAATAAGCCTATTTAATAAGCCTAAGTTGCTGAAATAAGCCTATTTAATAAGTCTAAGTTGCTGAAATAAGGCTATTTAATAAGCCTAAGTTGCTGAAAAAAGCCTATTTAATAAGCCTACGTTGCTGAAATAAGTATATTTAATGAGCATAAGTTGCTGAAATAAACCTATTTAATAAGTCTAAGTTGCTGAAATAAGCCTATTTAATAAGCCTATGTTGCTTAAATAAGTATATTTAATGAGCATAAGTTGCTGAAATAAACCTATTTAATAAGTCTAAGTTGCTGAAATAAGGCTATTTAATAAGTCTAAGTTGCTGAAATGAGCCTATTTAATCAGCACAAGTTGCTGAAATAAGCCTATTTAATAAGCTCAAGTTGCTGAAATAAGCCTATTTAATAAGGCTATTTAATAAGCCTAAGTTGCTGAAATGAGCCTATTTAATAAGCGTAATTTGCTGAAATAAGGCTATTTAATAAGTCTAAGTTGCTGAAATAAGCCTATTTAATAAGCCTAATTTGCTGGATGAAGCCTATTTAATAAGCCTAAGTTGCTGAAATAAGCCTATTTAATAGGCCTATCTAATAAGTCAAAGTTGCAGAAATAAGCATATTTCATAAGCCTATTTAATGAGCCTAAGTTGCTGAAATGTCTATTTAATAAGTCGATTTAATAAGTCTAAGTTGCTAAAATAAGCCTATTTAATAAGGCTATTTAATAAGCCTAAGTTGCTGAAATAAGCCTATTTAATGAGGCTATTTAATGAGCCTAAGTTGCTGAAATAAGCCTATTTAATAAGCCTAAGTTTCTGAACTAAGCCTATTTAAAAAGGTCTATTTAATACATCTAAGTTGCTGAAATAAACCTATTTAAAATGCTATTTAATACGCCTAAGTTGCTGAAATAAACCTGATTAATAAGGCTATTTAATAAGCATAAGTTGCTGAAATAAGCCTATTTAATAAGCCTACATTGCTGAACTAAGCCTATATAAAAAGGTATATTTAATAAGTCTAAGTTGCTGAAATAAACCTATTTAAAAATGCTATTTAATAAGCCTAAATTGCTTAAATAAACCTGTTTATTAAGGCTATTTAATAAGCATAAGTTGCTGAAATAATCCTATTTAATAAGCCTAAGTTGCTGAAATAAGCCTATTTAATAAGGCTATTTAATAAGTCTAAGTTGCAGAAATAAACCTATTTAATAATGCTATTTAATACGCCTAAGTTGCTGAAATAAGCATATCTAATAAGCCTAAGTTGCTAAAATAAGCCTATTTAATAGGCCTATCTAATAAGTCTAAGTTGCAGAAATAAGCATATTTCATAAGCCTATTTAATGAGCCTAAGTTGCTGAAATGTCTATTTAATAAGTCGATTTAATAAGTCTAAGTTGCTAAAATAAGCCCATTTAATAAGGCTATTTAATAAGCCTAAGTTGCTGAAATAAGCCTATTTAATAAGCCGAAGTTTCTGAACTAAGCCTATTTAAAAAGGTATATTTAATAAGTCTAAGTTGCTGAAATAAACCTATTTAAAAATGCTACTTAATAAGCCTAAGTTGCTGAAATAAACCTGTTTAATAAGGCTATTTAATAAGCATAAGTTGCTGCAATAAGCCTATTTAATAAGCCTAAGTTGCTGAAGTAAGCCTATTTAATAAGGCTATTTAATAAGTCTAAGTTGCTGAAATAAACCTATTTAAAAAGCCTACTTTGCTCAAATAAGCCTATTTAATGAGGCTATTTAATAAGTCTATTTAATAAGCCTATGTAATACGCCTATTTAATAAGCCTATTTAATAAGCCTATTTAATGAGCCTATTTAATAAGCCCATTTAATAAGCCTATTTATTGAGCCTATTTAATAAGCCTATTTAATAAGCCTATTTAATAAGCCTATTTATTGAGCCTATTTAATAAGTCTATTTAATAAGCCTATTTAATAAGCCTATTTAATGAGTATTTAATGAGCCTATTTAATCAGTCTATTTAATAAGCCTATTTAATAGGCCTATTTAATAAGTCTAAGTTGCTGAAATAAGCCTATTTAATAAGCCTAAGTTGCTGAAAAGCATATTTCATAAGCCTAAGTTGCTGAAATAAGCCTTTTTAATAAGTCTAAGTTGCTGAAATAAGCCTATTTAATAAGCCTAAGTTGCTGAAATAAGCCTATTTAATAAGGCTATTTAATAAGCCTAAGTTGCTGAATAAGCCTATTTAATAAGTCTAAGTTGCTGAACTAAGGCTATTTAATAAGCCTAAGTTGCTGAAATGAGCCTATTTAATAAGCCTAAGTTGCTGAAATAAGGCTATTTAATAAGTCTAAGTTGCTGAAATAAACCTATTTAATAAGCCTAAGTTGCTGAAATAAGCCTATTTAATAGGCCTATCTAATAAGTCTAAGTTGCTGAAATAAGCCTATTTAATGAGGCTATTTAATGAGCCTAAGTTGCTGAAATAAGCCTATTTAATAAGCCTAAGTTTCTGAACTAAGCCTATTTAAAAAGGTCCATTTAATAAGTCTAAGTTGCTGAAATAACCCTATTTAAAAAATGCTATTTAATACGCCTAAGTTGCTGAAATAAACCTGATTAATAAGGCTATTTAATAAGCATAAGTTGCTGAAATAAGCCTATTTAATAAGCCCACGTTGCTGAACTAAGCCTATTTTAAAAAAAGTCTATTTAATAAGTCTAAGTTGCTGAAATAAACCTATTTAAAAATGCTATTTAATAAGCCTAAATTGCTGAAATAAACCTGTTTAATAAGGCTATTTAATAAGCATAAGTTGCTGAAATAAGCCTATTTAATAAGCCTAAGCTGCTGAAATAAGCCTATTTAATAAGGCTATTTAATAAGTCTAAGTTGCTGAAATAAACCTATTTAATAAGCCTAAGTTGCTAAAATAAGCCTATTTAATGAGACTATTTAATAAGTCTATTTAATAAGCCTATTTAATACGCCTATTTAATAAGCCTATTTAATAAGCCTATTTAATAAGCCTACGTTGCTGAATAAGCCTATTTAATAAGCCTAAGTTGCTGAAATAAGCCTATTTAATAAGTCTAAGTTGCTGAAATAAGGCTATTTAATAAGCCTAAGTTGCTGAAAAAAGCCTATTTAATAAGCCTACGTTGCTGAAATAAGTATATTTAATGAGCATAAGTTGCTGAAATAAACCTATTTAATAAGTCTAAGTTGCTGAAATAAGCCTATTTAATAAGCCTATGTTGCTGAAATAAGTATATTTAATGAGCATAAGTTGCTGAAATAAACCTATTTAATAAGTCTAAGTTGCTGAAATAAGGCTATTTAATAAGTCTAAGTTGCTGAAATGAGCCTATTTAATCAGCACAAGTTGCTGAAATAAGCCTATTTAATAAGCTCAAGTTGCTGAAATAAGCCTATTTAATAAGGCTATTTAATAAGCCTAAGTTGCTGAAATGAGCCTATTTAATAAGCGTAATTTGCTGAAATAAGGCTATTTAATAAGTCTAAGTTGCTGAAATAAGCCTATTTAATAAGCCTAATTTGCTGGATGAAGCCTATTTAATAAGCCTAAGTTGCTGAAATAAGCCTATTTAATAGGCCTATCTAATAAGTCAAAGTTGCAGAAATAAGCATATTTCATAAGCCTATTTAATGAGCCTAAGTTGCTGAAATGTCTATTTAATAAGTCGATTTAATAAGTCTAAGTTGCTAAAATAAGCCTATTTAATAAGGCTATTTAATAAGCCTAAGTTGCTGAAATAAGCCTATTTAATGAGGCTATTTAATGAGCCTAAGTTGCTGAAATAAGCCTATTTAATAAGCCTAAGTTTCTGAACTAAGCCTATTTAAAAAGGTCTATTTAATACATCTAAGTTGCTGAAATAAACCTATTTAAAATGCTATTTAATACGCCTAAGTTGCTGAAATAAACCTGATTAATAAGGCTATTTAATAAGCATAAGTTGCTGAAATAAGCCTATTTAATAAGCCTACATTGCTGAACTAAGCCTATATAAAAAGGTATATTTAATAAGTCTAAGTTGCTGAAATAAACCTATTTAAAAATGCTATTTAATAAGCCTAAATTGCTTAAATAAACCTGTTTATTAAGGCTATTTAATAAGCATAAGTTGCTGAAATAAGCCTATTTAATAAGCCTAAGTTGCTGAAATAAGCCTATTTAATAAGGCTATTTAATAAGTCTAAGTTGCAGAAATAAACCTATTTAATAATGCTATTTAATACGCCTAAGTTGCTGAAATAAGCATATCTAATAAGCCTAAGTTGCTAAAATAAGCCTATTTAATAGGCCTATCTAATAAGTCTAAGTTGCAGAAATAAGCATATTTCATAAGCCTATTTAATGAGCCTAAGTTGCTGAAATGTCTATTTAATAAGTCGATTTAATAAGTCTAAGTTGCTAAAATAAGCCCATTTAATAAGGCTATTTAATAAGCCTAAGTTGCTGAAATAAGCCTATTTAATAAGCCGAAGTTTCTGAACTAAGCCTATTTAAAAAGGTATATTTAATAAGTCTAAGTTGCTGAAATAAACCTATTTAAAAATGCTACTTAATAAGCCTAAGTTGCTGAAATAAACCTGTTTAATAAGGCTATTTAATAAGCATAAGTTGCTGCAATAAGCCTATTTAATAAGCCTAAGTTGCTGAAGTAAGCCTATTTAATAAGGCTATTTAATAAGTCTAAGTTGCTGAAATAAACCTATTTAAAAAGCCTACTTTGCTCAAATAAGCCTATTTAATGAGGCTATTTAATAAGTCTATTTAATAAGCCTATGTAATACGCCTATTTAATAAGCCTATTTAATAAGCCTATTTAATGAGCCTATTTAATAAGCCCATTTAATAAGCCTATTTATTGAGCCTATTTAATAAGCCTATTTAATAAGCCTATTTAATAAGCCTATTTATTGAGCCTATTTAATAAGTCTATTTAATAAGCCTATTTAATAAGCCTATTTAATGAGTATTTAATGAGCCTATTTAATCAGTCTATTTAATAAGCCTATTTAATAGGCCTATTTAATAAGTCTAAGTTGCTGAAATAAGCCTATTTAATAAGCCTAAGTTGCTGAAAAGCATATTTCATAAGCCTAAGTTGCTGAAATAAGCCTTTTTAATAAGTCTAAGTTGCTGAAATAAGCCTATTTAATAAGCCTAAGTTGCTGAAATAAGCCTATTTAATAAGGCTATTTAATAAGCCTAAGTTGCTGAATAAGCCTATTTAATAAGTCTAAGTTGCTGAACTAAGGCTATTTAATAAGCCTAAGTTGCTGAAATGAGCCTATTTAATAAGCCTAAGTTGCTGAAATAAGGCTATTTAATAAGTCTAAGTTGCTGAAATAAACCTATTTAATAAGCCTAAGTTGCTGAAATAAGCCTATTTAATAGGCCTATCTAATAAGTCTAAGTTGCTGAAATAAGCCTATTTAATGAGGCTATTTAATGAGCCTAAGTTGCTGAAATAAGCCTATTTAATAAGCCTAAGTTTCTGAACTAAGCCTATTTAAAAAGGTATATTTAATAAGTCTAAGTTGCTGAAATAAACATATTTAAAAATGCTATTTAATACGCCTAAGTTGCTGAAATAAACCTGATTAATAAGGCTATTTAATAAGCATAAGTTGCTGAAATAAGCCTATTTAATAAGCCTACGTTGCTGAACTAAGCCTATATAAAAAGGTCTATTTAATAAGTCTAAGTTGCTGAAATAAACCTATTTTAAAATGCTATTTAATAAGCCTAAATTGCTGAAATAAACCTGTTTAATAAGGCTATTTAATAAGCATAAGTTGCTGAAATAAGCCTATTTAATAAGCCTAAGTTGCTGAAATAAGCCTATTTAATAAGGCTATTTAATAAGTCTAAGTTGCTGAAATAAACCTATTTAAAAAGCCTACTTTGCTCAAATAAGCCTATTTAATGAGGCTATTTAATAAGTCTATTTAATAAGCCTATTTAATACGCATATTTAATAAGCCTTTTTAATAAGCCTATTTAATGAGCCTATTTAATAAGCCTATTTAATAAGCCTATTTATTGAGCCTATTTAATAAGCCTATTTAATAAGCCTATTTAATAAGCCTATTTATTGAGCCTATTTAATAAGTCTATTTAATAAGCCTATTTAATAAGCCTATTTAATGAGTATTTAATGAGCCTATTTAATCAGTCTATTTAATAAGCCTATTTAATAGGCCTATTTAATAAGTCTAAGTTGCTGAAATAAGCCTATTTAATAAGCCTAAGTTGCTGAAAAGCCTATTTCATAAGCCTAAGTTGCTGAAATAAGCCTATTTAATAAGCCTAAGTTGCTGAAATAAGCCTATTTAATAAGGCTATTTAATAAGTCTAAGTTGCAGAAATAAACCTATTTAATAATGCTATTTAATACGCCTAAGTTGCTGAAATAAGCATATCTAATAAGCCTAAGTTGCTAAAATAAGCCTATTTAATAGGCCTATCTAATAAGTCTAAGTTGCAGAAATAAGCATATTTCATAAGCCTATTTAATGAGCCTAAGTTGCTTAAATGTCTATTTAATAAGTCGATTTAATAAGTCTAAGTTGCTAAAATAAGCCTATTTAATAAGGCTATTTAATAAGCCTAAGTTGCTAAAATAAGCCTATTTAATAAGGCTATTTAATGAGCCTAAGTTGCTGAAATAAGCCTATTTAATAAGCCGAAGTTCCTGAACTAAGCCTATTTAAAAAGGTATATTTAGTAAGTCTAAGTTGCTGAAATAAACCTATTTAAAATGCTACTTAATAAGCCTAAGTTGCTGAAATAGACCTGTTTAATAAGGCTATTTAATAAGCATAAGTTGCTGAAATAAGCCTATTTAATAAGCCTAAGTTGCTGAAATAAGCCTATTTAATAACGCTATTTAATAAGTCTAAGTTGCTGAAATAAACCTATTTAAAAAGCCTAAGTTGCTCAAATAAGCCTATTTAATGAGGCTATTTAATAAGTCTATTTAATAAGCCTATTTAATACGCCTATTTATAGGCCTATTTAATACGCCTATTTATAAGCCTATTTAATAAGCTTATTTAATAAGCCTATTTATTGAGCCTATTTAATAAGCCTATTTAATAAGCCTATTTAATAAGCCTATTTATTGAGCCTATTTAATAAGTCTATTTAATAAGCCTATTTAATAAGCCTATTTAATGAGTATTTAATGAGCCTATTTAATCAGTCTATTTAATAAGCCTATTTAATAGGCCTATTTAATAAGTCTAAGTTGCTGAAATAAGCCTATTTAATAAGCCTAAGTTGCTGAAAAGCCTATTTCATAAGCCTAAGTTGCTGAAATAAGCCTATTTAATAAGCCTAAGTTGCTGAAAAGCCTATTTAATAAGCCTAAGTTGCTGAAAAGCCTATTTCATAAGCCTAAGTTGCTGAAATAAGCCTTTTTTATAAGTCTAAGTTGCTGAAATAAGCCTATTTAATCAGTCTATTTAATAAGCCTTTTTAATAGGCCTATTTAATAAGTCTAAGTTGCTGAACTAAGGCTATTTAATAAGCCTAAGTTGCTGAAATGAGCCTATTAATAAGCCTAAGTTGCTGAATTAAGGCTATTTAATAAGTCTAAGTTGCTGAAATAAACCTATTTAATAAGCCTAAGTTGCTGAAATAAGCCTATTTAATAGGCCTATCTAATAAGTCTAAGTTGCAGAAATAAGCATATTTCATAAGCCTATTTAATGAGCCTAAGTTGATGAAATGTCTATTTAATAAGTCGATTTAATAAGTCTAAGTTGCTAAAATAAGCCTATTTAATGAGGCTATTTAATAAGCCTAAGTTGCTGAAATAAGCCTATTTAATAAGGCTATTTAATGAGCCTAAGTTGCTGAAATAAGCCTATTTAATAAGCCGAAGTTTCTGAACTAAGCCTATTTAAAAATGTATATTTAGTAAGTCTAAGTTGCTGAAATAAACCTATTTTAAAATGCTACTTAATAAGCCTAAATTGCTGAAATAAACCTGTTTAATAAGGCTATTTAATAAGCATAAGTTGCTGAAATAAGCCTATTTAATAAGCCTAAGTTGCTGAAATAAGCCTATTTAATAAGGCTATTTAATAAGTCTAAGTTGCTGAAATAAACCTATTTAAAAAGCCTAAGTTGCTCAAATAAGCCTATTTAATGAGGCTATTTAATAAGTCTATTTAATAAGCCTATTTAATATCCCTATTAAATAAGCCTATTTAATGAGCCTATTTAATGAGCCTATTTAATAAGCTTATTTAATAAGCCTATTTATTGAGCCTATTTAATAAGCCTATTTAATAAGCCTATTTATTGAGCCTATTTAATAAGTCTATTTAATAAGCCTATTTAATAAGCCTATTTAATGAGTATTTAATGAGCCTATTTAATCAGTCTATTTAATAAGCCTATTTAATAGGCCTATTTAATAAGTCTAAGTTGCTGAAATAAGCCTATTTAATAAGCCTAAGTTGCTGAAAAGCCTATTTCATAAGCCTAAGTTGCTGAAATAAGCCTTTTTAATAAGTCTAAGTTGCTGAAATGAGCCTATTTAATAAGCCTAAGTTGCTGAAATAAGCCTATTTAATAAGGCTATTTAATAAGCCTAAGTTGCTGAATAAGCCTATTTAATAAGTCTAAGTTGCTGAACTAAGGCTATTTAATACGCCTAAGTTGCTGAAATGAGCCTATTTAATAAGCCTAAGTTGCTGAAATAAGGCTATTTAATAAGTCTAAGTTGCTGAAATAAACCTATTTAATAAGCCTAAGTTGCTGAAATAAGCCTATTTAATAGGCCTATCTAATAAGTGTAAGTTGCAGAAATAAGCATATTTCATAAGCCTATTTAATGAGCCTAAGTTGATGAAACCTCTATTTAATAAGTCGATTTAATAAGTCTAAGTTGCTAAAATAAGCCTATTTAATAAGGCTATTTAATAAGCCTAAGTTGCTGAAATAAGCCTATTTAATGAGGCTATTTAATGAGCCTAAGTTGCTGAAATAAGCCTATTTAATAAGCCTAAGTTTCTGAACTAAGCCTATTTAAAAAGGTCTATTTAATAAGTCTAAGTTGCTGAAATAAACCTATTTAAAAATGCTATTTAATACGCCTAAGTTGCTGAAATAAACCTGATTAATAAGGCTATTTAATAAGCATAAGTTGCTGAAATAAACCTATTTAATAAGCCTACGTTGCTGAACTAAGCCTATATAAAAATGTCTATTTAATAAGTCTAAGTTGCTGAAATAAACCTATTTAAAAATGCAATTTAATAAGCCTAAATTGCTGAAATAAACCTGTTTAATAAGGCTATTTAATAAGCATAAGTTGCTGAAATAAGCCTATTTAATAAGCCTAAGTTGCTGAAATAAGCCTATTTAATAAGGCTATTTAATAAGTCTAAGTTGCAGAAATAAACCTATTTAATAATGCTATTTAATACGCCTAAGTTTCTGAAATAAGCATATTTAATAAGCCTAAGTTGCTAAAATAAGCCTATTTAATAGGCCTATCTAATAAGTCTAAGTTGCAGAAATAAGCATATTTCATAAGCCTATTTAATGAGCCTAAGTTGCTGAAATGTCTATTTAATAAGTCGATTTAATAAGTCTAAGTTGCTAAAATAATCCTATTTAATAAGGCTATTTAATAAGCCTAAGTTGCTAAAATAAGCCTATTTAATAAGGCTATTTAATGAGCCTAAGTTGCTGAAATAAGCCTATTTAATAAACCGAAGTTCCTGAACTAAGCCTATTTAAAAAGGTATATTTAGTAAGTCTAAGTTGCTGAAATAAACCTATTTAAAAATGCTACTTAATAAGCCTAAATTGCTGAAATAAACCTGTTTAATAAGGCTATTTAATAAGCATAAGTTGCTGAAATAAGCCTATTTAATAAGCCTAAGTTGCTGAAATAAGCCTATTTAATAAGGCTATTTAATAAGTCTAAGTTGCTGAAATAAACCTATTTAAAAAGCCTAAGTTGCTCAAATAAGCCTATTTAATGAGGCTATTTAATAAGTCTATTTAATAAGCCTATTTAATATGCCTATTTAATAAGCCTATTTAATAAGCCTATTTAATGAGCCTATTTAATAAGCTTATTTAATAAGCCTATTTATTAAGCCTATTTAATAGGCCTATTTAATAAGCCTATTTAATAAGTCTATTTAATAAGTCTATTTAATAAGCCTATTTAATAAGCCTATTTAATGAGTATTTAATGAGCCTATTTAATCAGTCTATTTAATAAGCCTATTTAATAGGCCTATTTAATAAGTCTAAGTTGCTGAAATAAGTCTATTTAATAAGCCTAAGTTGCTGAAAAGCCTATTTCATAAGCCTAAGTTGCTGAAATAAGCCTTATTAATAAGTCTAAGTTGCTGAAATGAGCCTATTTAATAAGCCTAAGTTGCTGAAATAAGCCTATTTAATAAGGCTATTTAATAAGCCTAAGTTGCTGAATAAGCCTATTTAATAAGTCTAAGTTGCTGAACTAAGGCTATTTAATAAGCCTAAGTTGCTGAAATGAGCCTATTTAATAAGCCTAAGTTGCTGAAATAAGGCTATTTAATAAGTCTAAGTTGCTGAAATAAACCTATTTAATAAGCCTAAGTTGCTGAAATAAGCCTATTTAATAGGCCTATCTAATAAGTCTAAGTTGCAGAAATAAGCATATTTCATAAGCCTATTTAATGAGCCTAAGTTGATGAAACGTCTATTTAATAAGTCGATTTAATAAGTCTAAGTTGCTAAAATAAGCCTATTTAATAAGGCTATTTAATAAGCCTAAGTTGCTGAAATAAGCCTATTTAATGAGGCTATTTAATGAGCCTAAGTTGCTGAAATAAGCCTATTTAATACGTCTAAGTTTCTGAACTAAGCCTATTTAAAAAGGTCTATTTAATAAGTCTAAGTTGCTGAAATAAACCTATTTAAAAATGCTATTTAATACGCCTAAGTTGCTGAAATAAACCTGATTAATAAGGCTATTTAATAAGCATAAGTTGCTGAAATAAACCTATTTAATAAGCCTACGTTGCTGAACTAAGCCTATATAAAAATGTCTATTTAATAAGTCTAAGTTGCTGAAATAAACCTATTTAAAAATGCAATTTAATAAGCCTAAATTGCTGAAATAAACCTGTTTAATAAGGCTATTTAATAAGCATAAGTTGCTGAAATAAGCCTATTTAATAAGCCTAAGTTGCTGAAATAAGCCTATTTAATAAGGCTATTTAATAAGTCTAAGTTGCAGAAATAAACCTATTTAATAATGCTATTTAATACGCCTAAGTTGCTGAAATAAGCATATTTAATAAGCCTAAGTTGCTAAAATAAGCCTATTTAATAGGCCTATCTAATAAGTCTAAGTTGCAGAAATAAGCATATTTCATAAGCCTATTTAATGAGCCTAAGTTGCTGAAATGTCTATTTAATAAGTCGATTTAATAAGTCTAAGTTGCTAAAATAATCCTATTTAATAAGGCTATTTAATAAGCCTAAGTTGCTAAAATAAGCCTATTTAATAAGGCTATTTAATGAGCCTAAGTTGCTGAAATAAGCCTATTTAATAAACCGAAGTTCCTGAACTAAGCCTATTTAAAAAGGTATATTTAGTAAGTCTAAGTTGCTGAAATAAACCTATTTAAAAATGCTACTTAATAAGCCTAAATTGCTGAAATAAACCTGTTTAATAAGGCTATTTAATAAGCATAAGTTGCTGAAATAAGCCTATTTAATAAGCCTAAGTTGCTGAAATAAGCCTATTTAATAAGGCTATTTAATAAGTCTAAGTTGCTGAAATAAACCTATTTAAAAAGCCTAAGTTGCTCAAATAAGCCTATTTAATGAGGCTATTTAATAAGTCTATTTAATAAGCCTATTTAATATGCCTATTTAATAAGCCTATTTAATAAGCCTATTTAATGAGCCTATTTAATAAGCTTATTTAATAAGCCTATTTATTAAGCCTATTTAATAGGCCTATTTAATAAGCCTATTTAATAAGTCTATTTAATAAGTCTATTTAATAAGCCTATTTAATAAGCCTATTTAATGAGTATTTAATGAGCCTATTTAATCAGTCTATTTAATAAGCCTATTTAATAGGCCTATTTAATAAGTCTAAGTTGCTGAAATAAGTCTATTTAATAAGCCTAAGTTGCTGAAAA
Source organism: Petromyzon marinus (assembly GCF_048934315.1). Classification (NCBI taxonomy): domain Eukaryota; kingdom Metazoa; phylum Chordata; class Hyperoartia; order Petromyzontiformes; family Petromyzontidae; genus Petromyzon; species Petromyzon marinus. Next base: position 2,495,037 of record NW_027422728.1, read on the forward strand.
GCCTATTTCATAAGCCTAAGTTGCTGAAATAAGCCTTATTAATAAGTCTAAGTTGCTGAAATGAGCCTATTTAATAAGCCTAAGTTGCTGAAATAAGCCTATTTAATAAGGCTATTTAATAAGCCTAAGTTGCTGAATAAGCCTATTTAATAAGTCTAAGTTGCTGAACTAAGGCTATTTAATAAGCCTAAGTTGCTGAAATGAGCCTATTTAATAAGCCTAAGTTGCTGAAATAAGGCTATTTAATAAGTCTAAGTTGCTGAAATAAACCTATTTAATAAGCCTAAGTTGCTGAAATAAGCCTATTTAATAGGCCTATCTAATAAGTCTAAGTTGCAGAAATAAGCATATTTCATAAGCCTATTTAATGAGCCTAAGTTGATGAAACGTCTATTTAATAAGTCGATTTAATAAGTCTAAGTTGCTAAAATAAGCCTATTTAATAAGGCTATTTAATAAGCCTAAGTTGCTGAAATAAGCCTATTTAATGAGGCTATTTAATGAGCCTAAGTTGCTGAAATAAGCCTATTTAATACGTCTAAGTTTCTGAACTAAGCCTATTTAAAAAGGTCTATTTAATAAGTCTAAGTTGCTGAAATAAACCTATTTAAAAATGCTATTTAATACGCCTAAGTTGCTGAAATAAACCTGATTAATAAGGCTATTTAATAAGCATAAGTTGCTTAAATAAACCTATTTAATAAGCCTACGTTGCTGAACTAAGCCTATATAAAAAGGTCTATTTAATAAGTCTAAGTTGCTGAAATAAACCTATTTAAAAATGCAATTTAATAAGCCTAAATTGCTGAAATAAACCTGTTTAATAAGGCTATTTAATAAGCATAAGTTGCTGAAATAAGCCTATTTAATAAGCCTAAGTTGCTGAAATAAGCCTATTTAATAAGGCTATTTAATAAGTCTAAGTTGCAGAAATAAACCTATTTAATAATGCTATTTAATACGCCTAAGTTGCTGAAATAAGCATATTTAATAAGCCTAAGTTGCTAAAATAAGCCTATTTAATAGGCCTATCTAATAAGTCTAAGTTGCAGAAATAAGCATATTTCATAAGCCTATTTAATGAGCCTAAGTTGCTGAAATGTCTATTTAATAAGTCGATTTAATAAGTCTAAGTTGCTAAAATAAGCCTATTTAATAAGGCTATTTAATAAGCCTAAGTTGCTAAAATAAGCCTATTTAATAAGGCTATTTAATGAGCCTAAGTTGCTGAAATAAGCCTATTTAATAAGCCGAAGTTCCTGAACTAAGCCTATTTAAAAAGGTATATTTAGTAAGTCTAAGTTGCTGAAATAAACCTATTTAAAATGCTACTTAATAAGCCTAAGTTGCTGAAATAGACCTGTTTAATAAGGCTATTTAATAAGCATAAGTTGCTGAAATAAGCCTATTTAATAAGCCTAAGTTGCTGAAATAAGCCTATTTAATAACGCTATTTAATAAGTCTAAGTTGCTGAAATAAACCTATTTAAAAAGCCTAAGTTGCTCAAATAAGCCTATTTAATGAGGCTATTTAATAAGTCTATTTAATAAGCCTATTTAATACGCCTATTTATAAGCCTATTTAATACGCCTATTTATAAGCCTATTTAATAAGCTTATTTAATAAGCCTATTTATTGAGCCTATTTAATAAGCCTATTTAATAAGCCTATTTAATAAGCCTATTTATTGAGCCTATTTAATAAGTCTATTTAATAAGCCTATTTAATAAGCCTATTTAATGAGTATTTAATGAGCCTATTTAATCAGTCTATTTAATAAGCCTATTTAATAGGCTTATTTAATAAGTCTAAGTTGCTGAAATAAGCCTATTTAATAAGCCTAAGTTGCTGAAAAGCCTATTTCATAAGCCTAAGTTGCTGAAATAAGCCTATTTAATAAGCCTAAGTTGCTGAAAAGCCTATTTAATAAGCCTAAGTTGCTGAAAAGCCTATTTCATAAGCCTAAGTTGCTGAAATAAGCCTTTTTAATAAGTCTAAGTTGCTGAAATAAGCCTATTTAATCAGTCTATTTAATAAGCCTTTTTAATAGGCCTATTTAATAAGTCTAAGTTGCTGAACTAAGGCTATTTAATAAGCCTAAGTTGCTGAATTGAGCCTATTTAATAAGCCTAAGTTGCTGAATTAAGGCTATTTAATAAGTCTAAGTTGCTGAAATAAACCTATTTAATAAGCCTAAGTTGCTGAAATAAGCCTATTTAATAGGCCTATCTAATAAGTCTAAGTTGCAGAAATAAGCATATTTCATAAGCCTATTTAATGAGCCTAAGTTGATGAAATGTCTATTTAATAAGTCGATTTAATAAGTCTAAGTTGCTAAAATAAGCCTATTTAATAAGGCTATTTAATAAGCCGAAGTTTCTGAACTAAGCCTATTTAAAAAGGTATATTTAGTAAGTCTAAGTTGCTGAAATAAACCTATTTAAAAATGCTACTTAATAAGCCTAAATTGCTGAAATAAACCTGTTTAATAAGGATATTTAATAAGCATAAGTTGCTGAAATAAGCCTATTTAATAAGCCTAAGTTGCTGAAATAAGCCTATTTAATAAGGCTATTTAATAAGTCTAAGTTGCTGAAATAAACCTATTTAAAAAGCCTAAGTTGCTCAAATAAGCCTATTTAATGAGGCTATTTAATAAGTCTATTTAATAAGCCTATTTAATATGCCTATTTAATAAGCCTATTTAATAAGCCTATTTAATGAGCCTATTTAATAAGCTTATTTAATAAGCCTATTTATTGAGCCTATTTAATAAGCCTATTTAATAAGCCTATTTATTGAGCCTATTTAATAAGTCTATTTAATAAGCCTATTTAATAAGCCTATTTAATGAGTATTTAATGAGCCTATTTAATCAGTCTATTTAATAAGCCTATTTAATAGGCCTATTTAATAAGTCTAAGTTGCTGAAATGAGCCTATTTAATAAGCCTAAGTTGCTGAAATAAGCCTATTTAATAAGGCTATTTAATAAGCCTAAGTTGCTGAATAAGCCTATTTAATAAGTCTAAGTTGCTGAACTAAGGCTATTTAATAAGCCTAAGTTGCTGAAATGAGCCTATTTAATAAGCCTAAGTTGCTGAAATAAGGCTATTTAATAAGTCTAAGTTGCTGAAATAAACCTATTTAATAAGCCTAAGTTGCTGAAATAAGCCTATTTAATAGGCCTATCTAATAAGTCTAAGTTGCAGAAATAAGCATATTTCATAAGCCTATTTAATGAGCCTAAGTTGATGAAACGTCTATTTAATAAGTCGATTTAATAAGTCTAAGTTGCTAAAATAAGCCTATTTAATGAGGCTATTTAATGAGCCTAAGTTGCTGAAATAAGCCCATTTAATAAGCCTAAGTTTCTGAACTAAGCCTATTTAAAAAGGTCTATTTAATAAGTCTAAGTTGCTGAAATAAACCTATTTAAAAATGCTATTTAATACGCCTAAGTTGCTGAAATAAACCTGATTAATAAGGCTATTTAATAAGCATAAGTTGCTGAAATAAACCTATTTAATAAGCCTACGTTGCTGAACTAAGCCTATATAAAAAGGTCTATTTAATAAGTCTAAGTTGCTGAAATAAACCTATTTAAAAATGCAATTTAATAAGCCTAAATTGCTGAAATAAACCTTTTTAATAAGGCTATTTAATACGCATAAGTTGCTGAAATAAGCCTATTTAATAAGCCTAAGTTGCTGAAATAAGCCTATTTAATAAGGCTATTTAATAAGTCTAAGTTGCAGAAATAAACCTATTTAATAATGCTATTTAATACGCCTAAGTTGCTGAAATAAGCATATTTAATAAGCCTAAGTTGCTAAAATCAGCCTATTTAATAGGCCTATCTAATAAGTCTAAGTTGCAGAAATAAGCATATTTCATAAGCCTGTTTAATGAGCCTAAGTTGATGAAATGTCTATTTAATAAGTCGATTTAATAAGTCTAAGTTGCTAAAATAAGCCTATTTAATAAGGCTATTTAATAAGCCTAAGTTGCTGAAATAAGCCTATTTAATGAGGCTATTTAATGAGCCTAAGTTGCTGAAATAAGCCTATTTAATAAGGCTAAGTTTCTGAACTAAGCCTATTTAAAAAGGTCTATTTAATAAGTCTAAGTTGCTGAAATAAACCTATTTAAAAATGCTATTTAATACGCCTAAGTTGCTGAAATAAACCTGATTAATAAGGCTATTTAATAAGCATAAGTTGCTGAAATAAGCCTATTTAATAAGCCTACATTGCTGAACTAAGCCTATATAAAAAGGTCTATTTAATAAGTCTAAGTTGCTGAAATAAACCTATTTAAAAATGCTATTTAATAAGCCTAAATTGCTGAAATAAACCTGTTTAATAAGGCTATTTAATAAGCATAAGTTGCTGAAATAAGCCTATTTAATAAGCCTAAGTTGCTGAAATAAGCCTATTTAATAAGGCTATTTAATAAGTCTAAGTTGCAGAAATAAACCTATTTAATAATGCTATTTAATACGCCTTTGTTGCTGAAATAAGCATATTTAATAAGCCTAAGTTGCTAAAATAAGCCTATTTAATAGGCCTATCTAATAAGTCTAAGTTGCAGAAATAAGCATATTTCATAAGCATATTTAATGAGCCTAAGTTGCTGAAATGTATATTTAATAAGTCGATTTAATAAGTCTAAGTTGCTAAAATAAGCCTATTTAATAAGGCTATTTAATAAGCCTAAGTTGCTGAAATAAGCCTATTTAATGAGGCTATTTAATGAGCCTAAGTTGCTGAAATAAGCCTATTTAATAAGCCTAAGTTTCTGAACTAAGCCTATTTAAAAAGGTCTATTTAATAAGTCTAAGTTGCTGAAATAAACCTATTTAAAAATGCTATTTAATACACCTAAGTTGCTGAAATAAACCTGATTAATAAGTCTATTTAATAAGCATAAGTTGCTGAAATAAGCCTATTTAATAAGCCTACGTTTCTGAACTAAGCCTATATAAAAAGGTCTATTTAATAAGTCTAAGTTGCTGAAATAAACCTATTTAATAAGGCTATTTAATAAGCATAAATTGCTGAAATAAGCCTATTTAATAAGCCTAAGTTGCTGAAATAAGCCTATTTAATAAGGCTATTTAATAAGTCTAAGTTGCAGAAATAAACCTATTTAATAATGCTATTTAATACGCCTAAGTTGCTGAAATAAGCATATTTAATAAGCCTAAGTTGCTAAAATAAGCCTATTTAATAGGCCTATCTAATAAGTCTAAGTTGCAGAAATAAGCATAATTCATAAGCATATTTAATGAGCCTAAGTTGCTGAAATGTCTATTTAATAAGTCGATTTAATAAGTCTAAGTTGCTAAAATAAGCCTATTTAATAAGGCTATTTAATAAGCCTAAGTTGCTGAAATAAGCCTATTTAATAAGGCTATTTAATGAGCCTAAGTTGCTGAAATAAGCCTATTTAAAAAGACTAAGTTTCTGAACTAAGCCTATTTAAAAAGGTATATTTAATAAGTCTAAGTTGCTGAAATAAACCTATTTAAAATGCTATTTAATAAGCCTAAGTTGCTGAAATAAACCTGTTTAATAAGGCTATTTAATAAGCGTAAGTTGCTGAAATAAGCCTATTTAATAAGCCTAAGTTGCTGAAATAAGCCTATTTAATAAGGCTATTTAATAAGTCTAAGTTGCAGAAATAAACCTATTTAATAATGCTATTTAATACGCCTTTGTTGCTGAAATAAGCATATTTAATAAGCCTAAGTTGCTAAAATAAGCCTATTTAATAGGCCTATCTAATAAGTCTAAGTTGCAGAAATAAGCATATTTCATAAGCATATTTAATGAGCCTAAGTTGCTGAAATGTATATTTAATAAGTCGATTTAATAAGTCTAAGTTGCTAAAATAAGCCTATTTAATAAGGCTATTTAATAAGCCTAAGTTGCTGAAATAAGCCTATTTAATGAGGCTATTTAATGAGCCTAAGTTGCTGAAATAAGCCTATTTAATAAGCCTAAGTTTCTGAACTAAGCCTATTTAAAAAGGTCTATTTAATAAGTCTAAGTTGCTGAAATAAACCTATTTAAAAATGCTATTTAATACACCTAAGTTGCTGAAATAAACCTGATTAATAAGTCTATTTAATAAGCATAAGTTGCTGAAATAAGCCTATTTAATAAGCCTATGTTTCTGAACTAAGCCTATATAAAAAGGTATATTTAATAAGTCTAAGTTGCTGAAATAAGCCTATTTAATAAGGCTATTTAATAAGCATAAATTGCTGAAATAAGCCTATTTAATAAGCCTAAGTTGCTGAAATAAGCCTATTTAATAAGGCTATTTAATAAGTCTAAGTTGCAGAAATAAACCTATTTAATAATGCTATTTAATACGCCTAAGTTGCAGAAATAAGCATATTTCATAAGCCTATTTAATGAGCCTAAGTTGCTGAAATGTCTATTTAATAAGTCGATTTAATAAGTCTAAGTTGCTAAAATAATCCTATTTAATAAGGCTATTTAATAAGCCTAAGTTGCTAAAATAAGCCTATTTAATAAGGCTATTTAATGAGCCTAAGTTGCTGAAATAAGCCTATTTAATAAACCGAAGTTCCTGAACTAAGCCTATTTAAAAAGGTATATTTAGTAAGTCTAAGTTGCTGAAATAAACCTATTTAAAAATGCTACTTAATAAGCCTAAATTGCTGAAATAAACCTGTTTAATAAGGCTATTTAATAAGCATAAGTTGCTGAAATAAGCCTATTTAATAAGCCTAAGTTGCTGAAATAAGCCTATTTAATAAGGCTATTTAATAAGTCTAAGTTGCTGAAATAAACCTATTTTTAAAGCCTAAGTTGCTCAAATAAGCCTATTTAATGAGGCTATTTAATAAGTCTATTTAATAAGCCTATTTAATATGCCTATTTAATAAGCCTATTTAATAAGCCTATTTAATGAGCCTATTTAATAAGCTTATTTAATAAGCCTATTTATTAAGCCTATTTAATAGGCCTATTTAATAAGCCTATTTAATAAGTCTATTTAATAAGTCTATTTAATAAGCCTATTTAATAAGCCTATTTAATGAGTATTTAATGAGCCTATTTAATCAGTCTATTTAATAAGCCTATTTAATAGGCCTATTTAATAAGTCTAAGTTGCTGAAATAAGTCTATTTAATAAGCCTAAGTTGCTGAAAAGCCTATTTCATAAGCCTAAGTTGCTGAAATAAGCCTTATTAATAAGTCTAAGTTGCTGAAATGAGCCTATTTAATAAGCCTAAGTTGCTGAAATAAGCCTATTTAATAAGGCTATTTAATAAGCCTAAGTTGCTGAATAAGCCTATTTAATAAGTCTAAGTTGCTGAACTAAGGCTATTTAATAAGCCTAAGTTGCTGAAATGAGCCTATTTAATAAGCCTAAGTTGCTGAAATAAGGCTATTTAATAAGTCTAAGTTGCTGAAATAAACCTATTTAATAAGCCTAAGTTGCTGAAATAAGCCTATTTAATAGGCCTATCTAATAAGTCTAAGTTGCAGAAATAAGCATATTTCATAAGCCTATTTAATGAGCCTAAGTTGATGAAACGTCTATTTAATAAGTCGATTTAATAAGTCTAAGTTGCTAAAATAAGCCTATTTAATAAGGCTATTTAATAAGCCTAAGTTGCTGAAATAAGCCTATTTAATGAGGCTATTTAATGAGCCTAAGTTGCTGAAATAAGCCTATTTAATACGTCTAAGTTTCTGAACTAAGCCTATTTAAAAAGGTCTATTTAATAAGTCTAAGTTGCTGAAATAAACCTATTTAAAAATGCTATTTAATACGCCTAAGTTGCTGAAATAAACCTGATTAATAAGGCTATTTAATAAGCATAAGTTGCTTAAATAAACCTATTTAATAAGCCTACGTTGCTGAACTAAGCCTATATAAAAAGGTCTATTTAATAAGTCTAAGTTGCTGAAATAAACCTATTTAAAAATGCAATTTAATAAGCCTAAATTGCTGAAATAAACCTGTTTAATAAGGCTATTTAATAAGCATAAGTTGCTGAAATAAGCCTATTTAATAAGCCTAAGTTGCTGAAATAAGCCTATTTAATAAGGCTATTTAATAAGTCTAAGTTGCAGAAATAAACCTATTTAATAATGCTATTTAATACGCCTAAGTTGCTGAAATAAGCATATTTAATAAGCCTAAGTTGCTAAAATAAGCCTATTTAATAGGCCTATCTAATAAGTCTAAGTTGCAGAAATAAGCATATTTCATAAGCCTATTTAATGAGCCTAAGTTGCTGAAATGTCTATTTAATAAGTCGATTTAATAAGTCTAAGTTGCTAAAATAAGCCTATTTAATAAGGCTATTTAATAAGCCTAAGTTGCTAAAATAAGCCTATTTAATAAGGCTATTTAATGAGCCTAAGTTGCTGAAATAAGCCTATTTAATAAGCCGAAGTTCCTGAACTAAGCCTATTTAAAAAGGTATATTTAGTAAGTCTAAGTTGCTGAAATAAACCTATTTAAAATGCTACTTAATAAGCCTAAGTTGCTGAAATAGACCTGTTTAATAAGGCTATTTAATAAGCATAAGTTGCTGAAATAAGCCTATTTAATAAGCCTAAGTTGCTGAAATAAGCCTATTTAATAACGCTATTTAATAAGTCTATTTAATAAGCCTATTTAATACGCCTATTTATAAGCCTATTTAATACGCCTATTTATAAGCCTATTTAATAAGCTTATTTAATAAGCCTATTTATTGAGCCTATTTAATAAGCCTATTTAATAAGCCTATTTAATAAGCCTATTTATTGAGCCTATTTAATAAGTCTATTTAATAAGCCTATTTAATAAGCCTATTTAATGAGTATTTAATGAGCCTATTTAATCAGTCTATTTAATAAGCCTATTTAATAGGCCTATTTAATAAGTCTAAGTTGCTGAAATAAGCCTATTTAATAAGCCTAAGTTGCTGAAAAGCCTATTTCATAAGCCTAAGTTGCTGAAATAAGCCTATTTAATAAGCCTAAGTTGCTGAAAAGCCTATTTCATAAGCCTAAGTTGCTGAAAAGCCTATTTCATAAGCCTAAGTTGCTGAAATAAGCCTTTTTAATAAGTCTAAGTTGCTGAAATAAGCCTATTTAATCAGTCTATTTAATAAGCCTTTTTAATAGGCCTATTTAATAAGTCTAAGTTGCTGAACTAAGGCTATTTAATAAGCCTAAGTTGCTGAATTGAGCCTATTTAATAAGCCTAAGTTGCTGAATTAAGGCTATTTAATAAGTCTAAGTTGCTGAAATAAACCTATTTAATAAGCCTAAGTTGCTGAAATAAGCCTATTTAATAGGCCTATCTAATAAGTCTAAGTTGCAGAAATAAGCATATTTCATAAGCCTATTTAATGAGCCTAAGTTGATGAAATGTCTATTTAATAAGTCGATTTAATAAGTCTAAGTTGCTAAAATAAGCCTATTTAATAAGGCTATTTAATAAGCCGAAGTTTCTGAACTAAGCCTATTTAAAAAGGTATATTTAGTAAGTCTAAGTTGCTGAAATAAACCTATTTGAAAATGCTACTTAATAAGCCTAAATTGCTGAAATAAACCTGTTTAATAAGGATATTTAATAAGTCTAAGTTGCTGAAATAAGCCTATTTAATGAGGCTATTTAATGAGCCTAAGTTGCTGAAATAAGCCTATTTAATAAGCCTAAGTTTCTGAACTAAGCCTATTTAAAAAGGTCTATTTAATAAGTCTAAGTTGCTGAAATAAACCTATTTAAAAATGCTATTTAATACACCTAAGTTGCTGAAATAAACCTGATTAATAAGTCTATTTAATAAGCATAAGTTGCTGAAATAAGCCTATTTAATAAGCCTACGTTTCTGAACTAAGCCTATATAAAAAGGTCTATTTAATAAGTCTAAGTTGCTGAAATAAACCTATTTAATAAGGCTATTTAATAAGCATAAATTGCTGAAATAAGCCTATTTAATAAGCCTAAGTTGCTGAAATAAGCCTATTTAATAAGGCTATTTAATAAGTCTAAGTTGCAGAAATAAACCTATTTAATAATGCTATTTAATACGCCTAAGTTGCTGAAATAAGCATATTTAATAAGCCTAAGTTGCTAAAATAAGCCTATTTAATAGGCCTATCTAATAAGTCTAAGTTGCAGAAATAAGCATAATTCATAAGCATATTTAATGAGCCTAAGTTGCTGAAATGTCTATTTAATAAGTCGATTTAATAAGTCTAAGTTGCTAAAATAAGCCTATTTAATAAGGCTATTTAATAAGCCTAAGTTGCTGAAATAAGCCTATTTAATAAGGCTATTTAATGAGCCTAAGTTGCTGAAATAAGCCTATTTAAAAAGACTAAGTTTCTGAACTAAGCCTATTTAAAAAGGTATATTTAATAAGTCTAAGTTGCTGAAATAAACCTATTTAAAATGCTATTTAATAAGCCTAAGTTGCTGAAATAAACCTGTTTAATAAGGCTATTTAATAAGCGTAAGTTGCTGAAATAAGCCTATTTAATAAGCCTAAGTTGCTGAAATAAGCCTATTTAATAAGGCTATTTAATAAGTCTAAGTTGCTGAAATAAACCTATTTAATAAGCCTAAGTTGCTAAAATAAGCCTATTTAATTAGGCTATTTAATAAGTCCATTTAATAAGCCTATTTAATAAGCCTATTTAATAAGCCTATTTAATACGCCTATTTAATAAACCTATTTAATAAGTATTTAATGAGCCTATTTATTAAGTCTATTTAATAAGCCTTTTTAATAAGCCTATTTAATAAAAGCCTATTTAATAAGCCTATTTAATAAGCCTATTTAAAAAGCCTATTTATTGAGCCTATTTAATACGTCTATTTAGTAAGCCTATTTAATAAGCCTATTTAATAAGTATGTATTGAGCCTATTTAATCAGTCTATTTAATAAGCCTATTTAATAGGCCTATTTAATAAGTCTAAGTTGCTGAAATAAGCCTTTTTAATAAGCCTAAGTTGCTGAATAAGCCTATTTCATAAGCCTAAGTTGCTGAAATAAGCCTTTTTAATAAGTCTAAGTTGCTGAAATAAGCCTATTTAATAAGCCTAAGTTGCTGAAATAAGCCTATTTAATAAGGCTATTTAATAAGCCTAAGTTGCTGAATAAGCATATTTAATAAGTCTAAGTTGCTGAACTAAGGCTATTTAATAAGCCTAAGTTGCTGAAATGAGCCTATTTAATAAGCCTAAGTTGCTGAAATAAGGCTATTTAATAAGTCTAAGTTGCTGAAATAAACCTATTTAATAAGCCTAAGTTGCTGAAATAAGCCTATTTAATAGGCCTATCTAATAAGTCTAAGTTGCAGAAATAAGCATATTTCATAAGCCTATTTAATGAGCCTAAGTTGATGAAATGTCTATTTAATAAGTTGATTTAATAAGTCTAAGTTGCTAAAATAAGCCTATTTAATAAGGCTATTTAATAAGCCTAAGTTGCTGAAATAAGCCTATTTAATGAGGCTATTTAATGAGCCTAAGTTGCTGAAATAAGCCTATTTAATAAGCCTAAGTTTCTGAACTAAGCCTATTTAAAAAGGTCTATTTAATAAGTCTAAGTTGCTGAAATAAACCTATTTAAAAATGCTATTTAATACACCTAAGTTGCTGAAATAAACCTGATTAATAAGTCTATTTAATAAGCATAAGTTGCTGAAATAAGCCTATTTAATAAGCCTACGTTTCTGAACTAAGCCTACATAAAAAGGTATATTTAATAAGTCTAAGTTGCTGAAATAAACCTATTTAAAAATGCAATTTAATAAGCCTAAATTGCTGAAATAAACCTTTTTAATAAGGCTATTTAATAAGCATAAGTTGCTGAAATAAGCCTATTTAATAAGCCTAAGTTGCTGAAATAAGCCTATTTAATAAGGCTATTTAATAAGTCTAAGTTGCAGAAATAAACCTATTTAATAATGCTATTTAATACGCCTAAGTTGCTGAAATAAGCATATTTAATAAGCCTAAGTTGCTAAAATAAGCCTATTTAATAGGCCTATCTAATAAGTCTAAGTTGCAGAAATAAGCATATTTCATAAGCATATTTAATGAGCCTAAGTTGCTGAAATGTATATTTAATAAGTCGATTTAATAAGTCTAAGTTGCTAAAATAAGCCTATTTAATAAGGCTATTTAATAAGCCTAAGTTGCTGAAATAAGCCTTTTTAATGAGGCTATTTAATGAGCCTAAGTTGCTGAAATAAGCCTATTTAATAAGCCTAAGTTTCTGAACTAAGCCTATTTAAAAAGGTCTATTTAATAAGTCTAAGTTGCTGAAATAAACCTATTTAAAAATGCTATTTAATACACCTAAGTTGCTGAAATAAACCTGATTAATAAGTCTATTTAATAAGCATAAGTTGCTGAAATAAGCCTATTTAATAAGCCTACGTTTCTGAACTAAGCCTACATAAAAAGGTCTATTTAATAAGTATAAGTTGCTGAAATAAACCTATTTAAAAATGCAATTTAATAAGCCTAAATTGCTGAAATAAACCTTTTTAATAAGGCTATTTAATAAGCATACGTTGCTGAAATAAGCCTATTTAATAAGCCTAAGTTGCTGAAATAAGCCTATTTAATAAGGCTATTTAATAAGTCTAAGTTGCGGAAATAAACCTATTTAATAATGCTATTTAATACGCCTAAGTTGCTGAAATAAGCATATTTAATAAGCCTAAGTTGCTAAAATAAGCCTATTTAATAGGCCTATCTAATAAGTCTAAGTTGCAGAAATAAGCATAATTCATAAGCATATTTAATGAGCCTAAGTTGCTGAAATGTCTATTTAATAAGTCGATTTAATAAGTCTAAGTTGCTAAAATAAGCCTATTTAATAAGTCTATTTAATAAGCCTAAGTTGCTGAAATAAGCCTATTTAATAAGGCTATTTAATGAGCCTAAGTTGCTGAAATAAGCCTATTTAAAAAGCCTAAGTTTCTGAACTAAGCCTATTTAAAAAGGTATATTTAATAAGTCTAAGTTGCTGAAATAAACCTGTTTAATAAGGCTATTTAATAAGCGTAAGTTGCTGAAATAAGCCTATTTAATAAGCCTAAGTTGCTGAAATAAACCTATTTAATAAGCCTAAGTTGCTAAAATAAACCTATTTAATGAGGCTATTTAATAAGTCCATTTAATAAGCCTATTTAATAAGCCTATTTAATATGCCTATTTAATAAGCCTATTTAATACGCCTATTTAATAAACCTATTTAATAAGTATTTAATGAACCTATTTACTAAGTATATTTAATAAGCCTTTTTAATAAGCCTATTTAATAAAGCCTATTTAATAAGCCTATTTAATAAGCCTATTTTAAAAGCCTATTTATTGAGCCTATTTAATACGTCTATTTAGTAAGCCTATTTAATAAGCCTATTTAATAAGTATGTATTGAGCCTATTTAATCAGTCTATTTAATAAGCCTATTTAATAGGCCTATTTAAAAAGTCTAAGTTGCTGAAATAAGCCTATTTAATAAGCCTAAGTTGCTGAATAAACCTATATCATAAGCCTAAGTTGCTGAAATAAGCCTTTTTAATAAGTCTAAGTTGCTGAAATAAGCCTATTTAATAAGCCTATGTTGCTGAAATAAGCCTATTTAATAAGGCTATTTAATAAGCCTAAGTTGCTCAATAAGCATATTTAATAAGTCTAAGTTGCTGAAATAAGGCTATTTAATAAGCCTAAGTTGCTGAAATGAGCCTATTTAATGAGGTTATTTAATGAGTCTATTTAATAAGCCTATTTAAAAAGCCTATTTGATAAGCCTATTTAATAAGCCTATTTAATAAGTCTATTTAATAAGTCTATTTAATAAGCCTATTTAATAAGTATTTAATGAGCCTATTTAATAAGCCTATTTATTGAGCCTATTTTATAAGCCTATTTATTAAGCCTATTTAATACGCCTATTTAATAAGCCTATTTAATAAGCCTATTTATTAAGCCTATTTAATGAGCCTATTTAATAAGCCTATTTATTGAGCCTATTTAATAATTCTATTTAATAAGCCTGTTTAATAAGCCTATTTAATAAGTATTTAATGAGCCTATTTAATAAGCCTAAGTTGCTGAATATGCCTATTTAATAAGCCTAAGTTGCTGCAATAAGCCTATTTAATAAGCCTATTTAATAAGCCTAAGTTGCTGAATAAGCCTATTTAATAAGCCTAAGTTGCTGAAATAAGCCTATTTAATAAGTCTAAGTTGCTGAAATAAGGCTATTTAACAAGCCTAAGTTGCTGAAATAAGCCTATTTAATAAGCATAAGTTGCTGAAATAAGGCTATTTAATAAGTCTAAGTTGCTGAAATAAGCCTGTTTAATATGCCTAAGTTGCTGAAATAAGTATATTTAATGAGCATAAGTTGCTGAAATAAGCCTATTTAATAAGTCTAAGTTGCTGAAATAAGTATATTTAATGAGCCTAAGTTGCTGAAATAAGCCTATTTAAAAAGCCTAAGTTTCTGAACTAAGCCTATTTAAAAAGGTATATTTAATAAGCCTAAGTTGCTGAATAAGCCTATTTAATAAGGCTATTTAATAAGCGTAAGTTGCTGAAATAAGCCTATTTAATAAGCCTAAGTTGCTGAAATAAGCCTATTTAATAAGGCTATTTAATAAGTCTAAGTTGCTGAAATCAGCCTATTTAATAAGGCTATTTAATAAGTCTAAGTTGCTGAAATAAACCTATTTAATAAGCCTAAGTTGCTAAAATAAGCCTATTTAATACGCCTATTTAATAAGCCTATTTAATACGCCTATTTAATAAACCTATTTAATAAGTATTTAATGAGCCTATTTATTAAGTCTATTTAATAAGCCTATTTATTGAGCGTATTTTATAAGCCTATTTATTAAGCCTATTTAATAAGCCTATTCAATAAGCCTATTTAATAAGTCTATTTAATAAGCCTATTTAATAAGCCTATTTAATAAGCCTATTTATTAAGCCTATTTAATGAGCCTATTTAATAAGCCTATTTATTGAGCCTATTTAATAAGTCTATTTAATAAGCCTGTTTAATAAGCCTATTTAATAAGTATTTAATGAGCCTATTTAATAAGCCTAAGTTGCTGAATAAGCCTATTTAATAAGGCTAAGTTGCTGCAATAAGCCTATTTAATAAGCCTATTTAATAAGCCTAAGTTGCTGAATAAGCCTATTTAATAAGCCTAAGTTGCTGAAATAAGCCTATTTAATAAGTCTAAGTTGCTGAAATAAGGCTATTTAACAAGCCTAAGTTGCTGAAATAAGCCTATTTAATAAGCATAAGTTGCTGAAATAAGGCTATTTAATAAGTCTAAGTTGCTGAAATAAGCCTATTTAATATGCCTAAGTTGCTGAAATAAGTATATTTAATTAGCATAAGTTGCTGAAATAAGCCTATTTAATAAGTCTAAGTTGCTGAAATAAGGCTATTTAATAAGTCTAAGTTGCTGAAATGAGCCTATTTTATCAGCATAAGTTGCTGAAATAAGCCTATTTAATAAGCCCAAGTTGCTGAAATAAGCCTATTTAATAAGGCTATTTAATAAGCCTAAGTTGCTGAAATAAGCCTATTTAATAAGCGTAATTTGCTGAAATAAGGCTATTTAATAAGTCTAAGTTGCTGAAATAAGCCTATTTAATTAGCCTATGTTGCTGAAATAAGCCTATTTAATAAGGCTATTTAATCAGTCTAAGTTGCTGAAATAAACCTATTTAATAAGCCCAAGTTGCTAAAATAAGCCTATTTAATAAGCCTAAGTTGCTGAAATAAGGCTATTTAATAAGTCTAAGTTGCTGAAATAAGCCTATTTAATAAGCCTAAGTTGCTGAAATAAGCCTATTTAATAAGCCTAAGTTGCTGAAATAAGCCTATTTAATAAGGCTATTTAATCAGTCTAAGTTGCTGAAATAAACCTATTTAATAAGCCCAAGTTGCTAAAATAAGCCTATTTAATAAGGCTGTTTACTAAGCCTAAGTTGCTGAAATAAGCCTATTCAATGAGGCTATTTAATGAGCCTAAGTTGCTGAAATAAGCCTATTTAATAAGCCTAAGTTTCTGAACTAAGCCTATTTAAAAAGGTCTATTTAATAAGTCTAAGTTGCTGAAATAAACCTATTTAAAAATGCTATTTAATACGCCTAAGTTGCTGAAATAAACCTGATTAATAAGGCTATTTAATAAGCATAAGTTGCTGAAATAAGCCTATTTAATAAGCCTATGTTGCTGAACTAAGCCTATATAAAAAGGTCTATTTAATAAGTCTAAGTTGCTGAAATAAACCTATTTAAAAATGCTATTTAATAAGCCTAAATTGCTGAAATAAACCTGTTTAATAAGGCTATTTAATAAGCCTAAGTTGCTGAAATGAGCCTATTTAATGAGGCTATTTAATGAGGCTATTTAATGAGGCTATTTAATAAGCCTATTTAATAAGCCTATTTAATAAGCCTATTTAATAAGTCTATTTAATAAGTCTATTTAATAAGCCTATTTAATAAGTATTTAATGAGCCTATTTAATAAGCCTATTTATTGAGGCTATTTAATAAGCCTATTTATTAAGCCTATTTAATAAGCCTATTTAATAAACCTATTTAATAAGTCTATTTAATAAGCCTATTTAATAAGCCTATTTAATAAGCCTATTTAATAAGCCTATTTAATGAGCCTATTTCATAAGCCTATTTATTGAGCCTATTTAATAAGTCTATTTAATAAGCCTGTTTAATAAGCCTATTTAATAAGTATTTAATGAGCCTATTTAATAAGCCTAAGTTGCTGAATAAGCCTATTTAATAAGCCTAAGTTGCTGAAATAAGCCTATTTAATAAGCCTATTTAATAAGCATAAGTTGCTGAATAAGCCTATTTAATAAACCTAAGTTGCTGAAATAAGCCTATTTAATAAGTCTAAGTTGCTGAAATATGGCTATTTAATAAGCCTAAGTTGCTGAAATAAGCCTATTTAATAAGCCTAAGTTGCTGAAATAAGGCTATTTAATAAGTCTAAGTTGCTGAAATAAGCCTATTTAATATGCCTAAGTTGCTGAAATAAGCCTATTTAATAAGCCCAAGTTGCTGAAATAAGCCTATTTAATAAGGCTATTTAATACGCCTAAGTTGCTGAAATAAGCCTATTTAATAAGCGTAATTTGCTGAAATAAGGCTATTTAATAAGTCTAAGTTGCTGAAATAAGCCTATTTAATAAGCCTATGTTGCTGAAATAAGCCTATTTAATAAGCCTAAGTTGCTGAAATAAGCCTATTTAATAGGCCTATCTAATAAGTCTAAGTTGCAGAAATAAGCATATTTCATGAGCCTATTTACTGAGCCTAAGTTGCTGAAATGTCTATTTAATAAGTCGATTTAATAAGTCTAAGTTGCTAAAATAAGCCTATTTAATAAGGCTGTTTACTAAGCCTAAGTTGCTGAAATAAGCCTATTCAATGAGGCTATTTCATGAGCCTAAGTTGCTGAAATAAGCCTATTTAATAAGCCTAAGTTTCTGAACTAAGCCTATTTAAAAAGGTCTATTTAATAAGTCTAAGTTGCTGAAATAAAGCTATTTAAAAATGCTATTTAATAAGCCTAAATTGGTGAAATAAACCTGTTTAATAAGGCTATTTAATAAGCATAAGTTGATGAAATAAGCCTATTTAATACGCCTACGTTGCTGATATGAGCCTATTTAATAAGGCTATTTAATAAGTCTAAGTTGCAGAAATAAACCTATTTAATAATGCTATTTAATACGCCTTAGTTGCTGAAATAAGCATATTTAATAAGGCTACGTTGCTAAAATAAGCCTATTTAATAGGCCTATCTAATAAGTCTAAGTTGCAGAAATAAGCATATTTCATAAGCCTATTTAATGAGCCTAAGTTTCTGAAATGTCTATTTAATAAGTCGATTTAATAAGTCTAAGTCGCTAAAATAAGCCTATTTAATAAGGCTATTTAATAAGCCTAAGTTGCTGAAATAAGCCTATTTAATAAGGCTATTTAATGAGCCTAAGTTGCTGAAATAAGCCTATTTAATAAGCCGAAGTTTCTGAACTAAGCCTATTTAAAAAGGTATATTTAATAAGTCTAAGTTGCTGAAATAAACCTATTTAAAAATGCTATTTAATAAGCCTAAGTTGCTGAAATAAACCTGTTTAATAAGGCTATTTAATAAGCGTAAGTTGCTGAAATAAGCCTATTTAATAAGCCTAAGTTGCTGAAATAAGCCTATTTAATAAGGCTATTTAATCAGTCTAAGTTGCTGAAATAAACCTATTTAATAAGCCCAAGTTGCTAAAATAAGCCTATTTAATAAGGCTGTTTACTAAGCCTAAGTTGCTGAAATAAGCCTGTTCAATGAGGCTATTTAATGAGCCTAAGTTGCTGAAATAAGCCTATTTAATAAGCCTAAGTTTCTGAACTAAGCCTATTTAAAAAGGTCTATTTAATAAGTCTAAGTTGCTGAAATAAACCTATTTAAAAATGCTATTTAATACGCCTAAGTTGCTGAAATAAACCTGATTAATAAGGCTATTTAATAAGCATAAGTTGCTGAAATAAGCCTATTTAATAAGCCTATGTTGCTGAACTAAGCCTATATAAAAAGGTCTATTTAATAAGTCTAAGTTGCTGAAATAAACCTATTTAAAAATGCTATTTAATAAGCCTAAATTGCTGAAATAAACCTGTTTAATAAGGCTATTTAATAAGCATAAGTTGATGAAATAAGCCTATTTAATACGCCTACGTTGCTGATATAAGCCTATTTAATAAGGCTATTTAATAAGTCTAAGTTGCAGAAATAAACCTATTTAATAATGCTATTTAATACGCCTTAGTTGCTGAAATAAGCATATTTAATAAGGCTACGTTGCTAAAATAAGCCTATTTAATAGGCCTATCTAATAAGTCTAAGTTGCAGAAATAAGCATATTTCATAAGCCTATTTAATGAGCCTAAGTTGCTGAAATGTCTATTTAATAAGTCGATTTAATAAGTCTAAGTCGCTAAAATAAGCCTATTTAATAAGGCTATTTAATAAGCCTAAGTTGCTGAAATAAGCCTATTTAATAAGGCTATTTAATGAGCCTAAGTTGCTGAAATAAGCCTATTTAATAAGCCGAAGTTTCTGAACTAAGCCTATTTAAAAAGGTATATTTAATAAGTCTAAGTTGCTGAAATAAACCTATTTAAAAATGCTATTTAATAAGCCTAAGTTGCTGAAATAAACCTGTTTAATAAGGCTATTTAATAAGCGTAAGTTGCTGAAATAAGCCTATTTAATAAGCCTAAGTTGCTGAAATAAGCCTATTTAATAAGGCTATTTAATCAGTCTAAGTTGCTGAAATAAACCTATTTAATAAGCCCAAGTTGCTAAAATAAGCCTATTTAATGAAGCTATTTAATAAGTCCATTTAATAAGCCTATTTAATAAGCCTATTTAATACGCCTATTTAATAAGCCTATTTAATACGCCTATTTAATAAACCTATTTAATAAGTATTTAATGAGCCTATTTATTAAGTCTAATTAATAAGCCTTTTTAATAAGCCTATTTAATAATGTCTATTTAATAAGCCTATTTAATAAGTCTATTTAATAAGTCTATTCAACAAGCCTATTTATTAATTATTTAATGAGCCTATTTAATAAGCCTATTTATTGAGCCTATTTAATAAGCCTATTTATTGAGCCTATTTAATAAGCCTATTTAATAAGCCTATTTAATAAGCCTATTTAATAAGCCTATTTAATAAGCCTATTTAAAAAGCCTATTTATTGAGCCAATTTAATAAGTCTATCTAGTAAGCCTATTAAATAAGCCTATTTATTAAGTATTTATTGAGCCTATTTAATCAGTCTATTTAATAAGCTTTTTAATAGGCTTATTTAATAAGTCTAAGTTGCTGAAATAAGCCTATTTAATAAGCCTAAGTTGCTGAATAAGCCTATTTCATAAGCCTAAGTTGCTGAAATAAGCCTTTTTAATAAGTCTAAGTTGCTGAAATAAGCCTATTTAATAAGCCTAAGTTGCTGAAATAAGCCTATTTAATAAGGCTATTTAAAAAGCCTAAGTTGCTGAATAAGCATATTTAATAAGTCTAAGTTGCTGAAATAAGGCTATTTAATAAGCCTAAGTTGCTGAAATGAGCCTATTTAATGAGGCTATTTAATGAGGCTATTTAATGAGGCTATTTAATAAGCCTATTTAATAAGCCTATTTAATAAGCCTATTTAATAAGTCTATTTAATAAGTCTATTTAATAAGCCTATTTAATAAGTATTTAATGAGCCTATTTAATAAGCCTATTTATTGAGGCTATTTAATAAGCCTATTTATTAAGCCTATTTAATAAGCCTATTTAATAAACCTATTTAATAAGTCTATTTAATAAGCCTATTTAATAAGCCTATTTAATAAGCCTATTTAATAAGCCTATTTAATGAGCCTATTTCATAAGCCTATTTATTGAGCCTATTTAATAAGTTTATTTAATAAGCCTGTTTAATAAGCCTATTTAATAAGTATTTAATGAGCCTATTTAATAAGCCTAAGTTGCTGAATAAGCCTATTTAATAAGCCTAAGTTGCTGAAATAAGCCTATTTAATAAGCCTATTTAATAAGCATAAGTTGCTGAATAAGCCTATTTAATAAACCTAAGTTGCTGAAATAAGCCTATTTAATAAGTCTAAGTTGCTGAAACAACGCTATTTAATAAGCCTAAGTTGCTGAAATAAGCCTATTTAATAAGCCTAAGTTGCTGAAATAAGGCTATTTAATAAGTATAAGTTGCTGAAATAAGCCTATTTAATAAGCCTAAGTTGCTGAAATGAGCCTATTTAATCAGCGTAAGTTGCTGAAATAAGCCTATTTAATAAGCCCAAGTTGCTGAAATAAGCCTATTTAATAAGGCTATTTAATAAGCCTAAATTGCTGAAATAAGCCTATTTAATAAGTCTAAGTTGCTGAAATAAGCCTATTCAATAAGTCTAAGTTGCTGAAATAAGGCTATTTAATAAGCTTAAGTTGCTGAAATGAGCCTATTTAATAAGCCTGAGTTGCTGAAATAAGGCTATTTAATAAGTCTAAGTTGCTGAAGTAAGCCTATTTAATAAGCCTAAGTTGCTAAAATAAGCCTATTTAATGAGGCTATTTAATAAGTCTATTTAATAAGCCTATTAAAGAGTATTCAATGAGCCTATTTATTAAGCCTATTTATTGGGCCTATTTAATAAGCCTATTTATTAAGCCTATTTAATAAGCCTATTTAATAAGCCTATTTAATAAGTCTATTTGATAAGCCTATTTAATAAGCCTATTTAATAAACATATTTAATAAGCCTATTTATTAAGCCGATTTAATGAGCCTATTTAATACGCCTATTTATTGAGCTTATTTAATAAGTCTATTTAATAAGCCTGTTTAATAAGCCTAAGTTGCTGAATAAGCCTATTTAATAAGCCTAAGTTGCTGAATTAAGTCTATTTAATACGCCTATTTAATAAGCCTAAGTTGCTGAATAAGCCTATTTTTATTAAGCCTAAGTTGCTGAAATAAGCCTATTTAATAAGCCCAAATTGCTAAAATAAGCCTATTTAATAAGGCTATTTAATAAGCCTAAGTTGCTGAAATAAGCCTATTTAATACACGTAAGTTGCTGAAATAAGGCTATTTAATAAGTCTAAGTTGCTGAAATAAGCCTATTTAATAAGCCTAAGTTGCTGAAATAAGGCTATTTAATAAGTCTAAGTTGCTGAAATAAGCCTATTTAATAAGCCTAAGTTGCTGAATAAGCCTATTTAATAAGCCTAAGTTGCTGAAATAAGCCTATTTAATAAGTCTAAGTTGCTGAAATAAGGCTATTTAACAAGCCTAAGTTGCTGAAATAAGCCTATTTAATAAGCATAAGTTGCTGAAATAAGGCTATTTAATAAGTCTAAGTTGCTGAAATAAGTTTGTTTAATATGCCTAAGTTGCTGAAATAAGTATATTTAATGAGCATAAGTTGCTGAAATAAGCCTATTTAATAAGTCTAAGTTGCTGAAATAAGTATATTTAATGAGCCTAAGTTGCTGAAATAAGCCTATTTAAAAAGCCTAAGTTTCTGAACTAAGCCTATTTAAAAAGGTATATTTAATAAGCCTAAGTTGCTGAATAAGCCTATTTAATAAGGCTATTTAATAAGCGTAAGTTGCTGAAATAAGCCTATTTAATAAGCCTAAGTTGCTGAAATAAGCCTATTTAATAAGGCTATTTAATAAGTCTAAGTTGCTGAAATCAGCCTATTTAATAAGGCTATTTAATAAGTCTAAGTTGCTGAAATAAACCTATTTAATAAGCCTAAGTTGCTAAAATAAGCCTATTTAATACGCCTATTTAATAAGCCTATTTAATACGCCTATTTAATAAACCTATTTAATAAGTATTTAATGAGCCTATTTATTAAGTCTATTTAATAAGCCTATTTATTGAGCGTATTTTATAAGCCTATTTATTAAGCCTATTTAATAAGCCTATTTAATAAGCCTATTTAATAAGTCTATTTAATAAGCCTATTTAATAAGCCTATTTAATAAGCCTATTTATTAAGCCTATTTAATGAGCCTATTTAATAAGCCTATTTATTGAGCCTATTTAATAAGTCTATTTAATAAGCCTGTTTAATAAGCCTATTTAATAAGTATTTAATGAGCCTATTTAATAAGCCTAAGTTGCTGAATAAGCCTATTTAATAAGCCTAAGTTGCTGCAATAAGCCTATTTAATAAGCCTATTTAATAAGCCTAAGTTGCTGAATAAGCCTATTTAATAAGCCTAAGTTGCTGAAATAAGCCTATTTAATAAGTCTAAGTTGCTGAAATAAGGCTATTTAACAAGCCTAAGTTGCTGAAATAAGCCTATTTAATAAGCATAAGTTGCTGAAATAAGGCTATTTAATAAGTCTAAGTTGCTGAAATAAGCCTATTTAATATGCCTAAGTTGCTGAAATAAGTATATTTAATTAGCATAAGTTGCTGAAATAAGCCTATTTAATAAGTCTAAGTTGCTGAAATAAGGCTATTTAATAAGTCTAAGTTGCTGAAATGAGCCTATTTTATCAGCGTAAGTTGCTGAAATAAGCCTATTTAATTAGCCTATGTTGCTGAAATAAGCCTATTTAATTAGGCTATTTAATCAGTCTAAGTTGCTGAAATAAACCTATTTAATAAGCCCAAGTTGCTAAAATAAGCCTATTTAATAAGCCTAAGTTGCTGAAATAAGGCTATTTAATAAGTCTAAGTTGCTGAAATAAGCCTATTTAATAAGCCTAAGTTGCTGAAATAAGCCTATTTAATAAGCCTAAGTTGCTGAAATAAGCCTATTTAATAAGGCTATTTAATCAGTCTAAGTTGCTGAAATAAACCTATTTAATAAGCCCAAGTTGCTAAAATAAGCCTATTTAATAAGGCTGTTTACTAAGCCTAAGTTGCTGAAATAAGCCTATTCAATGAGGCTATTTAATGAGCCTAAGTTGCTGAAATAAGCCTATTTAATAAGCCTAAGTTTCTGAACTAAGCCTATTTAAAAAGGTCTATTTAATAAGTCTAAGTTGCTGAAATAAACCTATTTAAAAATGCTATTTAATACGCCTAAGTTGCTGAAATAAACCTGATTAATAAGGCTATTTAATAAGCATAAGTTGCTGAAATAAGCCTATTTAATAAGCCTATGTTGCTGAACTAAGCCTATATAAAAAGGTCTATTTAATAAGTCTAAGTTGCTGAAATAAACCTATTTAAAAATGCTATTTAATAAGCCTAAATTGCTGAAATAAACCTGTTTAATAAGGCTATTTAATAAGCCTAAGTTGCTGAAATGAGCCTATTTAATGAGGCTATTTAATGAGGCTATTTAATGAGGCTATTTAATAAGCCTATTTAATAAGCCTATTTAATAAGCCTATTTAATAAGTCTATTTAATAAGTCTATTTAATAAGCCTATTTAATAAGTATTTAATGAGCCTATTTAATAAGCCTATTTATTGAGGCTATTTAATAAGCCTATTTATTAAGCCTATTTAATAAGCCTATTTAATAAACCTATTTAATAAGTCTATTTAATAAGCCTATTTAATAAGCCTATTTAATAAGCCTATTTAATAAGCCTATTTAATGAGCCTATTTCATAAGCCTATTTATTGAGCCTATTTAATAAGTCTATTTAATAAGCCTGTTTAATAAGCCTATTTAATAAGTATTTAATGAGCCTATTTAATAAGCCTAAGTTGCTGAATAAGCCTATTTAATAAGCCTAAGTTGCTGAAATAAGCCTATTTAATAAGCCTATTTAATAAGCATAAGTTGCTGAATAAGCCTATTTAATAAACCTAAGTTGCTGAAATAAGCCTATTTAATAAGTCTAAGTTGCTGAAATATGGCTATTTAATAAGCCTAAGTTGCTGAAATAAGCCTATTTAATAAGCCTAAGTTGCTGAAATAAGGCTATTTAATAAGTCTAAGTTGCTGAAATAAGCCTATTTAATATGCCTAAGTTGCTGAAATAAGCCTATTTAATAAGCCCAAGTTGCTGAAATAAGCCTATTTAATAAGGCTATTTAATACGCCTAAGTTGCTGAAATAAGCCTATTTAATAAGCGTAATTTGCTGAAATAAGGCTATTTAATAAGTCTAAGTTGCTGAAATAAGCCTATTTAATAAGCCTATGTTGCTGAAATAAGCCTATTTAATAAGCCTAAGTTGCTGAAATAAGCCTATTTAATAGGCCTATCTAATAAGTCTAAGTTGCAGAAATAAGCATATTTCATGAGCCTATTTACTGAGCCTAAGTTGCTGAAATGTCTATTTAATAAGTCGATTTAATAAGTCTAAGTTGCTAAAATAAGCCTATTTAATAAGGCTGTTTACTAAGCCTAAGTTGCTGAAATAAGCCTATTCAATGAGGCTATTTAATGAGCCTAAGTTGCTGAAATAAGCCTATTTAATAAGCCTAAGTTTCTGAACTAAGCCTATTTAAAAAGGTCTATTTAATAAGCCTATTTAATACGCCTATTTAATAAACCTATTTGATAAGTATTTAATGAGCCTATTTATTAAGTCTATTTAATAAGCCTATTTATTGAGCGTATTTTATAAGCCTATTTATTAAGCCTATTTAATAAGCCTATTTAATAAGCCTATTTAATAAGTCTATTTAATAAGCCTATTTAATAAGCCTATTTAATAAGCCTATTTATTAAGCCTATTTAATGAGCCTATTTAATAAGCCTATTTATTGAGCCTATTTAATAAGTCTATTTAATAAGCCTGTTTAATAAGCCTATTTAATAAGTATTTAATGAGCCTATTTAATAAGCCTAAGTTGCTGAATAAGCCTATTTAATAAGCCTAAGTTGCTGCAATAAGCCTATTTAATAAGCCTATTTAATAAGCCTAAGTTGCTGAATAAGCCTATTTAATAAGCCTAAGTTGCTGAAATAAGCCTATTTAATAAGTCTAAGTTGCTGAAATAAGGCTATTTAACAAGCCTAAGTTGCTGAAATAAGCCTATTTAATAAGCATAAGTTGCTGAAATAAGGCTATTTAATAAGTCTAAGTTGCTGAAATAAGCCTATTTAATATGCCTAAGTTGCTGAAATAAGTATATTTAATTAGCATAAGTTGCTGAAATAAGCCTATTTAATAAGTCTAAGTTGCTGAAATAAGGCTATTTAATAAGTCTAAGTTGCTGAAATGAGCCTATTTTATCAGCGTAAGTTGCTGAAATAAGCCTATTTAATAAGCCCAAGTTGCTGAAATAAGCCTATTTAATAAGGCTATTTAATAAGCCTAAGTTGCTGAAATAAGCCTATTTAATAAGCGTAATTTGCTGAAATAAGGCTATTTAATAAGTCTAAGTTGCTGAAATAAGCCTATTTAATTAGCCTATGTTGCTGAAATAAGCCTATTTAATAAGGCTATTTAATCAGTCTAAGTTGCTGAAATAAACCTATTTAATAAGCCCAAGTTGCTAAAATAAGCCTATTTAATAAGCCTAAGTTGCTGAAATAAGGCTATTTAATAAGTCTAAGTTGCTGAAATAAGCCTATTTAATAAGCCTAAGTTGCTGAAATAAGCCTATTTAATAAGCCTAAGTTGCTGAAATAAGCCTATTTAATAAGGCTATTTAATCAGTCTAAGTTGCTGAAATAAACCTATTTAATAAGCCCAAGTTGCTAAAATAAGCCTATTTAATAAGGCTGTTTACTAAGCCTAAGTTGCTGAAATAAGCCTATTCAATGAGGCTATTTAATGAGCCTAAGTTGCTGAAATAAGCCTATTTAATAAGCCTAAGTTTCTGAACTAAGCCTATTTAAAAAGGTCTATTTAATAAGTCTAAGTTGCTGAAATAAACCTATTTAAAAATGCTATTTAATACGCCTAAGTTGCTGAAATAAACCTGATTAATAAGGCTATTTAATAAGCATAAGTTGCTGAAATAAGCCTATTTAATAAGCCTATGTTGCTGAACTAAGCCTATATAAAAAGGTCTATTTAATAAGTCTAAGTTGCTGAAATAAACCTATTTAAAAATGCTATTTAATAAGCCTAAATTGCTGAAATAAACCTGTTTAATAAGGCTATTTAATAAGCCTAAGTTGCTGAAATGAGCCTATTTAATGAGGCTATTTAATGAGGCTATTTAATGAGGCTATTTAATAAGCCTATTTAATAAGCCTATTTAATAAGCCTATTTAATAAGTCTATTTAATAAGTCTATTTAATAAGCCTATTTAATAAGTATTTAATGAGCCTATTTAATAAGCCTATTTATTGAGGCTATTTAATAAGCCTATTTATTAAGCCTATTTAATAAGCCTATTTAATAAACCTATTTAATAAGTCTATTTAATAAGCCTATTTAATAAGCCTATTTAATAAGCCTATTTAATAAGCCTATTTCATAAGCCTATTTATTGAGCCTATTTAATAAGTCTATTTAATAAGCCTGTTTAATAAGCCTATTGAATAAGTATTTAATGAGCCTATTTAATAAGCCTAAGTTGCTGAATAAGCCTATTTAATAAGCCTAAGTTGCTGAAATAAGCCTATTTAATAAGCCTATTTAATAAGCATAAGTTGCTGAATAAGCCTATTTAATAAACCTATGTTGCTGAAATAAGCCTATTTAATAAGTCTAAGTTGCTGAAATATGGCTATTTAATAAGCCTAAGTTGCTGAAATAAGCCTATTTAATAAGCCTAAGTTGCTGAAATAAGGCTATTTAATAAGTCTAAGTTGCTGAAATAAGCCTATTTAATATGCCTAAGTTGCTGAAATAAGCCTATTTAATAAGCCCAAGTTGCTGAAATAAGCCTATTTAATAAGGCTATTTAATACGCCTAAGTTGCTGAAATAAGCCTATTTAATAAGCGTAATTTGCTGAAATAAGGCTATTTAATAAGTCTAAGTTGCTGAAATAAGCCTATTTAATAAGCCTATGTTGCTGAAATAAGCCTATTTAATAAGCCTAAGTTGCTGAAATAAGCCTATTTAATAGGCCTATCTAATAAGTCTAAGTTGCAGAAATAAGCATATTTCATGAGCCTATTTACTGAGCCTAAGTTGCTGAAATGTCTATTTAATAAGTCGATTTAATAAGTCTAAGTTGCTAAAATAAGCCTATTTAATAAGGCTGTTTACTAAGCCTAAGTTGCTGAAATAAGCCTATTCAATGAGGCTATTTAATGAGCCTAAGTTGCTGAAATAAGCCTATTTAATAAGCCTAAGTTTCTGAACTAAGCCTATTTAAAAAGGTCTATTTAATAAGTCTAAGTTGCTGAAATAAACCTATTTAAAAATGCTATTTAATAAGCCTAAATTGGTGAAATAAACCTGTTTAATAAGGCTATTTAATAAGCATAAGTTGATGAAATAAGCCTATTTAATACGCCTACGTTGCTGATATAAGCCTATTTAATAAGGCTATTTAATAAGTCTAAGTTGCAGAAATAAACCTATTTAATAATGCTATTTAATACGCCTTAGTTGCTGAAATAAGCATATTTAATAAGGCTACGTTGCTAAAACAAGCCTATTTAATAGGCCTATCTAATAAGTCTAAGTTGCAGAAATAAGCATATTTCATAAGCCTATTTAATGAGCCTAAGTTTCTGAAATGTCTATTTAATAAGTCGATTTAATAAGTCTAAGTCGCTAAAATAAGCCTATTTAATAAGGCTATTTAATAAGCCTAAGTTGCTGAAATAAGCCTATTTAATAAGGCTATTTAATGAGCCTAAGTTGCTGAAATAAGCCTATTTAATAAGCCGAAGTTTCTGAACTAAGCCTATTTAAAAAGGTATATTTAATAAGTCTAAGTTGCTGAAATAAACCTATTTAAAAATGCTATTTAATAAGCCTAAGTTGCTGAAATAAACCTGTTTAATAAGGCTATTTAATAAGCGTAAGTTGCTGAAATAAGCCTATTTAATAAGCCTAAGTTGCTGAAATAAGCCTATTTAATAAGGCTATTTAATCAGTCTAAGTTGCTGAAATAAACCTATTTAATAAGCCCAAGTTGCTAAAATAAGCCTATTTAATAAGGCTGTTTACTAAGCCTAAGTTGCTGAAATAAGCCTGTTCAATGAGGCTATTTAATGAGCCTAAGTTGCTGAAATAAGCCTATTTAATAAGCCTAAGTTTCTGAACTAAGCCTATTTAAAAAGGTCTATTTAATAAGTCTAAGTTGCTGAAATAAACCTATTTAAAAATGCTATTTAATACGCCTAAGTTGCTGAAATAAACCTGATTAATAAGGCTATTTAATAAGCATAAGTTGCTGAAATAAGCCTATTTAATAAGCCTATGTTGCTGAACTAAGCCTATATAAAAAGGTCTATTTAATAAGTCTAAGTTGCTGAAATAAACCTATTTAAAAATGCTATTTAATAAGCCTAAATTGCTGAAATAAACCTGTTTAATAAGGCTATTTAATAAGCCTAAGTTGCTGAAATGAGCCTATTTAATGAGGCTATTTAATGAGGCTATTTAATGAGGCTATTTAATAAGCCTATTTAATAAGCCTATTTAATAAGCCTATTTAATAAGTCTATTTAATAAGTCTATTTAATAAGCCTATTTAATAAGTATTTAATGAGCCTATTTAATAAGCCTATTTATTGAGGCTATTTAATAAGCCTATTTATTAAGCCTATTTAATAAGCCTATTTAATAAACCTATTTAATAAGTCTATTTAATAAGCCTATTTAATAAGCCTATTTAATAAGCCTATTTAATAAGCCTATTTAATGAGCCTATTTCATAAGCCTATTTATTGAGCCTATTTAATAAGTCTATTTAATAAGCCTGTTTAATAAGCCTATTTAATAAGTATTTAATGAGCCTATTTAATAAGCCTAAGTTGCTGAATAAGCCTATTTAATAAGCCTAAGTTGCTGAAATAAGCCTATTTAATAAGCCTATTTAATAAGCATAAGTTGCTGAATAAGCCTATTTAATAAACCTAAGTTGCTGAAATAAGCCTATTTAATAAGTCTAAGTTGCTGAAATATGGCTATTTAATAAGCCTAAGTTGCTGAAATAAGCCTATTTAATAAGCCTAAGTTGCTGAAATAAGGCTATTTAATAAGTCTAAGTTGCTGAAATAAGCCTATTTAATATGCCTAAGTTGCTGAAATAAGCCTATTTAATAAGCCCAAGTTGCTGAAATAAGCCTATTTAATAAGGCTATTTAATACGCCTAAGTTGCTGAAATAAGCCTATTTAATAAGCGTAATTTGCTGAAATAAGGCTATTTAATAAGTCTAAGTTGCTGAAATAAGCCTATTTAATAAGCCTATGTTGCTGAAATAAGCCTATTTAATAAGCCTAAGTTGCTGAAATAAGCCTATTTAATAGGCCTATCTAATAAGTCTAAGTTGCAGAAATAAGCATATTTCATGAGCCTATTTACTGAGCCTAAGTTGCTGAAATGTCTATTTAATAAGTCGATTTAATAAGTCTAAGTTGCTAAAATAAGCCTATTTAATAAGGCTGTTTACTAAGCCTAAGTTGCTGAAATAAGCCTATTCAATGAGGCTATTTAATGAGCCTAAGTTGCTGAAATAAGCCTATTTAATAAGCCTAAGTTTCTGAACTAAGCCTATTTAAAAAGGTCTATTTAATAAGTCTAAGTTGCTGAAATAAACCTATTTAAAAATGCTATTTAATAAGCCTAAATTGGTGAAATAAACCTGTTTAATAAGGCTATTTAATAAGCATAAGTTGATGAAATAAGCCTATTTAATACGCCTACGTTGCTGATATAAGCCTATTTAATAAGGCTATTTAATCAGTCTAAGTTGCTGAAATAAACCTATTTAATAAGCCCAAGTTGCTGAAATAAGCCTATTTAATAAGCCTAAGTTTCTGAACTAAACCTATTTAAAAAGGTCTATTTAATAAGTCTAAGTTGCTGAAATAAACCTATTTAAAAATGCTATTTAATACGCCTAAGTTGCTGAAATAAACCTGATTAATAAGGCTATTTAATAAGCATAAGTTGCTGAAATAAGCCTATTTAATAAGCCTATGTTGCTGAACTAAGCCTATATAAAAAGATCTATTTAATAAGTCTAAGTTGCTGAAATAAACCTATTTAAAAATGCTATTTAATAAGCCTAAATTGCTGAAATAAACCTGTTTAATAAGGCTATTTAATAAGCATAAGTTGATGAAATAAGCCTATTTAATACGCCTACGTTGCTGATATAAGCCTATTTAATAAGGCTATTTAATAAGTCTAAGTTGCAGAAATAAACCTATTTAATAATGCTATTTAATACGCCTTAGTTGCTGAAATAAGCATATTTAATAAGGCTACGTTGCTAAAATAAGCCTATTTAATAGGCCTATCTAATAAGTCTAAGTTGCAGAAATAAGCATATTTCATAAGCCTATTTAATGAGCCTAAGTTGCTGAAATGTCTATTTAATAAGTCGATTTAATAAGTCTAAGTCGCTAAAATAAGCGAATTTAATAAGGCTATTTAATAAGCCTAAGTTGCTGAAATAAGCCTATTTAATAAGGCTATTTAATGAGCCTAAGTTGCTGAAATAAGCCTATTTAATAAGCCGAAGTTTCTGAACTAAGCCTATTTAAAAAGGTATATTTAATAAGTCTAAGTTGCTGAAATAAACCTATTTAAAAATGCTATTTAATAAGCCTAAGTTGCTGAAATAAACCTGTTTAATAAGGCTATTTAATAAGCGTAAGTTGCTGAAATAAGCCTATTTAATAAGCCTAAGTTGCTGAAATAAGCCTATTTAATAAGGCTATTTAATCAGTCTAAGTTGCTGAAATAAACCTATTTAATAAGCCCAAGTTGCTAAAATAAGCCTATTTAATGAAGCTATTTAATAAGTCCATTTAATAAGCCTATTTAATAAGCCTATTTAATACGCCTATTTAATAAGCCTATTTAATACGCCTATTTAATAAACCTATTTAATAAGTATTTAATGAGCCTATTTATTAAGTCTAATTAATAAGCCTTTTTAATAAGCCTATTTAATAATGTCTATTTAATAAGCCTATTTAATAAGTCTATTTAATAAGTCTATTCAACAAGCCTATTTATTAATTATTTAATGAGCCTATTTAATAAGCCTATTTATTGAGCCTATTTAATAAGCCTATTTATTGAGCCTATTTAATACGCCTATTTATTGAGCCTATTTAATAAGCCTATTTAATAAGCCTATTTAATAAGCCTATTTAATAAGCCTATTTAATAAGCCTATTTAAAAATCCTATTTATTGAGCCAATTTAATAAGTCTATCTAGTAAGCCTATTAAATAAGCCTATTTATTAAGTATTTATTGAGTCTATTTAATCAGTCTATTTAATAAGCTTTTTAATAGGCCTATTTAATAAGTCTAAGTTGCTGAAATAAGCCTATTTAATAAGCCTAAGTTGCTGAATAAGCCTATTTCATAAGCCTAAGTTGCTGAAATAAGCCTTTTTAATAAGTCTAAGTTGCTGAAATAAGCCTATTTAATAAGCCTAAGTTGCTGAAATAAGCCTATTTAATAAGGCTATTTAAAAAGCCTAAGTTGCTGAATAAGCATATTTAATAAGTCTAAGTTG
Source organism: Petromyzon marinus (assembly GCF_048934315.1). Lineage (NCBI taxonomy): Eukaryota > Metazoa > Chordata > Hyperoartia > Petromyzontiformes > Petromyzontidae > Petromyzon > Petromyzon marinus. Next base: position 2,527,211 of record NW_027422728.1, read on the forward strand.
CTGAAATAAGGCTATTTAATAAGCCTAAGTTGCTGAAATGAGCCTATTTAATGAGGCTATTTAATGAGGCTATTTAATGAGGCTATTTAATAAGCCTATTTAATAAGAATATTTAATAAGCCTATTTAATAAGTCTATTTAATAAGTCTATTTAATAAGCCTATTTAATAAGTATTTAATGAGCCTATTTAATAAGCCTATTTATTGAGGCTATTTAATAAGCCTATTTATTAAGCCTATTTAATAAGCCTATTTAATAAACCTATTTAATAAGTCTATTTAATAAGCCTATTTAATAAGCATATTTAATAAGCCTATTTAATAAGCCTATTTAATGAGCCTATTTCATAAGCCTATTTATTGAGCCTATTTAATAAGTTTATTTAATAAGCCTGTTTAATAAGCCTATTTAATAAGTATTTAATGAGCCTATTTAATAAGCCTAAGTTGCTGAATAAGCCTATTTAATAAGCCTAAGTTGCTGAAATAAGCCTATTTAATAAGCCTATTTAATAAGCATAAGTTGCTGAATAAGCCTATTTAATAAACCTAAGTTGCTGAAATAAGCCTATTTAATAAGTCTAAGTTGCTGAAACAACGCTATTTAATAAGCCTAAGTTGCTGAAATAAGCCTATTTAATAAGCCTAAGTTGCTGAAATAAGGCTATTTAATAAGTATAAGTTGCTGAAATAAGCCTATTTAATAAGCCTAAGTTGCTGAAATGAGCCTATTTAATCAGCGTAAGTTGCTGAAATAAGCCTATTTAATAAGCCCAAGTTGCTGAAATAAGCCTATTTAATAAGGCTATTTAATAAGCCTAAATTGCTGAAATAAGCCTATTTAATAAGTCTAAGTTGCTGAAATAAGCCTATTCAATAAGTCTAAGTTGCTGAAATAAGGCTATTTAATAAGTTTAAGTTGCTGAAATGAGCCTATTTAATAAGCCTGAGTTGCTGAAATAAGGCTATTTAATAAGTCTAAGTTGCTGAAGTAAGCCTATTTAATAAGCCTAAGTTGCTAAAATAAGCCTATTTAATGAGGCTATTTAATAAGTCTATTTAATAAGCCTATTAAAGAGTATTCAATGAGCCTATTTATTAAGCCTATTTATTGGGCCTATTTAATAAGCCTATTTATTAAGCCTATTTAATAAGCCTATTTAATAAGCCTATTTAATAAGTCTATTTGATAAGCCTATTTAATAAGCCTATTTAATAAACATATTTAATAAGCCTATTTATTAAGCCGATTTAATGAGCCTATTTAATACGCCTATTTATTGAGCTTATTTAATAAGTCTATTTAATAAGCCTGTTTAATAAGCCTAAGTTGCTGAATAAGCCTATTTAATAAGCCTAAGTTGCTGAATTAAGTCTATTTAATACGCCTATTTAATAAGCCTAAGTTGCTGAATAAGCCTATTTTTATTAAGCCTAAGTTGCTGAAATAAGCCTATTTAATAAGCCCAAATTGCTAAAATAAGCCTATTTAATAAGGCTATTTAATAAGCCTAAGTTGCTGAAATAAGCCTATTTAATACACGTAAGTTGCTGAAATAAGGCTATTTAATAAGTCTAAGTTGCTGAAATAAGCCTATTTAATAAGCCTAAGTTGCTGAAATAAGCCTATTTAATAAGTCTAAGTTGCTGAAACAACGCTATTTAATAAGCCTAAGTTGCTGAAATAAGCCTATTTAATAAGCCTAAGTTGCTGAAATAAGGCTATTTAATAAGTCTAAGTTGCTGAAATAAGCCTATTTAATAAGCCTAAGTTGCTGAAATGAGCCTATTTAATCAGCGTAAGTTGCTGAAATAAGCCTATTTAATAAGCCCAAGTTGCTGAAATAAGCCTATTTAATAAGGCTATTTAATAAGCCTAAGTTGCTGAAATAAGCCTATTTAATAAGTCTAAGTTGCTGAAATAAGCCTATTCAATAAGTCTAAGTTGCTGAAATAAGGCTATTTAATAAGCTTAAGTTGCTGAAATGAGCCTATTTAATAAGCCTGAGTTGCTGAAATAAGGCTATTTAATAAGTCTAAGTTGCTGAAGTAAGCCTATTTAATAAGCCTAAGTTGCTAAAATAAGCCTATTTAATGAGGCTATTTAATAAGTCTATTTAATAAGCCTATTAAAGAGTATTCAATGAGCCTATTTATTAAGCCTATTTATTGGGCCTATTTAATAAGCCTATTTATTAAGCCTATTTAATAAGCCTATTTAATAAGCCTATTTAATAAGTCTATTTGATAAGCCTATTTAATAAGCCTATTTAATAAACATATTTAATAAGCCTATTTATTAAGCCGATTTAATGAGCCTATTTAATACGCCTATTTATTGAGCCTATTTAATAAGTCTATTTAATAAGCCTGTTTAATAAGCCTAAGTTGCTGAATAAGCCTATTTAATAAGCCTAAGTTGCTGAATTAAGTCTATTTAATAAGCCTATTTAATAAGCCTAAGTTGCTGAATAAGCCTATTTTTATTAAGCCTAAGTTGCTGAAATAAGCCTTTTTAATAAGCCCAAATTGCTAAAATAAGCCTATTTAATAAGGCTATTTAATAAGCCTAAGTTGCTGAAATAAGCCTATTTAATACACGTAAGTTGCTGAAATAAGGCTATTTAATAAGTCTAAGTTGCTGAAATAAGCCTATTTAATAAGCCTAAGTTGCTGAAATAAGCCTATTTAATAAGCCTAAGTTGCTGAAATAAGCCTATTTAATAAGGCTATTTAATGAGCCTAAGTTGCTGAAATAAGCCTATTTAAAAAGCCTAAGTTTCTGAACTAAGCCTATTTAAAAAGGATTATTTAATAAGTCTAAGTTGCTGAAATAAACCTATTTAAAAATGCTATTTAATAAGCCTAAGTTGCTGAAATAAACCTATTTAAAAATGCTATTTAATAAGCCTAAGTTGCTGAAATAAACCTGTTTAATAAGGCTATTTAATAAGCGTAAGTTGCTGAAATAAGCCTATTTAATAAGCCTAAGTTGCTGTAATAAGCCTTTTTAATAACGCTATTTAATAAGTCTAAGTTGCTGAAATAAACCTATTTAATAAGCCCAAGTTGCTAAAATAAGCCTATTTAATGAGGCTATTTAATAAGTCCATATAATAAGCCTATTTAATAAGCCTATTTAATACGCCTATTTAATAAGCCTATTTAATACGCCTATTTAATAAACCTATTTAATAAGTATTTAATGAGCCTATTTATTAAGTCTATTTAATACGCCTTTTTAATAAGCCTATTTAATAAAGTCTATTTAATAAGCCTATTTAATAAGTCTATTTAATAAGTCTATTCAACAAGCCTATTCAACAAGCCTATTTAGTAATTATTTAATGAGCCTATTTAATAAGCCTATTTATTGAGCCTATTTAATAAGCCTATTTATTGAGCCTATTTAATAACCCTATTTATTGAGCCTATTTAGTAAGCCTATTTATTGAGCCTATTTAATAAGCCTATTTAATAAGCCTATTTAATAGGCCTATTTAATAAGCCTATTTAATAAGCCTATTTAATAAGCCTATTTAAAAAGCCTATTTATTGAGCCTATTTAATAAGTCTATTTAGTAAGCTTATTTAATAAGCCTATTTAATAAGTATTTATTGAGCCTATTTAATCAGTCTATTTAATAAGCCTTTTTAATAGGCCTATTTAATAAGTCTAAGTTGCTGAAATAAGCCTATTTAATAAGCCTAAGTTGCTGAAATAAGCTTATTTAATAAGCCTAAGTTTCTGAAATAAGCCTATTTAATAAGGCTATTTAATAAGCCTAAGTTGCTGAATAAGCATATTTAATAAGTCTACGTTGCTGAAATAAGGTTATTTAATAAGCCTAAGTTGCTGAAATGAGCCTATTTAATGAGGCTATTTAATAAGCCTATTTAATAAGCCTATTTAATAAGCCTATTTAATAAGCCTATTTAATAAGTATTTAATGAGCCTATTTAATAAGCCTATTTATTGAGGCTATTTAATAAGCCTATTTATTAAGCCTATTTAATAAGCCTATTTAATAAGTCTATTTAATAAGCCTATTTAATAAGCCTATTTAATAAGCCTATTTATTAAGCCTATTTAATGAGCCTATTTAATAAGCCTATTTATTGAGCCTAATTAATAAGTCTATTTAATAAGCCTGTTTAATAAGCAAATTTAATAAGTATTTAATGAGGCTATTTAATAAGCCTAAGTTGCTGAAATAAGCCTATTTAATAAGCCTATTTAATAAGCCTAAGTTGCTGAATAAGCCTATTTAGTAAGCCTAAGTTGCTGAAATAAGCCTATTTAATAAGTCTAAGTTGCTGAAATAAGGCTATTTAATAAGCCTAAGTTGCTGAAATAAGCCTATTTAATAAGCCTAAGTTGCTGAAATAAGCCTATTTATTAAGGCTATTTAATAAGCCTAAGTTGCTGAAATAAGGCTATTTAATAAGCCTATTTAATAAGCCTAAGTTGCTGAATAAGCCTATTTAATAAGCCTAAGTTGCTGAAATAAGCCTATTTAATAAGTCTAAGTTGATGAAATAAGCCTATACAATGAGTCTAAGTTGCTGAAATAAGGCTATTTAATAAGCTTAAGTTGCTGAAATGAGCCTATTTAATAAGCCTGAGTTGCTGAAATAAGGCTATTTAATAAGTCTAAGTTGCTGAAATAAGCCTATTTAATAAGCCTAAGTTGCTAAAATAAGCCTATTTAATGAGGCTATTTAATAAGCCTATTTAAAGAGTATTCAATGAGCCTATTTATTAAGCCTATTTAATAAGCCTATTTAATAAGCCTATTTAATAAGTCTATTTGATAAGCCTATTTAATAAGCCTATTTAATAAACATATTTAATAAGCCTATTTATTAAGCCGATTTAATGAGCCTATTTAATACGCCTATTTATTGAGCCTATTTAATAAGTCTATTTAATAAGCCTGTTTAATAAGCCTAAGTTGCTGAATAAGCCTATTTAATAAGCCTAAGTTGCTGAATTAAGTCTATTTAATAAGCCTATTTAATAAGCCTAAGTTGCTGAATAAGCCTATTTTTATTAAGCCTAAGTTGCTGAAATAAGCCTATTTAATAAGCCCAAATTGCTAAAATAAGCCTATTTAATAAGGCTATTTAATAAGCCTAAGTTGCTGAAATAAGCCTATTTAATACACGTAAGTTGCTGAAATAAGGCTATTTAATAAGTCTAAGTTGCTGAAATAAGCCTATTTAATAAGCCTAAGTTGCTGAAATAAGCCTATTTAATAAGTCTAAGTTGCTGAAACAACGCTATTTAATAAGCCTAAGTTGCTGAAATAAGCCTATTTAATAAGCCTAAGTTGCTGAAATAAGGCTATTTAATAAGTCTAAGTTGCTGAAATAAGCCTATTTAATAAGCCTAAGTTGCTGAAATGAGCCTATTTAATCAGCATAAGTTGCTGAAATAAGCCTATTTAATAAGCCCAAGTTGCTGAAATAAGCCTATTTAATAAGGCTATTTAATAAGCCTAAGTTGCTGAAATAAGCCTATTTAATAAGTCTAAGTTGCTGAAATAAGCCTATTCAATAAGTCTAAGTTGCTGAAATAAGGCTATTTAATAAGCTTAAGTTGCTGAAATGAGCCTATTTAATAAGCCTGAGTTGCTGAAATAAGGCTATTTAATAAGTCTAAGTTGCTGAAGTAAGCCTATTTAATAAGCCTAAGTTGCTAAAATAAGCCTATTTAATGAGGCTATTTAATAAGTCTATTTAATAAGCCTATTAAAGAGTATTCAATGAGCCTATTTATTAAGCCTATTTATTGGGCCTATTTAATAAGCCTATTTATTAAGCCTATTTAATAAGCCTATTTAATAAGCCTATTTAATAAGTCTATTTGATAAGCCTATTTAATAAGCCTATTTAATAAACATATTTAATAAGCCTATTTATTAAGCCGATTTAATGAGCCTATTTAATACGCCTATTTATTGAGCCTATTTAATAAGTCTATTTAATAAGCCTGTTTAATAAGCCTAAGTTGCTGAATAAGCCTATTTAATAAGCCTAAGTTGCTGAATTAAGTCTATTTAATAAGCCTATTTAATAAGCCTAAGTTGCTGAATAAGCCTATTTTTATTAAGCCTAAGTTGCTGAAATAAGCCTATTTAATAAGCCCAAATTGCTAAAATAAGCCTATTTAATAAGGCTATTTAATAAGCCTAAGTTGCTGAAATAAGCCTATTTAATACACGTAAGTTGCTGAAATAAGGCTATTTAATAAGTCTAAGTTGCTGAAATAAGCCTATTTAATAAGCCTAAGTTGCTGAAATAAGCCTATTTAATAAGCCTAAGTTGCTGAAATAAGCCTAATTAATAAGGCTATTTAATGAGCCTAAGTTGCTGAAATAAGCCTATTTAAAAAGCCTAAGTTTCTGAACTAAGCCTATTTAAAAAGGATTATTTAATAAGTCTAAGTTGCTGAAATAAACCTATTTAAAAATGCTATTTAATAAGCGTAAGTTGCTGAAATAAGCCTATTTAATAAGCCTAAGTTGCTGTAATAAGCCTTTTTAATAACGCTATTTAATAAGTCTAAGTTGCTGAAATAAACCTATTTAATAAGCCCAAGTTGCTAAAATAAGCCTATTTAATGAGGCTATTTAATAAGTCCATATAATAAGCCTATTTAATAAGCCTATTTAATACGCCTATTTAATAAGCCTATTTAATACGCCTATTTAATAAACCTATTTAATAAGTATTTAATGAGCCTATTTATTAAGTCTATTTAATACGCCTTTTTAATAAGCCTATTTAATAAGCCTATTTATTGAGCCTATTTAATAAGCCTATTTATTGAGCCTATTTAATAACCCTATTTATTGAGCCTATTTAGTAAGCCTATTTATTGAGCCTATTTAATAAGCCTATTTAATAAGCCTATTTAATAGGCCTATTTAATAAGCCTATTTAATAAGCCTATTTAATAAGCCTATTTAAAAAGCCTATTTATTGAGCCTATTTAATAAGTCTATTTAGTAAGCTTATTTAATAAGCCTATTTAATAAGTATTTATTGAGCCTATTTAATCAGTCTATTTAATAAGCCTTTTTAATAGGCCTATTTAATAAGTCTAAGTTGCTGAAATAAGCCTATTTAATAAGCCTAAGTTGCTGAAATAAGCCTATTTAATAAGCCTAAGTTTCTGAAATAAGCCTATTTAATAAGGCTATTTAATAAGCCTAAGTTGCTGAATAAGCATATTTAATAAGTCTACGTTGCTGAAATAAGGTTATTTAATAAGCCTAAGTTGCTGAAATGAGCCTATTTAAAGAGGCTATTTAATAAGCCTATTTAATAAGCCTATTTAATAAGCCTATTTAATAAGCCTATTTAATAAGTATTTAATGAGCCTATTTAATAAGCCTATTTATTGAGGCTATTTAATGAGCCTATTTATTAAGCCTATTTAATAAGCCTATTTAATAAGTCTATTTAATAAGCCTATTTAATAAGCCTATTTAATAAGCCTATTTATTAAGCCTATTTAATGAGCCTATTTAATAAGCCTATTTATTGAGCCTAATTAATAAGTCTATTTAATAAGCCTGTTTAATAATCCTATTTAATAAGTATTTAATGAGGCTATTTAATAAGCCTAAGTTGCTGAAATAAGCCTATTTAATAAGCCTATTTAATAAGCCTAAGTTGCTGAATAAGCCTATTTAATAAGCCTAAGTTGCTGAAATAAGCCTATTTAATAAGTCTAAGTTGCTGAAATAAGGCTATTTAATAAGCCTAAGTTGCTGAAATAAGCCTATTTAATAAGCCTAAGTTGCTGAAATAAGCCTATTTATTAAGGCTATTTAATTAGCCTAAGTTGCTGAAATAAGGCTATTTAATAAGCCTATTTAATAAGCCTAAGTTGCTGAATAAGCCTATTTAATAAGCCTAAGTTGCTGAAATAAGCCTATTTAATAAGTCTAAGTTGATGAAATAAGCCTATACAATAAGTCTAAGTTGCTGAAATAAGGCTATTTAATAAGCTTAAGTTGCTGAAATGAGCCTATTTAATAAGCCTGAGTTGCTGAAATAAGGCTATTTAATAAGTCTAAGTTGCTGAAATAAGCCTATTTAATAAGCCTAAGTTGCTAAAAGAAGCCTATTTAATGAGGCTATTTAATAAGCCTATTTAAAGAGTATTCAATGAGCCTATTTATTAAGCCTATTTAATAAGCCTATTTAATAAGCCTATTTAATAAGTCTATTTGATAAGCCTATTTAATAAGCCTATTTAATAAACATATTTAATAAGCCTATTTATTAAGCCGATTTAATGAGCCTATTTAATACGCCTATTTATTGAGCCTATTTAATAAGTCTATTTAATAAGCCTGTTTAATAAGCCTATTTAATAAGTATTTAATGAGCCTATTTAATAAGCCTAAGTTGCTGAATAAGCCTATTTAATAAGCCTAAGTTGCTGAATTAAGTCTATTTAATAAGCCATTTAGTAAGCCTAAGTTGCTGAATAAGCCTATTTTTAATAAGCCTAAGTTGCTGAAATAAGCCTATTTAATAAGCCCAAGTTGCTGAAATAAGCCTATTTAATAAGGCTATTTAATAAGCCTAAGTTGCTGAAATAAGCCTATTTAATACGCGTAAGTTGCTGAAATAAGGCTATTTAATAAGTCTAAGTTGCTGAAATAAGCCTATTTAATAAGCCTAAGTTGCTGAAATAAGCCTATTTAATAAGCCTAAGTTGCTGATATAAGCCTATTTAATAAGGCTATTTAATGAGCCTAAGTTGCTGAAATAAGCCTATTTAAAAAGCCTAAGTTTCTGAACTAAGCCTATTTAAAAAGGTATATTTAATAAGTCTAAGTTGCTGAAATTAACCTATTTAAAAATGCTATTTAATAAGCCTAAGTTGCTGAAATAAACCTGTTTAATAAGGCTATTTAATAAGCGTAAGTTGCTGAAATAAGCCTATTTAATAAGCCTAAGTTGCTGAAATAAGCCTATTTAATAAGTCTAAGTTGCTGAAATAAGCCTATTTATTAAGGCTATTTAATAAGCCTAAGTTGCTGAAATAAGCCTATTTAATAAGTCTAAGTTGCTGAAATAAGGCTATTTAATAAGCCTATTTAATAAGCCTAAGTTGCTGAATAAGCCTATTTAATAAGCCTAAGTTGCTGAAATAAGCCTATTTAATAAGTCTAAGTTGCTGAAATAAGCCTATTCAATAAGTCTAAGTTGCTGAAATAAGGCTATTTAATAAGCTTAAGTTGCTGAAATGAGCCTATTTAATAAGCCTGAGTTGCTGAAATAAGGCTATTTAATAAGTCTAAGTTGCTGAAATAAGCCTATTTAATAAGCCTAAGTTGCTAAAATAAGCCTATTTAATGAGGCTATTTAATAAGTCTATTTAATAAGCCTATTTAATAAGCCTATTTAATAAGCCTATTTAATAAGCCTATTTAATAAGTCTATTTAATGAGTCTATTTAATAAGCCTATTTAAAGAGTATTCAATGAGCCTATTTATTAAGCCTATTTATTGGGCCTATTTAATAAGCCTATTTATTAAGCCTATTTAATAACCCTATTTAATAAGCCTATTTAATAAGTCTATTTGATAAGCCTATTTAATAAGCCTATTTAATAAACATATTTAATAAGCCTATTTATTAAGCCGATTTAATGAGCCTATTTAATACGCCTATTTATTGAGCCTATTTAATAAGTCTATTTAATAAGCCTGTTTAATAAGCCTATTTAATAAGTATTTAATGAGCCTATTTAATAAGCCTAAGTTGCTGAATAAGCCTATTTAATAAGCCTAAGTTGCTGAATTAAGTCTATTTAATAAGCCTATTTAATAAGCCTAAGTTGCTGAATAAGCCTATTTTTAATAAGCCTAAGTTGCTGAAATAAGCCTATTTAATAAGCCCAAGTTGCTGAAATAAGCCTATTTAATAAGGCTATTTAATAAGCCTAAGTTGCTGAAATAAGCCTATTTAATACGCGTAAGTTGCTGAAATAAGGCTATTTAATAAGTCTAAGTTGCTGAAATAAGCCTATTTAATAAGCCTAAGTTGCTGAAATAAGCCTATTTAATAAGCCTAAGTTGCTGATATAAGCCTATTTAATAAGGCTATTTAATGAGCCTAAGTTGCTGAAATAAGCCTATTTAAAAAGCCTAAGTTTCTGAACTAAGCCTATTTAAAAAGGTATATTTAATAAGTCTAAGTTGCTGAAATTAACCTATTTAAAAATGCTATTTAATAAGCCTAAGTTGCTGAAATAAACCTATTTAAAAATGCTATTTAATAAGCCTAAGTTGATGACATAAACCTGTTTAATAAGGCTATTTAATAAGCGTAAGTTGCTGAAATAAGCCTATTTAATAAGCCTAAGTTGCTGAAATAAGCCTATTTAATAAGTCTAAGTTGCTGAAATAAGCCTATTCAATAAGTCTAAGTTGCTGAAATAAGGCTATTTAATAAGCTTAAGTTGCTGAAATGAGCCTAGTTAATAAGCCTGAGTTGCTGAAATAAGGCTATTTAATAAGTCTAAGTTGCTGAAATAAGCCTATTTAATAAGCCTAAGTTGCTAAAATAAGCCTATTTAATGAGGCTATTTAATAAGTCTATTTAATAAGCCTATTTAATAAGCCTATTTAATAAGCCTATTTAATAAGCCTATTTAATAAGTATATTTAATGAGTCTATTTAATAAGCCTATTTAAAGAGTATTCAATGAGCCTATTTATTAAGCCTATTTATTGGGCCTATTTAATGAGCCTATTTATTAAGCCTATTTAATAAGCCTATTTAATAAGCCTATTTAATAAGTCAATTTGATAAGCCTATTTAATAAGCCTATTTAATAAACATATTTAATAAGCCTATTTATTAAGCCGATTTAATGAGCCTATTTAATACGCCTATTTATTGAGCCTATTTAATAAGTCTATTTAATAAGCCTGTTTAATAAGCCTATTTAATAAGTATTTAATGAGCCTATTTAATAAGCCTAAGTTGCTGAATAAGCCTATTTAATAAGCCTAAGTTGCTGAATTAAGTCTATTTAATAAGCCTATTTAATAAGCCTAAGTTGCTGAATAAGCCTATTTTTATTAAGCCTAAGTTGCTGAAATAAGCCTATTTAATAAGCCCAAGTTGCTGAAATAAGCCTATTTAATAAGGCTATTTAATGAGCCTAAGTTGCTGAAATAAGCCTATTTAATACACGTAAGTTGCTGAAATAAGGCTATTTAATAAGTCTAAGTTGCTGAAATAAGCCTATTTAATAAGCCTAAGTTGCTGAAATAAGCCTATTTAATAAGCCTAAGTTGCTGAAATAAGCCTATTTAATAAGGCTATTTAATGAGACTAAGTTGCTGAAATAAGCCTATTTAAAAAGCCTAAGTTTCTGAACTAAGCCTATTTAAAAAGGTATATTTAATAAGTCTAAGTTGCTGAAATAAACCTATTTAAAATGCTATTTAATAAGCCTAAGTTGCTGAAATAAACCTATTTAAAAATGCTATTTAATAAGCCTAAGTTGCTGAAATGAACCTGTTTAATAAGGCTATTTAATAAGCGTAAGTTGCTGAAATAAGCCTATTTAATAAGCCTAAGTTGCTGAAATAAGCCTCTTTAATAACGCTATTTAATAAGTCTAAGTTGCTGAAATAAACCTATTTAATAAGCCCAAGTTGCTAAAATAAACCTATTTAATGAGGCTATTTAATCAGTCCATATAATAAGCCTATTTAATAAGCCTATTTAATACGCCTATTTAATAAGCCTATTTAATACGCCTATTTAATAAACCTATTTAATACGTATTTAATGAGCCTATTTATTAAGTCTATTTAATAAGCCTTTTTAATAAGCCTATTTAATAAAGTCTATTTAATAAGCCTATTTAATAAGTCTATTTAATAAGTCTATTCAACAAGCCTATTCAACAAGACTATTTATTAATTATTTAATGAGCCTATTTAATAAGCCTATTTATTGAGCCTATTTAATAAGCCTATTTATTGAGCCTATTTAATAACCCTATTTATTGAGCCTATTTAGTAAGCCTATTTATTGAGCCTATTTAATAAGCCTATTTAATAAGCCTATTTAATAGGCCTATTTAATAAGCCTATTTAATAAGCCCATTTAAAAAGCCTATTTATTGAGCCTATTTAATAAGTCTATTTAGTAAGCCTATTTAATAAGCCTATTTAATAAGTATTTATTGAGCCTATTTAATCAGTCTATTTAATAAGCCTTTTTAATAGGCCTATTTAATAAGTCTAAGTTGCTGAAATAAGCCTATTTAATAAGCCTAAGTTGCTGAATAAGCCTATTTCATAAGCCTAAGTTTCTGAAATAAGCCTTTTTAATAAGTCTAAGTTGCTGAAATAAGCCTATTTAATAAGCCTAAGTTTCTGAAATAAGCCTATTTAATAAGGCTATTTAATAAGCCTAAGTTGCTGAATAAGCATATTTAATAAGTCTACGTTGCTGAAATAAGGTTATTTAATAAGCCTAAGTTGCTGAAATGAGCCTATTTAATGAGGCTATTTAATAAGCCTATTTAATAAGCCTATTTAATAAGCCTATTTAATAAGCCTATTTAATAAGCCTATTTAATAAGTATTTAATGAGCCTATTTAATAAGCCTATTTATTGAGGCTATTTAATAAGCCTATTTATTAAGCCTATTTAATAAGCCTATTTAATAAGCCTATTTAATAAGCCTATTTATTAAGCCTATTTAATGAGCCTATTTAATAAGCCTATTTATTGAGCCTAATTAATAAGTCTATTTAATAAGCCTGTTTAATAAGCCTATTTAATAAGTATTTAATGAGCCTATTTAATAAGGCTAAGTTGCTGAATAAGCCTATTTAATAAGCCTAAGTTGCTGAAATAAGCCTATTTAATAAGCCTATTTAATAAGCCTAAGTTGCTGAATAAGCCTATTTATTAAGCCTATTTAATGAGCCTATTTAATAAACCTATTTTTTGAGCCTAATTAATAAGTCTATTTAATAAGCCTATTTAATAAGCCTATTTAATAAGCCTATTTATTAAGCCTATTTAATGAGCCTATTTAATAAGCCTATTTATTGAGCCTAATTAATAAGTCTATTTAATAAGCCTGTTTAATAAGCCTATTTAATAAGTATTTAATGAGCCTATTTAATAAGGCTAAGTTGCTGAATAAGCCTATTTAATAAGCCTAAGTTGCTGAAATAAGCCTATTTAATAAGCCTATTTAATAAGCCTAAGTTGCTGAATAAGCCTATTTAATAAGCCTAAGTTGCTGAAATAAGGCTATTTAATAAGTCTAAGTTGCTTAAATAAGGCTATTTAATAAGCCTAAGTTGCTGAAATAAGCCTATTTAATAAGCCTAAGTTGCTGAAATAAGGCTATTTAATAAGTCTAAGTTGCTGAAATAAGCCTATTTAATATGCCTAAGTTGCTGAAATAAGTATATTTAATGAGCATAAGTTGCTGAAATAAGCCTATTTAATAAGTCTAAGTTGCTGAAATAAGGCTATTCAATAAGTCTAAGTTGCTGAAATGAGCCTATTAAATCAGCGTAAGTTGCTGAAATAAGCCTATTTAATAAGCCCAAGTTGCTGAAATAAGCCTATTTAATAAGGCTATTTAATAAGCGTAAGTTGCTGCAATAAGCCTATTTAATAAGCGTAATTTGCTGAAATAAGGCTATTTAATAAGTCTAAGTTGCTTAAATAAGCCTATTTAATAAGCCTAAGTTGCTGAAATAAGCCTATTTAATAAGCCTAAGTTGCTGAAATAAGCCTATTTAATAGGCCTATCTAATAAGTCTAAGTTGCAGAAATAAGCATATTTCATAAGCCTATTTACTGAGCCTAAGTTGCTGAAATGTCTATTTAATAAGTCGATTTAATAAGTCTAAGTTGCTAAAATAAGCCTATTTAATAAGGCTATTTACTAAGCCTAAGTTGCTGAAATAAGCCTATTTAATGAGGCTATTTGATGAGCCTAAGTTGCTGAAATAAGCCTATTTAATAAGCCTAAGTTTCTGAACTAAGCCTATTTAAAAAGGTATATTTAATAAGTCTAAGTTGCTGAAATAAACCTATTTAAAAATGCTATTTAATACGCCTAAGTTGCTGAAATAAACCTGATTAATAAGGCTATTTAATAAGCATAAGTTGATTAAATAAGCCTATTTAATAAGCCTACGTTGCTGAACTAAGCCTATATAAAAAGGTATATTTAATAAGTCTAAGTTGCTGAAATAAACCTATTTAAAAATGCTATTTAATAAGCCTAAATTGCTGAAATAAACCTGTTTAATAAGGCTATTTAATAAGCATAAGTTGATTAAATAAGCCTATTTAATAAGCCTAAGTTGCTGAAATAAGCCTATTTAATAAGGCTATTTAATAAGTCTAAGTTGCAGAAATAAACCTATTTAATAATGCTATTTACTAGCCTAAGTTGCTGAAATAAGCATATTTAGTAAGCCTACGTTGCTAAAATAAGCCTATTAAATAGCCCTATCTAATAAGTCTAAGTTGCAGAAATAAGCATATTTCATAAGCCTATTTAATGAGCCTAAGTTGCTGAAATGTCTATTTAATAAGTCGATTTAATAAGTCTAAGTTGCTAAAATAAGCCTATTTAATAAGGCTATTTAATAAGCCTAAGTTGCTGAAATAAGCCTATTTAATAAGGCTATTTAATGAGCCTAAGTTGCTGAAATAAGCCTATTTAATAAGCCGAAGTTTCTGAACTAAGCCTATTTAAAAGGTATATTTAATAAGTCTAAGTTGCTGAAATAAACCTATTTAAAAATGCTACTTAATAAGCCTAAGTTGCTGAAATAAACCTGTTTAATAAGGCTATTTAATAAGCATAAGTTGCTGAAATAAGCCTATTTAATAAGCCTAAGTTGCTGAAATAAGCCTATTTAATAAGGCTATTTAATAAGTCTAAGTTGCTGAAATAAACCTATTTAAAAAGCCTAAGTTGCTCAAATAAGCCTATTTAATGAGGCTATTTAATAAGTCTATTTAATAAGCCTATTTAATACGCCTATTTAATAAGTCTATTTAATAAGCCTATTTAATAAGCCTATTTAATAAGCCTATTTATTGAGCCTATTTAATAAGCCTATTTAATAAGCCTATTTAATAAGCCTATTTATTGAGCCTATTTAATAAGTCTATTTAATAAGCCTATTTAATGAGTATTTAATGAGCCTATTTAATCAGTCTATTTAATAAGCCTATTTAATAGGCCTATTTAACAAGTCTAAGTTGCTGAAATAAGCCTATTTAATAAGCCTAAGTTGCTGAAAAGCCTATTTCATAAGCCTAAGTTGCTGAAATAAGCCTTTTTAATAAGTCTAAGTTGCTGAAATAAGCCTATTTAATAAGCCTAAGTTGCTGAAATAAGCCTATTTAATAAGGCTATTTAATAAGCCTAAGTTGCTGAATAAGCCTATTTAATAAGTCTAAGTTGCTGAACTAAGGCTATTTAATAAGCCTAAGTTGCTGAAATGAGCCTATTTATTAAGCCTAAGTTTCGATTTAAAGCTTTCGTGACTGCAATGATTCATCTTCTTTGGTTCTTTCGGTAAAGTCACGTAGAATGAGAATAAAATAATAAATTGATAAAATAAAATAACACAATAATATTCTCACGACGTTTCGGCCACAACACAAGCGGCCTTCATCAGGTGAAGGGGGCGAGACTGTCTGGTAGGACAGCGCTGGAGTGAGAGAGCCACGTTCAGATCACGGCTTTTAAGCTGTGTGAGAGGAACAAAGAGCCTTGACAAAGGAATTAGCATAAAATTTAGCATTGAAATGGCTGAATGATTAGCTTGTGACTGGTCACAGAAATAGCTATGTTAAAAGTTAAAGCATACACATCCGCAGAGGCACCCATTGTTAAAAGGAATTAGCATAGAATTTAGCATTGAAATAGCTAAGTTAAGGCATACACATCTGCAGAGGCACCCCTTGACAATGGGATTAGCATAGAATTTAGCATTGAAATGGCTGAGTGATTCGCTTGTAACTGCTACAGAAATAGTTACGTTGAAGTCAGAGCATACACATTCACCGAGGCACTTAGTACAAATCAAACAGGAGAATTTAGCATTGAAATAACTAGGCGAATTTAGCATTTAAATAACTGGGTGATTTGCTAGTGACTGGTCACAGAAATGACTACACATCTGAGCTATTCACAGTACTATATAGTGAACCAATAAAAACTAAAATATAAATTACCTTCATGTTATCAATAAACTCTATATTCTCCAATCAGCTAAGCTACCAACCATAAGTCGTTATATATCACAATGCTATATGGCGAAAAAATGGGTGGATTCTTACCCTCAAATTTCCGTACCACGGATAGCTACGGGCCCCGTTCAGACGGACGAGTTCGTCCATGGTCGGAACAGAGGAGGGGGAGAGAGACAGCTGCGAAGCCCTAGTATACTCCATGTTGTAAACCATACCATTAACCGTGGTGTGAGAGGTATTAAGAGGCAATGCTGGCGAAAGAGCTGCGGTCTGAAGGTCATCGTAAAATTACAATTAATTAAGAACAGAAATGATTTAACACATCTTTCCAGTGGTTACTAAGCCTGAATCCATCTTCTCGGTTGAAATTGTCTCTGTGCTTGTATATGTGAATGGCCTCATGAACGAATCTCTCATGGTAGCCAGTTGGTTTGCAAAGAACCTCCGTCTTGGAGAAGTCAATGTCATGTGAGCCCACTGAATTGTAACAGTGATCTGCCACGGCAGAGGAGTTCGTCTTACCGTGTTTCAAGTCTGCTTCATGTTCGCGGATGCGGTCCAAGATATGTCTTTTGGCCGAAACGTCGTGAGAATATTATTGTGTTATTTTATTTTATCAATTTATTATTTTATTCTCATTCTACGTGACTTTACCGAAATAACCAAAGAAGATGAATCATTGCAGTCACGAAAGCTTTAAATCGAAATTTAACCGCCTCTACGGGGAGGGATTCCACACATCCTTAAGATCATTCAACAGACTTCGGGATAAGAAGGCTCAACTAATCGAGTCTCTCACCTTTCTGAAGAGATGCCGCGACTCTAAGGTAATACCAACCGCATTTACACTAACCTCTGCTGTTGCAACTTCTCTCAATGCAAAACGAATTCTAGCTAGAACTAGCTTCGCTCTTATCTCGGAAAAAATCAGACTTACACGCACCGAACCCGATCAGTTAGACAAGACACTCTACAAATCACACTTAAAATTGACAGCAACAATGTCTACATCGGATTGGGAACATGTAGACAATATGACTACCTTTTCGGCTGCAACTATGTCGAACAAATGTAGGGACAATTTGATTTCCAAATTCAATCACCTCTCCAGCAAAAAATCGGATCCACACACCGAAAAGATAGACGTCAACAAAGTCGTAATTAATCGCAGTAACAGTTCCATTTATGATGGTCTGAAATCCGTTTTAGCTAAAGGTCTAAACTTTGCTGTATCATTGCCCATGTCGACGTTGCACTCAAGGGCTTGAGTCACATCTCTGCAGACGTAGCAAGATCTGAAATCGCTGCAACCCTCAAAAACGCTAAGTTGCCACCTAGCAACATCAGCAAAGACGAACGTTTTGAATTATCTCAATTAAAAAAGAGGGATGATATTGTCGTTCTCTCAGCCGACAAAGGCAATGCCACTGTCATCATGGACAAAACAGAATATAACAACAAAATTCAAGAACTACTCAACGATGGCAGCTATACAAAAATAAAAAGAGATCCCACCAACAGCCTGGTCACCAAAACGATCAAACAGTTCTCGTTGAAACCCTCTGCTGCCAGACCACCAAGATTATATGGCCTTCCAAAGATACACAAAGAAGATACACCCCTTCGTCCCATCGTCTCTACTATCAGCTCCCCCACCTACAAACTGGCACGTTTTCTGGCTGATATACTGCGACCTTTCACTGGAAAAACCACCTCTGCGGTACTAAATTCTACTCACCTGGTATCGACAATCAAAGACATTTCCCTGTCCCCAAACGACCTGCTTGTCAGTTTTGATGTGGTGTCCTTGTTCACCAAAGTCCCGGTACCTGACACCATCGCTATCATTGAAGACCTGGTTCATCAAGGACTGCATACTGATGTACCCCCCCTGGTGAGACATTGCTTAACCAACACATACTTCACCTGGAATGGAACTTTCTACAAACAAACTGAGGGCACCCCAATGGGCTCCCCCCTATCTCCGGTTGTAGGCAACGTATTCATGGAAAAATTTGAAACTGACGCCATCCAGACTGCCACTCTACGCCCGACCTTATGGAAGAGGTACGTTGATGACACCTTTGTCATCTGGCCACATGGCCAGCCTGCTCTAGACCAATTCCGCGACCACATCAATTCCATACACCCAGCCATCAGATTTACCATGGAGGTCGAAAAAGATGGCAAACTACCCTTTCTGGATGTCTTAATTAAAAGGAGACATGATGGTTCAATGAGCCACTCTGTCTACAGGAAAGCTACCCATACAGATGCTTACTTGAAATCGGATTCCCACCACCATCCATCCCAGAAGAACTGCCTCATCAAGACTCTATACCATAGAGCCCAATGCATTTCCGACCAGGAACACATTACCAGTGAACTCAAGCACGTACACCAGGCTCTCAGGGCTAATGGCTACTCCGACTACACAATCCGCAAAGCCATCACTCCAGTCATGAAGAAGGATCCTCTTGTGGAGCCACTCAAAACCATCACCTTACCCTACATTGCAGGGGTCACTAAAAAGATCTCCAAAATCCTGAATAAACACAAGATCCAGGTCCGATTCAACACAGTACACAAAATCCGTGATTTAGTTCCATCTGTAAAAGATGCTCTTCCAGACATACAGTACCCGGGCGTTTACAAACTAAAGTGCCTCTGTGGTAGTAGCTACATTGGAGAAACCAAAAGACATATCTCGGACCGCATCCGCGAACATAAAGCAGACTTGAAACACGGTAAGACGAACTCCTCTGCCGTGGCAGATCACTGTTATAATTCAGTGGGCTCACATGACATTGACTTCTCCAAGACGGAGGTTCTTTGCAAACCAACCGGCTACCATGAGAGATTTGTTCATGAGGCCATTCACATATACAAGCACAGAGACAATTTCAACCGAGAAGATGGATTCTGGCTTAGTAACCATTGGAAAGATGTTTTAAACCATTTCCGTTCTTAATTTTGGTACCGCCAAAGGTGGTCTAATGATGTAGATGACTTCCCCACGCTCAGATTTTAATCTGGCTGAAAGAAAAAAATCATCCAATCCAAATCGATGTTATATCTGCCGAGTTTCCAAATCCAGAGGAAGACCCAAAATCTGTTTGCAGTAGTGACCGCAAATATGATTCATGGACCATGCGGAAACCTTAATGTCAATGCAGCAGCATGTATGAAGGACATAGAGAGCAGCAAGAAATATCCGAGACAATTTATTAAAGACACACAAACTGGAGATGATGGATATCTTCGCTATAGAAGGTGAGCTCCAGCAGACGGTGGATACACAGCAAGACTGAAGATTAGAGGCAACACGGAAATCGAAATGGACAACAGGTGGGTTGTTCCGTATTCTCCGCTTCTTTCTAAAATGTTTCAGGCGTAGATGTGTTGACCACGCTCCACCTCCTCCAGTCAGTGTGTGTATCATGGTGTGTCAGTGTGTGTGTCAGTGTGTGTCCGGCAAAATAACCCCCTACCTCCTCGCGGTGCCGGACGGGCAACTCCGTCGTGGACAGTGCTGTGGGGGGAGATCCAATTTTGATTGGCTCCTCCCCTCATGGCATATGTGTCCACCACAGGGGCTAAACGGGGGCTCTGGACGGGTGCGAGGGGCTGGTAACCCCTCCACCTTCAATTAATTACCACGAAACCACGAATTAAACTGAAATATGTAACTAATAAGCTTGTGCCGGAGGCCCCGGGGGGCCAGGCGTCTATGACGTCTCCTGGCCAAACCCCAATTGGCGGAGCCAGGAGATTGAATACCTACCCTCGGGGCTACTCCAGAAACAACGAAAAGCCACTACGGGTGGCCACGTGGAATGTTCGAACGCTCAGTGCAGAGGAGAGGCTGCCACTCCTCTGTCGGGAGCTGGACCGGTACCGCCTGGATCTATGCGGCATTCAGGAGGTCCGGTGGACCGGCTCTGGCTCCTGCCACCATGAGGGGTGGACAGTCCTCTACTCGGGGCAGCAGACTGCCAAACAACAGGGTGTGGGTCTTCTTTTGAACAAAAGAATGAAGGGGGCGTGGGAGCGTGGCGGTGAGGTGTGGGAAGCTGTAAGCCCCAGGCTACTTTGGGCTCGCCTTCCCATCAACTGGAGGCGAGGAATGGTGGTCGTGGTTACTTATGCCCCCACCGAAGATGAACATCCGTGGAGGGATGCAGGCAAAGCCGATGAGTCAGATGCCTTCTATGACCTCCTGTCACAGGTGCTGGCTAAAGTGGCCCCTCGGGATAGAGTCATCATGTTGGGTGACTTCAATGCCCGAGTTGGTCATGATACTGGCACCTGGTCTGGAGTGATTGGAGGGCATGGGCCAGATCAGCTCAATAACAACGGTAGGAGGCTGCTAGATTTTTGTGCAGCCCATGGGCTTGTAATTACCAACACGCTGTTCCGGCATCGGCGCATCCACACAACATCATAGATGCATGCCGGGTCCAAGCAAGAACATCTGCTGGACTACATAGTGACAGACCAGCGAATGCGAGCCCATGTCCTTGACACCAGGACCTACCGTGGAGCTGATCTGCCCTCTGACCATCGACTAGTCATCTGTAAGATGCGCCTGCCATTCTTCCACTCCGGTGGTGGGTGTACACCCAGGACCCCATTCCAACATAAAGTGGCCTGGTCTCAGTTGTCTGATGAAAGTTGCAAGCGAGAATTTCATCATCGCTTGCGGCTGGGATTGGCATCGTCCCCGACTCCTCCTGATGTCGAGGGTAAATGGGCGAGGTTTAGGACTGTGACTCATGCAGCTGCAATGGCTGCTTTGGGTACGCGGTCCAGACCTCCCCAGAGACCCTGGCTGACAGAGGAGGTGTTCAGGATGGTTGAGAAAAAGCGACAGGCCCACTGTCATCGGCTACAGAATCCCACGTCAGAGAATGAGGAGGCTTACCGCAGCCTTCGCTCGGAGGTTCGGAGAGCCGTGAGGCGCTGCAAGGATGGGTGGTGGTCGCGGGTTGCTGAGGAGATGGAGTCTGCCTCAGTGGCCCGTGATGACAAATCTCTATTTAACTCCATCAAAAAAGTAACCTGCAGCGCCACACCTATTACCATCATTAGGGGAAAAAACGGTGATCCAATCTCCGACCCCCAGGAACAGGTTCGCAGATTTGCTGAGCATTTCTGTGAGGTCCTGGGGGACCTCACAGAAATGTGAGGATGACCCTGCTGAGGCTGCGGTGCCTCAAATATTGGAAGAAGTCACCCCCTGTGAGTGGCTGGCTGAGGTGCCATCTGCTGAGGAAGTATTGAATGCGATCCGGAGTCTGAGACCAGGAAAGGCAGTGGGCAGAGATGATCTCCCAAGCGAAATGCTGAGGGAGGGTGGCGTTTGTGCACAGACTGCCCTATATGACATCATAGCAACAGGGGTGAAGAACTGTCAAGAAGAACTGTCAAGAAGAACTCACCCCTGTGAGTGGCTGGCTGAGGTGCCATCCGTTGAGGACAGCAAGTTGGCACAGTAGGTGGTGCATCAGCCTGTCGTCTCAGTCAGTCGACCTGTCGCATCTGGGTCTGCCCCGTGACCTCCTGCCAGCGGGCGTTCGACAATTCACGTGGCCTCAAGGTGCACATCGCCTGGCACAAGCGTTGTGGTGATGTCACCGCCACTTAGTGGCGAACTGCGGTTGTTGTTGTTGTTGATAGTGGAGCTGCTGGTAGTATATTTGGAGTGTGCGTGTCTCTGCCTCGTGGTTGCATGGATTTGTTTCTGGTTCCTCCGGTTTCCCCCCCTCCAGATTTAGAATTAACGTCACGCATTTAAAATATTTAACTGCGATACATTTCCACACGATGAAGTCACTTTGTGTTGAGCTTTCATTCGTGATGGCCAGGTCGCTTGTGAAAAAAAGCTACATAGCTCAGTGGGCCTTACCTTGTACAATAAAATAGAAAAACTAGTTTATAGTTTAAGAGAGATTAGTTGGATCTGTCACGTGGGTTATTTAAAAAAAAAAGGTTATTCGTTTCATCAGGTCATGTGCACAAATTAAAAAAACATTTGGAGGGAAAAAAAACATGCTGGCCGTTATGTGACTTCACCGAAAAAGCCAAAGAGTACGTTATGGTCAAGTTTTATCAAAACATTTTTTTTAGGATATTTGCTCTTAATGTGCTTACTTTCACCCAGCACATTCACTGCATTGTCTTGGTAAATGCGAGGCATCGCGTGGTCATAACCCACCGGGATATTTTCCCCTTACGCGTCAAGAGATTGACATTCTCAATGGAAATCATTTCAGGTATTCACTGAAAGTGTCAGAGATGAATTTTCAGGAAAAAACTGAACATTCGTGCTAAAGATTGGTGCCATATTGTACGATTATAATTGTGCAAAATGCAACCAGAACACAATTAGCACGGTTAGCTACGTACCGCTACAGTCTACATTATAGACTGTCAGTACACTCACTCAGCTTAATAACCAGGCTACATTCTACATTATAGACTGTCAGTACACTCACCATACTTAATAACCATTACTACAGTCTACATTATAGACTGTCAGTACACTCACCATACTTAATAACCAGGCTACAGTCTACATTAGACTGTC
Organism: Petromyzon marinus; assembly: GCF_048934315.1. NCBI lineage: Eukaryota > Metazoa > Chordata > Hyperoartia > Petromyzontiformes > Petromyzontidae > Petromyzon > Petromyzon marinus. The sequence continues at coordinate 2,550,097 of NW_027422728.1, forward strand.
AGTACACTCACCATACTTAATAACCATTACTACAAGTCAGTCTACATTATAGACTGGCAGTACACTCACACAGCTTAATAACCAGGCTACAGTCTACATTATAGACTGTCAGTACACTCACTCTGCTTAATAACCATTACTACAGTCTACATTATAGACTGTAGTACACTCACTATACCTAATAACCATTACTACAGTCTACATTATAGACTGTCAGTACACTCACCATACTAAATAACCATTACTACAGTCTACATTATAGACTGTCAGTACACACACCCAGCTTAATAACCAGGCTACAGACTACATTATAGACTGTCAGTACACTCACCATACTTAATAACCATTACTACAGTCTACATTATAGACTGTCAGTACACTCACCATACTTAATAACCAGGCTACAGTCTACATTATAGACTGTCAGTACACTCACCATACTTAATAACCAGGCTACAGTCTACATTATAGACTGTCAGTACACTCACCATACTTAATAACCAGGCTACAGTCTACATTATAGACTGTCAGTACACTCACCATACTTAATAACCAGGCTACAGTCTACATTATAGACTGTCAGTACACTCACCATACTTAATAACCAGGCTACAGTCTACATTATAGACTGTCAGTACACTCACTCAGCTTAATAACCATTACTACAGTCTACATTATAGACTGTCAGTACACTCACCATACTAAATAACCATTACTACAGTCTACATTATAGACTGTCAGTACACACACCCAGCTTAATAACCAGGCTACAGACTACATTATAGACTGTCAGTACACTCACCATACTTAATAACCATTACTACAGTCTACATTATAGACTGTCAGTACACTCACCATACTTAATAACCAGGCTACAGTCTACATTATAGACTGTCAGTACACTCACCATACTTAATAACCAGGCTACAGTCTACATTATAGACTGTCAATACACTCACCATACTTAATAACCAGGCTACAGTCTACATTATAGACTGTCAGTACACTCACCATACTTAATAACCAGGCTACAGTCTACATTATAGACTGTCAGTACACTCACCATACTTAATAACTAGGCTACAGTCTACATTATAGACTGTCAGTACACTCACTCAGCTTAATAACCATTACTACAGTCTACATTATAGACTGTCAGTACACTCACCATACTAAATAACCATTGCTACAGTCTACATTATAGACTGTCAGTACACACACCCAGCTTAATAACCAGGCTACAGACTACATTATAGACTGTCAGTACACTCACCATACTTAATAACCATTACTACAGTCTACATTATAGACTGTCAGTACACTCACCATACTTAATAACCAGGCTACAGTCTACATTATAGACTGTCAGTACACTCACCATACTTAATAACCAGGCTACAGTCTACATTATAGACTGTCAGTACACTCACCATACTAAATAACCATTACTACAGTCTACATTATAGACTGTCAGTACACACACCCAGCTTAATAACCAGGCTACAGACTACATTATAGACTGTCAGTACACTCACCATACTTAATAACCATTACTACAGTCTACATTATAGACTGTCAGTACACTCACCATACTTAATAACCAGGCTACAGTCTACATTATAGACTGTCAGTACACTCACCATACTTAATAACCAGGCTACAGTCTACATTATAGACTGTCAGTACACTCACCATACTTAATAACCAGGCTACAGTCTACATTATAGACTGTCAGTACACTCACCATACTTAATAACCAGGCTACAGTCTACATTATAGACTGTCAGTACACTCACCATACTTAATAACCAGGCTACAGTCTACATTATAGACTGTCAGTACACTCACTCAGCTTAATAACCATTACTACAGTCTACATTATAGACTGTCAGTACACTCACCATACTAAATAACCATTGCTACAGTCTACATTATAGACTGTCAGTACACACACCCAGCTTAATAACCAGGCTACAGACTACATTATAGACTGTCAGTACACTCACCATACTTAATAACCATTACTACAGTCTACATTATAGACTGTCAGTACACTCACCATACTTAATAACCAGGCTACAGTCTACATTATAGACTGTCAGTACACTCACCATACTTAATAACCAGGCTACAGTCTACATTATAGACTGTCAGTACACTCACCATACTTAATAACCAGGCTACAGTCTACATTATAGACTGTCAGTACACTCACCATACTTAATAACCAGGCTACAGTCTACATTATAGACTGTCAGTACACACACCATACTTAATAACCAGGCTACAGTCTACATTATAGACTGTCAGTACACTCACCAAACTTAATAACCATTACTACAGTCTACATTATAGACTGTCAGTACACTCACCATACTTAATAACCAGGCTACAGTCTACATTATAGACTGTCAGTACACACACCATACTTAATAACCAGGCTACAGTCTACATTATAGACTGTCAGTACACTCACCAAACTTAATAACCATTACTACAGTCTACATTATAGACTGTCAGTACACTCACCATACTTAATAATCATTACTACAGTCTACATTATAGACTGTCAGTACACTCACCATACTTAATAACCAGGCTACAGTCTACATTATAGACTGTCAGTATACTCACCATACTTAATAACCAGGCTACAGTCTACATTATAGACTGTCAGTACACTCACCAAACTTAATAACCAGGCTACAGTCTACATTATAGACTGTCAGTACACTCACCAAACTTAATAACCATTACTACAGTCTACATTATAGACTGTCAGTACACTCACCATACTTAATAATCATTACTACAGTCTACATTATAGACTGTCAGTGCACTCACTCAGCTTAATAACCATTACTACAGTCTACATTATAGACTGTCAGTACACACACCCAGCTTAATAACCAGGCTACAGACTACATTATAGACTGTCAGTACACTCACCATACTTATTAACCAGGCTACAGTCTACATTATAGACTGTCAGTATACTCACCATACTTAATAACCAGGCTACAGTCTACATTATAGACTGTCAGTACACTCACCATACTTAATAACCAGGCTACAGTCTACATTATAGACTGTCAGTACACTCACCATACTTAATAACCAGGCTACAGTCTACATTATAGACTGTCAGTACACTCACCATACTTAATAACCAGGCTACAGTCTACATTATAGACTGTCAGTACACTCACCAAACTTAATAACCATTACTACAGTCTACATTATAGACTGTCAGTATACTCACCATACTTAATAACCAGGCTACAGTCTACATTATAGACTGTCAGTACACTCACCATACTTAATAACCAGGCTACAGTCTACATTATAGACTGTCAGTATACTCACCATACTTAATAACCAGGCTACAGTCTACATTATAGACTGTCAGTACACTCACCATACTTAATGGTTTGCAAAGAACCTCCGTCTTGGAGAAGTCAATGTCATGTGAGCCCACTGAATTATAACAGTGATCTGCCACGGCAGAGGAGTTCGTTCTACCGTGTTTCAAGTCTGCTTTATGTTCGCGGATGCGGTCCGAGATATGTCGTTTGGTTTCTCCAATGTAGCTACTACCACAGAGGCACTTTAGTTTGTAAACGCCCGGGTACTGTATGTCTGGAACAGCATCTTTTACAGATGGAATCAGATCACGTATTTTATGTACTGTGTTGCATCGGACCTGGATCTTGTGTTTATTCAGGATTTTGGAGATCTTTTTAGTGACCCCTGCAATGTAGGATAAGGTGATGGTTTTGAGTGGATCCACAAGAGGATCCTTCATGACTGGAGTGATGGCTTTGCGGATTGTGTAGTCGGAGTAACCATTAGCCCTGAGAGGCTGAGAGCCTGGTGTACGTGCTAAAGTTGAGGGTAAGAATCCACCCATTTTTTCGCCATATAGCATTGTGATATATAACGACTTATTGTTGGTAGCTTAGCTGATTGGAGAATATATAGAGTTTATTGATAACATTGAGGTAATTTGTATTTTAGTTTTTATTGGTTCACTATATAGTATTCATTATATAGTGTAGTGTATACCCAGTTACTGTGAATAGCTCAGATGTGTAGGCTTTGACTTCAAGATAGCCATTTCTGTGACCAGTCACAAGCTAATCACTCAGCTATTTCAATGCTAAATTCTCCTAGTTATTTCAATGCTTAATTCTCCTGTTTGATTTGTAATAGGTGCCTCTGTGAATGTGTATGCTGACTTTAACATAGCCATTTCTGTGACCAGTCACAAGCTAATCACTCAGCCGTTTCAATGCTAAATTCCAAGCTAATTCCTTTGTCAAGGCGCTTTGTTTCTTCTCACACAGCTTAAAGGTCGCGATCTGAGCTTGGCTTTGTTCGCTCCAGCGCTGTCCTCCAGACAGTCTCGTCCCTTCACCTGATGAAGGCCGCTTGTGTTGTGGCCGAAACGTCGTGAGGATTTTTTGTGTTATTTTATTTTATCAATTTATTATTTTATTCTCATTCTACGTGACTTTACCGAAAGAACCAAAGAAGATATCCTGGATCGTTTTGGTGAACGCTACAACAACAATACTCATTTCTATACAACGTCTGCCTCACGTGATTACTCTGTGTGGTTCATAAGGTGGGGCGTGTGCTGCTTTGATGATGGCAATTCAACCCCCGACCCACCACCCTCCCCAACAACTCGCTCCAACCATTCTACGGTCATGATTTGGGACTGTGATTCCATTTGCAAGTAAACTCACATTTCAACAATGAGGGTTTGAAAGCATTAAGCATTAGCTCTGTCTGCATGTCTGCTCTGTTGTAAAGATGATCCAATATGAACACAATTGTAGTACAACAGCTCACGTTGCTATTAGGGACCTAACAATGTTGAAAACTGGTCAAAATTGATTAAACGGCCCACTCATGGTCCAGAGCAGAACTCAGTACCACCTAAGGTAGCAAAACTTCAGTCGTACCCATTTATTTGGATGGAAAATGAAAGTAAATTACTTGATAGTCTCACTCATTGCATTTGTTTATCACTGGCCACATAGAGAAATTGAAACTGCTCAATGTAGGCCACCTCACGTGGTACCGACAAAGGAGACATCTCATGGGCTATGAAAAAATAAGAATAGGTTGTATCCTTTCTGGCAATAAAACAGATCTTAAGATTCATTGAAGAAGGTTTCTGTTTGGTGTTTGAACATCTAAACACCCGTTTTATTGCCAAAAAAGGATCAAATCTATTCTTATTTTGTCATACTTTGATACCGTCAAAACGGTCTCATTGTGAAGCGTCTCATGGACTATTGGATGGGGAGAAAAAAACCGGCGCGAAAAGTCAGCGCCGACCTCTCCTGTCGTGCCCAGTGACGTCATCACGGGCGAAGTTCACCGCGCGAAGTCAAACGCCGCCTCGTGGGCGCCGCTCGAAACGCAAAATCATCGCTCGGTGAACATTTCCGAGGACAAACAAGCGTATGCAGGGAACCGTGTGAGTTTGTGTTTCTTGTTTCCTCTGCGCAATGTGGGGGAGGGCTTCATCCAGCAGTGGATTGACAAAAGCGCTCTATGCATACTGCACAGGCTACGCTAACGTCACATTTAGGCCCATGGACCGAACAAACGCGGCTCTCTTTCTCCATCCGTCTCCACTCTCTCTCTCTTCCTCTCTCCACTGCTGGCCTGTAGGTTTGGGCCGAGCGAGTTCCTGCCGGGGATTTGGCTCTTCAGGAGCTGATTCCCCCCGTGGCTTTGTCGGCACGAGGCGACTGCGAGGAGTGTCAAGGGCTCCACCGGGCCCCAAGGCGCCGCCCCGGCACCACCGTAGTAGCCAAACCATCGGCGCTCGGCATGGCCTGTATGAAGGTCCTGCTGGACCGCATGTTGCGCACGGGGTACAACATCGTCCAGGAGAACGGACAGAGGAAGATCGGACCACCGCCCAACTGGCAGGGGCCCCCTCCCGCCCGTGGCTACGAGGTGTTTCTGGGGAGGATCCCGCGCGACCTCTACGAGGATGAGCTGGTGCCCGTGCTGGAGACGGTGGGGAAGCTCTACCAGCTCCGCCTCATGATGGAGATTAGCGGAGAGAACCGCGGCTATGCGTTCGCTACCTACGCGACGCTCGCCGAAGCCACGGATGCCGTCAAGAAACTCAACAAATTAGAGATCCGTCCCGGACACCGCATTGGAGTCCACTTTAGCGTGGACAATCGCCGCCTCTTCATTGGGGGTGAGCGGTGCCACGGAGGGCGTGGTGGACGTCAAGATGAGCGTCTGTCGCTGGAACAAAACTCTCAACCGAGGCTACGCGTTCATCGAGTACGGGAGCCCCTTTGTGCTTTTGCGTGAGCCGGATTTCAACACAATTCCCGATCCGTTGTGGTGCCACGGTCTCGGAGCAACTCCGCCAGCGCCTCGACTCTCCCGTGGCCCCCCACACCGAGCACACACCTGCAGCGCGCACACGTAGCGTCCTGGCGGGGGTTTGCCCGTCACGACGGGTTTTCATCCGAAGGGTCTCTGGGATGAAAGTCCCGCAGTTTCCCGGTGCCAGGAGAATGGCCGACCCTCGCAGAGCGAGTCACATTGCGGCGCCCCTGAGTTGGCTTAAAATTGTTTGGGCGCGAAGGTTCGCCGGGTCGGCGGCGACGAGTCGCGCGCGACGCTCCCCGCCTTCTCGAGCCGCTCGCGGCATCCGTGCGATGCCGGCGAGCGCCGCTACAATGCGGTGATAGGCAAAGTTCCCTTTTGTCTTCGTCCCTCCGACTCTCACGGCGTCCACGCGACGCCGTGAGCACGGCCGCGAGGTACGTGACGGGGAGTGCGAGCACTTGCGGACTTGGGTAGCGGTAGGCCTAGGCTCTGCTCGTAGAATATTCCCTCCGGGCGGTGCGGGGTTTGCGCCACGAATAAAAGTTAGCAGAGAGCATCGGTGTGGTGCGTGTGTGATTCCTGTGCGGAGCGGCTCCGTGGGTGGATGCGCGGCGAGAGCGAGGGCGGAGCCACGGCCTGAGCTCACGCGTTGAGATCATCGCCCGTCGGCGTGGACGCGAGTGGGCCACCGCGTGCTGCGCCAGCGTCAGCCGTAGTGGGCGCGCGGCGTGCACGGACGCGCGTTGAGATAATCGCCCGCAGGTGCGAGACCGTTCGGGCCCCGTGTTAACGATGGCTGCGGTGCGCGCGGATGCTCGTGGAGGTAATCGCTCGCCGGTGTAGGCGCTAGCGTGCCGCTGTCCGCTGCGTTAGCGATAGCCGCGGTGCGCGCGGGGGTGCGTGGGTTTACTCCGTGCGGCCGTGAGCCAGCAGCACGAGTCTGTCCCTCGGAGAGGGCGCTAGCGCGGGGGGCCCGATCGCTCGGTCGGCGGGGGCCCGGCGGGAGCCGACCGACGCGGTGGAGGAGGCGGCGGAAGGGGCGGACGTCGCACCCCACCTGCCCAGCGAGGGCGGTGGGGTGGACGTCGGCCCCCACACCGCCATGGCCCTGTACACAACTCAAGGAGCAGGGAAAATGGTAATGTTGCTTGGATTTAATTTTAATATTATTGCAACTGTATAGTTTTGATATGTTTTATTGAAAAACATTCACGTGCATTGGCATGTCCCTCTGTCTCAAACATTAATAATGTATCATCTGCAAATGTCCTTTAGCAATGTAAATGTTAGTTCAACATTGGTATGCAGCTTGAAGAATGACGGAGTCTTATAACTGAAGACACTTCGGATTTTCAATCAAAATTTACAAATAATCCACTCTACCATAAACATGCTACATTCCAGCTAAAGTATAGTAGTATATTACTGTAAAGTAGTATGGTGTATAGCACAGATATTTTGTACAAATCCAGTGAGATGGGAGTGCTGCTTTGATGCATTACGCTTGGATCGGATCTCATGGGTTTAATTCAGGCTAACCCCTAAGGGTACAATTTTATTTTTACAGTTTCAATCGGACCAAGTACCTGGGGAGGTTTATTCCAAGTCAACATGGCTTAAAATCTGCCATGCTGAAATAAAATAGCTGGACGTTATTGCTTCTGACGTGAGTGCAGGACTCGCTATCCATGCCAAGGTGCAGAGGCTCATTTGGGCGACCAAAGGAATTCCGAATGCATGTTACAATCACGTTAATTTCCGATGACTGGATTCATTGGTAGAGTGCTCCAACTTGGGCAGAGATTTCTGGCTGGAAAGTGATGTTGTTAAAACGTTTGTCTCGCAGTTTTAAAGGTTGCAATTTCAAAATACAGTTTGCGCATCAGAGCTCAATACATTGAGTACTACTCTGTGTGAGGTTAACAGTCATCCAATGGAGAGACTGGGCTACGCCATATAAATGTGGAATTTATATCAGTTGACAGGTCAAACGTACTCTTTGTCTTTTTTGGTCACTTTATTATTATAGGCTAGTGGTGTTTGTGTGTTTTAATCACAGAGATGGGGGGGGGGGCATTGCACCTCGCTACACTCATCCACTGCTGATCCAGTCATGACCAAAAGTGATTGCTGATTTTAAAACCGTCGTCTCGGTTGAATTTGTGTCTGTATATATGGATGGCTTCGTGAACGAATCTTTGTGGATAGCCAGTCGGTTTGCAAAGTACCATCGTCTTCGAGAAATCAATTTCATGTGAACCTGTTTTATATGAGCCTTTTCCTCATCAAGACTCTGCACCATAGAGCCCAATGCATATCCGACCAGGAACACATAGCCAGTGAACTCAAGCATGTACACCAAGCTCTTAAGGCTAATGGTTACTCCGACTACACAATCCGCAAAGCTATCACTCCAACCATGAAGAAGGACCCTCTTGAGGAGCCTTTCAAAACCATCACTTTACCCTACATTGCGGGGATCACAAAAAATATCTCCAAAATCTTGAATATACACAAGATCCAGGTCCGTTTCAACACATTACATAAAATCCGTGATCTAGTTCCGTCTGTAAAAGATGTGATTCCGGACATACAGTACCCTGGCGTCTATAAACTAAGTTGCCTTTGTGGTAGTAGTTACATTGGAGAAACCAAACGACATGTCTCGGACCGCATTCGTGAACACGTAGCAGACCTAAAACACGGTAGGACCAACACCTCGGCCGTGGCAGATCACTGTTATAATTCAGTAGGCTCACATGACATTGACTTCTCCAAGACGGAGGTTCTTTGCAAACCATCTGGCTACCATGAGAGATTCGTTCATGAGGCTATCCACATATACAAGCACAGAGACAATTTCAACCGAGAGGAAGGAATTCTGGCTTAGCAATCATTGGAAGGATTTGATAAACCATTTCGGGTCTTAATTGATTGTTCACGCTTACGGTGGCTTTCAGACAGCATACATTAATTTTAGTCCCCCCCCTCTTTTCAAAACATAGATGGACTCGTCCTTCTAAATAAACTGCCAAATCACTCTCCGTGGAGCTAACGTTAATAAATAAATAAATGCGAACCGCCACTTCTTTCAAATGTTTCTTGCCGTTGGTTTTCACACCTGATGATGACTGCTTGTGTTACAGTGGAAACATCGTGAGAATTTTATTGTTTTATATATTTATTTTATTTCATTGTTTCCCTTCAACGTGACTTTACCGAAAGAACCAAGAATATAATTCATTGTTTATTATGTTCGCGTTACATTTTAAACAGAAAATGTTTACGTTTGCGGGACCTCTTTGGCCCAGAATTAAAATGGTGACAGAGAAAGGGACGTGGCGTGAACACCTACACACACTCAGTGTACACACACACTCAGTGTACACACACACAGAGAAAAGGACGTGGCGTGAACACCTTCTGCCTATAAACAAACAGCAGCAGCAGCAGTGGCTGTGAAGGTGTTGATCTGACTGGTGTCAGAACATCAACAACAACAACCACCACCACCAGGGTGATGGGGGGTGGTGGTGAAGGGTGGTGCGGGGGTGGTGGGGGGTGGTGGAGGACTCCCCGGGTCTGCCAAGTGGTGGCCTGTGTCTGCGTGTGTACACACAGAGAGTGTACACATACAGAGTGTAAACACACAGTGTACACACACACAGTGTACACACACAGTGTACACACACAGAGTGTGTACACACAGAGAGTGTACACATACAGAGTGTAAACACACGTCGTGAAAATTGTGTACCGTTCCGGCCTATGAAGGCCGGAACGGTACACGAGGGGGTGGGTGGCCAGCACCACGCCCGACCGTCTTTGTCTCCCTAGTGGCGATATTTACACACCGCACCAGGTACTCAGTGACACAGCGACACACAGTGACACACACAGTGTATACACATAGTGTACACACACACAGTGTACACACAGTGTACACACACACACGGTGTATACACAATAATGTCCACGTTGTTGCTGAGCTCACACACCAAAGGGAGGGAGCAATGGAAAATTAATCTAAATTAACTTAAACTGCAACTCTGTGACGTCACCACTCTGCAGTACCTCATCGGCGTGAAACGCCAGGGGGAGGTGTACCTCGCTAGTGACATCATGTCACCAAGGTATTCACCCCTCCCCCGTCCACTGCGCTCTTGAGCGTGACGTCACCTCCGCTTGGGTCACTGCCGATATCGTTCCAGTAGCAATCCTTATTTGGGCAAAGCTACGCCCAGTGACTGGTGGCTCATTAACATAATGTGTCCGTTAAAGCCATCGCGAGTTTATTGCGACGGGTTCAGTGCCCACGCCCCCATCGCTCGACATATAGGCCGGCCTCATTAACATAATTTATTCATATTCTTATTTTTTTCGGTAAAGTCACGTTGAAGGGAAACAACAAAATAATAAAATATATATAAAACAATAAAAAATTCTCACGACGTTTCGACCATAACTCAAACGGTCGTCTTCAGGTGTGTTGGTTTGCATAAATTTATTTTTAAACGGCGCATTTATTTATTTATAAAAAACGTTAGCGCCACGCGCAACGATTTGGCAGTTTATTTAGGACTAGTCCATCTATATTCTGAAAAGAGGAGGGGGAAGACGACATTTTTTATAATGTATGCTGTCTGAAAGCCACTGTAAGCGTGAACAATCAATTAAGACCTGAAATGGTTTATCAAATCTTTCCAATGATTGCTAAGATAGAATCCATCTTCTCGGTTGAAATTGTCTCTGTGCTTGTATATGTGGATAGCCTCATGAACGAATCTCTCATGGTAGCCAGATGGCTTACAAATAACCTCTGTCTTGGAAAAGTCAATGGCATGTGAGTCTACTGAATTAGAACAATGATCTGCCACGGCCGAGGTGTTGGTCCTACCGTGTTTAAGGTCTGCTTTGTGTTCACGAATGCGGTCCGAGACATGGCGTTTGGTTTCTCCAATGTCACGAAAGCTTTAAATCAAAATATAATTTATTCAGTTACAGAGCCGCTCGTGGGAGGGAAGTGACGTCATACTACTTCCTGCTGTCGCGAGGCAACAGGAAGCTGCCGTGTGCGCGCTTGCACTGAAAGCCGAGGTGAGAAATTCTCATCGTTGTGGTGGTGGTCGTGGTGGTGGTTGTTGTTGTTGTTTACCAAGGTAGAGCCTCTCGCTCTCTCTCGTAGGGATGTCAGTTGAGTAGCAGCGAGCATGGGAATCGATGTCCAGGTTGGAACTTTACAACGCGGGGCCTAGCCATGCGGGGCCTTGCCTCCTGCCCTCGCCTGATTGCGTTTACTTTAATTATCTCGCTTAACTTTAATTTGTCTTCACCCGGCTCGCCACTTTGTAACTTTGTTTTATTGTCAATATTCACGCAGTTTTTATTTTCTTTTGTTAGCAGGCCAAGCCCGCTTGAGCTGCTATACCGCTCTTGTTATCAGAAGCGACCTGCCCACAACAACACAAGGTGAGGCTTTGTCAACGTGTGTGAATGTTTTGACTTAAAACTTTGGTGACTGCAGGAATTAATATTCTTGGTTCTTTCGGTAAAGTCACGTAGATAGAAAATTTAATAAAAATAACAAATTATAATTTAAATAAAAAAATTTAAATAAAGCAAAAAACCCACGACATTTCGATCGCAACACAAGTGGTCTTTATCTTATTGAATTTAATCTGTTATTTGTATTTTCTATCTACGTGACTTTACTGAAAGAACCAACAATACGTGCATCAATGTCTATCGGTCAAAGACGCTAAGCGCGTGCCGCTGTTGACTCTGAATGTGTGGAGGGGAACACCTTCACCACGGGGAGAGAGAGACAGAGACACGGATAGCCTCGGCTATGTTGATTGATCCTCGATTCATTACTTGGTGGAGTGAGGAAGAATTAATGCTGAGCAGATGAAGGTGGCCAGGCATGGTTCTGGTCACACCACCACCTGTTTACTCATGGCAGTGTGTGACAGTGTCAAGTTTGTGTTTGCAGTAAAATCTATTAACTCTATTGCACACGGAGGTTATATCAAAACAATAGGTTATTTTTGTTTTCCTCTGGAAATCTTCATACGAATGGAAACAGGAGGTGAACACAGCACACACATGCAGCTGAAGTCGGATCTGTTCATCCCAGCATTCAAGGACATCTGAGCCTGGATTCACACCTCTAAGTTGCGATTGAACATTAATTTATGCATTTCTGCATAACACAAATAGTATTGTTTTCAACACCCTTTGCTATGTCAGCTGAATTTAGCTTTAATAAATATTCCTTTTGTAGTCAGACAGCCGAAATTGTGTGCTTAGAGTTTTGAGTTAACATTCATCTTGAAGATATGAAGGCTTCCAGGCATATTAATGACATTTTCCCTCTCATTGTGTGCCATAACAGCCCGTGGAGAGAAACCCTTCAGGTGCACTCTGTGTGGGAAGGCATTTGCACGTTCATGAAATCTGATGAATTTGAGAAACTTTTCATTACATCATGAATATATTAATAAGTATTGACGTGTAAGTCACGTGTGCATTCCTCTGTGCCTGACGTGTAGATGGTGTGGATATTCTTTTTTTCTGTCTGCAGCTGACGCTTCCTCTGCAGAATTGGTCTGATGGAGCAAAGGCACTCAGCGCAGCTCGGTACGACAAGTCAACAATGCGACCAGCGTGCATACAGCACGGACCGGACTGGAAATCTGACACGGCACCAGAGAAGTCACACAGGAGAGAAACCCTTCAAATGTACTGTGTGTGGGAAGGCATTTTCATGGTCATCTGCTCTTAAAAAAACACCAGAGAACACACACAGGAGAGAAACCCTTCAGGTGCACGATGTGCAGGATGGCGTTTACACAGTCATGTAATCTTGTAATACACCAGAGAACACACACGGGAGAGAAACCCTTCGAGTACAGTGTGTGGGGGAAGGCATTTTCAGATTCATTTGCTCTTAAAACACACCAGAGAACACACACGGGAGAGAAACCCCTCAAGTGCAGTGTGTGTGGGAAGGCATTTTCAGATTCATCTCATCTTCAAAGACACCAGAGAACACACACGGGAGAGAAACCCTTCAAGTGCAATGTGTGTGGGAAGACTTTTTCAGATTCATCTACTCTTAAAACACACCAGAGAACACACACGGGAGAGAAACCCTTCAAGTGCAGTGTGTGTGGGAGGACATTTTCACATTCATCTACTCTTAAAAAACACCAGAGAACACACACGGGAGAGAAACCCTTCAGGTGCAGTGTGTGTCGGAAGACATTTTCAGGTTCATTTGCTCTTAAAACACACCAGAGAACACACACGGGAGTGAAACCCTTCAAATGCAGTGTGTGTGGGAAGACGTTTTCAGATTCATCTACTCTTATAACACACCAGAGAACACACACGGGAGAGAAACCCTTCAAGTGCAGTGTGTGTGTGAAGGCATTTTCACGATCATCTGCTCTTAAAACACACCAGAGAACACACACGGGAGAGAAACCCTTCAAGTGCAGTGTTTGTGGGAAGACATTTTCACGGTCATCTGCTCTTAAAAAACACCAGAAAACACACACGGGAGAGAAACCCTTCAAGTGCAGTGTGTGTGTGAAGGCATTTTCACGGTCATCTGCTCTTAAAACACACCAGAGAACACACACGGGAGAGAAACCCTTCAAGTGCAGTGTTTGTGGGAAGACATTTTCACGGTCATCTGCTCTTAAAACACACCAGAAAACACACACGGGAGAGAAACCCTTCAAGTGCAGTGTGTGTGGGAAGGCATTTTCACAGTCATCTGGTCTTAAATCACACCAGAAAACACACACGGGAGAGAAACCCTTCAAGTGCACTGTGTGTGGGAAGGCATTTTCACGGTCATCTGCTCTTAAAACACACCAGAGAACACACACGGGAGAGAAACCCTTCAAGTGCAGTGTTTGTGGGAAGACATTTTCACGGTCATCTGCTCTTAAAAAACACCAGAGAACACACACGGGAGAGAAACCCTTCAAGTGCACTGTGTGTGTGAAGGCATTTTCACAGTCATCTTCTCTTAAAACACACCAGAAAACACACACGGGAGAGAAACCCTTCAAGTGCACTGTGTGTGGGAAGGCATTTTCACAGTCATCTGGTCTTAAATCACACCAGAGAACACACATGGGAGAGAAACCCTTCAAGTGCAGTGTGTGTGGGAAGGCATTTTCACAGTCATCAAATCTTAAAAAACACCAGAGTACACACGGGAGAGAAACCCTTCAAGTGCAGTGTGTGCGCAAAGGCATTTGCACATTCATCAAATCTTCTAGTACACCAGAGAACACAGACAGGAGAGAAACCCTTGAGGTACACTCTGTGTGGGATGTTTGCACAGTCATCACATCTTAAAGTACACCAGAGAACACACACGGGAGAGAAACCCTTCAGGTGCACTCTGCGGGAAGGCGTTTGCACATTCATAAAATCTTCAAGTACACCAGAAAACACGGAAGCATCAGAAGATCTGCAAGGAGTGGAATCTGAAATCAGCTTGTGAAAGTCAAAGTGCCACAATAAGCCCATCCCTCACGAAACAAGAACCGGACGAAAATCGCAGCTTGGACACTTTTAAAGGTATCGAGGTGAAATATGAAGAGGTGATGGTGAAGAGGGAAGAAGTGATGGTGAAGAGGGAAGAAGTGAAGGTGAAATGTGAAGATGAAGATTCAACTCCAAAATGGGACCTTCACATCGATGGAGGCAACGTAAAGCAGAAGGAGAATTCTGACTGTGAGGCAGAGCGAGGCAACTCCCAGCAGTTTGTGGAAGTGGAGGTGTAGGTGGACTTCCTCCGAGACAATACAAAGTCAAGTGGAGACCCGGTAGATGTGTAAGCCAGAGACGATGTCGCTACAATAGATGCACCTTTGTCACAAGCCTTTAATGACAATGTGAAGTTGAACACTTTGTGGGCCCGTGGGTTGGCTAGATCTCTAACCAGGAGCAAGAGCCAATAAGCTCCCAAGCATTCACTATGTTATAATAATTGCTTTTACACGGTGCTTGCTTAATCGCCTCAGCAACTCGGAGTTTTGTGTCGTACCTCGCCTGAAACACTCAAAGAGCATCCTCAAGTAGCAGCTGCCCCTGTGTGGCACAAGGTGGTGGCCCTGCACCGGCCTGCATGTGGACAAGAGCCTGTCAGTAGGGGGCGATGATTGATGTGTCATCTCAGTTGTGTGGTTTGTAGGTAATGTTTAGAATTTGCTACATTTTCACTCAGCCGCCAGCATGCAATGGCCTACTCGTTTTGAATGACACAATAGTATGTTTTACATACACGGTGAAGCAGACTGTGCAACTTTTTTAAAAAGCTTCTTGTTAATATGATGTAACGTGATGCAGTATATTTCACTGCAGTAATCCAATTTTGTTAATATGCCTGTCAATAATTTAGAATGTATACTTGTCTGGTTTTGTGCATACTTGTAACATTTGATCTATAAGGGTCAAACATTGATTAAGTGATGTTATGACAAAGTGTGTGTGTGTGTGTGTTTGAAAGTAACCTGTACAGTTTACTCAGGTGAGACCCGTTGTTCTTGTGATACAGGTCAAAGGGTACTTTTGTGTTCCACGAAGCATCTGGAGCAACTCATTGTCTTTGAAATAGGTAGCACGCTCGGATCATTCATCAGTTACAAGGCATACCACTTAAAAGTTACACGTATAGGAGGTACATTCTCTACAACACGAATTGTAGTTTTGTCTTACGTGTTGATGTAGATTTTGTCTAACTAGGACTAGAAATGCACCTTGCTGATTCACGTCTGGATGTTCGTACCTATCGTTTGAAGCAAACCCCACTGCTGTTGTTGAAACGCTGTGCACCAATAATGGTCCAACACGTTGACGGCCTTCAGGCCAGGAAAGTCACAACATTTACGGCACACGAAGGACGCATTCACGCAAGTACCCCATGCTCCGTTTTGAAGTTTTAAAATGAAACATCTTTGAATTGTGTTGTGTTTTGAATTAGATAATTGTATTTCTTCATTAAAAGCTTGTCTCAATTTACATCTGGAAGACTTCATTGAAAAGGACATTTCGTGTGAATTTTCTCTCGTCGTTAAGTAGACGGTCTTGCCGGGGGTTCGGTTCGATGCGGCCCTTTACCTGGTTGGGATTGCGGGATCGAGATAAGGCGACACGGAGCTGGCCGTGCGAGAAGACCGCCGTCTGCAGATCGATTCCAACGTAATCGAACGTCTGTCCCTGCGCCTCCGTCGTCCATGCAGGGGGCGCGTAGGTTTGCAGCGCCCCCTGCATGAAAACAACGGAAAGTGCAGCGCTCATCACAGATAGATAAAGTTGTGCGCTTATATTTAAAATGTTATTCTTTTATAAGGTGATGTTGAAATCGGAAAGTGTTTGATGATTTCAATCAGATTGATTCATTATTATGCAACACATATCTGAGCTTTTGTGGTCCTGTTGAGATCAAGTTGGAAAGAGTCCGTGACTATAACTTCGCTCAATATTGTAAACGTGTTTCTATTATTTAGTTATTGTTGTTTAATACCAACTACTTCAGATAATGGGGTTCAAGATGTACTTGAATGGCACGTTCATTGTTCCGGTGTTTAATGGCTTGGACGTTGTGGCAAACGGCTTCCATCGATGTGGAAGTCAATGGTGGATGATGATTTGACATTTCGGTGTTCATTTGGAGTAGATTGTTTAACTGTTGCATACCGGGTGGTGAAATACTTTGCCGAGTACCTGAACTGTTTGACCAAGTGAATTAATGAAGAGTTCGATACGAGTTTGAGCGTTAATATTCTTGCGGAACAACAAAGGTCTGATATTTTAAAGATTCCTGATCGTACGTTTATTGCGACAATGTTCATAGGGAACACGTGTGGAGGAGAGTTCCGGGTGAAGTCTCCCCTTACCTGGCAACCATGGTGGCTGTCCGCTGATCACTCTCGCTCCGTCACAGCTATGAGCTGTAGGGACGGGACGCTCCACCCTGGCGCTGTTTTAATTCACAGCACAAAGAGCGGAGAGCCTCATCCCTGCAGTTCCCTCCTGTTGTGCCGCAGCATTTACCGCGTAACGAGGCAACGTTTTCATGAGCAGTGCGTTCCACTACACACCCACATGAGCGAACCATGTGCAACAGTGTGCGTACTACACTACTATACACTACACTATACACAACACTATACTAAACTATACACTACACTATACACTACACTACTATACATTACACTATACACTACACTACTATACACTACACTATACACTACGCTACTATACACTACACTATACACTACACTAAACACTACACTAAACACTTATACACTATACAATACACTACTATACACTACACTATACACTTATACACTACAATATACACAACTATACACTACTATACAATACACTACGCTATTATACACTACACTATACACTTATACACTACAATATACACTACAATATACACTACACTATACACTACTATACACTACACTATACACTACTATACAATACACTATTATACACTACACTATACACTTATACACTACAATATACACTACTATACAATACACTATTATACACTACACTATTATACACTACACCAGGGGTCGGGAACCTTTTTGGCTGAGAGAGCCATGAAAGCCACATTTTTTAATAAAATTCCGTGAGAGCCATATACTTTTTTAACACTGAATACAACTAAATGCGTGTATTTTTAACTAAGACCACCAATTTTAGAATATAATAAGTCTCTGAATGTATCCTTTTTAATAACGTTATACCAACAACTAATAATAAATAAAATACTTCTTACCATTCATGCGACTTCTGGTGCTGCATTGTTTTGCTGATGGCTTTGTAGTCTGGTTGTTACGTGGTGAGGTTAAGCTTCATGCAGGCGTTGAGGCTTTCATCCGTTAAACGGGATCGTAGGTTGGTCTTGATGTGTTTTAGATGTGAGAACGACTGCTCACATGAATACGTAGAACCAAACATGGTCAATAAAGCAATACTCACACGCTGCAGTGTGTGGTATGTGACAGGAAGCGCGTTCCATGTTTTGACAATCAGCTGGTCTGCAGGTTGAAGTTTTTTCATTTCTGTCCACTTGTGTTTGCTCGCCAGCTCTGCTTGCTGTTGTTCAAGTCTTTCCAAAGCTTCATTCAGTGACTTGAACTTATTCACCCACATGTCTGAAGCCTTCAGGTCAGCAACTTCCAGCTCAAAATCTCTGATGGAGACACCAGGGATGTAACTCAGGTCGGCTTTGTCCACTGAACACTCGTGTGGATGAGTGATGAACTTGAAAAGACGAGTGTGCTCAGGAAATTATCCAAAGCGTGCTTTGAATGACTGCTGGAGATCAGATGCGAAGCCAGCTAGCTGCTGGAGATCAAAATGTTAAACGGGGTCACTTGCTGTGCACGCATCTTTAAATTCTCTCAGTTTTTCATAGTGCAGTAAACGACCTTTTTCAATATCCACGATGAAGAGTTCCAGCTTGTTTTCAAATGCAAACACTGCTTGTTGAAGGGATAAGACTATTTCCAATGCCTTGCATTTTCACATTGAGCTGGTTCAGATGTCCAGTCATGTCCACAAGATAGTACAACTTCAGGAGCCACTCAGTGTTAGCTAGCTCAGGATGCTCGACATCTTTCATTTCAAGAAAATAAATAAATACAAACCGCCACTTCTCTCAAATGTTTCTTGCCATTGATTTTCACACCTGATGATGACTGCTTGTGTTGCAGTCGAAACGTCGTGAGAATCCTCTACACTTGTTAAATTAGCGCTCGTTTACCATTGATTTACTTATTGTTACCGAGACTATCCTTGCCAAATTACTTGTTTAAGAGATAGCAACTCGCCAGGTGTTTAAGAGGAGAAACCAAAGAGGCAAATTGCTGGGAGATACGGCCACAGGCCGAAGAGTGACGCACCTTGAATGTCGTCATTCAAGGTGCGTCACTCTACGTATGAATGTACTCGTCGTCGCTATTAAATCATTGTTTAGTGTCGAGCAACGGCGGGCACGTCCAAGTTGTTTCCCACTGAAGCAAGTGAGTGGTGGGTGTTGATTGGTTACTCGCGATGAGCACCTGCCCCAAGTCTGTTATGGCTACACGGGGGGGGTTTCTGTCCTTGCCTTTGGTCAGAATCAGAATCTCAATCAATATTCACACTGGAGGAATACGATGAACTATAAAGCTCGTTCTCACAGATGTTCAGTACCCTTGGTTCGCCTCGTAGACCGCGACCGCTTCGGCCCAAGCGGCTGTGGATGAGGACCTCGCAGGCTTCTCAGAATCCGGAGTCAAAAGGGAGGGAACCGGGGGCGGAGGAAAAAAATTGTGAAGCGTGCCGCTAAGCACGCTCCTCACGTACAGCTGCAGAGACGAAGATCCCCCCCCTAGTAGCCTTGGGCCAGAGCTGTGCTGAAGACCAGCACGGCACACCGCGCCTGGCCACCTTTGTCTCCCCTACGCTGATGCCTTCAAGGGGAGGTCTCCACATTGGTAATGTTTTAACACGTTGAATCAGATGCTACAATCGTTTTGAGTCTGAGTGGATGTAGAGGAGGCCCATGACCTTTTAAAAAAAGAACTCAACAACTGGAATATAAATTCGCGCTATTCCTCTAGCGACGCAACAGCCCTGCCTACTCCCCACACGGGAATCTACACACACACAGCGACACTCGCTCCACTCGCCATGTCTATGTCTTTCTGTGCAATCTTCTCGTATGAGGTCATTCTTCAGGAATCTTGAGCGTCGCAAGAACGCGGCTATTTGGCTGACGGCACGGCACGTCACGTGCTCCGTGGCGCACGAATCAGAGAGGAGCCCAGCACACGAACCACTAGCACGCGCCTCGCGCACCCTTCTGAACAGACTGTTGGTAGAAGGTGCGCACACACACCCCAACAAATACACTTCATACATGACACGCATGAATACGAATGTAAATACACGTTCTGCCGTCCAAATATTGAATTCAGATACCAAGTTGCAAATTCATCAGAATATTTATTTATACCAATCAATCGCTCACAAAACCACCTACCCACCCTCTCAAGTTCTCACACACACAATAACTCATTCACCAAGCCGTGCTGGCCTGCACAGGTGCTCGCTAACAGCACCTGCCCCAACAGTCTGTTAAGGTGCTCGGGGCAGGTGCTCGCTAACAGCACCTGCCCCAACAGTCTGTTAAGGTGCTCGGGGCAGGTGCTCGCTAACAGCACCTGCCCCAACAGTCTGTTAAGGTTGTCGGGGGCAGGTGCTCGCTAACAGCACCTACCCCAACAGTCTGTTAAGGTGCTCGGGGCAGGTGCTGCGGGATATTTGTCTTTGCGTGAGTGTGTAAATGTGGGAAGCGGTAGTGTCGTGATGAACACACTTCGCCACGAAGTCGGCCAACCAGTTGGATTTCCCGCTCACGGCAAAGACCGGTGACGATTGTCTGAATCGGTAATGGCCTCGCCTATGTCGATCACTGTTACATTGTTTTTTGTAGCTTTGTTTTGGTGATTTTGAAAACGTTTGTTGTAGTACAGAGTTAGCCTGATAACTTTAATCTAAATTGTCTTATGGTTATTGTTTGACTTGCATCCCACTGGGATTTATGCACGCAGCGTTGAAATACGGTTGTTTTTTTCTGGAAGACTCTGCTGGTTTTTTCCTGGATTTTTCTGTTTGCGCGTAGTCACTTTAAGATGTTTCTTGTTCACGTTTTTGTTTTGTTGCGGTTGCACCCGAGTCAAGAGCCGCACGGCTCACAGGGCTCTACACATGAAACTTAAATTAAACTGAAGACGACGTCTCGCCAGCATGCATCTATCCTCCACGCGTGGTTTCTGTCACGCGACTTCCACGATTTCGCCTGAGAGTCTCCCGCCGCGTGCCCCCATAGGTCTTCTCCATCGGTCGCTCAACTCGCGTGGACCATTCATCCGCGTGGTCCACGTGGTCAAAGAAGAAGTTGGTACCAGCCGAGGCAGCACAACGCCAGTAACACAGACTTATGTTAATGGTCGATAAGAGTGAAGTACAGTACGTCATAACCCACTCTTTTCAAATGCTTGCCACATAATTCGTCGCTATTGGTCACATAAAGAACTTGGAATTGCTAATGCTGTGCCACCTCAGGTTCTAAGGCAAAGTGAAATGTCTGCTCTGGGCCGGTCAAGGACACCATTTCTGGGATGAAACGATCACATTCACGACACGTGATGAAGCATTTAAGCAATATGCACTGCTGTAACCTTAGCAGGTACCCACCACAGTCAGTATGCACTGTTGTAGTGAAAGCAGGTACCACCACAGTATGCCCTGATGTAATTATAGCAGGTACCACTAGTTAGTATACCTGCTGTAATTATAGCAGGTACCACTAGTCAGTATACCTGCTGTAATCATAGCAGGTACCACTAGTCAGTATACCTGCTGTAATTATAGCAGGTACCACTAGTCAGTATGCCTGCTGTTATCATAGCAGGTACCACCACAGTCAGTATGCCTGCTGTAATCATAGCAGGTACCACCACAGTATGCACTGATGTAATTATAGCAGGTACCACTAGTCAGTATGCCTGCTGTTATCATAGCAGTACCACCACAGTCAGTATACCTGCTGTATTCATAGCAGGTACCATTACGTTCAGTATGTACTGCTGTAGTGAAAGCAGGTATCACCACAGTATGTACTGCTGTAATCATATCAGGTACCACCACAGTCAGTATGCCTGCTGTAATCATAGCAGGTACCACCACAGTCAGTATGCACTGCTGTTATCATAGCATAAAAAAATATAACGATACTATCATAGAATGTTAACTAAACGAGCATACATTTTTAACTAATTTAGGATAAACATTAAACTTAATGAGTATGGATAAATATTCTGCATTAGCATTCATATTAAAATTAATTAGCATACCAAAATTAGCATAGGACAACCGTTGACCAATCGCTGCGCACCATCGCTGGAGACGCGTCCAGGTTTTCCTCTCGACCAATCGGATTGCTGGCCCTCCCCCCCCTCCCCACTTTGGCACGCGGCGACCAATCAGATCGCGGGAGGACGCAACCATTTTTAATGCCCTACACGCTGACCACCGCGCGCCCATGTGCGTGTGAGTGTTTAGTTTAGTTTTAATTATTTTAATCATTAAAGTTCGCGAGTGTCAAGGTAAGCTACGTTGACTTTTTTTAAAAGCGTTTTCTCAAGACAACCGTTGTTGCTGCTGCGGCTGTTGTTGTGAAAGGCCCGGTACACCCTGAGGCCTTGCCTAGACTAGGACAGCCTTGATGTCACGTGGGTCCACACTCTTTGCGTCTTTCGGTAAAGTCACGGAGGTAGAAAATAAAATAATATTTATTATTTAATTTAATTACATTTTATTTTAAAATTTTAATTCAATTAAAATGTATTTTATACCTACGTATTTTTTTTATAAATGAATATTTTTTTATAATTTAAATACATTTTATTTTATACCTACGTTAAATTTAATTTTAAATTTTAATTAAGTTAATTGAAACTTATTTTATACCTACGTATTTTTTTTATAAATGAATATTTTTTATAATCTAAATTAAATTAATTTTATGTTATACCTACGTTAAATTTACTTTAATTTTGTAATAAATAAAATTTTATTTAAATTTATTTTATTTCATACCTACGTAAAATTAAATTCTAATTTTTAATAAATTAAATATATTTTATTTAAATTAAATTTATTTTATTTAATACCTACGTTTAATTTAATTTTTAAAATATATTACATTACTTTATTTAAATTAATTTTATTTTATACCTACGTTAAATAAAAATTTTAATAAATGAAATTTATTTTATTTACATTTTTTGTAATAATTTAAATTTATTTTATTTAATTTGAATTTATTTTATACCTAAGTTAAATGAAATGAAATGTTTTAATAAATAAAATTTATTTTAATTAAATTTATTTTATTTCATACCTACACATGTGCAGTCATTTTAACTGCTCTGACTGCTACAAGCTAAGTGCGGCCTGGAAGCGTATTATTAAGTAATACATTTTACAATTACAATTCCTTATAGAGGAACCCCATACTAATGAACTGACTACGTATCTATATAATTAAAAGACCGCACGCAGATATCGCAAAAGCGGACCCCGTTGTCAATGATATAATTCGATGTACGTACAGCAGTTGCTGTATGTACATCATTAAAATTACACCGATTGTAATACGTCACCAAAGACGACACAATTTTAATTTGACCCCCGGGTCTGATCGCGTTAATTGTGCAGGTGGCGGGGATCGAGAGGTTACTTGCACGTGTGTGCAGCTTGTTGAATATTGACGTGCGATGACTTGTGGAGAAGAAGAATGATGATAATGATGGCGATGCAAGTCTTGAAGTCTGACGTTGTTCTCCGAGTCGTGTAGCCTACCGCGTGCCACTTTGGGGATTGCGTAATGTCATTTTAGTTTCCTCTGTGGAACTTTTTATTTTGTTGATCCTAACGCTGTAACTAACGTAGGGCGGGCTTGGGAGCGGCGTTGACGATGTGTTTTGGCGTTACACCAACCAGCACCTTTGCATTCAGAAGTTGGAGGTGCTTTGATTGTTACAGCGAGAGGTGGAATCGTCACCGCCATCGTCATGGGTTTAAGTGGGCACGGAGCCCGTCAAGGGAATGGGTAGGTAGAGGAATGGGGTTGGAGAGTATACACAACTTGCATTTCTAGTCATTTCAACAATTTATGGGCATGCGCATCATTAACAGTGTCCTGATGAGCAAAACAAAATCGCAATTTAATCGTGAATCTATTGTCATAAATGAGGCCGAAATATGAATAGTCATGCTCAAAACCGCATTCCTATTGTTACTAAAAATAATTGTACCCCCATTCATGATGACAATTCCAATATGGTCATTATGATGCTCAGAATTACACTTATATTCTCAGAATCATGAACATTTATTTAAACAGCAGTGTGCTCAAAATGCAAATTTACCAATTGCAACATGTACACAATCAATTCCAAGAGTCTTATCAAAGTAAGTCCTATGTATCGTGGTGTTTTCATGCTTATCCATTATTGCGCGCCCCCCAAAAAAAATATACAAAAGTGTATTTGTATAATGTTTGCACGGTGTACAGTCTGGAAATTACCCACATGGCAAATTTCAAGCTTGGTGTGTGTCGGGAAGTACGCTAAACATTTTGAAAAGACACACATTCACAACTTTGCCTTTGATGTATGTGGAGATTGGTAATAAATTGTTAATTTAACTACTTTCACGTTGACGGATTGGAAATAGGAATAGCACTGGCTCACCACGGGGCTTATCGCATGGTATCTGGGCACTTTATTTGAAACGTTAACCCCACAGTTTGTGAGTACAATTCCTCGCAAGTTGCGTCCACAGAGACAGACAATGAGGTTTCTAGGTAAGAGTAAGAAATGAATCTACGTGTCCAGGAGAGACGAGAGCCAAGAGGTCACCTCGGGAGACGGGGCGGCGCGTCAACCTTGGTCACGTGACTGAAGGAGTGTGGGCGTGCCGTGCGTACGTGTGTGTACTGTGTGTGTGTACCGTGAGTGTGTGTGTACTGTGCGTGTGTGTGTATACTGTGCATGTGTGTGTACTGTGCGTGTGTCTGTGTGTGTACCGTGTGTGTGTACTGTGCGTGTGTACTGTGCGTGTGTGTGTACCGTGTGTGTGTACCGTGCGTGTGTGTACCGTGCGTGTGTGTGTGTACTGTGTGTGTGTACTGTGCGTGCGTGTGTACTGTGTGTGTGTACTGTGCGTGTGTGTGTATTGTGTGTGTGTGTACCGTGTGTATGTACACTGTGTGTGTGTGTGTGTACCGTGTGTGTGTGTAACGTGTGTGGCGGTAGTCTAGCGGTTAGTGCGCTGCTCTACAAACATGACGACCCGAGTTTGATTCCCGCTCACAGCCAACACCCAGTGACGATTCTTTAGGATATGTTCTTCAAACGAACAGTTGTTTGGGTTGCGTTGTGTTCATTAAAGTTACTTGCAATTCAAATACAGGTGTGTTGTTGGTGGTTGTGATGCCAGACGATAACATTGTGAGGAGCAATGCCTGAAACCTTACCCTTGGGGTTCCTCTAGAAATGGCAAAAAGTCACTGAGAGTGGCCACGTGGAGGAGAGGCTGCTACTCTGTACAGAGCTGGACCGGTACCGCCTGGATCTCTGTGGCATTCAGGAGATCCAGTGGACCGGCTCTGACTCCAATCATCATGAGGGGTGCAGAGTCCTCCACTCGGGGCAGGAGACTGCCAAACAACAAGGAGTGGCTCTTATTCTGAAAAAAAGAATGAAGGCGGCGTGGGAAGGTGGCGGCGAGGTGTGGGAAGCTGTAAGCCCCAGGCTACTTTGGGCTCGCCTCCCCATCAACAGGAGGCAGAAAATGGTGGTGGTGGTGGCTGCTTACGCCCCCACCGAAGACGAACATCAGTGGAGGGATGCAGGCAAGCCCGTGGATTCAGATTCCTTCTATAACCTGTCACAGGTGTTAGCTAAAAGTGGCCCCTTGGGATAGAGTCATCATGTTGGGTGACTTCAATGCCCGAGTTGGTGATGATGCTGGCACCTGGTCTGGAGCGATTGGAAGGCATGGGCCAGATCAACTCAATAACAACGGTAGGAGGCTGTTAGACTTCTGTGCAGCCTGTGAGCTTGTCATTGCCAACACGCTGTTCTGGCATCTGTGCATCCGGACAACATCATGGATTCACGCCGGGTCCAAGCAAGAACATCCGCTGGACTATATAGCAGTGGACCAGCGAATGCAGGCCCATGTCCTTGACACCAGAACCTACAGTGCTGCTGACCTCACTGACCGTTAGCTTTTCATATGTAAGATCTGTGGGCTGGGTAAATCTGTGAGCAGGAGCGAGAGATAATTAAGCTCCCAAGCATTCACTACGTTATAAACAACATATTTTCACTCATAAGTCGCTTGCCTAATTGCCTCAGCACCTCGGTGTTTCGTATCGAATCTCATCTCAAACAATCGAAGGCCGCCCCCTAGTGGCAGCTGCCCCTGTGTGGCACAAGGTGGCCCTCCACCGGCCTGCACGTAGCATGAGTCTGTCGGTAGAGGGCGATCATTGACGCGTCATCTACATTGTGGAGTTTCCGGATAATGTCTGGAATTAACCACAATTTTGACCGTGACACCAACATGCAATGTGCGTTGTGAGTGACACAATACTCTGTTTGACATCCGCCGTGAAGCAGAACAGCGCATATTGTGGTGAATGTTACTGGGGTAGCCATGTGTGCCTGTCGGATTTGAACTTTGAACCTCTGCAACAAATAGAGAAGACGCTACCATATTCCTGGTTCTTTCGGTAAAGTCACGTAGATAGAAAACAAAATAAAAGATTTAAAAAATTAAAAAAAATTAATACAAATAACAAATAAAAATAAATTTTAAAAAATAAGTTGATGATAAGATGCCATGGGTCGACTGACTCAGATGACTGGCCAATGCACCGCCTTTGCCCCCCACTACACACACAGTGTGTGTACGTACACACACTGTACACAGAATAATGTCCACGTTGTTGCTGAGTTCACGCACCCAAGGGAGGGGGCAATGAAAAATGAAGCTAAATCAACTTAAACTCCATCCCCGCTCTGTGACGTCACCACTCAGCATGACCTCATCGGCATGAAGTGCCAGCGGGAGGTGTGCCTCGCTAGTGACGTCATGTCACCAAGGTATTCACACTCCCCCAACCTGCTTCCGCGTGACGTCGCGAGTAACAGGAGGCTGCCGATCCGCGCTTGCACTGAAATCCGAGGTGAGAAATTCTCATGCTGGTGGTAGTGGTGGTTGTTGTTTACCAAGGTTGAGCCTCTCTCTCGTAGGGATGTCAGTTGAGTAGCAGTGAGCATGGGAATCGATGTCCAGGTTGGAACTGTTGTATATATAGGTGTTATGAAAATTGATGAAAATAATGAAAATTAAATGAAATTTGAAATTTGCATAATTTATCCGAAATTATGTTAATTTGTGTAATTATGCGCATAAATTATGCTGATTCGAGAGATAGTCTTATTAATTTATGCGAGTGGGCGTGGTTATGATAATGCAGGTCATGATAATTAGGTCGAGCCTCGGTGACGAGGATTGTGTTATGAATTTGAACAACGCGATTAATCGTATGCAGTTCTGTAGGTGTTGTGAGCACGAATGAGAGAGAGTCGATTCGACTCTGCTCTTTAATTCCGTATAAGGATACGATTACTCTCGATTGAACATTATGAATTATGTGTGTTATGGATTATGTGTGGTGATAGTGTGCTTATGATAGGTCCCCAGGATTCAGATCTCATACGCAGAACAATATTCAGAATTTCAGGAAGAATCACACACAAACCTTCTGCTTTAATCAATTTTATTTTCTAGCTAACTTTAGTTTTGGATAATATGAAAACTCAATCTCGGGATTTTGGAATTTCAACACAGCGTTAACATGATACCATCACGATTGCGTTGTTTCACCTCGATAGCGGCACCTGTGGTTAATTCCCGACGCGTAACGCAATCAATCGGTTGTTGAGAGAGAGAGAGATTAAACATGCATAACTATTCTATCAAACCTTAACTCTATTATATGCGAATTCGTATACTTGAATTATTACACAAGACGGCACTCGGTCTTTGATTCGTATCCAATCCTTAACACATTCTGATATGCGAAATTATTATGCTTGAAATCGTCAGCACAGTACCACGGCGATGTTCGTTCATTGATTCATCAATGATTATGCAATTAAAGCGTTCGACTGAAATAATTCTGATTGCCTCATCAACGTAACTCAATGGGTAGCGATGTTTTTCGTTATCAGCTAATAGTTGACGCAGTTATCATGAGTCTTGTATGCTTAATGGGAGCGTTGTTGATTTCTTGCGTTGAGCAAACGCCTAGGTTGATTTCCTCGTCAAAAAAATGTTTGTTTGTTGTGTAGCGGTGGGGGAGTGAGGAGGGGGGAGAGTGTGGGGGGCATACGAACGACTGCTAGTTTCTGTCCACCGCTGGCTGGATGAGTCAGCACGACGCTCGCCGTCGTCGCGCCGATGGGTGTTGAGTGCGGGGCCGCTGCCCTCTCAGCGCTGGTGACGCGAAGTTGCGCGCTGTGGCACGCTGGTGGCACGCTGTTCGCGCACTGGTGCTGATGCTGGTGCTGATGGCACGCTGGTGGCGCGCGCTCCCTCTCCTTGAAGATGCGCGAACGCGCCCGTGCTGGTTCGCTGATAGCAGTTTCTCTCCACTGCTGGATGAGCTGCTGCACGCTCTTGCTTGGCGTTGCTGGCCGCGCTCTTTCTCCTTGAAGATGCGCGAACGCGCCCGTGCTGATTCGCTGACAGCAGTTTCCTCCACTGCTGGATGAGCTGCGCCGGTGCGCGCTCTTTCCGCTGCTGTAGTATCTGACGCTGCGCTCGCGGGCGACAGGTCAAGTTTTCTTCTGCTGAGTGAGCCGAGTCGCACGTGCTCTCTTTGTTGAGGGTGTTGGCGGCTCTCTGACAGCAGGTTTCCTCCACTGCTGTATGACTCAAGTCGCACGCAGTTGGTCGCTGGTTTGCTGAAGTTGTTGGCGGCTGTCCAAGCTTTTCCGCTGCTGGTTGAGCCACGTTGCACGCTCTTTCCCTGTGGAGATGCTCGAGCGCTTTCAGCGCTGATTCGCTGATAGCAGTTTTTCTCCACTGCTGTATGACTCAATTTCGTTGATACATGGCGACTCATGCGATCCTCGCTACTCAGCAAGGCTCGGAGCCAGCCGCTCCATGCGACTGCTCGTCCTGTGGACGTCTTGACTCGCTGATCTGTCTTGACTCTTGACTGTTGACTGACTTTTGAAAATGCGGCTGACCGTTATATTCAAAGACAATTCTCTCCGCGCTGTGGAAAAGGTGGGGGGGGGGCGTGGTCTGTTTGTGTGTGAGTTCGTGTGTGTACAGATGGCTCCTGCGATAACGATCTGTGTGCCCTGGCGTGAAATTCCTCTCTCGCGCTCTGCAGGAGAGACAAAGGTGGTCAGGAGCACCTATCTATTTATACTTTCGACTTTATACTTCTCAAATACCATTTCGTCCCATGTTCGCCAAGACTCGTGTTTGTAACTACGTCCTCCCGACACCCCTCTCGGGTTACCGAGGTTCGCATTGTTATGATGGAATTATTAAAAAGAAAAATAATTTTCAGTTTAAGAGGTTTGTTTCTTGATTGTTGGAATCCATATCCCTTGGTTCTGTAAAGTTCTATAATGGAATATCGTTTAAGGTTAGCACGTTATTATTAATGTTATATTGCAATTTCTTTAAAACTTTGTTTGCCTGGTTGCCGTGTGTGGGGTGGGGTGTGTCTCCTCATCAAACCCGGCTGGCTTTTCCAGATGGCCCCTTGTGATAAGGTGTAATTCTTGCTTCTCCGCACTGCGAGAGAGATAAAGGTGGTCGGGGTTGCTTGGGATATTGTTTAAACTATGATCTAATATAGGTTTAATACAATGTATATTCATCATAAAAGGTTTTTGGGTTAGATCGCGTTATTTATAAATGTGTCGTAACCCTCCACCACCCGACACGGCCAATCAGCAAAAAAGTGTCACGTTGACAAAAGACAAATAGTTCACTACTTTAGCCCACCGGTGTGTTGAAGAGTGAATCCACAACATTTAGAGTTTGAGTACGACGTTTCGCTGGTAATTACATCCAGCATCATCGGGAAATTCGCCAGAATGGTAAAGCCCTCGCTTGCTCCCGGTCTTAAATAGAGGAGCAGCAGGCTGACGTCATCATTTAACTCATTTCAAGTGCAGTGATTTGAGGCAGAGAGGGGGTATTGTAATTATATAATCGATTGGTAATCAGTCAATGGTTATGATTAGTAATGAGTTGTAGATTAGTAATTAGTTGTAATGTGTGTTATTGTGATTATATGCTACGTTAGTAATCCGTTAATTAGTACGTGTTTTCCCAATAAGGAATTGTAATATGTATTATTTAATAATACGCTTCCAAGCCGCACTAAGCCTGTAGCTGTCAGAGCGATTAAAGTTATTTCTATTCCTCTCAATTTCAATGGATTTTCTAATTAGTCTTTGCCAGTAATAATTAGTTTTACACAACACTTCAACGTTATCAAAATCAATTGAGTGTCCTTGTTGACAAGCATGTTCTGCCACTGCCGACAGTTGTGTTTGAGATAATTTAATATTTCTTTGATGTTCTTTTAGTCTTATGCTGATGTTACGTCCCGTCTGTCTAATACAGCATCTGCCACATAAACAATTAATCCGATATACACCTTCTGTTGATAATTTAGGTAATGCGTCTTTAGTGCA
The DNA here is from genome assembly GCF_048934315.1 of Petromyzon marinus. NCBI lineage: Eukaryota > Metazoa > Chordata > Hyperoartia > Petromyzontiformes > Petromyzontidae > Petromyzon > Petromyzon marinus. The sequence goes on from NW_027422728.1 coordinate 2,580,876, forward strand.
AGATACTAGTTTATTTATTTTGTGTACTGTACCAAATCTTACTGTAATGTTTTGCTTTTGCAAAACACGGGCTAATTTGTGAGTTACTCCTGAGATATATGGAATTTTTATTGTTTTTACAATCTGATCGCTTTCAGCAGTATTGCTTTGCGATCGTGATTTGGCATTCAGTGCACTGTTAATTTGAGCATTATTGTAGCCATTCTGTCGTAGTGCGTCTTTAACGTGTTTGATCTCTCTCACTAGACTTTCACCATCTGACACTGTTTTAGCCCGATGTATGAGCATCTTGATAAGAGAGGATTTCTGAGCTGGATGATGCGAATCTGCATTCAGATAGGCATCAGTGTGCGTTTGCTTTCTGTAAACGCTGTGTTATTTTACCGTTTAGGCCATGTCCAAGCAAAATATCTAGGAACGGGAGTGTGTTATTCACCTCTATTTCCATGGTGAACTGGATGGCCGGGTTTTGTGCACTGAGATGATTTATAAAATCATTAAGTGTATCTTTACCATGTGGCCAGACAACCAAAGTGTCATCCACATATCTAAACCAAAAAGATGGTTTTAATGTGCTCGAGGCAAGTGCTCTTATTTCAAAGTTTTCCACGTACAAATTTGCTATAGCAGGGGATAAAGGAGAGCCCATTGCTGCTCCTTCCTTTTGTTTAAAGAAATCCCCTCTACATAAGAAGTGTTATTTAAACAATGGTCAGCAAGTTTCGGAATATATTTTGGTAAACCGGTATTCTTTACTAGTGTATCAAGTAATTTAAGCGATTCATCCACTGGAACCTTAGTGAATAGAGAAATCACATCAAAACTTACCAAAATATCATCAGGAGTAAGTTTAATATCTTTAATCACATTCACAAGATGTTCTGAATTTTTTATGAATGAAGATGTCCTACCGATGTAGGGCTGTATTTGTTTGGTTATATATTTTGCTAATTGATATGTGGCAGAGCCAATTGTACTGACTATGGGTCGTAATGGGATGCCGATTTTATGAATCTTTGGTAGCCCATAGAGTCTAGGTGGTTTTGAGGCCTTTGGCTTAATTTGGTATTGCTCATTTTTAGGGATTAATGAATTTGCAATTATTGCAGTGGTCTTACGTTCTAAACTATTAGTTGGATCTCGTTTAATTTTAATGTAGGTACTTTCCTCTCGTAAATTTCTAATTTTATTATCATAATCGGCTCGTGACATCACTACAGTAGTGCGGCCTTTATCAGCTGCTAGGATTTGGATATCCTTGTTTACACGCAGCTCTCTTAAGGCTTTTGCCTCGTTAGAGCTAATATTTACTTTTGGAACTTTGCTATTCTCAATTATTTTAGCAACCTCATGTCTAGTCATCTCTGCCTCATTATGTGGAAGGAGTCGAACTGCTGATTCTACCTCAGCAATTATCTCATCCACTGGAATTGTGCGTGGGGTAACGGCAAAGTTAAGGCCTTTAGAAAGGATAGAGACCATGTCACCGGTTAATAGTGTTAGTCAAGTTCAGTACGGTTTTGTTTTTAAATGTTTTTTTTGGTTTTCAGTAGGGATTTGTTTATTATGTAGTCTAGAAAATTTATGAATTTGGTTAGTTTTTGTTAGTTTAAACACATTATCAGCCGATTGTTGTGTTATGTTATCGATTATATTCCAATAATGCATAGATACACTATTGCTTATATCTAAGTGTAACTGCTTTAGCGATTCCGAAATGTAAGATAATTCACTCCTATTGTGCTGTATTCTCTCTATTAATAATAATTCGATAGCTTTGTGTAGTATTTGGTTAGCTTTAGAAGACTTTATGTGATGTGTTATTTTAACTGCGTTTGGTATTACCTTTGAATCTCTGCACCTTTTGAGGAACGCCAGTGAAGATATCAATTTCATCCGCTTAATGCGGAGCTTCTCCAATTTTCTGGTTTTAAGAAAAGTATCCTCCCCATAGAGGTTAGTCAGTTTAACACGTAGGCTTTCGCGACCAATATTATTCATAATAAAGGTTTTTGGGTTAGATCGCGTTTATTTATAATTCAGAACATCTTGTGAATGTGATTAGAGATATTAAACTTACTCCTGATGATATTCTGGTAAGTTTTGATGTGATTTCTCAATTCACTAAGGTTCCAGTGTACGAATCGCTTAAATTACTGGATACACTAGTAAAGAATACCGGTTTACCAAAAGATATTCCGAAACTTGCTGGCCATTGTTTAAATAACACTTATTTCTTATGGAGAGGGGATTTCTTTTAAACAAAAGGAAGGAGCAGCAATCGGTTCTCCTTTATCCCCTGCTATAGCAAAATTGTACATGGAAAACTTTGAAATAAGAGCACTTGCCTCGAGCACATTAAAACCATCCTTTTGGTTTAGATATGTGGATGACACTTTGGTTGTCTGGCCACATGGTAAAGATACACTTAATGATTTTCTAAATCATCTCAATGCACAAAACCCGGCCATCCAGTTCACCATGGAAATGGAGGTGAATAATACACTCCCATTCCTAGATATTTTGCTTGGACATGGCCTAAACGGTAAAATAACACACAGCGTTTACAGAAAGCAAACGCACACTGATGCCTATCTGAATGCAGATTCGCATCATCCAGCTCAGAAATCCTCTCTTATCAAGACGCTCATACATCGGGCTAAAACAGTGTCAGATGGTGAGAGTCTAGTGAGAAAGATTAAACACGTTAAAGACGCACTACGACAGAATGGCTACAATAATGCTCAAATTAACAGAGCATTGAATGCCAAATCACGATCGCAAAGCAATACTGCTGAAAGTGACCAGATTGTTAAAACAATAAAAATTCCATATATCTCAGGAGTAACTGACAAATTAGCCCGTGTTTTGCAAAAGCAAAACATTACAGTAATATTTGGTACAGTACACAAAATTCAAAAACTAGTATCTTGCACTAAAGACGCATTACCTAAATTATCAACAGAACGTTTATATCGGATTAATTGTTTATGTGGCACCTGCTACATTGGACAGACGGGACGTAACATCAGCATAAGACTAAAAGAACATCAGAGAAATATTAAATTATGTCAAACACAACTGTCGGCAGTGGCAGAACATGCTTGTCAACAAGGACACTCAATTGATTTTGACAATGTTGCAGTGGTGTGTAAAACCAATTATTACTGGCAAAGACTAATTAGAGAATCCATTGAAATTGAGAGGAACAAGAATAACTTTAATCACTCTGACAGCTACAGGCTTAGTCCGGCCTGGAAGCGTATTATTAAATAATACACATTACATTTTGATTTAAAGAATTACTAATCTACAACTCATTACTAATCATAACCAATGACTGATTACTAATCGATTATATAATTACAATACCCCCCCTCCGCCTCTATTCACTGCACCTGATATGAGTTAAGTTATGACGTCACCCTGCTGCTCTATATAAAACCGGGAGCAAGCGAGGGCTTTACCATTCTGGCGAATTGCCCGATGATGCTGGATGTATTTACCAGCGAAACGTCGTACTCAAACTGTAAATATGGATTCACTCTTCAACACACCGGTGTCTAAAGTAGTGAACTATTTGTCTTTTTGTCAACGTGACACTTTTTTTAGCTGATTGGCCGTGTCGGGTAGTGGAGGGTTACGACACATTTATAAATAAACGTGATCTAACCCAAAAACCTTTATTATGGATCTTAATTTAAATAAATTATGTTAATGAGCCCGGCCCATACGTGGAGGGATGGGGCGTGGGTGCTGAAACCCGTCGCAATAAACTCGCGACGGCCTTCACGAATACATTATGTTAATGAGCCGCCAGTCACCGGGCGTAGCTTTACCCAAATAAGGATTGTACTTGAACAGATAACGGAAGTTGACCCAGGCAGAGGTGACGTCACGCTCAAGGGCGCGGTAGACGGTGGGGTGAATACCTTGGTGACATGACGTCACTAGCGAGGGACACCTCCCCCTGGCGTTTCACGCCGATGAGGTGATGCTGAGTAGTGACTGCACAGAGCGGGGTTGGAGTTGAAGTTGATTTAGATTCATTTTCCATTGCTCCCTCCCTTGAACTCAGCAACAACAACGTGGACATTGCATCCCACTGGGATTTTTAGCACAGCGTTGGTGTACGGTGCTTTTTTCAGGAACATTTTGCTGTTTTTTTCATGGATTTTCTGTTTGCAGAGTCACACAAAGTAGTCACTTTAAGATGAGTTTCTTGTTTGTGTTTGTTGTGGTTGCACTTGATTCAAGAGCCGAATGGCTCACAGGGGTATACCAAAATATATTAACTGAAATTATTGTGTACACTCTGTGTGTGTACACTGTGTGTGCACACTGTGTGTGTACACATACATACTGTGTGTGTGTACAGTGTGTGTGTACACTGTGTGTGTGCACTGTGTGTGTGTACACTGTGTGTGCACTGTGTGTGTGTGTACACTGTGTGTGTGCACTGTGTGTGTGTGTACACTGTGTGTGTGCACTGTGTGGGCACTGTGTGTGTGTGTACAGTGTGTGTGTGTGTACACTGTGTGTGTGTACACTGTGGGGGGCACAGTCATCTCAGTCGACCAATGGGCATCTTTTCATCAATTTATTTTCCAATTTTCTTGTTTTTGTTATTTTCTATCTACGTGACTTTACCGAAAGAAGCAAGACTATAAATGTTAACGAGCTGCACCACGCTGTGTGGGAGCTGCCTGGCCTGTCGCTCCGCACAAAGCTGCGTGGAGCCTCTGCGTGGAAGTTCTGCGCCGGTGAGAAACTCTCTCAGGCTGACCCCCACCCCCACGCCTCCACGCAGATTGAGGCGAGCCGAGTGGTGGCGCATTCTATTTTGACTCAAAACGTTCGCGACTGCAGGAATTAATGTTCTGGGTTCTTTCCGTCAAGTCACGTAAATTCATATTCTTAGCTCTTTCCGTCAAGTCACGTTGAAGGGAAACAATAAAATATATGTAAAACAATAAAAATTCTCACGACGTTTCGACCATAACACAAACTGATGACCGTTTGTGTTACGGTCGAAACGTCGTGAGAATTTGTATTGTTTTATATATATTATTATTTTATTGTTTCCCTTCAACGTGACTTTTACCGAAAGAGCTAAGAATATGAATTACTGCAGTCACGAAAGCTTTAAATCAAAATTTAAAGAGTCACGTCAATTAAAATGTTTCATTAAAGAAAAAAAGAAAATGACGATTTAAATAATAAAAATAAACGCATTTTTTCTTTATTTTTGTTTTCTATCTACGTGACTTTACCAAAAGAACCAAGAATGTGGTAGCACATTCTCTATTTGTTGCAGAGGTTCAAGGTTAAAATCCGACAGGCATATCTGGCTACCCCAGTAACATTCACAATATGCGCAGTCTGCTAAACGGCAGATGTAAAACATAACGTTGTGTCATTCACAACGCACAGGTCATTGCATCATTGGAAACCTCATTTGCCGGTGACAAAATATGATCATTGGTTTTACCCTTTTATCTGGCAACAAAACTGATACCTTTTTTACAAGGAGTCATGTTTACATTGACCACAATACCTGCGGTCAGAACGCAAACAAAAGACAACAACTCTGATAATGTATTGGCACTGTCCTTGAAATTGATTGGTCCACACCCGAGACAACTTTCTTTTTGGCGTCTTCTGGTCCAACACCAACGTGAGACGAGGCTCTAAAGAAAGTTGTCTCGGGTGTGGACCAATCAATTTCAAGGACAGTGCCACATACATTATCAGAGTTGTTGTTTTGTGTTTGCGTTCCGACCGCAGGTATTGTGGTCAATGTGAACATGACTCCTTGTAAAAAAGGTGTCAGTTTTGTTGCCGAATAAAAGGGTAAAAAAACAATTATCAAGTCCCACCTTGTTGTTATTGTTGTTGTGGGCAGGTCGCTTCTGATAACAAGAGCGGTATAGCAGCTCAAGCGGGCTTGGCCTGGTGAAAAAAATAAAAACTGCGTGAATATTTACAATAAAAAAAGTTACAAAGTGGCGAGCCGGGTGAAGACAAATTAAACTTAAGCGAGATAATTAAAGTGAATGCAATCAGGCGAGGGCAGGAGGCAAGGCCCCACGTGGCTAGGCCCCGCGTTGTAAAGTTCCAACCTGGACATCGATTCCCATGCTCGCTGCTACTCAACTGACATCCCTACAAGGGAGAGAACGAGGCTCTACCTTGGTAAACAACAACCACAACCACCACCACAACAACCACAATCGCAATGAGAAGTTCTCACCTCGGATTTCAGTGCAGTGTTACCTCGTGACGTCACGCGGCAGCAGGTGACATGACGTCGATTCCGGGGAACGATACACGCTCCTCCCACAATGAGCAGCTCCGTAACTAAATAGAGAATAAATCATGTTAATGTGCCTCGTCCCATGTGTCGTGGGCAATGAACTCGTCGGCTTTAACGAATAAATTATGTTAATCAGTTGCTATCACTGGGCGTAGCTTTGCCCAAATAAGGATTGGCACTGGAACGCAATCGGCAGTGACACAAGCGGAGGTGACGTCACGCTCAAGAGCGCGGTGTAATACCTTGGTGACATGACGTCACTAGCGAGGTACACCTCCCCCTGGCGTTTCACGCCGATGAGGTAATGCTGAGAGGTGACGTCACAGAGCGGGATTGGAGTTTAAGTTGATTTAGATTCATTTTCATTGCTCCCTCCCTTGGGTGCGTGGGCTCAGCTACAACAACAACGTGGACATTATTTTGTATACACTGTGTGTGTACACTGTGTGTGTGCACTGTGTGTGTGTACACTGTGTGTGTGTACACAGTGTGTGTACACTGTGTGTGTGTGTGTACACTGTGTGTACACTGTGTGTGCACAGTGTGTACACTGTGTGTGTGTACACTGTGTGTGTACACAATGTGTGTACATAATGTGTGTGTACACAATGTGTGTGTGCACTGTGTGTGTGTGTACACAATGCGTGTGTGTGTACACTGTGTGTGTACACTCTGTGTGTGTACACTGTGTGTGTTTACACTGTGTGTGTTTACTCTGTGTGTGTTTACACTGTGTGTACACTGTGTGTGTGTACACTGTGTCTGTGTACACTGTGTGTGTGTACAGTGTGTTTGTGTACACTGTGTGTATGTACACTGTGTCTGTGTACACTGTGTGTGTTTACACTGTGTGTGTGTACGGGAGCGGTAGTGTACCGGTTAGCGCTACGCTGCGCTATGCACCTGGCGACCCGGGTTCGATTCCCGCTCACGGCCAACACCAGTGACGATTATCTGAACCGGTCCCAGGCCTCCCCTAGGTCAACTCAGCCTCAAATGAGTACCTGGTGCGGTGTGTAAAAATTGCCACTAGGGAGACAAAGGCGGTCGGGCGTGGTGCTGGCCACCCACCCCCTCGTGTACCGTTCCGGCCTTCATAGGTGCTCGCTAACAGCACTTGCCCCTACAGTCTGTTAAGGCTATATGGGGGATCTTTGTTTTTTTTGTTTTGTGTGTGTACACTGTGTGTGTGTACACTGTGTGTATGTGTGTACACTGTGTGTGTGTACACTGTGTGTGTACACTCTGTGTGTGTGTACACTGTGTGTGTTTACACTGTGTGTGTGTACAATGTGTGTGTGTACACTGTGTGTGTTTACACTGTGTCTGTGTGTACACACACAGACACAACCTCTACCGTCAGCAGTGGATGGGTGTAGCGAGGTGCAATGCCCCCCCCCCATCTCTGTGATTAAAACACAAACACCACTAGCCTATAATAATAAAGTGACCAAAAAGGACAAAGAGTACGTTTGACCTGTCAACTGATATAAATTCCACATTTATATGGCATGGCCCAGTCTCTCCATTGGATGACTCCTGTTAACCTCACACAGAATAGTACTCAATTTATTGAGCTCTGATGCCCAAACTGTATCTTGAAATTGCAACCTTTAAAACTGCGAGACAAACGTTTTAACTACATCACTTTCCAGCCAGATATCTCTGCCCAAGTTGGAGCACTCTACCAATGAATCCAGTCATCTGAAATTAACGTTATTGTAACATGCATTCGGAATTCCTTTGGTCGCCCAAATGAGCCTCCGCACCTTGGCATGGATAGCGAGTCCTGCACTCACGTCAGAAGCAATAACGTCCAGCTATTTTATTTCAGCATGGCAGATTTTAAGCCATGTTGACTTGGAATAAACCTCCCCAGGTACTTGGTCCGATTGAAACTGTAAAAATAAAATTGTACCCTTAGGGGTTAGCCTGAATTGAACCCATGAGATCGGATCCAAGCGTAATGCATCAAAGCAGCACTCCCATCTCACTGGGTTTGTACAAAATATCTGTGCTATACACCATACTACTTTACAGTAATATACTACTATACTTTAGCTGGAATGTAGCATGTTTATGGTAGAGTGGATTATTTGTAAATTTTGATTGAAATTCCAAAGTGTCTTCAGTTATAAGACTCCATCATTCTTCAAGCTGCATACCAATGTTGAACAAACATTTGCATTGCTAAAGGACATTTGCAGATGATACATTATTAATGTTTGAGACAGAGGGACATGCCAATGCACGTGAATGTTTTTCAATAAAACATATCAAAACTATACAGTTGCAATGATATTAAAATTAAATCCAAGCAACATTACCATTTTCCCTGCTCCTTGAGTTTGTGCTCAATACTTTAACGTGTACAGGGCCATGGCGGTGTGGGGGCCGACGTCCACCCCACCGCCCTCGCTGGGCAGGTGGAGCGCGACGTCCGCCCTTTCCGCCGCCCCCTCCACCGCGTCGGTCGGCTCCCGCCGGGCCCCCGCCGACCGAGCGATCGGGCCCCCCGCGCTAGCGCCCTCTCCGAGGGACAGACTCGTGCTGCTGGCTCACGGCCGCACGAAGTAAACCCACGCACCCCCGCGCGCACCGCGGCTATCGCTAACGCAGCGGACAGCGGCACGCTAGCGCCTGCACCGGCGAGCGATAACCTCCACGAGCATCCGCGGGCACCGCAGCCGTCGTTAACATGGGGCCCGAACGGTCTCGCACCCGCGGGCGATTATCTCAATGCGCGTCCGTGCACGCCGCGCGCCCACTACTGCTGACGCTGACGCAGCACGCCGCGGCCCACTCGCGTCCACGCCGACGGGCGATGATCTCAACGCGCGAGCTCCGGCCGCGGCTCCGCCCTCGCTCTCGCCGCGCATCCGCCCACGGAGCCGCTCCGCACGGGAATCACACGCGCACCACACCGATGCTCTCTGCTAACTTTTATTCGTGGCGCAAACCCCGCACCGCCCGGAGGGAATATTCTACGAGCCGACCCTAGGCCTACCGCTACCCAAGTCCGCAAATGCTCGCACGCCCCATCACGTACCTCGCGGCCGTGCTCACGGCGTCGCGCGGACGCCGTGAGAGTCGGAGGGACGAAGACGAAAGGGAACTTTGCCTATCGCCGCCTCGTAGCGGCGCTCGCCGGTGTCGCACGGATGCCGCGAGCGGCTCGAGAAGGCGGGGAGCGTCGCGTGCGACTCGTCGCCGCCGACCCGGCGAAACTTCGCGCGCCCAAACAATTTGAAGCCAACTCAGGAGCGCCGCAATGTGACTCGCTCTGCGAGGGTCGGCCATTCTCCTGGCGCCGGGAAACCGCGGGACTTTCATCCCAGAGACCCTTCGGATGAAAACCCGTCGTGCCGGGCAATCCCCCGCCAGGACACTACGTGCGCGCGCTGCAGGTGCGTGCTCGGTGTGGGGGGGCACGGGGGAGTCGAGGCGATGGCAGAGTTGCTCCGAGACCGTGGCACCACAGCGGATCGGGAATTGCGTTGAAATCCGGCTCACGCAAAAGCACAAAAGGGGCGACCCAACGGGGCCCGAAATCAAGTCGATTCGCCGAGTCGACAAATGTGCATATTGCCCCGGAGATGGCAACTGACAGTCGAGTACGGAAAATCGTGATGTGAACAGATTCTGTTTATGTGCGACACAACTTCACGCACATGGTCCCACGGGGAAAGACGGTGGCATAAGTAAATACAAAAACGAACCAGTAAACCATTGGTGATTGATCAAAGCTATGAAGGCGATGATCCAGGAAAATTATATTATGATGCTGTGGTAAAAGGTAATAAGTTACTCTAAAGTGCATGGCCATGGAAACGTTGGTAATGATTAGGAAAAAGTCTGAAATATGTTGACGTGTAAATCAGCAAATCAAATTAAATCCACAGAGGAGGGAGAGAAGGATCCCAAGCATGCGACACTCAGAACCAAAAGTGGCAGAGACTCGGCCCAGAGAGTGGAGAGAGAGAGAGAGGAATAGACTTTTCAGGACTTTATTTCCACTAAAAAAGTAACAAAAAAACATTACAGCAAAAAAACACCAAAATTGAAAATCAATAAAACATCAAACTCTTAACAGCGGTATGTGCATGAAATACAAATGGCACCGGGATAGAGGCTGTGGAAACGAGGCGGTGCACAGACATCTCCATGTGCAGCAAAGTTGTTCAAGGGTTTTTCAATTTTATAAAGAATCAAATGTTTTGACATCAGAATGCGATGTGAACAATATATATTTTTCTCCCCTACATTTTCAAAACGAAATGGCGTTGACATGTCAAACACCTGAATTCGTTTTTTCAAGGATTCTGTTGTCGTAGCTACGTATGCAGTCTGCAAGTTTTTTATGTGGGCACGTGCAAATATTGTCTGGGTACATGAAAATATTCCTTTGAAAATGTGTCCTATATTTGTAAGTTAATAGAAGTAGAATTGAAACATTAGCACAATGTAGATTTGTATATTGTAGGGTAGAAATATATTTATCATAGCGATGATCTAACATTGGTTTAATACAATTTATATTTTTACTTAGAATACTTTAGCCATGCAATAGACTAAATATAATGCTTGTGTTTTAAAAGAAAAAAATATATTTACTAGGATTAAAGTTGAGCGAAAGATTTTATAAAATCTGAGGCTTGGAGAATTGCATGCTGGGAATTAAATTGAGACAGAAAGGTGTTAATGCATGGCTTGCAGAGCAGTCGCACGTTACAGAGATCATTGACAAAACAGAATGCGATGTGAACAATATATATTTTTCTCCGCTACATTTTCAAAACGAAATGGCGTCGACATGTCAAACACCTGAATTAGTTTTTTCTTCAAGGATTCTGTTGTCGTAGCTACGTATGCAGTCTGCAAGTTTTTTATGCGGCCACATGCAAATATTGTCTGGGTACATGAAAATATTTCTTTGAAAATGTGTCCTAGACACTATATTTGTAAGTTAATAAAAGTAGAATTGAAACATTAGCACAATGTAGATTTGTATATTGTAGGGTAGAAATATATTTATCATAGCGATGATCTAACATTGGTTTAATACAATTTATATTTTTACTTAGAATACTTTAGCCATGCAATAGACTAAATATAATGCTTGTGTTTTAAAAGAAAAAAATATATTTACTAGGATTAAAGTTGAGCGAAAGATTTTATAAAATCTGAGGCTTGGAGAATTGCATGCTGGGAATTAAATTGAGACAGAAAGGCGTTAATGCATGGCTTGCAGAGCAGTCGCACGTTACAGAGATCATTGACAAAACAGAATGCGATGTGAACAATATATATTTTTCTCCGCTACATTTTCAAAACGAAATGGCGTCGACATGTCAAACACCTGAATTAGTTTTTTCTTCAAGGATTCTGTTGTCGTAGCTACGTATGCAGTCTGCAAGTTTTTTTATGCGGCCACATGCAAATATTGTCTGGGTACATGAAAATATTTGTTTGAAAATGTGTCCTAGACACTATATTTGTAAGTTAATAAAAGTAGAATTGAAACATTAGCACAATGTAGATTTGTATATTGTAGGGTAGAAATATATTTATCATAGCGATGATCTAACATTGGTTTAATACAATTGATATTTTTACTTAGAATACTTTAGCCATGCAATAGACTAAATATAATGCTTGTGTTTTAAAAGAAAAAAATATATTTACTAGGATTAAAGTTGCGCGAAAGATTTTATAAAATCTGAGGCTTGGAGAATTGCATGCTGGGAATTAAATTGAGACAGAAAGGGGTTAATGCATGGCTTGCAGAGCAGGTGCAGGTTACAGAGATTATTGACAAAACAGAATGCGATGTGAACAATATATATTTTTCTCCCCTACATTTTCAAAACGAAATGGCGTCGACATGTCAAACACCTGAATTCGTTTTTTCTTCAAGGATTCTGTTGTCGGTTTTCATTAAAGTGCAATGACAGGATGACACCTGCTGACAACACAGGGTGACACCTGCTGACATCACAGGGTGACACCTGATGACATGACAGGGTGACACCTGCTGACATGACAGGGTGACACCTGCTGACATGACAGGGTGACACCTGCAGACATCACAGGGTGACACCTGCTGACATGACAGGGTGACACCTGCTGACATGACAGGGTGACACCTGCTGACATCACAGGGTAACACCTGCTGACATCACAGGGTGACACCTGCTGACATCACAGGGTGACACCTGCTGACAGGGTAACACCTGCTGACATCACAGGGTGACACCTGCTGACATCACAGGGTGACACCTGCTGACATGACAGGGTAACACCTGCTGACATCACAGGGTGACACCTGCTGACATCACAGGGTGACACCTGCTGACATGACAGGGTGACACCTGCTGACATGACAGGGTGACACCTGCTGACATCACAGGGTGACACCTGCTGACATCACAGGGTGACACCTGCTGACATGACAGGGTGACACCTGCTGACATGACAGGGTGACACCTGCTGACATCACAGGGTAACACCTGCTGACATGACATGGGGTAACACCTGCTGACATCACAGGGTGACACCTGCTGACATCACAGGGTGACACCTGCTGACATGACAGGGTGACACCTGCTGACATGACAGGGTGACACCTGCTGACATGACATGGGGTAACACCTGCTGACATCACAGGGTGACACCTGCTGACATCACAGGGTGACACCTGCTGACATCACAGGGTGACACCTGCTGACATCACAGGGTGACACCTGCTGACATCACAGGGTGACACCTGCTGACATCACAGGGTGACACCTGCTGACATGACAAGGGGTAACACCTGCTGACATCACAGGGTGACACCTGCTGACATCACAGGGTGACACCTGCTGACATCACAGGGTGACACCTGCTGACATCACAGGGTGACACCTGCTTGCATGACAGGGTGACACCTGCTGACATCACAGGGTGACACCTGCTGACATCACAGGGTGACACCTGCTGACATCACAGGGTGACACCTGCTGACATCACAGGGTGACACCTGCTGACATGACAGGGTGACACCTGCTGACATGACAGGGTGACACCTGCTGGCCTGGCAAGGGCTTAACAGGTACAGCCACAGAGGTAACAACCAATCAGGGAAGGAGGCGCATTTGGGGCAAAGGCAACAGGTGGGGCTAGCCGAGTTACTCCGGTAACCTGCTCAAAAGGTTCCACGAGAGGGCGTGGCCGGAGGCGGGGCCTAGCCACGCCTCTGGCCACGCCCTCTCGTGTAACCTGCTCCAAGGTTTCACGAGAGGGCGTGGCCGGAGGCGGGGCCTAGCCACGCCTCTGGCCACGCCCAGTCCACCTTGATGGTCCGGCCCCATAGCTGCAAGTTGATTCGAAGGAGCTTCCGCCGGGCCATGGCGGCCGCATGATGGCTCCGGTACTCGATGAACGCGTAGCCTCGGTTGAGGGTTTTGTCCCGGTAACAGACGCTCATCGTGACGTCCACCACGCCCTCCGTGGCACCGCTCATCGCCATCATCACCTCCGCTCGCTTCTTGTCCTTTGGCAGCGCCCCAATGAAGAGGTGGCGATTGTCCACGCTGAAGTGGACTCCAATGCGGCGTCCGGGACGGATCTCGAATTTGTTGAGTTTCTTGACGGCATCCGTGGCTTGGGCGAGCGTCGCATAGGTAGCGAACGCATAGCCGCGGGTCTCTCCGCTATAATCCATCATGAGGCGGAGCTGGTAGAGCTTCCCCACCATCTCCAGCACGGGCACCAGCTCATCCTCGTAGAGGTCGCGCGGGATCCCCCCCAGAAACACCTCGCAGCCATGGGCGGGAGGGGGCCCCTGCCAGTCGGGCGGCGGTCCGAACTTCCTCTGTCTGCTCTCCTGGACGATGCTGTACCCCGTGCGCAACATGAGGTCCAGCAGGACCTTCATGCAGGCCATGCCGAGCACCGATGGTTTGGCTACTACGGTGGTGCTGGGGCAGCGCCTTGGGGCCCGGTGGAGCCCTTGACACTCCGCGCGGTCGCCTCGTGCCGACAAAGCCACGGGGGGAATCAGCTCCTGAAAAGCCAAATCCCCGGCAGGAACTCGCTCGGCCCAAACCTACAGGCCAGCAGTGAAGAGAGGAAGAGAGAGAGAGTGGAGACGGATGGAGAAAGAGAGACGCGTTTGTTCTGTCCATGGGCCTAAATGTGTCGTTAGCGTAGCCTGTGCAGTATGCATACAGCGCTTTTGTCAATCCACTGCTCGATGAAGCCCTCCCCCACATTGCGCAGAGGAAACAAGAAACACAAACTCACACGGTTCCCGGCATGCGTTTGTTTGTCCTCGGAAATGTTCACCGAGCGATGAGTTTGCGTTTCGAGCGGCGTTTGACTTCGCGCGGTGAACTTCGCCCGTGATGACATCACTGGGCACGACAGGAGAGGTCGGCACTGACTTTTAGCGCCGTTTTTTTTCTCCCCATCCAATAGTCCATGAGACGCTTCAAAATGAGACCGTTTTGCCGGTATCAAAGTATGACAAAATAAGAATAGATTTGATCCTTTTTTGGCAATAAACCGGGTGTTTAGATGTTCAAACACCAAACAGAAACCTTCTTCAATGAATCTTAAGATCTGTTTTATTGCCAGAAAGGATACAACCTATTCATATTTTTTCATAGCCCATGAGATGTCTCCTTTGTCGGTACCACGTGAGGTGGCCTAAATTGAGCAGTTTCAATTTCTCTACGTGGCCAGTGATAAACAAATGCAATAAGTGAGACTATCAAGTAATTTACTTTCATTTTCCATCCAAATAAATGGGTACGACTTAAGTTTTGCTACCTTAGGTGGTACCGAGTTCTGCTCTGGACCATGAGTGGGCCGTTTAATCAATTTTGGCCAGTTTTCAACATTGTTAGGTCCCTAACAGCAACAGAGCTGTTGTACTACAATTGTGTTCATATTGGATCATCTTTACAACAGAGCAGACATGCAGACAGAGCTAATGCTTAATGCTTTCAAACCCTCATTGTTGAAATGTGAGTTTACTTGCAAATGGAAGCACAGTCCCAAATCATGACCGCAGAATGGTTGGAGCGAGTTGTTGGGGAGGGTGGTGGGTCTGGGGTTGAATTGCCATCATCAAAGCAGCACACGCCCCCCACCTTATGAACCACACAGAGTAATCACGCGAGCCAGACGTTGTATAGAAATGATTATTGTTGTTAGTGTAGCGTTCACCAAAACGATCCAGCATATGTTTTATTTGGTCACGCCATTCATATTCAGATATTCATTTTGCTTGTGTTTCAGAGTGGGCCGATTCATCTTTGATCTCATGAAGATGCCAAATCGCAAATAGGTTTTGATCAAGTTGCTAAAAGGATACAATTTTTAAATGGATATTTTAAATCAATGGAGTGCATGTTTTACAATTCACGCAGCTCAATAACGAAATAAATTATATCGCATGGTTTTAATTAAGTAAAATATTTTATATATATGAATTTATAAATGTGTCATGAATTATGGTGATGAATTTTGATTTGACCATCTCTTAAATAACCGCAGTTATAATTAGAGCTGGGATATCATCATATTTCTCAAGTCGTCGATCACTCAACCAAATATATCGGTTTCATTACTCGACAAATTGGAAAATAATTAGTTTTTTTTTAAAATGTGTCCGCATATGTGCCACTGGATGGGAGGTTATGGGCGCGGCATAATCAGTTGTATCATGCTGGGCGTGGCTTGTAGGGGGTTTCCTACCTTCGGGAAGCGTGACGCTGAAACGGTCGCTGTTTTTTAATCCACCCGAGTTACTGACCACGCGTTCCTCTGGTTAAGGAACCTTCACGCAAACTGCGGTCATCCTCGCAGTGCCTTTTGGCTCAGCCACCGAACAAAGACGGTCACGGTGTCGCACGCTGTCAGGTGTGTTTCTGCAGCCGCCTGGAATACTTTTTATTACTATATTAGGAAGCCACTGGAGCTATGCACATTCACATCTAGATTTAAAACTCATTTCTTTAGAACTGCTTTTTGTGTTCTAAGCTCTTTCGGTAAAGTCATGTTGAAGGGCAACAATAAAATAATAAAATATATAAAACACAATAAAAATTCTCACGACGTTTCGACCATAACACAAACGGTCATCATGATTTTTATTGTTTTATATATATTTTATTACTTTATTGTTTCCCTTCAACGTGACTTTACCGAAAGAGCTAAGAATATGAATTTCTGCAGTCACGAAAGCTTTAAATCAAAATGTAACTGCTTTGTGTTTAGTCTTTCGTCCTTCCCCCACATCTCTGATTGGCACGGTTAACTACCGTACAGCGTGAAAGAAGTTCAACAACATACATGCACACAAAAGTTATAAGTCAATTCACATAATCGACTAATCATATCAGCTCCTAGCTATATTGCACTCTTTGTAGGTGAGTAGGTCGGTAGCTGCACTACTGTTGTGACATTGCCTACACGATTAACTCTGCGGTGGCGAATAGCGTGAATGGTGTGTGTGTGTGATAATTATACATGACGACAGTGGTGTAGCTTGTACAGAATAAGTTAACACGATTTTTAATTTAGAGAGCATCTACATGCAACCGAATCTCACGACGCTATACCACAACAGACGCGTGCACCTAACCGGTAACAACGAGGCGTGATATTTGTCTGGTATTTTAAGAGAGAGACGGCCATAGGCAGAGAAGAGGAGGAAATGTATTTAGCTTGGACGTGGACAGATGGTTGAGGGAAGTAAGTTCCAGATCTTGGAGGCAGCAAGAGGAGAAGGCGAAGCAAAAGACGAACCGAGGGTTGACCTCTACACAAGGAGAAGGTCAACTCGCCGCTTCGATCAGAAAGCTTCGGCTCCTGCAGCGCAGAGCGCACGGAGGCGGTGCCTGGTGTAAGAGGGGAGATGAGGCTTGCACGTTGGAACCGGCGACAGTTCAATCTACATTCAGAGACGTTCAATTTGTGTACAGGATACATCACGTGAGAGCCCGGAGTGCAGCGGAGGGGGGCGAGGCTGATTCATTCGGCCTCAGAGGAACGCCGTGACCCTCAACCGGTCCGTCATCAGTCTCAGCCGTGGTCTATCCGCTGCGGGGTGAAGGGCACCCCCCTTGTTAGTTGCTCTCGGTACTGCAAGGGCCACGTTACACTTCACTCCTGCGTCATGAAGCGATCCCGTAGCTCCGTCTCTACACGGGTTGGGCCAGACGTGGGCAAAGGACGGCCCGTTGGGCTTTTTAATCCGGCCTGCCGAACTTGTCCAAATATTATTATTGATGTTGTTGTTAAATTAAATTTTACCTTGCTCCTGTAATGCCCCCGTTTCCCAGATTAGACGGCGCACTTTGACCGGGAGTGCGGTAATTGTTCTGGGCGCAGGCCTCAGACGTTTTCGTGATGTTTGATCAGTCACGTTATGACACGTTTTTGAATGGTTCATGTTCGTGCAATTTGTTGAAATTGCCTTGCAAATAAATGCTTTGCTACCTTTTAAAGGCCAAATCCTTTCACGTAATGATTTTTGACACCATCATTTATGTTAGTTCACACAAACGCTCCATCCACCACCATCACCACCAATATCACCACCACCATCACCACCACCAGCATCACCACCACCATGACCACCACCAGCATCACCACCACCAACATCACCACCACCAACAGCACCATCACCACCACCAACATCACCACCACCAACATCACCACCACCACCAACATCACCACCACAAACATCACCAACATCACCACCACCAACAGCACCATCACCACCACCAACATCACCATCACCACCACCAACATCACCACCACCGACATCACCACCACCACCAACATCACCACCAACATCACCACCACCAACATCACCACCACCACCACCACCACTAACATCCCGACCACCACCAACATCCCCACCACCACCAACATCACCACCACCATCACCACCACCAACATCACCACCAACATCCCCACCACCACCAACATCACCACCAACATCACCACCACCAACATCACCACCACCACCAATATCACCACCAACACCACCAACATCACCACCAACATCCCCACCACCACCAACATCACCACCAACATCACCACCACCATCACCACCACCATCACCCCCAACATCCCCACCACCACCAACATCACCACCAACATCACCACCACCAACATCACCACCAACACCAACATCACCACCACCACCACCAACATCACCACCACCATCACCACCACCAACATCACCACCAACATTCCCACCACCACCAACATCACCAACATCACCACCACCACCAACATCACCACCACCAACAGCACCATCACCACCACCAACATCACCACCACCAACATCACCACCACCACTACCAACACCACCACCACCAACATCACCACCAACATCCCCACCACCACCACCATCACCACCACCAACATCACCACCACCAACATCACCACCACCACCACCAACATCACCACCACTAACATCCCCACTACCACCAACATCACCACCACCACCAACATCACCACCACCATCACCACCACCAACATCACCACCACCAACATCACCACCAACATCCCCACCACCACCAACATCACCACCAACATCACCACCACCAACATCACCACCAACATCACCACCACCACCAACATCACCACCACCAACACCACCACCACCAACATCACCACCAACATCCCCACCACCACCAACATCACCACCAACATCACTACCACCATCACCACCACCAACATCACCACCAACATCCCCACCACCACCAACATCACCACCAACATCACCACTACCAACATCACCACCACCAACATCACCACCACCACCAACACCACCACCACCACCAACATCACCACCATCACCACCACCAACATCACCACCAACATCCCCACCACCACCAACATCACCACCACCAACATCACCACCACCAACATCACCACCACCACCAACATCACCACCACCAACAGCACCATCACCACCACCAACATCACCACCACCAACATCACCACCACAAACATCACCATCACCAACATCACCACCACCACCAACAGCACCATCATCACCACCAACATCACCATCAACACCACCAACATTACCACCACCACCAACATCACCACCACTAACATCCTCACCACCACCAACATCACCACCACCAACATCACCACCACCACCAACAGCACCATCACCACCACCAACATCACCATCACCACCACCAACATCACCACCACCACCAACATCACCACCACTAACATCCCCACCACCACCAACATCACCACCAACATCCCCACCACCACCAACATCACCACCAACATCACCACCACCAACATCACCACCAACATCACCACCACCACCAATATCACCACCACCACCACCAACACGACCACCAACAACATCACCAACATCCCCACCACCACCAACATCACCCCCAACATCCCCACCACCACCAACATCACAACCACCAACATCACCACCAACACCAACATCACCACCACCACCAACATCACCACCACCATCACCACCACCAACATCCCCACCACCACCAACATCACCAACATCACCACCACCACCAACATCACCACCACCAACAGCACCATCACCACCACCAACATCACCACCACCACCAACATCACCACCACCACCAACACCACCACCACCAACATCACCACCAACATCCCCACCACCACCACCACCACCAACATCACCACCACCAACATCACCACCACTAACATCCCCACCAACATCACCACCACCACCACCAACATCACCATAACCACCACCAACATCACCACCACCAACATCACCACCAACATCCCCACCACCACCAACATCACCACCAACATCACCACCACCAACATCACCACCAACATCACCACCACCACCAACATCACCACCACTAACATCCCCACCACCACCAACATCACCACCACCACCAACATCACCACCAACATCCCCACCACCACCAACATCACCACCACCAACAGCACCATCACCACCACCAACATCACCACCACAAACATCACCAACATCACCACCACCAACAGCACCAACATCACCATCAACACCACCAACATTACCACCAACATCACCACCACTAACATCCTCACCACCACCAACATCACCACCACCAACATCACCACCACCACCAACAGCACCATCACCACCACCAACATCACCATCACCACCACCAACATCACCACCACCACCAACATCACCACCACTAACATCCCCACCACCACCAACATCACCACCAACATCACCACCACCATCACCACCACCAACATCACCACCAACATCACCACCACTAACATCCCCACCACCACCAACATCACCACCACCACCAACATCACCACCAACATCCCCAGCACCACCAACATCACCACCAACAGCACCACCACCAACATCACCACCAACACCAACATCACCACGACCACCAACATCACCACCACCATCACCACCACCAACATCACCACCAACATCCCCACCACCACCAACATCACCAACATCACCACCACCACCAACATCACCACCACCAACAGCACCATCACCACCACCAACATCACCACCACCACCACCAACATCACCACCACCACCACCGACACCACCACCACCAACATCACCACCAACATCCCCACCACCACCAACATCACCACCACCAACATCACCACCACTAACATCCCCACCACCACCAACATCACCACCACCACCAACATCACCACCACCATAACCACCACCAACATCACCACCACCACCAACATCACCACCAACATCCCCACCACCACCAACATCACCACCAACATCACCACCACCAACATCACCACCAACATCACCACCACCACCAACATCACCACCACTAACATCCCCACCACCACCAACATCACCACCACCACCAACATCACCACCAACATCCCCAGCACCACCAACATCACCACCAACATCACCACCACCAACATCACCACCAACATCCCCACCACCACCAACACCACCACCACCAACATCACCACCAACATCCCCACCACCACCAACATCACCACCAACATCACCACCACCATCACCACCACCAACATCACCCCCAACATCCCCACCACCACCAACATCACGACCAACATCACCACCAACACCAACATCACCACCACCAACATCACCATGACCATCACCACCACCAACATCACCACCAACATCCCCACCACCACCAACATCACCAACATCACCACCACCACCAACATCACCACCAACAGCACCATCACCACCACCAACATCACCACCACCACCAACATCACCACCACCACCACCACCAACACCACCAACATCACCACCAACATCCCCACCACCACCACCATCACCACCACCAACATCACCACCAACAACATCACCACCACTAACATCCCCACCACCACCAACATCACCACCACCACCAACATCACCACCACCATCACCACCACCAACATCACCAACATCACCACCAACATCCCCACCACCACCAACATCACCACCAACATCACCACCACCAACATCACCACCAACATCACCACCACCACCAACATCACCGCCACCACCAACACCACCACCAACATCACCACCAACATCACCACCACCAACATCACCACCAACATCACCACCACCATCACCACCACCACCAACATCACCACCACCACCATCACCACCACCAACATCACCACCAACATCCCCACCACCACCAACATCACCACCACCATCACCACCACCACCAACATCACCACCACCAACAGCACCATCACCACCACCAACATCACCACCACAAACATCACTATCACCAACATCACCACCACCACCAACAGCACCATCACCACCACCAACATCACCATCAACACCACCAACATTACCACCACCACCAACATCACCACCACTAACATCCTCACCACCACCAACATCACCACCACCAACATCACCACCACCACCACCAACAGCACCATCACCACCACCAACATCACCACCAACATCCCCACCACCACCAACATCACCACCAACATCACCACCACCAACATCACCACCAACATCACCACCACCACCAACATCACCACCACTAACATCCCCACCACCACCAACATCACCACCACCACCAACATCACCACCAACATCCCCAGCACCACCAACATCACCACCAACATCACCACCACCAACATCACCACCAACATCCCCACCACCACCAACACCACCACCACCAACATCACCACCAACATCCCCACCACCACCAACATCACCACCAACATCACCACCACCATCACCACCACCAACATCACCCCCAACATCCCCACCACCACCAACATCACGACCAACATCACCACCAACACCAACATCACCACCACCAACATCACCATGACCATCACCACCACCAACATCACCACCAACATCCCCACCACCACCAACATCACCAACATCACCACCACCACCAACATCACCACCAACAGCACCATCACCACCACCAACATCACCACCACCACCAACATCACCACCACCACCACCAACACCACCAACATCACCACCAACATCCCCACCACCACCACCATCACCACCACCAACATCACCACCAACAACATCACCACCACTAACATCCCCACCACCACCAACATCACCACCACCACCAACATCACCACCACCATCACCACCACCAACATCACCAACATCACCACCAACATCCCCACCACCACCAACATCACCACCAACATCACCACCACCAACATCACCACCAACATCACCACCACCACCAACATCACCGCCACCACCAACACCACCACCAACATCACCACCAACATCACCACCACCAACATCACCACCAACATCACCACCACCATCACCACCACCACCAACATCACCACCACCACCATCACCACCACCAACATCACCACCAACATCCCCACCACCACCAACATCACCACCACCATCACCACCACCACCAACATCACCACCACCAACAGCACCATCACCACCACCAACATCACCACCACAAACATCACCATCACCAACATCACCACCACCACCAACAGCACCATCACCACCACCAACATCACCATCAACACCACCAACATTACCACCACCACCAACATCACCACCACTAACATCCTCACCACCACCAACATCACCACCACCAACATCACCACCACCACCACCAACAGCACCATCACCACCACCAACATCACCATCACCACCACCAACATCACCACCAACATCACCACCACTAACATCCCCACCACCACCAACATCACCACCACCACCAACATCACCACCAACATCACCACCAACACACCACCACCCCCCCACATCACCACCATACACCACCACACACCACCACCAACACACCACCAACATCCCCCATCCCCCCACCACCAACATCACCAACACATCACCACCACCATCACCACCACCAACATCACCCCCAACATCCCCCCACCCAACATCACAACCACCAACATCACCACCAACACCAACATCACCACCACCAACATCACCACCACCATCACCAACATCACCACCAACATCCCCACCACCACCAACATCACCACCACCAACAGCACCATCACCACCACCAACATCACCACCACCAACATCACCACCACCACCAACAACACCACCACCAACATCACCACCAACATCCCCACCACCACCACCATCACCACCACCAACATCACCACCACCAACATCACCACCACTAACATCCCCACCACCACCAACATCACCACCAACATCACCACCACCATAACCACCACCAACATCACCACCACCAACATCACCACCAACATCCCCACCACCACCAACATCACCACCAACATCACCACCAGCAACATCACCACCAACATCACCACCACCAACATCACCACCACTAACATCCCCACCACCACCAACATCACCAGCACCACCAACATCACCACCAACATCCCCACCACCACCAACATCACCACCAACATCACCACCACCAACATCACCACCAACATCACCACCACCAATATCACCACCAACACCACCACCACCAACATCACCACCAACATCCCCACCACCACCAACATCACCACCAACATCACCACCACCACCACCAACATCACCACCACTAACATCCCCACCACCACCAACATCACCACCACCACCAACATCACCACCAACATCCCCAGCACCACCAACATCACCACCAACATCACCACCACCAACATCACCACCAACATCCCCACCACCACCAACACCACCAACATCACCACCAACATCTCCACCACCACCAACATCACCACCAACATCACCACCACCATCACCACCACCAACATCACCCCCAACATCCCCACCACCACCAACATCACCACCAACATCACCACCAACACCAACATCACCACCACCAACATCACCACCACCATCACCACCACCAACATCACCACCAACATCCCCACCACCACCAACATCACCAACATCACCACCACCACCAACATCACCACCACCACCAACAGCACCATCACCACCACCAACATCACCACCACCACCAACATCACCACCACCACCACCAACACCACCAACATCACCACCAACATCCCCACCACCACCACCATCACCACCACCAACATCACCACCACCAACATCACCACCACTAACATCCCCACCACCACCAACATCACCACCACCACCAACATCACCACCACCATCACCACCACCAACATCACCAACATCACCACCAACATCCCCACCACCACCAACATCACCACCAACATCACCACCACCAACATCACCACCAACATCACCACCACCACCAACATCACCACCACCACCAACACCACCACCAACATTACCACCAACATCCCCACCACCACCAACATCACCACCAACATCACCACCACCATCACCACCACCAACATCACCACCAACATCCCCACCACCACCAACATCACCACCAACATCACCACCACCAACATCACCACCAACATCACCACCACCATCACCACCACCACCAACATCACCACCACCACCATCACCACCACCAACATCACCACCAACATCCCCACCACCACCAACATCCCCACCACCACCAACATCACCACCACCAACATCACCACCACTAACATCCCCACCACCACCAACATCACCACCACCACCAACATCACCACCACCATAACCACCACCAACATCACCACCACCAACATCACCACCAACATCCCCACCACCACCAACATCACCACCAACATCACCACCAGCAACATCACCACCAACATCACCACACCAAACATCACCTACCACCCCCAACACACCACCCACACACACCACCACCACACCACCACCAACCAGCACTACCCACCACCAACATCACCACCACCAACATCACCACACCAACATCACCTCCCACCACCACCAAATCACCACCACACCACCACACCACACCCACCAACATCACCACCACCAACATCACCACCAACATCACCACCACCAACATCACCACCACCCACACCCCACCACCACCACCACCATCACCACCAACATCACCACCACACCACCACCAACATCACCACCAACACCACCACCACCAACATCACCACCACACATCCACCACCACCAACATCCACCACCAACATCACCACCACCACCACACCCCACCACCAACCTCCACCACCACCACCACCATCACACCCCATCCCACCACACACACCACCACCAACATCACCACCACCACCCACCACCACCAACATCACCACCAACATCACCACCACCAACATCCACACACATCACCACATCACCACCACCAACATCACCACCACCATCACCACCACCAACATCACACCACCCACCACCACCAACACCACAACCACCACCACCACCAACATCACCACCAACATCACCACCAGCAACATCACCACCAACATCACCACCACCAACATCACCACCACTAACATCCCCACCACCACCAACATCACCAGCACCACCAACATCACCACCAACATCCCCACCACCACCAACCTCACCACCAACATCACCACCACCAACATCACCACCAACATCACCACCACCAATATCAGCACCAACACCACCACCACCAACATCACCACCAACATCCCCACCACCACCAACATCACCACCAACATCACCACCACCACCAACATCACCACCACTAACATCCCCACCACCACCAACATCACCACCACCACCAACATCCCCAGCACCACCAACATCACCACCAACATCACCACCACCAACATCACCACCAACATCCCCACCACCACCAACACCACCAACATCACCACCAACATCCCCACCACCACCAACATCACCACCAACATCACCACCACCATCACCACCACCAACATCACCCCCAACATCCCCACCACCACCAACATCACCACCAACATCACCACCAACCCCAACATCACCACCACCAACATCACCACCACCATCACCACCACCAACATCACCACCAACATCCCCACCACCACCAACATCACCAACATCACCACCACCAACATCACCACCACCACCAACAGCACCATCACCACCACCAACATCACCACCACCACCAACATCACCACCACCACCACCAACACCACCAACATCACCACCAACATCCCCACCACCACCACCATCACCACCACCAACATCACCACCACCAACATCACCACCACTAACATCCCCACCACCACCAACATCACCACCACCACCAACATCACCACCACCATCACCACCACCAACATCACCAACATCACCACCAACATCCCCACCACCACCAACATCACCACCAACATCACCACCACCAACATCACCACCAACATCACCACCACCACCAACATCACCACCACCACCAACACCACCACCAACATCACCACCAACATCCCCACCACCACCAACATCACCACCAACATCACCACCACCATCACCACCACCAACATCACCCCCAACATCCCCACCACCACCAACATCACCACCAACATCACCACCACCAACATCACCACCAACATCACCACCACCATCACCACCACCACCAACATCACCACCATCACCACCACCAACATCACCACCAACATCCCCACCACCACCAACATCACCACCACCATCACCACCACCACCAACATCACCACCACCAACAGCACCATCACCACCACCAACATCACCACCACAAACATCACCATCACCAACATCACCACCACCACCAACAGCACCATCACCACCACCAACATCACCATCAACACCACCAACATTACCACCAACATCACCACCACTAACATCCTCACCACCACCAACATCACCACCACCAACATCACCACCACCACCACCAACAGCACCATCACCACCACCAACATCACCATCACCACCACCAACATCACCACCAACATCACCACCACTAACATCCCCACCACCACCAACATCACCACCACCACCAACATCACCACCAACATCCCCACCACCACCAACATCACCACCAACATCACCACCACCAACATCACCACCAACATCACCACCACCAATATCACCACCAACACGACCACCACCAACATCACCACCAACATCCCCACCACCACCAACATCACCACCAACATCACCACCACCATCACCACCACCAACATCACCCCCAACATCCCCACCACCACCAACATCACCACCAACATCACAACCACCAACATCACCACCAACACCAACATCACCACCACCAACATCACCACCACCATCACCAACATCACCACCAACATCCCCACCACCACCAACATCACCACCACCAACAGCACCATCACCACCACCAACATCACCACCACCATCACCACCAACAACAACACCACCACCAACATCACCACCAACATCCCCACCACCACCACCACCAACATCACCACCA
The DNA here is from genome assembly GCF_048934315.1 of Petromyzon marinus. Lineage (NCBI taxonomy): Eukaryota > Metazoa > Chordata > Hyperoartia > Petromyzontiformes > Petromyzontidae > Petromyzon > Petromyzon marinus. Next base: position 2,609,013 of record NW_027422728.1, read on the forward strand.
CCAACATCACCAACACTAACATCCCCACCACCACCAACATCACCACCACCACCAACATCACCACCACCATAACCACCACCAACATCACCACCACCAACATCACCACCAACATCCCCACCACCACCAACATCACCACCAACATCACCACCACCAACATCACCACCAACATCACCACCACCAACATCACCACCACTAACATCCCCACCACCACCAACATCACCAGCACCACCAACATCACCACCAACATCCCCACCACCACCAACATCACCACCAACATCACCACCACCAACATCACCACCAACATCACCACCACCAATATCACCACCAACACCACCACCAAACGCAATCAGGCGAGGGCAGGAGGCAAGGCCCCGCGTGGCTAGGCCCCGCGTTGTAAAGTTCCAACCTGGACATCGATTTCCATGCTCGCTGCTACTCAACTGATATCCCTACGAGAGAGAGAGGCTCTACCTTGGTAAACAACAACAACAACCACCACAACGATGAGAATTTCTCACCTCGGATTTCAGTGCAAGCGCGCACACGGCAGCTTCCTGTTACCCCGCGCAACAGGAAGTAGTATGACGTCACTTCCCTCCCACGAACGGCTCTCTAACTGAATAAATTATGTTAATGAGGCTGAACCCGTCGCAATAAACTCGCGACGGCTACATTATGTTAATGAGCCACCAGTCATTGGGCGTAGCTTTGCCCAAATAAGGATTGCCACTGGAACGATATAGGCAGTGACCCAAGCGGAGGTGACGTCACGCTCAAGAGCGCGGTGGACGGGGGAGGGGTGAATACCGTGGTGACATGACGTCACTAGCGAGGTACACCTCCCCCTGGCGTTTCACACCGATGAAGTAATGCAGAGTGGTGACGTCACAGAGTTGGAGTTTAATTTGATTTAGATTCATTTTCCATTGCTCCCTCCCTTGGGTGTGTGAGCTCAGCAACAACGTGGACATTATTGTGTATACACTGTGTGTGTGTACACTGTGTGTGTGTGTACACTGTGTGTGTGTACACTGTGTGTGTGTACACTATGTGTATACACTGTGTCACTGTGTCGCTGTGTGTGTCACTGTGTGTGTCACTGTGTGTCACTGTGTGTGTGTCACTGTGTGTGTACACTGTGTGTACCCTGTGTGTGTACACTGTGTATACACTGTATGTACACCGTGTGTACACTGTGTGTGTATACACTGTGTATACCCTGTGTGTGTACACTGTGTATACCCTGTGTGTGTACACTGTGTGTGTGTACACTGTGTATACACTGTGTGTGTACACTGTGTGTGTACACTGTGTGTGTATACACTGTGTGTGTGTACACTGTGTGTGTATACACTGTGTGTGTACAGTGTATGTGTACACTGTGTGTACACTGTGTATAAACTCTGTGCCACTGCGTGTGTGTACACTGTGTGTGTGTATATATATACACTGTGTGTGTACCCTGTGTGTGTACACTGTGTGTATACACTGTATGTACACTGTGTGTACACTGTGTGTGTACATTGTGTATACCCTGTGTGTGTACACTGTGTATACACTGTGTGTGTGTACACTGTGTATGTGTGTACACTATGTGTATACACTGTGTGTGTACACTGTGTGTGTACACTGTGTGTGTGTACACTATGTGTATACACTGTGTGTGTACACTGTGTGTGTGTACACTGTGTGTATAAACTGTGTGTCCACTGTGTGTGTACACTGTGTATACACTGTGTGTGTACATTGTGTGTGTACACTGTGTGTGTACACTGTGTGTGTGTACACTGTGTGTGTGTACACTGTGTGTGTACATTGTGTGTACACTGTGTGTCGCTCTGTGTGTCGCTGTGTGTGTCACTGTGTGTGTGTCACTGTGTCACTGTGTGTGTGTCACTGTGCCTGGCACAAGCGTCGTGGTGACGTCACCACCACTTAGTTGCGAATGGCGATTGTTGTTGTGTCACTGTGTCACTGTGCGTCTGTCACTGTGTGTGTGTCAGTGTGTGTACACTGTGTGTGTACACTGTGTGTATGTGTACACTATGTGCATACACTGTGTGTGTACACTGTGTGTGTATACACTGTGTGTGTACACTGTGTGTACAGTGTGTGTGTGTAAACTATGTGTATACACTGTGTGTGTACACTGTGTACATTGTGTGTGTACAGTTTGTGTATACTGTGTGTATACTGTATGTGCACAGTGTGTGTGTACACTGTTTGTGTGTACACTGTGTGTACACTGTTTGTGTATGTACACTGTGAATATACTGTGTGTGTGTACACTGTGTGTGTGTGTACACTGTGTGTATACAGTGTGTACACTGTGTATAAACTGTGTGTGTATACACTGTGTGTGTGTACACTGTTTGTGTCCACATTGAACCGAACCCCCGGCAAGGCCATCTACTTAATGACGAGAGAAAATTCACACGAAATGTCCCTTTCAATGAAGTCTTCCAGATGTAAATTGATACAAGCTTTTAATGAAGAAATAAAATCATCTAATTCAAAACACAACACAATTCAAAGATGTTTCATTTTAAAACTTCAAAACGGAGCATGGGGTACTTGCGTGAATGCGTCCTTCGTGTGCAAATGTTGTGACTTTCCTGGCCTGAAAGCCGTCAATGTGTTGGACCCTTATTGGTGCACAGCGTCTCAACAACAGCAGTGGGGTTTGCTTCAAGCGATAGGTAACGAACATCCAGACGTCAATCAGCAAGGAGCATTCATAGTCTTAGACAAAATCTACGTCAACACGTAAGACAAAACTACAATTCGTGTTGTAGAGAATGTATCTCCTCCTATACGTTTAACTTTCAAGTGGTATGCCTTGTAACTGATGAATGATCTGAGCGTGCTCCCTATTTCAAAGACAATGAGTTGCTCCAGAGGCAGAAGCTTCGTGAACCACAAAAGTACCCTTTGACCTGTATCACAAGAACAACGGGTCTCACCCGAGTTCTCTGTACAGGTTACTTCCGAAACACACACACTTTGTCCTAACATCACTTATTCAATGTGTGACCCTCAGACAAAATGATACATGCACGCGCACAATCAGACAAGTATTCATTCTAAATCATTGACAGGCATATTAACAACATTGAATTACTGCAGCGAAATTGACTGCATCACGTTACATCGTATTAACAAGAAGTTATTTTACAAATACGCACCGTCTGCTTAACAGTGAATGTACACCGTACTATTGTTGCGTCATTCAAAATGAGTAGGCCGTTGCATGCTGGCGTCTGGGTCAAAATGTATCAAATTCTAAACATTACGCTACAAATAATAGATCACGGCACTTCGATGGCAACACAAGCAATCGTCATCAGGTGGGACAAGCACAGCAGCAATAAGAAGAAACTGCTGGAGTAGGCGCCTACTACTTCAGCAGTTTCTCTTGCTGTGGTTGTCCCACCTGATGACGATTGCTTGTGTTGTGATCTAAACGCCGTGATCTGTTATGTTTCTACCCACGTGGTGACTTTATCGAAATAACTCAAGAGTGTGGATTCCTGCAGTCACGGAAGCTTCGAATCAAGATTGCCTACAAACTGCACAACTGAGATGACGCATCAATCATCGCCCCCTACTGACAGGCTCTTGTCCACATATAGGCTGGTGCAGGGCCACCACCTTGTGCCACACAGGGGCAGCTGCTACTTGGGGATGCTCTTCGAGTGTTTCAGGCGAGGTACGACACAAATCTCCGAGTTGCTGAGGGGATTAACCAAGCACCATGTAAAATCAATTATTATGATAACATAGTGAATGCTTGGGAGCTTATTGGCTCTTGTTCCTGGTTAGAGATCTACCCAACCCACGGGCCCACAAAGTGTTCAACTTCACGTTCCTGTCATTAAAGGCCTGTGACAAAGGTGCATCTATTGTAGCGACATCGTCTCAAGCTTACACATCTACCGGGTCTCCACTTGACTTTGTATTGTCTAGAAGCAAGTCCACCCACACCTCCACTTCCACAAACTGCTGGGAGTTGCCTCGCTCTGCCTCAGTCAGAATTCTCCACCTGCTTCACGTTGCCTTCATCAATGTGAAGGTCTCATTCTGGAAATGAATCTTCATCTTCACATTTCACCATCACCTCTTCATATTTCACCTTTATACCTTTAAAAGTGTCCAAGCTGGGATTTTCTTCCGGTTCGTGTTTCATGAGGGATGGGCTCATTGCGGCACTTTGACTTTCACAAGCTGATTTCAGACTCCGACTTTGCTCCTTGTGATTCTTTTGTGTTCTCTGATGTCTTCGAAGATTTGATGAATCTGCAAACGGCTTCCCGCACAGAGCACACTTGAAGGGTTTCTCTCCTGTGTGTGTTCTCTGGTGTTTTACAAGATCGGATGACTGTGCAAATGCCTTCACGCACACACTGCACTTGAAGGGTTTCTCTCCCGTGTGTGTCCTTTGGTGTACTTTAAGCTTTGGTGAAACTGTAAACGCCTTCCCGCACAGAGTGCACCTGAAGGGTTTCTCTCCCGTGTGTGTTCTCTGGTGTGTTACAAGAATATATGAATCTGAAAACGCCTTGCCGCACAGAGTTTTCCCGGTGCCAGGAGATTGGCCGACCCCCCACAGGACAGGTTACACTGCGGTGCCCCTAAATTGGCTGAAGATTTTATGGGCGCAGAAGGGAAAGGTTCACTGGACCAACCGCGATGAGTTACTCACGACCTTGGGATAGGCGGAGTGTGGAGTAATTGGCCAGAAGAGCAGACCAGTGGGTTAGAATTAATGAGCACGGGAGGACAATGGGTGAGCGGCAGCAGACCCCGTGGCCCTCCATTTAGACGGCGCAGGTTAAGCGCGCGATTGGCCGCGCGGTACAATTCCACCCTGGGCCTTTTAAGTTTAGAGAATGAAGGTAGGAGCCCCGGGACGATTGGGGCAGTTGTCTTCAACCTCCGGGCAATCCAGACCCACTGCCTGCGGTCCTGCCTCCTCGAGCCGCTCGCAGCGTCCATGTGATGCCAGCGAGTGCTGCTATGAGGCAGCGATAGGCAAGGATTTCGCTTGTCCATCTCCCTCTGACCCTCATAGCGTCCGTGCGATGCCGTGAGAACAGCTACGAGGTACATGGTAGGACGTTTGTGTAACTGGGGTCATAGGCAGAGTTAGGCTAGGCTCTCCTCACGAAATATTCCCCCTCCAGGTAGCGGGTTTTTGTGCCGTTAATAAACTTTAGTTCATTTCTGTGTGTGTGGGTAGAGCCTCGGCGTGGAGTCTGTGATTTTTGTGGGGAGACGGTGTGCATGAGAGGGTGTGTGCGGGGCTGCAGGGTTTCGGCGTGGGGCCCACTTGCTGGCACTCGCGCGCACTTACACAGCGTGTGCATAGTAAAAACAGCCTTAGCGGCGAGGCGTGCACCCAGAGTCCTGCCGCAGCCATCCCTTTTTCGTTATCATTAGCATTGGTACACAGCGGATTAGGGCCTCGCCACGGTACATTCCAAATCCACTCACTCACATGCTCACTCACCCTCATGCAGAACAAGGGGAGTACATTCCAACTCCACTCACACGCTCACTCACCCTCATGCAGAACAAGGGGAGTACATTCCAACTCCACTCACTCACACGCTCACTCACCCTCATGCAGAAGAAGGGGAGTACATTCCAACTCCACTCACTCACACGCTCACTCACCCTCATGCAGAACAAGGGGAGTACATTCCTACTCCACTCACTCACATGCTCACTCACCCTCATGCAGAAGAAGGGGAGTACATTCCAACTCCACTCACTCACATGCTCACTCACCCTCATGCAGAACAAGGGGAGTACATTCCAACTCCACTCACATGCTCACTCACCCTGATGCAGAACAAGGGGAGTACATTCCTACTCCACTCACTCACATGCTCACTCACCCTCATGCAGAACAAGGGGAGTACATTCTAACTCCACTCACATGCTCACTCACCCTCATGCAGAACAAGGGGAGTACATTCCTACTCCACTCACTCACATGCTCACTCACCCTCATGCAGAACAAGGGGAGTACATTCCAACTCCACTCACTCACACGCTCACTCACCCTCATGCAGAACAAGGGGAGTACATGCCAACCCCACCCAAAAAAACACACGAGTCTGGAATCGATCCCAGACACATTCTGGTGCACCACTCTGCCCCCCAATAGAGCGTGATTCAATTATTTCTGTCAATATGTAGCGTTGACTTCGGATGCACCTCATGTAACTCCTGAACCCCGTTAAATTGGTTGCGTTGGATTGTTGCAGCCAACTCTCTGGGAACCAGTTCCTTCAACAAAGTGCGGGCTTGCGTGTGGCGGTCTGAGTGTCTGGAGGCAACTGGAATTGGACTCTGCGATGCCTGTAATGTGAAGGTTTCTGGTCTTTTTCACAAATGTCCAGCAGGGGCGGATCAAGTTACAACAAGCAATACAATTTTGTTAGGAGTACAAAATAGAAAAAAGTAATGCAAGTCACTAAAAATGTACGACTATAAATATAGTATCTAAGTACAAATTAAATGAGTACATACATGCCTGCCGATGTATCAATACCGAACGCAAGCTAGGGCAAGGCAGTAAAACACCAACAAAACAGTCCCAGACCACACCAAGACAACACGCAGTCATTTTATTAAATGTTCTGATCTGTGTTCTGACTTTAATGCTTCCTAACTTGTATTCTCCTGCAAGAGATGATGACATTCTAACTTGCAACGTTCATCAGCTAGCTGAGACCAGGCCAATGTGGCTTTGAATGGTGTCCTAGATGGACACCCACCACCGGAGTGGAAAATCTTACAGATGTCAAGCATATGGTCAACGGGCAGATCACCTCAACGGTAGGTCCTGGTGTCAAGGACATGGGCTTGCATTCGGTGTTCTGTTACTATATAGTCCAGCAGATGTCCCTGCTTGGACCCAGTGTGCATCCATGATGCTGTGTGGATGCGCCGATGCCGGAACAGCGTGTTGGTAAGCCCAGAGTGCCGCATAGAAGTCTAGCAGCCTCCTACCGTTGTTATTGAGCTGTTCTGGCCGATGCCTTCCAATCACTTTGGCCCAGATGCCAGTGTCATGACCCACTCAGGCATTAAAGTCACCCGACAGGATGACTCCATCCCAAGGGGCGACTTTAGCTAGTACTTGTGACAGGTCATAGAAGGCATCTGACTCACCGGCCTTGCCTCCATCCCTCCACTGGTGTTAATAGTCGGTGGAGGCGTAAGCAACCACCCTTACCATTCCTCGTGTTTTGTTTATGGGAAGGCCAGACCATAGAAGCCTGGGACTTACAGTTTCCTAAACCTCAGCGCCATGCTCCCACACCTGTTGTATATATGCCTCTTCCAAAAAAATGTTAGTGTAATATTGTCTATTTTTATATCATGGCTCCTTGGAGACAAATATGCGTTCCCTGCATGCTGAAGCTTGGGAAAACCAGATGACGAAGCCAAAACAGCACTATAATGAGAAACGGGTAAACATAATACAAGAGACATTGATCAGATGGGCATGATGAGAATAACCAGAGCTGAGGAAGGCCTTAAAGCCGTCGAATATTTCGCTTCTCAGGAATAAACCTAACTCATGTAGCAAAAGGTGAAACGTTAATGAAAGGCCATAAAGGAATAACTCTTCCATGGGCAAGAAGTGACTCAGGGAATTTCTGAGAGAGCAAGGGAGGACCCATGGCAAAACACCATAAACTCACTGCACCCGAAGGCAAACAGAGGACAAAGAGACGAGAATGTCCCTTGCTGTTTCACTCTCTGAATTAACAAACCCGAGTGCCTGGAAAGTTGAAACGTAAAATTGCCAACCGCTGCATGTGAATATTGTTAAACGTCACGATTTTAAATGTTAACTTTTGTGAACGGATACATTGTTACATGACAATACAGAAGGTTTTGACTACGACTAGTTGCATGTTTTATTAACATCCACTTATCAATATGTAATCAGCGTCTCCGACATGGGTTAAACTTCAGTTGTATTTATTCTCAAGTTGCAGTACAGCACGTGTCTCCCTGCGCGGCTGGCTTCTCTCTTGCTCCCGGGACGGCGGCGCACGCTTTGCCTCCCGCCGACGTGGCACTCACTCTTTCTCCACCTCGCCGCTGGCTGACGGCGTGTCGGAGAGAGGGGAGGCTCAGCTGGTGGAGCCCGCCACGTGGCCGATGGGTGGTAGCGCAGGTGGTGACGACGTTCGGACCCAGGCTCTTCACACCGACGACCCAGAGTCCTCTGCTGCTTCTGCTTATATCCCTCTCGGCGGTGCTAAGCTCCGCCTCTAGCCACGCCCCTCTCGGAACATTTTAGAGGGCTCTCGAGGCTTCCCGCTAGCTCTACCCATTTACCTTTCACCCAGATGGGATCCCCCTTACTGATTGGATGTGAGACAACATAGCACGTGTCTGCAATAACCCCCCGGTCGTCCTGTAGGTGGCGCACTCTCATTACAAATACATAAGTGCCATGATATCTGGGTTAAGCATATAAACTTGTTAACGACTTATGGAAGTTTTGTATTGAAGTATTCTACCAAAGGATCATCCCTAAGATAAACACGTACAAATTACATATATTCTCCACTCTCACTCACTCTTCTCCTCACCATCCTCCTGTCACTCACCCTTCTCCTCACGCTCACTCACCCTTCTCCTGTCACTCTTCTCCTGTCACTCACCCTTCTCCTCACTCTCACCATTCTCACTGTCACCCTTCTCACTCTCACTCACCCTTCCCCTCACTCTCACTCACCCTTCTCACTCTCACCATTCTCAATCACCTTTCTCCTCACTCACTCTCACCCTTCTCCTCACTCTCACTCACCCTTCTCCTGTCACCTGTCTCCTCACCCATCTCCCTCAGGGCAGTAGCGGCCCGAGCACGGCTCTGCCTCAGGGCAGCATCGGGGGGCGTACATGTTCGGGAGGGGCTCATCTCTGCTTGGATGGTTGCTCGCGGTCACGTGACACACTTAAACCAATCCGGGGGCGTACATGTTTGGGGGGGCGCACCTCTGGTTGGCTGCTTGCTCGGGGTCACGTGACACACTTAAACCAATCCGGGGGCGTTAATCACAGTCACAGAATGACAGGACAGATCTGTGATATTATATATGTAGATACAGAATAGTAATAGCATTTTGCTGTATATGTTTAAAACTGGTTTGCAAGATTGATAATACGTGATAATGATGATTTCTGCTGAATAATCCATCGTGAAACTATCTAATGCAACAATTCAGCAATGTAAACTCCATGTATTGTTTAGGAATACATTAACATGGCTTTATAATTTAAAATGAGTTGTATGTATCAACAGCTGGTGTTGTTACATATTCAAATACACAACTATATACATTTGGATGTATATATTCCTACTGAATCTATTATAATGTTTAATGTGAGTCTTTACTAGCTCATTTGGCCCAAAACACACCTGTCATTCAAATTATCACTCAAATTAAAAGTTTAATATCGTATGTACATTTTTTTTTTTATCACCACAGGATTTACTTTTTAAAATCCTGCCACCATCCTCTGGGATTTGACTATCCTCCGTGGACACGAGTCATGAAAACAATAAGCTCATTAGAGACTGGTAGAACATGCACACTGAACATTTATTTAAATCAATTTGTGCCACATTTTAAATGTTTAAACCTGAAAACATTTCGAGTGGTACTCCCAAAAGCAATAGAAATAATTAGGATTGGTTTAAAATAAACCAATGTTAACTTTCCTAGCTTCCATAAGACATACCAATACAACCCCTATTGTGCCCTGTTGGATTAAAATGCAGAAAAAAATGAAGATAACAAATTTTAACTGTAAACGCAATCATAAGATTAGCAAATAAATATGTCCCATACATTGACCACATTTGCAAACGGAAAACTCACAAACACCGGTGTTTAACTTAAATTGCAAGACCGCAAAAAACGCAAGACGACAATCAACGCCGCCGCCGCCACCGCCGCCCGTTGTGCCTACTCATTCCAGAAGACCCTGTTGAGGACCTTGTTGACATTTCTGATCAGAGTGGCATTGTATCTCCACAGCGTGAGGTCCACGACCAGCGAGTCGAGCGCCAGGTCGGGCTGCTCGGGCGATCGGTAGTGGTGCATGATCGCGATGTCTCCGGGCACCATCTGCGAGATGCCCAGCGCGTTGAGCGTACTGTGCACCGACGTCTGCAGCACCGCGCGTGGGTTCAGGATCATCTTGGTCGGGTTGAAGACCTCCGGCAGGTTTGGCTCCCGTCTAATGTGGCGCATGATGTTGACGCCCGGGATGGCGTTCCACGCCTGGAACTTCGACCCAAACTCTTCCGATACCGTGTAGGGAAACACGTGGTTTTTCGAATGTGTAAATGTCGGCGCCGTACTTGTCGTTCAAGTACCGCATGAGGTCCTTCCAGTTTGTGTGCTTCAAAGGGATGATCACTTCGTCGATGTCCGTGAGGACCAGGTAGCGCGTGCTCTACATGTGCCGAGACACGCAGTCGTTCAGCGCCGCTATCTGGCCATAGTAGTGCAGCTCGCCTGGGTGCTCGGGGTAGTGCCACCCTCTGGACACCCACACGTAGTCCGTGATGGGCCACTGAACGACCTCGACGAGGCCGGTCTTGATGTAGTAGAGGAGCACTTTGTTCAGCTCAGAGCTGCAGCTTGTGTTGTATACCGTCACGCGGCCCGCACCCAAGATGCGGTACATTTCGATCGCCTGCACGAACTGCAGGACGTTGCCGTAGTTCCCGAAGAGCGTGGAGATGCAGACGCTGAATTCCTGTGTGAAGGTGGGGGGCATGTAGAGCCGATTTCGCACGGGCATGAAGACCCACTCGGCCTCCTCCTCGTCCGGTATTGTGCGCATGCGCTGGACGGACACGTGTCCCAGCTCGCAGTCCAGCGGCTCCGTGCACAGGAAGTCGGCCGTGCCGTACGGGAAGTCAAAGTGATCCGAGTGGACGTAGGCGCTGGCGGTGACCGTCAGGATCTCCGAGTGCCCTCGGCAGCAGAAGTGGCAGGAGAGCACGTCCGGCTCATACCGGTTGGCGATGCCGATGATGCGTGTGCTCTGACCGGCCTCGCGCTGGTCGTGGTACGCCGACACCAAGAATATCTTGGTGTCGCGCACGCGCATCATCGACGTGTTCTGCAGCGCTCCCCGTTGCCCGCACAGCATCACGTGGTTGATCTTATCGGAAGCAGACCCCGGCTTTGGCCTGAAGACGGACGAGTTGCCGAGTGCGTCGAGGTCGCGAACGAGGAAGCCCTTCCAGCTGTACATGTACCAGACGCTTAGCAGCAATGAGACGCTGAGCAGCAGCAGCGAGAGGAACAGGACCGGGAGGCGTAGCTTCATCATCCTTCGAGGCGTGCAAGGAGATAAGACGTCTGGATCAAATCTCTAGACCGCCGTCTCGGGACGAAAAGTCTGATATCGCTCGGCCTGTGATTACATTTATGTAAAAACACACACACAGAGAGCTTCGCGTTAAAAATGCACAACACTTTACACAATTCCATTTCAGGTAAACCTCACAGAAAAACAAAAGCTCTCCAAAATCAAAAGACTGTATTGGCTTCAGGGCGGATATGTACAGGTACAACTCTCTGCAAGTGAATGCAATATTTGACGCTTGTGTTGCGCCCGAAACGTCATGATTTAATTTAGTTGTTTTTATTTTTGTTTTATTTTATTTTTACATACGTGACTTTACCGAAAGAACCAAAGAGTAACCATACGATAACCTGGATATAAGCATGCGTTAAATGTATTACTAAACAATACGCTCCCAGCAGCACTGAGCCTGCAGCTGTCAGAACGGTGAAATAGTTTTTTTTTATTTCTCTCAATTTCAACAGATGATCTAAATAGTCGTGGCCAATAATAATTCGTTTTACACAAACATCAACATATTTCTTTGGTGTTATTTTAGTCTTAATACTGGCCAATACTAATTATAAAATCTATTGAAATTGAGAGAAATACAAAATATTGTCAACCAATTACACAGCCACCACCACAACCAGAGCCGCAACCACCACAGCCACCACCACCACAACCACCACAACCAGAGCCACCACCACCACAGCCACCACCACAGCCACCACCACAGCCACCACAACCACCACTACCACAGCCACCACCACAGCCACCACAGCCACCACCACAACCACCACCACAGCCACCACCACAGCCACCACCACAGCTACCACCACCACAACCAGAGCCACAACCACCACCACAGCCACCACAACCACCACCACCACAGCCACCACCACAGCCACCACAACCACCACCACAGCCACCACAACCAAAGCCACAACCACCACCACCACAGCCACCACCACCACAACCACCACCATAGCCTCCACAACCACCACCACTACAACCACCACCACAACCACAGCCACCACCACAGCCACCACAACCACCACCATAGCCACCACAACCACTACAACCACCACAACCACCACCATAGCCACCACAACCACCACCACTACAAGCACCACCACAACCACCACTACCACAACCACCACCACAACCACCACCACCACAACCACTACAACCACCACCACAACCACCACCATAGCCACCACTAACACGACCCCAGGCCGCCACCACTGCACCTGCCAGTCGAGGGCGCTGTGCTCCTGCTGCTGCTGTTCCTCTCCGTAGAAGCGCCGCTTCGCGTCGCCCTTCGGCTCGCACGCGAAGCTCAATGCAACCCGCGGGCACCGGCGGCAGCAGCAGCACAGAGGGCAGCAGCAGTAGCAGAGGGCAGCAGTAGCAGAGGGCAGCAGTAGCAACAGAGGGCAGCAGTACAGAGGGCAGCAGCAGCAGAGGGCAGCAACAGTAGCAGCAGCAACAGAGGGCAGCAGCAGTAGCAGCAGACGGTAGCAGCAGCAGTAGCAGCAGCAGTAGCAGCAGCAGAGGGCAGCAGCAGTAGCAGCAGAGGGCAGCAGTAGCAGCAGCAGAGGGCAGCAGCAGCAGCAGAGGGCAGCAGCAGCAGAGGGCAGCAGCAGTAGCAGAGGGCAGCAGCAGTAGCAGAGGGCAGCAGCAGTAGCAGAGGGCAGCAGCAGCAGAGGGCAGCAGCAGTAGAGGGCAGCAGCAGTAGCAGAGGGCAGCAGCAGCAGAGGGAAGGGCCGCACCCGATTCAAGAGCTGAATGGCTCACAGGGTTATACCAAATACATGGAACTGAATTGAGGCCGCGTTGCCGCCAGCACCACGTGCTTCCTGCTGACCTCCGACCCCGCCGCGCGCTTCCTGCCGACCTCTGACCCCGCGCTTGAACCACGACCCCGCTGATCTATGGCTGATTGTGTTACGTTATGTAAAACATATAAATATACCATATACACTTCGTATTCACAATGTACAGCTAAAGTTGACAGTGTAAATGTATTACAATATTCTTGGTTCTTTGCGGTAAAGTCACGAAGATAGAAAATAAAAATAATAAAATAACATTTCAAATAAAAATAATAAATTGAACATTAAAAATAATAAAATCATAAAAGCGATGGTTTCTGCCTGTAAATTTTGCGTGCAAACAGTTGCTGAGTAGAGGCCCAACGCGCGAGGCGGCCAGGCACAAACAGCACTCTGATGGGAGCTGTGGTTGATGGGAGTGGAACGCGGTTCTTGATCTGAGCCAGAGTCATGATTTGTTGTACGTGCACGTGTGACATTCAAGGCAGGGGTAAGCCTGTGGTCACAATCCTGCCTTGTGCTCAAAATGTCAATGAGCCAGCAACAAACAGTGCACTAGAAGATGCAAAAAAGAAGCGTCAACACACTTCCTGCAATAAGCAAGGTAATAAGAACTTAAGAAAAGTGACGAGGGGTATTTTATGTTTATATTTGGTGTTTGCAGTTTCTCCCCGTGGTCCGGTTTTCCCTCCGCATTTTTGAAACATGCATTTGGAATATTTGGCTGCTATAAATGTCCACCACACACAACATAAGCACACTTCGCTGAGCTATAATGTGTGGCCAGGTTGCTCGCTTCTGACAAAAATATCTGCCTGTGTGTAGCTCAGTGGGGCCTTTCCTGGTGAAATGAAAAATAGTTCAGAGTTTCGTTTTTAGTTTATTTCAAAGTCGAGCAGTGGGAGGAAAGAAGGAGAGAAAGAGAGGACTGCAAAAATTGGCTGACTGTGATGACTTGTGGGGCTCAACATAAAAAATCGTGTTCTTGGTGACAGAACGCCTCGAGGGCGTGTGACAATTTTTCTCGGAATGCACCAGGTCATCAAAACACTCAGAAGCTAAGCAGGTTTGAGCCCGGCTAGTGCATGGATGAGTAACCACCGTGTACAAGAGGGCTGGGGCAACGCGGTGTGGTAGGAGAAGGCAGTACAGGAAAGTTCATTGTTGTAGAGTTCTTCTACGCTCCCACTTCATACGCACCTCCATTCTCACCAACCTGCACTGACCGGCGCGATGAAATGTGTTCAAATAACGCACACGGACCGCTCGGCATGGGGAGGCATTCATCCCGCAGTTGATCGACGTAAAAGAACAGCGGATTAACATGATGGGGGCAGAGAGAGAGAGAGAAGTTGGTGTTGGAAAAGATGTTTCAGAGTAAAGCCAGAAGTGAGCACCACAGTGTGTTGAGGAGCACACTACCTGCCACTGCTGACGTAAACATTCCATTTCTAACCACAGCGGGACCGCCAAGTCCATTGGAGAGATTGCTGAGATTTGCTTTCATAGACGTTCTTCAGCTCTTCAAACGTGACTAAAACAACGGTCTCTTAGAGATGATGCACTGATTCATGTTGAATTATTAACCTCACGATGCATCATCGTGTGTGCATGCACATGTAAGAATAATATTTGTTTTGGTGAAATCGTATACGTATGTTGCATGTCATGGGATCGTGTAACCCTCGCAGCAGCCACTAGTGGCCGATACATTCACCGCAATTTTATATATAAAAGAAGAATGGATTATTTAATCAATTCGCGACCCTGAATTGTGACAATTCATTGAAATTGCCTGGTGAGTTGGGATGGGGGCAGAGGGTTGGGGGTTACACCACGGAATAAATGTTTGCTTTCTAACCTTAGGCCTTCACCCAGCAGTGGATCGATCATAGCTGCTGATGACGGTGTAGTAAATGTGGCTTTGGGAAGTACGACAAGGACTCAACAGTACCGTGGAACTTGTGCTGTGTAAGACATTACATTCATAATCATTGTAAACATCCTGCATGTGTGTTCCGTGTATACATGGTACTGTGTTTGCGCGCACACATCGTGTACGTGGCGACATGGATACTGTGGAATATTGAGGAGAGTTGTAAATAAAGCGTGTTCGAAGAAAGACAAAAGTTGTCCGAGTGAAATCGAACACTACATATCTACCCGATCCAAATTCACATTGGTCCGGTGGATCTTTGCACCGCTTACCATATATACGCGTAAACATATACAAAACATTTACAAAAAAATATTGAAGGTACAATTCACGCACGCGTAAATATGCACATGGAAATAAAATGGTCCGCACCTAGAGAATGAAATGTTTCTTGCCAAAATAATCCCGCGGACCCACCCGAAGTGAGACCTGGGCTGGAGGGCCCACCGTGGGCTCCCTGGATGCGCTGAATGGAGCTCTCCTGCGCATCTCACTGCAATTGGATAAATTCTCGCTCCAAAGGTTTCATTGCCTTGCGACGGACGCCTTTTAAGGGACGTACAAAAGGCGTGCCCGTTGTGTAGATCAGGAAGCCGATTCACTGGAGGAGCGGCGCTTGACGTCACCTTGCGGGTGCCCCTTTCTCTGACGCGGGGCCACGCGCCACGCATTGCCGTGACGTCGATAACAAACGGCGTGAAATAATGGAAAACAACAGCAAAGGTGGCAAACAAAATAAACGTTCTGATATTATTTTAACGTGACCATCACTAAAGGATTCGTGTACGACGGTGTTTCACCTTACTAGTTGGCTGTGTCGGGTGGTAGCGGCTTTAACGACACATTTAGATATTTACGCGATCTAACCCACACACCTCTGTTATGGATGAACTGCTTCGTTTTGCAAGTCGTCAGACTGGACGAAACGTTTGCGTTTCGTCCAGTCTGACAGGGTGACTGTAGCTGTGACACACAGCTACAGTCACCCTGTGTGACACACAGCTACAGTCACGCTGTGTCACACAGCTACAGTCACCCTGTGTGACACACAGCTACAGTCACGTGACACACAGCTACAGTCACCCTGTGTGTCACACAGCTACAGTCACCCTGTGTGACACACAGCTACAGTCACCTTGTGTGTGACACACAGTTACAGTCACCCTGTGTGTCACACTGCTACAGTCACCCTGTGTGAATTGTCTTGCAATTAACGTCAAGCTGCAAACGTTTCGTCCACTCTGACGACTTGCAAAACGATGCAGTTTATCCATAACAGAGGTGTGTGGGTTAGATCGCGTAAATATCTAAATGTCGTTAAACCCGCCACCACCCGACACAGCCAACAAGTAAGGTAAAACACCGTCGTACACGAATCCTTTAGTGATGGTCACATTAAAATAATATCAGAACGTTCATTTTGTTTGCCACCTTTGCTGTTGTTTTCCATTATTTCACGCCGTTTGTTATCGACGTCATGGCAACGCGTGGCGTGTGGCCCCGCGTCAGAGAAAGGGGCACCCGCAAGGTGACGTCAAGCGCCGCTCCTCCAGTGAATTGGCTTCCTGATCTACACAACGGGCACGCCTTTCGTACGTCCCTTAAAAGGCGTCCGTCACAAGGCAATGATACCTTTGGAGCAAGAATTCATCAAAATGAAGTGAGACGCGCAGGAGAGCTCCATTCAGCGCATCCAGGGAGCCCACGGTGGGCCCTCCAGCCCAGGTCTCACTTCGGGTGGGTCCGCAGGATTATTTTGGCAATAAACATTTTTTTCTCTAGGTGCGGACCATTTTATTTACATGTGTATATTTACGCATGTAGGGTGCGAAAGAAGATTCAATGTAACATGGGGGACTCACAGACGACCCGTAGACTCATAGATTCACCCATAAACTCACAACAGACACCCACACACAACAGACACCCACACACAACAGACACCCACACACAACAGACACCCATGGGTGAGTCTATGAGTCTACGGGTCGTCTGTTAGTCCCCCATGTTACGTCGAAACTTCTTTCGCACCCTAAAGCCGAGTGTGCGGTGCAACATCGGGGAGGTGATGGGGATTCGCCTCCCCGTGGAGAGGCAACAGGCAGAGTCCACGCCTCGTTGCCATGTCGTCATCTCCTGGCGAGCCAGGGGGGGCTGCGTGGCTTGTCGATTGACGGCCACGGTGAAGGGAGTTGGCACAGCATCATTTGTGGGGGTGGACGCCCACCTCCCCACTCCCCGTGAGCAGGCAGGGCGTGACGTCCACCCCCTCAACTCCCCCCTCCTCCTCCTCGTTGGCCACCTCTCGCCGGGCCCCCACCGATCGAGTAATCGCCCCCCCCCGCACCAGCTCCGAGGGACATCTCTACACGGCCGGCTCACCGCCGCCGGCATTCTCCCGCGCACGCCGAGCGCTAAACAAAGAAATCGGCTGCTGCTGTGTCAGTAACACGCGCGCACCTCCTGGGATTAAGGCCTAATCCGCGTGCCCGCAATGCTAACTGAAAATAACTGGCGGCTGTATGAATATGTAGTGGAGCAGGAAGGTGTGTAGTGCAAACAGCGTGATTACATGATAACACAGACAGTACGGGTTATCTTCTTTGGTTCTTTCGGTAAAGTCACGTAGAATGAGAATAAAATAATAAATTGATAAAATAAAATAACACAATAATATTCTCACGACGTTTCGGCCACAACACAAGCGGCCTTCATCAGGTGAAGGGAGCGAGACTGTCTGGTAGGACAGCGCTGGAGTGATCTGAACGTGGCTCTCTCACTCCAGCGCTGTCCTACCAGACAGTCTCGCTCCCTTCACCTGATGAAGGCCGCTTGTGTTGTGGCCGAAACGTCGTGAGAATATTATTGTGTTATTTTATTTTATCAATTTATTATTTTATTCTCATTCTACGTGACTTTACCGAAAGAACCAAAGAAGATGAATCATTGCAGTCACGAAAGCTTTAAATCGAAAAGTACGGGTTATGTTGGGTCAGCCTGTCGCGAAGGCAAATACAGTGCAGGTTATGTTAGGGCAATTAAGCTGGGAGAGCCAAGGACGGCTGTGATTGTCTGGAGCTGTGGCTAAGGCTAGAGTGGCGCCTAAAGGTCTGGGTGAGAAACAGGTGCGAACGACGCGGAGCGTCGTTGGGGCACGGACTAATTAATTGGGGAGTAATGAGAGTGGGGATAAATTGGGGAGTCGGGAATTGGAGCGAGGTTGTTGAAGTTGGAGAGCTTGGAGTCAGCAGCAGGGAATTGAAGGGTGGAGAACTTGGCGACAGAGTTGTAGGGACAGAGTTGGAGAGACAGAGTTGGAGCCGGAGCTTGGAAACAGCGTAGCGATAGCGGAGCTGAAGAAGAGGAGCAGCCAGCAGTGGCGACAGCGTAGCGATAGCAAAGCTGAAGAGAAGTATCCAGCAGTGGAGAGAGCGTAGCGTTAGCAGAGCTGAACAGAGACGAAGCAGTTAGCAGTGGAGAGAGCATCGTGATAGCGGTGAATAGAGACGAAGCAGTTAGCAGTGGAGAGAGCATCGTGACGGTGATAGCGGAGAGCGGAGACGAAGAAGTTAGCGGTGGAGTAAGCGCAGTAATCGTGGGGAGCGGAGAGACAAAGGTGGCGAGCGAGTCGAGTGAAGCACGGCGAGCGAGCCGTGGCGACATGGATGCTGTGGAATATTGAGGACATGTGGAGAGTTGTAAAAAAAGCGGTGTTCGAAGAAAGACAAAAGTTGTCCGAGTGAAATCGAA
The DNA here is from genome assembly GCF_048934315.1 of Petromyzon marinus. Classification (NCBI taxonomy): domain Eukaryota; kingdom Metazoa; phylum Chordata; class Hyperoartia; order Petromyzontiformes; family Petromyzontidae; genus Petromyzon; species Petromyzon marinus. The sequence goes on from NW_027422728.1 coordinate 2,627,934, forward strand.
CACTACAAATATGCACACCCCCCCCCCCCCCACCGTGGATAAGCCTTAATCCGCTGTGCACAGGTGCTAATGCAAGCGGGAAAGGAATGGCTGGGACCAGGCTATGGGGCACGCCTCACCGTTAACGCGAGCACAGCCGCTCCGTGTGCTGCAGTACAGGGAGTGCCTCACGCGCACCGCGCTCAAATCACTCGCACGGCGCTGCAGACGCGCATCTCACACACCACGCGAAACCCTCGCGTAAATCGTAGCGGGTCGTAGAGATGGCGATCTACGCACACGGCGGTGGAGTGGATTTAGCGCACCCCGAACCCGACCTTAATCACTCGCGCTGCGCTGCAGACGCGCGTCTTCTACACACACACACACCGCGCGATACCCCGTGTAACCAGTGGCGGTCGTATAGACGGTAATAGATGTGTAGTGATGGTAGCATCACTACTGCGTACACACGCACACGTGTGACGTCACTATGCGGGGGAGCGTCACTACCACGCCGGTCTACACACACACATGACGTCATCCCGGCTGGAGGCGGGAATGACGTCAGGGCCGGTTCTGGACTCGGGAGGCCACGAGGGTGGTGTGAGGTCGTGGCCCTCTCTGTGACCAAGGCTGGACACGTGACTGGACCCCAGTGCGGGCCGGGGGCCTAGGAGGCACCTCGGGGGGCATGTGGACAGAAGGGGGGGGGGGGGCTTCGAGAGGGTTCTTCGAAGGGAGGCATGGCCAGGACGGAGCACGGGCACGCCGAGGCCCATATAAGCAGCCTCCTCACGAGATTCGAGGCTGCCCGTATCAAGAATGAAGATGCATCGTGAAGACGCCAAGAGATCCATGTGTAGGTCCCAGCCGGAGGACTCTAGGATAGCGGTAGACGTGTAAGTCCCGCCAAGACAGGAGGCTGTACCTCCCTAGGGTATCTGAGAAGTGTGTGTTAGCTAGAGTAAGTCGGTGGTCACCACCTTATGCGTAATGTAAGAGTTAACTGTTGTGTTCATTAATAAAAAGTGTTGCCTCCCAAGAAGTTGTGTGTGCACCTAATTCGAATTCACTACAGATGCGCACCTCACACACCAACCCCGTGCCAACACTCTGCAGCCCTGCGCTCGCTCTCTCACGCACCCCGCCGCCCGCACGCAGTCGCTCCACTCAAAAATCACAGACACCATGCCGAAGTTCGCCCACACGCGCACACAGAAATCGCACCACACCGTTCTTCTGAACTGAAGTTTATTAATGACGCGTCTAAAGAAAACCCTGTGCGGCCCAGTAGTAAATATTCCACGAGCAGCACGTAGCCTATCCCTATTCAATCCCTGGGTGTACCCCCCACACTCTACTTCTCAACTCGCAGACACACTCACGGTGTCGCACGGAAGCTGCGGGAGTCGGAGGGACGATGATCCAAGAGGTCTCCGCCTGGGGTCGAGTCGTAGCGGTGCTCGCCAGCGTCCCTCGGACGCCGCGAGTGGCCGGGAGTCAGACTGGGGTGGCTGGACGGCTGGAGGAGAACCACCTGAACGTTTTTTCACCTCCCTCCCTTTGACGCCCTGGGAATCCGAAGATCCAGGGTCACGTGGTGTTATCCTGCGCAGACCAATCGAGCGCCTACCTATCGATTTTAAACCGATGTCCCCGCCCTTACCTGGAGCGTGACTTTCCATTGCGCCTTGACCCATTGTCTACGCACCCCTCCTCACAACCCCCTCCTCCCCACCCGGTCCTCCCCACCCGGTCCTCCCAACCCCGCGCCAGCAGAGTGTTCTGCCCTCGAGGCCCCATCTCCCGTGTTGCGTGCGCTTCATTGCGGCCAGCCTGTAAAACTCTATGCACCCCTGCGACTTTTTAAAGCTGATTTTAGGGGGGGCCGCCGTGTAATCCGGCCTGGGGGGGGGGGGGAGGGGGGTCGGCCAATCTCCTGGCAACGGGAAACTGGGGGACATCCCTGCTAGGGGCCCTTCGGATGAAAGCCCGTGGGCCAGGCACCCCCCTTCGAGACCCTACGTGGGTGCGTGTGTGTGTGTGTGTTAAGTGGGAGTGTGCGTACGTTCGTGTGGAGGGGTGCGAGGGGATGGTGGCGCCGGCGGAGTTGCTCCGTTGCTGTGGCACCACAGTATCTATGGAATCGATAGTCATATCTATTGACTATAGTATTATCAGCTGACTATAGCAGTGTCCGCTTACTCTATAACAGTATTTAATTACTCTAAAGTAGCATCTACTCTGCAGCAGTATCTACCAACTCAACACTAGTATATACCGACTCTATTGCAGTTAACTTCTTACTCAGAGTACCGTGGTGAGGCCTAATCTCGTGCAGAGCCCCCGGCCTCGCCTAGATTGCCCAGCTGGCCGAGGTGGCATCTTGGCAGGCTGGGGCTGGGCTGCCACACCATGCTGCTTAACATACCAAGCACAGATTCATTTTTCAAAATCGGCCCTCAAGCTGGAACAGATGTCTCAATTTATTGAAATGCACTTTACTTTTTTTCAAATACAGCAAACCTCCCCCCCATCCCCGATCCTGTTAAAGCCATGCTTTGTACTACATTACAGCCAAAGTTTACAGGAATCTAAAGCAATGCAGTAAAAATTCAACGAAGCAATGTTGTAAAGCTACAGTTGGCCAACTTAATTATTTGCCGGCCATTTCACCACAGCGAATGCACCGATATAAATTCCGCAACATTTAATGCTGCCTTGTGAAATACAAACACAACTCAATTAAATTGTCATGTCCATGGTTATTACAGCTTAAGACCGGTCGCACAAAATAACCAATTTTAGGAGACAATTAAAGCTTTAAAGTTAAGTCCGACTTTACAGAAATGTTTTACCTCACCCATTAGACTAAGGTTAAAAACTATACTTACAATTATAAATGTGTAAAGTGTTCAACAAAACGAGGTGTGTATCTTATTTACACACCATAGACATTAAAAGAATCGCATATCAATTAACAAAACCCACATACAGTCCTCGGACTACCCCTCTACGTAACGTTTCTTCAGACCAAACAAATGTGTTTTTAAATCAAGCAAACCCCCAATATATGTGCACTCTGGGAGGAAGTGTGGTTCTCTGCAACCTGCAACAACAAAGGCAAGCATTGTCGACATCAAGAAGGAAAACCAACAGATTGTCGTCGACCCCACAAAGGGCTCCATTCTCATTTGGAGAATTTGGTTTGCGTGGTCCCAATTTAGGCCAAGATTTGGTGACAAGGTGTCTCTCCAAGCTATCCAATGCCCTTCGTCAATCTCTAAAATTGGGCACGAGAGCGTTGCCAACCAACTCCATTTGAAAGAAACTACTCTACATTTGTATTTTACCAGGTACGGCCCACGGAGCTATGGAGCGCTCTTTCAGGAGAGACATGGCCACTGTTCTGCCCCACGGCAGATATGGAGCTGTGTTTACAGAAGAACTTCCTGATATGATGGTGCCGAGTTTGGTCACGTGACCAGGAAGTGACGCGTTAAGGGTCTCGAAGCGACGAGGCAAGGCAGGGGTGTCAGTCCTTACAAAGAGTACAACATGGAGGCACAATTACCATCTCAGCGAAGACGGGTGCATCTGCTCCTTGTGGGACTTTAATAATCATTGTCTGCAAGTTCGTTTATCGCCATATATATAAAAGGCAAAGTTGTGAATGTGTGCCTGTTCAAAATGTTTAGCGTACTTCCCGACTTGCAACCAACTGGAAATTGGCCATGTGGGTACTTACCAGACTGTACACCACGCAAAAATGATAAAAAATACACTTTTTTTTTTAGGGGGGGGGGGCGGGGAGCTCAATAATGCATATATTTTTTGCACGGCAAGTGAGCTGTGGCGTCAAATCTGTCACGTGACCCTCGCATGTGGAAGCGTAACACATTGTAGTGTAGTGGTTAGCGCTACGCTGCGCTACGAACCCGGCGACCCGAGTTCAATTCCCGCTCACGGCCACCAAACGAGTAACTGCTTGGGTGTCAACATCACCACTGGGGAGATAAAGGCGGCAGGGCGTGCTGCTGGCCACCAAACCCCCTCGTGTTCTTATAATTACTGGGACTCCTGTTATGTTAGGATTGCCGTTATAATGCTGTAAATGCCTTTATAATGCTGCTAAATTGTTACGATAAATATGGAGGCCTGGTTAACAACGAAGCCTGCCACTTGCATTATTGTGAATAGTTGTTTGTAATTAGATAAGTCGAGCCAGACTTGTGCCCATGTAACTTTAATGCATTCTTGAGAGCAAGGATGAAGATGTATCTCGTCTACAGTTCAGTGTTATGTGCAGCAGCGCTGTACATTTGGGCTGCAGTATGGTGATTACACAAAGTGACCTTATTGAACATAGTAGCTTATTCTCTTGTTGTAGAGCTATTCAGTGCTAATGTAGGTACCTGGTCCATCCAGGACCTATGATTGAGATTCATGTTGTCCAAGACAATGTTATGATGCTGCAGTGTTAATTAATTATATTGATATTGCAAGTATTAACAGATGCTCTATTTTGTGCTGTGTTTTCCCATGAGTTTTATGTCGTTCTATTCGTTAAATACGTTGGAGTCGGATGGTCACCCTGGCTCTGAAGGTTTACTACTCGGACAGTGATGCAACGCAGCGTAGTGAGGCCGAGACAGCCACCACAAATGGATAGCTCAACGAAGTGGCTTATCGTGTAGACATTTATAGCAGCAAAATACTCTAAAACGCATGCTTTTAAAAACGTGGGAGGGAAAAAAAAACAGAGGACCCGGAGAAAAATCCACATGACCACGGGGAGAACTTGCAAACTCCAAATATGCAGCAGGCGTCGGGGTTGGGATGGAACCACAGACCTCCTGCTGCATACCAGGCAAAGTGAGTTAACATCTCCTAGCCACCGTGGCATCCAAATAGAATCGTCAAGAGGACATTCTGACACTTGAAGAAAACCTGTACCAATCTTGGCCATAACCATTCTTGTATCTCTTGATCTTCCAAACACGTGTAGAGGTATATTCTTAGTTTTTTCGGTAAAGTCACGAAAAAACTAAGAATATGAATTACTGCAGTCACGTGTAGAGGTGTTACGGGAGGGTGACACGCGGTTGTATAATGGTGGCCACAAACATGTCTGCTACGGTCACCACCCTGGGGGGCTGTGGGGGATGCTGTGATCACTCCCAGCCCCGCCCCTCAGTGAGAGACAGTATAAAAGGTGGGACCCGGGGAGCTGAGAGGCAGTTCAACTCAAGCAAGATGAAGAGCCAGTGAAGAACGAAGATTGACTAGCCAGACCCTGGAACTCCTTTGATTCGCTGACCTTCTGAGGGCCGGGCAAAGCAAGCCAGGGTGCGACACCGGAGCCGTGAGGGCCGATGTCCCTCTGAGGGCCGGACTCGTGTGGCTGGTGATCGGGACCTGCGCCGAAGCTGGGCCAGGTCAGATAGCCTCCCGGGAGAGGAACAGGATAGAGGGAACCAGGGAGCTAGCGTGGGCTAAAGCTCGGGGAACGTTTCCCTCTATAAAGTACGGGTGAAGAGGCCGTTACCTCTTCAAGTATAAGACTCGCAACTGTAACAGAAGTGTCTGTAATAAATACGTGTTGCCTCAAGTAAACAGTCTCCGACGTCAATAAGGCCACTACACATGTAGCCCTCCAGCAGGTCAGATCGTACAAAAGCATTAAATTTGGCATGCGATTGATCGATAAAAAAAATCTAGTCATGTTTAAGATTTTATATAAATGATGATTGAGAAGTTGTTCACGATATAATACGCAAATTATATTATGTGAGCAAATGCGGTAGTGTACCCATACTCTTTGGTTCTATTCGGTAAAGTCACTCCAGCGCTGTCCTCGAGACAGCCTGATCCCTTCACCGAGAAGATGGTTTCAAATTAAGCAACCATTGGAAAGATGTTCTAAATCGAACTAAACATTAAACTAATTTTCAATGGTACAGTATATTTTTCAAGTAGTGGTACCCCAAACTTTCGCAGCTCTTAAAAATTCCCCTTTCACACCATCAATAGGTAAACTCCCCCCCCCCCCCGCCAAACGGCATGTTCACCCGCACGTACACCACCTCTATGCTAAGTCGGCCAATCAAATGCTAATTTTTATGCTAATTCCTTTGTCAAGGCACCTTGTTTCCTCGCACACAGCTTAAAGGTCGCGGTCTGAGCGTGGCTGTGTTTCACTCCAGCGCTGTCCTCGAGACAGCCTGATCCCTTCACCCGATGAAGGCCGCTTGTGTTGTGGCCGAAACGTCGTGATTTTTGTTGTTTTATTTTTTACCTACGTGACTTTACCGAATAGAACCAAAGAGTGTGGATCCTTGCAGTCACGAAAGCTTTAAATCTAGAAGTGTACCCATGGCTACAACCACGAGAAGGCGAGTAGAGTCAAGGACGTAATGAATGGGAAGAGGAATAGAAAGAGGTAGAGGAGACAAATGGAAAAATGGGATCAGAGACAATACCTTAAAAGGGTCTCTCTATCATCCTCCACGGAGCAGGGTATTTTCACAGGGGGGGGGTTTGGGGGCAGAGGGTAAGGGATTCAGCAGGGATGGCCACACAAGTCACGTGACTTCCTCAGGGAGGCACGAGCAGATTCTCGATATTTTTGTTTTGCAGCTTAACGGGAGTGCAGGAGCGGGAGCTGCCCTTACCTGCACGTGCTCCTCATCATCTGTCTAGGCCTGCACCTTGGCCGGCAGAGGAGACTGCACCCCTGCTTTGGGCATGCCCGGCCGCCCGTCCCCACCCCACAGGGTCCGGCGGTTGAGCCAGGACGCGTGGCCCCAACTGTGCCAGAAGCGGCGATTGCGCGCGGCCGGGAGGTTCTCCCCGAACGTCTGCATGTTCAAGCGCTGCTCCTCCGCCAACGTCACGCGGCAGTTCCTTACAAGATGGAAGGAAGGGGGTGGCGGGGGTTGTGAGCACAGCTGGTGCATCTTGCCAGTCATCTCAGTCTATCCATGGCCACCTGGGGTCTGTCCCATGACCTCCTGTCAGCGAGCCTTCGACATTCCACGTGTACCTTCACCGAGCAGTGAATGGCGCGTGTTGGTATTGGAGGTGGAGGGAGGAGATAAAGATGCAGTGCTACAACTTCTTGCTCGTGCCACTACTACTGGCAGAAGGGCCACAGTAAGTCACTCATTTTCATTTTGGCAAATATCGCAGTTTTTACACCGGCACACGAAAAATGCCTGCCACTTGTAAAACACGTCACGGGATTCTTTGAATGTTCCCTGCCAAGCAGCAGGCGTACATCCCTACGGTTAATGCGCCCGCAGTATTATAAATCAGAGCAGCCACTAGATTTGCACCACGAATAGTTTTGTTGTTACGCGACAACGACTCTGTCTGACGCTCCGAGCAGTGGCTCACCCCACACCATGTTGAAGAGTGGCCTGTGGATGACGACAGATCACGGTACTACAGAATTGCTCGAGTGAACGCTAAACCCTACATTAGAGGTTCCCTGCACGGTTCCACACCATCCTGCGTTTTAGAGAAATGTTCGCCTCGTGCCCAGTCAAATAATTACACGGTTCTTCCTCTTATTTTCGAGCTAGGATTTTTTCCCGAATCAAGCGCAACACCGCAATTCACGCGGCGTGCATTTTCTGCGCAGAGTAATTAAAGTTAACGTCACACATTTGCAACGCCCCAAAGTTTCCAGATATTCAGGAGGCGTAGTCAACCGCATACGAGTGAGAAGGCAGCCAGCAACGGCACCAACAATTGCCCGAGATCTGTCATCCTATATTAGGATGGTTAGGCCAACTCCATTTGTGAGTTTTTATTACACGAGGGACGAAACCAAAGAAAACCCACACGTGCAAAGGTGGGAGAGTGAATGGGGGGGGAACAGCAACCCCATCTCCGTACAGATGGAGATGAATCAACATGCTGTACTGCTACCTCCTGGCAAGTCGGTGCACATGGCAGAAGATTGTGAACCACCAACCCGTTGCCTCCTCCAGGCGCTGTATATAAAGGTGTGCCGCCACCACTGCCCGTCCGAGACCATCAACCCAGCGATGAGCAAGGAGACCCAATTAAAAATCACAAGTGGCAGAAATGCCATTACCTGCCGCCATCTTTGGAAATGTTGTCAAAGAAGCATCTTGTTTTGTCGTAGAAGCATTTGTCAGGAAACACGGCAGAGCTCCTGCTGGGACCCCTCTGCATGTCTGCAGCACAAAGGGAGACGTCAATGTCAGAAACTAATTAAGGGATGGCCTGGACAATTAAAGACAAAGATCCCCACCCCGTTTCGCTTCAGACTATCGGGGCAAGTGCTCTTAGTGAGTGGCACCCCGAGGCCGGCACGGCACACGAAGGCATGGGTGGGCCTAGCACCATGCCCGGCCACCTTCGTCTCCCTCATGGCGATGGCTGAGGTGAGCCACTAGAGGGGGGCGACGGTACAGATTTGTTGAACCAAACTTTTCAACAGAAGACGCCGTGGCAGCAGTGGCAACAGGCCACCGTGATGGACGCTCGTGGAGATTGCTCCTCGTGAACAAAAATTGTCAAAAGTGCATCATGGTCCTAAAGGGACCAACATTTAGTACAGGGGATTCTCCAATTTTTTTTTACCATTTGTTAAAATACAACCATTCACCAATGCGAGTCAGGGCTAAAACAATACGACCATAAACTTTGCATTATATTTCAGGCCCATCAAGCTATATGGCTCTTTTTCAGAAGAGACCTGGCCACAAATGATAGCTCAACGAAGTGGCTTATTACATGAAAATTTCTGGCAGGTAAACTCCAATAAGTGCACGTTGATTCTAAAATGTGGAGGGAAAACCGGATGACTCAGAGAAAACAGGTTTTTTTGGGTTAGATCGTGATCCAACCCAAAAAAAAATCTATCATGGATGATATTGGTCGCAAAAGCCTACATGTTCAACCGACCCAGAGAAAAATCCACACTACCACAGGGAGAGAGACGCATGCAAACTCCAAATATACAATGGTCAGGGTTTGGGTCAAACCCACGAGGCAAGGTAGCCCCTCCCCCCCCCACAGCCGCCTAATAATTTGTTGGCACAAGAGAGGCGGTGTAAGACAAATCCGCTGTTGCACTGCACATCCATGCTTTACATTATCCAAGCTCCACTCTTTCTGCAACCCACACCTGACCAGAGTGATGCGAGGCCCTCACCCACAAGTGCAGTGACAGCCAAGCTTACTAAAGGCTGTCACATGCGGAGAGTTTCTCAAGTTATCATTCCTCACGATTACTCTAACTCGTATGAAAAAAAGGGCCTAATATAAATGTCCACATAAGCTACTTCATTGAGCTATCATTTGTGCCCAGGTTGCATCTGAAAAAGCGAATAGCTCAGTGATCTTTACCTGGTAAGACAAGATTAGTTGATTTTTTTTTTTTCAAGCGATTTGTTCACTTGACCTATAGACTGTGCACTCCCATCGTGTTTTTGTATTGTATGTTGTTACATTCTGACCCGCCCCTACTGAACATCTGTGGACAAAAAAACCTTTGTAGCGCATCGAAATCCCCCAGTGGACAAATAAATATTCTGATTCTAAAAGGAGACATCCCACAGGAGTGGTGGTGGTGGTGTGAAACCGGGTCCCTCAAAGTGCTCCTTTTAAAAAAAAAGGTCCACCACCTTCTCCTTGCTTGGCCTTGTTGTCCTGGAACTCCTTGTCCAGCTCCTCGCGGTCCAGCTGCGCGTTGCTGCTCTCAAAGTCAAACTCCGCCTGAAACTCATCGCCCAGGTTCAGGGCCTGTGCCTTCTGGGGGCGCCCATGGCGGCTCGAGCCTGCGGGGAGAGAAAAATAAACGGCAGCTCGGTTTGTGATCCACCAACGCCGCGGTGGTGGCGGTGGTGAGATGTTAACTACCTAGCCTGGTACGCAAGAGCTCGTGGGTTCTATCCCGACCCCCTGCTGTATACTTGGAAGTTTGCATGTTCTCCCCAAATGTGAAACATTTCCTGCAAACTTTCTCCATTGGAATAATGCATCAATGAGTACACCCTGCTGCAAAGAAAAAAAAAACTTTTGCTGGACCCTCATGGACAAATGTGAGTCTCTTACTTTCGACCCAGGTTTCCTGGGTAAATATTCACGACCATAAAAAAATAGCGCACCGGCTGCCCGGTATTTAGGTCGGCACCAGCGGCCAAGAATCTGTTATTCTCTCCGCCCTCTGCACATGTTCAAAAGGCCATTGACAAAGTCCAGGCTAATGCACCGCGTCGCCTTTGAGGCAACGTCAGTGATAAAAGTGGCAAGGGGTTTTTGCCTTCCCACCGCGATTTACAAAGCCCCACGACGAATGCGTCCACAGAAGCTGTGCACGGCGAGCCTTCAATACGCAAACGCATTAATTAGTCTCCGTCGGTACGAGACGCCGACTGTAAATTGGGACACGTTGCTTCAAAACGAACTTACAAATTTGATGAAAAGATGAATGACGGCATGGGGGGGTGGCGGGTGGGGAGGGCGAACACCACCCACACCACCCGTAGCCGTACCTGCAATCTGCTTCACGGGGGCCCTCCGCCACCGCCGCCGCCGCCGGGGCGCCGTCTGCACCCCCCGATCCACCGTGCCGCTCTTCCTCGCCGGCTGCTGCGGCGTGGCGTTGACGCACGCAGCGGCCGCGCCGGCCGTGGGCGCTGCCGCACCTGTGGGCGATGGGCACAGCCGGCGCGCACCCACCGGTCGTCTCGGTTCGTCAACCCGTCGGGGGGGCCACGTGGGACCCTCCCGCGACCTCATCTGGCACGGGCGCCGTGGTGACGTCACCGTCACTTAGTGGCGAAAAGCGGCTGTTGGTATTATGGGGCGGGGGGGGGGGGCGTTCTACAACAGCTGTGTGGGCAAGACACAAGTGCCATAGCCCTCCATCACCCATCGTGGTGTCAGTGTCATCATCATCATTACCACCACAACACCTCCCCCCCTATCGTTCCTCACGACTGCAGGTCACACGTTTGTGTTGTCACCAGGCAGAGGGGCTCACCGCACACAAATCCCAGTGTAGCCGAGCGTGCCATTATTACGTCGCTTCGAGAGAGGCCGTCAAAACCGCACAGATCACTCGGCGGCCAAGCGCAGAGCTTGCCGACCACCCCGTTTGCGTCTCCGACATTTACGAAATGGAAACTCCGCTTTCATTTGCTCTTGATGCAACCAATTGCCATAGCCACGTAGGTAAAAAATAAAATAACAAAAATCAGCGCTGTCCTCCAGACAGTCTCGTCCCTTCACCTGATGAAGGCCGCTTGTGTTGTGGCCGAAACGTCGTGATTTTTTGTTATTTTATTTTTTACCTACGTGGTGACTTTACCCAATAGAACCAAAGAGTATGGATCCTAGCAGTCACGAAAGCTTCAAATCTAGAATTGCCATAGCACCACCATTCATATATTTCGTCAAAAATGATTATTTCGCACGGGTTTAAAATATAAAAATATTAGCACACGTTTGTCGTTAGGGGCGTTTGCGCGCAACTTTTATGGGTCTGGCAGCATTACATTGGGGGGGTGGGGGGGGGGTTAACATTAATAAACGAGACGGTGGAACGAGGGTCACCGGGGCTCTTGTCCACAAGCCACGGCAGACTTCACGACTCGTCCTCCCGCCTGCAGAGGGAGGCCTCGGCTACACCAACACGGGCGGCGCGAGGATCCACGATGCTTCCGTTAAAACCGGTGGCTGTTTGTAACCTTTGCCGCAGCCTTGCAACCCCTTTGGTTCTCAATCGTTCACAAACAACGTGCAACGTCAACAGACGTAGGGGGTTTGATGAAACAAAGCGGTTGCACTTGGCCCGCGCGCAATCTGTATTTCGATGATATACCTTCGAAATAAATCCCCAGAACGGGGATCTTGCAACCCCCAAGGGGTGCGTGCACCCCTGGATTAAGAACCACTGGGCGAGACGATCGTGGGGTAACACAGCAACATCAATTTACAACTTACACCCCTCTCACGTCGTCGCTTTATTATGAACACCGCTAACGCAATTTACGTCGGTGACAGCATCGATCCTTTCTCGTATCCCCATCGCTTCTTGCTTCACCTATCCTGTAAACTACCCTGTGGTGTCGCGCGCATGACGACATGTACTGTGCTTTCGATGACAAAATATATTATTGATGTACGGTATTTTGGGAAAAAATTGTTTCAATTTACGTCGCACATTTCAGGAACGCATCACCAATGTAAATTGGGGTACTGCTCTACAATGGCCAATGTTCTGCTACACCGTCTGCCACCCAACAAATCAAATTTGTCACCTGGAGCACCACACCAAATTATGTGCTTTCGGCAAACCAGAATGTTGAAAAAAAAAAAACAATCAGATTTCCGTACGACGTCTCATTGGACATTACAAAATCGGGCGTCAGGTGTTTGGTAAGAGATGCTGGTGTAGATTCGATCAGAAATCCTCTCATCTCTCAATACCCAGCCAGTGAACAGGGTGGCCACAACCTCAGCACCACGACAGCACCTCATTGAGATCAATATAGCAAGTTGCCTCTGGCAACCTCGTTTCTCACAAAACCACAGATTTTAAAAAAGAAAGTCTTAGTTCATCATCGCCATGGAGAAATGCATCGTGCAGGACCTTGAAGCCGCAATTAAATTTTGTTGGTGCAAATCTTAATTGGGTTAAGTTGTGGAAGAGGGGTAATTTTAAAACGTTTTTATTTTTTATCAGGCAAGACACCGAGCTATATTTGCACTTTTTCAGAAGCCACTTTGCCACAAATGATCGTTGAATAAAGCGGCTTTCTTGGTAAACGCCATTATTGCAAACAGCAAAACCCATTTAGCACCACATTTGTATTATCTCGTGGTAGAAGAGTGGCTCTCGAACAACTACGAACCCAACGACGCAAAAAATAACTCGATTCTCAGCCACATCACGAGCGAATTATATCCAAATCGGTGGTTGGCTCCCCACCTACCCATTCACCACAACCGCACAAGTGAAGCGTGGCAGGTCAAATAACCACCCCACCCCGCATGACAAGACAGCGTGGCCTTCGCCGAGCAGTCCATTGACAGAGGGCACCAAATAATAACGCTTTAAATGACGGGTTATTCTGAAAAGGCGACAATTTAAAATACAATCACTGGGTATCACCATCAAGCGCAAAGTAAAAACAAAAATGCTCGTCCGCATGCACTATGCATTATCATCATCATCGAGCTGTTATACACAGAGCCTTTTATTTTCCTGCATGCGCTTACGGAAATAATTCCATGAAGATAGCTGCAACTCAACTGCGTTCAATTAAGATCGCATTGAAATCACGCCTCTAAACGAGCAAAAGGCGAAAACGACCCGAGGCAAGGCCACTGGGCAACGGAAACCACGTGGCATTAAGAGGGCAAAGGTGCAGCCCTGCAGTGCCGATGTTTACCGCACACCGCACCCCCCCCCTCCCGTACCCGCAGCTCCTCTGTACGCAGGCTGCACGAAGGGACGGTGCCCGACCGCTGTGGCCCAGGCGTCGTGCCGCGCGTGGCCCGGGTGGCCGCCCGTGGCACCGCGGGGGGGTCCGGTCGGCGTGCCCGGCGCGGAGTGGCAGCTCGCCGCCGCTCCGATACCGCACGTGTGGCAGCGAGCGGCGGCCCCCCCCGGGGTGCCCGGCGAGGACTGGACGGGGGGTGAGGGTGGGTTAGGCAGCGATTAGAACAAATCACGACGGACGACGTACGCATGTCAAACTTCTTATGCACCTTCTTGGTTCTTTCGGTAAAGTCACCACCACGTAGAAGGGAAACAATAAAATAATAAAAATATAAAACTTTAAAATTCTCACGACGTTTCGACTGCAAGACAAGCAATCATCATCAGGTGTAAAAACCACAGCAAGACATTTTTTTTAAAAAAGTGGCGGGTTTTTTTTTTACATTATCACCACGGAGAGCGATTTGGCAGTTATTCAGATGGACAAGTCCATCTATGTTCGGAAAAGAGGAGGGGGGAGACGAAAATGATGGATGCGGTCTGAAAGCCACCGTAAGCGTGAACAATAAATTAAGACCCGGAATGGTTTATCAAATCCTTCCAATGATTGCTAAGCCAGAATTCCTTCCTCTCGGTTGAAATTGTCTCTGTGTTTGTATATGTGGATAGCCTCATGAACGAATCTCTCATGGTAGCCAGATGGCTTACAGAGAACCTCTGTAAGCCATCAGGCTACCATGAGAGATTCTCCCGTTTCGGTCTTAGGAGGAGGGATAATTGCGATGTCATCACCCGAGAGCCAATCAGGTGCCAAGGGTTGCGCAATTCAGCCACTGGCACGCTGGCACCCGGGCTCGGATCTTGGTAGCCTCTTCCATCTCCTCCTCCTCAACCTGTAAAAACCCTCCACAGCTACCACTGTTAGCTAACTATTGTAACTCTCAAATGCAACTTTCATCAAGCCCCCCGAGTGTGAAGTGCAGTCTCCAACCTCGTATTCTCCACCATCTCTGGCTTCCTCGATTCCAGTGCCGTGAAGGGAAAATTTGCCCGAAATGCGGCCGATCAGCGTTGACTTTTTTTCCACATTTTGTCAACATGTTGCCAAAGATGTCCCTTAAAGGCTTAACGGACGTTCGGGGCAAGTGCAGTGCGAGCAACTACGAGGCCGGCAAAGCACACGGAGGAGGTGGGGAAGCCAGACCCACGCCCGACCGCCTTCTCCCCAGTGGCGATGTTTATACATCGCACCAGGTGCTCATTGGATAGACCTCAGGAAAAGCCCGGGACTGTTTCAGATAATCGTCACCTGGCGTTGGCCGTAAGTGGGAATCAAACCCCGGTGGGTCGTAGGCGGGTTTGTGGTGCAGCGCATCAACCACTGTGCCACCGCTCCCCTAAACCATGGCACTGCTGCAGTGGCAAGATGTTAACTACCTCGCCTGGAGTACAATAGGTCGTGGGGTTTGATCCAGACCCCCGACGCCTGCATATTTTTGGAGTTTTCAACGTCCTCCCCCGTGGTCACGTGGATTTCTCTGGGTCATCCAGTTTCTACCTCCACGTTTTAGAACCGACGTGCATTTGGAGTATTTGGCTGCTGGAAATGTCCACGCGATAAGCCGCTTCGTTGAGCAAATCATTTGTGGCCGGGTCGCTTCTGAAAAGAGAGTTAAGTAGCTCGGTGGGCCTCACATGGTACAATAAATAAAGAGTTTAATGGTAAAGAGCGGCTGCACCTCTCACCTGCACCATGGCCACGTCGTGGTGCAGAGCGGACAGCATGTACTCGCACGGGGTCAAGTCCTTGATCTCGCTGATGCGAAAGACGATGTGTTCGAAGACCTCCTCGCGAGGGGCAATGGGACGGTCGGCGGGGCGCCCCTCCGTCCCGCGCAAGCACACTGCGCGCACACAAAGACGCCCGCCGCCGGTACAGACCTCCACGTACCCGTTTGGTCAAGCGTTGTTACGGTCGAGAGCACCTATGCAGGTCGGAGCAGGTGCGTGGTTGTGGGTTTTGGGCGCCACTGTGGTGAGAAGTTAACTACCTCGCCTGGTATATATCGAAGGTCATGCGTTTCATCCCAACCCTGACAACACCTGCTGTATATTTGGAGTCAGCGAGGTTTTCTCTTCCCATGGGTCGAGCGGATCCCCCCCCCCCTCCAGGTCCTTCGATAAGCCACTTCGTTGCGTTACCTACCATTTGTGGGCAGGTCGCTTCTGAAAGAGCGATATAGTAAGTGGGCCTTACCCGCAACTTAAACAATTCTTTAAAATAGTTTCTAGCTGGTTCAGCTACCTTCATCCTCCCCAGTGCTGATTTAATCATCTTTTTTACTTACACACCACACCAGGTAACTTCACTTGAAGGCAGTCTACCTACGCGAAAACCAGAATGTGTTGGGATACAAGGCCACCACCGACGACGTTGTCTGTAGCCAGGAATCAAATCTAGCTCGCGGGGTTCCGAGCTGCACACATTTCTCAACTCTGCAAGCCATGCAAGCCAAAAATTGAGATTCATTTATTTCCTGTAACAAGCTATATTAAATATTCTTGTTTCTTTCGGTAAAGTCACGTAAAAGGGAAATAATAAAAATAAAACATAATAAAATAAAAATGAAATTTATTTTATTTTTATTTAAATAAAATTAAAATTAAATTTATTTTATATGTATTTTATTTTATTATGTCTTAGCTGTATTAAAACCAATAGCCCATCATCCATAAGCCATATGCCTGCAGGTATTGAATGTTTATGGGTATCAACATCACAAATCCCTATCATCACTGTCGCAAAGAAGAAGTTCTCCATTGTGCCAATTTAATCCCGACAGGTGCCGTTGGCCCAAATCTGTGAATCCGTTTAGAGTATTTGGCGGCTAAACGTTCCCACGCGCTAAGCCACTTCGTTGTGTTACCTACCATTTGTGGGCAGGTCGCTTCTGAAAGAGCGATATAGTAAGTGGGCCTTACCCGCAACCTAAACAATTCTTTAAAATAGTTTCTAGCTGGTTCAGCTACCTTCATTCTCCCCAGTGCTGATTTAATCATCTTTTTCACTTACACACCGCACCAGGTAACTTCACTTGAAGGCAGTCTACTACGCGAAGCCCAGAATGTGTTGGGATACAAAGCCACCACCGACGACGTTGTCTGTAGCCAGGAATCAAATCTAGCTCGCGGGGTTTCGAGCTGCACACATTTCTCAACTCTGCAAGCCAAAAATTGAGATTCATTTATTTCCTGCAACAAGCTGTATTAAATATTCTGGTTTCTTTCGGTAAAGTCACATAGAAGGGAAATAATAAAATAATAAAAATAAAACATAAACTCAAAATGAAATTTATTTTATTTTTATTTAAATAAAATATAAATGAAATTTATTTTATATGTATTTTATTTTATTACGTCTTAGCTGTATTAAAACCAATAGCCTGTCATCCATTAGCCATATGCCTGCAGGTATTGAATGTTTATGGGTATCAACATCACAAATCGCTATCATCACCGTCGCAAAGAAGAAGTTCTCCATTGTGCCAATTTAATCCCGACAGGTGCCGTTGGCCCAAATCTGTGAATGAAGGCAAAAATGAATCTGGAACATTTCCAAATTAACTGTTTTGGGGCCGTCCAGAAATGACGTCACGCACCTGGGGGGGGGGTCAGACATTTGTGACGATGTGTGACGACTGGGGGGGGGGGAGTTTGATAAATGTGACGTCACATCAAAATGCGCAACTTTAAATATAGACAACACGTTCCACTTAATTAGACTTTTTAATGTTTTCTCCTACAAGATCAGAGTGCAGCGGCACATTAAATACGCACTACAATGACAACAATAGTTTAAAGCGATTTGAAGCGTGTTTTTTTTTGCGGGGGGTGAGGGGGGAGGGGGCAGAGCTTTGTGACGTCATATTTGAGGGCGGGGGGGGTCAAAAAAATCGTTCAGAATCACGTGACGTCATTTATGGACGGCCCCTTATGTGGCACCGCCGGGCTCTTTGGCCGGGTCACGCGCCGTCTATGACCAGCCGCGTCTCATTGCCCTGTGACTACCGACCCGGCTTCAACACTTGATTTTTGCACACAGCGTTTTAATAAGTTTTTTTTGTGTGGAATATTTGCTGGTTTATTCCAGAATGTTTCTGTTACGCGTTGTCGCTTTAAGATGTTCTGTGTTCAAATGTTGATTGTTGCGGTTGCACCCGACTTAAGAGCCGCATGGCTCACAGGGGTATACCTAATAAATGAAACTTGAAACTTGAACACGCGCACGCACCGAAACCACGAACTTTTTCAGGTCAACGGGGTTAATCGCGCGTTCGTGTTGGCATAGCTGTCAACCCCTTATCAGTGCCCCTAGATTGTTACAGATCGATTCAAACCCTTATTGGTCACCCCCTGCCCTTATAAACATCAACGTTTAGCCAACGAGGTCCCGTTGCCAAGGGAGAAACGCAAACAGATGGACGAAACAATGTGTGCCCGTATTGAAACGGCTGTGCACCCAATAACCTTCGTTGAAAAATACTTGAAACCACTGCGACCCAGAACCAGCAAGAACAACAACCTCAGAACATTCGTGATTAAGCGGGTGACGAGTTGAAGAACTTTGCCCCAGTACAGCTAGAGGCGCCGGCCATAAATGACGTCGCGCGATTTTGGACGATTTTTGCCACCCCCCCCCAAAAAAAAAATATAAAACATGCTTCAAATCTCTTTAAACTATTATCATTGTAGCGCGTATTTAATGTGGCGCTGCACTCTGATGTTGTAGGTGAAAACATTTATTAAAAAGTCTATTTAATTAAGTAGAACGTTTTGATTTAAAGCTTTCGTGACTGCAGGGATCCATCTTATTGGTTCTTTCGGTAAAGTCATGTAGAATGGAAATAAAATAAAACATAATAAAATAACATTTTATTAAAAAATCAAATAAAGTAAATAATAAAACATAATAAAATTTTATTGAAAATTAAATGTTATTGCTTTATTTTTATTATTTTATTTCCATTCTACGTGACTTTACCGAAATAACCAAGAAGATAAGTAGAACGTGTTGTCTATATTTAAAGTTGCGAATTTTGATGTGACGTCACATTTCTCAACTCCCCACCGCCCCTCGTCACACATCGTCACAAATGTCTGACCCCCACGTGACGCATCAATGGCTGTTATTTTAAACATTTCTGGGCAATTCCCAGAGATTAAGGACTCTCTTACAAATCCAGGTTAATTGAAAACGCAAAAGTACATACAGCAATCCAATACAATCATGATTTTATTTATTTCTTTTCATTTATTTTATTGATTTTTTTCACCTACGTGACTTTACCGAAAAAAACCAAAGACTATCTTATTTGTCGTTTGAGCATCTTAACACCTCCTGTTTGATTGCTCTGAAAAGGGTCAAACCCCTCTTTAATACCCCCCCCCCACACATTGACCCCACGACACCCACACCAATCTGTCCAGAAGGCAACAACGTCGCCGACACGTTCACCTCCTCCTGGCAAACTTTCCCCAGTCCCAAGGCCTCCTCCTCCTCCTGCTGCTGCTGCTGCCCGAGCGAGTCGCCTGTTAGGACGACTCAAGCGGCTTCATTAAACCCCTAACCCGCAGCTTCGCGGTGTCCACAGTCATCCCGTGAACCACCCACCCCCACCCCCCAGTGCGTAACCTTTCGCCAAGACGACGGTGGAGTCGTCCGTGTTGATGTCACAGAGGATGCCCTCGTAGCGGATGCCCGCCATGGAGAGCAAGCTCATCCTGACGCCCATGCAGGCCGCCCAAGTGGCCATGGTCGCCGGCTCTGGCTACGGGCGACGAGAGGGGCTGGTGGGGCCGCCTTGGTGGGGCCGGGCAGGAGGAGGGGGGGGAGGGGGGAACTTGGCCCGGATCGTGAGACGACGACGATGATGATGATGGTGTTGGTGGTGGTGTTGATGATGGTGATGATGGTGGTGGTGTTGTTGATGGTGGTGTTGATGGTGGTGGTGTTGATGGTGGTGGTGTTGTTGATGGTGGTGGTGTTGATGATGTTGGTGGTGTTGATGATGATGGTCTTGTTGATGGTGGTGGTGTTGATGGTGGTGGTGTTGATGGTGGTGGTGTTGATGATGGTGGTGTTGATGATGATGGTGGTGTTTATGATGATGGTGTTGTTGTTGATGGTGATGTTGATGGTGTTGATGATGATGATGGTGGTGTTGTTGATGATGGTGATGATGGTGTTAATGATGGTGGTGTTTATGATGGTGTTGTTGTTGATGGTGATGTTGATGATGATGGTGGTGTTGATGATGTTGATGATGATGGTGTTGATGATGATGGTGTTGATGATGATGGTGATGTTGATGATGATGGTGGTGTTGATGATGTTGATGATGATGGTGTTGATGATGATGGTGATGTTGATGATGGTGTTGATGATGATGATGGTGGTGTTGTTGATGATGGTGATGATGGTGTTAATGATGGTGGTGTTTATGATGATGATGATGGTGTTGTTGTTGATGATGGTGGTGTTGATGATGTTGATGATGATGGTGTTGATGAGGATGGTGTTGATGATGATGGTGATGTTGATGATGATGGTGGTGTTGTTGATGATGATGATGGTGTTGATGATGATGGCAACAACTCACGGCGTATCCCCCACGTGTTCACGGACACGCCACTGGCACTGCAATGCACTCTGGGTAGCGCCAAGTGGGCGGGATTGTGGGGGGAGGGGGATTTGTTTCTCTTCCGCTCAACGTCGTGGGTTTTTTGCTTTGTGTTTCATTTTAGTAATTTTTTATTTAATTTTTATTTTCTATCTACGTGACTTTACCGAAAGAACCAGGAATGTGAACTGCATGAAATATAAAGCGGGTCACGTGCATGCTTCTCGACCAATAGAAATACACGGCGTTTTTTTAAACCGAGGGGCATTTCCCCACCCCGCCCACCCTGCCCCCCGTCCACCCCGCCCCTTACACCCCCACCCCGCCCCCTTACACCCCGCCCCCTTGCACCGCCCCGCCCTCTTCCACCCCGCCCCGCCTCCTTCCACCACGCCCCCTTCAAACCCCGCCCCTCCTCCACCCACGTCTCTCCGTGACGGTTTGAAGGCCCAGTTCAGTTTTCAGTTTATTTTAGCCCTGTGAGCGATTCGGCTCTTGAATCGGGTGCAACCACAACAAACAAAAAAAACAAAAACACGAACAAGAAAAACATCTTAAAGTGACTATGTGACTGTGCAAACAGAAAATCCATGAAAAAAAACAGCAAAATATTCCTGAAAATTAGCCGTACACCAACGCTGTGTGCAAAAAATCCCAGTGGGATGCAAGTCAAACAACAACCACAAAAACTTAGATTAAGGCCATCAGTTTAACTCCGTACTACAACAAAACAAACATGTCCAAACCTAAAAACGTTTTCCAAATCACCAAAAAATAAAGCCATAATTGCAGCGTAACAGTGATCACAGGGACTGTGACCGAATTTTTACAATTAACTACATAAATAACATGTAACACCAAATCCTAGAGCCATAGTTGGCTGCATGAGTTACTCCACAACAACAGATGCATCGGTCTGAGTATCAAATTACTCAATGTACCTTTAAGATCAGCACGCTAAATCAAAATACAGATAATACTTTGCAGCGTCATCCGGAGCGAAACATTTTATTTTATGTTACGCCAATGAATAGCAGTGGCAGCTAGGGGTGTACAACTCCTCGAGAGCAGTTTTGAGAGAAGATCTCATTGGTAGCGATTCAAGTTGCAGTTTATTGGCAATAGCATTCCAGACTCTGGGGGCATCAATAGCAAAGGCCCTTCCTACGGCAATAGGGAATGTGAAGCTGGTAAATGAGCGAAGACCTGAGGTCAAATTTGTTATTTGAAATAGAGTGGAGATCCAGCAGGTAGTCTGTGGATTTTTTTGTAAGTACATCGTGAATAAATAAGATCTGGTGCACAAGCCGTCGAACATTAAGAGACGTTAAGTTTGACCCAATGTAGAGATCACAGTGGTGAGTCCTATATGTGCAGTTCAATGTAAATTTTAAGGCCGAGTGATAGATGGAATCAAGCTTCTTTAGTACAGTACTTGGGGCTGATTTATACACGATGTCACAGTAGTCAAGTAGAGGCAGTATGGTAGCTTTTATCAATTCCAAACGGAACATTGGGGGGGAAGCAGTGCTTGTGTCGATACAGAAAACCAATTTTTATTTTTGTCTTTTTACCAATATAATCAATGTGATCTTCAAAATTCAGTTTTGAATCCAGGATGACCCCAAGATACTTATAGATCTTGACTTGCTCTATTTTATAATTATTTAAGGAATGTAATTGGGGAAACATGACTTCCTGCTTTAGTCCTGGTGAGAAGCATAGCACCTTGGTTTTGTAGGTATTCAGGACTAGTTTAAGAGCAACTAGCTGATGTTGTAGTTTGTTGAAATCACCCTGTAGCTTAGCAATCACGTCATCCGGAGAGCGGCCAGCAGTAATCACTATTGTGTCATCTGCAAAAAGATTTATCCTGGAATGATCCAGGTCAGTGCCCAAGTCATTGACATAAAGAGAGAAGAAAAGGGGGCCGAGGATGGAACCCTGTGGAACCCCTTTTGTTATCTTAACACTGTTTGACCTCCAACCATCTGTGAATACAGTTTGGGTGCGAGAAAAGAGGTAATTTTGTAACCATTTTACTGTGTTTTCGGAAAAACCGAGGCAACTTAATTTACTAAGCAGGGTGTTGTGGTCTACTGTATCAAAAGCTTTGGACAGGTCTAGAAAAAGACAGGTACAGTACTGATTATTATCAAGGCTACTGTAAATGTGATTCAGAGAGTCTAATGCAGCAGATGTGGTGCTGTATTTTTTTCCGAACCCAGATTGTTTTAGATGTAGTAGATTGTTGGTGGACAGGAAACTGCTAATTTGGTAGGTCAATAATTTTTCAAAAATTTTCATCAACGGGGACAAAATTGAGATAGGTCAGTAGTTATTTGGATCATCTTTAGGGCCCCCTTTGTGAAGTGGACGGACATAGGAATGTTTCCATTCTAGAGGAACTGATGCTTCTTTGATGGACAGGTTGAAAATATGGGCTATAGGTTTGTATATTAGGTGACCAACAGTTAGTAGAGCAAAGACGGGAATACTATCTGCTCCGGAAGAGGAAGACCCTTTGAGGTAAGACAGTTGTTTCAGAACATTACTTTCGTGGATTGTCTGGAAACTAAATTCGTTTAATGTTTGGACAGGGGTGTAGGAATTTGCATGAGCAGAGGTGACTCCCAATACATTATAAAAAAAGATTACCAGCTTCAGAAAAATGAAGGTTAAAATTGTCAACTATTTTTTTGGGATCTGAAAAATATTCCCCATTTCGGTTAAGCTCAACGGGCAGATTGTCTGTTTTGGATGCCTTTTCGATATATTTGTTTTCAAGAAAATCCTGGCATTTCCATGTGATTCCAGGAGAGTGGAGGAAAAGTAGGCATTTTTTGCATGCCGTTTTTTTTGACGCATCTATTCCTTAAAATCCTGTATTCTAGCCAGTCATTGACCAAATTACTTTTCTCAGCACATGCCCAAGCCTTGTCCCTAGTTTTCATTAGCTTTGTAATCAAATGATCAAACCATGGTGGGCGGTTGCATTTAGTTTTAAATCTAACCAACGGAGCATGTTTGTTAAGAATTTGGAGAAACGTGTACCTGAAAGTCTCCCAAGCCGTAATCAGGTTGGGGATATCACAGACCTTGTCAATATCCGAGTGAAGCACATCATTAGCAAATGCCTGAGTGCTGAAGTGTCTCATAGAGTGCTTCTCAACCAATTTAGGGGGGCTTTGGGTCTGGCTGATGATCTCACTCCAAAAATGAAGGAGTGATCACTAAGGTTATTACCCAGAACACCAGTCAGTGTGAAATTGTGAGGGGCATATGTCAATAGGACGTCAAGCAGAGTTGACTGTCCCGAATATTTTAGGTTGGGTCTTGTGGGGACATTTATTAATTGAAACAGATTAAATTCATCTGCAAAATGTGTGGCCACGGCCGGCGGGTTTAGCCAATTCCAATTTAGATCACCCACTAAAACTATTTCACCTTTAGGGAGGCACCCAAAAAGCTCTCTCAGTGCAGACGCAGCTTCAACATCCTTCCCACTAGGCGGTCGATAGCAGCACACTACCAATATCTGTTGATTATTTGGGAGCGTTATTTTGAGAGCGAGACCTTCAAAGCAACATTTTTTAAACAAGGAGTGAGCTAGTGAACAAGCTCCTCAGCCGCCACCATTTCAGTCTCCGACCGCCAGCGCTTCCTCTGCGTCTTCGCCATCAACAACTCCAAGTCCTTCGAGGACATCCACCAGTACAGGTGGGTCGGTGTGTGTGTGTCGGACTTAACGCATCCACAAGTACAGGTGTGTGTGTGTGTCGGACTTAGTGCATCCACAAGTACAGGTGGGTCGGTGTGTGAGTGTGTCGGACTTAGTGAATCCACCAGTACAGGTGTGTGTGTGTCGGACTTAGTGCATCCACAAGTACAGGTGTGTGTTTGTGTGTCAGACTTAGTGCATCCACAAGTACAGGTGTGTGTGTGTGTGTCGGACTTAGTGCATCCACAAGTACAGGTGTGTGTGTGTGTCGGACTTAGTGCAACCACAAGTACAGGTGTGTGTGTGTGTGTCGGCTTAGTGCATCCACAAATACACGTGGGTGTGTGTGTGTCGGCGGTGGGTGGCTTACTGCAGCTACCATATCATGCGTCTTGTGCTGGAAGAAATAAAGCCTCCAGTTAAATTTTTGACTTGTTACACTGGTCTACAGCCAAAATGCTTTCGAGAAATAAACATGTAGTCCAACTTTACTAATTCTGTGTCACTGAGCTGTCCACTTGACACTGATGTTCCGGTGTGTCTGTTCCACCTGAAGAAGGAGACTTGTGTTGCCTCCGAAACGTCGTGATTTAATTGTTTTCTTTTGTTTTATTTTATTTTACCTCCGTGACTCCACCGTACAAATTGATTCTCATTGTTTCGTGAGGAGTCGACTCCTTTTTAATCGCATTAAGAATCGACTCCCATTGACTTGCACAGGGAATCGGATTGTAGATTGTATTAGAAATCGATTGCTCATTGAATTGCATGAGGAATCGACTTAGCGTCTGAATCAATTCCTTGTCGACTTGTGTTTGGAACCGGTTCGTGGTGTGGAGTTGGATCCGGGTCTGGGGGGTTCAGCATCGCCTGGTGAGTTTACACTCAACACTCACCACTACTCACCACTAGTACACTCACCACTAGTACACTCACCACTACTCACCACTAGTACACTCGCCACTAGTACACTCACCACTAGTACACTCACCACTACGCACCACTAGTACACTCACCACTACTCACCACTAGTACACTCACCACTACTCACCACTAGTACACTCACCACTAGTACACTCACCACTTACCACTACTCACCACTTACCACTAGTACACTCACCACTAGTACACTCACCACTTACCACTACTCACCACTCACCACTAGTACACTCACCACTACTCACCACTCACCACTAGTACACTCACCACTAGTACACCCACCACTCACCACTAGTACACTCACCACTAGTACACTCACCACTAGTACACTCACCACTAGTACACTCACCACTACTCACTAGTACACTCACCACTACTCACCACTAGTACACTCACCACTCACCACTACTCACCACTCACCACTAGTACACTCACCACTAGTACACTCACCACTACTCACCACTCACCACTAGTACACTCACCACTAGTACACCCACCACTCACCACTAGTACACTCACCACTAGTACACTCACCACTAGTACACTCACCACTACTCACCACTACTCACCACTAGTACACTCACCACTAGTACACTCACCACTCACCACTAGTACACTCACCACTACTCACCACTAGTACACTCACCACTAGTGCACTCACCACTCACCACTAGTACACTCACCACTAGTACACTAACCACTACTCAACACTCACCACTAGTACACTCACCACTACTCACCACTACTCACCACTAGTACACTCACCACTAGTACACTCACCACTACTCACCACTACTCACCACTCACCACTAGTACACTCACCACTAATACACTCACCACTAGTACACTCACCACTAGTACACTCACCACTCACCACTAGTACACTCACCACTAGCACACTCACCACTCCCCCACTAGTACACTCACCACTACTCACCACTAGTACACTCACCACTAGTACACTCACCACTAGTACACTCACCACTACTCACCACTCACCACTACTCACCACTTACCACTAGTACACTCACCACTACTCACCACTAGTACACTCACCACTACTCACCACTCACCACTACTCACCACTCACCACTAGTACACTCACCACTCACCACTAGTACACTCACCACTAGTACACTCACCACTACTCACCACTACTCAACACTCACCACTAGTACACTCACCACTAGTACACTCACCACTAGTACACCCACCACTCACCACTAGTACACTCACCACTCATCACTAGTACACTCACCACTAGTACACTCACCACTAGTACACCCACCACTCACCACTACTCACCACTAGTACACTCACCACTAGTACACTCACCACTCACCACTACTCACCACTAGTACACTCACCACTAGTACACTCACCACTAGTACACTCACCACTCACCACTGCTCACCACTCACCACTACTCACCACTAGTACACTCACCACTAGTACACTCACCACTCACCACTACTCACCACTCACCACTACTCACCACTAGTACACTCACCATTAGTACACTCACCACTCACCACTACTCACCACTCACCACTACTCACCACTAGTACACTCACCACTAGTACACTCACCACTACTCACCACTAGTACACTCACCACTAGTACACTCACCACTAGTACACCCACCACTCACCACTACTCACCACTAGTACACTCACCACTAGTACACTCACCACTAGTACACTCACCACTCACCACTACTCACCACTCACCACTACTCACCACTAGTACACTCACCACTCACCACTACTCACCACTCACCACTACTCACCACTAGTACACTCACCACTAGTACACTCACCACTCACCACTACTCACCACTCACCACTACTCACCACTAGTACACTCACCACTCACCACTAGTACACTCACCACTAGTACACTCACCACTCACCACTACTCACCACTCACCACTACTCACCACTAGTACACTCACCATTAGTACACTCACCACTCACCACTACTCACCACTCACCACTACTCACCACTAGTACACTCACCACTAGTACACTCACCACTACTCACCACTAGTACACTCACCACTAGTACACTCACCACTAGTACACCCACCACTCACCACTAGTACACTCACCACTAGTACACTCACCACTCACCACTAGTACACTCACCACTCACCACTACTCACCACTCACCACTACTCACCACTAGTACACTCACCACTAGTACACTCACCACTACTCACCACTCACCACTACTCACCACTAGTACACTCAACACTCACCACTAGTACACTCACCACTAGTACACTCACCACTCACCACTACTCACCACTCACCACTAGTACACCGCTGTGTCTGTTCCACCTGAAGAAGGAGACTTGTGTTGCCTCCAAAACGTCGTGATTTAATTGTTTTCTTTTATTTTGTTTTATTTTACCTCCGTGACGCCACCGTATAAATTGATTCTCAACATTGTTTCGTGAGGAGTCGACTCCTTTTTAAACACATTAAGAATCGACTCCTATTGACTTGCACGGGGAATCGGATTGAAGAGTTGTATTAGAATTCGATTGCTCATTGAATTGCATGAGGAATCGACTTAGAGTCTGAATCAATACCTTGTCGACTTGTGTTTGGAACCGGTTCGTCGTGTGGAGTTGGATCCGGGTTTGGGGGGTTCAGCATCGCCTGGTGAGTTTACACTCAACACTCACCACTACTCACCACTAGTACACTCACCACTAGTACACTCACCACTAGTACACTCACCACTACTCACCACTCACCACTAGTACACTCACCACTACTCACCACTAGTACACTCACCACTCACCACTACTCACCACTAGTACACTCACCACTAGTACACTCACCACTCACCACTAGTACACTCACCACTCACCACTACTCACCACTCACCACTACTCACCACTAGTACACTCACCACTAGTACACTCACCACTAGTACACTCACCACTCACCACTAGTACACTCACCACTACTCACCACTAGTACACTCACCACTCACCACTAGTACACTCACCACTACTCACCACTAGTACACTCACCACTACTCACCACTCACCACTAGTACACTCACCACTAGTACACTCACCACTACTCTCCACTCACCACTACCCACCACTAGTACACTCACCACTAGTACACTCAACACTCACTACTACTCACCACTCACCACTAGTACACTCACCACTACTCACCACTACTCACCACTCACCACTAGTACACTCACCACTAATACATTCACCACTACTCACCACTAGTACACTCACCACTAGTACACTCACCACTAGTACACTCACCACTACTCACCACTACTCACCACTCACCACTACTCACCACTAGTACACTCACCACTACTCACCACTAGTACACTCACCACTCACCACTAGTACACTCACCACTAGTACACTCACCACTACTCAACACTCACCACTACTCACCACTCACCACTAGTACACTCACCACTACTCACCACTAGTACACTCACCACTCACCACTACTCACCACTAGTACACTCACCACTAGTATACTCACCACTAGTACACCCACCACTCACCACTACTCACCACTCACCACTAGTACACTCACCACTAGTACACTCACCACTCACCACTACTCACCACTAGTACACTCACCACTAGTACTCTCACCACTCACCACTACTCACCACTAGTACACTTACCACTAGTACACCCACCACTCACCACTAGTACACTGACCACTAGTACACTCACCACTCACCACTACTCACCACTAGTACACTCACCACTCACCACTAGTACACTCACCACTAGTACACTCACCACTACTCACCACTAGTACACTCACCACTCACCACTAGTACACTCACCACTAGTACACTCACCACTCCCCCACTCCCCCTCCCTCCCCCCCAGGACGAGGACTTTGTCACCACCATGGCCAACGCGGCCTTCCTGTCTCACGCTCTGCGCCCTGACCCTTCTGCTGTCCCTGCTGCTGTTGCTGCCCCTGCTGTCCCTGCTGCTGCTGCCCCTGCTGTCCCTGCTGCCCCCGCTGTCCCTGCTGCCCCTGTTGCTGCCCCTGCTGTCCCTGCTGCTGCTGCCCCTGCTGCTGCTGTCCCTGCTGTCCCTGCTGCCCCTGCTGCTGTCCCTGCTGCTGCTGCTGCCCCTGCTGCCCCCGCTGTCCCTGCTGTTGCTGTCCCTGCTGCTGCTGTCCCTGCTGTCCCTGCTGCTGTCCCTGCTGCTGCTGCCCCTGCTGTTGCTGCCCCTGCTGCTGCTGTCCCTGCTGCTGCTGCCCCTGCCGCCGCTGCCCCTGCTGCCCCTGCCGCCGCTGCCCCTGCTGTCCCTGCTGCTGCTCCTGCTGCTGTCCCTGCTGCTACTGCCGCACTGCCGCTTGGCTCCCCGCTGTGCCGCTGGTGGCTCGGCTTCCTGGGCGCTCTCAGACGCTGCTGCTGCTGCTGCACCACCACCAACACCACCGCCGCTGGCTGTGGTGTTGGTGGTGGTGTTGGTGGTGGTGTTATTGGTGGTGGTGTTGGTGGCGGTGGTGTTGGTGGTGGTGGTGTTGTCGGTGGTGGTGTTGGTGGCGGTGGTGGTGTTGGTGGTGGTGGGGGTGGTGGTGTTGGTGGTGGTGGCGGTGGTGGTGGTGTTGGTGGGGGTGGTGGCCGTGGTGGCAGTGGTGGTTGCGAGCAACCCGAGGAGTGGGCGGTGGCAGTGGTGAGGGCGGCTGGGACGCCGCGCTCACTCCTCACGCTGCTCACTGACCGTGAGGACGACGACCAGGTGAGACCACGGGTGGGGCGCACAAGGATATGTGTCTGTGTGTGTGTAGGTCGACTCAGCCTCAAATGAGTACCTGGAGGGATGTGTAAACATCGCCGCTAGGGAGACAAAGGCGGCCGGGCATGGTGCTGGCCACCCACCCCCTCGTGTGCTGTGCCGGCCTTTAAAGGCGCTCGCTAACAGCACTTGCCCCTACAGTCTGTTAAGGCTATACGGGGTATCTTTGTCTGTGCGCGGGACGGGCTAGAGAAGAGATGGAGTGACGTGGTACAAGAGGATGTGGAGCTGAGTCGACTTCCCGATGACTGGTACCAGCGGTGTAAAAATCGGCCTCTGTGGAGGAGGCTCGTGAAGGACGCTACTGGGCAGTTGGAGGCAGTCGCCCTCCAACAACAACGGAGGGCGGAGGAGCGACGCTCAGAACAACGAGCGGAGCGCCGGGTGGCTAAAGCACAGCAGGTTGGCACAGGAGGGGGCACAGGCGGTGCATCAGCCAGTCATCTCAGTCAGTCGACCCGTGGCACCTGGGTCTGTCCCTTGACCTTCTGCCAGCGGGCGTTCGACACTTCACGTGGCCTCAAGGTGCACATAGCCTGGCACAAGCGTCGTGGTGACATCACCGCCACTTGGTGGCGTATGGCGGTTGTTGTTTGTGCATCTCCTCATCTCCCCGTGCCCCCACAGGTGCGTGCATATGCATGTGAGGTGTTGCAAGTCCTCAGCTCCAACCATGTTGGCGCATTGGCCCTCTGCAACAATGGAGGCATCGCGGCCTTCGCCAGCCTGCTGGGACGCACTCACAACCCTCACACCCTGGAGAAGATCACCGGTAGCAACCCACCCACACTCACCACCCACTCTCGCCACCCACACTCACCACTCACCACCCACTCTCGCCACCCACACTCACCACCCACGCTCACCACCCACACTCACCACCCACACTCACCACCCATGCTCGCCACGCTCGTCACGCTCACCACTCTCACCACGCTCACTACTCTCACCAGGCTCACCACTCTCGCCATGCTCACCACCCACACTCACCACTCACACTCACCACCCACCCACCCTCGCCACCCCTACCCCAGGCACGCTGTGGAACCTGTCGTGCCACGAGCCTCTGAGGGCTGCGCTGGTGGAGCTCTGCCTCCCGGCGCTGGTGGAGCTCGTGCTGGTGCCAGAGAGCGGCTGGAGGAGCAACGTTGGAGACAAACCCTCATCACCGTCCTCACCCAGCTCGCCCGTCTCACCCTCCTCACCCAGCTCGCCCGCCTCGCCTTCCGCGGCATTCTGCAACGCCTTGGCGTGCCTGCGGTAAGGCGCGCCGAGGCAGACCTGACGGGGACGTCGCGGTGGACGCGACGGGAATGTCACGGTTGACGTGACGGGGACGTCAGGGTTCACGTCACGGCGGTGACGTTGCAGGGAGTTGAGCTCGGCAGACCCGGACAGGCGGCTGAGCATGCGGCAGTGTGAGGGGCTGGTGGACTGCGTGCTGCACTTCATCCGCTCGGCACTCAAAGGCCACAACATCGAGACTCAGGTGACCCCCACACCAAGATGGGTAGTGGTAAAGTAGTGGTTAGCGCTACGAACCCGGCGACCCGGGTTCAATTCCCGCTCGTGGCCAACACCGGTGAAGATTATCTGAAATGGTCCTGGGCCTCCCCTAGGTGTACTCAGCCTCAATTGAGTACCTGGTGTGGTGTGTAAACATCGCCACTGAGCAGACAAAGGTGGTCGGGCATTGTGCTTGCCACCAACCCCCTCGTGTGCCGTTCCGGTCTCTTCATAGGTGCTCGCTAACAGCACTTGCCCCTACAGTCTGTTGAGGCTATATGGAGGGTCTTTGTTTATGTATGTGTATGTATGTACACGTGTGTGGATGTATGTGTATGTGTATGTATGTCCGTGTGTGTGTATTGTCCGGCAAAAACAACCCCCTACCTCCTCGAGGTGCCGGACGGCAAAATTGTGGTGGGCAGTGCCGTGGGGGGAGGGCCAATTTAGATTGGCCTTTCCCTTCATGGCATTTGTTACCACCACAGCGGCCAAAAGGGGGCTTTGGACCAGTGCGAGGGACTGGTAACCCCTCCACTTTCAATTAACTACCACTAAAATACGAGGTAATGCATTTATTAAGTTTGTGCCGGAGGCACCAGGGGTACGGGCGTCTATGACGTCTCCTGGCCAAACCCCATTTGGCGGAGCGAGGAGATTGAATCTTTACCCTCGGGGCTTCTCCTGGAACAACAAAAAGCCTCTACAGATGGCCACGTGGAATGTTCGAATGCTCACTGCGGAGGAGAGGCTTCCATTCTTTTGTTGGGAGCTGGACTGGTACCGCCTGCATCTCTGGTATTCAGGAGGTCCAGGGGACCGGCTCTGGCTCCTGCCACCATGAGGGGTGGACAGTCCTTTACTCGGGGCAGGAGACTGCCAAACAACAGGGAGTGGCTCTTCTTCTGAACAAAAGAATGAAGGGGGCGTGGGAGTGTGGCGGTCAGGTGTGGGTTGCTGTAATCCCCAGGCTACTTTGGGCTCGCCTTCCCATCAAACAGAGGCGAGGAGTGGTGGTCATGGTTATGTATGCCCCC
This sequence comes from Petromyzon marinus, assembly GCF_048934315.1. Taxonomy (NCBI): domain Eukaryota; kingdom Metazoa; phylum Chordata; class Hyperoartia; order Petromyzontiformes; family Petromyzontidae; genus Petromyzon; species Petromyzon marinus. The sequence continues at coordinate 2,660,107 of NW_027422728.1, forward strand.
ACTGAAGACGAACATCTGGAGGGATGCAGGCAAGGCCAATGAGTCAGATGGCTTCTATGACCTCCTGTCACAGATACTGGCTAAAGTGGCCCCTCGGGATAGAGTCATCTTGTTGGGTGACTTCAATGCCCGAGTTGGTCATGATGCTAGCACCTGGTCTGGAGTGATTGGAGGGCATGGGCCAGATCAGCTCAATAACAACGGTAAGAGGCTGATAGATTGTTGTGCAGCCCATGGGCTTGTAATTACCAACACGCTGTTCCGGCATCGGCACATCCACACAACGTAACGTAACACAACCTACACTTGGGTGTTGAATGCTCATTGAGCCACGCTACGGCAGAACTAGACGCGGTTCGCTATCCCGCCCCAGACCACAAGCTGGGTCCCGGACCACGTGGCTAGAGGCTTCTTCAACCCGACGTGGATCTTCATCACCAGCAACACGAAGAACCCCGAGCCCCTACCGGGGCCCCCGTTATATCGGCCTGGGCTGGGGTTGGCTCCGCCCCTCGCCCCGCCCACCTTCCAGATCTCTCCGGCTCTTTCCCGAAGGCTCCCCGAGAGCTCTGCTATACCACGTGACCGCCCAGCGGCCCCCGTCCACCGGAGGCCCCCCTCCAATATCATCCGGTCACGTGTCGGCAGGCCAACCAGCGTATCATGTCCCAACGTAACCCTGCCTGGCTGACACTCCCTCTCGCTCCCTCACCGGGAGCCCGCACCGCACACTGCACGTTAGTGCCTCCACGCTGCACAGTGCTCACCCAAGCCCCGTGAGGGCTGGTACTTCGCCCAGTAAGCGGACTACACATATTGCCAAGACATTATCCGCCGCGGTTTCGTAAGCCCGGCACCACACAGTGACAATCACAGTCACTACACAAGCAAGAACATCTGCTGGACTACATTGTGACGGAACAGTGGATGCGGGCCCATGTCCTTGACACCAGGAGCTGATCTGCCCACTGACCATCGACTTGTCATTTTTAAGATGCGCCTGCCATTCTTCCACTCCGGTGGTGGGTGTACACCCAGGACCCCATTCAAACCCATAGTGGCATGGTCTCAGCTAGCAGATTAAAGTTTCAAGCGAGAATTTAATCATCGCTTGCAGCTGGGGTTGGCATCATCCCAAACCTCCTCATGTCGAGGGGAAATGGGCGAGGTTTAGGACTGTGGCTTATGCAGCTGCAATGGCTTCTTTGGGTGCACGGTCCAGACCTCCTCAGAGACCCTGGCTGACAAAGGAGGTGTTCAGGCTGGCTGAGAAAAAGCGACAGGCCCACTCTCATCATCTACAACATCCCATGTCAGAGAATGAGGAGGCTTACCGCAGCCTTCGCTCAGAGGTTCGTAGAGCCGTGAGGCGCCTCAAGGATGGTTGGTGGTTGCAGGTTGCTGAGGAGATGGAGTCTGCCCCAATGGCCTGCGATCACAAATTCCTATTTAACTCCATCAAAAAAAGTAACCTGCAGCGCCACACCTATTACCATCAATAAGAGAAAGAACGGTGACCCAATCTCCGACCCCCAGGAACAGGTTTGCAGATTTGCTGAGCATTTTTGGGAGGTCCTGGGGGAGGGGAAATCCCCCAACCTGGAAAACATCGTGGGACAAAGTGGGGATAACCCTGCTGAGGCTGCGGTGCCTCATATATTGGAAGAGGAAGTCACCCCCTGTGAGTGGCTGGCTGAGGTGCCATCTGTTGAAGAAGTACTGAAGGCGATCCGGAGTCTGAGACCAGGAAAGGCACTGGGTAGAGATTATCTCCCAAGCAAAATGCTGAGGGAGGGTGGCGTTTGTGCACAGACTGCCCTATATGACATCATAACAGCAGTCTGGACCACTGGACGGGTTCCGCAGGATTGGAAGGATGCCCTGGTGGTCCCCCTCTTTAAGAAGGGGGACCGCACAGACTGTAACAACTACAGGGGCATGTCATGCCTCAGTGTGCTGGGAAAGGTCCTGGCAAGGATTATTCAACATCGCCTTGCCAGGCACGCTGAGGCGAGGCTTGCAGAGCCCCATTGCGGTTTCAGGAAAGGGCGGTCCTGCAAAGATGCCATATTTTCTATCGGTCTGCTACAGCAGAAGTGTAGGAAATTCTACATCTCTGCTTTTTTGACCTGCTCAAGGCCTATGATACCATCAGTAGGCCTGGGCTCTGGGTTGTTCTTAGTGCTTTCGGAATCCCTAACCCTCTGCTCATGGTCATTAAGGACCTTCATGATGGTGAGCGGGCCCGGGTAGAACTTCGTGGCCAGGGTGCGACAATGATGTCCTCTGGCTCCCACATTATTTAACATCTATTTTGACCACGTAGTTCGTGAAGCCTTCAATAGCTGTACCGGGGGAATCTCCATTTGGTACAGATATAAGGGAGGCTGATCGATGCCCAGGTGCGGTCAAGGGATGGCTCCCTATTGCTCAACCACGTTATGTATGCCGATGATTTGGTAATTGCTGCTCATTCAGAGGAGGAGTTGGAGATGCTGGCTGCTGAGACTGGAGCGTGCCACTAAGAGATGGGGCCTTACCATCACCCCCACCAAAACTAAGCACCTGCCTGGGTATTTTGTACCATCGGACACTCCACCCCCACAACTCCCAATCGGTGATGGGGCAGTTGTGGAGAGAGTAGAGAGATTCCCATATTTATTTTTTACCTACGTGACTTTACCGAATAGAACCAAAGAGTATGAGTTTCCCATACCTGGGCAGTGTGCTCATGACCGGCTCCAGTTTAACAGCAGAGGTCTCACTCCGAATCAGTCGAGCGGCAATATCTTTTCATCGGTTGCGTAACGCTGTGTGGAAGCTACCTGGTCTGTCGCTCCGCACTAAGCTTCAGGTCTTCTCGGCCACGGTCATTCCCTCCCTTCTCTACGCTTGCGAAACGTGGACCCCCCTAATGGAACATCTTCGCCGATTAGAAACATTTAGGCTGGCCTGCCTACAATCCATCCTGGGTTTAACCAGGCTGGATTGTGTGAGGAGCTCACAAATCCTTGAAAGATCTGGGCAGGGTCCCATCGGTGAGCTCCTCCGGCGGGGAAGGCTGCGATGGCTGGGTCATGTAGCCCGCATGCCCAGCCAACGCATGCCGAAACAGCTTTTGTTCGGCCGGATTGAGGGGGCTAAGCGGCCGCGGCACGGGCTAGAGAAGAGATGGAGTGATGTGGTACAGGAGGACGTGGAGCTGAGTGGACTTGCCGATGACTGGTACCAGCGGTGTCAAGATCGACCTCTGTGGAGGAGGCTCGTGAAGGATGCTACTGGGCAGTTGGAGGTAGTCGCCCTCCAACAACAACGGAGGGCGGAGGAGCGACGCTCACAACAACGAGCGGAGCGCCGGGTGGCTAAAGCACAGCAGGTTGGCACAGTAGGGGGCACAGGTGGTGCATCAGCCAGTCATCTCAGTCAGTCGACCCGTGGCACCTGGGTCTGCCCCGTGACCTCCTGCCAGCGGGCGTTCGACACTTCACGTGGCCTCAGGGTGCACATGGCCTGGCACAAGCGTCGTGGTGACGTCACCGCCACTTAGTGGCGAATGGCGGTTGTTGTGTCTGTGTGTATCTGTGTGTGTGTGTCTGTGTGTGTGTGTGTGTCTGTGTGTGTGTGTCTGTGTGTGTGTCTGTGTATCTCTGTGTGTGTCTGTGTGTGTCTGTGTGTATCTGTGTGTGTCTGTGTGTGTCTGTGTGTATCTGTGTGTGTCTGTGTGTATCTGTGTGTGTCTGTGTGTGTCTGTGTGTATCTGTGTATCTGTGTGTCTGTGTGTGTCTGTCTGTCTGTGTGGGGGGAGCGATAGTGTAGCGGTTAGCGCACTGCGCTATGAACCCGGCGACACGGGTTCGTTTCCCGCTCACGGCCAACACAAGTGACAATTATCTTAACCGGTCCCGGGCCTCCCCTAGGTCGACTCACCCTCAAATGAGTACCTGGTGCAGTGTGCAAACATTGCCACTAGGGAGACAAAGGCGGTCGGGCGTGGTGCTGGCCACCCACCCCCTCGTGTACCGTTACCGGCCTTCATAGGTGCTCGCTAACAGCACTTGCCCCTACAGTCTGTTAAGGCTATATGGGGGATCTTTGATCTTTGGTCTGTCTGTGTGTGTCTGTGTGTATCTGTGTGTGTCTGTGTGTATCTGTGTGTATATATCTGTGTGTGTGTCTGTGTGTGTATGTGTGTGTATGTGTGTGTGTCTGTGTGTGTGTCTTGGGAGCGGTAGTGTAGTGGTTAGCGCTACGCTGCGCTACGAACCCGGCGACTCGATTCCCGCTAACGGCCAACACCGGTGACGATTATTTGAACCCGTCCCGGTCCTGGGCCTCCCCTAGGTCGACTCAGCCTCAAATGAGTACCTGGTGCTGTGTGTAAACATCGCCACTGGGGAGACAAAGGCGGCCGGGCGTGGTGCTGGCCACCCACCCCCTCGTGTACTGTGCCGGCCTTCATAGGTGCTCGCTAACAGCACTCGCCCCTACAGTCTGTTAAGGCTACACGGGGGATCTTTGTCTTTACCTTTGTGCATCTGTGTGTGTGTGTGTGCTGCGTCAGGACGGCATGGAGCCAGGATGTATTTGCAGCGAGGGCTTTGCTCACCGCTCTCTGGGCTCACCGCAAGCTCCACGCCAGCTACAAGAATGACGGCTGGGACAGGGAGCACTTCCTGTCACAAAGATTCCTCGAGCAGCAGCGGAGTCAGCGGCAGCTGTGGCAGCAGTGGCAGCTGTGGCAGCAGTGGCAGCAGTGGCGTCTGTCGCAGCGGCCGCAGTAGCAGCGGTAGTAGGAGCAGTCGTGGCTGTGGCATTGTTGTTGTTGATTTGGTTGTTGATGTTTATGATGTTGTTGATGATGTTGATTTTGATGATGTTGATGATGTTGATTTTGTTGTTAAAGATGTTGATGTCGTTCGACTGGTGGGCTACGGGAATGAGGTAACGACGGTAGAATCTGCCGGTGGAGCGAGCCTCTGGAACAAGCGAGACCGTTCGGAATTGGGGAGATGCGTGGGAGAATCGGGGCTGTTGCAGTGGAGGTCTCCGCCTGTTTGAGTGAACGCGTCTCTACAGTAAAGAAACCATCTCAAGATAAGTGTGACAAGTCTTCATCGCACATGCAATGAATGCACTTGGCACACGCCACACACTCAGAATGCAATTTGACTCGACGCAATCTATTCCTAGAATGAAATTGTTCCGCCGTCCACCTGGTCACCAAATAGTCCAGTGGGTTTATGAACAAACACATTCTCTTGCAGAGGGAGCTGGTAGGAACGTTGGGTTGCTCGGTCAATGGCCAGGGTCAACGGCACCACCACGTGGTGTATTCCGCAAATATGCCCGACTGTGAGGGCGGGCACTAGCCGGCGTGAGTAGGTTACACGTTGAGTTTAATAAGGGCACCACGGGGTGACCAGCCCCTCCCCTCCCCACCCAGCCCCACCCCTCCCACCCCTCACCCAGCCCCTCCCCACCCTCCCCTCCCCACCCAGCCCCTCCCCACCCAGCCCCTCCCCATCCTCCCCTCTCCACCCAGCCCCACCCCTCCCATTTTTAGATGCACGACGGACGGACGGACACAATAATCCCCTGTGGGCTGGTGGTGTAACCAGGAGGTTCCTACCAGTATCATTGAGCTTCAAATCTAATTGATGCATAGATTCGAATCGCAACCCTTGCAGTCACTAATCTACATAGTCAACACAGTTTGATTGTTTTTTATAGATATGCCAATTAGGACATAGTTTCATGATGTTTAAGTCTCAGTGCGAGTGATATATGCTCGTCATTGCCTTGCTGCTGCTTGAACGAGCGGTGGGGAGCGGTAGTTGTAGTAGCGGTCAGCACTGTGCCGCGCTACGAACCCCTGGTCACCCGAGTTCGATTCCTTCTCACGGCCAACACCCAGTGACCAATAAAAAAAAAAACCGTCTGCAATTCTGTTTAACGTCCAGTAGTAGTAGGCTTCTTTAATAACGAGGAATAACAACGTGAACAATAAACATCTACATTAACATCCAGAAGTTGTAGGCTTCCGTGACCAACGTTGACCATAATAGACGTTGTTTTTGGGTTAGATCGTGTCGTATTATTGCTCTTTGGTGTTGGCCCCACTTTTGTATGCTCTCGTGGTTTGTGACGTTACGGTGTTGTAATTAAATAAACATTGACGACAATGTAAAATAAAGCAGTTTGTTTCGTGTTGTTTCTTTGCTGGTGGGTTAGGGAATTGAGAACATTCCACACATGGAGTTGTTTCCTTGACGGTGGCTTTCATAAATAGGTGGGATAGCAAGATGAGTAATTTTATTATCACTTTCATGTGATCACGCGACCAGGTTTCACATGTCTGCATGAAGTCTAGGGCAGTAAGACTGTTTTTAGAGTGCTCGACATACAATGTGAAGGTTGGTACCGTATTTTCCCGCATATAGCCTGCGGACGCATATACCCCGCAAAAATAGCATTTTGTGTAAAACCGACACTTCTTTCAAATGTTTCTTGCCGTTGGTTTTTCACACCTGATGATGACCGTTTGTGTTATGGCCGAAACGTGAGAATTTTTATTGTTTAATATATATTTTATTATTTTGTTGTTTCCCTTTAACGTGACTTTACCGAAAGAGCTAAGAATATGAATTACTGCAGTCACAAAAGCTTTGAATCAAAATTTCAGACACCCCGCACCTCCATATACCCCGCATGCATTCATAGATTTAACGTCGTTACCGCAGCTTAATTCCATCATTAAAACGAAGTTTACATTTGTAATACATTACACTATCAATTGTTAACATTAAAATCATAACTTGCAATAAAGAAAACAAACTAACCGGAAACGAGTGAACTTAAAACAGTAAATAAGTAAGAAAAGTGAATATCCAATAAATAAGTAACACGTAACTTGTAGATAAGTAAGTAGTTTTAGCACTGGTAGATTGCGCACTGCGCAGACAATAGCGGCACTAAGGTAACGCCGTGGCCTCGCCCACCCCCCACCTCTCCCCCAGCTCTCCTGTCGCCGGTAAACAAAGTACGCCCACTTCAAACATCATTTCATTGTACAAACAATTCGAATCATTTAAAAGTGATAACGTGCAATATTAGTGTGAGTGGTTTATTCAGCAGTGCTTCAGTCAAAGGTAAGTGTTGCATAGTGGATAGTCCTACCATTAAAAACTGTAAACGAGTCATGACTTGTCACACGTGTAAAATATTTTTGGGATAGCCAGCACCTCCATATACCCCGCAGGGTCTTGTTTGTTTGTAAAAAGTTGTATACCCCGTGGGTTATATGTGGGAAAATGCGGTAGTGTATATACTGATTGGATATCTATTATTTTTTAAAAATTAGTATCACTTTCAAAAACCTAACAGTTGGTTGTTTAAATCGAGATGATTGGCATCCCTTTCTTGAATAAAGAGGGAAACAGGTTAATGACATAACAGTGCACTACACAAATTAATGGTTGTAGAGGATTACTTTATTGTTACAGCTTATTTGAAAGCAGGTCTTGTTCCTTCTGTACTCGAAAACATTTAGCATCCAGTGCCAGTGAATGGCCATTAAAATCCATGGGACCTAGTGTCTGTGACTGCGTTATAAAAGTCCTAATGCAGTGGTTCTTAACCTGGGTTCGATCGAACCCCAGGGGTTCGGTGAGTCGATCTCAGGGGTTCGGCAGAGCCCCCGCCACGGAGGTCCGGACACACTTGAATTATTGTGTAAATTTGTGATGACACACACGGCCCGCTTGGCCATCACTGGCTGCAGATGATCATGCTACACTGCTTGGCCAATCAGCGCTGCGGGGAATTTAGTGCGTACTCAGTAGTCAACGTGTGACTGTTGTCGTACGTCGTGTGATTTCTTTAATATTTTATCCATACTAACTATGTCGGGCAAAAGAAGAAAGTGGTCGGACGAATATGTACAACATGGATTCTCATGTATCACGGAACGTGATGGGAGTGAGCGTCCTATCTGCATGATTTGCAACGCCAAGTTGAGCAACTCTAGTCTTGCACCGGCAAAACTAAAGGAACACTTCTTGAAGCTGCATGGAGATGGGGAATACAAGAACACAACACTTGCTGAATTCAGGGTGAAGAGAGCCAGATTGAAAGGGCCACTCTGCCTGCTCTTGGATTTGTACCTGTTAACAAACCGATCCTGACAGCATCGTACGAAGTTGCTTACCTGATCGCAAAGCAGGGCAAGCCACACACAATTGGTGAAACACTTGTGAAACCAGCTGCATTAAAGATGGCGAATCTGATACTCGGAACAGCGGCCGAAGGTAAATTATCCTAAATTCCCCTTTCAAATGACACCGTCAGTGACAGAATAGAAGACATGAGTAAAGACATCTTGGCTCAAGTAGTCGCGGATCTGATTTCAAGCCCGGCAAAATTCAGCCTTCAACTCGACGAAACCACAGACGTTTCTGATCTAAGCCAGCTTGCTGTTTTTGTACGCTATGTGAAAGACGACATGATTAAAGAAGAGTTTTTATTTTGTAAGCCTCTTACAACAACAACAAAGGCAGCCGATGTGAAGAAGCTTGTGGATGACTTCTTCAGAGACAACAATCTTTCATGGGATATGGTTTCTGCAGTTTGTACGGACGGAGCTCCAGTCATGCTGGGAAGAAAGTCTGGTTTTGGTGCGCTAGTAAAGGCCGATGCACCACACATCATTGTGACGCATTGTATTCTGCACAGGCATGCGTTGGCAACAAAAACCTTACCTCCAAAAATGGCAGAAGTATTAAAAACTGTGGTGGAATGTGTGAACTATGTGCGAAAAAGTGCTCTGAGGCACCGCATCTTCAGTGAGCTGTGTAAAGAAATGGGCTCTGAATTTGAGGTACTTCTGCTCCATTCTAATATTCGGTGGTTATCCCGGGGACAGGTGCTGAATCGTGTTTTTGCCATGCGTGTGGAATTAGCCCTGTTTTTGCAAGAGCACCAACACTGCCATGCAGATTGCTTCAAAAATCCTGAGTTCATTCTCATTTTAGCGTACATGGCTGATATATTCGCAGCTCTCAATCATCTCAATCAGCAGATGCAGGGTGGTGGAGTCAATATCATGGAAGCGGAAGAACACCTGAAGGCTTTTCAAAAAAAGCTACCGTTATGGAAACGACGAACAGAGAACAATAACTTCGCAAACTTCCCGCTTCTGGACGACTGTGCAAGTAAGATCGAAGATGTGTCTGGAATCGGAGATATTTCTGTATCCACGGAACTGAAGCAAACAATTGCCACGCACTTAGATGAGCTTGCAAAGTCTCTCGACGGATATTTCCCTACAAGAGAGTCATATCCAGCATGGGTGAGACAGCCGTTCACGTTTTCTGTTGAAACAGCAGATGTCAATGATGAATTCCTCGACGAAATCATTGAAATTCAGCAGAGCCAGGTTCAACAGCAACTCTTCAGAACAACAACGCTCTCAACGTTTTGGTGTCGACAAATGAACAAGTATCCAGTTATTGCTAAGAAAGCCCTGGATTTTTTTATACCATTTGTTACAACATATCTTTGTGAGCAATCCTTTTCGAGGATGCTGGACATAAAAACGAAGAAAAGGAACAGACTTTGCTGTGAAAATGACATGAGAGTGGCACTTGCCAAGGTGAAGCCACGCATATCTGAACTGATCTCTCAAAGGCAACAGCAGAAGTCACATTGATTTCCAGGTATGTAATTTGTTGTGAGTTTATGCATTGTGTTGGTTTTATTCTTTGAACAAGGTAATGTTCATGCACGGCTCATTTTGTGTACCAGTAAAAAACATATCTATGTCTTGAATTTGAAAAAAATCACATTTTATTTTTCACTAAAGAGGGGTTCGGTGAATGCGCATATGAAACTGGTGGGGTTCGGTACCTCCAACAAGGTTAAGAACCACTGTCCTAATGTGTTCACCGTAATTTTCAGCCACGCTCCATGGTTAACCGGCTACTGGACAAAGGACTTCCCAATGCGGCGCTTTCTCTCGTGATTCTGCAATACAATAATTCACCTGGCGCCTACACAACGGAACGATTTCATTGCCTGATCTTCGTTATTAATCACTGAAATTGTATCTCTAATTATTTTATTAATATGTTCACATGCTGGTGAACACTGTAAGACTTTGGTGGAAATCCACAGTGGTTCTCCGATGGAGAATGGCCCCCGTCACAGACGTTGGGATTTTCCTCTCCATTGCCAAGGTCACCAGCATGTGATTGTTGCCCATGCTCGGTTGAACAGCCCTTTACTTGGACTCATCTAGAAATTGGAAGCCTGCCATGTTTTTTTAAGATCTTGGGACACAACGATGCTTCATAGTAAATTGTCACTTGTCCGCTATAGAAGATTACAAAAAGACCAACATTTACAGCTTACTCAGGCTATGCCATGACTAACACCTCCACTATACAACTGGGTCCAGCAACCTTTAAATCTGAATGAAAGTATGAATCCTCGTTTGATGAGTCACGGATTCAAAATAGTTTTTTGGCAGCAATTTAGTACAAATACCTTTTTGAGAAATAATTATAACAAAAAATGCAATGGACCCATTTATAAGTACAGCAATCTTCATTTGAAGCTTTCGTGACTGCAGCAATCCATACCCTTTGGTTCTTTCGGCAAAGTCGTCACGTAGTAGGTAGAAAATAAATAGATCACGTGACGTTTCAATGGCAACCCAAGCGACCGTCTTCAGGTGAGACAAACGCAGCAGGAGAACTGCTGACGCACCCACCACCCCCCATCATCAGACCACAAGCTGGGTCTGATGAAGAACTTTGTCAAAGCCATGGACAAAACACAAGCAACTTCCAAGTACCGCTGTGGAAAAATTCTCAAAGTGAAGCTAAGATAAAGGAAGGTGTCTTTGTTGGTCCTCAGATTCGTGAACTTTTTCGGGATGACGCATTTGACAGTGCGCTGCGTGGCAAAGGAAAAGACGGCATGGAAAGCTTTCCAGTTAGTGGCAACATTTTCTCGGAAACAACAAGGCAGGCAACTACAGGGGAGTAGGTGGAAAACCTCAAGGCATACAAAAGCCTTGGTTTGCACCATGTCACTAAAGATACACTTTTTGCACTCTCATCATCTAGATTTTTTCTCACCGAATTGCGGAGCAGCGAGCAACGAGCATCGCGAGCGATTTCACCCAGGACATTGCAATAATGGAGAAACGCTATCGGGGTCAATGGAGCCCCATCAATGCTTGCAGACTATTGCTTGACGGTGTCAAGAGATGCTCCATTTTTTTATGAATAAAAGAGACAAGCCAAGAAGCGCCGAGTAGACACTGAACAAGGACTAAACTATGTACTTACTAGCGGTAAGTACCCGGCGTTGCCCGGGCGAAAAAGATAGACACACACATCAAGTTACACACAGACATCGACCCACACACGTAGAAACACATCGACTTACACGCGCACACACATACACATATAGACTCACACAGACAGACATCGACTTACACACACATATGAACTTACACACACATAGACATCCACTTTAGATACACACACATGGAGTTACACACACATATCGACATACACACATATAGCGACTCACACACACACATCGACTCACACACAGACAAAGGTGAACTCACACATACATTGACGTAAAAACACATGTCATTACACACACACACATATCGAGTAAGACACACACACACATGGACGTATATACACACACATGGACCCACGCACACATATCGATTTACACACACACACATAGACTCGCACACACGTAAATAGACTGACACACACATTGCCCTACACACATATGGACTCTGACACACAGAGATCGACTTTAGATACACACACATGTGTATCTAAAGTAGATGTATGGACTTACACACACACACATGTGGATAAACATAGAGACATATGGACTGACACACACATACACATGGACGTACACACACACATCGACTGACACACATAGACACACAAACGCACATTGACTTACACACTGACATGAAGCCATGCACACACATTGACTAACACACACACACACATCAACTAACATACACACAGCGACTGATACACGCACACATGGACTGACACGCACCCTTGGACTGACACACACACACAAACACATCGACCTACACACACACACAGCGACTGATACACACACATGGACTGACACGCACCCTTGGACTGACACACACACACAAACACATCGACCTACACACACAAACACATCGACCTACACACACACACACATCGACTGATACACACACATGGACTGACACGCACCCTTGGACTGACACACACACACAAACACATCGACCTACACACACACACATCGGGGGTTGTCCGTTAGAAAAAGACAGACACACGCATGGTCCTACACGCACACACATATGGACTCAAACACACACATCGAATCACACACACACATCGACGTGCACAGCAATCCCCGATGATGGCACAGCTATGAGCATCGCAGTACTACGTATCAGTAAATAGTGTGACGTGAGCAATCGAAACAGTAGAAATGCATAGAAGAAATCAGCTGAAATACGTGTACATGAAAAAGCATCAGTGTGCACAGATAAGTTGAGAAGCAGGCTACAGTCTAGATTATAGAGTGGCAGTACGTGGACTAAATGATATAAGCATAGCTACAGTCAACATAAAAAGCTGGCAATACGGGCAGCAGCTGAAAAAGCAGGATACAGTCGACATGAAAGGCTGGCAGTACACTGAGTGAGGTAAAGAAGCAGGCAACAGATTATAGACTGGCATACACTCATAATGGGCAAAAGCTAAATTAGCAGTGTATATAATAGTGGCAGTGCACTGGCGTGAATTAATCAGCAGGCAGCAAGCCACATCACAGACTGGCAGTACACGGTCTCAGCGTCATAAAAACACAGCTAAAAAAGGAAACATGTAGCAACCTAAGAATGAAAAAGTATTTTTCTGCACACAAAGAAAATTATTGTAATATCTGCCACCTTATTTGTTTCATAATAGTAAACAATGAACCCGAGTTATTATCTGCACACAAACATTATTATTGTAATATCAGACAACTTATTTGTTTGGGAATAGTAAACAATGAACCTAAGTTCTTATCTGCACACAAACATTATCATTGTAATATTTGGCAACTTATTTGTTTGATAATAGTGTAGGGGCGTGTATGGGCTATGTGTTGCGATGGTCTGTGTACACTTACCTGTAAGGGCTGACATAGTCCAGTAGGGGCAGTCGCAATATCCCTTGCCCCGTAGCAGGAGGGGGCTGTTGGGTGTCCTGGGATCCGCCGGGGTCCCTCCCGGGGGGAGGGGGCTGCGGGGTGTTCTGGGATCCCTCGGGACCCCGCCCCTGCGGTGGGGAGGTGTATATAAGCCGGACCTCTCTACAAGCTCGGGGCCAGTTGAAGACAGAAGCAAGAAGACTGGTCAGCTAGGACCCTGGGACCCCTAGTCCCGCTGCCCTTGTCAGGGCCGGGACTCTGTGTGGCTCAGTGGTGAGATCCTGGGAACCCCCGGCCCGATGTGCTTGTAAGGGCCAGGTCTGAGCGGGTCAGTGGTTGAAACCCGTACCCTGGATGGGTTGGGTTAGATTCGCCTCCCCTAGGCACTTATAGCCGGAGGACCTAGAGTAGCAGTCCCGTATCGGCTGAGTTAGCCCGGAGGCAGTACCTCCCTAGGCAAGGGTAATAGATGGGCCGTTGCCCTGAGTGTGCCGGGTTGTACTACCGGACATTGTGTTGAATAAAAAGTGTTGCCTCCAAGACATGCGTCCGACGTCTCCAAATTACACAACACTACAATAGTAAACAATGAACCTGAGTTCTTAGCGAAAGATTCAATACAATTGTACATTACATTGCCATGGTGAGGCCTTGTCCCGTGCAGAGGCTACGGCCTTGCCTAGATTGGCCAGCCGGAGGTGACACATTGCCAGGCTGGGGACTGGGCCGCTACACCCCCCCCCCCACCATGCCCCCGCCCGAGCCACAATAATACTATGTAAGCGCTGTAATAATATTAATATCTAAGGACTTCATAGCAGTAACTGCACGCATCATGTTGGGGGGGGGGGGCAAAGAGGACATCAGACTGTGAAGAAATAGCCGCAGCGTTGTGTATATTTAGTGCATGTTAAACACGTAAAAGAAAATGTCCTTTGTGAGCTCCACTGAACGCGCAACACTTGGCGGGGTCCACCGCCCCCCCCCCTCCCAAGCAATTGGCGTGAGTTGCTACGGTCAATGTCGCGCAGTAAATAAATTCATATAGCGAAATCCCACAAAATCGCTGTGACTAATTTAAAGGTGTCGGACATGAAAAAGGAATTGCCTATTCCCACCGTGGGGCTTAGGGCGTGCTGGCTGGCACATTTTTTTCGATGTCAACCCCACGGTTCGAGAGCCAAATCCCTCGCAAGCGCACGTGCGCGGAGACGTTTATAGATAAGATATTTACATACAAAAAATTATGCCTTTTATTTCATAATACATTTCCTTTATATTCTTTGTTCTTTCGGTAAAGTCACGTAGAAGGGGAAAAATAAAATAATAAAATATATAATATTCAAAATATATTTTTAATATATAATATATTTTATTTTATTCTAATAAAAAATATATAGAAAATATATATAAAATATACATTTTTATTATAATAAAAAATATTTAATATATTTATTATTATTTCATTGTTCCCTTCTACGTGAATTTACCGAAAGAACCAAGAATATGAATCCCTGCAGTCACAAAAGCTTTAAATCAAAACATTTCCTTTATATAGCCTTCTTGCTGATGTTTTAAAGTGGTACATGAACAGGACAGGTGACACGTCATCATGTAAAGCAACCATAAACATAAACATTTGAAAAGACCTAGGTTTACAATTCATGAGTAAAACTGAAATATCTTGGGAACACTAGTGGGTTTAAACCATTTATTTTTACGTGATTGAACCCAAAAAAGCCTCATGGGTATCGGTCGCGAAAGCCTACGTGTTCAACATTGTATAACTGCTCAGCCCGAGCCATATCAACGCTCTGATATTTGCACAGCCCTTGTACTGTTCGCCCTCGTACAGACGTCGTTCTCTGGTCTCCTAACAGCGGTGCAGAGACAGGGCCGTGAAGGATTGTCGTCTCTGGGTGTAGGCCAATCGGCTGTCAAGGACAATGCTGTACATCGTTTTCAAAGCGTCTTTGTTTCCACGTTATGCCGCAAGCACGATGCGCGTCCCGGCGTGTGCCACGAAACGACGGGGGGGAAAAAACATACCCTAGACTCCTCCCATGGCTGGGCTCTCCCCACGGGTCACCGAATGCCACTGGAGGTGGCCACGCCGAGCGAACCCTTTCCCGCACTCGGCGCACACGTACGGCCACTCGCCGGTGTGAGTCCACGCGTGCATGCGCAGGTTGCAGGCCTGCGTGTACCCTTTGTCGCACTCGGCGCACACGTACGGGCTCCCGCCCGCGTCCCTCCTAGCGTGCCTCTTCAAGGTGCAGGCCTGCGTGAACCTTTGCCCGCACCCCTGGCACGTGTTCGGCCTCTTGCCCGTGTGCGTCCTCGCGTGCTTCTTCAAGGCAGAGCCATAGGTAAACCCTTTCCCGCACTCCTGTCACACGTAAGGCGTCTCGCCCGTGCGCGTCCTCGCGTGTACGTGCAGTTGGTAGGCGGCCGCGAACCGCTTTGCCGCACTCAAGGCGCACGCGTGCGGCTTCTCGGCCGCGTGCGTCTTGAAGTGCCTCGCCAGGTGGAAGTGCCAGGGGAAGCGCTTCCTGCGGCACTCCCGGCACGCGTGCCGCTTGTCGCCGGGGGAGCTCGCCGCCTTTTCGTCTCTCCTGCCAAGGCACGAACGGGCGGGATGGGCGGTGAGCGGGGGGAGCGTTGTCCAGGCACATCGTGCCCGCACGTGGCTTTCCGTCAGCGTTGACCTTGAGGTTTAATTACATAATAGAGGGTTTGTGTTTGTGTCGTTAAAGATATACATTTATGTATTTTATGTAAAAGAGCCTCAATGCACGTCGTGGAAGTCATCACAAAGCAGTCCTTAAAAACTACTTTTCCGCTGCGAGCGCTCCGCATCTCCTGGCCAAGCCCTGGCTCCCTGAGTTTGAATCGACAACAGAACCTGAGCTGTAATTTACATGAAAAGAAATCGCATTCGTTCAATGATAAATGGGAGGTCTAATCAACTCCAAAAAAAACATCTAAACATTTATATTCTTGGTTCTTTCGGTAAAGTCACGTAGAAGGGAAACAATCTTATATATAAAAGTCTCTGCGTGCGTGCGCTTGCAGGGGATTTGGCTCTCAAATGGTGGGGTTCAAGTCCGAAAAAAATTGCCGGGTGGCACACCCCAAGCCCCCTGCTTGGTATAGGCTATTCTGTTTTCCCAGTCGTCAACTTTAAATTAGTTTAATTAGCGATTTAGTGCTATTCTTATTTTAATTATTTCCTTACTTACTGCACGAGCTCGACCGTACCAACTGACGCCAATTGCGTGGTGGGGGGGCGGACCCTGACAAGTGATGCACATTCAGTCGAGCTCACGGCCACACCACGGCACTCTGTCACGTGAGTACTTTGTGCTATAGAGTCACTAAATAAATTGATATACAGTCAGCATGTACTCCTGTACAGTATATAAATACTGCTATAGAGTCAGCATGTACTATTGTAGAGTCCATAAATACTGCTATGGAGTTAGCATGTACTACTGTACAGTCGATATATACTGCTATAGAGTCAGCATGTACTACTCTACTCATAGCAGGTACCACCACTGTCGCTTGCCCTGCTGTAATCATAGCTTACACCATAGTATACATGCACTGCTGCAGGGAAAGCAGCTACCACCACTGTAAGCACTGTTGTAATCATAGCAGCTACCACAACGGTATGCATGCACTGCTGCAGGGAAAGCAGGTACCACCACAATATGCACTGCTGTAATCATACCAGGTACCAGCACATTCAGTATGCACCGCTGTTGTTAAACCATGTACCACCACAGTATGCACTGCTGTTATCATAGCAGCTACCACCACAGTTAGTATGCACTGCTTTTGTAATAGCCGCTATCACCAATGTCATAGTGCATACCGTCGTGGTGTGTGTGCGTAAGTCCATGTATGTGTGTGCGTAAGTCAATGTGTGTGCGTGGTGTGTGTGTGTAGAAAACTACTCTTTTTTAATTAAGTTACTTCTTTCACAGTAATAATGCCTGCGTCTAAATCCATGTGTGTGTGTGCGTCGATGTGCATGTCTGCGGCCATGTGTGTGTGTGTGAGTCAATGTGTGTGTGTGTGCGTCGCTCCATGTCAGTCAGTGTAAGTACATTTCTTTCTATGTGTGTGTTTTTTCGTCCATGTGTGCGTGTGAGTCCATGTGTGTGTGTGTCTGTACGTACATGTGTGTTTGTGTGTGCGTACGTCCATGTGTGTATCTCAGTCAATGTTTGTGTGCCTCTATGTGCGTGTGTCAGTCCATGTATGTTTGTGTGGAAGTCTATGTGTATCAGTAGATGTGTGTATGGCAATGTGTCTATGTGTGACAGTCCATGTGTGTGTGTGCGTAGATATGTATGTGTGTAAGTTCATGTCTGTGTGTGTGAGTCTATGTACGTGTGAGTCAATGTGTGGCTGTCAGTCGATGTGTGTGTAGGTCAATGTGTCTGTAAGTCTATGTATGTGTGTGTGACTCGATGTGTGTGTAAGTCAATGTGTGTGTGTGACTTGATATGTGTCAGTCCATGTGCATGTGTGTTTGTCGCTGTGTGTGCGTGGCTCCATGTTAGTCAGCGTAAGTCCATTTCTTTGTGTGCCTGTAGGTCCATGTGTGCGTGTTAGTCCATGTGTGTGTGTTAGTCCATGTGTGTGTGTTAGTCCATGTGTGCGTGTTAGTCCATGTGTGTGTGTTAGTCCATGTGTGCGTGTTAGTCCATGTGTGTGTGCTTTATTGACCTGCTCAACGCCTATGATACCATCAGTAGGCCTGGGCTCAGGGTTGCTCTTCGTGCTTTCGGAATCCCTGACTCTCTGCTCACGATCCTTAAGGACCTTCATGATGGTGAGCGGCCCCACGTCAAACTACGTGGCTGTGAGTCAGAGCCATTCCCTCTACACCTTTGGGGTGCGACAGGGATGTCCTCTGCCTCCCACATTCTTTTACATCTATTTTGACCACGTAGTTTGTGAAGCCTTCAATAGCTGTACTGGAGGAATTTCCATCTGGGTACAGATACAATGGGAGGCTGATTGATGCCCGGGTGCGGTCAAGGGATGGCTCCCTATTGCTCAACCACGTTATGTATGCCGATGATCTGGTAATTAATGCTCACTCAGAAGAGGAATTGGACGCACTGCTGCTGAACCTAGAGCTTGCCACTAAGACGTGGGGCCTTACCAGCAGCCCCACCAAAATTAAGCACCTGCCTGGGTATTTTGTACCATCGGAAAATCCACCCCCACAACTCACAATTGCTGATGGCCAAGTTGTGGAGAGAGTGCAGAGTTTCTCATACCTGCCCAGTGTGCTCATGACCGGCTCCAGTTTAACACCAGAGGTCTCACTCCGAATCAGTCGAGCGGCATTATCTTTTCATCCGCTGCGTAACACTGTGTGTAAGCTACCTGGTCTCTCGCTCAGCACGAAGCTCCACGTCTTCTCGCCCACGATCATTCCCTCCCTTCTCTACGCTTGCGAAACTTGAATCCCCCTAATGCAACATCTTTACCGGTTAGAAACATTTAGGCTGGCCTGCTAACAATCCATCTTGGGTTTAACCATATCTGTGTGTGTGCGTCTAAGTCCATGTGTTTCTATGTGTGTGGGTCGATGTCTGTGTGTAAGTCCATGTGTGTGTTTGCTTTTTTCGCCCGGGCAATGCCGGGTACTAACCGCTGGTATTTTATATATATATGCGCGCTCCATACACACACACTGATTGGAGTCACCCACACGCCGCAGTGTGCGCTAACCGCTGTCCCACCGCCCTTGCCACTCTTCACACACACACACGCTTACCACGCGTCAACCAACAAGCTGGCACCGAGGTTTTTACGGTCGATGACGTCACGTCGCGGGAGTTTTGAAAATGACGTTACGCGTGTAAATTATATGAGATGACGTCACCGCGTTTTGTGTGTAGGGAGGGGACGGGTCTCGTGATTGGGGGAGGGGCAGTCACGTGCCCACGGGTGAGGTGGGGGAGGGGCAGTCACGTGCCCACGGGTGGGGGAGGGGGAGTTTGGTGGTGGTGAGGAGCAGAGAAGCAGCGAGTTGAGGTGCGGAGTGAGGAGAGCGAGAAGAGGTGAGGAGAGAAGAGGTGAGGAGAGGCGAGCAGAGGTGAGGAGAGAAGAGGTGAGGAGAGGCGAGAAGAGGTGAGGAGAGAAGAGGTGAGGAGAGGCGAGAAGAGGTGAGGAGAGAAGAGGTGAGGAGAGGCGAGAAGAGGTGAGGAGAGAAGAGGTGAGGAGAGCAGAGAAGAGGTGAGGAGGAGGAAGACGACACGCGAGGTGAGGAGTGAGGGAGTTGCTGAGGGAGTTGTTATTATTGTTGTTGTATTGTTGTATTGTTATTGTTGTATTGTTATTGTTGTTATTGTTGTTTTGTTGTTATTGTTGTTTTGTTGTTGTTATTGTTGTTTTGGTGTTGTTATTGTTATTATTGTTGTTATTGTTGTTGTATTGTTATTGTTGTATTGTTATTGTTGTTTTGTTGTTATTGTTGTTTTGTTGTTGTTATTGTTGTTTTGGTGTTGTTATTGTTGTTATTATTGTTGTTATTGTTGTTGTATTGTTGTATTGTTATTGTTGTATTGTTATTGTTGTTTTGTTGTTATTGTTGTTTTGTTGTTATTGTTGTTTTGGTGTTGTTATTGTTGTTATTATTGTTGTTGTTGTTGTATTGTTGTATTGTTATTGTTGTATTGTTATTGTTGTTATTGTTGTTTTGTTGTTATTGTTGTTTTGGTGTTGTTATTGTTGTTATTATTGTTGTTATTGTTGTTGTATTGTTATTGTTGTATTGTTATTGTTGTTTTGTTGTTATTGTTGTTTTGTTGTTTTGTTGTTGTTATTGTTGTTTTGGTGTTGTTATTGTTGTTATTATTGTTGTTATTGTTGTTATTATTGTTGTTGTATTGTTGTATTGTTATTGTTGTATTGTTATTGTTGTTTTGTTGTTATTGTTGTTTTGTTGTTGTTATTGTTGTTTTGGTGTTGTTATTGTTGTTATTGTTGTTATTATTGTTGTTGTATTGTTGTTATTGTTGTTGTATTGTTGTTGTTATTGTTGTTGTATTGTTATTGTTGTTATTATTTTGTTGTTATTGTTGTTGTTATTGTTATTATTGTTGTTGTATTGTTGTTGTTATTGTTGTGTTGTTATTGTTGTTTTGTTGTTATTGTTGTTTTGTTGTTGTTTTGTTGTTGTTATTGTTGTTTTGGTGTTGTTATTGTTGTTGTTATTATTGTTGTTATTGTTATTATTGTTGTTGTATTGTTGTTGTATTGTTGTTATTGTTGTTATTGTTGTTGTATTGTTGTTGTTTTGTTGTTGTTATTGTTGTTGTTCTTGTTATTATTGTTGTTGTATTGTTGTTATTATTGTTGTTGTATTGTTATTATTGTTGTTGTATTGTTGTATTGTTATTGTTGTATTGTTATTGTTGTTATTGTTGTTTTGTTGTTATTGTTGTTTTGTTGTTGTTATTGTTGTTTTGGTGTTGTTATTGTTGTTGTATTGTTGTATTGTTATTGTTGTTTTGTTGTTATTGTTGTTTTGTTGTTATTGTTGTTTTGTTGTTATTGTTGTTTTGGTGTTGTTATTGTTGTTATTATTGTTGTTATTGTTGTTATTATTGTTGTTGTATTGTTATTGTTGTATTGTTATTGTTATTGTTGTTTTGTTGTTATTGTTGTTTTGTTGTTGTTATTGTTGTTTTGGTGTTGTTATTGTTGTTATTATTGTTGTTATTGTTATTATTGTTGTATTGTTATTGTTGTATTGTTATTGTTGTTTTGTTGTTATTGTTGTTTTGTTGTTTTGGTGTTATTGTTGTTATTATTGTTGTTATTGTTGTTATTATTATTGTTGTATTGTTGTATTGTTATTGTTGTATTGTTATGGTTGTTATTGTTGTTTTGTTGTTATTGTTGTTTTGTTGTTGTTATTGTTGTTTTGGTGTTATTATTGTTGTTATTGTTGTTGTTATTATTGTTGTTGTATTGTTATTGTTGTTATTGTTGTTGTGTTGTTATTGTTGTTATTGTTGTTGTATTGTTATTGTTGTTGTTATTGTTGTTGTTATTGTTATTATTGTTGTTGTATTGTTGTTGTTATTGTTGTGTTGTTATTGTTGTTTTGTTGTTATTGTTGTTTTGTTGTTGTTTTGTTGTTGTTATTGTTGTTTTGGTGTTGTTATTGTTGTTGTTATTGTTATTGTTGTTGTATTGTTGTTGTATTGTTGTTATTGTTGTTGTATTGTTGTTATTGTTGTTGTATTGTTATTGTTGTTATTGTTGTTGTTTTGTTGTTGTTATTGTTGTTGTTATTGTTGTTATTGTTCTTGTTATTGTTGTTGTTGTATTGTTGTTATTGTTGTTATTGTTGTTGTATTGTTATTGTTGTTGTTTTGTTGTATTGTTGTTATTGTTGTTGTATTGTTATTGTTGTTATTGTTGTTTTGTTGTTATTGTTGTTGTTTTGTTGTTGTTATTGTGGTTATTGTTGTTGTTTTGTTGTTGTTATTGCTGTTGTTAGTATTGTTGTTGTTTTTTGTTGTTGTTATTGTTGTTGTATTGTTATTGTTGTTGTTATTGTTGTTATTATTGTTGTTGTTATTGTTGTGTTGTTGTTGTATTGTTATTGTTGTTATTGTTGTTTTGTTGTTGTTATTGTTGTTATTGTTGTTGTTGTTATTGTTGTTGTTATTGTTATTATTGTTGTTTTTGTTGTTGTTATTGTTGTTGTTATTATTGTTGTTGTATTGTTGTTGTTATTGTTGTTATTGTTGTTGTTATTGTTATTGTTGTTGTATTGTTGTTGTTATTGTTGTTGTTTTGTTGTTGTTATTGTTGTTGTTATTATTGTTGTTTGTTGTTGTTATTGTTGTTGTTATTATTGTTATTGTTGTTATTGTTGTTGTTGTTATTATTGTTGTATTGTTGTTGTTATTGTTGTTGTTATTGTTGTTGTTATTGTTGTTATTATTGTTGTTATTATTGTTGTTGTATTGTTGTTGTTGTTTGTTGTTATTGTTGTTATTATTGTTGTATTGTTGTTGCTGTTTGTTGTTATTGTTGTTATTGTTGTTGTTATTGTTGTTGTTGTTTTGTTGTTGTTATTGTTGTTATTGTTATTGTTGTTGTATTGTTGTTGTTATTGTTGTTGTATTGTTATTGTTGTTATTGTTTTGTTGTTATTGTTGTTATTGTTGTTGTTATTGTTATTATTGTTGTTGTGTTGTTGTTGTTATTGTTGTGTTGTTATTGTTGTTTTGTTGTTATTGTTGTTTTGTTGTTGTTTTGTTGTTGTTATTGTTGTTTTGGTGTTGTTATTGTTGTTGTTATTATTGTTGTTATTGTTATTATTGTTGTTGTATTGTTGTTGTATTGTTGTTATTGTTGTTATTGTTGTTGTATTGTTGTTGTTTTGTTGTTGTTATTGTTGTTGTTATTGTTCTTGTTATTATTGTTGTTGTATTGTTGTTATTATTGTTGTTGTATTGTTGTTATTATTGTTGTTGTATTGTTGTATTGTTATTGTTGTATTGTTATTGTTGTTATTGTTTTTTGTTGTTATTGTTGTTGTTATTGTTGTTTTGGTGTTGTTATTGTTGTTATTGTTGTTGTATTGTTGTATTGTTATTGTTGTATTGTTATTGTTGTTTTGTTGTTATTGTTGTTTTGTTGTTATTGTTGTTTTGTTGTTGTTATTGTTGTTATTATTGTTGTTATTGTTATTATTGTTGTTGTATTGTTGTATTGTTATTGTTGTATTGTTATTGTTGTTATTGTTGTTTTGTTGTTATTGTTGTTTTGTTGTTGTTATTGTTGTTTTGGTGTTGTTATTGTTGTTATTATTGTTGTTATTGTTATTATTGTTGTTGTATTGTTATTGTTGTATTGTTATTGTTGTTTTGTTGTTATTGTTGTTTTGTTGTTTTGTTGTTGTTATTGTTGTTTTGGTGTTATTGTTGTTATTATTGTTGTTATTATTGTTGTTGTATTGTTGTATTGTTATTGTTGTATTGTTATGGTTGTTATTGTTGTTTTGTTGTTATTGTTGTTTTGTTGTTGTTATTGTTGTTTTGGTGTTGTTATTGTTGTTATTATTGTTGTTGTTGTTGTTATTATTGTTGTTGTATTGTTGTTGTTATTGTTGTTGTATTGTTATTGTTGTTATTGTTGTTGTATTGTTATTGTTGTTATTGTTGTTGTTTTGTTATTGTTGTTGTTATTGTTGTTGTTATTGTTATTATTGTTGTTGTATTGTTGTTGTTATTGTTGTTTTGTTGTTATTGTTGTTTTGTTGTTGTTATTGTTGTTTTGGTGTTATTGTTGTTGTTATTGTTGTTGTATTGTTATTGTTGTTGTATTGTTGTTATTGTTGTTATTGTTGTTGTATTGTTGTTATTGTTGTTGTATTGTTATTGTTGTTATTGTTGTTGTTTTGTTGTTGTTATTGTTGTTGTTATTGTTGTTATTGTTCTTGTCATTATTGTTGTTGTATTGTTGTTATTGTTGTTATTGTTGTTGTATTGTTATTGTTGTTATTGTTGTTGTTTTGTTGTATTGTTGTTATTGTTGTTGTATTGTTATTGTTGTTATTGTTGTTGTTTTGTTGTTATTGTTGTTGTTGTTTTGTTGTTGTTATTGTGGTTATTGTTGTTGTTTTGTTGTTGTTATTGCTGTTGTTATTATTGTTGTTGTTTTTTGTTGTTGTTATTGTTGTTGTATTGTTATTGTTGTTGTTATTGTTGTTATTATTGTTGTTGTTATTGTTGTGTTGTTGTTGTTGTATTGTTATTGTTGTTATTGTTGTTTTGTTGTTGTTATTGTTGTTATTGTTGTTGTTTTGTTGTTATTGTTGTTGTTATTGTTATTATTGTTGTTTTTGTTGTTGTTATTGTTGTTATTATTGTTGTTGTATTGTTGTTATTGTTGTTGTTATTGTTGTTGTTATTGTTATTGTTGTTGTATTGTTGTTGTTATTGTTGTTGTTTTGTTGTTGTTATTGTTGTTATTATTGTTGTTGTTTGTTGTTGTTATTATTGTTATTGTTGTTATTATTGTTGTATTGTTGTTGTTATTGTTGTTGTTATTGTTGTTATTATTGTTGTTGTATTGTTGTTGTTGTTTGTTGTTGTTTGTTGTTGTTTGTTGTTGTTATTGTTGTTATTATTGTTGTATTGTTGTTGCTGTTTGTTGTTATTGTTGTTATTGTTGTTGTTGTTTTGTTGTTGTTATTGTTGTTATTGTTGTTTTGTTGTTGTTGTTTGTTGTTGTTGTTATTATTGTTGTTATTATTGTTGTTGTATTGTTGTTGTTGTTTGTTGTTGTTATTGTTGTTATTATTGTTGTATTGTTGTTGCTGTTTGTTGTTATTGTTGTTATTGTTGTTGTTATTGTTGTTGTTTTGTTGTTGTTATTGTTGTTATTGTTGTTTTGTTGTTGTTGTTATTGTTGTTGTTATTGTTGTTGTTGTTTCCCCCCCGCCGCGTGTGACTGAGCGACGTCTTCACGTTGAGGTGAAGCCGCTCCACGCCGCCACGGCCGCAATGACGCAGAGAGGAGGCGACCTCCTCCTCCTCATCCTCCTCATCCTCATCCTCCTGCTCCTCCTCCTCCATGCGTCTGCTGGCAAACACCACGGCGACATCGTTTGACGATCACGACGACGACGATGACGACACCATCAGCCATGATCAACCCACTGCTGGATGAAAGTCTCCCCCCACCCCACCCCAACCCCACCCCAAGCAGCCGCCACCTCGCACCACCACGACACAGCAGCAGCAGCCACGGTTAACATCGCTTACGCCGCCTAGGTAAAATAATTAATAAATGAATGAAAACTTTAAATTAAATAACGACATATTCTTAGCTCTTTCGGTAAAGTCACGTTGAAGGGAAACAATAAAATAATAAAATATATATAACAATTAAATATTTTATTGTTTCCCTTCAACGTGGTGACTTTACCAAAAGAGCTAAGAATATGAATTACTGCAGTAACGAAAGCTTTAAATAAAAATTTAAATAACGACGTTTCGGGCGCAACCCCAAGCGTCCTCCTTCAGGTGGCGGGGGGGGAGGGACACAACCACAGCAAGAGGCAGCTTACCGCCCACTTCAGCGACTGTTTCCTGCTGCGGTTGACCCCCTACCTGATGGCGATTGGCCGCTTGTTTGCGTGCGTGCCCGGAACGTTGTGGACTTATTTTCTGCCTCCCAGGGAGTTTCTCGCCGACGACGAAGATCTGCGCAGAGCGGCGTGGAGAGCGCTCGGAATTAGAGACGAGGGGGGGAATCGGGGAGCACGCGCAAGTTCAGAGCCATCGTATTGATCGATAAGCAATAGACAAGTAATCGATATGATTATAGATTTGAAAGATTTCGTGTCGGCAGGGATTAACACTCTTTAGTTTGTTTTTTCTTCCGGTGAAGTCACGTAGGTAACAAAAATAAAGAAAATAAAAGAAAACTAAAATTAAATCACGACGTTTCGGGCGCAACCCAAAGCGACCTTCAGGTGGGGGAGGGGGGGGGACAACGTGAAGGACCCTTGTTGTGGCTGTGCCCGAAACGTCGTGGTAGAATTTAGTTTTAATTTACTCTTTGGTTCTATTGGGTAAAGTCACCACGTAGGTGAAAATAAAATAACAAAAAAATCACGACGTTTCGCCCACAACACAAGCGGCCTTCATCAGGTGAAGGGACGAGACTGTCTGGAGGACAGTGCTGGAGTGAAAAAGCCACGCTCAGATCACGACCTTTAAGCTGTGTGAGAAGAAACAAAGCGCCTTGACAAAGGAATTAGCATAGAATTTAGTATTGAAATGGCTCATTGAAATAGCTAAGTTAAAGTATACACATCCGCAGATGCTAAATTATATGCTAATTCCTTTGTCAAGGCGCTTTGTTTTCTAATAGAACCAAAGAGTATGGATCCTTGCAGTCACGAAAGCTTTAAATCTAGAATTTAGTTTTAATTTATTTTATTTTAAACCTACTACCTGACTTTAGCGGAAAAAAACCACAGCCTGCGAATCCCTGCAGTCACGTTGGCTTCAGATCTAGACTGAAGTGATCTTATAACCGACGTGACCTGAACCTTTGGGGGGCCAAGTGCCGTCGGCGAGCTGCTGCTGCTGCTGTGAAGGTCGCCCCGGGGCACGTGAGAGGCAGGCGGTGGGTGGCCAGCACCACGCTCAGCTGCTACATCTCTCTCCTCTCTCCTCTCTCTCTCTCTCGCCCCGCGTCGATGTCTACACACCGCACCAGGTACTCGTTTTAAGGCTGAGTCGACCTAGGGGAGGCGCTCGTATTCGTCGTGAGTCAGGTTCGTAGCGCCGTGCGATAACCACTCGCGACAGCAGTTGACGCCCAACAATTGTTTAAATGTTATACGGTGGGGCGGGTGGTGGTGGTTGGTGGTGCTCTTTACGTGCACACGATGGCAACGATATATTCCGTAGAGCATTAACGGACTGTCGGGGCAAGTGCTGTTAGCGAGCACCTGTGAAGGCCGGCACGGAAGACGAGGGGGGTGGGTGTCAATGTTTACGCATTGCAACAGGTAACTCATTTGAGGCTGAGTCGATCTAGGGGGAGGCCAAGGATCGGTTCAGATAATCGTCACTGATGTTGGCCAGGAGCGGGAGTCGAACACGGGTCGACAGGTTGTTGGTAGCGCAGCGCGCTAGGAGGACCATCCGTTGAGTACATACGCAAAAACCTGTCAAATAAGTATTATAAAAAAACGCGCTTTAATGAAATGCACCGTACTAATGTGGCCCCAGAAGCTCGCCACGACGTAAGGGGACCGTGGTCATTTACAGCCAACGTCAGTTGAGCGTGGACAATTAGAGCCGAGCCGAAACATAACATATAAAAAATTATGTTTAAAAAAATGTTTTTATTTTATTTTTAATGATAGAATATGGTATTGTCATCAGTATGACATAAGTTTACCAAGTTTGATACCACATTGGGAAGTGGATTTAAATTGAGTTGTCTTGCTTCTGGCTTCAATTTGCTTCATTTTGCTGTACTCTTACGTTATTCTTTTTGTCATTGCCATGACCCAGGTCACTCTTGCAAATCAGTTATCCTGGTCTGTTGAGGTCTCACCCCGGTCACACAAAATCAACTTGACACTTGAACTCTGTACACCCGTTTGCACCCACACGCTGCCACCCAAAACGCCCCATCAACCCCTACACCCCATTACGCCCCAGCGCACACCCCAACATCCCTACAGACAGACGTTTGAGCGTCTACTTACCCACCTGTGTTGCCACGCTGGCTTCGACTTCGTGACCCTTCCCACGGCGGGCGGCGCAGCACCCCGCGGCGGTCAAGGAGGGGCTGCGTCTCCTCAATGATCCTCCTCACATTCACCGTTCTCCCACGGGCCCAGCGCAGGTCACTTCATGGAGAGTTCCGACTTTGCCCCCGACGAGGCCCTGGGCCCGGACTTCGTGCCGCCGCTCGCGCGCCGTCGGAACTCGGACCGCGGGCCCAAGACTCCGAGGCCCTCACAGCTCGACGCCACTGAGCACAGCCTCTTGGAGGACGATGGCTTCCTCCTTGACGATCGTGGGCACTCACCCCCCAGGCCCTGGTTCGGGGTTGAGGACCCGTGGCAGCAGCAGCAGCAGTTGGGATTAAGTCCCATGCAGTGGGGGCCTGGCAGGCCTCCGCAAGGGCCCCCCCAGGAGTATGGCCCAGCGGACACGGAGCCGGCCCCGGGCTTCGCCTCGCGACATTGGAGCCCCAGGAGCGGCCCCGGCTCGGCGCTTGACGGCAAAACGGCGCCGTCCGCTCGCGGCATCGGCGATTCGCCCTGCTTTCGGACGAGCACGGTCCCGGCGCCTGTGGAGCGAGAAGGAGGTGATTACTGGGAAATGGCGGGCGGTGCATTTTAATTGCGGCTCGATCGGCGCCACCGTAACGACAGCGGCCATCCGGCTTCCCCGTCGTTGCCGGCTCCGCTCAAAACGAGCGGCGTGCTCGCGAAACCGTGTTGGGGGGGGGTGGGGGTCTCTCTCTCTCCCTCCCGTCTCCTTCTCTCTCCCTCGCAGCAGCAGCACGAGGGAGGAGTCACAGCCAGGGGGGGCGCTCCAATAGTGCCCGGGGGGCATCCCCGTGCCGCGAAGGGAACCCGCCGTGCCAACGAAAGCTGCTGTGTAAGGGACACCACCGCCCCCCTCCCGGCACACCAACCCTCCCCACTACCCCCAAACTTATCCACCGTGGCCCCATTGCTCAGGATCCAGCGCACGGCGCGTGCCTCCATGTTGCGTGGGGAGCGTTCGCGCGGTGGTTCGCACGAACGCTCACGGCCAACGTCGGTAGCGCAAATCTGCGCTGGTCCGGGGCCGCCCCTCCCTTTAGGTCGGCACAGCCTCAAACGAGCATCGGCGCAACGTCCGCGCGTCGCCGCTACGGAGACAAAGGCGGCCGGACGCGGCGTTGGCCGCCCGCCTCCTCACGAGCGCCGTCGCTGCCTTCTTAGGCCGTCGTTAACGGCACATGCCCCAGCGGCCCGTTGAGGCTACACGGTGGGGGGGGCCTTTGTCTCGTGTGCATCGTCTCTGTGTCTGCGCTGTACAGGGACGGTGCCTGGGTGCAGTTCGCCCTCCACGGAGTCCGGGAGCGGCCGAGCCTCGTCAGGAACGGTGAGACGCGATGATTCATATTCGCCGTCTCCTGCCGGTTACGGATCTCGCCTCTGTTGTCTCTTCGCGCTCGGGGACACGGGGACATCGCGAGACACGGGGCAGTGGCCTCACCCGGGATTAACCCCCCCACGCAGCGTACACGCAAAGCGCCAGGAGGTCACGGGTTCGATCCTGACCTGGACGCCCACATATTTGGAGTTTGCGTGTTCTCTCTCTCTCCCTGTGGGCATGGATGTTCTTCTACGGGTCCTCCGGGTTTTTTTCCCCTCCGCATTTATGAACACGCGTTCAGAGTATTTGGCCACTCTACATTTCCACTTGAAAAGCCACTTCACCGGGCTATCGTTTGTGGCCAGGTCGCGTCTGAAATAAGAGCCGTATGGCTCGGTGGCCCTTACCTGGTAAAATAATAAATAGCACAAAGTAAATCACAGCAGCCCACACACACACTCACACACAGTGCACGGCAAGTGAGCGGTGATGTCGCATCCGTGATGTCACCGGCATGCGGCAGCGTCACGCAGAGTGCCTGCTGACGTCACGCATCCCCCTCCTCCCCCCAACCCTCCGCGTAGGCCATGCATCCCGAGCAAAAGCTGTCTCGATGTTCTAAGTCGACGCGACTATTTTCAGCTCGCGCTTAAATATAAAGCGGAAGATCCATCCGTTTGTGTGAAGCGGCAAAACCTCTCCAACGCTGACTCTCTGACGTCGTGAAATTTGCACGGCTTACGCCGTCTGGAATTTCTAAGGGAACGCGACGATTTTCAGCTCGCCACCTCACAGTCCCTTCCCGAGTCGCCTGGTTAAGGTTGAACTTCCTCGAGTGAAAGACGTCCGATTTATCTTGTTGGTTCTTTCGGTAAAGTCACCACGTAGAATGGAAATAAAGTAATAAAAATAAAACAAAATGAAATTCTCACGACGTTTCGGCCACAACACAAGTAGCCTTCTTCTACTTGTGTTGTGGCCGAAACGTCATGAGAATTCTATTTTATTATGTTTTATTTTTATTATTTTATTTCCATTCCAAGTGGTGACTTTACCGAAAGAACCAATAAGATGAATCCCTGCAGTTACAAAAGCTTTAAATCGAAATTTTTATTCCGATTTAGTTAAATTTATTTGTCTCGGCTTTTTTTATTTCTTGCGAGCATCAAATTTTTTGTCAGGTTTTGTCAGTGAAATAAAAGGGAATATTAAATTAATCCCAAGGCAAGACTCCACAACTCCCGGGTGAAGCCGGTAGTAGTAAAGCTCGTGCCATTTTAAAATACTCTGTGTGAGGCCTACATTGGGTGGCCCATAAGTCTGGAATCGTAGGGAAAACTAACTTATTCATATTTGTTTGTTGTTGTTGCTGCTGCTGCTTGTATAATAGGCGGACACAGACGGGGACCCTGAAACCTCCGCACCGTCGGGGGTGTCAGCCGATCGGCCGAGCGGCCAGCTGGTCCCCACGTGCGCGTCAGGTGGTCCCCGCGTCCAGCGCACGAGACCCCGGGATAAAAAAAAAGAGCAGCGGGTGGAAGAAGAAGAAGAAGAGCAGGGAGATGAACATGAGATGGAGGAGGAGCATGAGGAGGAGGAGCGCAAAGCAGAGGAAGATGCGGAAGCGGCGGCCGATCCTTTCGCGTCATTCGAGGACCCCGCGAGCCACCAGACGCCCGAGTCGCAGGCCACGGTGTACCGGCGGCTCCTGCAGGTCACGTACCGGCTCCAGAAACTCCAGCAGGAGCAGCAGCAGCAGCAGGAGCAGCAGCAGGAGCAGCAGCAGCAGGAGGAGCAGCAGCAGCAGGAGGAGCAGCAGCAGCAGGAGGGGTTAGCAGAGGCAGAGCCATTGTTCAGCGCAGGGCTCGTTGGTGTGGCGGATCGATCCCGTGTGGCCCGCGATGGATCCCGGGTGGCAAGCGATGGATGATGAGGATGAGGCCTGGGGCTACCCAAGCGCGGCCACCTCAGGCGCGGCTCCTAGAGGGCTGGGCGCCCTGAATCACCGCCTCTCTGCTTCCCTCCCTCCGCTCCCCCTGGCCCTGCTCTACTGACCCCCCACCACCACCACCACCCCTCCTAACTTTACTCACCGCGACTTCCTGAAGACTTAAAACTTCCGCGGCCGCGGGAAGTTCCTGCTGTTTGGTTCTTTCGGTT
Organism: Petromyzon marinus; assembly: GCF_048934315.1. Lineage (NCBI taxonomy): Eukaryota > Metazoa > Chordata > Hyperoartia > Petromyzontiformes > Petromyzontidae > Petromyzon > Petromyzon marinus. The sequence continues at coordinate 2,691,183 of NW_027422728.1, forward strand.
AAACTCACGCGGATAGAGAAATAACAAATGGAGCGAATAAAAATAATGAGAACAAGAACGACGACGTTCCGAACGCAACGCGATCGGTCGATGTCACCCCCCCCCCCTCCCCCTTCCTGATGACGACCGCTCGTGTTGCGATGGGTACATCGTGGTTTTTATTCTCATTATATTTGTATTCACTTTATTTTGATTTCTCTATCTACGTTACTTTACCGATGGAACCAAAGAATATGAACTTCCTGAAGCTTCTGTGGGGGGCCCCCCACCCCCCCCAACCACCGCTCAAGACGTCTCTCTCACGAGATCTCGGCTGGCTGCGTCAGAACTGCCGCACGATGGGAAACGCCGCAAACGGCTCGAGGAAACCGAAACGCAAGGCACGGTCGGAGCGATTTGCTTCTCGAGCGAGCGTTGAGGCGTGTGTTGTTCGTAGCCCTGCAGAGCCACGGAGCGTGGGAATTCCACGTTACCACTACGAGGACGAGTCCGTCCACAGGGCAAGCACTGTCGATCTTCCCCGCAGAGTGGCGCTCATTTTGTCAACCCCCGGAGGGATATCGGGCTCGGTCGACCGCCGAAACGAGGATTCGAACTTAAGACCTTTACCACCTTTGCCGAATCCGGCACGCAAACGTCCGGTAAACTTCTCGCGTTGTCCACGACCTTTAACAAGTCGCGCAGGGCATTCCACCTCTTCCGGTCTTAGCGCAGCATCCAGGAACACACAGCGTGAGCGACGACGCCCCGACGTCGGGTCGGCTCTACCCAGGCCCACGACGACGAGGGGGGCTCCCGAGGAGAAGCGGTCCGGGGGGGGGGGAGAGGCTCGCGGCCCACGAAGAAGGGGGATCGGACGGAGCGGAGAGGATCGGGTTTCCTCGCCGGTCGCGTTTTCGTTTCCTGCCTTTTGAGCGGAGACCCGCGCGGTGCCCACGACGCGTGGGCGGCCGCTTGATGCGCGACGATCGTCTCCGCTTGGTGGTCCTTGTGCCGCCTTCGAGGCGGAGTGGACACGCGGCGGCCATCGTTTGACACGTGACTCTCAAGACGCCGAGTTAATTCGTCGAAGTCGCGCGAATCCGTTGAGAAGGTTTCCACCTCGCCGCCCGATCGCCGCCACGTGTCTCTGCCCTATCCAGGGGCCCGGGAACCCCAATCCCCATTGCCCCCCCACTCGGTCCCGGTGCCGCTTTGTAAAGAGTTGTTTGTGTAAACGTCGCCGCCGTGATGTAAACAAACACTCGGGGTGTAGGCAACTTGGCGGTGCAAATAAATATACCCTGGGGGGGGGGGGGGTGTACATCCCCATCGCGCGTGGCACGGGGCAGGAAAGGATCCGGTGGGCGCGGTGAACATTGAGCTGAGCTGAAGGGGGTCGCTCTCTCACCTCTTCCACCTCTTCCACCTCAACCCAAGGCACTCACCCCCCCCCCCCCCCCCCGTAAATAGAGGTAATAATGATGTGGACTTGTTACTCAACGCCTCCGCTCAGCGTCCGCGCGCTCTCTCGTCGTGGAGAGAGGCAAGGAGGGAGGAGGGAGCTCAACGATACCGACAATTGCCCAAGCTCTCCAGGCCTCTATACATTGAGGTGTTATCGGGCAGCCAACGCGTGTTTGCAGGTGGGAGGAACCCGGAGCACCCGGTAGAAGTCTCTTCCAATCATATGGAACAAGTTTTCAAGTTTAAAGTTTCATTTATTTAGGTATAGCCCTGTGAGCCATGCGGCTCTTAAGTCGGGTGCAACCGCAACAAACAAAATTTGAACACAGAACATCTTAAAGCGACGACGCGCAACAGAAACATCCTGGAATAAACCAGGAAATATTCCACACACAAAAAAAACTTATTAAAACGCTGTGTGCAAAAATCACAATGTGGTGCAAGCCAACAACAACAACAACTATAAGACAATTTAGATTAACCATATGTTTTTGAATCACCAAAATAAAGCTATAAAAAACAATGTAACAACAGTAATCATAGGAACTGTAATTTTAAATTTAACAATAAACGATATACATAACACGTACGACAAAAACCTGCAGCCATAGCTGGCAGCACGAACAGACGGGAGTCCGCATTTGGCCGTCCTGAACTTCTGCCGAGGCGAGCCCAAAGGCACGGCGCGCCTCGACGTCCACGTGAAGGGAGTTTCACGACACGTGCATGGCGATCCAACAAGCCCTCGTCGCTGCCTCCACACGGTGCTGGATGATGTCCGGGCCACGTGCGTATAGCCCCCGCTCGGCCGAGGGCGAGCATTCAAATGCGGCTAGTCGGCGGCGTACGCGACGGCAACGGACGGCCGCGTTCGCAAACCCTCGTCAGCCGGCGAGCACCAATCCCCACGCTGGCCCCCTAACCTTAATCAACCGGCCAAGCAGTCACGACGGCTGTCCCTTCGCTAACCCCGTCCTGATCAACGAGCCGAGCAACGGGCGGCGCCGTATCAACGTTCGTCTCGCAAGTGTTCGCGCCCGGGCTGATTGTGCGCGGCGCGGCTCCTCTCGCGCGGTCGCGTCGTCGTCGCCGCGCTCGGCGGTCTGCGACGTGTAGCGACGGAGGCGCGCCGCCGCCGCGACAACGCCGAGGGGCGAGCCGCGCGACGTGCAGATCCGCCGCGAATCCCTGAACGCCACGGCTCTCGGCTTAACGCGAATGAGAAAAACGCGTAACGCAAGTGAAGGTGTTGTGGCCGAAACGTCGTGATTTTATTTTATTTTTTTACCTACGTGACTTTTACCGAACGGAACCAAAGAGTACAATTTATAACATTTTTGACATGCGTTTTTCTGGATTCTGTCTCTCACTGTTCAAATAAACCTACCATTCAAATTTTAGACTGATCATTTCTTTGTCAGTGGGCAAACGTACAAAGTCAGCAGGGGATCAAATACTTTTTTCCCTCGCTGTTTAACTACGTAGAGTTGTGGCTCAGTGGTTAACGCACTTCGATATGAACCCAGCAGCAACCTGAATTCAGTTCCAAGCCATGCCCAACATGAGCGGTGAGTGATGTATCAAATCAAGAGTGAGATATCTTTAACTGCCCCGTCCACCCCTTCCCCCGCCTAACCAACCGTGCACTGGCTAGCGTGGTGAAGTATGCTCATATAACCCTCACGGTGTGGGGAGGCCCTCTTCCAGCAGTGGATTGACAAGATGGCCTGTACAATATGCGATCTGGTAACTACCTTACCTGGTATGCAGGAGGTCGTGGGTGCGACCCTGACCCTGACACACGTGTATTTGGAGTTTGCGTGATCTCCCCGTGGTCGCGTGGATTATTCTACGGGTCCTCCCGTTTTGACCCTCGATATCCGAACGCTCGGACATTCAGGAAGTCCAATTAGCTGATCGAATGGACGAGTGCAGAATTCCCGACAGTGTCCATGTGTGTTTCGCCTGTTGTGGAATTGTTTTAGTCACCCCCTGCCACCCACCACACACACACACGGTACTTGGCTGCTGACCGGTAGGGCAAATCTCATTGCCTTGTAATCCACCACCCCCCAGCGAACAGATTCACAGAGTTACTGACCGAGCGCATTGCTCAATCCACACGCTCGTCCCGCCCGGCCCGCCTGGCTTCCACCCAACACAAATGAGCACACACACACACGCACACATACACACGCACACACACACACGCGCGCACACACGCACACACGCGCACACACACGCACGCACACACGCGCACACACACACACATGCGCGCACACACGCACGCGCGCACACACACACGCACGCACACACATGCCCCGACAATAAACGTAATCCAATTATGAACAGGATTGTGGATTTTTGTTTTCGGGTCCCGATTGCGCACGCAAAAGGGGTCGTTCAGTCGGAAACATTTCAAGATTTATTGCAGGCATAAAATACTGCTTGGTGCTGTAAGTCAATTTTTATATATATAAACAGTACTGTATACACAAACCCACACAGAGAGCCATAGACTCACCACACAGAGACCCATAGACTCACCACACAGAGACCCACAGACTCATCACACAGTGACCCATAGACTCACCACACAGAGACCCATAGACTCATCACACAGAAACAGACTCACCACACAGAGACCCATAGACTCACCACACAGAAACCCATAGACTCACCACACAGAGACCCATAGACTCACCACACAGGGACCCATAGACTCACCACACAGACACCCATAGACTCACACAGAGACCCATAGACTCACCACACAGAAACAGACTCACCACACAGAGACCCACAGACTCACCACACAGAGACCCCTAGACTCACCACACAGAAACCCATAGACTCACCCGACAGAGACCCATAGACTCACCACACAGGGACCCATAGACTCACCACACAGAGACCCCTAGACTCACCACACAGGGACCCATAGACTCACCACACAGACACTCATAGACTCACTCACACAGAGACCCATAGACTCACCACACAGAAACAGACTCACCACACAGAGACCTATAGACTCACCACGCAGAGACACAGACTCACCACACAGAGACCCATAGACTCACCACACAGAGACCCATAGACTCACCACACAGGGACCCATAGACTCACCACACAGACACCCATAGACTCACTCAAACAGAGACCCATAGACTCACCACACAGAGACAGACTCACCACACAGAGACCTACAGACTCACCACACAGAGACCTATAGACTCACCACGCAGAGACCCATAGACTCACCACACAGAGACCCATAGACTCACCACACAGGGATCCATAGACTCATCACACCGAGACCCATAGACTCATCACACAGAGACCCACAGACTCATCACACAGAGACCCATAGACTCACCACACAGAGACCCATAGACTCACCACACAGAGACCCATAGACTCACCACACAGGGACCCATAGACTTACCACACAGAGACCCATAGACTCATCACACAGAGACCCATAGACTCACCACACAGAGACACATAGACTCACCACACAGAGACCCATAGACTCACCACAAAGACAGACACCCATAGACTCACCACAGAGACCCATAGACTCACCACACAAGAGACCCACAGACTCATCACACAGAGACCCATAGAGTCACCACACAGGGATCCATAGACTCACCACACAGAGACCCATAGACTCACCACACAGAGACAGACTCACCACACAGAGACTCATAGACTCACCACACAGAGACCCATAGACTCACCACACAGGGACCCACAGACTCACCACACAGAGACCCATAGACTCACCACACAGGGACCCATAGACTCACCACACAGAGACCCATAGACTCACCACACAGAGACCCATAGACTCACCACACAGAGACCCATAGACTCACCACACAGAGACCCATAGACTCACCACACAGAGACAGACTCACCACACAGAGACTCATAGACTCACCACACAGAGACCCATAGACTCACCACACAGGGACCCACAGACTCACCACACAGAGACCCACAGACTCATCACACAGTGACCCATAGACTCACCACACAGAGACCCATAGACTCACCACACAGAAACCCATAGACTCACCACACAGAGACCCATAGACTCACCACACAGGGACCCATAGACTCACCACACAGACACCCATAGACTCACTCACACAGAGACCCATAGACTCACCACACAGAAACAGACTCACCACACAGAGACCCATAGACTCATCACACAGAGACCCACAGACTCACCACACAGAGACCCCTAGACTCACCACACAGAAACCCATAGACTCACCCCACAGAGACCCATAGACTCACCACACAGGGACCCATAGACTCACCACACAGAGACCCCTAGACTCACCACACAGACACTCATAGACTCACTCACACAGAGACCCATAGACTCACCACACAGAAACAGACTCACCACACAGAGACCTATAGACTCACCACGCAGAGACACAGACTCACCACACAGAGACCCATAGACTCACCACACAGAGACCCATAGACTCACCACACAGGGACCCATAGACTCACCACACAGACACCCATAGACTCACTCAAACAGAGACCCATAGACTCACCACACAGAGACATACTCACCACACAGAGACCTATAGACTCACCACGCAGAGACACAAAGACTCACCACACAGAGACCCATAGACTCACCACACAGGAACCCATAGAATAACCAAACAGAGACCCATAGACTCACCACACAGAGACCCATAGACTCACCACACAGGGATCCATAGACTCATCACACAGAGACCCATAGACTCATCACACAGAGACCCACAGACTCATCACACAGAGACCCATAGACTCACCACACAGAGACCCATAGACTCACCACACAGAGACCCATAGACTCACCACACAGGGACCCATAGACTTACCACACAGAGACCCATAGACTCATCACACAGAGACCCATAGACTCACCACACAGAGACACATAGACTCACCACACAGAGACCCATAGACTCACCACAAAGACAGACACCCATAGACTCACCACACAGAGACCCATAGACTCACCACACAAGAGACCCACAGACTCATCACACAGAGACCCATAGAGTCACCACACAGGGACCCATAGACTCACCACACAGAGACCCATAGACTCACCACACAGAGACAGACTCACCACACAGAGACTCATAGACTCACCACACAGAGACCCATAGACTCACCACACAGGGACCCACAGACTCACCACACAGAGACCCATAGACTCACCACACAGGGACCCATAGACTCACCACACAGAGACCCATAGACTCACCACACAGAGACCCATATACTCACCACACAGGGACCCATAGACTCACCACACAGAGACCCATAGACTCACCACACAGAGACCCATAGACTCACCACACAGAGACCCATAGACTCACCACACAGGGACCCATAGACTCACCACACAGAGACCCATAAACTCACCACACAGGGACCCACAGACTCACCACACAGAGACCCATAGACTCACCACACAGAGACCCATAGACTCACCACACAGAGACCCATAGACTCACCACACAGGGAGCCATAGACTCACCACACAGAGACCCATAAACTCACCACACACAGAGACCCATAGACTCATCACACAGAGACCCACAGACTCACCACACAGAGACCCATAGACTCATCACACAGAGACCCATAGACTCACCACACAGAGACCCATAGACTCACCACACAGGGACCCATAGACTCACCACACAGAGACCCATAGACTCACCACACAGAGACCCATAGACTCACCACACAGAGACCCATAGACTCACCACACAGAGACCCATAGACTCACCACACACAGAGACCCACAGACTCTGAGTGCTTGTGGGAATGTTAAACAAAAATGCGACAACTTGTAACGTATTTCTGCCTACGAGTTTTTGTGCATCGCTTTGAACACAACGCACACAAACACAGCGTGTCGCAGACACCCCGTGTCACTGGCATGCTCCTGAAGGGACGTCAAACCTCACACGTGACAACTGTAATCACCGACTGGCAATAAACGATAAACAACAACAACCAACAACAACAAACGAGCAGCTGACTGCCGCCCCCTCTCTACAATTCGGGATCCCCGCCCGCGTGAACGGGGAACTTCCGGCTCTCGCGGCCGCTAGCGGGGGCGCTCGCCGCTCGCTCCAGCAGGACACGGCGACGACGAGACTCCTCATCGGCCCGAGCGGGGGCCGCCCGGGGGACGGGCGACGTCCCTCCGGCCCGCGGCCGGCGACGGCGGCGGCGGCGCGTCGACCGCCCCCGCCCTCCCGCGCTCTCCGCCACCGAAGGGAATCGCCAGGCCCACCCCTCCTGACCCGCCGCAGACTCTCCCTGAGCCGGGCCCACCACGCCGACCGCTCTCTCGCCCCCCCCCCTCCCGTCTCCGCCCCCCCCGATCCTCCCCCCGCGCCCCCCCCCCTCTCTCCCTCCCCTCCCGTCTCAGACCGCCATGTTGGCGTGGCCTCTCCGCCTGGAGGTTCCCGGCGTTCTCGCTCCGGCGCCTGCCCCCGGCCTCGAACCTCCCGCCTCTCCCACGGCGCTCGCTCTCCCGCGTCCCACCGCTGCCGCCCCAAGTCCGCCGCTCTCCCTCTCCCGCCCTCCGCCCATCTCCCCGCCGCTCCCCCCCCAACTCGCGCCGCTGAGCCCTCTCCGCCGCGTCCGCCGCTCTGCGGGGGGGCTCCCGCGGGCGACCTCGCGTGACCCCCTACGCCCGCGGGCTGTGCGAGCGCGCCGCTGTTCCTCCGTTCCTCCGCCCTCCTCCCTCCGCTGCCGCCGCCGCCGGCGCCGCCGGCTCTCTCCATGGCAGCTCGCTGCTGATTCTTGTCGCTGTTGTTGTTGTTGTTGTCGCTGTTGTTGTTGTTGCTGTTGTTGTCGCTGTTGTTGTTGTTGTTGTTGCTGTTGTTGTTGCTGTTGTTGTTGCTGTTGTTGTTGTCGCTGTTGTTGTTGTTGTTGTTGCTGTTGTTGTTGTCGCTGTTGTTGTTGTTGTCGCTGTTGTTGTTGTTGCTGTTGTTGTCGCTGTTGCTGTTGCTGTTGTTGTTGTCGCTGTTGTTGTTGTCGCTGTTGTTGTTGCTGCTGTTGTTGTTGTCGCTGTTGTTGTTGCTGTTGTTGTTGTCGCTGTTGTTGTTGTCGCTGTTGTTGTTGTTGCTGTTGTTGTTGCTGTTGTTGTTGTCGCTGTTGTTGTTGTTGCTGTTGTTGTTGTCGCTGTTGTTGTTGCTGTTGTTGTCGCTGTTGTTGTTGTTGTTGTCGCTGTTGTTGTTGTCGCTGTTGTTGTTGCTGTTGTTGTCGCTGTTGTTGTTGTTGCTGTTGTTGTTGTCGCTGTTGCTGTTGTTGTTGTCGC